>NC_142788.1:15036250-16460000 GCF_988280905.1 Pimephales promelas | reverse complement strand
GACAAACCCAAACGTTGGGTTAAAAATGTAATTGAAAAAATTACAGTTGAAAGTGAAAGTTGAAGTTGGGTTAAAATTTTAAATTAAATTTTTAACACAACATTTGGGTGTGTCTATATTTGACCCAACCATTTTGAAACAACCCCACATTTTTTAGAGTGTAATAATTCATTGTTTTTTCACATTAATAAGAATACAATACTGAGAATGAGACTTTTTCCTTTATGGTAATGAGAAATTGGAGGTAGAGTGAGCTTACAAATCCTCCTAAAAATTAGATTCCTTTTTTCATGCAATATATGAGAATTTTTAAAGGGGCTATATGTAAGATTTTCCATCTATTCATCAAAAACAGCTCCGAATTAATGTGAAAAGCTTGTAACCAAACTTAATGAAAAGCGACCTTCCTTTACTTGTTGTCCTTCCTGATTTTTATGCGTAGGACTCGTTTTTGCCTGGAAAATCTAAATGTGACATTTAAACGTGCTCTCGAGAGCCTCTTTTCCGCTCAATAACACGTAAAACGAATGCTAATTCAATGTTCAGGATGATGCCCAAAAAGCTATTCTGTTATAATGTGTTATGAAAAGAAAATGGATTAAGTCAAACTATAGTCTCACATAGTCAATATAGTCTATAATATACTTTATAATCAAAAAATGATCAGAGTCATTTTTTTTATTAAAAAAAAAGAGAAATAGAAGAATTGTATTTGGCGAGTCATTAAAAACCATAGAAACCACAAGAACAGAAACAGCTTTATGAATAGTGCGTTTGTAATTAAACAGCACAGCGACGTCCCACTGAGACGTTCAATCCTTAATCTCCAGCAAAAGCTGCATTGAGAACGCTTAGGACAAAAGCATCCCTCCTCCAAAACCCCCCAAAAAACTAATCAAATTTGGAAAACTCAAGAAAAACACCCCGGAAATCTTCAAGGGACGACTGTGCCCACTGAAGAACCAGTGAAAGGATAATTCCCAGTCATTAAATCTAAAGAGTCCCAATGATCTCAAATGTCTAGGACCATTGGCTGGTTTGAATATGAGCATTATCACTCAATCCCACATTTACAATACCTTTCACATCCGACAATACCGCAACCCAGCCTGACACCGCTCATTTACGTTTTATCCTTCATGAAAACAAATAGGTTTGTCTGAAACATTGGATATGGAGTCTTTCTGGGACCTATTAGAGGCATTGTGCTGGTTTATCTGTTGAGTGCAGGCTACAGTAGCAGTCTTTGTGCTGAGGGACGGTAATCCTGTATCTGTGTGTGTATTTGTGCCCACTTGAGGCTTTGAGACAGAAGAGTGAATCCACTAATGCTGCCGATGCTAGAGAAAACAAATCAACACAGCAGGCCTCCAACTAGCCACGGCAGAAATATTCCCGCGACATTCAGTCTTTACAAGTGTATGCTCAAATAGAGCTATTATTCATGCCTGTAATGAATCATGTCATGCATGTTCTATACGGCCCTTTGTAAACTTGGATGTAGATTTGAATGCTTGTAGCTTGCAGGATAACAAAAGTATACGGGCCACATAAAGAATCACCTCCGGTGACTTTAATACCACACAGTTATATATATATGTAGGCGGCGATGGGATTCATTTTGTATTTACACTTTTTATATCAGGTGTTCAGCACACCATAAAGAGCCAGTTGTGTCCCCGAGAGTATATCGTTTTAAGGATAGCCTTTGAAATAGCCTGTAATCATAGCTTCGAGAGCATGATGAAGATCCAGCACTTCTTTAGCAACTCACACTGACTTCTGACCTCATCCTCCACTTCATTGTAGCATGACCATAAAGCTGATAGAGGTTATCCGATTTAATCACAACACAGTAACAGCCTCTCACGAGGGTCAGATACAGACATCCTCACAATGGCACTGCTAGAAAAGCTTTGCATCTGAAGTATCCGTCTCCAAAACATGGCAGATTGATCTCTAAATGGAACGGCGCAATGGTGGGAGTCATTTCTTTTCAACCTACTTTCAGTCATGGCAATGTGCAGGGAATCATAGAAACAGTGTTATCGGGTCACCGTGATTACAAAGCCATTTCAAACTGGGAGAAAATGTATTTTAATTCTTTTCATTTTACTTCTTATTTTCTCATTTGATCTGATCTGATGCTCTAGTCTCTATTAAAGTCACTATGAAATGGAATGTTGTAATGTTTATTTTCACTGTACAGTCAAAATGCGATGCGAATGTGCTCTATTGTTAGGGGGAGGGGCCAGCCTCAGTGCATCATCAAGTAGGGGCGTGTCCAGGAGTTCAGGGGCTCCAGTGCATCATCGAGCCTCCGTTTTAGCCCCGCCCAACAAATCCGGATGTAAGATTGTGGCCAAAACTGGTACTACAATCACTTTGAAATTACTGTAGAGTGGTGGTTTTTAAAGCCCTCGCAATCTTTAATCAAGAGGCTGGACAATAATCTCTCTCTTCCTGCAAGACCACAGTAATTAGCGAGTAAAAGCTATACAACCATCTAATTCATTCCAACAGACAAGATCAATACCTGCCCTACACATTTCCTTGTTCGAGAAACAATTTCAAGCAGATATTTGTCAAAAAAAAGGGAAGAAAAGCATTTTAATTTCTGTTTCATGCCAACTTTCAGAATGGGGACAGGCAGCCACACTGTTGACAGGTCCACCGGGAGAGAAAGATGCCAGCTACAGCCCCAATTCACTGGAGGGGTTGAGAGAAAATGAGGAAAAGAGAGATATATTCGGGGAAAAAACAGCAGAGAAAACAGAAAAATAATTATTAGACACTGTGAGGCATGTCTGTCTGCTCTATGAGGCGAGAGATAGAAGCATCAACTCAGAAGCATAGATTTGTCATGGAATATAAATTAAAGGAGAAAAACAAAGTTTGTAAACATTGTGGCTATCAAACCATTGCTTTGTTTAAATAAACAGGTAATATTGGCTCAGCCAATGGCATGAGGCTGGAAGCGGGACAATCTCTTCAACCAATAGCAAATGGGGTTATGTTTAAGACCACATCATCAAAGATCAAGTGGTGCTGTGCAGACTGTGGTATTCATTTTCAAATCTCAGTTACACTAGGCAAAAAAATAAAGTGTATTGTTGCGTTTAAAAAAGTGACAACCAAGTGCAGTGGACGGAAAAACTGGGTTTCGCGTTTTAACAATTTGATTTTAACTTGTCAAGGTATGTCTTGAAAACTAGCACTCACAAACCTGAATAAATTTACTCAATTGCTTTGCAAAATTGCAACATGAACACAAAACCAATGCTAATACACACCAATGCAAATGATTTTATGTAAGTGTAATCTATTAAATGTAATCTACAAATCACTACCATTAAATATGAGATTTGTTTCTGTTGTTTTATTAGTTTGTAGGATCTGACCAATCAAGCAATCAATCAACTATCTCCCTTTTTGTATTACACACAAGTCACACGCATGTTTAGTAAAACTCACCTAGTAAAAAGTTCACTAGCTCACCAAGACAACACTGTCTATGGTGAAGCATCAATGCAATTCGATACAGTTGTATACAATACAATTTGATACAGCATGACACAACGAAGCCTGAAATCATGTGATTTGTCCATGCACTCTGAATCACTCATGCAGAATCCTTTGAATCATTCGAAACAAAAGATTCTCAAAGGTTTCAAAGCTTTATGAAGCAGTGTTCATAAATACACCTACATGCAACTTTTGCTATGATAACATTTCTCTAGATTACGTCATTTGAAAGATGCTTTTATCTAAGTGACTTGCATAGCATTTATAATATGCTAAGTGCCTTTCACATATTCCCTGGCATTCAAACACACGACCTTGATATTGCAGTATAGTGTACTGTTTGAGCTAAGGGAATGTTGTATGAGCACAGCTATACAGGACACGTTGCATCATGCTTAAAGTAACTTGGAGTTCTCTCCAATGCAAAAGTGGTATTTTCAGTCTGGACGTCTCTACCTGCGAAATAATGAACATGTATATTTCATTTCCACGTTCAACTGGGATGTGAACCCTGAAAATCATCCTTTGTTAATGAGAACATAATATCAGCATAAAATGTCACTGTGTATCACTGGCTTGCGTGAAATGAAATGCATTTTTAATTTCAGTAACTGGTGAAGTTTTCTACCATTTTGAGCCAAATTATCGAGCTCACAAATACTCATCCCCAGCTGTGAGTGAGCGCCATGGAGCGCAAACTGTCTTTATCCATTCAGTCTCACTCCAATTGCTCAGTATTTCAAAGGCATCATTACCACAGAACACAAACATGGTCATAGTCTGGGAGGTAGTCAGCGAGACTTCATTAGCAAAGCAGTTTTATGTAGTGAGCCCAAATGAGAGGCAAACTCAGCCTCTTTCCATTCCTACAGCAGGGAGCAGTTCTCTCCAACTTCCCCTCGAGAGCAAGAAACTCAGGCTGGAAGAGCAGCTATTAAACGCATTACGGCCAGCTCTTCTCTGGAATACCAAAACCCCCCTTTCCAAAGTTCAGGGTAAATTATGCATAGGCTAATATCAGAACTGAAAGAAAGTTTACATGGGCATTTTTTCAACCCTGTTTTCATGATAATATCAAAGCCAGATATTAATCTGGGGATTCTGCATATTTGTGAACTTAATGTTGAACGTGACACTTGTTTTGCACCTGAATTGTCCTCAGAGATCAATTCAATTATCTATGCATCTGTCTGTCTATCACACCTTTTTCTCTCGAACAGCATTCACACATTCTCGACTGAAACAAAACTCATAATAATATCGGATGGCATTGATAATCACCTTAGAGACCAGCACGAAAAACCTGCAGCTGAATATAAAACACTTTTGCTCTAGTTTATAACACTTGTGTGTCCAATCAATTTTAATATATTGAAATCTATTCAAACAGAAGCTCAATTATGTAAAAGAGTCTGAGTCAGATGAATCTGATACAGGACCAGTAAGCCTCAAAACAGCCATAAGCATACTTAGGGCTAGCATGACTAACACGAACCCACAGGTAGACTGTCCTGAAACAACGAAATAGACTGCTGAAGGAAAAATACAATGAGTTATTATTTACAGTATACAATTGGCTGATTTACTCATAGTAAAATCTCTCTTAATGATCTTGTTGTGAGAGGTTCATCCATGCATTTTAGATTTTTTTGACTTTGTGATTTTTAATCAAAATGTCATAATTCGATCTTCCATTAAAATGGCAGATTTGTTTCTGGCGACATATGCTGGACATCTCCAATCATTGCTTAAACTTGCCCCTTTCTTACAAAACTAATACATTACTAATATATTCTTTAGTAGAGCCAGACCGATATATCGGCAGGCCTATATTATCGGCCGATATTAGGCATTTTCTAAAATATCGGTATCGGCAGTTATAATGGCCGATAAATGAATATTTTAAAAATAAAATAAAAATGGACGAATCACGCTTCAACCATGTCATGAGTGTTGGAGTTGTATAGTTTGTCCACCAGAGGGCACTCTACACCGTCCCTGTTGGCAACACTCGTGTATAACACGCCACACATCCTGCAACCTGCTGATCCAGCCAGAGTCGGGCAGAGAGAACCAGTTATGTATTATCATATTATTTTAGTTAAAACGCATAATTAACTACAAATAACTAATGTTAGGGAAATATTTTAATATTTTGTTGCGCGTTTCTGAAATAAAAAAAAAATAATAATATCGGCCGATATATCGGAATATCAGATTTTAAAACCAACAAATTTGTATCGGTATCGGCCTTCAAAATCCTTTATCTGTCGGGCTCTATTCTTTAGTCTTTGCCTTACATTTTGTCTTTTTCCATTTCATTTGGATGTACGTCACAATATTGAATCCCTCGCTATTCTGTTACATTTCAACTTAAGTCGGTGCACACTGTATTTGACCATCTGAGACAAATTTGGAGAATCCTTAAACGATTCCTCAGATAAGGCTAAAATCTGTAGTCTTTGTCCGCTAGTTTCACATGTTCTCTGACATCAGATTAATGACCATCGTGATACAAATTGATCTCTGACAAAATTCTGTCAGTGTCAGAAGTTTAGAGGCACAGTCCTGCAGTATGACTTCTCCTACGACAATCGTCAAATCAGAAACCAATAGGAGCGCAAGAAAATACTTTTTCAGTCTTTCTACTTCAACATTTCATGTGTTACTCTACAATCTCACTTTCTGAGTATTGGGTTAGAATTGTTGCATTATTCCAAATAAATAGATTGAGATTCACAAACAAATGTAAAGAGATTCACAAATAAATGTAAGAGTTTGACAAAAATGTATAAAACTCACAAATAAATAAAATGAGATTTGTAAATAAAAAATATTTACAAATGTGTTTTATGTCACAAACACAAGTCTGCCTGGCATTTATTTGTGAACTGCTTTCTGTGCATTTGTAAATCCCCTCAAGCATCTGTAGATTTTTGAAACACTTCTAGCATCAATGTGCAGACAAATCCACAAATAAGTGGACTCCACCCACCGTTTACTCAAGCCAATCAGATAACAGCCACATTGAGCTGACCAATCGAAGCACGTTTTCACTACAACCAATCCCGGTAGGGCTTTACACTCGGGCGGGATCTGAATGGGATTAATTTTGCACCCTTGAAAGGAGCTGTAATCCATGCATGGGTGCTTCATTCAAACTGAGCTTGTGTGGTTAAAACACTTTTTTACACAAAAAAAAAGGTTGTTGGAGTTTAAGGCTTCTTAATAATTCCATCAGAATAAACACAGGATTACGCACAAATTGTGATCATCACATATTCCGAGCGTCATGATCAGTAACACCCTCTCTACACCGGCAAGCAGTGCGTCAAAAGCAAATAGTGCCCAATTACCTTCCCTGCTGCCTTGATCCTTGAATCTTTAGGGTCTAAATGGAAAGTATGTAATATACTTAAATGAAAATTCTCATTAGTATTGTGAGGAAACACTAATTTTTCCTGGTCAAAAACAGCTTGTGTTCAGCACGCCGTTTCAGGTCATATGCCTTTAAATGATAATGAGATCCACCCCTCAAAACAACGCACGTGGAGTGTTGCCTTGACAACAGTTTAGGGTATATTTTGGAGAGAGAATGAACCCTTTTGTCACTTTGATAGCGAATAACTTTACATCTGTGGCGTTTAAAGACTCCATTTGTCCATTGTTTATTTCTAAAGAAATAAACGTTATGGCCCTGTAGAAGCAATTTTTGTCAAAATAGTTAATGATTGCGTTCGGGGCAATCGGGGGGACGTGGAGGCATAAAGTCAAGGGAGAAGCCCATAGAGAGTCAAGTTGCTCCTGCTGCTAGCTCATGGACAACTCCATCTAACGCTCTCAGTCTCTGCAAGATTCGGATGCACAGAAAGCAGTTTGCAAATAAATGCCACAATAAACTTGTCTACCACAATAAAAACAAAACAATATAATTCAGGGGAAAATTGCGACAGAGATCTTCTCTAAATTTTAATATGCCTTTGCTCTCAAATCATGGTTGCAAAAAGGTGTTCTTCTACACAAAAACTATTCAGTCAATTACACAAAACTGTACATCCAGTTCAGTGGAAACCGGATGATTGTTACACATTTCAAGTGTTCTTCAGTGAATGAATCATTTTGAGGAGAGGGAAGAGATTAGCTCTCCTATCTTCTTTGTCAAATTGGCTCTTTTTGTTGGAAATCATGCACAATCTGAAATTACCTCATTTATCATTCAATGTTGCATTGTTTCTAATGGGATCACAGGTAGCCTTAAATAGGGCAAAGTTTGTATGGCAAACTTCCTCGCAGTACTGCGTGACGTGAATGATTTAGATGGCATTTTGTGTCCTTTCACCTTCATTATGCGATGTATGGACTTCATGGATGCTCCCTTTAGGAGAATAACTCACCTGACCGACAGCGCATGCCATTCAGGTTGTGTTAGCAATGGCTATGAGATGATGAGGCTGTGTGATCCTGTATTCAGGAGCATGAATAGAACATTAGAGCATGTTACATGACTGTTCTGAATACATAACACTAAACGAAGACAGACAGAGGCATCCAGAGAGCCATCTCCCCGCTCACTGAGCACTGGACTATGAAATGAACGCCTGTCCTCCCGCTCTTTGAAAGGCAGGTTCACTGGAAACTGGACAAAAGTGAATTTAATGGCGTCTGAATGATGAAGAACATGCCCTTGATTTGTAAAGCAGTGTCGAAAAAGGAACTTGGATGCAGTTATCAGATAATGAACCCAGGTTGGTGGGTGAAGCAGGTCCATATTTGTGGCTAATGTCTTGGCCAAGGTCCTAATCGAGTCCTGAACAATCTGGCCGGTGGAATGATCCACTCAACTTGAAGGGATAATTAAAGATAAAGGGCTCCCATCGTTCAACTCAACACTAATGTAATTGTGAAGGTTTAAAACAAAGAACAGTTCAGAGAGGTCATTACCTGTTGTTAATTTTCTTTGAAAACTCCTGCGGTGAAGTGGCTGCATCTTAACTTCACTCGTGGAGCGCTCGATCCATGTCAAAGTGCCGTTTCCTGTGACTGGAACAGAAAGTCAAATAAATGTTCATAGACAAGTACACCTCCAATGTGCTTCATGCTCTTTTGATTGTCCTTCAAGGCAAAAAAATACTTTTAGAGTTTGGTTCAGAGTAGATGACCCAGAGTAGATGTGTGTTTTAGCAAGATACTACATTTACATGGGAAAATTAATATTCAGTATTGAGAGAAAAATCTAGTAAAAACAGCGATATTGTAAAATATTAATTCAATTTAAAATAATGTTTTTCTATTTTAAAGAGGCTATATGCAGTTTTTTTCCCAAAATAAACATAACAATAGCCTTTTTATTTTACCATTTATGACTCAAACATCTCCTTATGAGCATACTGACACCTTGTCCGCTCACAGTGGGTGCACCTATAAGCCTGTATCCTATTTTTCCTATTTTCTGTCGGGTCGGACTTTTCCTGCGCTGTCTGCGGATGTGACGTCAAGCGCTGTTACGTATTTTCCGCAAAGCATCCAGGCGGCGCTACATTTGAAAAAATGCAGCGCGTCAAAAAGCTGGCCGATGCCCATCTTTATGCAAATGAATAAGGGCCTTCTCTATATGAGTTCGCATCTACCACGGATTTTTTTAGTGTAACAATGTGTTCAGCTGTACATTAACCATAGACATATACACCAGACCTCACCTTGGGGTTCTAAGCATGCGTCAAAACCGCCGCCATCTTGGAACAGGGGTCTTGTCATAGGAAGTAGCTAGGTAACCCTGCTATCTCTGCACCAGCAACAGCGGATTATCAGTGAATCCCAGTTGTCTCAGACGAACGTTTTATAAAACTTAGAATATTTGTATCTATTTTAACAGTTTTTTTAAATGTATATGCCATAATGTAGCAGCAGACTTTGATCATTAGTCTTTGATACTGATAGATATAGTTTAATAACTGCATGCAGAAATAGGGCTAAACATAATCTTCCCCAAAACAAAGTTTAATAGGTTGTTATGGTAAAAACAAGGTTTAGCGAATTATCCCCAGATTAATAATAAGCCATAATAAACAAGAGTTTGGTGAAAAAAAAGGAGGCAGAAGAAGCTTTTTTCAAATTGTTTTCCAAAAAACACTAAATGAATATGATCCATCCTAGTGGTTTAATGGGACCTTTCAGAGTACCTCTATATGTAACAGCTCTCACTTTGAACGAAGTCTGAATTGCTCTCACTCATTACTCCAAACACACACTCGCACACCAAGAACAAAAGAGAGAAACGTCTCTCAAAAGACCTCTGCTGTACAGTTCCTCTGAAAAATTGCAGACTTATCAACTGAATGATGATGGCATGTATCTATCAACAGGGCAATACGGGGCAGGGGAACGACAGCCTCTCCGCGCTCTGCCTTCTGCAGCAATGTGCCGTAAATTTCACAGGGCAATAATTATGAGTCTTTTCAGGGAGATAAAGGCAGGACCCTGTTTCCCAAAAGTAATAAACCTGACTCACGCACCCCTAGTTGAGGATGAAAAATGTTCCCCTGGCAACTGCGTTTGTCGTGCATGCTGGTTTTCCTCAACTGGCATGCTAGGCAAGCAATCTCCTTTCATCACAGGGAGAGAATGCAATTTCAGGGCTCATATCCACCAATTTTGTGTAACTCACATAAGGGAAGAAGGAATGTAAGCTGAAAAACATAATACAAGGTGGGGGGAAAAAACTGCACACTAAACACATCTCCTCTCGTAGGACTGTGAATACTCAACTTTTTGGTTAAAATATGAGATGCTCTAAATCGAAGACATTTCAGACTAAGAAAACAAAGATCTAAAAGAAAAACCCTGAGTCAAACGTCACATGATGTCAAGCCTGGTCAGACTTATGTGGCAGGAAGCCATTGGGAGGCTCGATGTTCCAGATACAATAAGACCTCCTAAAATAGACATCTTCTTCGGTCTAATCTTTGCCACTCTAGTTTCTCTTAGGAGAATGGCTCTTCTCCCTCCAAAATGGAGTTTGGCAAATTGGCGTGTGTTAAAAGAGAGCGGAGCCATTTTACATCAGCGTGTCCCTGCAGGCATGTTTCCACTGACAGGCCCAGTGCGAGATCTGTCCATCACCGCGTGCCTCTGCTCCTTTCCCTGCTGATACACGAAATGTCCTTCGTCCCTCATTCCACAAGACACAATCACACCAATACATCTGTTTTAGGGTAAGAAAAACGGGGACGGTTCAGGTTTGATCAGATGCAAACACCCCGATGTCATCTGTGTCCACCAAAAAAAAAAACTCTGAACAAAAACAAAAAATAATTCAACCATTAAACGCTTGTGTAAATAATCTTGCCGATGCGAGAAATAATTGTGCTGTCTGCTCTAGGTAGGTGCTTTGAGTCAGGAATGAAAGCCTCAGACATCAAGCAACGAACTCAGGGATTTCAAATGGTCTTGTGAAAGAAACAGACTGAAGCACAGTGACCTTGACATTTTCACTGCCACAGAAAGAGATGTATCTCACTTAATCAGGTAACCGGGAGCTTATGCATTGTTGAAAAGGTAAGCTGTTGATAAAGCACTTACCACCAGCAATGCAAATAATAGCTTAAACATGCACTGAATAAAATAACAAGAAAACTGTTATTTACCGCTCTTATATAAAGTGTTATTTACCACAGTTAAATAAAGAAGTAAATAGATTTTTTTTGCACAAACAAAGCACTTGTGTTGCTTCATAAAACTGAGGTTAAACCAATGAAGACACATGGATTACTTCGAATGATGTCTTTCCAACCCTTCTGGACCTTGAATGTGGTAGTTGAATAGCTCCCAATGGAGGGACAGAAAGCTCTCAGATTTCATCAAAAAATATCTTAATTTGAGTTCTGAAGATGAACAAAAGTCTTACTGTTTTGGAACGACGAGTTTTCATTTTTGGGTGAACTTACCCTGTAAGGTTTTTGCACACAAATTCAAATTATATAAAATGTAATAAATCAAACTAAATACACCATTTCAAGATGCAAGGTAGGTTTTACTTTAGGACATTATTCAAGCTGCCCAGTGATGTGAAGAGCCGAATGCATGTTGTTTGAACTATGAGACAACATGACATTAAAATATACACTATATACAACAGTTCAAAATGTAAGTAGTTTTTTTTTTTTTCAAAAGAAATTAATACTTTTGAAGAAATTTATATTTCTGTTTCATATAAATTAATCAAGTTCTGAAATAAATGCATCATGGTTTCCGCAAAAATCTTTAGCAGTAAATATTTCACAATATTGCAGTATTTTGATAAAATAAATGTTGCCTTGGTGAGCACAAGCCTTCTGTTAAAAACATAAAGAATTCTTACCGACCACAAACTTTTGAAAGGTAGTGTAGGTTTAAGAAAGAAGACACCCACACACAGACAGGCATTCACTTTTGCAGCTTGAACAAATCATTTTAAGTAGAAGGTATTATGGTATTGGAATACGAATCACTAAATTTGACAAAAACATCAGTTATTACAGTGCAAATAAAAATGGTTAAAAAGTGGAAAAAAGGTGAGGCCATTAATTCATGTTAAATGCTGGGGGAAAGCAAGTCAGAGTTTACATAACTTTACTAGCCTGGTTAAAACCAGACCATTCTCAGTTGTAACTGTAGCTTCATATACAAATCATTTCCAAAGGGGTGTCACCAACGGACGTAGCTCAAATGCCGCACACACCTAACAAGGCATGATGGATCCATGTTCTCATTCTGTTTATGCCACATTCTGACTCTACCATATGAATGTCTCAACAGAAATCAAGACTCATCAGACCAGGAAACATTTTTCCAGTCGCCTGTCCAAAACTGTCCAATTTTGATGAGCTCTTGTCAATTGTAGCCTCTTTTTCCTATTTGTAATGGAGATAAGTGGTACCCGGTGGGGTCTTCTGCTGTTGTAGCCCATCCGCCTCAAGGTTGTGTGTGTTGTGGCTTCACAAATGCTTTGCTGCATACCTCGGTTGTAACGAGTGGTTATTTCAGTCAAAGTTGCTCTTCTATCAGCTTGAATCAGTCGACCCATTCTCAACAAGGCATTTTCACCCACCGAACTGCCGCATACTGGATGTTTATCCCTTTTCACACCATTCTTTGTAAACCCTAGAAATGGTTGTGCGTGAAAATCCCAGTAACTGAGCAGATTGTGAAAAACTCAGACCGGCCTGTCTGGCACCAGCAACCATGCCACATTAAAAAAATTGCTTAAATCACCTTTCTTTCCCATTCTGACATTCAGTTTGGAGTTCAAGAGATTGTCTTGACCAGGACCACACCCCTAAATCCATTGAAGCAACTGCCATGTGATTGGTTGATTAGATAATTGCAACAGGTATTCCTCCTAATAATCCTTTAGGTGAGTGTATGAACTGATGCTGTCAAGTAAGCTTCATGCTTTCCCCATTGCGAACGTGCACTCCTCTAAATTGTAGTCTACTGTAGTCATATCATGTTAACAACAACCCTTTAGAAAACAGAATTTCTTTGTGGATTCTCTTGATCTGCTTTTTCCATGTTTCTTTGACTAATCTGACTAAGTGTGTAAGTCCCACGCACGCTGCACGCGAGTTAACCATGTTCGACACATTTAACTGGGAGTGACGCCGCCCACACTGTTTTTATCCGTGTTTTAAGCTTTGGAAACGGAAAGAACACAACTCCTCTAGACAATCTCTTGGGGTACCTAGTGTCCGATTTACAAATGCTGTGGGCACACCACTTCACCATCTAGCTTGGAGTCAATGTTTGATGGACGTAGTAACGGTTGCCATGATGTGTGATTGGACAATGGCTGTTTTGAGGTAGGGGCCGTGAAAGGTCAATTCTAATATTACTGATCATCTAAATGCACTTTCATGCAAAGGCTTAAAAAAATCCCTTTGCGTGAATAGAAGCTCTTGAGATTGCTTTTCAATCTCAGGAAAGCATCACTTCCAATCTTATGACATCATCAAAACATCAAAGTCAAACAGTGTTAGAGTGTCCCTGTCCAGAGTCGTTCAGTCCCTGTCCACCATCTTAAAATGTCACTTAGACCTCTTACAGGCTCAAATCACTTTGTGACTTTCACTTTCACAGGCCTCTCAAAACCCATTTAGATGAGAGTCTGAGTGAAAGGGCAAAGCTGTGACTCAACTTCTACAAACACAAAAGGGTGGAACAAACACTGATCTCAAACATTTCCTCGTGTAAAATGTCCATACACTGTGGGTAAACCCAGATTTTGTTTCTAATTAAACTTACGAGTGATAATTACATATTCTTTTATGTTTATGTAAAAACCTGCTATCATTACTAAACAACATTAGTTGTTTGGCCTCGCACAGGCCAAAGCACAGGCCTCGGCAGCAGATGGTATTGAGAGTTAACAGAGGTTTAGATTTTGATGAATTATTATTATTATTTTTTTTGGCTCTTGCCCTTGACATTTGAACATTAGTTTTTCTCTGGCTGCTTTACCTGTGTGATTAAAAGGCAAAATTGTTATAGCAAAAAAAAGCCAAGAGTAAAGTGATCCAGTGATGACTGCATATTGATGGCGTCATCAATAAAGATTATAAGTCATTAGCACCTCATTTCATCTAGAGTTTAATCTCGTATAATCTGGGCCTTCCATGTGATTGATAAGAAAATCCTGTGATTTTTACTGTTGGAAATTCAACAGAATTGTAATAATTTGAACAATTGTAAAAACATTATTGTTATGATTTACAGAGATGAACCCAAGCGCAGACAGGATGCTTAACACATACACACTTATAGGACAAAACTATGGAAAACAAAAGCCACATTACGCGATTTTGACTCATAATATCTTGTCGTGTCGTGAACAACAGAAACATGTCAGACTACACGTTGCTACACTGTCCTGTGTTCAGAAAAAAGTTTAAAAAAAAGAGAGAAAACCCGACAATGGACACATTCCTGGATTGTCCGAAGAGCAAATCCTCGAAAGAGAACTTGAGATAAAATATTGTTTTCTTATATATTTTTACTTTTAGTTTTAACGTTAGCACCATCGTCTCTCTTTCGTTTCGCCATTTTTTAAAGTTGTGTACGGAAAAAGCTTCTGTGCTCCTATTGGTCAACCTCATACATGTGACGGAACTGTCGTGGAAGACCGTTAAAAAAATAAAACATGCTAGTCTTTTTGTCGTGAAGCATCGCAGACATAGGTTGGCACACTACACGAGATGATACGATCGAATCTTGCGTCCCAATGCCTGTTGTCGTTTACAATTCCCCATGACACCCTACGTCAAACGGATCGTGCCAAAATCGGGCTAAAATTGTTAAAATGCCATGTTATTTTGTCACACATAGACATGAAAAATCAGCATATGAATCTTAACAATGGTGACACTCAAATGAAAAGCTTCATGTTGCAATGTATGCTGGGTTAAAAATTTTAGAATGTGAACTAATGATTTTCAGTAAAGACTACTAATGTGAACTTAATTTGGCTACTGCACCCACTTAACATTACTATATTAAAAGTCAACAGTCAAAAGTCATGTTTAGTTTCAGCTTGCGTAAAAACTAAAGTGGTATAGGGCAACGGGTTTCCACGTGATTTGAGAGTAAATTCAAAAAAATCGGGTTAAGAGTGTATCTTCTCTAGTAATCTGCTCCTGAATGATATTATACAGGGAACTGTTCATAAACATACAGTATGCCCTCTATTGGTGATATTCCATGAGAAAATGGCTAATAGGGCATGTGATTTAAGGTTCATTAGAGTGGAGTGAAGACCAGAAGCTGGAGCAGATGCTCTCTCTGGAGATGTTCATCAGCATTCTGGAGTGAACCTCTGCAGTCATATTCCATTCCATCTGCCTGCTTCTGTCTTTCAGCAGCAAATGGAGCACCTAGGTCCATTAATTCTCAAACAACCGCTCTGCACTTCCAAATGCTTCCAAACAAGGGCATCCATTGTGGACTGTCCATTAAAGCATATTATCTGGGCCAGTCAAAAGTGACAGCAATTGAGGTACACAGAAGCAAGGATGAAGCAATGTGGTGTGACGTGATATGAGCTGTAAAACTCTTTTTGTAACACGACAGGATGAGATAGACTTTGCCTCTTAGGGCTCGTTCACAAACACGTTTTTGCTTTGAAAAATGCGAGACGCGAACAGCGGAATGGGGAAAAAAATGCTAGGTCTCAAGACTTGTTTTTAAAAGTGATTTTAATCGGAGCGTCACGTTTTTAGAACTCCGTGTCATGAGCGAGACCCTGCAAAAGACGCAAGACATGAGCACGTGTTTGTAGTGCAGTGGAATGGAAAAATGCGTTCTGTGTGAACATGATTGCATGATTGGACAAGAGAAGACGTGAGATTCTGCAGTTTCACCCTCAGCACTGTGTTTGGGTCAATGACATGGCACAATTTTTCTCCTCCGGATACATTAATTTATATATTATTACCAAGAATAAACAGGAGTCAGTGTTTTTTTAGGATTCATTGATGAATAAAGTTTGAAAGAACAGCATTTTTGAATATATTTGAAATGGGAAACTTTTATAACATTATAAATGTCTTAAAGGGATACTCCACTTTTTTTGGAAATAGGCTCTTTTTACAACTCCCCCAGAGTTAAACAGTTGGGTTTTACCGTTTTTGAATCCATTCAGCCGATTTTCTGATATTTAGAGGAATAACAGTAACCAGACAGTTTCTGGTCCCATCGACTTCCATAGTAGGACAAAATATATACTATGGAATTCGATGGGATATTCTTCTGTTATACTTCTATATATCAGAAAATTGGCTGAATGGATTCGAAAACGGTAAAACGAAACTGTTTAACTTTGGGGGAGTTGTAAAATGAGCCTATTTCCAAAAAAAGTGGAGTATCCCTTTAACTGGCACTTTTGATCAATTTAATGCATCCTTTCAGAATAAACGTATTACTTTCTATGAAAAAAAAAAAAATTACTGAGCCCTGACTTTTGAAACATAGTGTATATTTTTTTGACATAAAGCAAAAAATGGAGGAAAAGTAGTTAAGAAAAATAGTCTCATTAAATGAAATACTTGAAATGAGAATGTTATGAAGTAGTTTATAATAATCTTTATTGTTATCATTTCTTTAAAACAATTAACCGAACTATGAAATACTTTTGTCGACCAAATCAAAGTCCAACAAAAATTCTCTTAGAATACCAGATAACTTTAGTTTAAACTGTTAGTTCAGATGGTCACTTTTTTTTTTTTTACAGTTTCTATATTTAATTCTGTCTTGAAAATCTTTTAAACCATACAAAACAAAAATGAACACAAGGAGGTCATTTCTAATAACTCGATTTTTCTTTTTTTAAAGACACTTCTATGTCATTGACCCGATTGTGTAGGATTCATTTTGCTCTATTTCTAATGTGCAACCACAGCCATTGCCTGTGGGAACAACAGCAACGGACAAAGTGCAAATGCTTGGTTAAAGTACAGCATATGCTCACACTTGCTCTCTCTCCTCGATTGAGCCGCAACCAATTAGAGCTGATAGGCTTCTGCAGTTGAATACGCAGGAGCCGTCCACTCAGCAGCGGTGCTGAACGGACTGAGGGAGGCTGCTGCTGCTGCTGCTGTCAATGGTACTGAGGATTATCTATATCCAGTACTGGCTAAAATGGCCATTGACAATCACTCCCTGGATGGGATGACCATTTTGTCATCCCCTCCAGCTCCTTCCATCTTCCTTACTCTTTTCATCAAGTCCCTCTCATCCTTTCTCAGACACCACTTGTCAGTGAGATGTACTACGTGGTAAGATGAGTGTGTCCAAGTGTGTGTGTGAGGCCCACGGGGTATCTATCCCTCCATTGAGAGATCAGAGCAGGTGCCAGATGCCTGGAGCTCATAAGAAAAGAACATCATATTTTTCAGCTCACCTACAGCTCCTCGGTGCCCACACTTATCCGGTTAACTCACTTACTGCCGACAAAACCTGCTCACTGCACACTACACCACAGTTACAGGAGTCTTGTCTCACACGTCACGTGGTGCGAGCACTTCTCAGGGATGCTTTATGTTGTTCATAATGCTGTTTGACAGAGGTCTCGAGTTCATGAACACAGCATTCTTATGCCGCAGAAGGTATAGAATAAACCAGAGCGACTTGAGGACAAGTGACAATTTATCATTTGCCGTTGAGTTCAGCAGACTGGAGCAGAAGAAACGCAAGCCACGTTTCTCTCAGACAAGATATTAAAACGTGTTAAATTATTTAACCGTGGCCTCTTGACCTAAACATGCTCAGTCAGACACGACGTGCAGATATGAGATGTTTAATCAGACTTTTCATCACACCTGGCTGGCTTTGGTAACTGGCGTTTCAGAAACTCTTACACCATTTGAAATTCACCTGTCATCCACTGACTTTCCCTAATGAATCTAAAAATCCATTTAGAGGACTAGATTCACATGGATGACGTTGACGAGGATGACGAGATCCAATGCAAATCCCTGGCAAACCAAAAAAAAAAAAAAAAGTGTAATCTAATTGAGCATATTCACAGCAAGGACGTGTGGAGGAAAGAGCAAAGTGTTTTTTTCTGCTGTCATTAGTAATCTCTTCAGGGCAGGTAGGAGAAGTCACTGATGGGAGAACCGGCTGAGAGATAGACTGTGTTAGAAGTGAGATAGTGTATCTAGCAGGTTCACTGTGAAATGTAACTGTCAGCCATTAGAAAGAATCAGAGGAGAGAGATTTGTGCTCATGAGATAATGAGTTTCAATCTAATTCCATTGCATACAGAAATCTTCTCATCCGACTGACGTGTAATTCTCCCACTGGCGGTGGAGGTATTGACATACGCATTTCCTTTGATTTCCCTTTTGTTAAAATCCACATCAATCACACCTCAAAATGTGTAAATATTTCAAAGTTTCAATGCGCTCATTATGAAAAGCCTGCTTTATCAGCACTATAGCACATTTCTGTTTCTCTCTCTCTCTCTCTCTCTCTCTCTCTCTCTCTCTCTCTCTCTCTCTCTCTCTCTCTACAATACCACCAGTTCTCTAGTTTCCTCTGGGATTTGTCGTACATGGTCCCCTGGTTTTGCTGAAATGTCTTTATTTCAGTGTTACCCAAAGAATAACATCTTGATTCTGAATTCCCTTGGCAATATCCTGGTGCTTTGTCTCTCTAAACACACCTCATAGATTAAGGGTAACAAGGGAATCAGGAGAAATGCTGATGCTGTACTATTTCACCAGGTTTATCTTCCTAAAATCACTGACGTGCTGCTCTCTTAATAAAGCTTGATAAAAAAAATATCACAAGCAATTCAAAAGTCCAGAGATTTTAGAACATACAGAGGTTTAGGTTTTTGTAAAAAAAAATATATTTTTTTATATTTAGTTTTTAATCAAAGATTTTGAAACTGAATTTAATCCATTCATTTATTCATAAAATTCACAGCATTAAAGCTATTTTTTTTTCCTAAAATGCCTTATAAACATCACATTTACCAAAAAAAAAAAAAAAAATCTCAACCAAAAACACATCTTTTGTGTGATGTCAAACCGATGAAAATCATTACGCTACACGAGATCCTTAAAAATTCACTGTAAGAAAGTATTCCCTATTCATCTCTTGCAAAAGCATATACTTTATTCAAATCTATTTGACCTCTTCAAAAAATTATGTTTTTTCATTGTACCTCTACATAAAAAGCCACATGCACGCCAATGGCAATGTTTTTGAAATGTATCACAAATGCTGTTGAATGATGTGTCCAACATATCAATGCATTTTATAGCTCATTTTGCAAAAACTTTGTTTTACCATTACAAACTCAGTGTAAAGCATGCTTGCTGTTTTACACTGTACTGTAAAAATGCTATGGTACTGTTAATTAATTTTATGGTAACTTTCCTTACTCTATATGGTGAAAATGTTTAATATTGATTGAATGGGACATTTCATGTAATTTTACAATAAGATACTGAATTTACAATAAATTTCACCTGAATTTGACATATTTTATAGTGTAAGTGAGTACAGTGAAATTAGCTAAATGTGCACACAAAAAAAAAGAAAAGAAAAAAATCCTGGTGCAAGTTCTTGCCTTTAAATGCAAATTCTGTACACAAGCGTTAATGTATTTGGTTTAAATGTTTAGTGGATTAGAGCTGTTTTAAATTATTAAATGTTCCAGGGAATAATGAATGGAACAGGACTAAAACTCATTTTTAATCAGATTCTGACAGGAGTTGAAATTCATTGGTTGTAAATAGGGTACTTGATTTCACCAAATACCACATGTTCCTGGATCTTTTCAATTAACCAATCAGATTTGATGGACAAGTTTACAGTTTATGTCAAGTTTAGGCTTAGAACCAGGGTGAGGTGAAGTACTACATTTTGGGACAGGAATGTTGATCAAGGATCAACAAAATATGTTGATCCAGGAACATGTCTTACTTTTCAAAATCTATTTAACTATTTAAGAGACAGCTCTAAAACCTACTTCACAATTAATGGTTTGGATGTAGTTGTACAGGGCCTTTAAAGGGAGAGAGTAACATTAAGATGTTGACAAAAGACAAAATAAGCTTGTACTTGTCCAAAATCCGAACTCAAACTCGACAGAAGAAAACTCCAGTTGGCAGAGAGAGGCTGAAGGTCTGAGTTCAGACAGCTTCAGGAGTCCTGGTTTAGCAATCTACTCCCTAAAGTGAGAGGGTATATAGAGCTGTTCCTCTCGAGTAGACAAACTCCACTCAGAGAAGCGCTGTCTTTTTTGTAGATACCTGTTATACAGAAGGACTGCAATGACTATTGTTTAGTGGGAGGGATATCAGGTTCAGAGCAGCCAGCAGGTGGAAGCGAGTCAGTAGGCAGGCTGAGTGGGATTTCTCCAAGGTTGTGATGGTTTCCAGCAATTTCACAACACATAACCATGGTCTGAGGGTCTGCTTTACAAACGAATAAAGGAGCATCAAATCCCATTACAGGCAACCAAAGGTGGTAAAGCTTAAGGTGGAATACTGGACTGGAATCCATTTTTCCAGTCTTCAACTACCCCATTTTGGTGAGCTCTTGCAAATTGTAGCCTCTTTTTCCTATTTGTAGTGGAGATAAGTGGTACCCGGTGGGGTCTTCTGCTGTTGTAGCCCATCCGCCTCAAGGTTGTGCGTGTTGTGGCTTTACAAATCCTTTGCTGCATACCTCGGTTGTAACGAGTGGTTATTTCAGTCAAAGTTGCTCTTCTATCAGCTTGAATCAGTCGGGTTATTCTCCTCTGACCTCTAACATCAAAAAGGCATTTCCCCCCACAAGACTGCCGCATACTGGATGTTTTTCCCTTTTCACACCGTTCTTTGTAAACCCTAGAAATGGCGGTGTGTGAAAATCCCAGTAACTGAGCAGATTGTGAAATACTCAGACCGGCCTTTCTGACACCAACAACCATGCCACGCTCAAAATTGCTTAAATCACCTTTCTTTCCTATTCTGACATTCAGTTTGGAGTTCAGGAGATTGTCTTGACCAGGACCACACCCCTAAATCCATTGAAGCAACTGCCATGTGATTAGTTGATTTTATATTTATAATTACAAAGGCATGTATGCATGTTCTCATTAATACTAAAAAAAATCTTTTAGTTTTACTGCTGTTTGCAGTTATAACCAATTAAAACCAAACGATTTACCACGTAAAATATATCAGACACTGTCATGTTTGTCACTGTTACAGGACAAATACCATTTTCCAATTTCGTGCATGCTTTACATATATTTATTCAAGATAATTTGAGATGTCTTTCAAATAAATGAGGCCACAACCAAAAACAACTCATTTTTCTAATCTCAAAATTCAACTGATTTGATGAGACTATATTTCCACATTAATTTTTTGGACCTTCTTATTGTATCTCAAGTCTATTGTCTGTAGCGGTTGTGGGGAAAAAAACACAGTAAAAGGTTTTTTGTGCATAACAGTGTTGCTTAAGCAATTTGTCTGTGACATGCAAGTGACTCCAGGTCTGTCAAGGTCTGGGGCTCAATTACAAGCTGAGGAAAAGAGCTTAAAAACCGGCGACTTCCTGAGATCACAACCAATCTGTTTGCATGTTGAGCGAAAAATATCGACCCTCAGCAACTCAAGGGGGATTCGTGTTGCTCTAAAAACATTTCTTATAAATGTCAGTTCAACATCACCCATTGGAAAGTTATACTACGACACAAATGCCCGGCATCATTTCCCAGTTTCAGGCGGCTGTTAGATCAAGGCAGGTTTTAGATGAGAGATCACATATAGCTTGAAGCAAGGAGCTCTCGCGTATCGGGAAAAATTATTATGTGCAAAGGAGGGAGAGAAAGATTGAGTGAGGGACTAAGAGAAAGAGACAGAGAGAAAGTGTGTGAGGGAGAAAGAGATGAAATGGGAGAGTGACATGAGAGAAGGAGAGAGGGAGGGAGGAAGAGAGAGAGAGTACCGCCCTTCAGTTGTGTTTAAATGTGAAGCGGAAAATCATCTCTGTGGCTCAGGGGAGTGAAGAGGCGATTCTAGTGTTAGAGCGGGTTTGCCGTGTTTTAGATCATAGCGCTCTCTCGGTCTTTCGCTCTTTGTTTGTCCTACAGTGTCCCTGATTTCAGCTTCAGGCTTCAAAGTGAGAAGAACTGAGAGTTTCTACAAGACAACAATACCTGGACCCGGGAATATCTAGACACCTCGCAATGGATGGATTGAGGACAAAGTATTGAGTTCTCCTACGACTGTCCCTGAATGACACAGGTACAGTAGAACAAGCTTTATTTTCCTCTTTGCATCTGATTCAATAGCAATTGTTCAGAAAAAAACAAATATAAAACGTTTTTACCTTGATGCATGGAAAATGTTTTTTTTTTTTATTCAGATCAGCATGAAAACCGTGAGCTGGTCTCGCATTCAGTGATTATTAGAAGCTTCATTAGGAAGCATATGCCGTGAGACTGAATGCCTGGCTTTTTTCACAAGTTCTCCAGACATTTTTATAGTACTATATTATGACATTCAATTTCAGTTCACGCTATCTGAAGAAATTGTGACTGCTTAGTCACAACTTCTATTTATTAATACAAATAAACAATTGGAGACATTAGGTTTGAGGCTTGCTGTCAGGTAGCGAGGAAAAGAAACCGAGTAGCACTTTCATCTCTAAACGTGGCCTAATAGACACACTTCAGTCTACATGAAGACTGGAGCTGTGAAAGATTTCCTCTAGTTCTGTCAGACTCTCTCACGCACACATAAAAGATGATTTATTTTCAGATTGAATTTGAAATTTCAGGTCTGAATGCACCTTATGGCATTCACTGCACTTATGTAGGAGTAAATTGAAGTGAGAGGAAGAAATCAAGGCGTTACTGACCGCTCGCTCGCTCGCTCTGTCTATCTTCAGAGGAGTGTTGGGATGTCGTGGCTGGTGTGGGTGTGGGTCAGTGTGACAGTCCTGCTGATGTGTGAGGCCACTTTCTACGAGACCATCCAGCAGCACCTGGCCCCTCCTGGAACCAACATACAGATCCTCGGTGAGTCCTTCCTTCTGTCCAGCTCCTGCTTCATCGTCCACTCTGACTTTTCTTTTTTTAAATCTCTGTGGGGGGAAAAGTTCAGGAATGCATTTATCAGGGTGGGCTGCACCATAAAGGATTAAACTGAGTTTTATCTACTACTTCAGATGCATCACACTCAGGGGAGGATCTAACGGGACGGCAACTGCAACCCTAAGAAAAAGCATTGCCACCCACCTCAGCAGGGGTGCGTCCATGTCCTTAAAGACAGTGCACCGCAAAATAAGAGAGGCTGTTCACTGCAGAGCTAATGGGTGGAGCTTAAAGGTCCAACCACACCATACAGTATAACCCTACCCATAACCCGAACCCTTAACATTTATAGGCCATGCTCCACCCATTAGACCCACAGAGGTGGAACTGGATGTCATGATTCTATAGTGAGCACCACTTAAAAAATAATGGCAAAAAAACACGTCTTTCCATTAATTGTGCTTTCTTGGTTCTTTATGAGTTCTTGGTTTTTCCATTTGTTTGTGAATCGGAAAATGACTGCTTCTTGGTTAACTCAAAGGTCTCCTGAGAAATGTAATCTCATCCGGATATGTTTTGTCCGGGATTTCGTTTTGTTTGGCGAGTTCATTTTCCGACCGCCCCCCTCCACTTTCATTGTGGATATAAGCCTTTTTGCAGTCTAACGGAAAAATGTAATGAAATTAATTGGAAGATCCTGAACACGGAAACTGGTAGCAGAGTTTAGGTTAGGTAAGAATTTAATCTTTATTAACTGAACTGAAAAGTTTGAAAGATAAAATTTATGCTGGCTTGTTTTAAAGCCAACTTAAAGTCTTGTTTAAAAAATGGCAAATAATTTGATGTTGGGTCAGAACTGATAGATGTTCTGGGTGCAAAGGTGTTGTTAGGTGTGGTTGCTAGAATATTCTGGTTGGTTGCTATGCCCTTGCTATACAGCTGATGGGATGTTGCTACAGTATATGGTTGGCCTTCCATAACATCCACATGAAGGCATTTCCACCTGTTAATAACAGAAACACATCGTTTGCAAAACTGATCCAGTCTCAGTGGTTTGATATTTTGCCATTTCTTTCTAATATTAGCATAGCCAATTCAAATTCAAAGCTTTTTTTTTCTCTTAAACTTGCATCAATACTTGTGATTTTTACTATCCATTTACATTTTATTAATAAAACTACTTTTTAAGTAGTAGTTATTACAAGCTCATACATTTAGAATCTTTTGATGTTTTTGATATACAGTGTTTTTGATTGATTTGGTGCCCTACATATTGACATTTTGTTATTAATTTTTAAACAGTATAGATTATTATTTGTGAATAGACAGTGTATGTCAGGCCATAAGTCCACTAAGGCACTTGCTTTGGTGTTGCCACCCTTCACAGACCTCATGCCGCCCATTTGCCATCCTTTCTAGATCCACCCCTCATAACATTAAACCCTTTAAAAATAAACAAGGGTACATTTATTCCATAATATTCTGCTTGGTTTCAGTTTAGCCTTGTCCTTATACTTTATATAGCTGCTCCAGTACTTTAAACTTACATTTAAATTTTAAAATGGTTAAATGATCAGTTCACTTAAAAATTAAAATTCTGTTATTACTCACCCTCATTTAGTTCCAAACAAATACGACTTTTTTAATCTTTGTAACAAGTGAAGATATTTTTAATATTATCTATACTTTGAATATTATTATATTATTCCAATATGACATATAATATAACTATTTTAATATTAATATTCTCTATTTTTTGTCCATTCATTGAAAGTCCACGATGATGTCACTTTAAAAACAGTGACATTTTAACATCCTTGTTGAGTAATAGCCTAATGTAATGCAATAGAATTAACTGATAAAACTGACTGGAACTACCTATGCACTAAACGATTTTAATGTACACACTATTTCAATATTTTTTTATGCAGTAAAATGTAAACATTATTATAATACAATATAATATAATCCTTATGTATACGACACTCAAAAATGGAAGATTTGTGTCAGAGTATTTGTATTGTTAGCTTTTTTTTCCTACTGTTTACTTGCGTTGGTTAATTCACCATGGTGGGCAATCAAAATGAATTGCAGGTGAAGGTTTTAACCACTGGTTTGTTTGGCAGTGTATTATTAAGTGGTGCAAAACAACTTCAGCAAATCCTGTGCTTAATTTAATTCTCATTGGATGCAACTAAGATTCCGGAAAGTAGACACACAGGGGATGGATTGCTAGCACAGATCTTCTGAACGTAATGTTTGCGGGACAGAGATTTGGACATTTATCAATTGGCAGCCCAACACAGTACCAGAATTGTTTTGATCGTTTCAAGCTTGCGATAGCCAATAATTCACTGCACACAACACATTGTGGTCAGTATTAAATGAAGTCTGGGTCATTATTTTTTAAGTTTGCATTATTTTGATGATGCTTTTCAAGGGGGGCATTTCAAGAAACTGCTTAATTTGGCTAGATTTAACCTACTGTTAATGTAAAATATATTTGCAATAAAATACTGCAGTTTTATGGGAGACATCTTTTGACAACAGCAGCATTTTTTCATCCCTATAAAATGTTGATAAGACATTTACTGTGCTATCTGTTAGTTGTATTTTTTGTTTTGTATTTTTGACATTGCCTTTTTAGTATTTTATCCCTATTGGGACATGTAAAGACCTACTTCTCTCTGACCTCAGAGTAGTTTTCAATATTAGTTGATAATAAATTCTTGCAAATGTACCTACACTGCATCCTCAATAGTGTATTTATGTTGCTATTAAACCAGTCATGAGTACGAATGAAGTTTTATCTAAAAAACCCCAACATATTTACATATTTGAGGAATGTAGGAACAAATAATAAAGTGTCCATCACAGTAAAAATCAGTCTCACTTTCACAGATCAGGTCAAGAGGATATGAGACATTTTTTATCACAATGTAAGTCAATTACGAAATCCTGTTTATCTAATATCTTGACGGTCTGGGGTGGTTTAAAGGTTCACCTCAATTGAAAGCGCGAAGGCTTCTTGTAACCTCACACCTTCAAATGAGAGGGCAAAAAGCAATTCGAGATCACACCACTTACCTTAACTAATCTTGCTAGAGGCACTTTACTGGGATTGGATCCTGAATTGGAATTGATTTTATTGTACAGACTTTAGAACAATTATAGAGGTACATGCTATTCTTGATTCAAAGCAGCACATCAGAGGAGTTTTGCCACCATTGACAATAAATGCTTTGACTATTTAGATATGACCGATTTAGCTTCAATGCCATTCAGAGCGTAGATAGAGCAATGTTCGTAAAGCTAGTCCTGACTCCTGACTAAATAATTGAGCTGCAGCCGAGAGGCTTATCAGAGAACAACAGTATTTCTTAATCACGTTCATCCTAAATGGAGGGCTATTGTGGCCCACTGAGCACTCGGGGGGATTCCATTACCTCCAAATCTGAGTATCAAAGCAGATCAGCAAAATGCACAGATTGGGCTTTTATGAGCTTTGGTGACATTTCTAGAAATTCACATTTGTTGCTGGATGGAATGAATGGACAGAGATTACATTTAAGTGTCCATATGTTCTCTCAAAAGACAAACAATTCTGAGGCATTTAGATGTTTCTTGACTGGAGTATGAAAGCAGTATAGAATATCCCCCATTCTGCTCCAAAATGATTATTTCTTCACAAGATATCATAATTCATGGTTATATTTTCTGCAATACTTGGTTTACAGAGGTTGGAATTTGAGATATCACCGTTTTCCAAAACCATCTTTATTGTATCGCTTCTCTTCTCATTTTCCTGTATGAAAAACACAAACAACCAGCACCGAAGGTAGACCTAAGATGCATTTGCATGTTGTAAAAATGTCAGGCTCAGCAAACACTCTGTCAAACTGTCAATCACGCAAGAAAAACTGTTTAAAGGCCAGCCAAACTGACAACCTCTGCTTTCAAACCTTGTGATTATGTGAATATTTTGCTGTAATGACAACTGTGTCCTGCAACCGTAATGCTTTTTCAAGACAGGGCGAGATTGTGGCTTTGGAGAGGGAATCGGAGTGTGTATGTGTGCTGTATTAGAAAGAGATATTTGTAGTAGTCAAAGTATCGAGTGCTTTGAGGCTGGTGGATTGTCCTGAGTATCAGGGTTGACGGGTCATGAATTGTTGCGGCACCTTTGCTTTCGCTGAAAACATCAATGTGACTAGTGACCAAGATTCCATAGGAAAATGTGGAAAACGGTGTTGTTTGTGAAACTGATTAACTGATGTTTTTGTCCATATTGAGAATTTTAAGTTTGTATTTGAATTTCAAAAGGAGGTCGAGGTTTATAGATTTATGCAGTATTGATTATTATGCGGTATAAAGTGCACATATTAATGTGCCAAGATGCTATGTCGCATGGCAACTGCAAACAGTCTATAGTTCGAAAAAAATGAACTAAATTTAAGCAATAAGATTTGAAAAGATAAACAAAATCGACTTTAATATGTTTCTGACCTTTTTAAATGTCTCTGTGTTGTCTTTCATGCCAAATACTTATATTTAACTAATTACCTCAATCAACCATAATACTATAGACTGTTGCCAAATAATTACCATGAAGCAGTTTCTTGTGGCTTATTGCTTTGATAAATTGAATGCAAAGGCTGAATAGAGATGAAAAAAATTTCAATTCTCAATTATTGTAGCTATATGCATTGAAACACCATGCCTATGGTGTTTTAATTTGACTATGTGATGTCTGTACATCAGCTGCTCTGTGGGCTCAAGGGTCCTGACTTACTTGCTGCTGAGATGCAAATGGATGATTTTATGTATTTTAAATGTAGAGATGGGTGAGAAGTGAGGGACGGAGAGTGAAAGACAGACGGAGAGACAGACAGAGAGAGGAACGTGTAGCGCTTTTCACAGATGTGCTGCCGGCTGTTCTTGCTCTCCGGCTTAGACAGACAGATGAGGATGGGTGATTCATGAGACCAGGTCTTTATTCAGTACTGACAGCTGCAACAGCACTAAGCAAATTGTGTTTGCCATGCATGCATAGCTGCCATGTTTTAGTGTTATGAGTCTGAACTCTCCAGATGTAGAAAATAACCCATCTCTAACAAACCGAGACCTGAACTAACTCTCTAAAGTCCATACAAACAAATACACACACACACAGTTTCTCGGGGCCCTGGGAGAACATCACTAAGGCCAAGGACATGTAGGCTATTATAAAAACATTCATACTGGAATCGACCAGTGTAGATCAGAGATTAAAGTGCAAGTGTTAATAGTAGACTGGCGGCTAACTGTATTATGTTAAAAATAACAGCAGTCTAATCCGATTACTGCAGTTCTGCTGCCTCTTTACTTTTACAGCAATACAACTGTGATGTATGAACACCTTGCTGTGGTTTTAGAGGGCAGATATCATATCAATCTTGCTGAGTTTCTGGGAAATATAGATTGTCTGTCAGATTCACTTTACTTTGCTAGCTCCTTGATCAATGCGTCTCTTGCTGGACATGTGAAAATGCATGAGACACGCCTATATGAATCAACATGCACCCGGGCATAGTCATTAGCAATCAGATGCTCAACCTCAAGCCACATCTCCATTCATAAGAGCAAGAACACATTTGCTTGAAAGGACTGCATGCTTTTAACAATCTTAGGAATGGTTGGATGACTATTCTATTGTTAAAATGCATAAGGAGTCTTATGTTTGTGATTTTGAGATGGAAAATAATTCCAAAAAAAAGGACAATTAAATTGAATAAATATAAATATTAACGAGGTTTATTTTAGTAAAAACACCATGAAGATGGGAGACATCTGCAGAGTTATAGTGTTTAATAAAATATGCAATGCAAATATTTCATTATTACAGTAGATGCTTCACCAGAGCCTGATTCTTTTTAAGGGGCTTTTAAAATGGATTTTTGCTGCTGTCTTCCCAGCTCAGGAAGAAGGGTTCGGGATAGTGTGATGCCATCAGCCAATCAGTGGGATCATGACATAATTTTCCTCTCGACTCTACAGTCATTAGTCACATGCCATTTAAGTTGAGTTAATTGGTGCAAAACAACCTGGCAGCAAAATTGAGCACCCATGAAGATGGCAGCCTCCAGGTCACGTTCTTCCAGCCCTGGCCCTACGCCAGCCAAGCAATTGCCACAGAGATGAATGGGAACTCTAACAAATCGCTCTCTCCAGGAGTTATATAGACCTCTTTCGTTTGCAAATATTTCAACGAACATATACGCCAACCGCTAACTCATGCTGTTTCAACAGTTTAATGCGTTCATCGCGGGAGATCAGGCAATTTTCCCAATCCTTCCCCGGCTATAAAAAGGACATGCCCGGATCCCTTTGTATCAAAGGGTTATCTGGTTTCTGCTCTTCCAGTAGAGTTTCTCTGGAGGAAGGTTCCAGGAGGGCTTAATAAAGCTCAATAACAGAGGTGACGTTGGATGCCGGTTCTCCATCTGCAGCTCTAGGCTGCCGAAGCCGCCCGAAGACTTCCTCACAAAGTGCCTCTGACAGAATCAGGGCTCGACTGCGGCACGGCATCCTGCGTGTCCTTCTTTGTATTAAATATATCTAAGCAGCATAAGAGAGAAGACAGTCATCTGTGATAATTCCCCCCACTCGCACCGACGGACGCAGGCTGCGGATGTAGCTACATCCAAAACAAACATGGAATGTGTTTTTCATCTGCTTCAAAACAAAGGTTGTCTTCCTGCATGTACGCCAGCACACACTGACAGTTTAATAGCCTTATATAATGCAGTTCCTAAAGGCACATTATTTTAGCAGAGACGTTCCGTCCATCTCTCCCGCTTCCATCCAATCTTCCTGACAGTGCCAGCTCGCCTGTAGGAACAATGGGAGAGTCGTACAGCTTCAGCCCCTGGGCTGTCCTCCATCTGCTCTCTGTCACACTTCCGCTCACTCTCTCCATCTCTCTTCTCTGCTTCAGACAGCGGTTCTATGAATGCCAATCTAACCTCACAATACCTGAAGCCACCAGACACATACAACCACATATTACTTCTGAAATCTTCCCTTGCCACAGCATGGAAGTCCTATATAAACTTTATTACATCAGCCTTATGAGTTTCACTAGACATCTACTGAGCTATATGAACAAAGAGACTTATTTTTATTTTCTCTTAAATCACAAAACTGTTACCATTATTGCCACTCTCATAATTTCAAGTCTTTAAACTTACATTGTCAAACCAATATATATATAAATAAGTGACACTTCATAACGATTCTCAATATCAACAATATGGTATATACCCCCCTTGGAAGAGCTGATGTTTTATCATTTGACAATCTGGTTTTTGCTGATTCATTGAAAAAAAAGTCTTGTCAACGTAAACATTTCTACAAATTGATCAAAATTAATTACTTATTTTGAACAAAAAATAATTATTCACACCTTTGGAAGTGTTAGATTTTTTTTACCAGAAGTAAACCACAAAATGTTTATTTTGGCTTTTATGACACTTTTATGACACAAGTCAAAGGGAGAATTTCCACAAATTGGTCAAAAATGATCATCTGCAAAAGAAACCCACCCCCTTCCAGTCAAGTAATTAGTGAGATCCATCTCTTTCAGCACTCCCAATCTTGGAAAAAAAAAATCAATTTTATTCAATCATTATTATTATTTTTTTTTTCTTCAGTTTTACATTACTTGGAGATCATGTTATATTAAAGTAGAACTCCGGCGCAAAATGAACCTTTGGTCTAATAAAACATCGGTAGTCAATCGTTCTCTGAGATTTGTTTTCATGATAATCGAATGTAAAGAGTTTTATATCTAAAAACTGTTTAGCGTATAATGTTAGTAATGGGGGCATTTACTAAGTAAAAAGAAATCGCTAGTTTATACCACTAACAAGGCTCAAAATAGCCCCACACAAACACAGTAACATAAATGATTGTCCATACATGCAAAACGAAGCATTGAGAACTTTGTACGTGTACAGACCGTTAAATAAGAAGATATTTTATAAAGACAGTTCACTTCGTGTATACAGACAAGAGCCATCTTTGAAAACAGTCTCGATAAGTCAATCCCCGAAAGCCGTTCATACAGTTCAGAAGTTCACTGAACTTCAGCACACTCAGGACGACGTTTGTGGTTTGACTTGTCGTGATTGTTTTCCAAGATGGCTCCTGTCTGTATACACGAAGTGAACTGTCTTTATAAACTATCTTCTTATTAAACGGTCTGTACACTTACAAAGTTCTCAATGCTTCTTTTTTTTTATGTATGGAGCCTCATTATATTACTGTGTTAGTGTGGGGCTATTTTGAGCCTTGTTAGTGGTATAAACTAGCGATTTCTTATTACTTAGTAAATGCCCCCATTACTAGCGTTATACGCTAGACCAAAAGGTTCATTTTGCGCCGGAGTTCTCCTTTAAACAAGTCGTATTCTGTTTATCATTAGCTAAAAGTCAAATCAAGTCTACTGTTCAGTGCCGTGAAACAATAAAATAAAACATGAAACCGTCGTGTTAAAGACTTTATTCCTGTCATCTCGTTCTAGTTGGATGTGTTAATGCTCTCCTGATCTCCCATGATGCAATAAGAGTAAAGTGGCATATCGCCTATGTTGTCATGGCTACAAAATACTTATGATATGAAGAGGTGAACTCCATTTGATGATTTGTGGTTTCAAAGGGGATTTACTGGGGTAATCAAAGTCTTCACAGCACAGTAAAACACTGATCTGCTCAATCCATTAATCTCCTCTAATTGATTTCATATCACGCACACTGCAGACGTTTAATAGGCTTGTTTGTGCCATCGGTTTCAAAACAAACAATTTCTAGGGTGCAAGTGGGAAATCTATATTGCAGATGAGTTCAGACTGACGTTCAGATATGCAGAAGGGAGGAACAGAAACTGCGCTGGAGGTGCATTGCCAAACATTGCCCGTATTGTTTTTTTTTGTTGTTGTTGTGGTTTTATATTTATTCTTACTGTGAAGCAAAATAACAGTTCCTAAATTTGAACAAATATAGACAGCGAAACAGACTCGGGCGTGGAGGACAGTGTAGTGCTGTCTCGTTTACAATTCAACTTGCATGAGGAAAATTTCTGCATAATGTGTGTATATGGATACAAGCCATCAGTGTTTTGTGAATAATTTTCTGGGAATAGCTAATGAGAATTAATACCCGGGTCCACCACGGCCTGAAGATGTGAACAAAATATTGCTGTTTTGTGTAAGTGGGCATATTTGTAAAATATTGGGATGAATACAATTCATTTAGAATTCATCAGAATTATTTGTGTTCATATTTATACAGTATATACTCAGAAGGATGTCAGAGATGAAAAAGAGAAATAATTTAAAAATCTAGTTCTTATGAACTAGATCACTAAACACAATCTTTAACAAAAAAATAATAAAAAGTTAAGTTAAACGTAATAAAATGTGTTATTACATCAACTGGCATAAATCTCTTAATCATAATTTTCCAAAATGTTCAACGTTCAACGTTTTTAAACAAACATACTTGATTCAAAAATCAAGAATAACATCTTGGGGTTACTCCATTTGACCTAAACTAACTTTGCCTTTTAATTAAAAAAAAAAAAATCTTCTTTTACTAGAGTGAATTAAATTATTCCTGCGCCTGAGAAGTAATTCCCTAAAAATAAAACAGACTTTCCGATGTACTAGGAGAGAGGAGAACATTCTGGACCAACCATTTCACGAGAACAAATCAAACTTTAAAACGGTACATATAAAGAGAAATATAGTTAAAGGGATAGCACACCTAAAAATGAAAATTTCCAGTTAATTTACTCACCCTCAGGCCATCCAAGATGTAGGTGTCTTTTTTTCTTAAAGTTGATTGCGATTTCACTTTTTTCATTTTAAATAGTTTGTAATGTTGCTGTTGGTGCATGAACAGTATCTGTAAAGTTGCTGCGCTGAAAGTTCAACATAAGCAGAGATATCATTTTTATAAATATCAAGAAGTTAAATGCCTACAAAAATGACTCGAATGGAACTACAACAAGATACTTCCCGGGTTTTATACGTAACTAACCCATAAATTTACATCAACCCCCCCTCTGGAATGTGCAAAAAAGGGGGCATGGCCATATTTCTGCGGCTTTGTCGTAGACGTAGAGGAAGAGTTTTAGTGGAGAGCTGTAGCCATGCCATCGTTATTTTCACCCAGTCAGGTCTTCTGTGTTTGGGCTTCCTACGGACGCTGTAGTTTGTCAACAATGGCTAAGATTTATGTTTGATTTTGTTCCTGAAAATTACAATTGTAATTTAGCTCTCTGTGCTGCGCATTTTACGGAAGACAGCTTCCAGAATCTCCACGAATTCAACAAGAAACTGTTACTAAAGCATGAAGCAGTTCCAACTTTAAAACCAGAGGCAGCAGTTGTTGGACCACAACCTGTAAGTAAGACTTAATAATTTTAAATGTATTTGCATGTATAATTATTTGAATAGATAAACGGTTGTTCATTATATCAATAAAACAATAACTTTAAAAAAAACGTTATTACTCAGTAATTTATTCTGTTATTTTAAATAATTAATCAGGAGAACCATATCTCAAAAGCTAACAAGCAGCAGTAGCATTTTCAAGTAACAGCGTATCGAAATTGTAATAAATAGTAGAATAGAATAGAATAGAATAGAATAGCCGTGTTTGGGGAGGTTCTGCTTGATTCTCTTCATCGCCGCTTTCTGGATCTGATTCTGGCTCTTTGTAATATGGCAGTATCAACACCATTATTTACTGTACATTGACTGGAAAATATGCAACTTTTGCCTGTAAAGGGCGCGAAGTTTTCGAACGACGTGCACTATACGGTTTAGCCAATTCACACCAGCCCAACTAAATCTGAGCCCATTGCCTGTTTCTGAGTGAGTGGTTTCATAGTCAACCACTTCAAATGACAGAGGAGAAAGCGGCTTACGATAAAGGTGAAATTTATGAAAATAAGGCTAAAAAACCCACGAACACATGTTATATTGCACCCCATAAACATAATCATGCAAAGGAAAAAAAAGCAGTAAACCACCCCTTTAAGTAGAAAAATAAAGGAGGATTCGTAAAATGCAGGTCAAAGGCTACCGACACTTTGAGAGTCCAAAAAACATATAACAGCAAACAAAATGAATACCCATGGCTCCTGACGATACACTGAATTCTTATGAAGCAAAATGATTGGTCTGTGCAACCAATCTGAAAATATGCAACTTTTGCCTGTAAAGGTAAAAGTTGGTCGTATGGTACGACCAAAAATGCTTGTTTGAACAAGCATTTTTATCTTTCAGAATAGTAGATAGTACTCATGCGATACTTTGCAAACAACTCAGACCACTGGAAACTTGAGCTGGTCGACATGGTCATATGTCCAGGAGCAAACTCACACGTGAGATGACGACACGTCACATTCACCACTTTACCCTATTAGAGTTTTACTTCCACGTTAAAAACTAAATTTGTGAAAAGGGTATTTTTTTTTATTATACGTACACATATCTTTCCCCCGTGCATAGTTTATTATGCCACAAAAAGCTCACGGTCACGACTGTCTACAGTCTAGTTTGACGAGGCTGTGGATTATAGGTAATGATAACCAGTGTTATAATACAGTACAGTTTCTTGCTCAGACCGGTCGTTTCGCTTTATAAGACAAGGCATCGTCAGGACCCAGGGGTATTCATCTTGTTTTGCCTGTATGTTTTTATTGACTCATTGACGATAACCATAGACTTGCATTTTATGAATCACCAAGCTCTACAGTTTCAGTTAAACAAATCATCTTTACTGTTCAATTGAAGGAAAAATAAGACCTAAATCTTTGATGGCCTGAGGGTGAGTAAATGAACAGCAAATTTTCTTTTTTGGGTGTACTATCCCTTTAAGTAGTTAAGTAGCTACTTCCAGTTACGTTCTAACACTGATCGCACACACAGAAAAGCGTCTCCACGTTTAGCAGTTAACCATTTGAGTCAGTCAAAAATCACTTTTGCAGGTGATGAATAATTCAGAGAGTGTATCAAGAATGTGTTTGTATGTAATTGTTTAAACAGCAGGAGTAATTGAAAGTGTACAGGCGGTGGTTGAGAAAAATGGATTTTGGTCGCCTACAGTTTAATTAATTACACCACACTTTGTCCTCTCAAGCCGCTCACAGCCACAAAGACCCAATAAAAGGATCCCTGTGCAATGATAAACATGCCATCACTCTGTACGTCTCTTTCGTTCACTCTTTCTCACTTCCTCTTTTGCACCTACTCTCTCTCACACAATTCCTCCTCCTACCTTGAGCAGCAGAGGTGGCGAGGCAATTTAACTGTTTTGCATGCGAAAGTTGACGCCATCAGCCATGCCGAGAAGTAATCAATCAAAAACAGTCATGCAGGCAGAGAAAATGAAAACCACATTGAGAGGAAGCAAAAAACCTCACAATGAATTTTAAGACGTTTAACATCACTTGTAGCGTAAAGCAGCTCAAGTTTCCAGTGGTCTGAGTTGTTTGCAAAGTATCGCATGAGTACTATCTACTATTCTGAAAGATAAAAATGCTTGTTCAAACACTGTGTAGTGCACTTTGATGGAAGGCAAAATCATAACACAATCATTGTTTATATTAGTAAGACAAATGTCACGCTATTCACACATTTAACAAAAAAAAAGAGGGCCCGAAAAGCTCCAATATTTAATACATTGGTGAATTGGTTTTGTGAATCTTTTCATTCACACAGAGTGTTTAAATGAATGGTTCATTAAAATGACTCAAACTTTCGAATGCTACGAGGGAGAGGACAATTCAGGAGGAAACGATGCACTAAAATTAATCTGACTTTTCAATGTTACATATAAGAGAAAGAAGACCACTGATTGGACAAAACTGATGTGCTATTCAGTAAATCAAGCTTCCCTATGTTAAATACAAGAAAGAAGACTGCTCTGGATTTACTGATGCAATAAAATGAATCAAACTTTTCATACAAGAGAGAAGAGGGTTCAGTACGAAACAATGCACTAAAATCAATCAGGCTTTCCAATGTGACATATGACAACATGAAATCATGACTTGTGCATAAACATACACTATCTATATGCATTTTGAGCTATCCGCGTGTATGATTGTATGTCTACGCTGTTCAATGTCCGAGTGATTCCGCGTGTATGTACACGCCGTTAAATGTCCAAGCAAAACGAAGTAAAATGTAGATCTACATCTGGGGAGCGATATTTTTTTCCTAGGATGGTAGGGGAAGACTCATAAATGTTATTAACCCCAGTGACGGGTAGGTTTAAGGATGGGGTTGGGGTAGGTCATGTATTTATACAATAATGTAACGTTAAGTCAACGGCGTTAGCATGCCAAAAATGGAAATACGAATTGGCGTGTCATACATACGCAATTTCATGAGATCAGACTGCATATGAGAGAGAAGACCGAACATGGCAAACCGATTCACTAAAATGATTCAAATGTTCAAACACTACACATAACACAGTCTCATCCCAAGACGTCAACTAACTGACGCTTTTGACCATACGTCAACATCCGCCGTTTTAGGGTACCCTTTAACATCAGTTAGATGACGATCCTGGGGCATCATCCAACTGACGCTTTACCTTTAACGTCAGTTAGATGATGCGGGTAGGTTTAGGTCTGGGGTAGGGTTAGGATTACATAGAGTCATCTAAAGACGTTAAAATGGCGGATGTTGACGTATGGTCAAAAGTGTCAGACAAAGAAACCTATAAACCACTTTAATCTTGAAAAATTGTATTTTTCTTATTTTTGTTCATCCACGGTCGTAAGACCGTGCGAGAGAAAAGCAGTTGTAGAAGTATTTAAAGCTTCAGACCATTTCACTGTCCTTCTTCAGAGATGTAGTAGCATGGAGGAGAGCACACATCTGAACACACTGAGGACCCTTCAGAGAGAGCCGGAGAGAGTGCTTTGGTACTTGTGCATTTGAGGGCAATTCTGAACTCATTTACACACATAATGACTCTCTTCACCAAGGACAGGACTTTTTTTCCTGTCTGGACACCACTTTCATGAATTCAGTATGAGGTAATTAATTCTACAGCATGGCCTGAACATACGTGTGCCATTAGCATGTTCCAGCTGTGGAGTGACAATAAAGGATTGCATACTGTAATATTCGCATGGGAGTAAATTGTCCCAACCATAGATAAATGAAGCATTAAACACTACAGGGATTCTAAAGACAAGTCACACAAGTTGCTGTTCAACATTTAATATATATTCAAAGCGGTAATAGTAGAGCACAATGTTTCTGACATTAATAAACAACATGAAATCAATAACTGACTCAAACTGCTTTGTAGCACAACATGTAAATAACAAACTGGAATTCCTATGACAAGCACTTAGGAGAATGGGAGTGAAGTAACATCTTATTTAAACGTCTGTAGCTCAGTGTATTTTTGTGCTATGTGTTTAAAACTTGAATACAATATTCTCAATATTCTCGGATCATGTGATTCAAAATGTAGCTTTACTATCAAAATACCTTTTTACAATTTTCACAATATTACAGTTTTCTTTATTTTTGTTCAAATAACTGTAATGACTCCCTGGACTCCCCTGTATAATATGCTCACATTGCAAGAAAAGATCAATTCAATATTAATCGAGTTATATGCAATCAAGAGCAGTAAACATTTAAAATAAACCTATACGCCACTGGAATAATTTGCAAAGAATTGGAACATATTTCCACAGTGACGGGAAAAACTCATCACACCAGGAAATTACCAAAAAATTCAAGCCAATTCCCCTCTAAATGTGCACTACGCAAAGAGCAAGAGATAATGGGAATTAAGCAGTAGTGAAATTTGTGCATTTGAATTAACACATCAGTTTAGTGTTCTTCCCCCAGGCCATGTGAATATTTGTAATGAGACTTTCAAAGGCCCACTGTGAGTTGTATTTTGTATGCCCTGCAAGCAAAACGTTGAGATTAGCACTACCTAAATCACATCGTGAAGAACGCTGTTGGTGTTTCTCTGATCCACGATTATTAGCTTGTTAATAATACATGGAAATGATGGTTTAAGGCCAAGAAGCATGATCTCTTTTGTGGAGTAATTAAACCGGACAGGCGACCACTCTCACAAATAAAAACCCCTGTGTCCGTATTCACAGTGCAAATGTTTAGACTCTCATTCATTTTTATTTTTATTCTTTTAATCCTTTTTATTTGTGCCCACAGCGGTATTGGACTCATTAGAGCTGAATATCATGGGATTTTTAGACAAAATGTGTGGTAAACAGTGTCATACCCATAAATAATCACCTCAGTTGAGATAAGCATTATGTTTTCTTGAGATATGCTTTTATGTTCTGTTATTTTCCTTTCAAGTCCACTGGGAAACAGCAGATAAATTTCAATGAGACGCATTTCCACTGAATACGCATTCTTGCAAGAAGACTTCTTCAAGAATACACTGCAAAAAAAATTAATTACCATTATTTCATACTGTATATATTTAAGTACCTTATTATTTCCAAAGTTAACATCTTGAGCTTGAAATCGAGCCCAAAAGCGGGAGGGGAGCTTCATAAATTAGCAAGATAATGAGCAACCCAATCTGGGCCTTGGTACGTGATTAGCGCCGCTGTTCTTTATTCAATACCTCATGTGCTTTAGCACCCACACATTCTCACACTCACCTTCATGAAGTTATGGGGCCATTATTGCACCCCGAGCTCATTTCTCTCATTTTGAGAGGATGAAGGGATTAGACAGAGGTTGCTTGAGGTGTGCATGGTTTAAGGAGGCAAAGCAGAGCGAGTGTGTTTGCCACTGTCACCATTGGACAATTTGAGCCCGTCGCATTTATAGGGCGCGAGTGGGCTGCTTTGATCAGTGTGGCAGTACTGAAAACAGATTGCTCTTTCCATGAAGACAGGTATTCAACAGGGTTCAGTGGCTGTGTATTTTTAGAAGAAGAGTAGATAATACTTTTGTGCTTGAATGCATCCAGAACAGCAAAACCGAGAGCGGCTTAATTTGGTTCTACCGGTTCAAGCTCTCATCTCCTGGTTATTCATGCATGTGGGCAGACAATCTCGTCCTGTAATTGTGTTTGTCTGAAACACTTCTTCGCGACATTTACGGCAAAATTACTCAGGCCACAAGGCTGTCTGTCTAGGTCTGTCATGCCGATGCTTACGGCGCTGGTGATTACGCTTGAGCATGAGAAAGCCGTGTGAAGAGCAGCCAGGTCCGAATGTTTCACACACACGTCAGCCTCTTCCGGAGACGAGATGAGCTCTGTTGTGAAGACTGGAGGACGGTGGAGAGGAAGAGATTGAAAAGAGGACAGGGAATGGCTCACAAACTGATCACACACTGATCAACGTGATAGACGTGACGATTTCTGCTGCAACTATTACAGACAGACGCAATCTCTCTAGACAGAGATTTACAAGAACCCAGAAGCTTGATATATTTCATCATTGTGAGGTCCATAAGAAATGGTTTACAAAGACCAGTGTGTGAAAGAACCCGACTGGAAGCTTACCTAGAAGAGTGGATGCTGTAAAAGTAGGAATGGGACGGGAGGGTTGAATCTCTATTAAAGCTCATGGTTTTGAAATTAAAATCTTCAACAAGCACACAAGTGTCATGCACTTCAAACCTGCATGCTTTGGAGCAAGTGGATTTTAAATAATAATAATAATAATACGTTTCATTAATATAGCACCTTCCCATGGCTTAAGGACGCTTTACATTATAAACAAGCGACAATAAAGGCAATGGACAAGGTAGATGAGAGTGTAAGTACTGAAAATGAGAAATTAGGTAGATGGGCAGAATACCCAGCAGAATACAAAGAAACTTAAGAATTATGAAATTCAAAAATAAGTGAGTTTTGAGCATGGATTTGACTTCAGAAATAGTATTAACAGAACAGATGGATCGAGTTACACATTATGGGTGCAACAACTTTAAAAATAATACAAATTATTCACATTTTTATAATTAAGTTGCACAACTACTGTAGATTAAAAAAAGTGCATGTCTAAAAATGCTGCGACACAAATCGTGCATCCACAGTCGACTCGCAGCACCTTTAAAACATCTTCATCCACCCACTCTCTTTTGTCAGCACAATAAACTCAAATGATTTTTTTAGTCAATGGAGATGTAGGGTGCTCACTAGCTGGATTTATAAAAAATAAACTTTTAAAATGTAATTTTATGTTCTGTAAACTGTGCTCTGTTCAAAAGTTTGGGGTCATTAGGATTTTTTAAAAAGAAATCAATATTATTGATCAATATTTTTTTATTTAATTTTGTTATTTTTTTTAAAGATGCATGTTTTAAATAAATGCTGTCTTTTGAACAGTTTGACATACTAATATATACACATTAAAATATGAATTAATGAAAGACATTCTTCAAAATATATATTATTTTTTATGAATATTAATAAAAATATGACTATGAACTACAAACCTATAGCCCTCAACTAGTCAGGGTCGATTACATAATATTTTGATAAAAAGAAATAAAGATATATTTGTGTTTTTTAATATTTATTTATATATTTGATATTAACTAGGCAAGCATCCTAACTTCATCTTGACTATAGTTAGGTACCAAGCAAAACAGCAGTTTTACCCCTAACAAAAACAAAAACATTGTGCATAATGGGTATGCTGTTCATATAGTGTAACTTTCTCGCTCTCCCTCTATCAACAGCCATGACTCTCGGATGTGTTTCTTATGCTTAAGTCTGTAAAATTGCTAGTGTAACATCACTGCTGAATCAAGAGCACAAACAGAGCACCCACTATTTTTTCTTCTTCTTCTTTTGGACAACCAGCTTCTCTTAAGGTCCTTTAGGAGAGTCAGAATATGATTTCATGCCCCAGATCAGTTCCAGTGTCTGAAGCTCCAGCCTCCTCTGAATGTGACAGCCCGCTGACGGCCTTTGAGGAAACGCATACTGATGTGGATAGATTCTCTCTCTCTCTCTCCCCTTCTCCTTCTCCTCCCTCTCTCTTCTTCAGTCCCTTCTCCCTTTACCCCTTTCATGTCATTCTTATTCATCTAAAAACAACACCAGCTCTCCCCTTTTGTAGTTGCACGGCATTTTAATAAAACATTGGCAGTTTTATACAGGCCTCCCTTGGCAGGCTGTTTTTCACTCTGCGCTTGGATAGTGGTGCTCGGAGGCATGTGTAGTTTTATAAACCACCAGCTTTCATTTGTCTTCTGTGACTCGTGCTTTCAGTCCCGCTATTGATATTTGCTTCACCCATGTGTAAAATACACGTGTTGTTAAAAAAAAACAACTACCATGCCATTTGAAAGGGCATTGTTTCGGAAAAATGAATCTACGACAGAGATAATAAATGGAACATGTGCTCATTCACAGTTTTTGCATAATTGTAGCAGTGATATATAACCATGCCCATCGGCCACTGGAATGAGTAAAAAAAACTGTATCACACGTGAGTTGCTTACAGAGATATGGAAAAAATGCATTAGCTGCTAGTCAGAGAAAATATTCGATTTTTTAGTGGTCGGGGTCAGTTGCTCTGCCTCGGCACTGAACTCACTCAGAGCAGAGGTGAAGAGATGCCTGAGCAGAATCTCGGATTTGTTTTCTGGAGAGTAAATATTTGTTCAGAGCACCTTTCAATGCCATCCTTCTTTTTATTTTTGTTTAAAACATTGCTTGTGCATTTAAAGGGGTATGCACTGATGGGTCGTCTCTCTCTGTTTGCCCTCTATCTGTTTGATGTGAAATCTCTCATTGTGAATCAGCTTCATCTCAAAGCTCTGAACAGCATGACGCCGTCAGACTTGACATCATGCCAGCAGCAGAAGCAGAGAAATTGAACTTTTAAATGTCTTTTTCCTAAAGAAAATGTGCCAGCATTTTAGGGAAATGTGTATTGTTTTTACACGAGAGTCTGTGACAAGAATTCATTATCCATACAGATTTACATGACAGCAGTTTTGTTAAGAAAGCCTGTTTTCACCTCAGACTATTAAAGAAAACAAGTTCACTAGCACAATTGTGGCTTTATTTATTTTCTTATATTTATTATTATAGTCAGATACATTTTCAGTAGCACTTTATTTTGATGGTCTTTATTGGCCATCCTTTTGACTGCAGCCACTAATTATCTTTTACAAAAATTCTGAATTTCATTTGAAATTCAGTTTTTAAATTTCTAAAAATCACAGGTTTATCGTAATGTTACAAAAACTTGGTGACTTATGGCATTTAAATATTTAAAAAAAATATATTAAAAAAAAGTAAAAAAAAAAATATATATATATATATATATATATATATATATATATATATATATATATTATTTTTAATGGCAAATTAAAAATAATTTTAACCATAAATATTAACCATAAATATTAATAAGTAGCATCAAATCCTCTCACATTACAAAAGAAAAAAATTTAATTGAACAAAAAATATATTACATTGGTTTTACCGGGGTGGAGGAAGTTTCATTGCAATCCGATCACAGTAAATGCGTCTTTATAGCACGCATGTGTATTGTCATGTAATTTATACGCTAAAGTGAGTTTTTACGTGAATATTAGGGGTGTAGCGATACACAAAACTGACGGTTCGGTTTTCCCACGGTTTTGACGTCTCGGTTCGGTTCGGTTTAGAAAGCTAAAATGTTTTTTTTTTGTTTGTTTTTAAAACAGTGGTTTAATGAAAAAATTGTCTTTGTCTTAAAGGGAACATCAAAATAAAGTGAAACCAAATTTATTGGCTCAATTTATTTGATAAAAAATGAATATATTGTCTCCAACACCTTACCTACTACGGCAGCGTAGGGAATTTGTCATGGCCTGGAGTAAATCTAAAAGACTTGAACTTTATTTTATTCCACGTGCTCTTAAATTGTTTTATACATATTTTACAGTTTGTTTGTTTTTTTGATGAAGCCTGATGTATTTTAGGTTTCTCTGTGCATCTGTTTTACTTCACCTGTTAGGTTTTTTTAAAGTTTTAACTATTATTATTATTTTAATTAGGTACAAGGTTGTTTTGAGTATGTGTTTATGTTTGATATATTTCAGGGTTTTGTTCTTCAATATTCTGCCATTAAAATAACTTTTTCTATTGTAATATATTTTAAAATGTAATTTATTCCTGAGATGCAAAGCTGTATTTTCAGCATCATTACTTCAGTCTTCAGTGTCACATCATTATAATATGATGATTTACTGCTCAAGAAACATTATTATTATCAATGTTGAAAAGAGTTGTGCAGCAACATTTTTGTGGAAACATTTAATTTTTCAGGATTCTCTGATAAATAGCAACTTCAAAAGAACAGCATATATTAAAAATAGAAATCTTTTCTAACATAATGTCTTAACTGATGCATCCTTCTCCCTGAAGCATTGATTTATTTAAAAGCTTTCAATTTAACGTTTTTAACAGTATTAACTTAACTTTATATCTCATAATGTATATATTTTAACTGTGACTTTTTAAATCACACAGTATGACTATTTTTATTTTAGACTTTAGCTCACAATTATTTAGGTAAAAGGGGCTTCCATAAGAATTTCAGATTATGGCTCTCAAACACAAACACAAATATCACTATAAAAGTGGTTGTTAAAGTGGTTCCACAAATGGGTCACAAATCTCTTCTGATTGGGTCACAGACAGTGAGAAAAAAGCAATGCTAGATGCAAATAAAATTAAATAAAATGCAACTAACCATGAGATTCCATAATGGCTGAGCGTACAATAAAACTCAATTATATTTTTAGTGTCAATTCCTCTGTTACTACAAAAGAGGTTGCACTTGCATGCATTCCCTCGTCCTCAAAACCAATGTTAAAGAAAATATGATGTGGAGCACATTAAATATGGCTTGAACTATGTTAAATACATGGATGGAGCTGGCTCATTTTTCAATTACTCAATTTTAACAATATTTAAGTTTCTGAGCAAACACTTTTGGCTCTCTTTTGGGTTGCTAATTGATATCCAATGTAAACTCCTGAAGCACAACAAGCTACCATAGCTATTTATTAATTAAGCCATTTTAAAATAAACGAAAAAAAAAAACTTTTATAAGAGTTAATTAATTACCCTTTGCCAAGGTACACTTGACAGGAATCAATTTGAGTGTGTTTCAAGTTGTACGGGTATATTGTATTTCTAAAGAAATGCCAGAGAACACTAAAAGTAATTATAAGATGAGTTTCTTGAAAAATACCAGCCAACAGAAGGCAATCTAAAGAACTGAATGTACCTCTGAGCAGAGAGACAGTCATCATTAAAATGGTTTGGACATGAGGAACAACTACGAATCTGTCCAGAACTGGCTGTTCTCCAGAGTGTCTGTCTGGGTGAGAGGAGCAACAGAAGCAGAGATCATTAAGAGAAGAACTAACACAGCGACACTAACAGAGTTACAGTCCTCTGCGAGACATGCACGCCAGACAACAATAGCGAGAGAGCACAGTTCAGAAATTTGCCTGGTGCAGATGGGTGGCAACCAAAACAACTTTGCTGAGAGGGAAAAAAACACGCATCACATCTCATCAGGAGTTTTGCCAAAAGGCGTGTGGGAGAGACTCCGAATTTGGAAGAAGATTCTGTAGTTATACCAGATTCCAACTTTCAGGCCCTAATACAAAGTGCTATAGTGGAACAAACCAAACAAAGCACATCACAACGAGCACAGCATCCCTACTGTGAAGCAGCATCACGCTTGGGGCACGATTCTTTGCGGCACGGACTGTAAAAACCCATAAAAAGCGAAAGGAAAATGGATCGGGAAGTAAATCGAAAGCAAGTAGAGAAATCCTAATGGTGCAGAAAGGAGATCTGGGACGTGGAAGATGATTCATCTTCCTAGAGGAAAACACAAAACCTACAACAAGTCTACAGAGTGACTTAAAACCAAAGTGTGTAATGTCCTGGAGCATACTTAAACATTTGAATAATTTTCAAATAAATGAATGGATCAATGGCTTTGCAGTTAAATCAGTTTATCGTTGCTGCAAAAAAATCACATACTTACATTAGACAAATACTGGCTTATGCAGCCTGGTCTCATTGTTAATATCAATATCATATACAATTTTTAGGTGCAAAATACGCATTTTGTACATTTGGATAGATGCTAAATAGTACAATATGGACGTACTGTACTGACATTTTAAAAGTAAACATTATTACGTATACAGCTAACGAAACATAAAATAATTACAAATCTTTTATATCACAAAGATATTTGTATAATTGCCCTTTTATCATTTTATAGCCTAGATTAATTTTAGATTTCAGATCCAGTCATTTCTGGCTGTCTAAAACAGTTTTGCACAATGTACAGAACAGAATTTAAGTTATTAATTGCTGGGAATCTTCTCCCGATCCACTGTACTTTGAAGGCGCTCTTTTGTCATTCAAACGCACATCAGCCAAAACACGGCATGTTGCAATCTGTGAAGAAGCAGGTGAGAGCCATCAAATCCACTTGAAGGCAAGCCTGCAACGTAGGAAAAAAAAGTGTAATGCTATCTATCCGGTGCACAGGGAAGGAGACAAGAGGCCATTTTTGGAGGATTCACTACGCTGAATAAACCGCCTTTGTGAGGGAATTTTGTTTTGGATTTATGGTTTTAGATAGCCTGACTTGGTCATACTCATATTCTTGTCGGAATATGAGTCTTAAACTGCTTCATTGGGCTTTGATTATGAGGCGTGTCTTAATCGAACCAGGGAAAAAAAAACTCTGCACTCAATTGGATAGTCGGTAGACCTACAACCAATCAGAGCAACGCAGTAAGTCAAATACTTTGCAAAGCGTATAGAATTTACTTATTTTAGAAGTCAAATAACGAGTGTTTCTTCTTTTACTTACTCCTCTATGAGTGCGACCAAATGAGAAACCACAACGACCACAGGCTTTTCATTACGTCCCATCTTCTTAGCGACCATCGGAGCCAGCTGATAAGTTACACTTTTGCCGAATCATGTAGCTAGAAAGGAGGGCAAAAATATCTTGATTGCAGTTCTCTGTTTGTCTATTAAAATTAATGCGCTGTCGATTTATTTTACAACAGACGGTTATTTTATGGTTCTTTTGTTAGTCATAGACAGTATAGGTTGTCAAAAGTTTTTTGTCACGCCCGCTTTAGGCCATCTGGGGACGGACATTGCAAATTAGCCTCGGCTATAAATGTTGTAGTGTGGTGCATGTTGATTGTTCCCACTTGTCTCTATCAAATAAAATAAATAAATAAAGGGATACTCCAGCCAAAAATGACAATTCTGTCATAATTTACGCACCCTTGCAAGTTGTTGCAAACCTGTATGAGTTTCTTTCTTCTTCTAAACACAAAAGAAAATATTTTGAAGAACCATTGGAACCAAACCGTTGTTTGGCACCATTTACTTTCATAGTAGAAAAAAAAAAAGTCAATGCCAAAGTTCCAGTCATTTTTTTTTTAAAGTGTCTTCCTTTGTGTTTAGCAGAAGAAAGAAACTCATACAGGTTTGCAACAACTTCAGGGTGGAGTATCCCTTTAACCTTTAAAAAATCTGTCAATCCCGTCCTCCCCATCTCCCTCTCACAACCAAATAATTTCACTAAAAATTAAAAGCGGAAAGCATTTTTTAAATTAATTAATGTGCAACAAAATACACCTTGCAATAGTCTTTTTCTATTGAAATAGTCTCTTTCTCTTAAAAAAATATCATTAAAGAATATAACAGTAAGAGAGAACAGATCTGAACATAACTTTTAAATTAAATGAAAAAATGCAGATATTTCAGTAATGCTTTCTATGAATAATATATAATCAGTGGCTGCAATAAGCTCTGAAGCAGAAAATCCATCTTTGGAAAATGAAAATTCGTCACAGGAAAATATTACATTTTAAAATAGTTTTAAAACAACAGTTATTTTAAATTCAATATTACCCTTTTTACAGTATACTTTAAAATTAAAAAAAAGAACTTTTGAACGGTAGTGAAAATACTGATTTAAAAAATGTTTTGCAGTATGTTTTCCTTTACTGGGGTTATAATTCTGCCCTATAGGTAGATGTTTTTCTGGTGCCGTGCTAGGGATGCGTTTCATGTGCACTGGAATAGATAACCTCTGTTTGTTGCCTCAGAGTTCATTCTTTGCCTTGGTGGAAGCAGCTTGGTTGTAAGAAACAGGTTTTTTCCTCCCCCATCAGTGACAAACTTGTTTTGAGGGTTGCGAGGATGAAGCAATTCATCAGTGAACGGTACTCACCAATTTCATCTTTTTCCAGAAGAATGACATTCTGTGATGTAACACCCAAAGGAATAAACACCCCTGGCCAGTGTGTAATAGCGGTGGAGGTTGTGATTTTTGTGCGTGTCATGAGTCTGCTCTCTCATCAACCGCTGTTGACAGAACTGTCAGAGTGTAGGGCTAAAACCTGTATTCTGACAAGGTCACCTTAATGAAACCTTCTGGTGTTGGGCTTTAAAACATTCTTGTTTCCTGGCTGTTTCCTTCCTGATTTAAACAGACCTGGGGCCAGTTGCATAAACACTAAAAAAAATTAACTAAGGTTATGCACTTTACATAATATATTTTTATTTAGCTTACTTATAATAATTGTGTTTTTTGACTTGAAATGTTTTTTTCTAATAAGGTCTATGTAATTATGTCTTAACTTAACAGTACAAAATTCTAACGCGTTGTCTAAACACAAACAATTAATGTAAAGTAAAAAATTCTTACATCCAGAGGGTGGCAGTATAGTGCGAGCCAACTGCCATTTTGATTTAACTTAATTTGATTGAACTTAATTTGATTTTGTTCAATCTGCTTAAATATATGTAAAGTTTAAGTTCTGTTTGTGTTGGATTATTGATTTGTGTTGCATTGACTGAAACTGGGCGGTGCTTGTTAGTTCCCAGCATGCTTTGCATATGGTTGAAATAAGAGAGAATAAATGTTAAAAGTATTATTTTATGTTTTTTTGAGAAATTTAGAAAAGGGAAGACTTGATAGTGTGTAATTGTTTAATGTTAAATTACATTGGATTTATTAGAACCATTTAAATTACAGTGGTTTACTATTGTGGAGAAGAGTGGCGCATTTTGGTTTCTGCAGTTTGGCTGTCGACTGATTTAATTATTTTCTACTGCTTTGGTTGAAGGAGCATGTAAATCTTAGCAGTTCAGATGCTAACATGTGCTATTGCTAGCAAGTAGCTAACTATAGTCTATTAATTTAATTATTTGTCACAACAATAAATGAAATATAAATGGATGAAGGAATATAAAAATACCTGAATCATGTCAGGAAGCCTTTAAAAATTCACTTTGAGACTACTTAAATTGGGTCGCTCAAAATTATTAAGTTGCATGAACAAATTATGTTTGTTTAACAACCCAGTTATGTGGAACCTGTTGACGAAAAAAAATGTAATTAAAGCCAACACATCTTTTTTTTTTTTTTTTTTGGAGTGTATTACGGCCAACTATCGATTAGTCAAGGGGCAATAAGTCTTACTTTATGGTATCAAATTAGACAATCTGTGTTATGTAACTGACTATGAAGAGTCTTAAAGAAAAAAATGTGATGACCAACTTAAGACTTGTCTTATCAGGCTGTATGGGCTGAATAATAATAATATGATAACTTGCAAGAGAAAATAATTGCTTTGTAATATGTAATATAATCTAATTACAAGTACTTCATTTTTGGAATCTGATTAGATGTAATCAGTGCCAGCACTGCAGTTAGCCCAGGCCCAAACTCACACCATTGGTAAAGCCAGAGGTTGACATGTCGAATCTTTCAAACATAGTGCCACAGAGTCACAGTGTTTACACTCTTGTAAGAAAGATGATTCAGTCATAGATTATAAATTACACACTTGTAAAGGAATGGATCTGCTTTCAGTGTGCAGCTTTTCTGTGTCCTCACCCAGACTTCCTTACGTCAACCCGTTTCCCTTCTAGCTTTTTTGCAGTATGAAATGTTTCCTGTCCAGGCTCATGTGCACATAGGCAGAGGTCCATTGTGCCTGCTCATCTGTCACTGTTTGTTTGTCCTCTGAAAGTGTGTTTGTTTGCTGTTGAGGGGTTGTGATATAACCTGCCTGTCAGGGAAAACTCTCACACAGATGGTTGCGGATGAATGGAACAATTGAGGCCGAATGCACACACTACGCCTTCTCCAGACAGACAGACACGACACACACACACTCCAGCTGGCTAATTAGACAGCAGAAGAGTCAAAGTTATAGCCCGTGTGTAATACACTGCCTATTTTTCTCTCTCCGCACCGTGACTGCTACAGGAAAATGAGCCTATATTGGTCCCCGATGGCCGGGTCTCATATCCATTAAACTGAATAAGTGCCTGAAATAGCCCTTGTAGTAAGCAGTATGATGCAGGATTCCCTACCACAGCAGCTATCAGTGCATCCGCTAGAATCGGCTAGATCAATCAGCGGTAGCCCACACTCCCTCAGGGTGACCTTATGCTATGTCTTTTAAAAATATGAAATTCAGCACCATTCGGTGATACTCTGTAGGTTTTCTAAGTTTGCTTAGTCATTAACATTTAATGGAATTATACGCAAGACTTTTAAATGTAATTTTCGGGATGTTTTTGAGTCATTCCTGCAGAGGTTAGTGGACATTACAGCAGCAAAGTGCTTGCCTGCTTTTCTTCCGTTCAAATAGATACCGGATCTAATTTCAGATATAAATTTGATATTAAAAAAACTAGAAAAGAAAAATGAAATTGGAGAATGGTACTGTAAGTATTGTAGTCTGGTTTACGGTATACAGTAGAGTCCAAAAGTTTGAGCCTAAGGGAATCTAATTCAAATCTGGTAATAAACCATTTTAGGACAAATAGAGATTAGGTTGCACAATTAATCAAAAATAAACTGAAATCACGATTTGGCTTAGTGCAATTATTATATCGCAAAGGCCGTGATTTCATTAAATATATGCACAGCGTCTTTCAGAGTGAAGAATGGCACTGTGCTGTTTTACATGCGCAGACATCATGATCTGGAAAACCCAGACAACTTCCGGCAAATTTAGATTTGCTCTGAAAGTAGTCTGGCAAAGAGCTCATTCAAACCCATTTCCAGTCCGCAGAAATCGCGGCACCAATCAGAAACGTTGGGGCGGGCTTTACACTATGACGACAGCGCTGGGATTTTGAATCAGATTTTGTAGCCTACATTACAAAGATGGACGCCACCGTCGAACATCACTAGCTCGAATCAGCTATCGCGTCTGTTTTTAAGCGATTTGAAAGATTCCTTTTTGTTAAAATCCGAGCAAAGAACATCACTCGGAGATGTATCGCCGCCAGCCGCCGCTCTGCAAACGTCATCTCCTTCATCGCTCTGATTGGTTTTAGGTCTAACCACGACGTCCGTTGGTGACGCCCCTCTGGAAATGATTTGTCTATGACGCCTAGCCAGACCATAACTCAGTTACAACTGAGAATTGTCTGGTTTTAACCAGGCTAGATATGGTGTTTTTAACGTCTCAGAGTGGCTCAGTTCACAGTCAATGCTGAGTTTGGATCACTTTCACTCAATGCAACATGCATCAACCATCTTCTAAAAATTGTAATGAGAAGTGCACTGCTTATAGTTTTAAATGTTTGAAAATGAATTTAAAAAACATGAATATTAGTGTTGTAATATTGCAGTCAAATAGTGCAGCCCTACGTTATGACATAAAATGAATAAGGCAAAGCCTATTTAATTGGGGACCTAGAAGTAATGCGTAATCTTAATTAAGTAAACATGTGACTTTATACAGACAGTGAATTAATCTTCCACTGAAGCTTAAGATCATCTTTGGAGTCTTTATTAAATCATCCAAAAGACAAATAAACCAAGTATTTAAGAAATTGTAAGGGGAAATTTGCCTTTCACAAGTGGTCTCAGACTTTTGAACCCCAGTGCACTGTATATGTACACACTTATCGACCCGCCCACACACACACCCACGGTCCGTTTAATGAAAGCTGATTGACAGTGCTTTACCAGAGCTTTAAAAGTCCTCTGACCTTCTGTTTCATATGTTGAACAGGAAGGAGCCACACGGAGGCCTATACGAGATAACGTTAAGCCCCTGAGGTTCAGCAATCAATTTCTAGTGAGTCGCACGAAGTGACAGAATACAAAAAGCAATCACGTCCCTGCATGGATCTGAGCTGTCCACTGTCACCTGCTTAAATATTCAGAAGAGCTCGAAAATATTCTGATGTGCTGTTAACAGTCGACAGCCAGCTCTCTGTTCCTGTCTTCTTTTCTGTCTTTCCCCTCATGCTTTGACTAACTTCAATCTAGAGGTAATGAGAGCCTAAGAAGCTGGAGACAGAGAAGCTATTTACATTTTTATTGATTTTTGAAAGTGCATTTAACTTTTTTTCCCCTCCCCTTTCCTCCACTCTTTTCTAATCCCCAAACGAGAGTCCCACTGCTCTGTTTACGCTCAATGAGGAGTCAAGATATTTTAGTCAGGAGCTCCAGCATTTTCTTCTTCTCTTGATAGATCAAAGAGAAAACTGGATGTGTCTTCTGTAATTAAGACTAGGCATTACAGAAAACAAACCCCTATGAATTCTGACTGAAGCACCACTGGGGAATGGAGTATTTTTCATAATAGAAGCACAAACAAGGCCTACTCAACCATCCACAACAGTTCTAGTGTAGCTTTATTGTTTCCTGATTTCCACAGTGATATTTGCCTATTGAAGCCAAACTGGCCATGACTGGAACTTTTGTTAGAAGCCAGTCAGGTAAAACTTATGCCATTGTTGACCCATTTGAAGACTAGACTGGAAAGCACTTTTTCTTAAAGCAAAGACGGTTCATTTTCAATTTCTCATTGCGTAGTGTAATACGAAAGACTGTGCTATTTTGCAGATGCGCAACTGGGTAAGGTTAGCCATTAAAATATCAGCTTGCTAGTTTGCTAGAGCTAAAGTTAAAAAATCAGTTCACTTTACTAGCAAAACATAAATAATAATAATAATATTAACTTACCATCACAATGTTGTTTCCAACCCACGTCACGTGACTTCAAACACCAACGACGGAAAAAAAACTTCCATCGTGTTCACGGTTTTCCATGCAATAAAAATAACCATAGCACCATAAAAGTGATCTATATTAATCCTGGGCTATATTCCACCTCATCTGAAGACATGCGATATACTTTGTGCAGACTGATGTTTGTGTTACTTTCTTCTCCCGGATCTTTACGAGTGAAATTTGCGAATGCATCAGTCAGTGAATGAATCATTTAGACTGGCTTTGTGAACTGAATCAACTGACTCAATGAAGAGAACGATTCACTCAAAATTCAGATTCAGAAAACTTTTCTTGCTTGTCTCGTGAATGCAGCATAGACAGTAAAAGGAATGCAGGCTATACGGGGAGATACCATGGAGATACACATTCAGTGAATAGTTATTTACTGTAAATTTCAGTCCACACATAGGCCTAAATTTGTATTGTTTGATTTCATAAGACGAATATGATGCACAAGTCATATGAAGTAGGCTACTTTCTTGATAACTTAAATTAATAGATAATTTAAGAGATAATTTTTTAAGAGATAATTTAATTTTTTAATTTACACTAGGCTATTTTTTTTTAATTTACAGTAAGATATAATCTAAGATAATTTAAGAGAGCAGGATAATAATGGAAATAATATACGTTTTTCCATAGATGAGTGAAAGCAAATGGGGTTGGAACTAAATTAAAGTGAGTTTAATAATAATTACATAATTTTCCATTTTTGATGAACTATCTGTGGGTGTTGTGTGCCTACGGATATATACCTAAACAATAGTTGAACTGATGTGGTCTGGGTCTTGTCAGAAAAAAATTGATTTGATTCACCTGGTACACAAATCTGTTTCTGAGTCATCACTTTGCTACTGTGTATTTATCTTTGTAAATTCAAGGTTATCTTAATAGATGTTGTTATTCTAACAGATCACTAGGCTACAGAATATTGCCCAGTATTCAGAGAAGAATGTCCAATGAACTGAAGATTGTCTATCTTTATCAGAGATTTCTATGTCTAAAGGCTGAATTTGTTTGGTACATGATCTCATTTACTGTAACGGAAAGGAACTTACAGGTCATCATCCTTTAAAGACTTTGGTTCATTCCAGGTCACTCATTGTTACAGTAAAGTAGGCTACTCGTATACAAATTTCAGCACCCACCAAGACCCTTGGACCTACAGAAACCATTTCTCTTCTCAGTCTCAGCAAAGCTTTCTGGCTCTGGCATGCCTAATTACAGTAATTACTGTAATAAAAAATAAAGAGAATGTTACAGTATGTGAATCAAGCCATATAGGCATTGAATGGAAAATTACAGTAAAAAATGTAAAAAGTAAATAAAGCAATATTTGATTTGAACAGGAACATGAAATGAAAAATAAACTGACTGGGAGTAAAAAAAAATGGGACAATGAGTAAATAAAAACAATAATAAAATAAAGTTAATACTAGATAGATAGACAGACAGACAGACAGACAGACAGACAGACAGACAGACAGACAGACAGACAGACAGACAGACAGACAGACAGACAGACAGATAGATAGATAGATAGATAGATAGATAGATAGATAGATAGATAGATAGATAGATAGATAGATAGATAGATAGATAGATAGATAGATAGATAGATAGATAGATAGATAGATAGAAAAGGGGACAAGTAAAAATAATAAAAAGGGAAATTTAAATGGGAACAAAAGGAATAATAAAATAAAGGGACACAGGAAAAATAAAAAGTAATATAGGAAAAATATATAATTTACATCTAAAATGTAACTGAAAAAATGTGTCTTTTCTCTCATCTCCCTCTTTCTCTTCTCCTCTGCTTCTAAAGCAGTGCCTCGTCCTCCCTAAGGAGTGACTGTGCTGTCTAAATTGAAATCCATATATGTGGCAGTTTTAAGGGGACCATGAAAGATGACATGCATGAGATAATGATTGTAAATGTAGATCCACGTGGCGAGTCAGGAGTTTTTGTTTGTTTACTAATGGCTTTGTCTTTCGACAGAAGGAGGGACATGCGAGGTGATTGCGGCCCACAGGTGCTGTAACAAAAACAAGATAGAAGAGAGATCTCAGACCGTGAAGTGCTCCTGTTTACCAGGGAAAGTAGCAGGAACCACCAGGAATAAACCCTCCTGTGTTGACGGTAGGTGAAGAGACATGGCACAAGTCACCTTTCATCTTAGGTGCGTATGTGTTATGTTAAATGTAACAGATGCTGACTGTTTCAAACCATCTTAGTGCAGCTGTGCAGTGGTTGAACAGGCTTGCACAGTGCAGCTGTACTTAAACACACTCTGTGCAGCTGTGTAAACCTGCAAGGTGCTCCAAAAGATTGTACAGCTTTTTTTAAGGTGTGGTATGTTGGAAGAAACTCTGTTCAGGGTCGCTCTTGCAGTGTCCCTGCCCTAGAAAAGCTCAGATCCTCAGGGCTTTTCATTATTAATGCTCTGTCCTTATGACAAACGAGCTGCTGTAAACTAACACTTCTGGGAGAACATCTCACTCGCAACGCACCCCGAGATAATCAAAGAACATTAACTTTGACCGCATCTCATGGAGGAGCATCCAACCTTTTCCCTAAGTAAAGCTCATTAGATTATTCTTTTCTTAAAGATGATGTCTTTCATTTGTTTGCACATGCGCACAATGAAGTCTTGCACATTTTTGGCGTACAACAGTCTGTAGCATAGTCTAAAAAAAAAAAAAAAACAATGATAGAAAGCAACATAACATAACATAAATGAGAACATAACTCAACACCCCCACTTGTTCTCATCATCTTAAGCCATGTACAATGTCATCACAAATATTTAGTTCCCAAACAGAAAACTTTTGAACTTTAGAATTTAAATTTTTGATACAGATTTTGTCAAAATGTCTGCCACCACATCTTCTGTTGTGCAGTACACAATATTTATTTTTCCTTCACTGACAGCATCACAGATAAAGTAATATTTCACATCAATGTGTTTAGATCTAGATTTATTCACTGGATTTCTACTCTCCCTTATTATCACCATACATTGTGGTGCAAGTGTAAAAACTACTGTCATTAGCAGTTGAGTTAGGTACATGCTTTCCTGAGTAGTGTTTGCTTGACCAATATATTCAGCTTTGTAGGTCGACAGTGCCACTGTTGGCTGTTTCTTATAGATTTCCATGAAATCCTTGTTCTGTCAGGCTGAATCAGTATACTGATGTGCTATGCCTATCTTCTACAGAAGTCAGAATCACTGAATGCTATTAGTCTTGTCTGTTTTCTTGAAACACAGCTCATAGTCAGCTGTACCTTTTAGGTATCTCAGGACATGTTTAGCAGCTACTACAGTAAGTCATGTGTTTTCGGCTTTGTCTATCTAGCTAATATCTGGTCTGGTACATATATGCACATATATGTGCACTTATACAATAAACAAGATAGTTGACAATGCCCAAGTATGAGGATAAGAAAGTATTACGGGATCAGTACTCCAATTTACTGCAGTCAGCTGAGCTCATATGTGGATCTATGTTCTGAATGGATGACAATTTCTCCAAAAAAACGGTACCTGCCATATTTATTGAGTTTATCGCGGTACGGCATTTTCTCAGTTTTCTTTTGCTTCTGCAGTTTTGCGAGTTATTTACTTGTAATCTCTACTTTCGTAATCTCTTCAATGCTCACAGTCAGTAGCGATACCTCAAAAATGGCGCCACGGTGACGTCACACACAGCAAACACACGTGTCGGACAAAGACCGATTGTTAGCTCCACATCCATGATATAAATCTCCCGTTCCCCCACATCTCAAAGGTGATTTATTGGACTGAGATCTGGTGACTGTGGAGACCATTTGAGCATAGAGAACTCAGTGTCATGTTCAAGAAACCAATTTGAGTTGATTTGAGCTTTGCTACGTGTGTTATCCTGCTGGAAGTAGCCATCGGAAGACGATACACTATGGTCATAAAGCCAAAGGGATGGACATGGTCAGCCATAATTCTCAAGTAGGCTGTGGTGTTTACCTGTGGCAAGAAAATATCCCCCACACCATTACACCACAACCAGCCTGAACCGTTGGTGCAAGTCAGGATGGATCCATGCTTTCATGTTGTTTATCCCAAATTCTGACTCTACCATCTAAGTGTCGCAGCAGAAATTGAGACTCATCAGACCAGGCAACATTTTTCCAATTTTCCACTGTTAATTTTGGTGAGCCTGTTTGAATCATGGCCTGCAGGTTCCTGTTCTTAGCTGACAGGATTGACACCCGAGTGGTCTTCTGCTGCTGGAGTCTTGTGTGTGCTTCAAGGTTTGTTGTGTTGTGCGTTCAGAGATGCTCTTCTGCAGACCTCGGTTGTAACGAGTGATCATTTGAGTTACTGTTGCCTTTCTATCAGCTCGAGCCAGTCTGGCCATTCTCCTCTGACCTCTGGCATCAGCAAGGCAATGAGAAATACTGCTAACTGGATATTTTCTCTTTTTTTGGACCATTCTCTAGTCCTTAAACCTTAGAGGTGGGTGTGTGAAAATCCCAGTTTTACATATTTACAACATATTTAGCCTAATCTTCATCTGAAACCATAGTTTAGGATTCTGTATTAAATATTTTTTTAATAAATAGTGTCTGGGTGGGGAAAGACAAATGCATGAAAGTTGACAACAACAAGACAGCAGCATCATTAGAAACAAAGACAGTTACCTTTTCCATGTTTTCAGACTGCAATGTGTTGTCTATTCTGTAGAGGACTAGTAAAGTCCAGAGGCAGTCCATAGGCCCTGTGTTTGGAAGTTACTTCAAGTGTTGGTGCATGTGTATTGTTATTTTACCAAAATACACAAGGATGGTCTGCACTCTGAAAAAAAAAAAAAAACTTTATTTTTCTAAAGCAACTGGGGAAAAATACAGAGGTTTGGTCCAAAACCATCTTCAGTTACTAGTACTTCATGTTGTTGCTGTTTTACCTGACAGAAAGATTCTGGAAGCGTCCACCACTTTGTGAGAAAATCCCATATACATATATTTTGGTCTTGCAGCACTATGAACTGATGTAATAATAATATTTTATGTATGTGTTGAAATCACATTTCTTTATCTTTTTATACTTAGGTCTATTTACATTCATTTACTAAATATTTTATCTTATTATGGTCTTGCAGCAGTAACATTTATTAAAGTAGAATATTTTAGCGGTGATTGTGGTTTAAATTTTACATTTTGTAAGATACTTCTGTTGCATTTTATGATTACCACCATTAAACTGAGATGACACATTTACTGAGATAGTGGCCATTAAAACTGGTCTGTTTTCTCTTTATCTCTTCTCATCCATATTGATATTCTAGGATATGAGGCTGAAGGCTATCTCTCTGTCAAAGGAGTACATGACATTGAAGGTTGCATGTTGTGTATGAGATGTTTTGTTTACTTTATGGAGGATAAGAGACCTAGTAAAGTGAATTTTAATCAAAACACAGAGCCCTTGCCTGAGGTTGTTTTCCATTGATTTTATTGCTCTGCATGTAGCCAGATCAGTGTAAGATTTGTCTCATCCATGCAGCGTTGTGACTTTTGTACATGAGCAAAGTCTATAAAGCTTGAATGGTCATTCACTCTTTTAAAATATCCTTGGAGAAAGTGTTGAGCATAGACAAATAAAAATTTAAAGGCCTATTCGCAAAAAGAGACAACTATTGGTTGAGTGCTTTTGGGTTTTGCAATATTAATGAATATGTCTTAAGTTCAGTGCCGTTATCTCGGAAATGGTGTAAGTCCCAAACTTTGAGTATTTGTCAGAATATTAATAACACAAAAACGTCCTTATACAAACCATTTCAGGAATTAGTAATACTCTCTCCTGAAACGTTTGGTGTTCAATGCAAGGTGACAGCATTACAGTGATGCATTAATGTATCATATTTTAATATAATCATTGTGATGCCAATATAAGATGTTCTCTACCTCCTCAGCACCTGCTTTCGTAATGGTCCCTACTTGGTCTCCATTTGGTAATTATCATCAATTTTGTAAAGTGGGAAAAATTGATAGTTTTCAAGAATGCTTTTCTCTCAATTAACTGAAATGACGTCAAACTTTTCATTGTAATGTCAGAAGATTTACCACCATTATGTACATGGACCATACATTTTTTTCCCCGAAAAATTCCAAAGACTACAGGTTATTTAAGTAAAAAATTTCAGCATAGGATTTTATTTCAGAATAATATACCTTTCATAAAATGCCACTCTGTGAAAAGGCTCTGCTCCTACTGACTGCAGACATCCACTTGGGCTTTTCAAGCACAGTCAAGTCAATTTTATTTGTATAGCGCCTTTCACAACATATCGTTTCACAGCAGTTTTATAGAAAATTGTACATTAAAGCCCCAATGAACAAGCCAAAGTCTGTGGCATGAACAAAAAGTGGATAAAATCTTTAAGATGGAAAAAAACATTGTTGAGAGGAACCAGACTCTGCTGGAGGAAGCCATCCTTTCTTATGACAAAACACATATTATTGTGGTGTTGTGATGGTGGTGGTGATGGTGATGGCTTCACAAATGCTTTGCTGCACACCTCGGTTGTAACGAGTTGTCATTTCAGTCAAAGTTGCTCTTCTATCAGCTTGAATCAGTCGGCCCATTCTCCTATTTTCACCCACAGAACTGCCGCATACTGGATCTTTTTCCCTTTTCACACCATTCTTTGTAAACCCTAGAAATGGTTGTGCATGAAAATCCCAGTAACTGAGCAGATTGTGAAATACTCAGACTGGCCCGTCTGGCACCAGCAACCATGCCACGCTCAAAATTGCTTAAATCAGCTTTTTTCCCATTCTGACATTTAGTTTGGAAAGGATCTATATGAAAAACAAATGTATTAGGGTTATGTCAGGTGCATCATTTAGAACATTTTAGGGGTTCAAATGGGATCAATTTATGGGTTTAATATTATTTGATTGTATTTTTTATTCATTCTTATGTACATTCTTATTTATTTATTTATTTATTTATTAAACAGCTCAAACATACCTTAAATTTATAACTCAATAAACATGAACATATGCAATCATTTAAGACATTCTCTTTATCTAAAACTTTATGGCCCAAAAGGGTTCTTATAAGAACCTAGGGTTCTATATAGAACAATATTTAACTTTTTTCCTAAGAGTGTACATTCATTTATCTGTCTATCCATCCATTCATTCACATTTTTGTTATTTAATTTGAAGGAATAATTTACCCATTTTTTTATTTATTCTGTCATCATTTAGTTATCATCATATCTGTCATCTTGCTCATGTTGTTTCAAACTTGTATGACTTTTTGTCTTTAGCAAAACACAAAGTTATATACGTACGTTGAAAAATGTTGGTAACCAAACAATTTTGCACATTATTGACTTCAATGTGTGGACAATATCGTCTTTAGAAGAAAATCATACAGGTTTGAAAGAACCCAAGAGAGTGCATGTTATGACAGAATTTTCATTTTTGGATGAAATGTTAATTTAATTTAATTTAGACCATGCATAAATTGCTTAGTCTAAATTAGTCTTAAAATCTATTCTAAAACATTTGGAGTGATGCGATTAGAAAAGCATCCTTAGACATGTAAACGTACATTTTATTTGTCTGATACAAGGAGCAGTCGAGGATGGAGACTGGAACCTTACCCTGTTTTAAGTCAGATGAGTCTAACTCAATTATGATCTGCTTGCAGCCTCTATAGTGATTGGGAAGTGGTGGTGTGAGATGGAGCCGTGTCTGGAGGGAGAAGAATGCAAGACTCTACCAGATAACTCCGGCTGGATGTGCTACTCCGGAAACAAGATCAAAACCACCAGGGTGAGATTTAGAGCACCTGAAAGCATTCCTTACTTTACATTACTCAAGACACTGAACAATTCATGACTCGTGGTGCAGTGTATGATTGCATGATGTGATTGAGTGTGTGTCTGTCTTGTGCTATTGTTTTTTGCTTATTCCACCGAAATATTTGGTTAATAAAGAACAGAACAATAAATAAACAAACCACATACACCTGAATGGTTACAGGCAAGTGTGTTGGACACTGGACATATTATAAAAATAGAATAGAGTGTTTCTCATTATTATGACTTACAGAATTATATTTTTTTACTCAACTGTGGTGGAAACGGGCTTCAATACACGCCGCCAAAAAATCATAGACAATCAAATGGTTTCTTCAGGTAGCTAATAACTATACGGTCTATGGTAATTTCTATTTAAGTTCTATTGAACACAATTTTTGGAATATAACACTGTGTCCTAACATACATGTCGATAAGATTCCAGCAACAAAAAAATGGTCTGTCCATATTTGTGTTGCTAAAGAGAAATGTCCATTTGTAGTCTTTATATCACATTCAAAGATGACAAAAAATTACTCACAATTGGCTTTATGCACAGCTGCACTACTTCCTGAACTTCAGCCAGCTCCTTGTTTCCTGCCATTATTGAGAAAACTTGATTAATTCAGGTGTGTCTGATTATTGTTCCCATGACTACTGAGGTCAGGCACACCTGAATTAATCAATTTGTCCAATAATGGCAGACAGGAAACAAGGAGCTGGCTGAAGTTCAGGAAGTAGTGCAGCTGTGCATAAAGCCAATTTGCTGTCCAGTGGTACCCTGGAAATCCAAACTTCTTGCGAGACCACAATTTGAAGTCACTCTGGCATTGAGTAATGATTAGGCTTGTTTGAGATGAGCAAAATCTGCACAGAACCGATCACCGGTGACCATCGCGAGATCCAAGCCAGATTGGCTTTTTTATACAAAAGATGAACAGATGATGGCGCTCAAATCGTTCCTTTGCAAGAAGGAAGTTTTTGCTGTTTTGCCGACCGGATAGAGTCTAATCAACCAGTTAGCTCAGCTGGTAGCTAAGCGTATGGGCGTATTGTTGTGATGGGTTGTAGTGTTATCCAATTGCGTCCAGTGAAATTTTCAAATGCATGTTTGGTGCTGCCTTTCGAGTTGGGTGATTTTTCATTACTCAATGCCAGACCTTTAAAGGAGAACTCGGCGTAAAATTAACCTTTGGTATAACAACGCATTCTCACCCCAAGGCGTCACCTTTGACCATGCTTCAATATTTGACGTTTTAGGCGCCCTTTAACGTCACTTACATGACGCGATCCTACGGCGTCATCTAACTGACGCTAAAGGAAAGCGTCAGTTAGAAGACGCGGTTAGGTTTAGGTGTGGGGTGGGGGTAGGGTACACGCGATCCTAGGGCGTCATCTAACTGACGCTAAAGGGCGCCTAAAGCGTCAGATATTGAAGCATGTCCAGTTAAGTGACGCCTTGGGGGTGAGAATGGGCTGGCTATAATAACACATTGGTACCTAGTCCACCGTTCTCTGGGATTTATTTTCATGAAGTGACAATGTTTTATTTAACAAAGAAAAGAAACTCCACAATACCTGAAGGCTCGTAATGCCACCGGAAAGTCTTTAGCCCCAGAGGATTCGTGAATGGGCTTGTACAGGAAGAGCTAGAATGCCGGCGATGATGAACGGGGCCAGGTGCGCTGAGTTGAGATTGATGAGGTGGTATCATCGATGATTGGATCCGTGACAGCTAGTATATAGGGCACAGAGCAAAAAAAAAAAAGTCGAACCACGAACGGCGTGCCAAGTGAGCTGAACTGTATGAACGGCGTTCGTGGTTCGACTTGTCGAGACTGTTTTCATGTAAGGACCGTGTGTTATCGTGTCAGATTTGGGTCTGGATTTCCAGGCTAGTCTGGTGGCAAAACATAATGACAATTGTGTTTTAGACCAAATTTTGAGTGACACCTGGACACAACACTGAATGATGTGATATTTTGCTAATAAAAAGATTGTGGCAGAATAATAGCACTTTGAACATGAGAACTTAATTTCTGTGTGTATCTTGTGAACTTTTTGTACTTTTTACCCATACACAGTAAGGTGATTTAATGCTATAGTGTGGGAAAATGCTAGGGAGCGTATTCAAATGAAAACACTGTTTTCAAATGTATCCTGATTAATGTAGACATTTTAAAATAACTTTTGCTACGCCTGGTGTCCACACTACTCCAAAGATTTCGACCCTCGAAAACCTTTTGTAAATGACCTCATTTTAGTTTGAAAACTCTGGGGTTGCTTTTCAGTGTACACAGAGCAAAACTGAGACTTTTGAAAATGAAGGCGTGGTTGCCCACATTCGCTCCCTGACTGGGTCTTCTGGATTATTGCATATCCTTTCCTGATTCGTCAAGTCCCTATCATAAGACCATTACGCTACCGGAACACGACAATAACAGACCAGATCTATTTTTCTGTATGGCTCTGTAACAGACCAGCTTTGACAACCATGTCAAACAATAACAAGGAGACGGGACTGAAAGCTTTGCTGACTTTGTCGTCCTTCTGAGCAGCCATTGTGCAGTTAAACCCTGCATTTCATTATACTGCTGCTGCCTAAATGCTCAAGAGGCAAGCTAATATTAGAGCAATCGGCAACTGTTTACACTTGTACGTGTATGCCCAGTGCGCATTAATGGTAATGTGACATGGGTTTTTGGTCGTGTAGTGTGGATGGAGGTCTTTTCTGAAACTCACTGGAAATGCCAGTGCAACTGTCGTATAGGCCAGTAAGAGCTGTGCGAGTAAACCTCACTCCCCTGATCTCAAGAGGTGCTCCAGTGACTGACACTAGAGGCTATGGTCTTTAGCCTCCTTGTTTGAGCGCCCGGTTGAGTAGAACCGGTTACACCAGTATGGATGAGCATCGTTTTCATTTTAAAACGCCATGTTAAAACAAAAACGCAAAAGTGTGTGTAACGGAGGCCAGCTAGTAGTTGCTGTGTGAGTAAACCTCACTCCCCGATCTCAATAGACGCTCTAGCGACAGACGCTAAAGGCTGCAGTCTTTAGCCTCCTTGCTAGAGCGTCCGACTCTCATGCCGGAAACCCGGGTTTGAGGCCCGCTCGGAGTGGGGCGAGTAGGACCCGGGTGTGAGGGGTTACATGTGGACAGCCTCCGTATGATTTTTTTCCCCCTTATTTTCTTTTTCTTTTCAGAATACCCACCCATACACATCCTTGTAGCAGATATAGAGTCACTGGAAAGCTCATAACGGAGAAACTTTACAAAGGTTTTTGATTTTATTCCTCCTTTTTGCCTGTTCAACGTGGTGATTCAGTGAAGACCTAAAAATTATCTATAGAAAACAAATTATGGATTTCAAAGGTGTGGGATATGGTAAATTAATTCTTTCTCAGATTGTTTTCATATTACTCATCGATCTTTCATTTACTTTACTTTTTCAGGGAAATATCCAAGACGACAAGCTGAATTAAGTTTTCCCAACTCGAAACCAACAGGCGTCTAATGACATGACGTGGAGCCCTTTTCTCATAAATCCATCTGTCTCTAACACGGACACCAGACTTTCTAAGAGAATCGTTGTGGGCGTGGAACTGCTGGTTCTTTCATTGTTTTGTTTGACAATTGTCAAATATTTGTTTCCTCTCAGTGAGTCCTGGATAATTAAACTTGTATCCCTTTGTGTGGAGTGCACTCAAACCAGCTACACCTTGCCTGAAATTATCTTCAACTGTAAAATTCTTGGATGTTCCTATGTCTCCGGAAGAACATGTTAATTTTCCTACTGTATGTAGTAAAACTGGCTTCCTGTTCATGTGGATATTCAGAAGGGGATCGTCTTCAAGCAACTTTAATAAAGACACTTTGTGCATAAAATGCAGAGGAGCATGTGTACATGGAATGACTGATCCCATCCAATCCAGCCGGAGATGTTCCTCCATTTCTTGGAACATTATATCAGATTAAGAGTTCTGAACGAATTATGGTGTGATACTAAAACCAAATAAGTCCTTAGCATGATTTTATGGGAGGTTGTAAATATAGATGAAAGAAATGTTTTTTCGTAAATAAAATTAATTCAAAAAATGGTGATAATTATGTTACAACTATATTTAATTTGCAATAAACAATAGTTTCAATGTGAAAATAATGGGTGAGAAGGAGCAAATGAACAGCCGTTTACGTGTTCTTGTTCATTGTTCTATTGATTGGTAAAAGGTGCTATTTTTTTATTTTTGGGCTTCAGTAATATTTTGACAAATTGAGTCATCAAGGCTTAACTGAAGTGTTCTCAAAATGTACATGTTTAATGAAAAACTAATAGACCTTCACTTTGGCTACAGCAATATATAAAAGCTGTGGATTTATTACTGAAGTTAATGAAGCCTGATTGAAATATGCTGGTGCATGCACATAAAATACCGTGACATTCAAATATTCTGAAGCAAATTCATTTCCCATTGTTCAAATATACCTTCATTAAATGGCACAAGACCTACTAAGACCCTTCTGTATATTAAGGGTTCTGGTCATTTGAATGGACTGAAGGGTCTTTGAATGTGTAGGCAGGCAGTCTGCACTGAAGGACACTGAAAATTCTGACACCCGCTGGGACATTTACCTGTCGTTTACATTCAGAAATAGTCCTCTCCGCTCGGAGCAGCTGAGGGCCAGAGCACGCACTCACTCTGAATATGTAGCTCTAGCATTTTAAGCAGGGAGCTGGGAACATAAGAGCCTCAGTGTTGCTGTCGGCATTCAGAAACGAGGCTCTAACTACAGGCTGAGTGAATACAGATCACTACATTTACAGTCCTCCACATGGGACAGCAGAGGATGAACTTTAGCCCTCACCTTCAGTGGAGCTTTGGTGGAATTTCAAACAGTTGACTCCAGAGTATCAGAGAGGAAAAATGAATAGGCTGCACGGATATCTTATAAGCAAATACCAGCATTTTCTCTTGCAGGCTGAGCTTTTGTCTGAGCGGTCTTCAAATGTTTTTTTGCTAAATGAAAAAAGTTCCTTTGTGTTGTGGAAAAGATTTACAATATAAACAGGAATCATAAAAAAATATTGTCGGTTTAACTTAAAAAAAAAAAGTAACCTGGTTGCCTTAAAATGTTAAGTTCATTGAAATGGAAAAAATGATTTAATACAATGAAGGAGATTGATTTAATCACCAGAAAATCAAAATATTATGTTATCTGATTCTGAACTACATAAAGTTGATTTGACAAAAGAAAAAAGGTTGTGATTACAAATCATGAAAATATTTTTTTTGCAGTGTATTACCATTAAGATACATAAATGGAAGGAAATGAGCTAATCTACAAATATCATTATACAATAGTTTTAGTTCTAAAATTTGATTGGCTGGTGCTGTGGTCACGTCCACAAAGTTTCAGGGGTGACAAGCGCATTTAATTACGGGAGCTGAATCCACTAACGTATCGTTTCGTGTGTATGAGTCTATGGGTGGCTAAATGTATGGGTTTGGAATCAGGAATGAGAAAACATTGTGTTTGGTGTGTTTTTCGTCTTTAAACCAAACTTGGGTCTGATCCATCAAAACACATCTTAATACCAGGTGTAAACAGGGCGATAAAGTGATCTAGTTTAATAAAGTAGGCAGATGTGGGTAGGTCGCAATATTTTGGTCATGTTTTCAATATTAACCATTTGGATTTATCTGGGTTTACTATGGGCTTGATCTTGTTTGCTGTTTTTTTTTCTAGCAAGATCTAGCAAAACGAAACAGTCAACGCTCACCACTTGCCCTGTGGTTTTCTTGCACCACACACACATATAGAAGGCTACATCTCTGATGCGCATTTAAATACGTCATTAACAATGTCCCTCTGTAATCATAGAACTCATATGAATATACCTGCAATAGACTTCAGCAGATGATTTTGCTAAACGAACACAAAACAACAAGATGAAGGCATCAGCTGACATGAAATTAAAATGTTATCAATTATAAACCATGGTATAAAAAAACCTGTAATAATGAGTTAATACAAAAACACAAACAATCACATTCTCATCTGTGAAAAGTTATCACATTCTTATGGAATTCAAATCTCTGCTGTTTTGCACTAGCAGTTCCAAGATGGCTGGTGGACACAATGATGTGGCATACATAGCTAATTCAGTTGGAGAATGTAGTTGTCACTCCCGTACATTACTGAACTGTGTTTGTAGCCTACTGAACAGATGAAGCACTTAAAGATTAACTGAGAACCAAATTTGTGCAGTGTGTAAGTGGCCATGTGTTTGTATCGAGCTGCTTGTGTTTGTGCGCTCTGGACAAACTGTCACTCACTGCATTAGTGGTGGGGTTTTTTTTTACAGTGTTTCTTTCCACAGTGTACATCTTTGCTAGAGATGGGTGAGTCACTGAATGATTCATTACATTTTTCAAAAAAAACTGATTCATTCAGGGACAAAACAAGTGTCTGTTTTTATGAGTGAATGATTGGATAATTATTTCAACAAATTCAGTTGAAGATTAAATTAGAAACTAAACAAGTTCCTGCCTCTTTGAGTGAGTGATTGAATCATTTTACTTAATCAATTGATTCAAAAACACAGATTCATTGAGAAATGAAACAAGTGAGTGGCTGTGTCTGAAATTAAATTCTCTCATAGCATGGTACTTCTTTTTCAGTATGTTCAATATAGTATAAATATGCGTTGCACGAATGTAATCCGGATGTATTACGCGTCATGTTGTCATGTGACCTCCTCTCCCAAGGCATCATAGCACATTAATAGTAATAGGTCAACTGGGTAGTTTTTGCCTACTGTGTTATGAACATACTCTTTTCACATACTGAGTCACTGAATCATTTACTCAATTGATTCATTCAATAATACTGTACTGTAATAATACAATAATACCATTTTTCTTGTTTGCTTTACAGTATAAAGGCAATATCTACAACTGTGGCCTCATATGGATGTTGCAACACTTCTGCCCCTGAGAAAACACCTAAAAATAAAAAAATATACAGATTTATATCACTACTTATACAGTGTTTCATGTCCACTAATACACACATTTTCCAAGTTTTCAATCATGTTCTTTTGCCCTTCCAAATAACACTGGAGGTCGGAAGTGTAAAAGGTTTTCAAATTCAAATTTAATTCTTCAGCAAAAGTGTTGTAAAAATATATCACACATGCTGATGGTTGCTTGTTAAGCTCTCTAAGGTTCAGTAAATGAGGCTATTAATGATTCAAAGCAGTTTCTGATACAATGAAGCCACTGGAGCTTTGAAGGATAAAAGCAGCGATGTCCTCATCACTGAAACGGCGTTGACTCCGCCGATATTTGCTCAGAGAGACAATTCTAGGTCTGGGAAGTCGGAAAATGCTCCTGTGAGGCTCTGTGTCTGCACTGAAAACCTCCCAATGTCATTACAAAAAGTAATTTATACAACATTTTAAAAGGACGGCGAATGATATTGCAAATTGGATTCCTTTGAAAACAACTCGCTGCTCTCAGACAGATTCAAATGAAATACGGATGTATAAAAATTAAGTTTCGATCTTAGATTAAAAAAAGTCAACAAAATAACAATGGCTGCCCACTTGTTCCGTTTAACTTCAGCATGAGCACTGGTCACATGAGCTCCCTTGTTGTTTGCTTGGTGAAGCACTTCTTTTTGACTCTAATTTAACCTGACATCAAGAGCTTCTTACACAACCCTGCTCTCAATCACAATTATTAATGACCAGCACAGAGTCAGGGAGCTGTCAACATGTGTGCTGTTTGGCAATGTGCATGCAATAAAGCACTAACACCTCTCCAGTAGTACCACTACCTCATAGTCTTATTAGCTGTAACGGTGCTGAATAATTCAAAGAAAAGCATGAGGTAAGCACTGTTTCCAAATCTGAAACACGTTTAAGGAACAAAACCTGCAAGAAAGCAAAACCAACCCATTCGAATCTCACAAAAGCCAGCCACATAATTACTCCTTTTTAAACCAGTGCACCTGAAAATCAAAAATGTACAGGCTGTGGTGATAGACTCAAGACTCGCTTTCACCTTTCATTTTCACCTTCTCGAGTCACTTAATTCACAGCCTCCTCTCACACCCTGATACACAAACAAGACAGGTATCTCTAAACTACACCATAACACTTGATCACGACAAGCTGACAAAAAAGGGAAGTCATCCAAAGGCGTCCTTGACAGCTTATTATATAGAGTCTGAGTAGTTTTTTATGAGACTAGTTAAAGCATGCAAAATATGATGAGTACACCCCCAAGCCTTTCACAGATAGAACAAAAATCACCTTTATGTCTCCTTAATTAAGTATATTTTAATTAAAATTTCATGCATGATCTGTAGTTGTAGTTTTTATTTGGTCATCATTCATTTATTAATAAATGTGGTACATTTCGAGGCGTTCTCGAGTCCTTTTCATGGCTCAGATTAGTCAAGTATACTGTACAACATCTTGAATGCAGCAGATGTGAAGTTTTCCCAATTATACAAAAGACAGTTTGATGATAACAATCCACCAATCAGGTTTGCCTGTGTTACTCAATACCATGCAAGATTAATGTGCGAGCAAAAATATACTAGTATGCATTTCTGGGCATCGATGTGATCCCTGGAGGTACGGAAGTTCATACATCTTTCTAATTCACAGCGAGACAAGTCCCAAAACAAATGGTGCACATCATTGCTCACTTACACTACTTATGCTAAGTACCTGTACAGTTATGATAACACTGCCATTTACTGATTGCACAATTTTCAACCAAGAACAGCATGTCTCTAAACCAAAAACACTTTTGAAAAAGAAGTGCACTTATTGTACTGAATGTCCACTTATAGTTTACAAATCTTAAAAAGTATAGGCTATATATATAGTTTGCTTTTTTTTTTTACATTTTTAAAAAAGTGCACTTTGTAATTGCATCAAATGAAACGTTTTACTTTAAAATATTTTGAAATCATTATTTGAATAATATTTTTGTGCTTTAAAAAAGAAATTATTTGATGTATTCACTAACATACATAAGCACATGCAAACTTCATTATAATTTAAACTGCAGTGTATCATTTGATATTACATTTCAAGTTCATATATTCTAAATCTACAAAATTACGTCAAGTTTCAATGGAAATGACATTAAACATTACTTTTTCACAATGAAAAGGATAATTTAAAAGGGATAGTCCACCCAAAAATATGCCATCATTTGCTCAGGTGAGTCTGAGAGCACTTTCAATTGATGGAAAAGAGCAGCTTAAGTTAAGAGCATCTTCTTTTCGGTTTTATGGAAGAAAGAAAGTCAAATAAGTTTGGAAGGAACTAAATAAGGATGAACGGTGATAGAATCTAATGGTATGTTTAGCTTACAGGACAAAAATGTACTAAAAAGTCATTATCAAAACGATCTCTTTTCACACAAATCCACGAAAACGACTAATGTGCCCCGCATTAACAATAGGGCAAGATGGGGCTGAAGCACCAGGGCCCTAGCTATAGGAGGAGGCCCGTGATTGGCTGTGGAGTAGATTGACTGGCCATCAGGAGCACCTATATTTTTTCAAATTGGTTGATCACCAATACCCCATCATGCCCCAGCATATTACATGCTGTTTTTCAGTGAAGCACCTATAGGAAACAAAGATCAAAAGCCAAGTGATGAAACCCAGGATTTTCCCCATTTTTCCAAAGAATTTTGGATTATTGCAAAAAAAACAAGCTCTGTGATCAACAAAAGTATATGATTCTTACAAGTTTTGCAAGAAGTAAAAAGCTAAATAAATGAACTTCACCACGGTCCCACAAATTCAACAACATTACCATCAGCTTCCAGCAAATCTTTCAGTTTTTATCTAAAACATTTTCCCAGAAAGTTTGAGTTAGAACAGTTCATAAGAGCACAATCAAAAGCATAACGAGGCTGTAAAAGCGAACTGCCTATACCTGTTAGTCCAGCCCGTTCTCATCCCAAGGCGTCATATAATGACACTTTTGACAATGCATATACATCCAACGCACATGGCACACTTTAGCGTCAATATGAGATGGAAATATATATGGGCCAGAAGGCGCCTCCTAGTGGTATAACCCTAACCCCACCCCACACCTAAACTACACATAACACATAAGCGTGTTATACTGACGCTAAAGGGTGCCATGTGCGTTGGATGTATACGCATTTGTAATAGGCTAAGCGCCCTAGAATGAGAATGCGTTGGTTAGTCAGTCTCTGTAGTCCCATTTAGCCACCACCTTTTTCAAGACACAATTATTTATGCCGTAGAATAAAACATGAAAGTATTGAGCTTTTGTTAACCGCAGACCTTATTTCAGTCATTTAAACAAAAACATATTAAAAAACCCCACTGACTTCAGGACAATGGAACCGGAAGTGCAAAAATACTAGTTTTATAGAAATTGTTTTACAGATGTTTTTCATTACAAATATAGTTTATTATTAGCATTATGATTATTATTGTTGTTGTTGTGATATTACAACCTTAAAACCATGGTAATGAGGAGCTTTTCTGTTTTGCCTGTGTCTTGATCTTGCAGTTAAATTCTGGATTTCAAGCAATAACAGTAACTTCTCATTAGGCAACAAAGGAGAATTTAAGAGCTTTATAGCCTGGATGAATTAAGGAAAAAGCTATAAAAAAAAAATTCTGTGTAGTATGTTCAGTTCTAATAAACTTTAAAATATTAATTCAACAATTAAGAGTCGTGCAATATTGTTAAACACATTTGCAGTATATTCAGTCCTTTATTCATTAATTTATTTGTTCATTCCAATTTAAAGGACTTAGCAAAACATAAATGGGGAAACGTTTGGGCCGGAATGGCTGAATTTGAGCCCCAGTCAAGTCCTGATGATTCTCCTCTTCTAGGGTCAGAAAGAAGACATTCTAATGATAAATATGCATGCACAAGATGTCACGGTTTCCACAGAATCACTCAAAGACGATGCTAACGTTTTCAAGAACCTTCACTTTGAAACCTTTGAAAGCGTTTTCAGGCCCTTAAAACGCAGTTGTTGTGTAAATGAACAGTCAAAACTCATGCTGTTCTTGTTTTTTGTTGAAAACGTCGTTGTTATGTAAGCGCCCCCTTAATTTTTCTTTATTAAGCCCCCTTACATTCTCTGGCCCACTGTGAGATGTAGGGGGGTTTGGGTAATTATCTGACCAATAAACACATTTTGGATAAGATACTGTATCTAAAGGACTGCCCCCAAAACCATTCCTGGTCATTTTCTCCTCTAAAAAGATGGATCCGCCTGAGCCTGGTAATGGTAGATTGCTGGTCGAAAATAGTTCATAATTTGAATTTTTTATTTCCCACAGAGCCTTCCTCCGCTCACTGCTGGATATAATAAGATGCTGGCATACCGTGTTGGCATGGGTTTCTCATTTCCTTTAAAGTATGCGAACAATGGCATATCGAGTTATTCGCCAGCACTCTTTTTAACAACAATGCAATGCAAACAGAAGAGTGAGAATGTGAAACTCAAGCCCCCCGTCATTAAGTTCATTATGGATGCCAACATCATTTAAATTCAAGCAGGTATACTAACATCCACTGTCCTCAGTTCCTCTAGTCTAAAGCACTACAGGAGCGCACTGGCCCTCCCCAGGGGACTGATGCCAGGCACGGCATGCATAAGTAATACCCTGTTTTCTGGATCTTCACACACAACAATTACTCTTTCCAGGAGAGTTCTGTGTCATTAAACCTGAAATGTGTTTATCGTAAATACATTCAAATTCATCTTGCCTCTTGCCACTTAAACTGTCAGGAATAATTTTATGGTTACTGCAGAGCAAAAAGGGGAAAAAATACCAACATTCTTCAACAGAGAGGCACCTCAATAATGAATATTTATTCATTAACATTAAAAAAGTTTGAAAAAAGTTTGAGTTTTACATTGGGAAGCACCAAATTAATTCAGTGAATTGTCATCAGTCTTAATGAGCCTTATGACAAATCATTCAGAACAGTCAAGGTGACCCTGGTGTGAATTAATAACAGACTGGAACCTGCAGTGAATCCCTACATGTGTTTGTGTAAGGAAACTAATACATAATTTCACCATTGTTACAGTCATAATTAGAAGCGAACCACTCTACTTCCACAACCCCACATTTTAATAAAAGCTTAATATGATAATATAACCTACAACTCAGGAGCACATGGGCTCCAGCCTAGTCTGGTTCTCCATCTGTCTTTCTCATACATCCAGATAAACACACACACACTCTCACACTCCTCTGTTCTATTTCCATATCAAACAGGGCTTGTTTTGCTCCAAACTTGCATGTTTACTTGCCTCCACTTGCAGGTGGTGTGTTAAGTCAGCAGATGAAAATGAAGAGACGAGCAGTGTGTTTGTGTACATGTGCGCAGGTAGGGGCTTTATCTTAATATTCAGAAGTTTTGCTGTGCAAAAACAACATCAGAGTTAACTTGGTTACAACTCGGAGAACATGGATTAATCAAGATGGAGAGAGAAAAAAACACATGTACCAATAAACACTTAAAGGGATAGTACAGCAAAAAAAATGATAATTTTGTCAACAATTTATCACCCTCATCCACATCTACTGTATTACTTTTTTTTGTGAATAACAAAAAAAAAGTACATTGGGAAATAGCGTTTAAGAAGTCTCTTATGCTCAGTTGCTCACCCAGGCTGCATTTATTTGATCAAAAACACAGTAAAATACATTAGGCTAACATCACATTTTAAAATAACTGTTTTCTATTTTAATATATTTTGGGGTTCATGCACATAGTGCTGAAACCCAATTGTAATTGTTCAAATATCCAAGGATCAGCAGTAAGTTGTAGGGACTTTAAACCTTGAAGGCTGGTGGTAGTACTTACACCGTCTACAACATCACCAAGGCTCGCCATGATAGGCCTGACGGGGCCGCTACTCTGATCGTCAATAATTTTGAAAAAAGTTTTAATTTCAATTTCTCAGCAAAACATTTAATGCCACTTTTACAAAAATGCCTCCTAAAAGAAAGTAGATATTTTCACCAATCAAGTGAGTAGTCACTTGGTCACGCTAAACATGAAAAAAACATGAAAATGTCTAGAACCACCCAACCGTTAGTCCGATTGACTGGAAAATTGGCATTCAGTGTCTTTGGTGCCATAATTGTCTATAAGGACATTGGTGTATCTCAAAAAACATGGCCCTAATTAGCACTAATTAGACCAGGATTATGGAGGCTGATCGGAATAAAACTCATTGAGCATGTTCGACTCATGGCCCCTCGACTCGAGGTCTGTAAGAATTTTGAAAGAAGTCGGCCACTAGATGGAGCAAACGAGTTTTACGCCTCAGTAATCACGTGGTGTTTCACTCATCTATTCTAGGGCTGAATCTGAAATCACCCCCAATAACCTCAAATAGGGTGTTACTTGAGGGGACAGCCATTTGCAGTGGTGTCCAAAACCATAGTGGACGTTATTGAGTGCACTCATTCAATCCCACATTGCACTGCAATAACGTGTGTACAACCAGTGTATGTTCAACGGGTGTCCGAATTCACTCACTCGTTTTCTTTCACTCCTTCAAGTGAACACTATTACTGGACTGGATTTGGATTCAGCCATTGTTTATAATTATTTAAAAAATATAATTTTACCTTTTGAGTGGCTACAGGGTCATTTGGAAAATGGGCGTGGCAAAATATCCTCAAAAGTCAAGAAATCCTAACCGAAAACTCAAAACTTCACGAAATTAGTGATTCTAAAAAAGACTTTTATAGAGATCGTCCCATATGTGACACTGTAACTGTTAAAAAGCTTTAAACCCATATATTTCCTAAGGTAAATTGCCTGTATTGGTTGTAAATGGTCTTTTCCTTCTATGATTTAAGTGGTTACATGCTTGGTAAATAAAACATAATATCTTTTTACGCATGTGCTTAAATGCCTCAAAGTGCTTGAACCCTGATAATTGCTTTTCACAGCTATATTTCAAAATGTAATTATTCCTGTGATGGCGAAGCTGAATTTCCGGCATCATTACTCCAGTCTTCGGTGTCACATGATCCTTCAGAAATCATTCTAATATGGTGATTTGCTGCTCAAGAAACATAACTGATCAATATTTTTGTGGGTAAAATATAATTTTTTCATAAATCTTTGATTAAGTTCAAAAGATAATTTAATGTCTTGCATCATCTGAACTTTTCTCACAGTCATAGTTCACAGTTTGCATGTTTCTGCTCGAGTGTTTCTGTTGACATTTGCAGATCTGATTTTAAAATACATTCCTGTGAAATTATGAGTTGTCATCACATGTCCACAGAAGTGTTGCTTTACCGTGTGACCTAAAAGGCAAGAAGGGCCAAGAAGCACTTTAGAAGATATTTCATGGTAGAATTACCAATGAATAACTAAAAAACTGACGCATGTACAGTCCAAATAAGCAACCTAAAAGATCTGATGATGAAGCTCTGACGTGTATGTGGTGGTAGTCAAACTGCTGACTACACTTCTAGATAACAGTGGACTCTATCCAAAAACCAGGCCTTACACTCACCTTGGTAGTTTTGATTTTGTTCCCGGAGCTGCAGGACCAGCCGGTGAGGTCAGGCAATACTTTACACTCTTCACCATTTAAGCATGGCTCCATTTGACACCACCACTTCATCCGCACGATTGATGCTGAGAGGGGATTAAAATAAAAAGTGAGTGAAATTACCATGCTGTGATGGTAAAGCTGATTTTTCACCATTGATTCAGTCTTAAAGGAGCCGTATGCAAGATTGTGGCCAAAACTGGTACTGCAATCAATTTCAAATTAGTTATCCCCGCCTTCCCCCATGACTCGAGGTTGCCAGATATGCTGCAGGATCCAGCAGGAATGTAGGCTGCTACAAAAAGCTTCCAATGGCAAGTGACGAGTCCTACATGGTGAGTTTTTTTTCTGTTAATTATTTATTTCGGACTTTGTAAAAGTATTTCGGATTCATATCGAGTTTTTTGGGGTTTCGCAACTTTAGAATTTTTTTTATCCGATTCTGACACATTAGTAGCTGCAGCTGTGGTAACTAGAGAAGAGCTGGCAACCCGAATGCCGCAACACTACTGACTCCGTGATTGGTAGATCGGTGGAGGGTGGAGCATAAGACCAAAACACAACATCAGTCAAGGGCTGCAAGTTCACTTTTTAAATGACAATATCCTGGCCGGACGACTTTTGTCAGTGATATAAGTATTTGAAATGAACATGATTAATGTCATGATTAATTTATGATTAATTGAAATAAGTTTCTTGCATACAGCTCCTTTAAATGTCTTATGATCTTTCGGAAATCATCCTAACATGATGATTTGATGCTCAAGAAAACATTCTGATTATTATCAATATTGAAAAGAGTTGTGCTGCTTATTTTTGTGGAAACTCAGGATTCTTTGATTAATTGAATGCAGAACAATTGAACAATTTACTGCAGAAAGAAGAAGAAAAAAAGCTTACTGAACAGCAGTGTAAGTACTGGAGGGGTTTATTTTGTGATAATTACAAGCTGACTTCATTATCCTGCTTATTAAATGCCTACTTTCCAAGTAAATAAATATAACAAGGACATAAAAGACTACTTTGAGTTGAAATTACTTCATTATGTGAGAATCAAGAGACTGCAGAGTGATAAGAGAGACATAAAATTCAATATATATATTTTTTTTTTGCCAGAGACAGCGGTCAATGATCAAAATGTTTTCCACAACAGACAGAATCAAGTATTTCAGAGATCAGTGTAGTAAGAATGTATAAAAATCACAAATAACTGAAATGAATTGATAGCAAATTGTGAAATATCGAGGTCTGTTAAATCTTCTCAGAGGCGTAAAAATGACCATGATGATAACACACCCACGTAAGCTCACTGCCCACCTCTCAGATGCACATAAACCCACTCAAACCCACACAGAGACAAACCTGCATGCTGAAACTACACAGAAAGACACAAATATGGCTGATTAATGCTCCATGCTGACAAAACTGCCCTGCTGAGGGGAAAAAAATTAAACAGATGTGTACACATTTCATTTATTTAGACAAAACACTATAGACAATTAATATCAGCCATTTACTGGTTAGAAAATTAATTATTAGTTTATTGTATCAGGCAGAATTTCAATATTGGCGCATGCCTAAAATAAATAAATAAACAAATAAAGTTTTCCAGCAGAAAACTTAAAACAGAGATACCTGCAGCAATAAACTTGGTGCGGGCGGCAGTAAATCCCTCCAAAACATCTGCTGATTGAAGAGTCAACAAACTGGGAGAGCAGGATTAGATTCACAGCTCAAAGCCTAAATCTAAGGAGAGTGACAGCTTGAGAAAGCCAATGTTGCTGGAGTTTTAAATCAAAAGCAGCCCTGAAGTCCAACCGGTTCTTGAAACTAAATGCAACAGGAGTTTGCAAACTATCACTGCGTCTTATGCTGTCATACCAAGTCATTTTTAGTTTGTTTTGACCAATACGACAGTAATGGGCTGTACTGACACCTATCGGTGCAGATGCAGCATCACACATGATAATAGAGAGCTGTCACTGATGCAGTTAGCCATGATTCATTTTTTCTTACAGTAATTTGAGGTTAATGAGATACAGACATACCATCTACACATGAAGGTTGGGTGTGGGTAGTTCCAGCAACCTGTCCAGCGAGACAGGAGCACTTAACCGTCTGAGACCTTTCCTCGATTTTATTCTTATTACAGCACCGATGAGCCGCCACCACTTCACAGGTACCTGGCTTTACTTCAGACCGACCATAAATTGATAGAAAGACAGTTAGACATATTTGTCATATGTGCGTACAGTGTACACACAGCTTCAAATTTTGTGAAAACAGAGGCACAGATAACTTTATTTCTAATGCCCTGGCGCCCTCACGTGGACATAAACAACACTACAGTTGCTCTGAGCTCTGATCCAGTGACTATTAAAAGCAGCACTGAAATTATTATTAAAATGTGTGTGTGTGTGTGTGTGTGTGTTTTTATCTTGCCACACGGTATATATCATTAACTTAAACTAAAACTATTAAAAACATTTATGTTGATTGAAATAAAGCTGAAATCAAACATAAATCTTGGTTGAAAAAAAATGTTGCCTTAGCAATAAACCGAAACAAATTTAAGTTGAAGCACTAAACTTATTAACTGGAAATAAATAAAAAATGAAAGCTAACTAAATAAAAAGCTAATAAATAAACTAAATGAAGGCAACTTTAAATAAAAATAAATTCAAGCACAATATATTATTCATTTTAAAAATCAGTTAATCAATATAAAATCAATAAAAACTCAAAAGCTTTTTTTTAATGTAAATAAAATTATAAATCTATAAAATAACAGTTTGATATGCATATATGCATGTCAAACATTATATTATTTATATTATATTTGATCATATTATTTGACTTTATGGATGCAAATATATACTTAAAGCTATACCAGCCACCTCATGACATTTTAGATTCACTATGTTCATGACTGAATGAGTTATAACTAGGTGGCAAATAGTGTTTAGCTGTTATTAGCAGTGGTCTGATTGTGCTCCCAGTGGGGCTATATAAGTGTGTGTCCAGTGTGAGTAATGAGACCTAAGGGGGACAAAAAAAGAGATGTTGCACTAGTTGGCTTAGCTTACCGGTTTGGCCTCGAGAGCTTTGGTTGCTGCTGGACACTGACTGTGAGCACAGGAGCCACACACACACAAGCAGAAGAGCCCTTGGTTTCTGCCTTACTGTATTCCTGTAGATAAGCTTCACATAGATTTCCATTTTGCAGGACATGCTTGCATTTTCCTATGATAAAAAAGGAGTGTATTTTGTCTTGATCATTCTTTCAATAAATATTTATTTCTGTGCATGCATTTCTATCGCACATTTAAAAACAACATAATGTGACCAAAGTTTAAAGCAAAATCACAGGTAAAATAACAAGAAATTTAAATGTTATGACACTTTGTGCGACTTATTAACCATTTTCGTTGCTCTGCCTCAAAAGTCAAATAGCAAAATCTTAGGATAGTACGACTATCCTTCATTTAATGTACTGAGGTTAAGCATCACCATCATCTTCAGCAACGCTTAGAAAGAAACAAATTGTAAGGGAAATAATTTACTGTTGCTGGTATTACTGTCAAGTCCCTGGGTTAATCTGATCTTCCATCTCCCGATCTGCAACTCTGCCAAAGTGTCTTTCAACACAAGTGCTCATAGTACCTGACTATGGAAAACTGCTCCCTGGTGATTTTTTAGGTCTCCAGGCTGGTGGCAATAGAACCACACACACACAAAAAAATTTAGTCAGGATAACATTCATATTCAGGATTTTCTCACATTTTTAAAGCTCAGCAACTTCACAATAAACTGCAAATCTGTCACTTATGAGCTTATTATATGCAACTGACATATTTTTTATTTGAAAAAGATTAAAAAAAATGGTTAAAGATATTTTTTATCGAAAGTTAAAGAAAAAACAAACCAGGTTATAAGCGAGAAAGACCATTATAAACGAATTCATAGTACTGAAAAACAATGCAACAGCCTACACTATATTACTTGAATAATGACTGGCTGATTTGTGAATCTCATTGCGTCATATTGCTATTTCTGTTCTATCTGTTATGGATAGTATATGGAGACGGGATTAAAACTAATAATAATGTAAATCGATACGTGTGTGCAATTAGCTAAGTAAGCTACATCGATAACTTTTTTCATCACAGTATTCTATGCGCGGACGTAGCCTACAAAATGGAGCCACGCGGCGTTAACTTTAGGCTACTCGTAATTTTCACGGACACATACAAATTAAAATGTTTGACCATCATTTTGTAAACGAATGAAAAAAATAGTTGAAATGCCTACCTGCATTTCCTCAGGAAAACAATGTCCACCCGATTCATGTAGCCTACTCGTTCAGTGCTGGTTTATGAAAGTCCTCAGGAAGACGCTCCCCGCATCAGTATCAAACTTAATCAAGAGACCATCTGTTCACATTCAGATCCTTTCTATTACTACTCTAAAGGCGATTACTCGTGTTAGTAACAAGGATCTTTATTTAATAGCTCGTATAATATATCTTCCTGGAAGATATACTTTTTTCCATTTTATCATTTACATTCATGTTTATTGATACAGCACCAATAAAAAAATGAAACTTTCAATAAAAAGCCAATAAAAGGGTTCAAAAGTATTTTAAAATTAGGTGTTTTGTTTTATTTTGATGTAAATAAATGTATTTATTTAGCTGAACTAGTGAACTTGGAATTTGGGCTTTTTCTAAATTTTGATTGAATGATTTTGATTGAATGATTTTGAAAGAATGATTTAATCATCAGAAACTCAAAATTATATGTTATCTGAACTAAATAAATTATTTAAGTTGATTTGACAAAAGAAAAAAATGTTGTGATTCCTACACTGTAAAAAATATTGTTGGCTTAACTTAAAAAAAGTAACTAACCTGGGTTGCTTTAAAATTTTAAGTTGATTGAACTGGAAAAAGTGGGTTAATACAATGAAGGAGATTAATTTAATCATCAGAAAGTCAAAATAATAAGTTATCTCAACTAAATAAATTATTATAAAGTTGATTTGACAAAAGAAACTATGTTGTGATAACAAATCTTGAAAATATTTTTTTGCATGATCAACTACAAACAAAAGACTGCACAGACCTAATAAAGAAAAAAGAGTCACTACTAATTGAATGAAGATGACAAGTTTTAATTGAATCAGCTTCAGAGTCAACACTTCAGAGTCAACAACACCATCTGTCTTGTCTGTATCTTTATAAATCACATGTCGTCCATCACCAAATTCAGTGCCTTCCAGTGACCCTCACCAGCCTTAGTGTCTTCAGGTAACCTTTACCGGCCCCAGTGCTGTGCAGTGACCCACACAACACCCAATGTCTTGAGGTGACCCTCACCAGCCTTAGTGTCTTGAGGTAACCTTTACCGGCTCCAGTGCTGTGCAGTGATCCACACCAGACCCAATGTCTTGAGGTGACCCTCACCAGCCCTAGTGTCTTGCGGTAAACTTCACTGGCTCCAGTGCTGTGCAGTGACCTTCACCGACCCCAGAGTCTTCTGGTGACCCTCACCGTCCCTAAAGTCTTTAAGGAACCTATATCCCAGTGCTGTGTGATGATCCTCACCGACCCCAGTGTCATCTGGTGACCTTCATTGGCCCCAATGTTTTACGGTGACCAACACCAGCCCTAGTGTCTGAGGGTGAAGTTTACCAGCCTCAGTGTCTCGCAGTGAGGGTCACCTGCCACAGTGCCTTACAGCAGGGGTTTTCAACCTGTGCCCCCCCCCCCCCCCCCCCATCCCATTCATGTGCATCACGCTTAATCACGAACCACGTTCACAGTGTGTTGTATGTTCTGAGGTGCTTGCAAATGACAGTTTGAAACCTGTGAAACTAATACGTCACTTACAAACTGAACACCCAACGTTAAAAGATAAACCGGTCGACTTTTTTTGCCGGAAAGAATCAGGATTAAAAAATCAAAAACAAACTATGACCAGCCAAACCACTGAGGCAGTCAAAGCGCTTACAGCATCATATGAGGTGGCATATTTAGTTGCCAAGGACAAAAAGCCTCATACAATTGCTGAGAGCCTCATTCGTCCAGCAGCAATGGCCATCTGTAGAAATATGTTCGGAGATAAGTTTGCCAGTGACATTGAACAAATCAGACAACACTATGAGCCGCCATATTACTGAAATGGCAACTGACATCAAATGTCAACAAATTGAGAGAATACGTGACGGAATTTCTTTTTTTTTTTACAATTAAACGATTCGACCAACATCTCAAGCTCCTCCTCGCAACTACTTGTATTTGTTCGCTACCGTCATTAGAGAAAATTGCTTGAAGATCTGTTATTTTGCTCAGCAATGGCAAAAACATGCACCGGAAGAGATATTTTTGAAAAACTCAATGGTAAATTGGATGAACTTGGTCTTTGTTGGGACAAATGTGTCGGTGTGTGTACAGACGGAGCGGGAGCCATATTAGGGAAAAAAAAAAAAAAAACGTTACTTTGGTTCGTGAAGTAGCTCCGCATGTGCGTTTCACTCACTGTATGATCCACAGGGAGGCCCTTGCAGCAAAAACTCTTCCTGACGAATTGAACGCAGTGCTTAAAACAGCAACACAAATGATCAATTTCATCAAGACTCGCCCCATAAAAACAAGACTGTTTGGCCTATTATGCAAAGAAATGGGGTCAGAATATGAATCGTTACTTTTGCACACGGAGGTACGGTGATTGTCCAGAGGTAAAATTTTGCAGAGCATATTTGCATTGCGTGACGAACTAAGACTTTTTCTGCTCGATTGTGCATCTTGCTTTGCAAATATCTTTACTGACTCAAAGTGGCTCACAGATGCATACTTGTCTGACATTTTTGATAGACTCAATAGCCTTAATTCAACTCTTCAGGGGCCTAATTCAAGCCAACTAACAATGTCTAATAAAATTGTGGGGTTTGTGAGGAAATCGGAGCGATGGAGGTTGATGGGGGAAATGTAGACATGTTCCCAACCTTGGATGAATTTCTCATGGAAAAATAGCTTAATTGGGATGATCCAAAAAAAGAAAAAACTATCCATCTACAAGCCCTGTCTGCACTTTCAATAAGTATTTTCCTGAGCAGCATTGTAACCAGTACGACTGGGTTCGTAACCCCTTCATCGAAAGTGCAGTGAGTCTGTCATCAAATCAGCAGGATGCCCTTCTGGGCCTTTCAAGTGACCGAACTTTGAAGACATTTGACTCGAACACACTGCCGGAATTCTGGCTGTCAGTGGAGACAGAGTACGCTGAACTTGAGAGACTTGCAATTGATATACTTTTGCCTTTTGCCTCAACTTGGCCCAGCGAAGCAACATTTTCTATATTAACTTACATCAAAAGCAAGTATCGCTCACGCTTATTGACCGTGGACGATAATTTATGGATAGGATTGGTATGTTGTGCTCTCAGAAACAGGCTCAGCCATCACATTAGGTAAGCTAAATATGTACTGTTTCAATATAGTAACTATTTTTATGCACGCTATATGCAGCACATAATACAGGAGAGTACAATTATAGTACAATTATTGTGAGATTGTTTTGTATGTAGCAAGGCTACGGTGAATGGGCTGTTGGCGTGACTTTTGTTTGTTGATTTGACTTTTGTAAATAAAACGTGCGAGTCCCAGTCACGCAGCCACCTTTCTTCCTTCCAAACATTGAACCTCTTCACAACTTGTATAGCAATGATTCGTTTGCATGCACTTTGGGACGGTGAGGGGCACGAATGAAATAGAAATTGAAATTGGGGGGGGTCCTAAAACATCCTAAAAGGTTGAAAACCCCTGCCTTACAGTGTCGGCCCCAGTATCTTTCATTGAGGGTCACCAGCCCCATTGTCTTCTGGTGATCCTCACTGGCCTCTTTGTCTTCCACTGACCCTCTCCGAGTCTAGTATCTTGCAGTCACCGGGTCATCTTGGGTCACCGGCCCCATTCTCTTCTAGTCTAGGTCTCCATTGCTGCATCTTCAGGCTTGATTTTGTTACTGTGTGGTGAAGTAATGAAAAAGTAAGAAAACAGGTCACGTTTGTCCACTCTACACATTCATTACCTGTATGACTAAATCTAATCTAATCTTAACTTATTCACATCTAACACAGTAAAACTTCATTTCTAAACTTCATATAGGCACATGCAGGGCAACAAACAGATCAATCTTAAAGATAAAAAGATAAAAATCTGCCAAAGCATGAGAAAAACTTTCTCCCAAAACTGCGTAATCTTTTTCTCACTCGCCCAAGCCGTCCAGTTTTAGGGAGCTTTGATCTGGAAAATACACAGAACAAGCGTGAAGATGGACTGACAAGCACTCTACAATAAATGGTTCTAAATAAACCCATAATGACCAGAATCCTACTGTACGTGTGCATGTTTGTGGGTGTATGTGATTGTGCATGCATTTGATCATCAACCGTTTGCCAACAATTCAGGTGTGCATGTGCGTGTGACTGTGTGTTCAGCATATGTACCTCATTTCTGTGAATGACAGCTGGTTGACACACTCTTCGTCAATGCAGTCCCCTGCCTCCTCTAATATACAAACACAGGTCTAAGCATTTTCAATCTCTCATACAAATACAAAACTAAAGAATTAGCCTCTGTATTATCATTTTCACTCTTAAACACTAGCAATGACTAATAATTTAATTGAATTATTTATACAATGAGAGATTAAATTCCTAAACCCAATCAGATGCCACCATCATTTAAAACATAAACTTATAACACAGAATAAACTCACTGCTGTGATGCCGGTGGATGCATGAGGGTACATGTTCGGCAGCAAATGTTGCAGGTTGTTCAGGAGGTGCTCCGTCAAATCGTTACACAGCCCCTGTTCCTGAATCACGGTGGGGCCGAGAGGAACGCTGCACACACAGATAACAAACGTGTCACATCACTATACACCAAACACCCATCTTCCTTTTATGATTGACAGCTCCATCAGACTGGTCTCTGTGTCTCATAAGATCCTGAAAACTTGTACATGTAATTCTAGAAACCTCAGTCCTGAGTTACATGATGTGCTTTGGAGTACAGACTATATCAGCTGAACACACACACATAAACGCTTACTGAAAGATGGTGGGTCCAAAAACTATTGATACGTTTTTGGATGTCATCTGATTTAAATGACTCTCAGCAGCCACACGGGACAGGAAGTGCAGAAGATAGGAGAGGACGTTAAAATGTTCCTCTGGAAGATGGTTCAGGATCATCCTCAAAGCCTGATCCATTTCTTCCTCTTTTGAATCTGTAAGATACAATGAAGAAGATTCAATCAGATTTGATGAGTCAATCTTTTTGTGGAGCAAGTACCCAAAATGTTCACTCCTCACCACCTACCCTTGAACACCTTCAGCAGTCGTGTCCTGTGTGAATCTGGAATAAGTCCACCAGGCAACTCTCTGAGGAAAAGTTTGAACAAGGAGGCAGTAGTGGGAATATTCTCACTGTCAAGATCAGGAAAGCTTCCTTGGTCAAAACTTTTCCTCAATTCGTGGCAGAGCTTCACTTCCCCGCCAACCCGGAACAGGCCACTCTCACAGAGACCTAAACACAAACACACATTTAACAAAAACACACAATCTCAGCATACATGGACACTGAGAAACACTGGCAAAAACACTCACCATGCTTCTCCACAAACTCCACTATGTGCATGAGCACTAGAGGAAGACCCTGCCTCATCTGTCCACTCTTCCTCAGGCCGATCAGAGGCACACCAAACACAGTCTTCTGTGTTTCCACCTGAACACAAGTTCAGAAAAACAGGGAGTTACAAGGAAATGTAGGCTACTGGACAGGGAAAAGTGCAGGAGAAAATAACTTTAAAAAGCACACTTTTTAGACAGCTTCTTAAAGGATGTAGAGTCAGGAAATATCACATTTCAGGGCTCCAGACTAACTTTTTTTACTAGGAGCGCTGTTGCCCCTGACTGAAAATTTTAGGAGCGCAAGCAAAAAAATTAGGGGCACACCTTCAATAAGCTTGCAATGCAATTATTCAAATTTCCCACAAAATAACTGTAATACTGACAAATTCTTTAATTATAAATAGACTTAACATTATGATATGCTGTTTTATTTTAACTTCACAGGGCTCCAGACCCAAAGTTAAGGGCAGCATCACCTCAAATGAGAACTCACAGTTCTATAAAAAAATAAAAATAAAAAAATCTGGTAGCACTGGGGCTAACAATAAATCACTAAGCTTAATTTAGGGTGTAGATGAAATTAACTTTAGTTTTTATCATTTATAATGTCTTAATATTAATTAATAAAAGTAGTGAAAATATGTATATGGAGTGAAAATAGCCAATAAACATCCTACTGTTTACAATGGTATTATTATTATTATTTTAAGTGTTTAAATAAGAGTTTTCCAACATCTTAAAATTGTTCGTTTAAGGACAATCTTTAAAGGATGAACAAAAAATGTGTTGGTATGGTAATCACATAAAAAATACAAAAAAATAAAACATTTATATGATATTATTGAAGTGCTGGGAAAGGATGTGTAGTAGGCTACTTACACATTATCATATTATAAGAGTTAACTTGCCTAAATTCATGGTTCTGTTAGGCTGATTTGTGGACTGAAAGCCTTCTATAAGTGTTTCTCCTGGTTTCCACGTCAGCGCTGTTTGATATGGTTTATAACAGAACTCTGCGCCGAATCGGAGTGTTCACTGGATCTCGTGGTGTTAATGTTATTAATTCTGAGGCGAATTCAATGGATTTCTTCACTGGCTCTAGTAACAGTGTTGCGTGAGCGAGATCGGCCCGCGACTGGCAAGTTCGGGGCTTTATTTTGTCAATGGTTCGGATCGCTGCTGCAGCTCCACGGTCCTAATCATACATGAGTGGCGTATTTTCGTTCCACTTTCATTTTGTTTGCATTCGTTGCTAGGTAACGACTAAAGAGTCAATAGATCGCTGATTGCTCAGACGCACATCAGTTTGTGATATTTGTTTCCGTCTCCTTCCCACAAACGTTTACGCGCGCTATTCTTGTCACAGATTCATTGACGCGCCTCTTCCACGCTTTACCATGCGTTTAACGTGTTAAATTTACTGGTCGCACATGTGCGACTGGATTCAGTCGCACACTCTCAATTTTTGGTCGCAAAATGCGACCATTTGGTCGCAGTCTGGAGCCCTGCATTTACATAATAGCGTAGGCTATAATGCAACGCATAATAGCATTTCTTCATGTGGGTTCACTTACACCAATTTATTGTTAATTTCAATACTTGACATTTAGAACAAGACTGAAAAATAAGAAAGCTGATTCTAACACAAATTTATCAAGTTCTTTACTGGAAGTCAACCTTTGTCCAATTGTTAGCATAGTGTGCTGTGTGCATATCGCATACTTACACACACTGATACAACTCCGTTCACCCCCATTTCAATGAAATGGTGGGCGTCGACAGTCGACGAGCTGTAAACCAATCCGCGAGTCCGAAGCCGTGAGTCGAAAACAGAAAAGGGTCAAAACCGGGAATCCAAAACAAACAAATCCGAAAACAAGCGTCAAAACAGAAGGGAATCCAAAGCCGATAGTCAAAGTCCGAAAGAGAGTCAAAAACCGAAAATCAATAAACAAATAAATCCAATAACTGTATAAACTCGCCAACCGCAACAAAACCACAAACCACATCTATCGCCAACAAACACCCAACAAAGAATTCTGTTGCCATGAAAACCTATCACGTCATAAGCGCGCTATTTTGTGCATTCCATCTGCTGAGCAGTCTAGTTGTGTTAATAACCATCAACAAACCATTAGTGCATTCATTACCATTTAAATTACAGAAATGTAAAGAACATTTTACAATATTTAAACACAAACAATTAGGTTTTTAGCCACTTAATTATGTTTTAACTAAACTTTTTTTTTGTTTGTCCAGAAAGCTTATTTCATTTTGATTATATTTCTTCTTTTTTATTTAATTAAATCGTATTTACCTTTAAATTATTATATTTATATTATATTATAATATATTTCTATATTTTTTTTTTTCCTACAATGGAAGTCAATAGGAACCAGAAAATGTTTGGTTACACAATAATAACCACATCCTCAAAATATCTTCTTTTGTGTTGAGCACAAGAAATTAATGAATACAGGTTTGGAACAACATTTGAGTAAATAATGACAACATTTTCATTTGTGGGTGACCAGGCAAACATTTTTACTATTAAGCTGCTGTCACTTTAAGACCTGCATCCATCATGCAGACACACAACTAATTACTTTTACTTTAGGTATAGAACTGTGTTTATGTACATTGTGAGAATTTGACAGTATAGAGCAACGTACCATATCGTTAACGTGAGATGTAAATGTACAAGGAGTTGTAGCATATTGGGACTGAGGCATAACTGCAAAGGATCATTAGAATGCTCGCTGTAATTTGTAACGTTAGCACAATACTACACTATTTCTTCAAAAGCAGATCGAGGAGACATTTTAATCGTCCACGAGCAAAAATTGTGATACCGCACATCCCAACATGAACTTTCCTAAGACATATACTACCTAGCCTAGGCTATGTTACTTAACTAGCCAGCTAATGCTAGCCCACAAAGATGAGTTTACATAAATTTTATATACATACCTTTATCTTGCTGTTTTTTTTTTTTTTTTTTGCCTTTTTTGACATTTCTGACAGTTTTGCAGCAATGCTGCTGCCTCTTCTGTTCTATCCACTTCAATAATCCAAATCATTCAGTCTGACTGTGCTTGCAGTTGCAATTCATCCGGCTGGCTGTTAACATGCAATTTTTTGTATTACTTTGTATTATTTTATTATTTTGTATTATTTTTCATTCACATAATAATTTATCACAAAAAAAATAATAATACAAATCAAGCTGTCATTTCGTGTGCTCTTGGGGCCCCCTGGTGGGGAAGTAATTAATGGCAGAATTTTCATTTTTGGGTGAACTAACTAACCTAACTAACTAGGCTGTATTAAACAATTAAAACTATATAATTCATTTTTACAATGTGTACGTAACAATGTTTTATAAATATATTCTATTTTGTAAGTTAGATGAAAAGTTATGTTTGATTTTAATTGTAAGTTTAATTGTCTGATGGAGTGATTTTATTCATCTTAAAGGGCTGCGATCCCAGAAACATGAAACTCAAAATAACATAATTTCTTACACAATAAGACGCAGTCTCTCATGCATACATCTGTTTATCTGAGAAAATATCATAATACCTATTTCAGACAATCCTCCTTTTTAATACTCGTCTTTTAAAATTGATATTGTTCCACACAGAATATCAAAGTTAACTGATCACTGCAGAACCCTTTCAAGAAGTTCACTATTATACCTTATTTAGTCTAGTCTACATATTAGTCCCATTTGAAAGGGTACCTAAGAAGTTCACTATTATACCTTATTTAGTCTAGTCTACATATTAGTCCCATTTGAAAGGGTACCTAGTGACAGTTTTTCAATATTTTTTTTCAATATAAGATATTCATACGTTTAGAAATTATAGCAAATTAACAAACTTTGTATTAAATGTAGGTATATTTTAAATACATTTGCATGTACACCATTTATCATAAAATCTCTGCAAAATGTCCATGTAATTTAACGCTGAACACCCATTGATAGATTTTCAGAAATAGTTGCTATAAACCTTCATTGGTTCAATTTATGAATCTATCGATGAGGACACGCAGTTTCAAAGTGTCTTGGTTAAGATTGCCCATGATACTGTAGGCTAAAGGGCTTTCTATATACTTTTTGTACCCTGAACCCTCTGAAAGCACTTATTGCACTTAACTCGTTGCCAGCACTGTGCAAATAAACATGAATAGCTGGAAGAAAAAAAAAAACCCTACAAATGAACTTTTGTGTGATTTGAATAACTCTGGTTAATGTGAAGAAAGCCATTTGCTTGAAATAAAACAGCATTACACACCTGTAGCCTAGTCTTCAATTGCAACATAAAATAATTCTCAGCCATCTGTTTGTTAACCCTTTATAAATCAGAATGAATGTATATATATTATGTATTAATTTACTCTGGTGATGTTGGAAACAGCCCTTAAACTTTAGTAGGCCTAAGTTTATTACACTGATTATGGCTTCGTTATTTCATGCTAATAACATTATCTGACTAAACTAGATTTGGAAATAGTTCAAATAAAATAATCTAATCAACTGATAAGTATCAAGAGTGGGTAGTAAAGGACTGTTGCTTAGCGGGGTCGTCCAATCCTGGTTTGCGGGCATCTTGCGTTCTTCAGACTCCCATCCCACTTTTACTACTCATAAAAGATTCCTGGCTGGCAGGCCAGGCAGTGGCTAATTAGTTAGCTACAATACGACAGCAGGCTTAACCAGGTCAATCCGGCCTGTGGATCAACTTCAACATTTCTCCATTTTCTACCCACACAGACCAACGCGGCGTGCGAGCAGATGCTCTAGATCGCACACATTTGCGCGTCTTTTAGTGCAGTTTGCATTGCATCTAGGTAGTTTCGTACAGCTCCGTGCTACAGAAAGCGCTTCCCAGCATCAGGAGAGACACCTGGATTTTAGCTGCAAAAAGCCTGCACTGCAAGACAGCACCTGGGTTTACAAATAAAATTGTAGTTTGGACAAACAGAAGTCTCTCAATCTGTCTGCAGAATGGCGAGACCTTCAAGGTAAGTGCGTTTTATTAGTCTCTGTTGCTTCACAGGTTCGCACATGATGTGTGATCGGTGTGTGGGTCTCTCCATGTTGCTAAATGCTAACTGGCTAACCAGCATTTTCTGCGCGTGTTTACATACTAGCTCGCCTAAACAGCACAAATCACACCTAAACACGTAGATTTTCGTCTTTTTATATTTTTACGAATATTAATTCATTAAAAACATGACAGTGTCGTTCGTTACATCCCTAAACGTAACGTTGCCTATGTTAACCTCATGCGGCCAGCATTAAATAAAAAAGCGGGATAGTAGTTTTCACTGCTGGGGAATTCGTGTTCAAAACCAGGCAGCTAACGTTAGGCATTATCATACAAAAAGCAAATAAATAGCTTTATGATTATTTCGTAATTCATAGTAAATGTGACACACTATGTAACGTATTTAGGAAGTTTAGCGTATTTTCCTCAGTTAGCCCCGCGAGCATTGATGTTAGTTTATAGCGGCAGCGTGTTTGAGCGTGAACGCGCGCCATTATTTCTCACACACACGACTTGAACCATTTCTCCTGCAAACTTGTGTTTGTAGTTAATGCACATTTGGTTTGGATCTGGTTTCAGTCAGGAATTAAGGCTCCTAAGTGGGAAGTCAACAAATGTGTTTGCGTTTCGCGATAAATGTATTTAAATGCGCCCTTGTTGATTTCGTAGCGTTGAAATGAACCGATATGAACCCCCGAGCTCAAGCCAAGTGACGTGAACAGTGGCAACGTGTTGCTTATCATCTGTCAAACAGTAAACCGGGTTCTTTTATTTAATATGCAACCCTCTCGGAGCAGGCAGTGAATGTTGGTCTCGTCGGTGTCATTTATGGACTGATGAGGTCCTGTGGTCAGTGAATACTGTCTGACCTGCAGGGCCTGTAGTTCAATGCCCCTATCTGAACAAACAGTCCCTCCCTCCTCCCCACACTGCTGCTGTTGGCATGGCAATTAACCTGCTCCAACATGGCACCCCTGGCTCCTCTGCCCCTTCACTGCTTTAAATAAGAGCAGTGACAACTCTGTTGCCATATGGAGAATGAATCAGAAAATCTGCAACCATTTATTTATTTTTAGATTTATATGATTTCGTTTTTGTTAGCCTAAAGAGAAGTTCTGCTGCATTCAGGTCAGGTTTCTTTTTTTTTTTGTATTGATAATTTTTTGCATGTCTTTTTTTAAGTTGATAAATGTTATATATTTTTATATTTTATATTATTTATCTTCTTTTTTTGCAATTTAAGAATCAAAGCATCTAAATTCATTAACATGGTGCAATAAGATATTAATAAATGAAGAGTTCAGATGCAAAAGCCTCTAAATGCCATTTGAAATTTTCTTCTAAAATGACCATTTTTATCAAGCTTGTATATTTAAGTTCAGTAATTCCACTTAAATGACAATTAATAGGTTATCTTCATTGCCATTTAAGTGAAATTACTGAACTTAAATATACAAGCTTGATAAAAATGATCATTTTAGAAGAAAATTTCAAATGGCACTTAAAGGCTTTTGCATCTGAACTCTTCAAATATAGGTCGAAGTTTTAAAGTCGGCATGAATCGGAAGTTGCTTTTGTCTTTTCTTCCCTATTGTGATGCAAATACGAGTGAAACTGCTTCTCAAACAAGAATAAAAGTAGAGCAGGACTTGATTTTTGTCCATCTGGAATTGATTGGATGGTTGTGGTTCGCTATCGTTTTGTTGTCATGTGAGTGAAAGGTTGATTCCGTCCTCGTCATCAAAGAAGAGGGAGGATAATAGCATATAATTTGCTGTATGATTTATAATCTATAAATAGTGCAATATTAATAACAAAATAAGAATAGTACATTTTTATTTCATTGTGTTGTGACTAGTAATACATGATTTTTAAACATATTGCATACATGTTTGTCCTTGTGGATTTATATTATTGGTCATTTATATTTCCTTTCCTGTTCTTCGTGCACAGGAATAAAAGGGTGGTTGACTATGCACAATTCCAAGAGTCTGACGATGCAGGTAAATTCCTCCAATGCAAATATCCTGTTGCACACCTCACTATTGTGTCCCACTTAACATGGTTTTCCCACAGTCATGAAATATAAGGCGGGGAAAGTGAAAGTGTTTTCTTCCAGGGTTGGAAAAGTAATGGAAGTTATTATAAATAATAATAATAATAATGGAAAAAGATCTTCTCTAGGGTTAGATAATGTCAATGTGCTGCATTACTACTTTATTAGATTCAGTGTGCTGTGAAGTCATGCTGTTTTATAACCTGATGATTTGATATATAAGCTAATAACCTGAATGATTTGATACAGATGAGGAATATGCAAAAGAATCGGAACGACCTGAGAAAACATCTGTAAAACGCAGGTAAGTTTCTCTGATTCGTTATATTTTTTAGTACATATGTAGTAACTAAGAACGTAATGATAGCAAAACTAATACATTTCTGGTTGTAAAAGTAATATTTGAGTTTAAAGGGATGGTTAACCCCAAAATGAAAACTCTGTCATTAATTACTCACTTTTATGTCGTTCCAAACCTGTAAGACTTTTGTTAATCTTCGGAACACAAATGAAGATTTTTTTATTTATTTTTTATTTTTTGATATCTTAGAGCTCTCCTTAATTAATGACAGAATTTTCTTTTTTGGGTGAACTAACCCTTTAAACACCACTCTCAAGTTTTCATGTGTTTATTTTAGCTTCCTTCATTTCTAAAATTATTTATGAGCTCCATACATATTCATTACACTATTTGTTTAAATTCATGAAGGCTGTGTATTTTGTCTGAATTATTTTATATATTGCTGTATTTCTTCCTATGTAGTGATGATTCTCGAATCAAGGATCACAAGAGTAAGTCAATTTTTTTAACTTATTTTTGCTTCTATTTAAATTTATTTCGAATTATTTTATATTGATTCTTTTTTTATTCAGTTATTAAACATTCTGACAAAATGTTTTTCTATCCCAATATTCCAGAGGATTTAAGTGATGATGACAATGACAATGACTATGGGGAGGATGAGGAAGAGGATGATGATGGTGGTGACAGTGATTTTGATGCTAAAGAGGCCAGCAAGGGGAGACAAGCAACAGCTAAACGGAAAAGGGCTGCAGGTATTACCAGTATAAACACTTCATTACATAGTCATTCAGTTACGTCTGACAACTACTTTCTGTGCATGTTTGGCATTTTACCTTTTAAAAAAATAAATGCACAATATGTATAACAACAATGGCATATGTTGGCAATTCATAATGTAATATATTAAATATTTTGACATCCAAAATCATGGGATATATTTTCAGTGAAGTGTGGTCAAACATTTTACTGGTAGTGTATAAGAGTTTAGTCAATTACTCATGGCATCATATTTGAGTGCTCCATAGTATGTTCACTGATCAATGTTTATATGTGAAAAAGCCTAAAAAGAATCTGGTGGACTGAGCATTGCTGAGCGTGTGAGTGCTAATTCATACTGGAAGCTGGAAGGAAACTCCAAATATGCCTTACAGAAATAATATAACTTATGTTTCATGAAATCCCTAATGTGGACAAATGCATCAAGCTATTATAGTTGAATAAAAAGAAGAAGTTAGAAACACTTACTTATTAAACACAAAGAAAATAAACACACGACTGCCGCAATATATGGTGTATTCGAGTTCTTCAAGGCATCTCGGGTATTTTCATAATAATAAACTATATTTATGATAATGTAGTTTGGGAAGATGTTAGATGTTTCGCAGTGCTTTAATGCTTTTTTAGTGCCTCACAGTGCACACTAACTCAAATTGGGATTCCAGTTTAATTTCTACAATATATAATATATAAACAACATATAAACATGTGTATAATAGTCTTTCAGTTTTGTGTTCTTCTTCATGTTCTTTTCTGCTATTAATGAATTGTATTCTTTTGTTCCTTTTTACTATGTGAATCTGCTCTCATCTGCTAATCAACTTGCTCCTATTCACTTAAGAAAAAACGCAGTCGATTTTTTTTTCATGCCCGTGTTGTGATTTAGTGTTTATGCATTTTAACAAACCTTGTGTTAATTAACCATGTACCTGCTCTTTTGACACACAGATGACAGTGACGATGAGGTAAAAGTTGTGAAGAAGAAGGGTCGGCAGGTGCGTCAGGCTGCCACTAAAGCTGCGTCCAAACAGAGGGAGATTCTTCTTGGGGACGGAGGAAGTGAGGATGAGGAAGGAGGGGAAGAGGAGGAAGAAGATGACAGTGACGTTTACACTGGCGGTACAAACAGTATTATGTCAGAGTCAAACTATTTCAAGAAAATTGCCATTGGCACGTTAGCTAACCGTGAGATACCTGATGTTTTTTACTTCCCTCATCTGCTCATAGAGGACTCAGGCAGCGATGAGGACTTTATGGTTGAGGACGATGATGACGACAGTGATTATGGCCGACCCAAACGGAAGATCTCAAAAGTGACCAGGAGAAGCAAAGACAAGAAATCGCCTAAACCCAAGCTAAGGGCTTCAGGTAAAGCCACCCATAATCCTACTATCAGATTATGTCTGCAAAAAAAACAAAACGTCTACTGTAATACCTTGGTAATTAATCACTAATCACTTGATAATTAATTACAAACTACCTCTAGACACCTTCACCTGTCACAGTTACAGTAATTAAGTCAATTATCTTCTCCCAGTGACCCGAGGGCCCAAGAAGAGGAGAGGAAAACGTCAGACGAAGGTTAAGAGAGTTGTGAAAAAGGCCTCGCCTAAAGCCAAAGATGAAGATATCGAGAGCAACAAGGAGGAGGAGGAAGAGGACGAGGCAAAAAAGGAAGACGGGAAAGAGTCGCCCGCCCCGAAGAAGACGCAGGATGACGAAAGTGGCGCAGAAGGGGAGGAAAACAATGACAACGGAGAAAAGGAGGAAGAGGAGGAGGAGGAGAAAGAGAATGAGAAAGAGAAAGAGGAAAAAGACGATGTTTCTGAGGAGGAAGCTCCATCAGGTGAAGACTGAGCTCTTTCGCCTGCTGGTGAACGTGTCTGTTATCTGTTTTTCTTAATGAGGAGCAGTAGAATTTATTTCCCACGATACTCAAAGAGTGTTTTGGATGTTTGTTATGTCTCTCAGCTTGTAAATACCATATCTCCGAACGAAATCTGTAAAGTATCATCAGAGCTATTCTAAAACTGTACGGTTTGGCCTTATCCCAAAATGCGGTCTTTCATAGTAATCACTAATCAATGTTTCAATTATAGCTTTGCAACGTATTTGCCGAAACCGTTTTGTTATAACAAAGGATGAAAATGACGTGTCCAAAAAATACAGATTATACTGTAGGCTCTGTACTTCACTTTATGGGCACCTTCATTTAAAAAAAAAAAAAAAACGCATTTGAAGAAGAAACGTAACTGCTCGTTTACTCCTAAACAAACACATTTTTGTGACTTTTACTGTACACGATCTCATCCCAGCGGCATTGACCGTTGAAAACAGGCTTATAATGAACATATACGCTTGTCGTCATGAACTGCACTGGATTGTTGTGGCTGCAGTTCAGTCACGTGATTTTCCTTGCTACATCAACTGTACGTTACATAGCTCTAGTACGCTACTTTCTCCCACTTTCCGTGCAGTTGTTTCTTGATTCAGTCTAGTAAATCAGCTTATTCCCGTCTGAGCATTTGAACTAAGATGAATTTTTCTATGGTTGTATTGAACCTCTTTCATGGTTGGCATGCTTTCATGTACGTCGGTGGGCGGAGTCTCGGGCTCGGGGTGAGTGATGTCAGAAGTGAGCTAGTGAAAACCTTATTATTGACCTCTGTGATGCTTCATGTGTGCATTTTTTAAGAATATTTTGATGCTTATAGATGCCTTTTTAAATGCAGTCCGTCGAGCCATTAGAATGGTAAAAACGAGCTGAATTCAGTGCACACCATTCATAGCTTTCTCAGCTTCATAAGACTATTTTTATCGCGTGTATCTCCATCCTAACCTGTAGCCTTTCAGTCTATATCATAATTTATCCCAAATAAATGTTTGTTTTAATTACGCTATTCTGATTTTTGTAAAAATTTGTTTTACAAGGAAAAATAAAATGTATCTTTAAAGAAATCCAGTAGTTGGCCTGTTTTTCACTTTTACAGCGCATCTTCTTGGTTTGATAGACTGTAATGGAAATGACATCATATACTAATTTACTTGCCCCCCTTCAGATTAAACCTGAGTTTGTATGGTTTGAAGATTAATCTCTCACGTTGGTACAGTACATTGATACTCCATGCTGTCTTTTATAACCAATACTTTAGCTAAACGGACCTTTTCACCAGTGATATTTTGAAAAACTTGATTGCAACTTTATGATGGCAGCAATTTTAGGATTTTTCACCCAAAAGTGCTAATTCAGTCATCATTTACTCACCCTTGCCTCATGTCATTAACATAAAAGGGTATTTTAAAGAATATTTTAACTAAATAACACAACAAAATAAAGACATCTTCTGCACATTTATTTTGGCAGAACACAAAGTTTGTGTTCGTCTCTTGACACGGTAAACAATAATTTATTGCAATATTACTGCAAATATCTTTTTGCGTTAGTCGTGAATTTTTCAAATAAACACCAAAGTGAATAACCAGTACAATATTCTGGCCATGACCTTCCAGCCTAAGACCATTTTTAACAAGATAAAAATAGTTTTGAAGAAATAAGGAAGTTCTTGGAATTCTTGGATTGGTGAATTATTCATTTAATTTGGTGTTAATAATTTTCAGTCTTAGGTAAAGCTCAAAACTTTATATTTATCCATTTTAATGAGCCATAAATGACTTAGTTCCCCTCCTGTAATCATACATCTCACATCTCACTTCTCTTTCTGTTCAATCAAGATTATTTGCAAGAATCTAAACAAATAAACTATATATATATATATAATACCAAACTTGTACATAAAAACATATTGCATCACTGTAGGGTTTTCTGTTGTTTTTTACACAAATATCAGAAATATGATAAAAGCACATTCACTGTTTACAGTTGTCAAGTATTTTTTCTAGCAGGTTGCGACCTGTCAATGGTTTCATCCAGAGTCACATTTAATTGATTCAGGCTGTATAACAGCAACTTTCTGTTCTGGAGCAACTTTCTCTGAAGCAGGTGGAGCGGGTGCTGCTTTTTTAGATGCTCCTGGATGGTGAAGACATTGAGTCATATAATGTTGCTCAGTTTACATAAGGGTTACTCCACTTTTTTTGGAAATAGGCTCATTTTACAACTCCCCCAGAGTTAAACAGTTGAGTTTTACCATTTTCGAATCCATTCAGCCGATTTTCTGATATTTAGAAGAATATCAGTAACCAGACAGTTTCTGGTCTCATTGACTTCCATAGTAGGACAAAAATATACTATGGAAGTCAATGAGACCAGAAACTGTCTGGTTACTGATATTCTTCTAAATATAAAAAAAAAATCGGCTGAATGGATTCGAAAACGGTAAAACTCGACTGTTTAACTCTGGGGGAGTTGTAAAATGAGCCTATCTCCAAAAAAAGTGGAGTATCCCTTTAAGTTACATGCGTAACTGCTGATATAAATACTGTTTATCACAATGTACGTTGTTTTTACCTGTGAGATTTCTGTGGATACTGTTGCACACGATCACGCTAAAGAGGAAGATGAAACCAAGGCATCCAACGACCATACCACACACCAAAAAACTGTAGCTGCCTTGTTTCTGAATAAGCTGGAAGAAATTTGTTCAGGGTTATTTACTTTTTTAGAAAATCCTTCCCAGGATTTAAAACATGAGTGAAAGAACTTACTGATCCAACCAACACTTGCAACGTCATCTCACCCATTCCGGAAGTTGTCACTAAAAGTGTTGTTGCACATCCTGAAGAAAAGAGAAAAAATGACTTTTTTTGTTTTTGTGGCCTTGTTTGTCTATTATTTTAGGGATATCTTAAAATATTCTTAAAGTCCCCATATAATTAGTATTTAATATTTAGATGATCAGAATTACTTAGAATTTATATAATTATTATTATGGAATATAGAACATGAGAACAATTGAAGTGGCTGTGATATGAAACGTATGCTGTGTGCAGTTTACCACGGTAGTTTAGGATGTCCTCAGTGTAGGCCACTATGCAGGGGAAAACACTGCTGATGAAAAGCCCGAGCAAGGTCGTCCCAACAAACAGAAACACTCTATTTGTGTAAAGGATCAGTAACAGCAGCAATGTTACATTCACACCAGCCTTAACGAGAGAGAGAGCAGAGCAGAGAGGATCCAAATTTAACAATCACAATCTATGATTCATCACACACTCAATATTTCTAACAACTGATAGCAACAGCTTGAATGGAGCATGAAGGAAACAATTTATAGGTAGTTTGGGTGGTATATATTATGTAAACGGTGAAAATCAGCTCCATGTATGTTAATTATAGATTACCAGGTTCACGATGAGCAGATGCACCGGCCTGAAGTGGTACGATAGCGGGACAGACACCAGTCGTCCAGCTGTGACGGCCGCCCAGAAGATACTGTTCAGGTATCCTGCCATTTTAGCGTGCAGTGAAATGGGAGATGAAACAGCATACGTGTAAACAAAGCCGGCATAGACCCCCTAAAGGTGAGGTTAAAGGGTCAAGTGTGAAATAACTTGCAGTTCAAAAAAAAAATGTTCATAAAATAATTAGCCTCATTGAGCTTTCTCACCATAATGCCCTCTGTCATAAACAGCACCATTCCACCCAAGATATGGATAACAAAAAAAGTGACCGGTAACCCACGCAGGTTACCATTCATGCAGCAGCTGAAAATGTTCCCATGTCCTGAATGATGGAAATCTAAGGACACCAGAATAAGAAGAAAAAAGTGAAACATTGAAAAACAAAAATAATTTTTTACTTTTATTAAGCAAAAATGCATTAACTTGATTTAAAAAAAAGACATTTATAATCTATTTTTAAAAAATGCCGTTCTTTTGAAATTTCTATTAATCAATTAATCTTGAAGAAAATGTTTTATGCAAATCTGCATTTCAGAATGATTTCTTAAGGACTGTGTGACTGAGGACAGGAGTAATGATGCTGAAAATTCAGCTTTGATCGCAGGAATAAATTAAATTTGACTATTTTTTTTTTAAATAAATGCAACCTTGAGCAAAAAATATATTTTATAATCTATTATCTATTATTATTTTATAATCTATATCATTTATAATCTATTTCAAATAAATGCCATTCTTTTGAAATTTCTATTAATCAATTAATCTTGAAGAAAATGTTTTAAAATGTTTTATGCAAATCTGCATATCAGAATGATTTCTGAAGGACTGTGTGACTGAGGACAGGAGTAATGATGCAGGAAATTCAGCTTTGATCGCAGGAATAAATTAAATTTGACTATATTTTTATTAAATAAATGCAACCTTGAGCAAAAAATATATTTTATAATCTATTATCTATTATTATTTTTAAAATATATTTTATAATCTATATCATTTATAATCTATTTCAAATAAATGCCGTTCTTTTGAAATTTCTATTAATCAATCTTGAAGAAAATGTTTTAAAATGTTTTATGCAAATCTGCATATCAGAATTATTTCTGAAGGACTGTGTGACTGAGGACAGGAGTAATGATGCTGAAAATTCAGCTTTGATCGCAGGAATAATTTAAATTTGACTATTTTTTTATTAAATAAATGCAACCTTGAGCAAAAAATAGTTCTTACAAAAAATACTACCGTGCGTAAAGTTCTGAATGTTAGTGTAGTTCAAAGATCACTTGTACCTGCGTCGTATGGTTCAGGCATTTCTGTGATTTCTGGTGCTTTAGTCTCCATGGCTAACTCGTCTTTGTCCAGCAGTCGTGGAGGGCTGCTCGTACAACAGCGAAGCAGCTTCTCTTTGTACATCAACACAAAAACTGCAATCGGCACAGGCAACTAGGAGAGAAAAAGACTGAGATGTCACAGAGATCCAGGCTCTCCTGCACACAGAGCTGCTGATCATCAGCTTACATTTATGACAGCCATGATCCAGAAGGCGTATGACACACTGGCCTTCTCCTCGACTAGCTCAGAGTGCAGGGAATGCTCGTCAAGGATTGCAGGTGACCTGTCGCTGGATCTGAAGTGGCGAAGTGTCTCTGTGGCATTTTCTGTGCTATTACTGCCCATGCAGTGCTCTGATATGAAAGGCTCTGCAATCAGGGGGCTCACCAGAGCGCCGAGCCCAATGAAGAAGTGCAGTGCCTGGAAAGAGAGTGAAGACACTGATGGGAAACACAATTTAGAGTACAACAGATTATACATCAATAAATCCTTCATTTATTTATGTCCCTATCCAAACCACACTTAGCTAAAGCAGCCAGCACAGAATGAATACTAGAGTGAATCTCACAAAATGTCCAGGTCAGATCCACCCCCCAAAAAATACAAAAGTAAAAATAAGAAACCAAATGTTATTTTAAGCCGATGTAGTTCCTATTGACTTACATTTTTTTCCATCTGACCAACAACTGATTCAAATAAAACACGGATATGATTATTTGAAATAAACACTACTGTACATAAATGTATGTATAGAGTAGGTCAACACCTCTCTGACCCTGAGTGATATATACAGTATATAAAATGTCTTCACTCACCTGCAGAAAGATAGCAGAGTCTTTCTTATACATAGACACCAGTCTGAAGTTTGCTATAGTGTCGATGATGCCCATAGCCAGGCCTGACACTGCCATAGCAACCGCCAGCAACAGCACATTATAGCAAAGTGGGATGATAGCAAAAACCACAGAGATGATGAGGGAGGAGAAAAACAGAGCGATGAGAGCACCGAACAACCTGAGAAGACAAGGAAAACAGCTTGGTTGCTTGATTATTTGTACATTTTCCCACTTTATGTATATATTTTTAATTCTTCCAATTACAAATGCTAATGGTTAAGATGTGTAATAGCTATCAAGTGACCTCACAAATTGATGTTCCAAAACATGATGTTTCTTAGAACTTCAAGGGCAGTCTTAAATTGTATGTTTTATGTGCTTTCATGTGTCTGACAGTAAGTTGCACGATCAATTGGGAAAAAAAGCTCTACAAGTTTCAGAGTGACACATGGCACTGTGCTCTTTTATTATTTTTTAATATCAATTTTATTATTTATTATCTCAAAGCGGCTCGTTTTGCAGTAAATGCTGCTCCACATGAACTATCGAGTACATCTCTGCATTTGCTGGTGGTGGTGATGGCGCAGTGGATGTGACACATGCCTTTGGTGTGAGCGACCCGGGTTCGAATCCACTGTGAGACACCAATGTGACCCTGAGGAAGACACTTAACCCCTAGTTACTCCAGAGGTGTGCGACCTCTGACATATATAGCATTGTAAGTGAAGTGTCAGCTAAATGAATAAATGTAAATAACAAGCGTTCGGGATGTGCCAGCCATTTTCACAAACTTGTAATTGTAATGAGCATTATGAACAAAAGAGAAGCTTTAAGCATGGGCTCCCTGCTTTTTTCATCAAAATAACGTTTTAAATATATTAAGACATCCACACATTTTGGCATTATCATTTTTTAGAATAAAATAATATTTTTTACTTAGATTATTGAAATAATCTTTTACTCGTTTTTATATTTTTATTAAGTAATAAGTATTGTTATTTCATAGCTATATTAATATATAATCACAATTATCGTCACAGTTTTTAATCTGAAATATTGAAGTACGTCCATAAAATAAATAGATTTGTCTTTAAAGCTATACAATATTTAACATGATTTTTGTTGACATTTGTTTCATATTTTTTATATATCAAATCTTTTTTGTTTAACATATATTAACAGATTAACCATATTTAAAACATATAAATATATTTTGAAATCTGTAAAATGTATACAATATACAAGTTGCAATACATCTGTGTCAAACAACAAATGGCAATTCTAAAAGGCTAACCAACATCTGAGATTCACATGGGAAGGAGCAAGCACTTTGAAAAGGTAGAAAATTACCAGAAAAAAAGTGCATAAACTCCCCAGGCAAATAGACTCGGAATCTGACAGCCATTTACTGTCGGACATTTACCAGCAGAGACACACTCGCTTCTCTACTCACGTTTTTGTGAAAAGTCCTCCAGCCGAGCTGCCGATGAGCAGGCAGATCTGCTGGGAGAAGAACACCCAGGTGATCTCCTGTAACGTGGAGCCTGTCTGGCATTTCAGATCTATGATCGTAGGCCCCAGGAAGGCGATGCTCAGTCCAAAGCTAAAGAACACACTCCAGTATGTCAGTGTATGTTGACAGTTCCTACGGAAAAGTGTTAATATACGCTCCTCAATTAACATAGCGTGAAAATCACCAATCTATTCCTCTGACAGCTGTACTGGTGTGTGGATGTTCCTGTCGGTGGGATTCAAACCATCTATTTTTCTTATAGAAAGATGTCAGAGTAGAAGATCATTCCCCACATTTATATTCGTTCACTCCTCCCATTTCATGAACCTGATGATTCTGAAGTTAATGTCTAAAAATCACCTTTCAACAGAGCTACTCGAAACGGTCAATGATTTTCAGTTAAACTGTAAATGATTTTGGTCCTCACAGTGTCGTGGGTAAGAATGTGATACGGCTTGGATTGACGACGGTCAGTTGAAAAATTAGGCTGGAATCAATTATTCCACTTAGGCTACGGTTACCACACCTGAATATTGTTCAGATTATGCATTAAGACACTTGTCAGTTTATTTTTTGCTTAAAAAGCTTGTTTGTAGGACGAATATAATTCATTTCTCCGTTGCTAAATTCCAAAAAAAAATCATTTTAGAGTAACGGAGTAGCCTACTGAACGGACAATGATGCAGTTATTAGGCTACAGAGAGAGACAGTACGTTTATCTGCTCAAACAGTGTCGTTTTACCCCACGGGTGGGGTTTAAATGGGAAAGAGAGAGGGGGGAAAAGAATCTCCTGTCCGTAGCCTACACAATAAAACGTAATTTTGTGCCAAATTGATCTTTTTTGTTGTTGTTGTTGTTGTTTTTTGCTGTTGTCGGCTGGAAAAATCCTTTGAAATAAAATCATTTGGCGAAGTGATATGGAACTGTAATGCGGTCAAGACCAGCTGGAACTACATTAGCCGTGCTTGTCTCATCAACCAATCAGATTCGAGCATTCAACTGCCTGGACCACTCGTATTTAATCAGCATCATCTAAACATTCACCAGCAAAGAACTCCTAAAAGAGCATTTCTAAAGGTTGGTTTTAAAGGAGTAGTTCACATAATTATTTCGAAAAGAAATTAATTATTTTTTTTATGAAAACATTCCAGGATTTTTCTCCATATAACCAGTAGAGTAAATTATCCTGGAATGTTTTCATAAAAAAAAAATCATTTCTTTTCTACTGAAGAAAGACAGACATGGACATCTTGGATGACATGGGGGTGAGTAAATTATCAGCATTTTTTTTTTTTTTTTTTTAAAGTGAACTACTCCTTTAAATGCTTTATTATGGCTCTTCAATTTAGAATCAATGCATGCTACAAGGCTGTCACTGATTCGATTTTATTCAACAAAATTATCCGAAAAGACAATGGCAATTATTAGCTTTGTACATTCACAAAGTGTTACTCATATAGTACTTGTTAAACAATGGCCTATGAACTCATCCTAAGACGTTTTGTGAAATGTCAAAACTTCTGCATACAGGTCCTGTGAAGGCCTTAATATGTGCCTGAATGAATGAATAATGAAAATTCTGTCATCATTTACTCACCCTCAAAAACCCTCATCATACTCGTCCCAAAACTTTTTGGCCTTCTATCTTCTGCAAAGCACATAAGAAGATATATTACTTTATGTTAATGGTTAATTTATATAAGGTTATGTTATAGATACACATTTAGTCCTGTTTAATTATGTATATGAATCTTTTTTCATATTTTGTTTCATGTATATAAAATAACATTTTGTATTTTTAAACTCGAATATAGTCATATAACAGATTAACCACATTAAAAATAGAAATGTATAATATAAATATATTTTTAAACCATATTATAATTATTTTTGTATAGTTTTAAAGACTGTACAATTTACTGTACATATTTTACATAGTATAAATATTACAGACACCTTCAAGTACATTCAAGGACTCACAAGGTTATATGGACCTAATGCTATAATGCTCCTTTTTACAATATGTGAAATAACTTTCTGTCCCCAGAGTGTGTGTGTGTGAGGTGGTCTCGACTACAACACTGCCGATTACCTCACGCAGACAAGCACTAAAATGTCAGAAACTGTTCTGCCTATTATGTTCAAACCGGAGTCGTACAATGATGGAGAGACTCTAGTACAAGTGACAACATGGAAACAACAGGATGTTTCTGAATCATGGTTAGTTGATGAATGCTGCTGATGTGGAGTTTACTCTTCAAGTCTTTGATTAGCATACTCTATTATGATAATCTATAAAAATCGCTAATTTGGGAACTGTTAAAGAGCGCCTATCATGGATTTTTGAAAATGTCTGTTCATGTAGTGTGGACTATAGCTCTAAGGGAATGAAAACATCCTGCAAAGATTTATATCTGAAAGTGCACCGTATATAAAGTTGTCTTTCAAAAGTGAGAGTCGATTCTGAGTCTATGAAATGAATTCTTTTTGAAACGAGTCATTAACTGTTACATCGTGACGTAGATACGAAACATTACCTCATTGGCCGCTCCCAACAACTGCGCGCGCAGACGGAAGTGTAAACTAGAACATATTCAAATACTTCAGCTGAATCACATCATGTCGAGAAGACGCTGTGTTCTACATTGCAAAGACTGTTCAGCCACTTGTTTTCATTGTCCAGGGACGAGCATGTGAAGAATCAGTGGTTAGAGTTCATATTTGCAACGATACCACAACAGTATAGCCCGAACCTTGTGTTCTCATCATTTTAATGACGAATCATGCAAAAACATAAATTAATTCAAATGTAGATTCGCAAGCCGGTTGTTCCTGAAGGAGGGCTCAGTATCCAGTGTATATGGATCAGGTTCGTCCTCCTCCGAATCACAATCTTTATTAATAATGTTTGTTATGTTTTCTGTAGCATGCACACTATAGTTATATTGTGTTGTGTGCGTTTTGTACACTCTGCGCTGCTTCTAAGCGGGGTAAAGTTAGTTTTGTTTTTGATATTCACCAGACATTCACTGAAAATTGGCAATTACCTCCTAAACGACTTAGTCAAATATGACTTCACTCTATATAATAAGCACGGTCCCTCAAAAGCCGCCGCAATGTGAGTTTCGCTGGGAAAGCTTGCTCTTGACGGAGACGCGAGTAAGGGACCTTGTGGAAAGTGCACTTTTTCTGACATGTTTGTTCAAACACTATATACAATTTTCAACACTTGACAAACTATAATCCTGGTTATGGACGTTCCGTTGCTGACAGTCTATGCCTACGGTTTACCAATAACAACTGACTGGGTCATTTGACCAATCGCCGCAAATTCGCGTCACTCAAAGGAGGTGTTCATCGAACGAATCATTTGGGAGTCGTTGAGCAAATCAGGTAAAAATAAATGGATATTATAAGACAAATAAAGTGTTTTTTTATCCTTGCATGCACGTTAAACTGTTTTTGGGAACACCCAAAACAAAAATAGGAACATTTCAAATGCTATGATAGGGGCTCTTTAATTAATAAGAAATTTCAATCTGATGCGAACAAGAAACTAACTGATCTGAGATTTGAACTTGTTTTGAGCAAAAAATAGAGCTAAAGCTATTGTGGGAACCTGTAAAGTTTACATTGGGATTTTTACAGTGAGAAAAAGAGCATATTAAGCATAAAAGCCACATAAGGGCTGTCTAACCTTTCGGGCACCCATTTTGGGAGTTTGCACATTTTCCTTGCAACAAAAACATTTCAGTGGCTGTCAACATCCGATCCATGCAACTATTTTCAAACGTTCATCACGAGTCATGTTCACACATACATATGCGGATTTCTTCTTTAACAAATCTGATTGATTTAGATAACAATAGAATGTAATGCTATGTGACCAAACAGAGAGAGACATGATTGGGGGAGCACACGAAATGTCTGTCTTAGATCTTAGAGGACAGGAAGCTGATGGCAGGTGTGTGTTTTTATAATGGACATTGATTAACACATTTAAGTGTTTTCTCACTTCCTTTTTTAAGTAAACCTAACCCAAAACGTGACTTATTAGAAGGTAATTGTAGACTAAGACCTCAAACACGTTTGACATTCTGAATGAAGACATGTTAATTTTCAACACTGAATTGCAGGATGTACTTTGTGATTATGGAGATCTGAGGTGCCTTTCGGTATTTAGCCGCCTCAGTTGCGTAAAAGTACGAGGCCTCATTCATCTCATCAGCACGATATCTGACGCCTCCTAAAGCATTCAGGGGCCAAATAAAATTGATTGCAAAATGATTGTCTAACAGAGGCTGCAATTTGTCAAATCCATAATTATTATTAATGCATCGCCCTGTTGTAATCAGATATTTCATTCTGCGTTTGCCTTGCAATTTTGGCATCAACTGCTGTACTAAAACACACAAAGGGGCAATTAATCCATACACATTTAGTGGTGGAAAATAGTTTGAAAGCTTTTCAGTATTTATCCACAGATTAACAGATTATGGCTTTGATAACTCTTGAGCAAAAGAAGATGTAACTGACACACTTGTTTAACTTATTTTGTCAAAGCAACACTGCAACATTCAGGTTAATATTTTTTTGGTCACATATGAACTGAATCTGTTATGAAAATGCAAAAGCACTGGTGAGCACTGGTTAACCATTGTTGCATTGTGATGTTAGGCTGCACAAGGTCAGAATGTTGAAATTTTGCAAATTGAGATGAGAGAGACTTATTATGTGACACAAAAGTGTGTCAACTTAATTTTAGTTAAATGGTGTTCTGAATCACAAATAATTATTGGTAAAAATAATTGTTATTTCTTACAATCTCCACTAGATGTCATAATGATGTCTCACTGAAGTTGTGTGAAACAATAAAGGGAACAGAAATGATTTTATGTAACCGAACCTTCAGCAGCCTTTTTTCACTTTTGTTATTTGTGAAATTATATACTATATATACTTATTTATACTGTCTGCTATTTATATTTAATATCATACCAATGATTTAGGCTATGTATTAGACAGACAGACATGTAGACAGACAGACAGATAGATACAAATAATTCAGATTAATTTTAATTTTTAATTGTTATGATAATATTATATCAAAGTTATAACAGAATAAGTCAAATATTTATATTTGATACTATTTTCAATGTTAATTATTACAAATATACATTATATATTGTAAATGTTTAATTCAGTTTTATATATATTCATATTTATTTTCATAACATTACATTTATGTTAAATACATATATGTAGATTTAAAAAAATGAACAGTTAGGATAACTACATTTAAAAATTATATTGAAATGTTTTTATTTTTATTTCATTATTATTTATAATTATATATATATATATATATATATATATATATATATATATATATATATATATATATAATGATATACATTTCAATAAATTTATATTATATTGTTATTTATACACGTGCGGACACACACAAACACACAGACTCTTGTCGTCTGCTGATATTTGGTATGGGTGGCGCGTCAGTGTCGTGCAGCTGGCATGACCCTCCTCCCCTGCATGACATTTAACAACACTTTCACTCCCAGCAAATGCACTGTGTACACACACATAAACTGGGGATAATTAGAAATCTGTATACAGAATAATTTTTTGACGCTTCCACAGTGAATTTTTAAATTATCTCACACAGTAAATCTTTAAAAGTCTTCACACACACACACACACACACACACACAGAGAGAAATACTCTGCAGGTTGTAATTAAAGCTGCACAGTTACAGCAGGAGAAGCATGGACCTGACATTATCCCAGTCTTGGGGATTTCCCAAAGGACGGGCTGACACAAACTGCTCAAAGGGCTCACTGCGCTGCACGTTGGCACGACCATGATATTATCTGTGCTCTACTCCAACCAAAGACCAAAGTAAAGAGTGAAACATCCAAATCTGAGGTGCAAATCAAACAATATCTCATGGGCAACAGTGTTGGTTTGAGTCATTTAAATAGAAAATGAAAGAAGAAACAATCAGGAAAACGAGAATTAATGCCTATTGGTGAAAAGTAGCACTGTACAGAAGTTATCTTCACCAAATGCTCTCCAGTGTACAATACAAGCCACAAAAAAAGCCTTCCCAAGGTTTTAAAGGCAATAAAATCGAAACGAGATTTTCCAACATCCATTGCAAAGACCTCAACCACAACAAATCAATCTATTCCACCTTGTCACACCAAGGTAGACTATCTATCCCACTGCCTTGAGGCAGGAGCAAGAGCATATCCTATGCTTTATCTGAAACCCAATTCCCCTCCTCCAAACAAGATAAATGAGAGGCATGAGATGGGGCTGTTTGCAGGTTGGTTACAGGCAGACTGTTCTGTCATAATTAGAGCTCTATAGACTACAGTGCTCTGTGCATCTGACTGAGATTGAATGAGTCCTGGAACAGAATGCACTCTTTCTGATGCATCTTTTAGTATGCGTCCTATTATTGCTCTATCATGTTTTAGTATGCACCGTTTTGGCTCAGTATATGCATCATGTATCATGATTTAGTATACAAACTATTAGCACTGTCACTGTATTATACAGTTAGGCTCTGTCTCTTTAATATGCATACAGTATCATGCTTATGTATAAACTATTAGTAATGCATGCTTCAGTTTGCATGCTACTATTCGCATAACATAATGCTTTAGTTTTCTGACTTGTGTGCGTTGTTTCATGTGCTTTCATGTTTTGTATTGTGCTGTGTTGCACACAGCTTGTGTTTTACACTAGCTATGTGCTTTCATGTTGCCATGTTTTGTGTGAACACGTGGCCTACAGTATGTGTGTTTTCATTTGCTGCATGTTCATGTCTCGTTTTGGGTGAGCACATGGCTGGTGATTGGTTTTACTGGCCATGTGGTTGTGTTCAAGTCATGTTTGGTGTGAGCACATGGCTTGTCGTGTATTTTTCCTTGTGCCATGTGGCTCTACTGTTGATTTAGCCCCTCCCATCTTGTTACCTGATTATTGATTTGTTTGCCCCACCTGTCATACCCAATTCATTTGCCCCACCTATCCTCCCTTGTTTCTTCCTTTGTTTGGTCTCCTTATTTAGTCTTCCTGTGTTTGCAGTCCTGTGCTATTTTGCTGTCGAATGTACCTCTTGTGTCCTGTTGCCAAGTCCAGTCCAGTCTTTTGTTTTCCAAGTCTGTCTTGTTTTTCCCCTCAGGGTAGTTTTGTTTGTATTTTTGTTTTGTTATTATCATTAAAGAACCAATCATCTCTGCACCTGAGTCCTCACTCCTTTCACCATCACACCTGACAGTATCATGCTTTAGAATGCAAACTATTAGCATTATATTATGCTAATAGTTTCTCAAAGTTTCTCACTTCTCAAAACAATACAAGCTATTACAGCCCGTTCTCATCCCAAGGCGCCAAAGTGTAGACATCCAACGCACATGGCACCCTTTATTGTCAATATGAGATGCAGATATATATGGGGTAGAAGGCGCCTCCTAGTGGTCTAACCCTAACCCTACCCCAGACCTAAACTTACCCATACTCTGTGTGTTATATTGACGCTAAAGGGTGCCATGTGCGTCGGATGTCTAAGCTTTGGCAAAAGCGTCATATGACGCCTTGGGATGAGAATGTGTTGGCTATTAGCATTTGTATCATGCTTTCATAGGCTACATAAAGTATTAGCATAATATCATGCTTAATATACAAGCACTAACGTGCTTTAGTATAAAAAAATGCTACATTACACTTTAATATTTAATTGCTGTAACATGGTTTTGTATGCACTATTACTTACTGTATTATGCTTTATACTCATTGATTTAGCAGTTGGATGTCATTGAAGAGCAGAAGTTGAGGTCTCACTTTGGTAAACTCATATTGTTTTAGTGTGTGAATGTAGTTGTCTTTAGAGAGACAGATTGCGTGAGAGTATGTCAGTTTGTATTTGATATTTAAAGGCATGCTGGGGGGAAAAAATAAAGGCTTCCCTGCCCACAAGAGCAGGCCTGTGTGATGATCACAATGCCGAATACCATCTGAATATGCAGATTAAGAGGAAGATTCTATGAAGGTTTCTGAGAGGTTTGGACAGTCCTCACACACAGTCGTCTGGCTGAGAGAAGATAAGATGGCTATAATTCTGATGAGACAGCTCTTGTTTTTGGCCGTCCAAAACAGCCACAATTTGTTTTTAGCCTTGCCTTTTAAGACCACATGAAAAACAGCCTCACTGTGGCTGCCAAATTCCCCTCAAAACCAGATTTGCTCATAATCTATCAAGCCATTTGTAACGGATCTAAAGCATTCAGAAATGTACTTCCATAATGCGGCACACTTTTTATATGCAAGCAGGGTCACTTTAATGATCATCATTTTCAAATAACCTTGAGCAGCGAGTCTATCATAAAGCCATGACCAGATTACAAGCACCTCTGCTGGATAATGAATAATTATAGCTTCAGGCCTGGTTAATTACTGACTGTTTTGATATGTGAGGTGAGTGTCAATGGACGGATATGAATATCTACATGCTGCTTGATCTCATAGACTGTCTGGACGGGTGTTCTGGCCTGCTGATAAGTCTTTCATTACGACACCCTCTCGCCCCTGGAGCCTTCAGCCTTCCCTGCTCCTGCTCCTCCTCCCCTCCCCCCGGCTGTGTCCTCGCTTAAAATAGAGCTACAAACAGACTGGACCTGACCAGACTGACAGCTGAGGAATAGGGAGAGCAGGAGAGAAGAGAAACGAAACTCCCACTTGATAACTGCACAAATCATTACACATCCAATACTTAAAGGGTTAGTTCACCCAAAAATGAAAATTAAGTCATTAATTACTCACCCCCATGCTGTACCAACCCCGTAAGACCTTCGTTCATCTTCGGAACACAAATAAAGATATTTTTGATTGAATCTGAGGGCTGGATCACTTTTCCATAGACAGCCTGAGGGACTGCCTCTTGACGGCCCAGAAAGTCATTAAAATAAAAGGTTTAAATATTCCATGTGCCTACAGTGGCTCAACTATAACTTTATCAAGCGACGAGACTACTTTTTGTGCGAAAAAAAAAAACGTAAATAACGACTTTATTCGACTTTCCATTACTTCCTTATGGGCGCATGCGCAAAGAACTGAAACGAGACCGTTCTTCTTCGACTACTTTTTGTTACCGGCTGCTCACCGCTTAGGAGTTTTACCGCCCCCTACCGTATAAGATGACGTACTGATATAGCCGGAGGCGCAAAACGTTCTGTTTACAAGCAGTACTTGCCATGATCTTGGATCGTTTGGTTCTTCGACGCTCATCCTGGACTTGCTGTCATAGCAACAGGTCCGTCAGCTTGAACCTGCTCGCGAGCAGGCTTATTTCATGTAAACAGGATTAGATCGCGGCTGATACGGGAAGTCCTTCAGCGCAGCGCGATAGTGTAGCTTAATTTCTGAGATTTATTTTTGTTTTCTCGTGAAACGATCGTCGTGAGGGTGTCGTTTAAATACATTATTATTTTGTTGGAAATGCACATTAATGTTCGATTCGATGTCGGGCTTAAACAACAGCACAAAATGTTTGCATTGCCCTAAAATTATTTGCGAGTGGCTTCCTTTACACTATTGGAGATGCGGAGAACTTGGTAAGCTTTCTGTCGTGCCATTCACAAAGTAGTGCTCTTAGGTTGTTTTTTTTTTGCCAACTTAGGGTATATTATAATTTTTAATGAAGATAATGCAATCATGATGACCATGCCGATTATGACTTACAGTCCCTCAGGCTTAACTTACGTGATTGGTGCCATACACTGTAGACTACACACATGTTCCCATCAAGGCCTCAATGAAGGGATTTTGTGAGCAGAAAGGGGGCTTATACAGTGCAGCCAAATTACTATTACAATTTTTAATATTCCAGATTTGGAATATTATATCACTTTTTTAAAAGGCATTTGACTGAGTAAAATCTTTTAGATGGTGTGTGACCATGTTCTATATCACAAATCAGTGTGAAAGCAAAATGGCCAGGATCTGTGCATGACTCAAGAATTTTAAGAGATTCACATTTATGAACATTATTTGAACATGGTAAGGAAAATTATAAATATCAAACTCACGGTATTACATACACTTATGCTGAGAACTGCATTTTTCCATTAAACAGGTGATTACAACAGGATCCTGCATGGAGACAGGTGTTTTATGACCCCATTCCCTGACCCAAACCCCAGACCAGTTACAATGCAGCTCTAGGACAAGGGCACACAATGACATGAGCTTTGGCCAACTAAAGGGAAGATTTCAATGTCTAAAAACCCTTCACAACAGGCCAATTCACATTCAACCCAAGGGTCAGCTCTTCTGCCAGGGTCAGGAGCATCATTATTATTTTTTTTCTCAGCATTTTTCCTGTTTGCTTTTATAAACAGACAATCATTTATTTAACAGTGCCTTTTTAAAAGAGACTAGTAGGCCTATAAGGCCTAAAATTACCATTAAGTAGAATATTTTTGTACTTCATTTTCACCATGTCCATTGTTATAGTGTGGTGACTCGACATTACAATGAACAAAGTAATTATGAAATTATGAAAATAAAAATAAAATAATAATAAGTTATTAAAACATCTAACATGGCCACCACAAACGCATTTAATTTGTCTTCTAGTTTTGCCAGCACTCTCTCCTGGCTTTTGCACACTTTGAGGTGTTCCCTGGCGTTTTAATTAAAGACTGAAATTCGGCATAACCTTGCATTAAAAGCGCTTGCTCTGCTTGGGAGAAAAACTGGGCGTGTTCTTTGGCCATGCTGAACAGCCAATAGCAGCGTTGCTGATCACTGGTTCTGCTATCGATACATGTCCCCTTTTAAACCAACGCGAGAACGCGCAGTTATCTCAGATAACTCAATCCAGCGATACTAATCATAAACAACAGGTGTGTTCGAAGAACCCAATTAGCCGGATCATGATTAGCACGATGATATCATCTTAGATGTCTCATTTGATCTCGGATGTTTTAAGCAACGTACGAAGAACGAGCCCCTGGTCACGAGAACTAAGACTATGTAAACATTCACGCATAGTTTGACTCTCAGTAGGAAGCCCCTCACTGGCAGTCTCCCCGCCACCCCCTGCAGCTGCCTTTACTGGGATGTTGGCCCCCAACCGTTGTGTTTCCTCTGGAGCCACAGCCAGTAGCTCACTTTCTTAACCAGCTCTCCCAGCTCCTTTATAGCTTTCCGCAAGTTTGACCCCGCCACTCCTGTGCCATGGAGCAGTTGGACTGCTGTTCTGCCCACATAGCCTGGCACCCGACCTCCACTGAGTAGACCCTGGCTTTCCAGCCTGCCTCTTGGCACTCCGCTGCTACTTGAGTACTTGAGATGCTTTCTTTCATGGGCTGCTGTCATGCCCTGTTCCCAGAGAATGGTAAGTTAAATGAGGAGGACCATTTTCTCCACCGTGGACCTCATGATAATGTCTGGCCAGAGGGCAGTTGTCGTAATCTCTCTTGGAAAAACCAACTGCTTCCTGAGGTCTGCCAACATCTGCCACTCTTTGCAGGGTGTGAGTAAGGTGTTCCTCTTCTGAGCAGGAAGTTGGAGCATGCTACCAGACTTGACAAACCCTGCCGGGAAATTTGCTGTTGTTCGATTTGCTGCGACCCTACAGCTCTCCAGGACCTCCGCCAGCTTGGCCAGGACTTGATCAAGGCGCCACTTGAAGCGTCCCTGGGTTCGCGCCATTTTCCCCCCTAATAAGATATGCTGGAGAATTACTTTGCTGTTCCCACACAGGGGACTGCCTACCTTATCTCCAAACCACTGGGTGAGGTTTAGGGAGCATGTGACGGTGTCTGGTTACCCTTAACAGGAAGCTGAGCCTGGATTGTAGCGTCCTCCAGGTGTCTGCCCAGGTGATGCGCCTATTCACAGTTAGGTCCAGGCTCGCGTCCAGGCTCCTTGACTGCTCTAGGATATTACCTTTACGTGAAAGTGCTCCTGCTCCAACCTGGTAACTTCATCCACCACCATGGTCTTCTGCTGGCTCTTGGTGGCTTTAGACCAGAGTTGCTGAGGCACTCCCTAGCCTAGTCCAGCCCGACTGGTCTAGACTAACCCCATCACCTCTCGATGTTGGAGACTGGAGCTAGCATGCTCTACTTCAGCTTGCGCCTTCCATTTGCGGCCTATGTGGACACTCCTTATAAGTGAGTCCTTTAGCTCCAGTTCAAGGTGTGCCTTCTCTTGCTTGTACCCTAGGCTGATGGATTTATTGGGGAGCTCCAGCATGTTCCGGCTGAAGAGACCTGCATCCGAAAATCAGCGGGACAAGCCCAACCACTTTCGAATATAGCTATGCACAATACAGTGTAGTTCTTAGTTTTGTAGTTCTCAGCAGATCTTAAACAGATTCTTAAATTAATAATCCTACAAATAATAGTTAATCTCTGCGTCCGAATATGCCAACTTCCTTACTATATATAAGGCAAAAAAAAAAAACAGTATGTGAGACAAGTACTACATCCGAATTCATATACAGTATAGTATAGAATTCAAGGTGGGTGAATGGTGTCAAGACTTTATTTAATGTTCGCAAACATAGTTTCAAATCAAATGTACTACTGTGTGTGATCGTAGATGCAGCTTGTGCCATGACTGTGATGAAAAGTAAAGGCTATTGACTTTAAAAATGGGATGAGCCCATTGATATGGGCAGATAGACTTCCAGTTTCAACAGGAAAAAACATCAACATATAAAGCAGTGCTCTTCAACATTTAAAGCTTTTGTCACTGTTTATACTCACAGCTCTTTAAACAACTGATGGAATGCATATTTCTTGTGTTGATTATTAAGTTATTAGAACTTTAAATTAGACGTTAAATGGATATTATGGGCATTTTAAAAGTAGTAAGTATCCTCAAGTATCCTCAGTTTTTATTAAATTACCACCAAAGATGACTGTCATTGCGATAAATGTCATGACTTACCCATTTGTTTCAAACTCATATGATTTTCTTTTGTCTTTTGAGTAGAAAAGAATGACTTTATCCGATATTGCCAAGATTTTCAGTGAATAATGACTTAAATTTCCATCTTTTTCTTACACAATTATTTTATACGAGTTGAAATAAATCAAATGAACGATTTTATGGTGCTGTTTTTGTCTTATTTGCTTGTATTGTATTAAAAAGAGTGGTCATGACATTTTACAAAATTCATTTTTTTGGTTCCATAGAGGGAAATATGACTGACATGAGAGAGTGATTAAATAATGACATTTCTGTATTATGACCGCTCAGATTATCGAAAAAGGATAAAATGTAGGGTGGGTATTTGGTTCGCGTCAGGCAGATCTGAATGCGAGCTAGCAGTTGATTGTACGAAAGTGGAAGGGTTTAAGTGGACTAAATGATTGGAGAAGTCCAGCATCATCACAGAGGTCTGATGTTTCGATGTTTCACTGGAAGATCCAGTAATTATATTTTGATTAAAATTCCAAGAACAAATTTTTTGCATAGATAAAGTTTGGTAAATTTCCATTTTCTTCAGACGTTTGGACTTTTTAGGCCACTCATACAAACAGATGCAAGTTTAAAAAGCCATTCAACCCCAAACAAGCAAGTCTGTCCAGAGATTTTTCAATTAGTTTACTGTAAAAAGTTTAACATAAACCAAAAATGACAAGCAACCAAGTACAAAAATACAGCAGACAGCCGCCACTAACCAAGCCTAACGGACCAGATCATGTGTAAAGGGATTTTCTCTCTCATTTCACTCTTCAGTCAACAACACAAGGCAGGGCGGGCGGGAAAGGAGGAAAAACTGCAGGAAAGGTAATTCGCAAAGAGTGCCGTCCTTGCCAGGAATTTGGCACGCACGAACAAAGAAATGCCTCCAAGAATTTGCCAATACAAATGCATCTATACACAGGAACCGCAATCTGACAGAAGCATCATCTAATGACACTCTATGAAGTTGCGTCCCCCATGCATTACACTCTATCTTTAAAATTCCATCAAAAACCTTTTTCTTTTTGCAAAAAAAAGTTCTTTAACTTGATGAAAGTGAGAGCAGAGCCCAAAGCACGCGGCTCCTCAGGGGAAGCGGCTGGTGAAGTTGAGTGTGCTGGAGGACTCACATGGCTAACCTCAGTGTACTTTCTCTCTCTCCTCACCTCAGCCCTGCTGCCAGCTCTCTAGCCAAGCGAGACAGATCACTCCCCAGCAAACGCTAGTAGAGGGAAAATGGTAGAGACACAAAGATCGGGGGTAACACAAGGGATTCGGTGAATGGGATTAGACGGCGTTTTAAAATGGTGGGAGAGGAACTTTGAAATAAGATTCGAGGCAAATTCAGCACATAACTGTATCATGAGCAACAAAAACGACAGACAAAGGAATATATTACATTGCTGCTTATTGCGTCACAGTTTTTTGGACAAGGGGATGTGGAAGGACGTTTTTGATGTTTCAGAATGGACGAAGCTTTTAGACAATCCATTTCAGAATATATTCAACAAGCCAGTTTTTTTTTCCCCCTCTCGCTCTCTTCCTCTCTTAGTAGGGTAGCATTGCATGTCTTAGGAAGACCCGGTGAATAGTAATGAACTAAGCTTGTGTGTCTATTTGACAGAGCAGAAGAATGGGGGAGAGAGGTGGGGGCTGTGCAGCATGTGTGTGTGTTACAAGGAGAGCTGTGAGAATATAGCAGAGGGATGCAGAGGAGAATGGAGACAGCCTTCCCATTCCTCCACTCCTCCCCTCTCACTTCTGCCTTTCCCTGTCAGAGGGAAAGGAGTTCTGAAGATGTACTACTGAATTCTTATGTAATCTCGTTTCGTTTTTTTTTTTTTTGTTTTTTGTCCTCTTTCCCCTCAGTTTCTTGACAGGGGTCTGCCGGGCTTCTGCGAAAAGAGGCATTGAGAGGAGAAGAGTTGTGAAGATACTGAATTCTTTGTGAATTGTATTTATTTATTTTGTCTCCTTTCCACTAGTTTCTCAGCGAAAATATGCTGGATGTTTTTTTCTGTAAAAAGAGATATTTCAGAGACAAAATAAGGGAAAAAAAGAGTGAATTCTCCTCAGAGAGGCAGAACACCTGCATGCACAGTGTTATGTGTTCCTCTATCCACCTAAAGGGGCACAAGAAAGGAACGGATACATGGAAAGAAACAATAAAATAGGTAAGACATATTTTATTAATTTCTTGATAATAATTTTTTTACTATAAATAGTATATTTATTATTTTTTTATGTAATATATAATTATTGTTATGTTATTATTTTATATTATATAAATTATTTTATTTTTATAATATTTATAATACATGATTTCATGATTTAAAAAATATATATTTGTAATTATATTTCTAATCTAATAATAGTAATTTCCAGTAATAGTCTTAAAAGAATTTTGTTGTAATAAACATTACAATTGTCTTGTTCTCAACAGTTGATCCAACTGTTTTTTAATCAATTTCACAATAAAACAATATTTATTATTTATATATTATGTATTAATGCATTTTTTATTGAATGTATTATATTTTACTAATATATTATTTCATATATTTGTTATTTATTTATTAATAATATTATTTATAATAAATATATATGATAAATATGTATTGAATCTACATTTCCAGTATAGTTTTGTTGCAAGTAAAATGGTGATGTCATTAAAATGTGTGGGGAGATTGCAATGGCTTGTTCTCAACAGTTGGGAGAATGAACTAGAAAATGCCCCCCCACATGAAATGCCACCCGATCAATCTTGCTTTTTAACATCCAAGCCCAGACATAGATGTTGTGCCCTTGAACAGGCACTTAACCCTGAATGGCTCCAGTGGGAACCCTCTGCTGAATGTTGATAAACACATTTGTGTTCAGATGAGAGACTTCACCTATGTGGGGATTCTGACACTCCTTTCTGGAGCAGATCAAACCGCTGGAGTATGAAGAGTGCAGCATCCGGTGTGTGTAACTCAAATAGCAGTTGTAGTGTTGAGAAGAGGGGGACACATACAATAGCTTCCCCCTCCTCTAAAGAAGCAGTGCCAAAAAAGAAGCACAAGGACTCATTGAAGAAAGTAAGAAAGAGGCTTGGTTAAAGATGGGGCCCGTCTTCATCCTTGTTTCATATATTATTGTGGCCTTTAAAAATGATTGAATTTATTATTTTTCTTTTTCATGTCATTTCTTGCTTTGAACTGAAACCAATTTGTTTTGTTTTTTTGTTTTTCAGAATTTCTAGTTCTCTTTTTTCTCACTTCATACGCAGTTGGTTGCCCGTTCCCACATCCTCAGTCTGGTGAGCTACTCATTTCTTCCTGTTTAATATGTTTAATGTCTTGAACATCCCTCATTATGTCTTTTTAATTTAAACACAAACAATAATTGTGCTTTATGTTACATTAACAACTTCCATTTGACTACACACTGCAATGTTTTAGTCTAATTAGCTTTCATGGGATGTGACTTCTATAGTGATTTGGCAGTGAATCCAAGTTAACAGCCAATCAGAACGATCGTAGGAGCCTCTAAACGGATTGTTTTGCTGTGTTGCACTGGCTTGGCATAATGATCATTAGTGCATGCGTCTGTGTTAATGTGAGTAATTAGAGTTATGTCTAATGCATAAACCTGAATCACTTCATTTAACTCTGAGTTGTCTCATTGGCCTGAACAAGACACAAATCCTTCCTTATCCCTATCCTGAGGCTGAATTATAATGCATGTGAAACCAGCCTGTCAGATTACATTAATAGGCGGATTTTATATTTCTGTCGCATGTTATTCTTGACAACATTTTAATTGGCTATGTTTGCTGCTTGATTAATGCTGTCACCTAAAAGATATAAAAATGGCATCAGAGTTATGCTACTGTGATTTATTGCAGTTGTTACTGTTGGTATACAGTTATTCTATGAATTAGGGTCCCTGAATAAGCATCAGAAGGGGGGGGGGGTATGGGGGGTGTAACTTCCTCTGCCTCGACTTCCAGAGATTTCATGAGAAATACACACTATTGGTCATATCGGTATCCTAATGACTAAAAATTACAAATTTTCAGGTTTTCATTAGGCTTGAATAGCCTTATATCTACTTGTAATGAAAATATGAATATGGTTATTTTCATAACAGAACATTCTTATTATATTATTTATCTTTATACTATAATACACACACTCAAAGGATTATTAGGGATTATCTAATCAACCAATCACATGGCAGTTGCTTCAATGCATTTATGGGTGTGGTCCTGGTCAAGACAATCTCCTGAACTCCAAACTGAATGTCAGAATGGGAAAGAAAGGTGATTTAAGCAATTCTGAATGTGGCATGGTTGTCGGTGCCAGGGGTGTGCCAGTCTGAGTATTTCACAATCTGCTCAGTTACTGGTATTTTCACGCACAACCATTTCTAGGGTTTACAAAGAATGGTATGAAAAGGGAAAAACATCCAGAATGTGGCAGTTCTGTGGGTGAAAATAGGAGAATGGGTCGACTGATTCAAGCTGATAGAAGAGCAACTTTGACTGAAATAACCACTCGTTACAACCGAGGTATGCAGCAAAGCATTTGTGAAGCCACAACACACACAATCTTGAGGCGGATGGGCTACAACAGCAGAAGACCCCACCGGGTACCACTCATCTCCATTACAAATAGGAAAAAGAGGCTACAATTTGCAACAGCTCACCAAAATTGGACAGTTGAAGACTGGAAAAATGTTGCCTGGTCTGATGGGTCTCGATTTCTGTTGAGACATTCAGATGGTAGAGTCAAAATTTGGTGTAAACAGAATGAGAACATGGATCCATCATGCCTTGTTACCACTGTGCAGGCTGGTGGTGGTGGTGGTCATTTCAAATTGGTTTCTTGAACATGACAATGAGTTCACTGTACTAAAATGGCCACCACAGTCACCAGATCTCAACCCAATAGAGCATCTTTGGGATGTGAAGGAACGGGAGCTTCGTGGCCTGGATGTGCATCCCACAAATCTCCATCAACTGCAAGATGCTATCCTATCAATATGGGCCAACATTTCTAAAGAATGCTTTCAGCACTTTGTTGAATCAATGCCACGTAGAATTAAGGCAGTTCTGAAGGCGAAAGGGGGTCAAACACAGTATTAGTATGGTGATCCTAATAATCCTTTAGGTGAGTGAGTGTGTGTGTGATATATATATATATACACACAGTTTTAATTTGTTTTATTTCAGTTATTGTTTAAGGGATTTACATAGATTTATCTTATTTTATTCATTAAATTATTTTAGTTATTGGCCAATATCACATACACATTTCTTATTTTCATTCACATTTTTTAATATTGCAGTATTTATTATAAATGATTTATCCAGGCACATCATTTTTTTATTTTCATGTGCCCTTGTAATCAGAAATCAAAATAACTTCCCCTCCCTCTTGCAGCATTATCTCATCTCTTCTCTGATGACATGTTTACTGGTTTGAGGGCAGGGCAACCTGTCACTCACTTAACATCACAGCGATAGCAAACCACAACCATCCAATCAATTCCCTATGAAAAAAATCAAGTCCCGATCTACATTTTTTCTTGTTCGAGAAGTCTTTCACTAGGCTATAGGCCTACATCACGTAGGGAAGACTATTGCAACTTGCATTGCATGGTGACTTAATGTTTTTAATCTTACATGTTATTTCGAGCTATTCAACAATTCAGTCAAGTTGGGAATGTGTAAACCATACAAATTCCCAAAGGAGAATGATAGGAATATGCATGGCTAGGTTTACACATTACTTCCCACTTCACCCAGTGTCATTTAAACTTATTTTTCTACAAAAGCAATGTGTAGCTTATATACTCGCTATATATAAAATATATAAAACGCTGCTCATAATTAGGACTCCTTTGCAGCAAAAATGCTCTCTTTTTTCCAGAAACCATTAATAAACTAACAAGCAGGCATCACTTTTGCTCAAATCCTGTGATATATTCCTCCAATTATCAATCTATTCTAGCCTTCCAGAGAGGGATTTCTTTGTGAAGTGTTAATGTCTGAACTGAACACACTCAAATAATGAGGTAGGAAGATTTGCAAGAGCAGAAGAATGTCAATAATTTTTTTGTGATGTGTTTTCATGACACAAGCACATGTAGTGTCTCTTTCCTATTCTGGCAAGCACTGTGTCAGAATACATATGAATATGTTAGTCAAATATTAATCAGATCTGATAAAGAGTGGAATTGATGACATGTCTCTCTCTCTCTCTCTCTCTCTCTCTCTAATCAGCTCTTTGCCAGATATTTATGAGGATGAATGGTCAGAGACGACCAATATTTTTATTGGCAGAGAGGGAGAGAGAGAGAGAGACATGTCATCAATTCCGCTCTTTATCAGATCGGTTTAATAATTGATTAACATTTAAATTCATAGCTATCAAAACCAACAATTTTGGCACACTGAACACTGATAGGCCTTTGTGACTCACACAAAATAACTGTGTATGCTATTTTGGTTGTGAACTAATAATTACTGTGAAAATATGTTGCTAGCATTCGGCTTGCCAAAGCCTTGCATCTTGTCTGCATCTTTAATGTTTGTGAGAGTTTGGCCTATAGCAGTTATTGGCAGCCGTGCTGATTTTCATAGCGAAAGCAAATTGAGTTTATTCAGCAGTAAACAAGAAAATATTTAATAACATAGGCAATATAGCAAGTTAGTCCATCCGTTTTTTGCTCCGCCAATAAAAATCCCAAATAAAACCTTAGCAGTAAAGTGACACGCTGATCAGCATCACACAGGTGTGACGTTGCTGAATGAATAAATTAATCACTCATGTTTTTTGATGAATTATATGACTCACTCACTGATAAAGAGTCACTTGTTTTATTCCTGAATGAATCAGTGTTTTCAAGGCATCAGTTGAGTTTAGTGAATTATTTAAAGACTTATAGAGTCACTTAGGCCTATTTTGATTTGAATGAATCAATTGAGTAAATTATTTAAAGACTCACTCAGAAAGTGTCTCTTATTTAATTCCTGAATGAATCAGTGTTTTTGAAATAATCAATTGATTGAATGATATACTGACTCAGTTTTGTTTCTGAATGAATCAGAGGATGTGTCCATAATCGCAGACTCTCTTGTGTGGGTAGCCTACTTATTTTGAATAAGTAAACTTTGCGAGTGGTAAAAAGTAGGTTTGTTCTGTGTATAGTATAAATGTAATATGGACGTAGCCTACTACAATCACCATGTTGTCATTATCACGTGACCTACTAGCGTCAGTTGCGTCGCTTCACTGCCATTCACAAACCCTCTCCCGTGGCCTCATGGGATAGTATTGGCTGCATCCTAAATCGCATAGACTATTCTCTTGAGTACATACTTATTTTAAATAAGTAATTACTTCAACTGGCACTAAAAAAGTATTTTCTATAGGCTAGTATTAATGTGTGTAGGAAGAACGTCATCTGGACATAGGCCTACTACATTTGCCATGTTGCCCTTATCACGTGACCATCAGTTACATTGCTTCACTTAAGTTCCAATCATAGGTCAGAATCTCGCTGGAAGAAGTCATCCTTTTTGCCTTCTCTTTTATGAATAGTGTGAATTTGGAAATACTTCTTTTGTCACATAGCTACTGTTTTTCACCTTCTTTCTCACCGGAAGTAGTCGGTAATACGGCTAGTTTTTGATTACTCTATGATGAGGATTGTGAATTCAGACATAGGCCTACCTATTTTATCACATACTGTTTTTTTGCCTCCTATATAGTCGTTATCTCTTAGTTACGTGAATAAATCACAAAACCAAGCACAGACCTCAAAACAAAAATCAGATTATAATGTACCATTTTCATCAGGCATTTGATTATTGTCTGAATGGCAAGTTTGATTAACTGTTTACGTGTATTGTGTTCACTAATCAGATCTGCTAAACTCCCCTGAGCTGTGTGTAAAAAAAAGGATTTTGTCAGAGGCAGAAAGTCAGCTAGACTTCTGGAGTCTAATTGTAAATTGAATGTTTACATAATCCTCTCAGCATTCACCAGGGCCACTGTGGAAACCACAAAAGCCTTTTGATTAGAGCTGTACCTTTTTATTTCTTGGCATCGTTACAGAGTCTCATCAAAGACTGTTTGGAATGTTCTGAGAGACTGATGGACTAAAAAACACATCTCACTAGAACTGGAGTGAGGAACTCATATGGAAGAAATGAAAGAAATGAAACAAATGGAACAGTAACCCATACATAAATCAAGAGAAAATCCCAGAATTTCCCCCAGGGAGTAACCTTAAAAAGAACAATGAGATACAAACACTTTAATCCTCCCAGGCCAAGAAAACTGAATAATAGTCTCTCTTTTGTTTAATGATTCATGATGATGTGACGTTTTTTTCTCTTTAATCTTCTATGCAGGCTGCAACTTGGCTCAAGTAGTTTAATCTGTTTAGCTGAAGACAGCCACGTAATAAAAGGACGGAAACACGGCAGGTCTCATGGTGGTTTCACCTCGGAACACAACACTACTGTGCTTTATGGCTTTCTATTCCTATGTGATTTTGATATGGTGTATCATGTAGGGTTCAAAGCCATTAGGTACAGAGTGGCTTATCAGCAGTGGATATAATCAATCTACATATATATCCATAGCTTTTGCTACGACCCATTTGTTGTAGTTCGAGAAAAAAATGTCTGTTGAATGGACTAAAATGGCCTCTAAAACATGACGGGAGCCGAGACACATACAACGAGACATTTAATTTCCAAGAAATACGCAGCAACATAATAATGCCTAAATAGATAGCAGTGTTATTGTTTAACCGAGTGTAGTTTTGAATGTTAAACATGCAATTTGCAGTGCCAGCCTCGGGCTGGCTGGGTGAGCGTTGGGGTGATGGTATATTCTTGCCCTCCCTCGCATCATCTCCTGCATGGGAGAAGAGATGCATTCAATTGAGAATGAAAGGAGAATTTTTTTTTTTTTAAAGATGAGAAGAAAAACGCAGAAAGACAGGGGTGGGGAGAGGAGGTGCATGTTGATGAGTGAATGAATGCCACACTAATCTGGGCAACAGGCAAAGCATTGCATTTCCAGAATAGAGAAGCAGAGTGAATCAAGAGTTCGTCCAGGGATGCACCTTAGTGGTGAAACACACAGAATCTGTGCCTGCGCCCGTCACTGACATGGGGGAGACAGAGCGCAGTTGTGATGCATGGCACGTTTACTGTTGGCAGATCCTTCTGGACTCTTGAAGCTTATTAAAGTGGCTTGTAGTACACGATAATCCTTTTGCTAGGAGCCTTATGGAGTAATGCATCAGGAAGATATAAGCCTGGTGAATAACTAAAATGCAGTATATAGCCAATAAATTGAAAACCTACAGTCTGTGAAGAATAAGAAAATGATCTGCAGTTTGTTGAGAGGCAGTTTTGGAGCAGCCATTAGCCTTTTATTTGTACAGATTATATCATTCAAATGTTGCCTTGCCATTTAGAGCAGCTCTTGGGAAAACTGATAATTGTGCAGGTGCCATTATTAAACTTTATTGTTAATAAACTTCATTATTATATTGATATCTGGGATACTTGATTAATATTAGTCAGTCATAACACTGAATGGTCAAATAATTTTGCATGACTGCTAAACTGGATCATTCACAATGGCAACCAGAGGTTGTACGATTCCTCAACCTCTCTCTTTTCATGAAGTCAGCCTGTAACAAGAGTTGGGATCATTGTTTTTTTCCCTATAAAGTGCTGCAGGGATGACATATTTTTGTAGGGCAAAACCTGAAAACGAGTTTAGCACTCTGGTTCCATTGTCCCATAGGATTTTGATTAAAAGCCTGAAATAAAATCATTAAACAAGCTCAAGATATTTTCCGACATAAAACACACTTGTAATACCCCACTTGTGTTTTTTAAAAGCTTTTACATGTCTTGAAAAAGGCGGTTGCTAAATTGTATATCCAAGTGTTGGCATCAGATTATAAACACTTCAATTCATCAGCTTGATTATCAAACAAGCAAAAGGTAGGGCAAGCTTTGATTTTGTCCATCAGGGGGCTATACCATGAAGCCGGTTTAGGTGGCTAGCCAGCTATGTTTCAGTTTAGTTTGCGCCAACCCTTGGTTTTGGGCACCATGAAAGTGGTTTGGCTTTTAGCAGTGTTCATTGCCATAGTAACTTACACTCCACAGCTAACCTGGTCCGGGGCAGGTTGTTCCAGGTAAGAGGTTGCAAACCGAGCTTGGACCAATCAGCTGTGAGCAAAGTGACACAAAGTCACTCCACCTACTCCAAATTAAAGGTCACTATATATTCCAAATGATTTTTAAAGACAAAATCATGGCTTTTAGTAAATAAACTTGTATGATTTAGAAACTATTTCTGTAATTATTATACCCTTAAATGATCTCACAAACATACGTGCAATTTCAATTCATCGATTATTATTAAGCAGATTTTAAATGAATATGTATATAAAGGTAATATAAATACTCTTAAGAATCAATAAAAGAAGCTTTAAAATGCCTACATGTGAATATTAAATTCTCTCTCTCTAATTCTCTCAGGAATTGATTGGATGGTTTTGGTTTGCTTTTGCTGTGATGTCATGTGAGTGAAAGGTGGAAACACATTAAACGCATCAGAGAACTGTTGCTGCAAAAAGGAGGGGAACTTATTTTGATTAAAGATTAGGCTGCGCCGCCTAAGTGAGCACATTAACTTAAAATAAATAAATAAATTATGTGCACTGATAGGCTAAACCATTTATAACAAAATACTGCAATATTCTAGCCTGGCTAACGCCAGACCCAATTCTCGTTGAGACTTGGGTCTTGGAACTACATGTTCATTTTCTCGTATTTGAGGCGTGGTTTACGAATGCCCGGCGCCGTTTATTTGGTGCTAAGAATGTCTATCAAATGTGCCTGTAGCTCATAGCCAATCATTTCAATTAGAAAAACACAAGTATTAAAGGGTTAGTTCACCCAAAAATGAAAATTCTGTCAGTATTTACTCACTCTCATGTTGTTCCAAACCTCTATGTGTTTATTTGTTCTGCTGAACACAAAGGAAGATATTTGGAAGAATGTTTTAATCAAACAGACCTCAATCCGCATTGACTACCATAGTATGTGCTATGGTAGTCAATGGGGAATGAGATCTGTTTGATTAAAACATTCTTCCTAATATCTTCTTTTGTATTCAGCTGAACAAATAAACACATAGAGGTTTGGAACAACATGAGGGTGAGTAAATACTGACAGAATTTTCATTTTTGGGTGAACTAACCCTTTAAGTACAGTTTAGCATAGATGTTGAAGTTGTTATTTGCAGTGGAAATTGTTTGCGCTTGTACTTCACAACAAGTAAAAAAAAAAATTCTTTAATGACTAAAGTGTCAACAACTTTAATCGGGTACGTGTGCACAGCTGAAAGTTATGCTACTAAAGCGCTAGCTGTATATTGGTATTGAAACGCAACACAACTTAGTAGCACTGTGACAACCACAGTAGGTAGTCTACAGGCATAATGACAATATGATATTAATAAATACCACTTACCATTTATAATGGACTTCGTGGTAGACGATGCCTAGCAGGTTGGTAATACAACTCCGTGGCTAATAAAAATGTCTTTGCGCTCATCCAGGCCTCGGGACTGCCGAACAGAAGCTGGTATCGACACTTCTTTGTCACATTTTCTTTCTCGGGACACAGCTGAGCGGCAGATATTCCAAGGTTGACCGCCTCCTGTACCTCGTACTCTATTCGGGCGATTAATGGCGAGACAACAATAACGACTGGGGTCTCGCGAAGTTTAGTTTAACGCCAAAAGCTACTCTTTTTTTAAATAAACTTGCATTCTAAACTACTTTGAACAATATTTAAGGCTGCATCAAAGGTAGCTTCGCGTCAGCTGCCATGTTGAAGATATAAACAAACTGCGGTGTGTGGCATAGATGTCGTCATCGTCTTGCTGCTCTCCCCATTCTGTGATTGGTTCCCTAAATGAGGCGAAAACCTGGGTCACGCCTTTCTGCGTGAATTAAATCGCGCTGCGGGAAGGCAGTATGGGGAAACCCAGACTAGCAATATTCCATACAAAATAAGAATTTTCAATTTTGATTTCATTAAGATTATCAGGTAATCTACACGTAAGAAATAATAAAAAAATAACCGAATCAATTCAGTATTTCAAGTTCATGTAGGCCTATTTATTCATTTGGCCATTACACTATATCCTTTACATATATATGTTTAATAAACACTAACGATAGAATTATATATTTTTTTCAGTTGACATGTCTCTGAAGAAACGGCGGGAAAACATCCAACTTGTGACGTGAGGACGTGGACGTCATGTCAGCGCGCCGATTTTAAAATACTATCCAGGTAACGTTGCTTCTTTAGGGCTTGTTTAAAACATCATTTGCAATTTGTCAGCAGTGAAAATCATTACAGTTTCTTTCTAACAAGGTGAGTTTGCAAACATAATCCGTTTCATACTTTTGCTCGTTGAACAGGTCACGCGCAAACAATGACTTAAAGATTGCCATTTATTATGTTACCTGCGAGCTGCTCACTTTATTGACCATAAATGTGAATTATTATCCTGTCTCCTGTGTTATTTAAACTTGTACAGTCGTGTTTTTATATATTATTTTATTTTATTTTGCATGAGTTTTTCGCATGAGGCGTTTCTGAGCGCGCATATAAGGAGAGCCTAGTGAACAGCTGTTGGTGACAAGGCTGTTTGGACTCTCAAAACTCGCTGAGCTTCCGATTTAGACCGTTCTTTTGCAAAACAAGGCCAAAGTTTCATTCACCTAGCAGCGGAAATCATTTCCTCAGGGCTTGGATTTTCAAATGTGTTAGTTTTCCACAGCAGACTCATGCCGGTGTTTGTGGAAGACCCAGCTCACTTCTCCAAAGAGAGGCTGAAGTCGGCGCTCATAGCGCATAATGTGGATCTACCTCCACCCGACAGCAAGAAACACGCTTATGTGGAGCTTTATCTGAAACATGTGAAGACAAACAGCACAGATTTCTCTAGTGATGAAGAGGAGGATCCTCATCTTAATGCCAGCGTGAGTTGAAACATAGGTAGCAGCTGTAGAGGTCACGTTAGTAATCTTCATTCCTGAAGATTTGTCTTTCTGATCTTGACAGTGTTTTGATTCACAAGTTGTCTCCCATCTTGCAGACAGGTTTTGTAGGATTCCCAACTTGTCTATCTTGCAGTTTGACGCAAGGTGGCGTGATCGAAATGGATTTGATTTGTGCTGTGAATATTCATACCCATATGTTCTTTGCTTTCAAGCTGTCGAGGGGTTTGTAGGTCATTGCCTGTCAGCTCCCAACCCCAGTGAAATACAGTTAAAGCATGCATGCATTTCAAAACATCAAAGACTGTTCTGTCAAAATGAGGAATTTTTTTTTTTCCTGAGTGAGACCGAAACATGATTCCTCAAAGTTGTAGAATAAGGCTCCAGCTGTCTCACACACACACACACCCACACACTCACACTGGCAGTGTGCAAGACCCATGCAGGTGTGTGTGTGTTTGGGTCAGGGGCCCTCAAAGGGGGCTGGGGAATCTGGGTCAGAGCCATCTTATACTCGGGTGTCGAATTCTCCATTTATGATTAGAAGTGTGCACTTCTTTGTGATGACCAAAGTGGTATTGCCCTGGAAAGTAGCATGCCATTGCCAGGTTATGATTTGGCAGTTCTTGTTTTATATTTTACAATAACAAACTTTTTAAATGTACAAACCTTTTTGAGTCCATCTAGTAATGGTGTAATTTTTAGTTAATTATAAGAAAACTTTTTTAAGAATGAGCAACATGATAAAAACTGTCACTCATTGTGTTTGATTGCAACATGCATATTGCATATGATTGTGTAGAACTGACTGAGGTAATGAAAACCAAGCTGTTAGTGGCTATATTTAGTATTGTTAACTAAAACTAAAGATAATTTTTGGTAATTGAAATAAAGCTAAAATAAAATATAAACATTAGATGAAAAACTTTGGAAATGTTGCATTGGCGATTAACTGGAATAAAATAAATGCTAAGTTAATGAACTAAAATTACTAAAACTGAAAAAAATAAAGCTGAATAAAAATACTATTATGTTATAAAGCACATAAGGTTACTTAAAGTTCAAATGAAACTGAAAATGTAATAAAGCTAGTTGAAAGTTTTAATACTAAATACTATACATGCATACAATAACTTGTTTTTAAGCATTTGTTGTCTCACTTAATGACACAATGCAAGCGTTTTGGTTTAACTTCTTGGCTAGCAAACAGACATCTCATTTAGGGTCATTAACTAATAGTAGTCATCTAATAAATTCCAGTCAAATAAGCACAAAACTGCTTTTTAGCATTTTTGCTTGAAATAAGTATGGATATTATTGGTGGCTCAAGGCAGGATCTGTGAAGGCTAGCAAATTAGACTATTAGTGGTCTGCAATTTTTGTTTTGTTGAAGTGGTCTGCTGCCTAAATATTTGAGAAACAAATTGCTAGAGGGTTTTCTGACTAAATGCTGCATTGAAATGGCTCAGTAAAATGCCATCTGTTCTGATCCATTAGTACTGCATTTCTTTTGGTTTTACATAACCATGCAGACCTCAAATATTTGTACAACACTGTTTTTTTAAAGTTTTTATATACTTCTATAATATTTCCGTAATTCGTCACAAATATGTTAACTTTCCATTCTGACTCGCTTTATCTGGCTCTTTTCCGTACACCTTATTTTGTGCTTGACCGTTTGAAGCGTTCTTGCTCAATACTGCTAAAAATGTGAAGAAGTTTCTGCAGCCTGAGGTTTTGTATGAGTTGGGGAAACTGCTACAGCAGCTAATATTGGATGTGACCCCTTTTCAGAATGTGTCAGTGCAAGATGCAAAGGCGAGAAAGCCTCAAAACAAGAGTCTATTGAGGATTGCGTGAGCCGAGGTTCACCCTTTGGCAAGCTAGTGTCAGCATATGTTTATTAGATTATGCTAAAATGTGCTGATTCCTCACTCTACCATGATGAATCACTATAATTTCACTGCCTCCAGAGGATTTGATTAAATAGTTTGTTGTGTGTGTGTGTGTATTTCCCTGTACAGGCCGAGAAAGAAGAGGCAGCAGACATGGTAGACCTGGACTCACTGACTGATGATCAGCTGAAAGCCAAACTTCTCCAGTATGGGGTTAAAGCAGGACCCATCGTAGGTCAGTCTGTTTGAGTCATTGAGCATAATCTGTTTTGAAAGGAAAAGACTGTAACTCAACATGTGTGTGTGTATGTTCTAAGCAGCTTCCACTAGAGTTTTATATGAAAAGAAGCTGAGAAGGCTGCTGGACTCTTCAGCACAGACATCACAGCTCAGGGTCAACGGCACAGGGGACGCAGGCCTCTATTCGGACAGTGAGGAAGAGGCTGAGAGGGAGGAAGATGAGGAGAAGGACTCCGGTAGGGAGCAGCATTGACTCTCGAATGCTCAATGGGTTGCTTGAATGATTAGACGATTATTTGTTTTAACAAATCCTTGAATAAATAGGCTCCAAGTGATCTCAATCAGAGGACTTTAAAACATTTTTGTTTTAAAACGCTCTCCATCCACACTTTTTTCAAAAGTTTCACACTGAAACATCGGATAATGCTAAACATCTTACTGTGCATGCTTAATATGTAATAAAAGCTCACTAAAATTGTACAGAGACCAGACATAATATAGGAAAAGGACCCAAGGTCTAACTGAAACCAAGGAGCAGGACCGGAGCACAGAGCTTTTTAATATATTTACATGTGCGTCGAAACGTTAGTCATTATATATTTAAACTTTAGTCATTATATAGTTAGTCATAAATATATTACGTCACGTGATCTGCTTTTTTTTTTTTGATCTGCGCTTTTGGGGTTCGCCGATCAAGGTATTTTTAGCCACTATTGGCCGATTATGATTGCCGGCTGATCAATCGGAGTATCACTGGTTTTATTAGCAAAATATTTGACCAATTACTGGTGACTTTTTTTTCCTCAAATTTTTCAAGAATGTAATATGAAGATTGTACGACTTTGAAAGTAAATAGCACAGAGTAGGCAGCAACACACTACTATTATAACAGATTTCTATCGTAACAATATGCATTGCACGACTAAACATCATTTTCAAATGCCACTGTTTTCACTCTCCACACTACAACATGAAAACTGTTTTCAAATTTATCTGAAAATTTATCTTTTGAGCTTCTTCAAAAAGCTAAATTTTCACAGAAATGCATACATTGTCTTAGTGTGGATGGAAGGCCAAAATAAATGTGTACATCTTGTCAATCATTGTGTCCCATGACTAATTTATACAAAAAAAAAATAGTGTTTCTCTTAAAGACTTCGTCTGGTGTTGTTTTTGCTAGTAATACATTTTCATTTTTCATGTATTCTAGAGTCAGAGCAGCTTCGGTCTAAAACGGTGTCCCGTACAGAGAACAGCGAAACGGCAAGCAAAGTAAGTGGCTTTACATGCACCTGAATCCATCCTTTGTTACTTCCCTGAGACTGAAACATGATTCATCCATTATCGCAACGGACTCTCCATATTCTGCTATGAGTGTGTTTTGATCATTAACATGGACAACAGTTGTTGCTTGGGTCTTTCTCAGTAAAGAGGCAAGGCAAACCAGCTGTCCTTCAGTTTTGTTGTGTAAGGCCATAAATTATGTATGTGAGATTGACACTTTTGATGTAGCAAAGAGGCCCTTGATGGTAACTCAAGCTCACTTGGTGGTATGATGGATTTTAAAGCTGAAGTATATAATTTCAATGCTACCAGCATCATAAAAGGGTGTCATAACTCATAAAAAATGACAAACCTATGTTCCGTGTGTCCTTAAAAAGAGTCTTAAAGTCCCCCTGCAGTCAACAATTTTATCCCTTAAGCTATTTAATCCCTTGACTTTTTTTTTTGTCATTATTTGCCAAGAAAATATGGGCTTTATTCAATTTCTGGAGCTTGCAACTAACCCAGTTTCACCCACATACCAAAGAGAAGCAAACACCAAACAGAACAATGTTTAGCTCTGCAGAGTTTTGTTTCAACCTACTGAAGCTATTAATAGTTGTTTCTGCATATTAAGCTGGACAGAATAAAGTATTTTAATATAAAAAAAAAAATGATGCACTGCAGCTTTAATGTCTCTGTGGGAACATGAACAATGGTACCACTCTGTGGTTAAAGTTATTATGGCATTTTAAATTGTGATGTATGTTGTACTGCATTTTTCACATCCACAGGTGGGCATGTTCAGTCAGAGCAGAGATTTTTACCCCCGCTGCTTTATGCCCTCATCTGGATTCTTAAATGTACAGTATCAACCGTTCTTATGGGCACAATTTTAGAGCATCGTACCTGATCATTTTCTGCAGGGGATAAAGGGGTCAATGACACTATCGTTGGTTTCTTCCACAGATTTTGTGTTGTGAAATATTTAAGAGATTTAGACCCTGTATTTTATCTTTTGCTGTCTTGCACTTTTTGGTTTTTAGGATAGTTTGATTCCATTGCACTGAAGGATTGTGGGCTGTCGGTGCAACATCTGATTGTCTGTTCCGGATGTCGTATTGCTTTGCATAGATTCCACTTGTGCTTTATTCAGTTTGGTTCTCTTGCAGGGAAAGATTCAGCACAAATCTTCTTTAGACTCCTCCCAGAATGGGTCTTTGGGTCAAAGTAGGTCCCAGTACACAACCTTCAGCATCACTCAGATGGTGGAAGAGGGGAGTCTGAACTCGGATATCTCAATAATTATGGGATGATTGGCTGGCAGTGATTTTGTTTTAATTAGTTGTAGTTTTAACTTAAGTCTTATGGATTTGTCCTTCGTTTTGTCTGCAGATTGAGAACAGATTTAGTCCTCAGTCAAAGCAAACCGAGATTGAGAGGGGATTTGGTCAGAGAACCGAGCAGACGGTGGACAGCAGGGCCCTGCGGGTTTGTGGCTACAGATAATATGTTTGCTTTAACAGCAGTGCTCAAGTCTGACAAAAGCTCTTATGTCTCATCAGGGCTACATGAGGCTGGATAAAGACACCATGACAGGCCGATCTCTTTGTTTTATGTCTCCATCCGCCCATCAGAAACAAACTATCACAGTAACTGCTTTCCCCCTCAGCCTTGCTCTTCTCTTCTCAGGGTCTGCCTCTTCGTTTGTCCTCACTCTTTCAGTGGATGTTTAATTCAGAAAACATATTGCATTGCCAGACATCTAATGGGTTTTCACACTCCCTCTGTCCTTTGGGAAATCCCCCTGAGTTTTTCTTGTTTCTTCCTTTTCTCACTTTAGTGTACTGACTTTACATATCTGAGAGCTTTAACCTCTGTAAACTATACAAAGGAAAAAATTTTGTATATTTTTAGGACGGCTTTCTTTCCCCTGACTTAATATACCGTGAAGTCACTTCATTGGTGTTTGGTTGGTAGGTCAGAGAGTGGAAAGTGCTCATGAGTTCTATCAAAGGCCTGGCTTTCTTGTTTCTGACCCATGTGTCTTCGATTTTAATGCGCATGAATGCAGCTCACATGATTCTTAAACCCTGTATGGCTGAGCCACACTGTTACACTTTTCACTTTTTTTTTCAACCCAAAAGCATTAGGAAAAAATGAGTTGTACTTTTACAAATGTACCAGTCTTTGTGATAAGCATGGGAATATTTCTTTCTAGTTTATAATTGGCTTCTGAGAATTTGAGGACATTGTCATGAAAATGTAATTATTATAAAAAGTTGTACGCTACTATTCCGTCAGTAAGATTGGATTTAAGTAACAAATTAACTTTTTATTCTGCAAGGATGCATTAAATTGATCAAATGTGACATTCTGCAGAAGATTTCTATTTCAAGTAATATTAGTTTAATATTCATTAAAGAATCACCACAGAAATATGAAGTAGCCCAACTGTTTTCCACATTGGTAATTATAATGAATGTTTCTTGAGCATCAAACCATCATATTGAATGATTTCTGAAGAATCATGTGACACTGAAGACTGGAGTAGTGATGCTAAAAAAATTAAGCTTTGACATCACTTTTATCATTATTTTAAAATATCTTGTTATAATTTGATTGTGCTTATAATTGTGATTGTGCTTTCCACATGACTTGCAAATCTGCCCCGTGTTTGTCTTAGGTCTAGGCTGGTATTTCTCTTCCTCTTCACTCTATCCTTCTCCCATGTTTTTATGATATCCTGATTCACTTACATTTCTATTGTAGATTACACCTTTCCATGTAGTTTATCTTATTCAGACAGTTTTGTTTTTATTTTGTTTTCTCTGGCCAATAGGAACCTGAGAAAGATATTCTGTCAGAGATGTTCCCTGACACTGCCAAACCCCCCACTGGAATCTAGTAAGCATCATCTGTGATACCTTTCTCATTCTTAAGAACGTTCGCAAACTATTGATTAGCATGAAAAATTAATTGGCTGATTAAATTAAATCAAATCAATCAATGCCTCTGCTTTTAATTTTGACAGTGTAAATCAGTTCTAATGCCTTTTTTTCTGCCTTCAGTGCTACAAAGAGAAGGCCTATAAAGGGAGCTGCAGGACGCCCAGTGCAATTTAAATACCCTGAAATGCCACCACTGAGTCCAGCTACACTGGAGAGGCAGGAGATTCAGCAACGTCTAGTGCCTCTGTGGGTTCAGATTGTGGTTTTTCTTCTGGTGGCCTGCCTGCTATACCTCATCTACTCATCGATGGAAGAGCCGTTCCCCAATCCGTTCACTGCTCTGGATGATGCCGCTCTCATATCCACCTCACAGGACTCATCCGCCACTGACGCTACAGCTTAACACTGATGCCAAAGGAGTCAGCAAGATGTCCGTCAGATGATTCTCTTTTATAAAATGGTGTCAGAGGAATGTATCTGTGATTGGTTTGAATGTAACTCGATGAGAATACTGTACATCATATTTTCACCATACCTGCCTTCAAAGACCTCTCAGGATTTTGAACTTGAACTGATGGGATGTGTAGTTGGCTAGTCATGAGCATTCATTGTTTCCTCTGAATTATCTTTTACCATATATGTATTTTATAACATTTGAAATTTGTGCAGTTGTCAGCGTTCATCCTGATTCAGCCAACCCAACTCATGCAAGAACAATTACATTCTTCTTGCAGTAATGAGTCATGTATGATCTCTTTCAGTTTTTAAACATGTACTTTTGTTTATTTGTGAGTAAAGAAATAAATATGTTCTCTTAAAGTCCCCCTGTGTTAAATCAAGTTTTTAATGTTGTCTGTGGTGTTTTTAATATGCTTTAAGACAAACCACGTGCAAATTCATAAATCGACACCATTGCTGAGTATATTCTCCTTAAAACTGCAGTGAACCAAAGACAGTCTCAAAATCGTGGTTTATCAACGAGTGGATCTCAGAGTTGGATCTCAGAGACATTCAAGCTATTTTAAGGCAAGAAGAGTTTTTTTTTTTATCTCTAGATGACAAATTTAGTGAAAATAGGATCAGAAGCCTTAAAAAAAGGAAGTTTAAACTTAAGTTCCTGAATTAATAAATTTGCATATTAATAGCTGCATTTTGTGAACCCCTAAATAAAATCAATATCAGAAAAGGTATTATAGAATTTATTTACTAAATATATGACCTTACAAATATTAATGTGTAATAGTGTAAAGGATAATTATATGATTAATGAAGGCAGTACTGCAGCTCAATATTCTGCAGTGCAAATTACTTCAAATTATTCATTTGTTTTAAGCTTTCGATATCTCTATTGTAGATAACTCAAAACGTAACCGAGGGTCTCATTTTAATCTCATTTGCTCTTCATATTTGTGATTGGCTCTATATCCAGCAGGGGGCCCCTTATATGTTTACCAGAGAGGCAATAAAAAATCTGAACCCTGATCATACGGATGACTGTCGTTCATTCCTCTTGAACTTCAGAAAGATGAAGACCAAAAACAATAAGAAGACCGTTTTGAAATTTTCTGGAATACTGCTGGGAATCCTCCTACTTTCTATTTTAATTTTGTTTTCTGTTGTGATCGGTAGGGCATTTACATTCAAAGTGAATACAGAACTTGGACAATGGGAAAATACAACCAACATTTATCCTGATTTAAGTCCAGAACAGAGAAAGAATCTGCTGCAAAATTTCAAAGGTACGAAAAGCTTAAGTTTTATCAAAAGTCTAACTGCTTAAATATATAAAGCTGATGAATATTAAAAACTATAAATAAATGAAAGAATTTTTTATGTGTGTTATTTGGGGAACAAAACTTGCAGACATGCAGAACATTCTGAATCAGAATTTGGTCATTTACAGATTATGGAAAGATAAAATATCCAATTAAATACATTACAGTAAGTGGCATTAATTGAGCAAATATTCAGATTACATTAAAACAGCCGACCTGCCTGTTTTAATCCTATAAAGCCTGACATGATAGTAATGCAAAAGTTTGTTGTTCTTTATTTATTTGATACGGATATTGAGATTTTATAGCTCAGAAAGCAGAGAATATGGAGCTCATATTGTGGGAAGCTTTATAGGGTTAAAGTTTTGGCATTGTGTTTTCGTCTGTATAATAGCTATAAATGAGAATTATTGAATTTAGGGCCTAAAAACCCAATGCTAATCTCTTTTCTGAATAAAAACTAAATCAGAATATTGCCCTTAATCAAAATGCAGAATTTGCATAAACATGGTCAGATCATCATGTTTTTTTTTGTTTTTTTTTATAGAGGCAATTCAGATTCCCACAGTGTCATTTTCAGAGTCGAACCAGAACACAAGCGGGCTGCAAGAGTTTGACCTGCTACTAAGGAGAGGTGAGAGACTGATGATACCCAAAACATGGAAACTTATGGATTTTTTTTTTTTTTTTTGCATGTTTTACATATAAACCCGGATCGTTCTCAGAACTTTCAATTAAGGTTCTCTTGAACAAATGTTCTTCCAGTAACGTTAATAGAATGTGTGTTCAAAGTTATTTGGTCTTTAATAATGTTCTCAAAACGTTAGCCCAGAAACATTATTTATACGTCGTTCATTAAACTTTTTTTACTGAAACTACTTGGACGTTCGTACGTTCTACTTGTTCAGAGAACATTCGAAAGTAACGTTCCCTAAATGTTTGCAAAATGATAAAATGGAACGTTCCCTTAAGGGATAATTCCCCCCCCAAAAAATGAAAATTAGCTCATGATTTACTCACAAGCCAGCCAGCCTATCTGACATTCTTCTTTTAGATGAATACAGGGGTTAATAAAGGCCTTCTGAAGCAAAGCGATGCGTTCGTGTAAGAAAAATATCCATATTTAAAATCAACCATAGTTGTTTATAGTCGATAAACGCATTATGCCAAATGAGTAGGCCTACCCTTGAACTTGACGCACAACGCAATGACGAACGCGGTAGCCCAGCCCTGTTTGTTTGAACTGCGAGAGGCGTCAATTGTGGTCATTACGTTGTGTGTAATTAAAATTACCCCATGATTTACTCACCTTGAAGCCATCCTAGGTGTATATATATGATGTTTTTAGACGAATACTAAAACATGTCCTTGCTCTTCAAAGCCTTATAATGGGAGTCAATGGGTGTATTTTTTGGAAGTCCATAAAAAGTGCATCTATTCATGATTAAAGTTCTCCACACATCTTCAGGGCTTAATATAGGCCTTCTGAAGTGAAGCAATGTGTTTGTGTAAGAAAAATATCCATATTTAAAACTTTATCAACTAAAGATGAATGTCAAATACACCTATGATGGCTAGAGAGTGTGTAAATCATGGGGTAATTTTCATTTTTGGGTGAACTAATCCCTTTAATGTTTGTGTGACCAAGAAAAAAATTGATAAACTGGAATGTGTTTTGAATGTTCAGAGAACATTCAGAAATAACATATTCAGTGGTAGCAAAAACATATTTGTGTTAGCTGGGAAGAATGAAAGATTGTTTCATTAAAGATTGTTAATAATTAATTGTGCTGTCTCAGTCTTCCCAAAGGTCTTCTCATCCAGCCTGGTCAAACATGAGCTGGTGGGAAACTACAGCCACTTGTTCACGGTTCCTGGGAGAGAGCCTGATCTGGAGCCGTACATGCTGCTGGCTCACATTGATGTAGTCCCGGCCGATGAGGCGGATGGGTGGGACGTTCCTCCTTTCTCTGCTCAAGAGCTCAATGGCTTCGTTTATGGACGAGGAACCATCGACAACAAACAGTCTGTGATGGTACAGTGAAACAACGCTGATGTGAACACAAATCTGTTCACTCCAACCTAAAGCTAACTGTAACAATGTTTTTTCTTGAAGGGGATCCTTCAGGCGCTGGAATACCTGCTGGAACGAGGTTACACCCCTCGCAGAAGCTTCTACATTGGTTTGGGTCACGATGAGGAGGTCAGCCTCACGATCAAATGTTAACCAGTTCATCTGCTGAAATCAAAGCTTGTCTTAATTCAGCTGTTTATTTGTTTTTCTTAGATTAACGGCCAGATAGGTGCTGTGAATATCGTGAAACTGTTGAAAAGTCAAGGAGTGAAGCTTCTGTATGTTTTAGATGAAGGTCTCACGATTATGGATGGTATTGTAGATGGCCTAAATGAACCTGCTGCCCTGTGAGACCATTTTTTATTGCATTATTATAATAATTTGAGATTGAGCTGCTGTGTAATTTATGTCTTGTGTGATTTCTTAGAATTGGTGTAAGTGAGAAGGGTCAAGCTACAGTAAAGCTGAGTGTCAGCAGTGCTCCAGGACATTCATCCATGCCTCCCAGAGAGAGCAGCATTGGCATCTTGGCTTCAGCCGTCAGAAGGCAGGAAAATATGTTCAAATTTACTGTAATATGAAAACCCTGTTAACATGATCTCAATGTAAATATTTTCTTTGCACCTGTAATGGGGCTGTTCACAAGGAACTTTATATTTCATTTTAAAAAGCAACAGTTGGGAATAAACCCAATGCGGAAGCTGTTATTAACATCTGTCTGGCACATTTAAATCACATTAAATAATACATTTTCACTCTACTGTATTGAAAGCTTCTGTTTTAGCAGGTGATAATCAGTGTTGAGGAAATGTAATACAAGTAACCAGTTAAGTAATCAGATTACTCTTTTCAAGTGGACTATTAAAGTACTGCATTTCTTTTGAATTTTAGTGTGTATATATATATATATATATAGGCTATATATATGTTTCAGTATTCCTCAAAATAAATAAAAATAGTGAAATGAAAACTCAGAATATTACGCAAATCTGCAATAATTAAATATATTAAATTTATGTAATTAATCTCACTATATTTATCAATGTTTTTGCTTTTGATGGTCCAATTCAACCATTCGAATAATTACATTAGATAAACATCATATTTGTGTGTGTGTTTATATATACATATATATGGATATATATATATATATATATATCCATTTCACTTTTGGGGTAAAAGTGCCTAAACATTTATTATATAAATTAAATTGCCAAAAAATAGAACTTTTTAGAATAAAGAATAAACAAGCTATAGCCCAGCCAAGGTAAGAAAAGGTAACGTAAAAAGTAGTGTAAGTAATTCGGTACTTTCCATAAAAGGAACTAAGAAATGCAATTAGTTCCTTTTAAAAGCAACTTTCCTCAACACTGCTTATAATGTAAATTTCCACACAAATCTTTTGCATTTATTTTCCATTTCACTCATTTAGTTGCTTTGTAAAGTACCGATTTTCAGTGAAGATGAGAAAACATTCAAATTAATAGCAATATTTTTATTAAATATTTAAAAGCTGTTTTATAATTTAACTAATGCTAACAAGTGAGACCTTATTGTAAAGTGATACCTTTACCTTTTAAAATACCTTTTTGTTTTTTTAACTAGTTTTATGCTTTTTGTTAACATTTTCAGATTGTATAATGTTGATGTTAACGGATTTATGGATGGATGGATGGATGGATTGATTGATAGGTTGATTGATTGATTGATTGATTGATTCATATTTTGTTATCACAGTTTGGAGAAGAACCGGATGCCCAATCTTTTTGGTCATGGTCCTGAGCGTGCTACTTTTGAGTACCTGGCACATAAGGTGATAATTCAAAGATGATTTAAAATGTGTATCCCACTCCTAAAAATACTGAATTAATTTATTCTTTATTCTTTTGGCTTGTAGTTCGGCTGGCCACACAAAATGATCATGTCTAATCTCTGGCTCTTCTCTTCAATGCTCAGCAGGTAGGCCACATTATTGATCTATACAGTAATTAATGAGTATATGCTCTGATCTGATCTTTCGAATCACCTTTGCAGTATTTTGGAAGGACAGCCTGACACAAATGCCTTTGTGAGGACAACAACTGCCGTCACAATGTTTAACTCAGGTGTGAAGGTGGGTTGTCATTCACATTCATTCTTTTTCTGTTTATACACAAATGTACTTAAAAATACACTTAACATGACTAGAAATCGGATTATTTCTCTCTCTCTCTCTAACAGATTAATGTAATGCCAGCATATGCTGAGGCCTTTGTCAATCTCCGCATCCACTCAGCCCAAACGTTGCAAGAGGTGAGAGGTCACAATGAAGCCACAGAATTCACACGTTGTTACACAGTAACAAAAAATAAATAAATTGTCAAATCAACTTAAATAATTTATGTAGTTCATATAACGTAATATTTTGACTTTCCGATGATTAAATTATCATTGTATTAACTCAATTTTTTCATTTCAATGAACTTACAATTTTAAGGCAACCAGGTTACTTCATTGTTTTTTTTACAGTGTAGCTCATAGTCATACTTAGTCACACACAGTCATAACTATTTGCATTTCCTGAAGGAAAAACCAGTGCTTGACAACCAAGGAAGTTTTAGCTCAACTCTAAGACATTTCATATTTGGAAAAGTAACTTTTAAAAGTACAATTACAATGCGCTACAATGTTGCATTACTCCCTAAAAAAAGTTGACTTGAAAAAAGTAATTGATTACATAACTCGCGTTACATAACCAATGCGTAATGCTAACAATGCAGACATTGATACTATTATGATACTCTCTTTTACGTCATTTTACTATCACTAAGTTATGAGTACTGTGTCATAAAGTTATAATGTAAAAAATCTCTTTAATCTCTAGATAAACAAACCATTAAGACTTATTTAAGAACTTTTAAAATGAAACAAATGCAAGCTTTACAAAGTAGCTAATTATTTCAATTGTTTGTATATATGCTATTAATTTTGTTTTATTTATTATTAATTCCACCTATGTTTTTCTTTTACTTTGTTTATTATGTTTGAATTCGACATATAGTTTTATACCAATCTGTTTTTATAATTTTTAATTTAGGCTGGAGAGAACTCCAATAAGTATTGAGTATGCAAATATTATGATGACTCGACTGCTGTTGATAACATTTTGAATAATGCAAATTCTATAGTTGTACGTCCATGGCAGATTTTCATACTTGAATATATTTCATAAAGTTTACTAAAACGAAATGTTAAATAATGAATGCCCCATTCACTTTCTAAAGGTTCTAAAGCTGATCGGATCCACCATATCCGATGAGCGTGTGAAGGTAGAGTTGGTGAGTGGATTTGACCCTCTGCCCATCAGCTCCTATGATGATGATACATTCGGGTACCAGATCATAAAGAAAACAGTGAATGACATTTTCCCTCAGGTCGCTGTAACTCCTGGTAAGGCTTTTTCAGCATTGTCATCAGTGTCATAAGGGGTTTAAGTGCCCCTTACATACATCATTGACTCATGAAGACCTTCTCTCACTCTTAGCTATATGTGTGGGCAACACTGACAGCCGGCACTACACTGAACTGTCCCGGGACATTTATCGCTTTGCCCCATCATGGTACAAACCCGGTGATTCTGCGAGGTAGGACACACAGAAATGGTACTCCTGCTGAAGTTGTAAAAGTAATTAAATATTAAACTGCTTACACTTGCCTTTAGATTCCATGGTGTGAATGAGAGAATCTCCATCCAAAACTATGAAGAGATTGTGCTGTTCTACTTTCAACTCATGCAGAATAGTGACATTAGGAACTTGTCGCCACCTCGCACCTAAAAAAACACTGATGTCATGCTTTGGAATCTGTGTAATTTATTACCTTAGTTCTGTATAAATGAACTTGAATATAAAAGCTGTATAAAAACATTCAAAAGTTTGGGGTCAGTCAGATTTTCTATTTTTTGGTCAAAATTGACAGTAAAGATATGAAGACTTCAGATGCAAAAGCCTCTAAGTGCCATTTGAAATTTTCTTCTAAAATGATCATTTTTATCAAGCTTGTATATTTAAGTTCAGTCATTTCACTTAAATGGCAATAAAGATTACCTATTAATTGTCATTTAAGTGAAATTACTGAACTTAAATATACAAGCTTGATAAAAATGGTCATTTTAGAAGAAAATTTCAAATGGCATTTAGAGGCTTTTGCATCTGAACTCTTCATATATATATATATATATATATATTACAAAATGTTTCTTGAGTAGAAAATCAGCATATTAGAATGATTTCTGAAGGATCATGGGAATAAATCATAGGAAAATCATAGGAATAAATTATATTTTTAAATGTTTTGTAATAGAAACCAATTTATTTTCTAATAGAAACCAATTAATAGAAACATTTCATAACATTTTTTTATTGTAATAATATTGAACCATTTTACAGTTTTAATATATATATATTTTTTTTTATCAAATAAATGCAGTCTTGGTGAGCATAAAATACTTCTTTCAAAAACATTTTAAAAAATCTTACTGACTCCAAAACTATATTTTCCTCAATTTGCTTGAAATGATGCGTGCAAAATTGATAATAAAAATAATTTTCTTGAAATTCCTTTCTATAGTATCTTTAGGTACTTAACATTTGAAATACTAGGTTACTCATACTACCAGTGTAAATAATCAAATATATTGCCATTTATGAGGTTTGTCTTCATGTTAAACAGTGTTTACAAATATTTTTTAATAGTTATTTTAGATTTAAAAGTTATGCATTAGTTTTAAAAGTTATTTGCATGCATCTTGTCCACGTAAAATATGCCTTCCAATATTTCTGTTATCTCAAGATTTACTTTTTATTGAAAAACCTGTAAAAAAATGGAAATGTTGTTTACTACAGTAGCTGTTGTGTTAGTGCTGCTGGGTAACTCAAGGTTAATTCTGCACATCTCTGTGAACGAAGGACATGATCAGCTGGGTTTGCAGTTTGCACACACAACCACTGCCTTGCCTGCGCAGATTCTGCTTCACTGAACATGAATATCTTATGGGTTTCAGGTTATTGCACTTTTATGTAATATTTCACAACTTCACAAGTAGTCTTCTGTATGTCAGAGTTTATATTTTTGACTTTGCTCTGTCACACTGTCAATGATTGATACTTAAACATTATAAGGTCCAGTACTCAGATGTTTATGGATCTGGCTGAGGAATATAGTTGCCCTTGACAGAACTACTGACTCCTGCAAAGTCATCAAGATAGAGAGCAGATAAAGACCTTTTGACACAGTCTTTATAATGTCTGTATTTTACCTTTGTCTCATTGCTCTCATTTGTGCCAAAATCTAGTCAATGTTTTCCCTGGTTGCTTTGAAAGTAACCTTGAAAGAAATCTAAAAAGAAATGTTAAGATTATAAATTGCTTCAATGTTACTGCAGAATAAACATACTGGGGTTTAATGCAACTGCTTCATATCACTTTATTTACATAAGAATGAATAATGAATAATCTATATGCCTCAGTTTAAGTCCCGTTGTTTTTCACCTGTCTGTCTCCAATTGCCTGTTATCTTGTATCACCTGCCATTTACCACATTACTGAACATTTTCAAAACATGACAACATTAACAAACATGGTAACACTTTACAAAAAGGTTGATTAGTTAACATTAGTTAATGTATAACTAACATTAACTAACAATAATCAACACATTTTGTTACTATATCTTTGTTAATGTTAGAGCAACATTTTAAATCCAGCTGTTCATTGTTTGTTCATGTTAGTTCACAGTCCATTAACTAATGTAGACAAATACAACCGTTGATTTTAATAATTAGTAAATGTTGAAATTAATATGAACTAAGATTAATAAATGCTGTAGAAGTATTATTAGTTCTTAGTATTTGTTAACTAAGGTAGTTAAATAATGTTAACTAATGAAACTTATTGTAAAGTGTTACCACAAACATTATACCATAAATGCTCTTTAACCTGTGATTCTAATTCACAGCAGCAGAGGGCGATCGTGCCTCTAATCACATCGGTGAGGTATGAACCCCGTATGAAACCTGGCAGAGCCCGTCTCTGACATAGATATGTGGCTAGAAGTGTTACGGCGGAGTTTCCATCGTCATCACCGGCGGCCATCTTGTCACAGACAAGCTGATGTAAGATGAGTGGTCAGCACGAACACAAATACTCTTATCTCGTTGAAATCTTGACGGATTTACAAACGGTTTGGTTTCTTACAAACGGTATTAACGTGACTATAATTATCTGGACGATTATTTATTTATACACTTTTTATTCATAAGTATGCAGTGTCATAACTACATCTCTGACGTTTATAACAAAACAAACCGTTTGAAAATCGGTAGAAAATTGAGCAAGTTATGGTCATTTAAATAGTACATGTACCATTAACACAATGTTACGAGTGAGCGAGCTGCCTGTGACAAGATGGCCGCCAGGTGCAGACGTCGACCTCCATTGGCCAGCAGCGTGGACGACATATCTAGCCTTAGTTTATATAGATATCTATGGTCTCTGACCCTGGTTATGAAATGTCTCTGTTTCACAAAAACCTAGAGTATGGCAACTGGCATAACGTTACAACTTACATAGAACAACGACTTACCGAACGATATAATACCTCACATTAACAACATGCACAATGCACTGTTAACTTGTAACGCGTTGTGTCAGGAGGGAAAGAAAATAGGGATAGCTCACAGCTTGTTAGGCCAGACAGAAACAGCATTCTCTGAAATGGAATATTCAATCCATTCATGAATTTTGTAAAGCTGCGCACACCCAAAAAAAAAAAAAATTTAAAAATTAAATAAAATGAGCCCAGATTTCACAGTGGGCAACGTAAACTGCATTTATGACAAACGAAGAACTAAACAGATGCATATACTACTATAGGCCTACACCGTTCTATCAATTAATGCACAATAAATGCATGCACGTTTTCATCATAGACAGTAAAAAGTTTTCATCTGCTTTTGTTCTGACGCTGACGCTGCGGAGAAGCCGGGTGACTGCCCGAACGATTATGAAACGCACTTTTTTTTTTTTTTTTTTTGGGGGGGGGGGGGGGGATTTAGGGGGTTTAAAAAGCCCTTCTAAAATTTTTAAAGAGCATCATCATCAGCTGATGTTTTATCTGAACTCTGCTAGGTATGACAATGGGCTCTACGCACGGCGGTATTTCCGGTGAAGATGTAAGGATGCTCGATATCGTAGAGTCCAATGCAATACCGGGAATTTATATTGAATTTTATACTCACAAAAAAAGTCACAAAAACAGATAGAACAGACACCCCTCCTTGTGTTTATGCTTCTTTTTAAAATTATATTAAATAAACATAACTATATTCAAAATTACATCCCGTTTAAAGACGGGAGGACAGTAAATTTCGAAGACTGCCATAATCCCGTTTTCCTCGGTTTTCCTCCGCTTTAATCTCCACCACCGGAAATGGACGAGCATCCTTGCGTCAAATGCGGAACTTATACGTGCATATAGCCCCATGGCCATTAAAAAAAAAAAAAAAAGCCCCATGGCCATACTCTGCCATACGCAAACGCCGCCCCTGCTACGTGCTTCCTGAAACATGACACCCCATAACACTCTTTGGAAATTATTTAAGTTTCTTAAAGTGCTGCTGTTTGGTGTCATATTTTTGATTACAGTTTTGTTCCTTGTTGCCACAGTTAGGACGTTCACATTTGATGTAGGCGCGGGGCTTCAGCTGGGAAAATGGGAAAACACAACAACCATTTCACTTCATTTAATTCCACAACAGAGGAAGAATCTGCTGGCAAACTTCAAAGGTAACAAACAACGTAGAAATACTGATCAACTCGTCACGTGACGTAAAAAGATCACGTAGACATCATCAGTTAACGAAGATAAGGGATGCGCTGTCAACATGGATGCTGCCTGTAGATATTACACCTGTAATATTGTTTCAAATGTCTTGTTTTCATCTCTTTCATAGCGGCCATACAGATTCCCACCGTGTCATTTACTGAGACGAATGTGGACACGAGCGCGCTGCAGGAGTTTGACGGGCTGCTGAGGAGGGGTGAGACGCGATGCGTTACACAGCAGCATCCAACAGCTGTCAACGCAAGATAACTGAAACCAGATGCTATGTCCCATTATCCCTTTTAAACTATTAAAACACACATAAACTTTGGTGAGAGAACTATGCTAATGCTTTACAAATGATGTGGCAGAAAATAAACACTGTACCATATTTTAAATTATACAATTGACAGTCTACTGAACTGACAGTCATTTTGATTATCAACTTATTTTAATTTCAAAACAATTATAATCACACAACTTGGCCTTTAAGATTTAGACATGTCCTAAATATTAGTAACGGATAACAAAAATTCCAAACCCCATATAAAATACATAAAAATACTGCAAATAAGTATTTTCTGAAGGACACTTCATACATCATATTTTAATCACTGTTTGTTTTCGGTATTCATGGAAATTAACTACTTTTCCTTTAGTATTATACGGTTTTATATCAAGTGAAACTAAAGGAGTGTTATTTAAGACTGGTTTCTGTCTCAGTCTTCCCAAAGGTCTTCTCATCCAGCCTGGTCAAACATGAGCTGGTGGGAAACTACAGCCACTTGTTCACGGTTCCTGGGAGAGAGCCTGATCTGGAGCCGTACATGCTGCTGGCTCACATTGATGTAGTCCCGGCCGATGAGGCGGATGGGTGGGACGTTCCTCCTTTCTCTGCTCAAGAGCTCAATGGCTTCGTTTATGGACGAGGAACCATCGACAACAAACAGTCTGTGATGGTACAGTGAAACAACGCTGATGTGAACACAAATCTGTTCACTCCAACCTAAAGCTAACTGTAACAATGTTTGTTCTTGAAGGGGATCCTTCAGGCGCTGGAATACCTGCTGGAACGAGGTTACACCCCTCGCAGAAGCTTCTACATTGGTTTGGGTCACGATGAGGAGGTCAGTCTCAAGTTAATTGACTAGTAGTCACTTGTTTTGATGCACTTATTTATACAGTTATATGTCAGGTGAGTGGCTTACATGGCGCAGTCAATATCGTGAAGCTCCTGAAGAGTCGAGGGGTGAAGCTCCAGTATGTTTTAGATGAAGGTCTGGCAGTGCTGGACGGTATCATAAGTGGCCTGGATGGACCTGCTGCCCTGTGAGACTTATTTTGAGATACTCTATTAGCAGAGTAATTTAGTGATTGAATTAGTTTGTAATATTTTCCCTGTGTGTGTCTTGTAGGATAGGTATCAGTGAGAAGGGTCAGGCCACGGTAAAGCTGAGTGTCAGCAGTGCTCCAGGACATTCATCCATGCCTCCCAGAGAGAGCAGCATTGGCATCTTGGCTTCAGCCGTCAGAAGGCAAGTGGAAACCCCTAAAACGCTTCTTTATTGGAAATACTTCAAGATGGATGGATCCTTTTTCTTCTTATTAGATGTTTTGTTTAGTGATTTATTTATTGCTATTAAATTATTCTCATGGCAGCAGTATTAAATTGAGCTAAAGTTATGTTTTCGGTAATATCTTTTCCCAGGTTGGAGGAAAATCCGATGCCCAGACTGTTTGGTTATGGTCCTGAGCGTGGCACATTTGAACACCTGGCGCATAAGGTAAAAGTGATTAAGCAGAGGATTTTACAGGCTGCATTTTAAGAAATACGGACTTGCTTTTCAACAAACCATTTCTCTTGTTTTATTTCGTAGTTTGGCTTACCTCTCAGATTCATCATGTCTAATTTGTGGCTCTTCTCTCCGCTACTCAGCAGGTAGTTCATATTGGTTGTCTTAATGCTCACTACAGTCTCTAATGTCATATCAAAGTATATTTTATACAGGATTTTTCCTGCACTGAAAATGATTTCGACCACCGAAGTTAACTTAAAGGGATAGTTCACTTTGAAATTATTTTTCGGTATGTTTTATCTTACCTCAAGGAATCCAATATGCAGGTGTCTTTGTTTCCGCAGTAGTTTCAATTTTGATATTTTTAGGTCAAACCGTTCGTGTCTATCAGTCATATAATGGAAGTCTATGGTCACCACCTCACAGAGCACGCACAGGGAAGTCCAAATTAAACATGATTTAATGACTCGTAAATGTAAGTACACATTGATGACCTTAGACACGAAACGAGCTGTTTGTGTGAGAAAACGAACCCTTTTACTTCGTTTTTACCTCTTGTAACCACAGCCACGTCCAAGTGATCTGAGGGCGTGGGTGCTTTTGGCTGTGGTAACAAGAGGTAAAAACTAAATAAACACTGTTCGTTTTCTCACACAAACCGCTCGTTTCGTGTCTAAGGCCATCAATGTGTACTTACATTTACGAGTCATTAAATCATGTTTAATTTGGACTTCTCTGTGCATGCTCTTTGAGGTGGTGACCATAGACCTCCATTATATGACTGACAGACAAGAACGGTTTGACCTAAATATATCAAATTTGAAACTACTGCGGAAACAAAGACACCTACATCTTGGATGCCCTTGAGGTAAGATAAAACATATCAAAAATTAATTTCAAAGTGAACTATCCCTTTAAGTGGACCTATTATGCTTTTTTACATTTTCAACTTTCTTTAGTGTGCAATGCTGCTGTTTGCTCATGAAAAATATCTGCAAAGTTACAAAGTCCACTCCAAATGGAGTAATTCTCTATACAGTATAAGCAAGCACTGTTTATAAACTCCTCGATTATAGTCTTCAGAAGACTGGAGACTGCAGAAGAATACACTTTGCCATAACAGGATATATGTGAAATATTTAACATATGATTAACCTGTTATTAATTAATTGCAACCAACACTAACTTTGTAAATAAACACCAACATAAGCTTTTAAATACTCAGGAAAACCATTGTCATAGTAATATAATAATAACATCGGTGTCTTTTTGATATGCAGGGTGTTAGAGAGAAAACCTGACACAAATGCCTTAGTTAGGACCACAACTGCCGTCACAATGTTCAACTCGGGTGTAAAGGTGGGGCACTCTTTTTTTTTTTTAACTTCACCTAGTTGCAGCATGAATGGAGTTCTGAATATTTCTCTTTCTCTTACAGATTAACGTAATCCCGTCATACGCTGAAGCTTTTGTCAATTTCCGCATCCACTCAGCCCAAACGTTGCAGGAGGTGAGAGGTCACGCTGAAGCCACAGCTATGACTCATTCAGTTAGCCTTGAAGCACAGTTAGTCCCGGCTAGAGTTAGATGAACTATTAACTTTTGCTCTTCACACCTTCTCAACCAGTTTCACATGAGTTACTCTGAATAAAAAACTGTAGAAGGATAGTTCACCTGAAAATTACAATTATTTTTGACTGAAAAACTGCTTCTTTTTATGGGACACAAAATAAGATATGTGTGTCCATACAATGAAAGGCCAGCTGTTTGTACCCCATTGTTTTTTAAAATGTCTTTGTATGTGTGTGTTTGGAATGATGTGAGGATGAGTAAAAGACAGAACTTTCATTTTTGGGGTCTTCTTGCAGGTTTTGGATTTGGTCAAGTCCACCATATCAGATGAGCGTGTGAAGGTAGAGATGGTCAATGGATTCGACCCGCTGCCCATCAGCTCCTATGATGAGCAGGCTTTTGGGTTCCAGATCATAAAGAAAACGGTGCAAAATATGTTTCCTCGGCTCACAGTGGCTCCTAGTAAGTGAAGTGATGCATTTCTGTTTAAGTTCCCCTTATGAAGAGACACTTTTAGTCACGTCTCGTCGCTTTCCTCTCACAGGTATCTGTGTTGGCAACACTGACAGCCGTCACTACAAGGATATCACCCGAGACATATATCGCTTTGCACCATCGTGGTTCAAACCAGGTGATCCTCAGAGGTAAGACACAGGACAGAATGGCTCTTTGTATTAATGCAGTGGAGTATCCAGCTTGAGGGCACATTTTCCTCTTTTAGATTCCATGGTGTGAACGAGAGAATCTCCATTCAGAACTATGAAGAGATCGTGCAGTTCTACTTCCAGCTCATCCAGAATAATGACATCAGGAAGTTGCCGCCTCCTCACAGTAGCCAGCATGAGCTGTAAATGGTGGGATGTTACTTACACTAATCTCAAAGCACTGAGTGAAATTCTTAAAACAAAGCTCAAGGAGCTCAGATTGAAAAACTTTGTTAGTTAGTTATTACCCTAAGTAGTAATTTTGTCATTGCATTTTGTCATGAGTCTGACTAAATGCAAACATAAGCCACCCTGACCAAAAACAAAGCATTGTTAAGCACAATTACACTTCAACTGAGCTCCTTCACTGAAAAAGAATAAGCTAGCTATGCAAATATATCAGACAAAATGGGCATTATGATGACGAATGGATCATTAATAAGTGATGAGTAGTTTTCAAGATTAATAGAGTAGAAGTCACTTTTTTTGTTTGAAAGTGTTTTAAAGTGTTGCTGGTTTCAGTGGACATGATAGTGTTTGAAACAAACATCTCACTAGTTATCTCTGCTTACGAAAGCACAGTTTTTATTTCTGACTTTACATTGTCAGATTACATTTCATTGATTACATTACAGATTTACATTGCTTTGGTGTTTTGAACCAACTTTCTGAGAAATACAGCTCTCTATATAGTTATTCTATACTTTTTTTTTTAAAGTTATTGATTGATTTTTTTGAAAGTCAAAAATTGCAGTATGGGCCAATAGATTATCATTAGATATTATGTTAGACTATGATTGTTTATGTCTGCCTCCATAAAAATTAGTTTCGGATGTCACGTGAATCACAAAGCTGTAGCTCAACACCTATTGTTGTTATTGTTATTGTTTGTTATTGAATGTTATTTGAATTCTTAGGTATTGTTTGCACTGAAATGTCTGGAATAACGATGAATGTTTTGCATTGAATATTTTTATGAAATTGATTTAATTTCATGAATGTTAAGATTAAATTAATACATATTTTTGTTAATACAAACAGAGATGTGTTTTTTCTTATTCTTTATTTTTTCTTTCTGATAAATATTCTTACATTGTATCTAAAAATATCTTAACTAAAAACGTTTAAAAATAACCCACTTCACAACGGTTAATGTAAGACTGAAATTCCTTATAAATATTCTAAAACTGCATCTAAAAATATCTCACCTAAAAATGTGTTTAAAAATTAACCACATCACAATGGTTACCGTATTACCGAAATTCTGTCAGACTGAACACAAGAGCTCTCAGAAAAAACTGACAGCATACAACAAAACAATAAAATTGCTAATCTGAAGAAAAGATCATGAAGCAAGGACACCTTTTCCTTTCACCCTTGCTGAAAGTTCACTAATAATGTCTATATACATTGCCTATAAGATGTATCCAGTGCATCTATTGCCTTTTCCCTTTCATGTGTGCCATCATTCATTTTAAATGTCCCAATGTGGTTGCTAAAATGGTCTCATTTTCACAGCAGTCACTTATATTGTGAGAAAGATTGAGAATTCTGTTAAAGTGTGCTTCTCACAAGGTCTCCGGTGAGATTGAGAATGGGACAGTGGCGTGCACAGGGGGGTGGAGGACTTGAGCCCCTGCCCCATTAACCTCTAATAGTAAAGTGCCCCTTCGGTCGTATTGCAGTTCCTCCAGGAACATGATTTCACCCGAGGGGGAGACCCGGCTGTCCCATCAACCCGCATTGTGTCCCCAATGAACAAATTATTGAAAGTATTGGATACCTAGAATAATCAAATATCTAAATGAATACATAATCAATGTTTATGAATAGTTCCTATTTAGAAACATTCTAAATTTTATAATACGTTAAAATTGGAATCAGATCTAGAACCAAATTGAATCTAAATTCAAATAAATAAGTAAAAACCTGCACAATGAACACCTTCACCCACACTGAGGTGCAGTCACCCTCTAAATGTAAAATAAGTGGACAAGAGAAGTTTTATAATCAGGTTAGTTTTAATCAGAAAATTTAGACTGTGCCCCCTTTTTTAGACCCAACAAAATATTTGACGAAAGTAGTAGTATATCATTGACTGTCTGTTAAATTTGAAGACATTAACACAATATTTAAAGATAAAATGTGAAATTATTGCGCCAGTAGTGGCCCTGAATAGTGAAACCGTGATAACGTGAGGTTAATTCTTAGGCCAGTCACAGCACGCGCAGTTGGGATTGAAGACGGTCCCTTCAGCGCATCTCTGTACATAGGTTATGCCATTAGAACAATGAATGAAGGTCTTTGGGTCAGCTGGGTTTGCATATATTCCCCCCGTCGGTTTGTCTACACAGAACTCCTTTCCTGAGGGAGCCGTCGGCACAACCTGAGGTCTAGAAGATTGAGTAGTGGTGGATGCTGTCGTTGAGGTCCCATTGAGGACATCCGTTGTATTTGGAGGGAGAGATGGAAACTCTGGAAGAGGAAATTGAAATTTTCCAATTATTAATCTGGTTTATTATATCTCCCTCAAATACTGGATTCTGACTGGTTAATCACATAACATCCAGTGTGTGATATTTCCTAATATTTAGCGTCAACCATGGCTACGCTTAAGCGTACGGGTAATATTATGAACCACTTTCAACTCAAATCAATATTTCACGCCCACATATTTATTATTTCTTTATTTGGAATGTAGCCGTGCAGTAAAGATAATGTACAGTCAGTCGGTTATTATTGCAAAATAAATCGTGATGCAGAACAGACTATACATTATCTATTCTTTATATAATAATTACGATATGAAAGTTAAATTGATGAGAATGAGATACTATGTCATAATGAGATAAAATGTCAAAATGATGACCGTTTAAATTATGAAAAAGGTCATGACAAATTTAAAGTTGACTAATAAGTCTGACAACGTTGAAATGATGGCGTAATTATTAGATCAAAAGTCGAAATTGAAATCAAATTTTGCACATAATTAATGAGATAAAATTTAAAATGAGATATTTATAAGTATGAGGAGTTTTTTCAATTATGACAAATGGAAATTATAACTAGTTAAAATTATGGAGTAGGATTATCAATTTCCTACTTTTTCCCATTTATTTAATAATTCTGACTATCTCATAATTATAAATTAGTATCTCATAATTTTGACTTTTTCACATTATAATTATGATTTATCAAAGCATGTTTTTTTTTTCTAATGTGGCGGGAATAGGCTTCTATAAATCTGAGATGTACTGTACCAATATTAAGAAGTGTACGGAGGTGCCCAGTTAGAGGGTAGTTGCCCTGCCCACAGAACTGTCCTGCAAAGTCATCGAGATCCAGAGCCCAGATGAAAGCTCCACCGAACTTGTTCTCCTTCAGGTAGTTCACCTGTAGCAGACCAGATTTAATTACCGAAAGCAGGATTTAACTGCATTAAATTGTATGTAATTTCCAACATTTATTACATATTCACCTTAGTCGTAAAGCTTTCCTTGGTGTCAAATCCCACCCAGTTCTGTTCCTTGGTTGCATAAGGAACTTTCTGATCATCAATCCACTGCACGGTGGTTCCATTAAGCATAGTACAGATCTGATGGGAGATGATCAGTACATAACACTTTTCTCAATTAAATATTGTGCTATGATGTAAGTGCGTGAGTTTAGATTGAAGATAAGACCTCATAATAGGACCAGAATCCGTTCTCTCTGGTGAAAGGTCCAGCTGAGCCAGATCCAAGAGTTGGAGCTCCAACTCCACTGGCTGCAGACGCCAGTTGAAACATTCTTCCATATGTCGCAAAGCCCATCCTCAGCTTCTCCACAGGAGCACCCTGATCTCTCCAGTATTTCATTGCAAAATCCTACATTGTCATGATAAAGCAGTTATTTATTGTTGTATGTTTCCAGCTGCTTGTTGTTTGCAATGACTCGCAATAGTATAATTCATAAATCATTTATATGTATGTTATACACTGTCCAGCCAATTGAATAGACAAATGCTTAATAAAAATCTATGATTTGATCATTATTGCAGTGATTATTATGTTTCAAGCATGTTGTATAACAGTTCCATATTCCATATTGACAATATCAAGATTCATCAGGCTAAAATTGTGAAAGAATGGTTGGGAGGGGAGCATGAAGAATGATTTTTTTTTACACATGAATTGGCACCAGACCTTAGATATATTGAAAGCGTTTGGGATGTGCTGGAGGAGACTTTACAGAGTGCTTGACTCTTGCATTGTCAATATAAGATCTTGACCAACAATTGATGCACCTCTTGATGGAAATAAATGTTGTGATGTTATTTCCATCAATAGGCATTTGACTTATTCTTTTTTTTTTTTTTTTTTGACTGGGCAGTGTATTTCAGAAATTTTACAGTAGGATATAAGGCTTTTGTACCGTATTGAAGTAGATATTGTCTCCTGTGTCTCCAGAGCCACGGTACAGAGGACTGTTGTGCCCAGTGATAGTCTCCCATGAGCCGTGGAAGTCATAGGTCATGACATTAATGGAGTCCAAATATCTGCATTACAAGAGCGAATTCATAGTTATCACCCATTTATATATTTGATTGGCATTTGAGATTGAGATCTAAAGCATAATCATATTTCAATTCAAAGTGAACAAAAAAGTAAACAGGAGACATACTTGACTATTTCTGAAATTTCATAAGCAGCATCAATGTTTCCTTTCCCAGCAGCCACTGCAGCGCTGAGCATGAGTATGGGGCGTCCAGTGGCGGCACTCTCTGCCTTGAAAGCTTCCCGGAGTTCCTGTGATGGTCACATATTTGCAGTGGATTAATGCCTTTTTTAACTCAGTCTAATTATAATACACATTGAAAATGTAATATAAACCTGGAAAAAAGCAGAAAGCTTTAGTATTTTGAAAAAAAAATGTAATAAATATGCATGATGCTAAACAAAAAGGATTATTTCTGGTTCTGCACTATTTCTGGGTAAGTATTTGTGACATTGAGCATGTGACACTTTGTACAGACGGTCGGATGTTCCTCTGGATCATCTCAATTATGCTGGAGAACATGATCAGGTGTTACACAAACTTGTGGAGTTTATGAAGCTCAAGTGCTGCAGTCATTAAAGCAAAAGAGGAACAAACCAAATACTTCCTAAAATTTGTAAGTCCTTTAGTTTTTGTTAGCCTCATTTATATATATATATATATATATTAGGAATTATTAGTTAACATTAGTTAATACATTAGACGAGCAACACATTTTTTAAACATTTGTTAATGTTAGTTAATAAAATATTTGATTCACAGAAAATGTTAACATATAGAACTTTTGATTTAAAAAATTGTAGTTAATATTAAAATTCTTAGTTCATGTTAACTAATGTAGTTAACTAATTGTAAAAAATGAAAGCTTATTGTAAAGTGTTAACCTTTTTTAAATAGAAAAATGGGAAATACAATTTTTTAACAGTAGACTTTTGGACATGTGTACATGCATACTCATTCTTTCTCTGATTATTTATCATCTTTTTTTACTCCCATGTTATCAACTTGTTGTAAAGAGCATTGATTTGTGTGAGAGAATATCCGTAAATAATGAAGTAGCCTACCTTACACAGCAGAGTGAATCTCTGCTTGTCTTCTGGAGGACTTCCACGAGCACCGGGATATTCCCAGTCCAGGTCCAGACCATCAAAGTCATGGGTCCTCAGAAATGTGATGGAGGACTGAATAAATGTCTTCCTGTTTTCTGATGTGGACACCATGCTACTAAACCTAGAGTAATGGCGGGAAATACCATGACGATGAAACAAACAGTTCTGTTCTACACACACATTCTTCAATATTCAATATTTTTAGCTGGACTCTTACCGAGTTGAGCCAAAGTTCCATCCTCCGACAGCCAAGAGAGTTTTCAAGCTGGGGTTTCTGTCAAAACAAATATTTGTATTATTATTATTCGCTGAAAAAAACATCATTATTCAAAATACATAATGCATTCTATTCTGTAAACATATATATTTACAAAAAAAAAAAAAAAAAAACATCAGATGATGCCACATACCTTTTCTTCAGTCCATTGAAAGATTTGTAGAGAGTTTCATCATTCCATTCAAAGGTTGTCAATTTATTTTCCAGGTTAATAACGGAAAAAGCATAAATTAAATGAGTGCACAGATATGGGTCCACATTAGATGGCAGGTACTTGCCAACGCCATTTCTGTACTGAGACCAGTTTGTGAAGTAGCATAGCAGTTGGAAGGCCAATCCTGAAAAGGAAAAAAAAATTACTACACAAATATTTATTACAAAAATGTTAATAATAATATAAAACAGAATTAATAATAGTAATAATTATTATTATTTCCACAATCCTACAAAGGACAAGCCTTTTGAATACAATATTTAATAATGAAAAAAAAAAAAAAACTTACCAAAGTGGCACAATGCCAAAGAAAAGCCTGAAAAGAGATACAAATGAAATTTTAACATATGAAGACTTATAGACATGTGAAGTGCCTTTTTTCTTCTTTTTTTGTTAAAAAAGGACTTTTAGCAAGCTCGTATATTTAGGTTTACTAATTTCACTTTAATGGCAATTAATAAGTAATTTGCATTGCCAAGTGAATATAACTGAACATAAACATACAAGCTTGATAAAAATGATCATTCTAGAAAATGTCAGATGGCACTTAGAGGCTTTTGCATCTGACGTTTTAATATAAAAAACTCAAACATTCAACCTCTAAAAAAGCATTCTCTAAGAGCAACAATCACTTACCCGTTAGAAAAATAAATTTGGTCATCATAAAGTGAAGACTCAAGGTCAGTCAATAAACTCTGTCTGCTATTGCTTAAGTGCAGAATTGGTCATTTATATCTGACCCCAACCCGCCCCCAATCCTCCTCCCCCCCACCAACACAAAGAACTTCTGCATAAAACCAATGATTAACCAAAACACACAAGAACTGAATTTCCCCATAAAAGCTGCTCACTGTCACCTGTCCTGGATGTTGGCAAACTTCACACCCTTCAGAATATGTTCAGTCTTCTGTCACTGAGTTCAGCCAAAGTGACATACACTGCAAAGAGAGTCAAAAAATACTGTAAAATATCTTTATATTTACATTCATGCATTTAGCACTTCTATCCAAAGGGACTTACAACAGAGAAACATAAGCAGTTGAAACGCAAAGAAAGAGGAAGATGTTTTCCTTACACAACTTTCAGGCAGCAATGTAATGCACCATTAATTCCTATTACAAATCTTTGTTAGTAACTTTCAAAATATTCAGTGCACATCCTGTTCGATGACAGGCTTCAAGGATCTGTAAAGTTGGTCATCATCATTCCATTTGTATGCAACAAGATCCCTTGCATGGCCAATGAATAATAAAAGTTCACCATGCTTTAAACCCAGCCTACACATTTGTAGTGATTCAAAAACATTGTTTTTAAATTATATTTATATTTTATTCTAATAGCCTATTATGATATAGTCTACAGTATTTGTTTGCACATACATTTAATGTAATGAGTAAAAGATACAACATTATAATCTGTGAATCACTTTAATATAGAATTTAATATATACTTTCATATATGTGTCAGTGCTATTGCTTTGTCTTAAGATACACATCAGTAGGCAAATGTTTTTTTTCATAGACCTTTTTTTGCACACGTAAAAAAGGGCCGATGTCATGTGCTAATCTATGAAATAATTTTCTTTATTGATTTTTCACCAGTATCTTTTGTATTGAATTGTGTTGTGTTTTAGGGTCCAAGAAAATGTCCGTAAAAATAACGGATAAGATACTCCCAGAAAATTCCCAGTACCTTTTTCATTTTTTACAGATTTCTTTAATGCAGTGTACTGATATCTATGAAAATGTTCAACCAGGATTCAGGCCCCAATCGAAACTGCGCTCATAAGAATGACTTACTTCTAACTTCTGACCAAGGTTGCATCTCAAAACTATATGACATCATGACATATGCAGGCATTGAGGTAGTTTTGAATTGTACCAGACTACTGTTGAGCAGGGTCACACTTTTACATAACCTCTGATATGAGAACCATAATGCTGAAGTAAATGTCAAAGATACTAAAAGGTTAGTCTTTAAACAGCTGTTCTGTATGTGTATGTTTATCTTTATGGGCCTGACAGGATTGTCACATTTGCACAAATGAAGTATTCATCATAGGAAGTTTAAAGTGTTTCTCTATTTTTGAGGGAAAAGGGGAACAACAAGACTAATCAAAGGCTTTAAAACCGTTATAAAACACATGAGAAATAGTCATACAGTCAGTCATTAAGCAGTATGTGGTAATATTTCACACATTGTCGTGAACTTCCTTTACAGTTCTAATCAATTTTAAAAAGGAAATAACCATGTTATTTGTTTACCACAAAAAATGTGACTGAAGGAGATTAAAAACTTGTTAAATACGCTGTTTTTTGTACAACGTTATAATAATGAAACACAATACAGAACTTACATAGACTGTGGATTCTCAACGTTTAGGTTTGTGGTTTGTCTGCGTGTCCATCAATGTTCATATGGAGCTGGGCTCGTGGCGTGCTCAGTTCAACTGTCCTCTAGTGGAGAATATCGGCATAACAGCTTCCCAATGGGCGCGTAAAGGAGCGGTTTACCCAAAATATGAAAATTCATTCATTGTTTACTCACTCTGATGTAGTCTCCAACCCATATGTGGGATATATGTGAGCTTTGGTGGCCAAGATTTTAGATTGTCAAATCTATTTTTTGACTTGATCAGATGTAGACTACTTTTAATGGTAAGTGTATTGTGTATCTCCCCCTCGCTCTCCATTTTGAGCTTGATAGTCCTGTAAACTGTTGTTGAGATATTTGTAATTATGACAAACTCATTAATTCACATCATGCATTTTAATAACTTAAGCACTACAACACGTATGATAGTACTCTTACTTACCAGACTCCAAAAAATATACAATAAACATCACGTAGGGGCCTACATCATACTACAATAAGCAGCTGAGGGTTAGATTGTATTTTTTGTGAGAATAAATGGTTTGCAGTCCATTAATGTGACCTACAGTACAGCAAACAGATAAATACAGAGAAATGGGTGCTATGGAAAATAAAACATAAGCAGAATTAGTGGCAACGATCTATCAGTGATATTAGACACTGGTTAAATGAAGCATTGTGGAAGTTCTTGATGCTCAACATCTCTTCAATGTGAATGTGTGTGAATTGTTCCTGAATGTTATTTTATAAACTGAACATGTGTTTGTTTAACGAAGCATGGTTCCATCAGCCATTTCTTTTCCGTCTTCTTATCAACATGATAAACGCATCAAGACGTCTTAGCTTGGCTTCCTCTCACATGATTTGTGGATTTGAAAAACAAACCTGATTGGCACTTTTTCTGTAAATCCCCAGAAACACGGTTTTACTTTTAAAACACATCTATATACATCATTTCCAGCCTGTCTAACAGATTAAACGAGTCTTAGTCCGTCTGTGTAAAAGGTGGTTTAATCAGACACCGTGGGGCGTGGGCTCTAAGCAAAAGAGTAGATGGCCACAGGAGACGTGGGCTCAGAGCTATCATGGTACGGGCTCCTGTCGATGTTCCTCTTACTGACACCAGTGTACTCTCCGATGAAGGAGCCATCCTCATTAAACTCAATCTCTTCCCCCTCGCCATACTCCATGAGGCTGTCGTCACTGTTCGTTCTCCTGTCAATGTGCTCGATCACACCTTGACTGCGTCCCTGTCGACTTTCCTCCTCACTAAAGGGGAAGAGATTCATTTGAGAGTTTTAGAAGCAAGTAGATGTCCATTGTTCCAAATGATGTTTGAAACAAATGTTGAAGAGATGCTTACCGTCTGCCATAGGGCATAGTGGACACTCGTGTTATCCTGCAGTAAATATAGAAGATACAAGTCACAATTCATGTAATGGAAACAAAGCCTTGAAATATACAGTAAAACACAAATACTATTGTTAAACACTACTGTTCAAAACTTTGGGATCAGGTAAGATTTTTTCATGTTTTTGAAAGAAGTCTCTGATGCTCAACAAGGTTGCATTTTTTGCATTTTTGTTAAAAAACAGTAATATATATATTATATTCAGACCTCTGATGGTCTCAAATTATATTCAGATATTGAGTATATGTGTGTTTGTGTGTGTATAAAAATATTTGGATATTTTTTATAATATTGAATATTTGAATATCTTCAGTGCCACATTATCCTTCAGAAATCATTCTTATATTCAGATTTTTTAAGGATAATTTGATAAATAGAAATGTCAAAAGAACAGCATTTATTTTAAAAATAATTCTAACACTATACATGTTTTTACTGATGCTTTTGATCAATTTAAAGCAGCCTTGCTGAATATAAGTATATTTTTTTACCAAATTTTGAATGGTAGTGAAAACAGTTAAAAAAATTAATAGTTAGACTAGAATATGTGTAGTTTAATTGTAGTAAAATAAATAAGACAATTTTTAAAAGGTTAACACAACACTTGTTCTGTATGACATGGATCATACCTCTCAAGAGACCTTCAGCGGTCCAACCGCAAAAGACATAAAAAAAAAAATAAAGGAGGAATGAAGAAAGTGAGAAATGTTTGATGGATGGAGTGATGAATTATAAACTGTACATATTCCAAATCAACCTTTGATATTGTGATCATGTTATGATGTAATAAATGACAGGATTTATACATTTTTCACACTTTCATAGTGTATCGAACATGCTGTTTTTCATGTAAGCGCATCACTGAAAATAAACTGTGCCGTCTGTAATAAACAAACTCAGTCTCATCAAACACAGTCACCTGTAATCAAACGTTCCATTCTCTCTATCATCCATTGGCTCCAGTGCAAAGTCCTTCATGTCCCGCACTTACAAACAAACAAAAGAATATGTTTAGCCACATATATAATGCATAATTACAAATATATGTAACTTGTCTCATGTAATTTCTATTGCACCTGGGTACTTTCCTCCTCGGCTTCTCTTGATGAAGAAGACTATGAGCATGATGAGAACGAGAAGAGCAACCGCACACATTAAGCCAATGAACCAACCCTGCGTCACAATGTCCACTTGCTCCCGGGTGTATTCTGTTCATGCACACAGGCAATCATGCAGACATGTTAGGAATCTTTGTATGTTTACAGGACAATGATCTTATGAATGTAGATGAAAAATTACCCTCAGTAGTAAATTTGGGTGATTCCTCTGTGAACGCCTCCCCGACTCCAACTTCAGTTTGTGCTGCCAGTGAGAACTTGTATCGAGTGTATCGGTCCAAACGGGGCAGAGAGAAGTAGGTGATGTTAGGAGGAATGTTTTCCACTTGGATTCTGTCCCCCAGAGTCATGTTCACTACAGAAAAAATATCATCTGTCTTACAGGGCTAAATAAAGGATTTGTGTCTTTTTGCCACTTTATAGTGATAAACAAACATCAAAACATTAATTTTTTGGGGGGGAAAGACATTAGAGAACATGAAGGGTTTGAGTGACACAATTATTTTGTAATATGTTAAAAGTCAGTAAGATTTGTTTTAAAGAAACTAATATTTTAATTTTCAGCAAGGATGCATTTAATTGGTCTAAAGTGACATTTATAATGCTACAAATGATTTCCATTTCAAATAAATCTTCTTTAGATTTTTTTTATTCATCAAAGAATCCTGAAAAAATATTAAGAAGCTCAACTTAAAAAATTGAAAATAATAAGAAAAAAAGTTTCTTGAGCAGCAAATCAGCATATCTGAATGATTTCTGATAAAATCGTGCAACACTGAAGACTACAGTAATGATGCTGAAAATTCAGATTCCCCATCACAGGAATGCAGCCTTGGGGAGCATAAGAGGCTTCCTTTAAAAATCGCACCCACCCCAAACTTGGGTGTCATGAAAAAATAAGATTTGTGCCTCTAATGCTTTAAAAAAATGTCACGGGACACCAAAGTGATGTAAGTGCACTTACACGTCTGATATTTGAGAATATAGCCAGTCAGAATGCCATTGGGTTCTGCAGGTTCCTCCCAGTCCAGGTAAATGGTGTCATAGTGCCGGTGCATGATCCTGAACGACCTGGGAATGGTGGGCACTAGAGTGGAAACAAAGACATGCCTGTATGTGTTTGATTTGCCATAAAGTTAACTGAGTGAAGAGTTTCATACCTCCTTCAGGTGTCTGAAACTCAATGGTGTGGCTGGGCGGACCCTCAAAGCGGTTATTGGCCACTACAATATACATCCTGTAGTTACTATACGGGATAAGACCAGATAGGGTCCCAGACAGACGTGGTCCATTAGCTTTAAAACTCTTGGTCTTAATCCTCCTGCTCACAGTGTGCCAGGGCAGTCGACTGCTCTCTCTCCAGTAATAAACCTAAGAAACCAAACACAGCTCCATCAGCGGCCCATATCATTTTACTATATAGACCTGTGCAATGGAGAAGCCATACTTTGTACTCCTTTATTTCACCCATGATGTCGGCTCGTGCCACTGGTTCCCAATGGACTGTCAGCGTCGTGCTTTCAATGTCTGACACACTCAGATCAGATGGAGCAGCAACAGGACCTGTTAGAGAAACCCAATATGAGTGAAACACTAACCAAAACCTCATGTTAAACCAAACAATTACTTGTGGTACATGTGAACTTACGGTCCTCCCCAGAGTAACCAAGCACAATAGGGGATTCTGGGCCATAGCCGAAGAAGTTGATGGCCTGAACTTTAATTTCATAGGGCGTGAAGGTGTCAGTGTCATAGATGATGCAGCTACACCACCAGTATGTTGTGTAGTTCTTCCACTCCTCCCTCGAATCCCTCCGTCTCCACCAAACCGTGTAGCCCAGTTTCGGCCCATTCCATTCTCTGTACTCCAGTGGCTTCAGACACAACAAAAACATCACAAATACTATAAATCACATGCAAGTGATTACATCACAGTTAACAACATTTGATTAAAATGATCGACATCCATCAATCATCAGTGAGTCACCTCCCAGCTGATTTCCATGTTATTTCTGAATACTCCACTTCCCAATCCTTGGATGTTTCTTGGGATGGCATCAGGCACTAAAGACACAAAACTAGTGCTGTCAAATGGATTAATCACGATTAATTGCATCTTATATAAAAGTTTGTGTTTACATTATATATGTGTTTGTATATGTGTGTATATCATATAACGATTAGTTCCAATCCATGAATCTGGTCAATAGCTGTGCCTTATTCATTGTAAAATATGGCTATGACCGCTTCACCCAACGTTTTTTATTTATCACTGCGCAACACTGCGGTTTCTTATGTTTTTGTTTGAGCTTTCATGCATATTACACATTGGAATTTTGTTGCTGTTCACGGTCAGGGACTAAACGGTCAGTGTGGTAACCATTTTATAAAAGCAATAAGGTACTCGAGGCAAGGGCTGTATCGTGAATAAGTGTGTGTATACTGTACACACACACTCATATACATATATATTAGGGCTGTCAAACGATTAATCTTGATTAATCGTATCCAAAATAAAAGTTTGGGTTTACATAATATATGTGGGTGCACTCTGTATAATTATTTTGTACATATATAAATACACACACATGGATGTAAATTTAAGAAAAAAATATTATTAAATTATATATTTATTATTAATATATTAAATTATATATATTAAACCTATATACAGTATATACATGAAAATATTTCTTAAATATATACAAGCATGTGTGTATTTATATATATATATTTTATATATATATTTATATATTTTACATATATTTTACATAAATATATATATATATTTATATATATTTTACTCTGTGTAATTATTTTATATATATATATATATATATATATATATATATATAAAATAATTACACAGAGTGCACCCACATATATTATGTAAACCCAAACTTTTATTTTAGATGCGATTATATATATATATATATATATATATATATATATATAAATAGGCTATACTAGTATTTATATATATATATATATATATATATACACACACACACAGACACACACAAACACAGATGTGTATATAAGATATACTGTATATGAATATAAGATGTACTGTATATATACTACACACAGATTATGTAAAGACAAACTTTTATGTTAGATGTGATTAATTGAAAAGTGTTTATTTCTAATATTTGTATTATTTTATAAAGAAATAAATTGTGTATAATTAATTGTTTAGAAGATATGACAATCTTCCCGTTTCCCTTTTTGACATTACTTTAATTCCTTGCCATGACAACACTGTTCGAGATGTCCAATATCCGTTCACAATATAGCATCTTCAATGTCTTCAGAATTAATGCGCCCCTCAAACACAACCATATAAAAGTGTGTGCCACAGAAAAAAAAAGGAGGACCTACCAGCTCCCCCAGTCTGATAGTATGCAGATGGCCAGCTGGGTTTACTGGGACCTATGCCATTCACAGCAATGACCCGGAATCGGTACTCTACGAATGGAGTTAGCTGTAAAACGACAGAGTTCAGGTTGCCTGGGTAACTAGTCAGGTTCTTCCAGCCGCTCGGCAGCAGCCAATAGTCTGCGAGGAGATTTTCAGTATATTGAACCTGGTACTCTGAAAGAAAATTAATACAAAATCATGTCATTGTAAGGCTAGATTGTTTCGAATTTTTGCTTGCGTCTATGTTTGTGTGAATGTACCTTTAATAGGATTGTGGTTGCTCAGTCCTGGAATCCAGGTGAGTCTAACGCTCCTCTCTGATGGGTCTGATATCTCTAAATCACTGGGCGGGTCTGGGCGGTCTAAAAGCGAAAGTATACATGAATAATATGCTCATGTTTATACTGGTCGCGTGTATAGAGAGAGTAAATGTGCAGGTACCCGTCACAGTGAGTTTGGCCGAGGCAGTGACCTCCTCCAGTTCACTTTTAACCCTGCAGGTGTAGATGCCTTCATCTCTTCTGTACACATCGGCAATGCTCAGAGAATCCTCATCCTTTGTCATCCTAAAGAAACACAAAGCATTCACATACATTTAACCAAAAGAATAATTCATAACACTTCCTACATGCTTGTGGTCAGATTTAATTGTGTTTACCTTCTTCCTAAAATCAAGAACTTCTTGTCCTTAAGCCAAGTAACGGTAACGTCCAGAGTCGAGTCAAATTTAATCTTACAATCAAAGCGAGCCAGACTCCCTCTTGTGACCATAGTATTGCGTGGGGCACGAACAATTTTAATGGGCTCTATAAAATAAAAGAAATGTCATTTTTTAACAAGCAGATCATCTTGATATATATACACACACACACACACACGACATATAAAATGCATACAATTAAAATGCATCTATTAAACATCTACTTATTGGATAAAACATTAATTTAATGGACATCAGTGCATTTGAGAAATCAGAAATTTCAATGCAGCACCTGTTCCAGAGACTGACCTTTGACCTCTAGTTGGACCTCCTTCTCATCTCGTCCTATGACATTGCTTGCAACACACACGTATGTTCCCTGATCTTGCAGCTTTGTGTCACTGATTTCCAATGTACCATTTGGATGAATCATGTGACGATTTCCCTCTAAGGTGCCAAGTCCTCCTTTTGACCTACAATACATACATATTAATTGGATATATTTTATGTGCACTTAAATTTTGAAATCATTTATGCAGTTACTCCTCCTTTTGTTCAATAATGAAGATGAATGATAGTAGGACAATTTCTTTACCATCGCAAGTCAGGTTTAGGAGAGCCAAAATACGGGCAGTCTAAATGAGTATTATTGCCTTCTGTTGTTTTAACCAGTTCATCTCTGAGACTAAGCAGACGAGGCTTCATATCTGCAGACGACAGAGCATAGTTGTAAGCTAAAAGCTAATGATGCATGTAAATGAAGTGTTTTCAATCCAGCCTCTTCTAGCTCTTACCCATTACAGCCAAGAAAGCGTTTGCCATGATATAGCCATACTGGTTTGAAGCATTGCACTGGAATACAGCAGCGCTGTCTGGAACCACGGCGCTGAAAAACAAAGTGTCTTCTGAAACCTGCCTGCCTGGACTCTTAGGAGCATCTGAAGACAAGACAGAAAGAGTGAGCATTGATATGTGTTGCAGTGCACCTGTTTGCTTAATGAAGCTGCTGTTTTTCTCACCACTGATTGGCTCTCCATTGACCAGCCATTGTATCTGGGGTCGAGGAATACCATCAGCTCTACACACTATACTACCGCTGTCGTCACGAGACAGAACCAGACTCTCAGGCTTCTCCACCCAGAACGGGACCGCTGCAAAAGAGTTGAGAATAGATGTTTGTCATTCTTGATTTTGTCATTCTTAAAGGAATACTGAAAATAAAATGTAGTCATTATTTAATTATTCATTCATCTTCAATTTGTTTTAAACCTTTTTTTTTGTTTTGTGGAACATGAAAATGTTTGTTATGGTATAAATTTGTGTGATGAATACACTAGTTTGGATTGACTGAAAATATTCCAATACGCTGAAATTCTCAAATTATTTTTCTAAAGAAATTAATACTTTTATTTAGTAAGGATTCACCAAACTGATCAAAAGTGACAATAATATTATTTTAAAAAAATGTAATGTTACTGTTGTTGCTGATTTCTATTTCAAATAAATGAATTCGAATGAATTTTTATTTTGAATTTGATGATTTCGATGATTTTGAATTTTGAATTTGATGAATTTTGAAATGCATCCTGGTTTCCTCAAAAATATTAAGCACCACGTTTTCAATATTGACAACAATGTTTCAAACAAGCCTTTCTGAAGGATTCTGAACAGTTATTTTTAATTACATTTTAAATAATTTCTGAAGGATTCTGAATAGTTATTTTAAATGTAATAATAATAATAATATTTCACTTTTTTACTGTTTATGATCAAATAAATGCAGGCTTGCTGAGCATAAGAGACTTCTTTCATATCTTACCGACTCAAGTGGTACTGTGAATATAGCATTAGGTGAAACATAATTTATGTTTGATGATATTTGAAATGTCCAATAAGATGTGATGCATGGAAAATGTGTCATATTTCAGCAAATTTCAGTGAATAATGACTTAAATTTTGGTCTGTCCCCCACACATCCATAACAAATCTCTTCAGAAAAATGCAAATATATAGCACAAGTTGTTTGGACTATTATTGTGGATTTTTAATAATGTATTTGTGTTCAATGACAGATGTGGTCACTATGAACTGTCAATGTGTGAACATTCTTCCAATTTGGGTTCCATATAAAAAAATGGCAGCATATGGATTTGAAACATCATAAACCAGATTAGATAATGACATAATTTACATTTATGGGTGAACCCACACAGTGACAGACATGAACAATAGAAATAAAGTAATGAAGTATTCTACATTTGACCCGGACAGTGATGACGTGGTCCAGGCTGCCCATCCTGTTTGAAGCGGTGCAGATGTATTCTCCTCCATCATCCATGCCGATCTTCTTTATTCGAAGCGTCTTATTGAAATTCTCCAACTTCTTTCCAGTCATAGACATCTCGTCCCAATCTTTAGTCCATTTTATGGAGGGAGTCGGACTACAACATTAAGAGAGAAATAGAAATGTACAGATTTCATAAAGCAATCCAAATGCATTATATATCATAAAAACACTTTAAAAACTCACACTCCAGCAGCAAAACACTCCAAAATAAGTTCTTCCCCTAGCATCGCAATTCTTGTGCTGACAGTTCCCTTGGGCTTCAGAAACTTGGGTGGCGTATGGGCTGCCATGCGAGCTACACAAACATTTGAGAGAAATCTTCACCCTTTACAAATCTGGCCAAAGCATTGTTGACTAGTTAGTGGATCAGTAAAGTCCTATTGCATGTTTACACTTAAGAGAAACTTAAGAAAGAGTCCTAACTCACCATGTGTTAGACTGTTAGATGGTTTTAATCATGGTTCTTCCTCAACTGAACACACACACACAGAAAAAGGCAAAGGTAGAAATATTAAAACAAATTTGCTCAGTTTAATTCTAAAGCAGAATAAAAATAGTTCCTCACACAGACCTGTGAGCACCTGCAGGATGAGGGGCGGTTTCTGCTGGATGGTGTTCGTGAAGGGGAAGCGGGCGACACAGACGTAGTTCGTGAGAGCGTCTTCTGCTACGATACTGGAGAAGAACAGATCTCCATTCTCTGCCTTTGATACTCGACGATCCTGTCGGATTGGTGTCATAGCTATGGAATAAAGAAGAACTTGGATACAAAATACTGGTTGTATAATAAAAGGCTTATTTAAGGCTAGAGAAACTTTAATAATATAATTAGAATGAAGACTAGTGATAAAAATACACTACCGTTCAAAATTTTTGTGATCAAAAATACAGCAATAACAGTAAAATATTATTACAATTTAAAATAACTTTTTCTATTTTAATCTATTTTCAAATGTAATTTATTCCGCTTCATTCCGGCTTCATTACTCCAGGCTTCAGTGTCAAATGATCCTTCAGAAATCATTATAATATGCTGGTTATCATTATAATCATTATAATATGCTGGTGGCTGTGTCACTTAATATTTTTGTGTAATTTATTATAATTTCTTTCAGGAATATTTGATGAATAGAAAAGTTTAAAAAAACAGTATTTATTTGAGAAAGGAATCTTTTGCAACATTATTATACTTTTTTTATCTAACTGACTTTTGAAATGCACATCCTGGTATGATTTTGATGCTACTGACATAACTCTAGATCATCTACCCCCAGTTTCAGTCAAGGCTTAAACCTAGTCCTAGACTAAAATGCATGTTTGAGCTGTTTTAACAGAAAGTAACTTGCACTGACATATCTTAAAATACATCAGTGCCATTGATTTGTCTCAAGATGCACAACAGTAATTTTATTTTCTAAGGCACAGTTATACAAACTAAGGCCTAATTCTGGTTTAATCTAAGCCCTGCCTGTGAAACCCGGCCTATATGTTTCAAATCTAAAACACCTGAGGCAGATACTTACTGCTATTCAGCCAGTAGGTGTAGGGATTTGGAGGGCCTACTGGAGGATTGCAGGGAAGGATGAGAGGAAGTCCAACCACCACTGATACTGGCTCCAGATACTCCTTCAACCACGTACGCGCCTCTAAACAAAGCATTCACGTTTAAAAATCTATAGACTCATTGTTTTATATTAACAATTGCATGGTGTTTAAAGGCTTACTGGAGACACGCAGATGGATGTGACTGGACAGAGCAGAGCCAAACTCATTAGTCGCCGTGCACTGATAGACTCCCTCATAGTCATCAGGCCGACCCCAGAAGAAAATCTCTAATGTGCCAGAACGCCGCCTCATGCTGACCTGAGGATCCCGTGCCACATTCAGGTAAACCCCATCACGTGTCCATGTGAAGCTATGTACAGTACATCTTATTTGTCAACCAGACTTAATTGAATTTGCATTAAAACTGCATTTTTCACTGGAATCACTCAGTCAATATTTTAGCACCTTTTACACAAACAAACACATGTTAATCATTATATGGTAAGTAATCAAGTAAGTCTAATGAATTACATGTATTATGAAGTGTGGACACTATGAGGTTTGGAAGGACTTACACTGGAGGAGGATTCCCGGTTGCCTCACACTCCACTATAATGGGGTCAACTGGATCTACTATGTGGTCTCGGACACTCTCTTTAATGATCATTGGAGGTTGTCTGACTGTGGGGATATATAAAAAATATAATGTTTTTAAAATTTTAAAAGGACAATGTAGTAAATAATGCCTTGTAGCCTTTCATTTGACGTTCATTATTGAGGTAAAACTACAGTTCCTCACCCTCAGGAGGAATTTCCATTGCTAAAATCCATGTTTGCTGCAGGATCGTAAATATGGCAGGAATCTTCCAACACCTCAGAGCTCTCATCGTGTACAGCATCCGCCTTGTGATACAACAGACAACATACGAGCACCAGAAAACTCAAATGTTGCCCAAAATATGCTTGAAACATCTTGTTTGAAGTTATTTCATAATGCTTTTGTATAATTTCGTTTGTGTTGAGCAAGGGTTAATGCTAAACCCTGAAAGCGCTCTTTACTGACTGCTGTAGCATTTACTGAAATGAAGAAGCAGGCAAACCAAACTATTTCATATGCAAATGCACCACTGGTATTATTTTAAGTCTCCGCCCCCTTCCGCTTTCCGCAACTGTGATTCGTTGGCATTCACGCACCTGCATATCCTGTGCTTAATTCAACTGCGTCAAAGTTACATCAAGGGGACAACAAATACATTTATTATCGTATTATTTTTTATCGTATAACGCTGTTTTCAATATGCTTAATCGAATTTTATGTTTGTATAGTAGGCTATTATATATTGTATATATTAGCCAGCTATGCTTTATAAATAGCTAAGACAAAAAGACCCAAAACAAGAAAATGTTCTACTCCTTTCATGAATAATTCAGTACGATATATAGGCTATATATATGCAAAAAATACATAGGGTCTGCTTGTAAAATAGTCTTGTTTACTGACTGCATTCTTCTTTAGGGTTTAACCAGAAAGTTTGTGATCCTACTGTTCATTTGTAAAGGTCAGCGAGCGTAATCATTATCAACGTAATTATGCAAAGTAACCTACCAACTGAAGTGGAGTAGCTATCCAGAATTCACAAAATCTTCTTTATCTGTTTCAGCAGGTCATTTCACAATCCTAAAATAAAAACAAGGTTTTACAATAACATTCTATTGCACAAATGTTAGCATTAGGCTAGTACATCTGGAGATTGTTACCTTTTATATGTTTCCTCACTATGGTAATGTTAATCTGTCATCATTGCCCCATATTCCAAACAGGTTATTCCAATCTTCAATGTTTTGTTTTTGTTGTTGCATTCAAAAAGGGTCCAAAACTATGTCAAACCAAGCAGATGTTTTCTGAAATGTATACCTCTCCAACTAACATCCCTCTTCATTGTCTTCATCCATTTGCCCACTCTACCCATGAACCATGAATGATGTCCAACCCCCTCTCCTCTCTCTCTCTCTCTAGTCTCAGCAGTTGCAAACATATGTGCTCGTTACAGTGGCAAAGGCTTTATTGTTGTAGTTATATATATATATATACATACTGTATATACATTTATAAACTGTTCTTATAATTGTTATCTTGAGAAACATGAGAAACATGTGTCACATGAGAAAATGCCCATAGGCTAGTCCATAAATAGCCAAACTCAGCTGAAAGATATTTTACATTCTTTTTGATTATGACATCAATGCGTGGGCCTCATTGTTTGGTCCTGAAAAACTAAGCCAACTCAATGAATGAAATGCTTGTTTCTGAGTGAAAATTAAAATGTGGTGGTCACGCGACTCGTGACTGCACCTAAAAGAGATTTAAATCTGCTTTTCTTAAAAATCTGCTTTTCTTTTTTCAAAAACAGAAACAAAATGTGAATGAACACGCGAAATCCCAGAAGGCAAATCGTGAGAGATGATGTAGGTGGAAACAGCATCTCAGCCACTAAGACATACATTCTCATCCCACATCAGTACAGGCAGTACAGTCTTACTGTACACTTCACAGATGAGCTAATACAATATTGAGGGTCACGAAAGAACAAAAAAGTTCTTGAGTCAGCTCAGTAAGTGAACAGAGACTTAAGTATGATCTAATTGTGGTCATGTTCCCCAGTGCTTCAGTATCCTGAGCGGTGCATATGACATCAGCAGCACTGCAGTGCCAAGCACCAAACTGTACAGCACACAACCTGAGCCTGAATGAACCGCTTCCTCCAAGGACGGGACAATGAAACCTCTGTCCCAATGGACGCAGTAAGCTGGCTCTATTCATACAGAATATCTCTGGGTTTTTATCAGTTCAGCCTTAAAGTGGCACTACAGCTTGTTTGGAAGAACAGATGCTGCTGGTTAACTTGCTTTGAGATACTGAATCTGCAAAAATAAAAATTTTAAATGAATGTCAATTTTTAATTAATGAAAGAGCCAGTTGATTACATGCTAAATGCTACCACAAAGAAAAAAAAAACAGACTGTTAGTTATGAACATAAACATCAAGAATTGTGCATGGTAAAAAATAAAAAGCCGAACTGTTAAATTAATTACCCCTTTTTTTATTTGCTTTGGGGTAGCAATTTGCATGTACTAAAACAACGGGCTCTTTCATTAATTAAAAATTGGCATTCATTTACATTTGAAAACAAATTCTGTTTAAGTCTTTAACAAAGTCTTAAATAGGACTCATAATTCAGTTTATATCTGTGTGCGTTGTTGACACTGTCTAGGATGACGAGTGTAATTCAGATGAAGCAGCTGACTCACAACTGCCAGCTCAAGTCAGAGAGGATGATGACATTATAATGAAACATACATTGTTTATCTGACAGTGACATTACAACCAGTCACAGTGGGATGCAATCCCAAATAGCAAAGCCAGATTAAATAGATACAAAACATTTATATATATATATATATATATATATATATATATATATATATATATATTCCATTTTTATGGCTATTTCTTAAATAATAGAATTGTCTTTTCTTACCTGATATTTCAGTGATCTGTACAAATGGAGGATCCTTTGCAGGCTATTTTCAATTTACAAAAGCATAATCATTGTGCTCTTTGTCCATGTTTTCTCCTAAGCCATGACAGTAAAAACTTTATAATGATAGAAAAGGAGTCCACTAGTTTGTTTCAAAGTAGAGGCTGAAGAAAAATAACTTCTCTGAGGAAAGATTTTACACAACTGTCCAAAATAACAAACAACGCTCTTGACTGATGTCCCAGTCACCACTGGTCACATGACTGATGACTATGTGGCTTCTTCAGGTCATTTACGCATCGAAAACATCACTAAAATCAGGATGATTTGTGACTTTACTATCTAAATGCCCACACTCAAATAAGCAGTCTCTATGTTTGGCAACAGCTGTTGTTCCTATTACCTTATAATGTGACTAATGGAGAATATCCAAAGGTTTTTCACGTGTTGTGTTTTGAAATCAATCCCATGACAATTTAACATGTCCCATTATTTCTATAGTCTAAACTTTATGGGTAAAGCATTACCAGCACCTGAATTATTAATTATACTTTACATTATTTGTTATATGCTGTCATCTTATTGAAATATAAAATACACAACAAAATAGAAGTAGTGTGCCCTTAGTTTGGTTAAAAAAAGTGATTTTTTATTTAATTACATAAACCTCTGAAAAATGTAAAACAGAAATAAAGAAATAAATGCATCAGTCTATAAATATTGACATTCATGCAAAATATACATTTACATATGTAATCTGCTTTCATGGCAGAAGTGCTCAGTACATTAATTCTAACATTGTGTACACGGCTGCATATTTGGACTGATTTGATTTGCAACTTCTCTAACAATGATTTGTAGCAAAATAAAATTGTAATTAGTTTTCATCTGATCTCAACTTATTTCTGGTCAGCACCGTGTAAAGTCCACTCAAGCCCAGCGGTGCTGCAGCTCCCACGCTTTCCCACCGATCCAGTCCCGTGTCTTCCGTATCGCTGTGCGCTCCACCATCAGCACATCACACAGACGTTCCAGTTTGAGTCGGTTCCGGTCCAAGTACAGCTGTGTGTCTTTCTGCAGCTGTTGAAGCACTTCAGGCCTGCTTTCATCCAGTGTCACGTTTGACCTCAGCATTGGGTTAAAGCGAAAATACACATTCGGTGATAAGAGGTCATCCAATAGAGTGTGAACTCCTAAACATGGCAATATGAACAAGATCAGCATTTTTTTTGTGTGTGTAAAAGTGTGTAAAAGAGTACCATGTTGACTGGCTAAATGCAAGTAATCAAAAATACATATTTTAACTTTATCTTTATAATTACAAATAATTATTTCAGGATTTAAATGTAATTGCACAATTATTCACTGTAATATTAATAATATTACAATTATATTCATAGTGGTACAAGTCAAGACAAATAAAAAAGAGTGCATTTTAAGATGACTGAATAATTGTAAATTGTGTATTATGAACAATTAATAATTGCAAATTTATTCTCTGTGGTATTATGTAATATGTAATATTACTGTACAATTATTCAATTATAGCAGACCAGCCCGTTCTCATCCCAAGGTGTCATACTGACGGTTTTGCCAATGCGTATACATCCAACGCACATGGCACCCTTTAGCGAGATGCAGACATATGTGGGCTAGAAGGCGCCTCCTAGTGGTCTAACCCTACCCCAGACCTAAACCTACCCATTCCCGAAGCGTGTTATATTGACGCTAAAGGGTGCCATGTGCGTTAGATGTATAGGCATTGGCAAAAGCGTCACTATATGATGCCTATATGACACAGACTAACCCTCAGTATCTGTGGCACTGCAGACCAGGTTGCTGATTTTGGCTCTGAGACTAGTGGAGGTTGCAGGGCCTCTTCTAGCATTGTCATAGCGTCCCGTTCCCAGTGACAGCACACACTGGAAGTGCTGATTGGGCCACAGCAATCGGCTTTCATGGACGGCCAGAGCACAGGGGTTATTGAGGATAAGACCGCCATCCTGGAGAAAAACAAATGGGAAAAGGTCTGGATGCTAGTATATTTTGGTCCTGATATCGACTAAACTTGACTGTTCTGACCTGGTGTATGTCACCATGGAGAGGGAACTCCTGGAAATATCCCGGAGCAGCAGATGAGGCGCGGACAGCCTGCCACAGCCGGTACCCTGATCCTCCGGAATAGCGGCTCAATCTTCCTGGAGCGTGGTTGTAGTTGCGGAAGATAAATGCTTTCGGGCTTTCCCCCCAGTTCACTACGGCACTTACAGCAGACACCTGTGAAAGAAGAGATCAGCAGTCAGGAGATCATGAAAATCTGGATTTTAAAAGACAGATGTTATTATTATTATTATTTTTGATTCACCTTTGGGCTCAGCTCATCTCTTGCTGTTTTAATTAAAATCTCCTCCCCCATCTTCTCCCTATGAGGAACACATGGGAATAGTTAAGAAAGCATCGTAGCCATAAATATAGTATAGTTTACTTCCACTGAGTGTTTAAATCCAACCTTAAAATCCTCTCCCATGTTTCTGTGTTGTAGTAGGAGTGTGTCCAGCCCATCTTCACTGTACCAACCAGGGGGTTTTGTCGAAAAACGTCTGTCCCAAAACGAAGATACATCTCTTCACATTCGTCTAAAGAGATATGAGCTAGACCCAACATGAAAGCCAAAACTGCTCCTGCACATCAAACACAGAGATAAAAAAGATATGATAATAATAATAATAATAATATATTGCCATATAATAATACAGTCAGTATTTACTTTATATGCACACTGCTAATCAAATGTATGAGGTCAGTAAGCCTCTTGTGCTCACCAAGACTGCATTTATTTAATCAAAAACAGTCAAATGTAAAAATATCACAATATTAGCATTTAAAATAACCATTTTTTATTTTAATATATTTCATAATGTCATTTATTCCTGTGATGTTTACATCATTATTACTCCAGTCTTCAGGGTCACATCATTCTAATGATGATTTGATGCTCAAAGAAACATTTCTGATTATTATCAACGTTAAAAAAGTTGTCCTGCTTAATATTTTAATACAAACCATGACACAGTTCAAAACTCTTTGATTAAGTTTAAAAAACAAGCATTCATTTGAAATAGAAATCTTTCGTAATGGTATAAATGTATTTACTCTCACTTTTGATCAGTAGTGTAAATATGTTCTGTATTATTTTGAGAATAAAGCCTTTGTCGCGCATTTTTACCTGTGCTGACTCCACATATATAGTCAAAAAGTTGATACACTCGCTTTCCTGTTTGAGCCTCCAACTGTTTTAACACTTGTAGTGGAACTAACCCTCTGTAAGGCAAGAAATATGTGTAAGACAAAAATAATTATCATTAATAATTGTTTATTTCACGAAATTGCAAACAGTTGTTTAGTATCTCTAAAAAGCTTTTTTGGAAGACATATTGGATCATATTTATCCAGTTTTACAAGCAAAACCTGTAGAGCATGTTGACTAAATGTGGTGTTTCCTACTTGGTTCCACCTCCATCAATGGAAAGCACTCTGACCCCACAACCTTTGACTGGATCCACATAGCCAATCAGAGCAAGAGTCTGCCTAATGGCTTCTTGAAGTTTTTTATCCATCCAAAAGATCCGGCGTCGTCTAAGAAGACACAGTGCAGCTTTTTCCTGGATTTCATCAAAAAAAAAAAATGAATTGAAAAATCTGAATTTCTATAGTTGTTCTACATTTGGTTTTAATGGATTTTAGTTTTGTATTGTATACCTGCCACACCACAGTCTTGCATGCTGGGTGCTGAATGAGGTGAGTGTTCAGTTCCTCCACACAAGAAGTGATGGATGACGGTACGCTAGCCTCTTTAAGCCTGTTCAGTAGAACTCTTGTCATCTCATCTGCCTCCATCCTCCTAAAAACCTAGAAAACAGCTTTCCTGCTATATTCAATCCATTTCATTGACTGGATACAGTGTAGAAAACAAAAGCTGAAACACTCAATAAATGTGTAGTTACTTTACTTTACTTTAAAGGTGCATTGCGCAACATTTCATGAGAGTCAACATCGGGAAGGCTTTCAACAAATGGAGAGATCTCCGGTCTGCTCTAGGGTTGAAACGGGATCCTATACAAAGTAATAACTTATATTGTTCATGAATGTGTTTCCACAATAATACAATCATAAGTGGATACAGTGAGCACATAAAACAGTTTAAAATGGAGATGGAAACAAATACCTACGTTTACTACTACCCCCGTTTCCCTAGACATAAGTGTGTAATTTACTCAAATACCTTTCATATATTTAAAATGACTTGCAGATTTATAACTTTATTACCTCTGAAGACATTATGACTGAAACAAAAGATTTGTGCGGCTGATGCTCCTTTGTTATGAACAGCTCCTGCAAGGGAGCGTGTGCGTTTGGTCCGTGAGCATGCACACCTCTGGTTGCAGTTTCACTTGTCGCCAGAGGGGGCATAGTTCTGCAAAAACTCAGAGACTTGTGCAATGCACCTTTAAAACAATTTTCACTTAGAAATTGCAAGTTAATTTAAGAAATGATTACAAAGAAACAGCATTTGTAGTAAACAAGACAACACATTGAAGTAACACATTGAAACATGAAATTTTGAAAGACTTTTTACTTAAATTTTCATTTACTTGTAAAAAACATTTAATGCTAAGGGATGCACCGAATATTAAAATTTATATGATTTGACAGGCTGAAAATGATTTTGTGTCAGTGCCGATATCCAATAATAAAATTCTATACTATTTTGTCTAAATGAGTTAAGAATACATCACTTAAAATCAATCATTTTAAATACTACAAGTGATTTTTTAAAAACCTTTTAATTTTTAAACTTTTACATTTTTTAAAAGTTTAAAAAATTGAAGAAATCAGCATGAACATTTAAATTTCTAATATTGACCAATAGTTTAAAAATCTCTAATATCAGCAAATAACCGATATGGTACATGTATCCTGCATCCATGGCATATATACTGATAAAACTACAACAGTAGTCCATATGTCCCAAATGCTTGAGTTCAGGTGTTTTATTAAATTATGATTTCTGGTCATGCAAGACTCACCATTTTGTCCAGCATTTCCTCTGGGGTCCTTGTTACAGTTGCATGGTCACTACGCCTGCTAGAGCCCATTCCCAGGTAGCTGCCCATAAATCCAGGTAAAGTTGAGGGTTTCAACAGGTACTCAAAGAAGGTCACTGGTTTTTCCTGGCTCACCATGTCCTCAGATGAACCTCTGTAATGTTCTTCTGTGTGTAGATCTCTACCCACCTCCTCATTCTCTACAGCTGCAGATCCATTGAAGTACCGATTAACGTGGTTGGCCATGTAAGTGTAATTTTCCCCAAAGTGTGTGGCGAGGCTGCTCACGTGGAACAAGCCTGGAGATTTGGGCTGAAGAAGAAGTGAACTAGGGTGTTTAGTTTTGTTTAGAGGGTCCAGTGAGACTGAAGTCTTTGACAACTGATGATCAACACCTGGTGATTCCTCAACAGTATCTGCTACTTTTGCCCCAAAGTATCGATTGATGTGACTGGCAAAGTGAAGATATCCTTCTTCCCAGGAACTAGATACATTCTTATCTATCTCTGGTCTTGTACCCAAACTTATGTTTTGCTGTGTTTGCTCATTTTCCCAATGAAGAACACCTTTGTTACCCATAACTCTTCGCTTTCTGTTTCTAGACCTTCTGAAGCCATCATCTGGTGATACCTCCACATGAATTTGCTCATCTGGATTTCGAGAGAATACAGAGTTAATGTGATTGGCCACATAGCTGTAAGTCTCCCCAAATCTGTTTGCCAAGGAGCTGATGTGGAACAGTTGTAGTCCAGGATAGGCTGAAGTCAAGGCTTGCTTTAAGGATGTTTGATGGGCCTGCTCAATAGAAGGCGTCCCTATAAATGCTCTGGACCCTCTCTCTCTCTGAACTCGTCTCTGAGTTCTGGTAAATGGTTCCTGCACTGAAGATATCAATTCAATCTGCCCGTAATCCGTCACAGAGACCTGTTTCTGCTTAAAGTACAAGTTAATGTGTTGGGAAAGACGATTAAAAGACTCTCCTAATCTCAGTCCAAGTAAGTGCATCCGAAAAGTAGTCCTACTGTTCTGGTAAACTCCAATGGGTGCTTCTGCTTTGAATGTTTCTCTACTGGAGGTTGAGTATAAATGGTACTTCTGAAGCCCCAATCCATTCTCATATTTCATATTACAGCTAACATCTCCAAAAAGTCTCTTAGTTTTTATTGATCTATGTGATTTGAGAGGAATCCTCCTTGCTGACTGAGGTGAGGAGCCGATACTCCTGACAAGGTGAGACACATTACTGATGTTTGTGAGGATATACTTCATCTTGCACAGCTGCCTTGACCCCAGGTAAGTGACCTGTGTTTTGTTAAGATACCAACCCATCCATAAAGTGCCTACAGTGTCCAAGCAGATGATCTGAATGAGGACTGGAAGAGCTTTGGCAGCAGAATCAGAATCATGGAATGTCTGGAATGAAATATAATCAAGGAAACATAAAAAATGCGATTAATCGCATCCAACATAAAAGTTTGTGTTTACATAATATATGTGGGCGCACTGTGTATAATTATTTTGTATATGTATATATAAATACACACACATGCATGTATATTTAAGAAAAAAAATATTATTTATATATAAAATATATAAATTATCTATATACATGAAAATATTTCTTAAATATATACAAGCCTGTGTGTGTATTTATATATATATTTATAAAAGAATTATACACAATGCACCCACATATATTATGTAAACACAAACTTTTATTTTGGATGTGATTAATCATTCGAGAGCCCTATAAAAAACATAAAACTTTTGAATCATATGATCTGTTCTTGTGGTGTATATTTAAGAACAAAGGCAGTTCTAAAACGTATTCCTACAAACAGGAAAATCAATAAAGATCAAAATAATGTATAATAATTTAATCCAGTGTTGATTTATGTTTGGACGCCCCCTCCTGGTCAATTATAGAGGTCAAATATCTAAATAGTGCTGATTGAGAGTGTTTAGACTTTTTGAGGATTCAAAAAAAGGAGTGAATGGATTTTTTTTCATTGTATGGTGTTTATTTGTGTCCACACACTGCAAAGACACATTTATATGCAAACACCATATAAAAGTGAATTTTGCATCCGATGACCCCTTTAAAGTCCCCGTGAACCGGAAGTTGCAAACGATTTTTCTCCAGTGCTGTGACGTATTTCCAAGTGAAACGGAATATTGAACAGAGGGCAGGGTTTTACTCTAGCGCTCCTCCTCTCCATCTCTCGCTCATAGCAAACTAACGGCTTGAGGGGAGTGGTTAAGCGTTTCCCCACCCAAGTTGTGAAACCTACGTCATCAGAAAAAGAAACCGTTCCAGACCGGAAGTAACTTTTCAGATTTTGATTAAAGATTACTAAGGTAAAACATTTTTTTAATATATATTCACTTGCACGGATTAATTCTTCACCACAAGACTAGTAATATGCGCTAACAAAGTAAATAGGTTCAATTTTGATTTCACGGGGACTTTGGTTTTTGCAGAGTGAATGTTATATACAAGCCATTCTGTGAATAAGAACAGGCTAATGCTCAGAACTGTGAAATAGGACACCAACGTGTCAACTGCATGTCATAGAAATAGCCTATTTAGAGTTTCAAAGAACCTCGAGTACTCTGGTGCTATTTATCTGTCACGCGACAAGACAGAAGAGAACTGCCACATGTCTTTGTGATCCTAGGACTGGCATGGCATTTGCATCACGATGTGTACATTCAATTCCACATGTCAATTTCCACGTGCTTTGATTTGGTCACATGGAATCAACAAGTCCTCTACTTAAAATGAAAGACAGTCACCAATAGTCTAAACCAGTGTTTCCCAACGCTGCTCCTTGAGGTACACAAACAGTGCACATTTTGGATGTCTCCCTTTTCTGAACCATATTTCTGGTCTTAGAGTTTCTACTAACGAGCTGATGAGTTGATTCAGGTGTGATTGATTAGGAAGAGTTGGAAAATGTGCTCTGTTCTGTTGGTGTGCCTCCAGGAACAGACTTGGGAAACACTGGTCTAAACGACTGCATTCTGTTTGTAGAGAGTTTGTTCATGTTTTGTGACATGGCTGACTTTTATGTATATTATATATAACTGAGAATTTAAATGCAACACAGTAATTAGCCTATACCTAGACCTATATTCATAAATTAGAACAGCACTATGAAATGAGAAACATTTTCATAAAAGATATTAAGAAGCAATACATATTTGAATGGTAACACTTGAAAATGTTTCATTTGCTAACATTATTTAACGACCCTAACAATGAACAATACTTTTACAGCATTTCATTTAATTTGAGTTAATGTTCATTTTAACATTTAAGATCAATAAATGTATTTGTTAACATTAATGCACTGTGAACCAACATTAACATACTTGTGATTATCATGTCTATTCCATAAATTAAAGGGGCTTCAATGTTAAAAATGTTCAGCTCATGCAATGATTATAACTAGTCGATCATAATCATTCTATAACAACTAGTTTTAATTATAAAAAAGCATTTTATATTCACCTAGACAGAAGGTCAAGTTAATTCCAATTCAACAAACCATACTTATCCTTGAGGGTGATTTGTAGGTCTTGACGCCCAAAGTAAACTAAATAGATTTTGTCTTTTGTCATACCTTTTGGTTTTTCCTCTTCTGCTGAACTTGACTTCAAGGAGAATAATAAATGCCCACTTTCCTTCCAAAACACATGTATTGCTTGGATTGCTTCCTGTGGGGTTTGTAATCCCACCCTACTCAAACCCTATTGGTCGGTTTAAAGGAGTACTGACCAAACCCCTGGACATTCCCCATTAAAGCACAATCTGTCCTACTACATTCCAACAGTTGAGTCAGGGGGCAACTAATTTTAGAAAACGTACCATTAAAGTTGTTCAAAGTGTCAACACTCTGACTACCCTCTCAGTATGAGTAATGTATTGTATATACAGATATTACATTGTTTTTTAAAGTTTTAAAGTAGTTAAACATCTTAATAAAAAAATAATTTGTTCTGAGTACACATGGATATTACAGTTACATTCAGTACATATTTAAAAGAATATTAGATGCAAAAAAGTAAGCTTTACAGTAACAACAACAACAACTGTTAACAACGATACATCCATTGACATGATAGTATAGCAGGGAGTCCATTTTAGTTCTCAGACCCTTATGTCTCTTTTTTCACACAGCGTCCAGTGATGCAGCCCTCTCTGCCGGTCCACTTCAGTCTGTTTCTTGCAAACAACAAGTAGGCGCGATCCATTACAGGCCTGATCAGTGGGAGAGAGATGAACCGTCCAAGCCAACCCAAACCCACCGCACTGTACATGACTGTAAAAGCTGGCACGCCACGATGAATCTGTCCTCAGAAACAGTAGCATTGAGGGATAATCATCACATACTTGATCAGGTATTGTGAAATGTATTGAAAATAAACACTATACAAATATCTGAAATACTTTTGAAACACAATGCTATTGAGATTTTTCACATGATAAAAGTGGGAAACTGATCACTCACCTTGTTATTCGTATCAATCACTGTCATTTCCTCCATTGCAATCTCATAACTGACTCCATATTTCATCCCGTCATATTCTGGCAGTGAAATGTCCACAAAATCAACTTTTTCTGCTCTGTTTCTTTGAAGAAACTGAAGTAAGCGAATTTCTTTAACACATATTGGGCATTCTCCATCATACAGTACCTATGACACAAAATGAACAAATTAGCCTAATACACAATACACCCATAGACAGAAACAGAATACACCTGCTTGCTTAGTGATGTCTGGATGGTCAGGGGCCATATTCACAAAGACTTATCTATCTTACCACAAGGAGTAGCCTACTCCTAAATCGTACTAAAATATTTCAACATTATTTATAACAAATCATGGAATTACGACATCTAAATATGTCTGTGTCCTACTACACTAAATAATAATGTCATCGAAATGCATATTCGCCATTTAGGAGCTAATTTCTTTGTGAATACGTCCCCAGATCTCTAGGTTTTAGTATATTCATTCTTGACTAGTACACGCAGTGACAAGAAACATGCGAACATGACAGTAAAGGTCACTGCTAAACTATAGTGAGAACGAGAAGTAATTTTCTCACCCTCACACTGCCAGATGAACCTCGTCCTCTCTCGAGAGAGCAGAGCAGTCGCTGTGAACTAACCACACTCGTCCTGGAGCCCACATAACGTAAAGCTCCAACCAAAGCTATCCGGACAGCCATTTCAGTCTTATGAATGGATTTGAGTGACAGAAAGCCTCCCTTCTTGCACTTTATGATTTGACCTGTCTGGATCCGATGCCGGTTAGGTGATTCGATAAGAACTTACACAACACATAAAGTAACGCGATATTACGACTTTAACAGGATATTTTTTATTCTTTTTTTCTTACCGAGTGTAAAAAAAAACAAACAAAAACAAAAGTAAGCATGTGTGCTGCTGGAGAGAATTTAAAACTTATAACGGCGTAAAGATAATTGTGAATATTTGATCTTCAATTTCCAACAAACGTCAGTGCACACGTGAGATCAACACAAAACACACTCGTTTTTCAAACTAAAAGTCCCTAACACTGTACAAATTTATTTACATTTATACACACCAAGATTAACATTCACCTAAGACCTTTTCACACACTTATATTTTTATACTTTCTATATCTATATATATATTTTTTTAATTTTGAACATTACAACAGTTATTCAATACAGTGTTGCGGAAGAATATAAAAATTAACCTTAAAATAAAATGCTGCCGACAAATACACGCTGGTGGTCCTGCAAATATACACTTATAATTGAGAGCCAGTCTCTTGACCAGATGACCATGATTTCCTGGAGGAAGACAAGCTACTCCAGGGCTAAACTGACTTAAATGAAATCTACCAATACACAGGTTTAACTTCAGATTAATGCGTTTCAAAGGACACAAACTATGTACAGTATATGTATATATAAAAAATTGATCTTTACTGATATAGTCCAAGTAATCCATGGGTCCATCACAGTTTAATAAACTGATTTCCAGGAGAAAGACAAGAGCTACTCCAGAACTTTTTCTTTTTATTTAATCACAGCAAAGATCAATCCTCAGACAGAGATAGGAGCAAGTTCATACCTTTTCTCAATGCAAATAATGATTTGTGCTTCTCTGGACAAATTCACCACACAACAAATTTCCATCAATAGTATAAAATAAACAAAATACAACATAAATCGTTTCTTCAATTCACTCCTTTATTTCTCTTGGGTATAAATTGTACAAACAATAGTGTAGATCAAATCAGCAACATCTTATTGTGACCCAGTCCCTGATCTCCATCTACATCGTCAATTCCTGTGAAGACAGGCAAAAAGACAAATTAGTAAGACTGCTTCGTATTATGACATGAAGCATTTAAAGCCTGAGCTCTTCTCAGTACAAATGAACTGGCTTCAGGAAAAATTCAGAAGAACGAAAGTCATATGTTAATTCATCACAGAAGAGTTTTGTAATATATATATATATATATAAATTGTAAAATGCATTTAACTGCATAAAGGGAGAGACGTTTTCAGTTTAACTCACCATAATAGCATTGACAATGTCGTTATTGTTATTCTTTAATGCACGCACAGCCTTCGCCCTCGATACATTGGCCTGTGACATGACCAGCTCAATGTCCTTGACCTCCACTCCGGTCTCATCAACCTGTAAATGGTAAATCAAATCACTCAAAGAATGAGGACATATTTACTTTCACATTTGTTGAATACATCAGCACAAGACCTTTCTTGAAAGCAGTATTATTCTGTGTTAAATCATAACAGTGTTCATAAACACCTCTTCCTCTTCGCTCTCCTCCTGTACTGTGGGCGTCTGTGTATTTTCCTGGATGTTTGAAACGGCTTCTCCTTGAACCTTGAATTTCTCTGCAGCTGCCAACTGAGCTTGCTGTGACAGGTCTTCAATCTGAGAACAGCAAAAACAATCCAGATTTTAGTTTGTTTGGTAAGCTTCATTGTGTTCCTCACACCATTGTGAAAGTTTCCCCTTTCAGGACAGAAAGTTTGGCTTCATTAGACTCAGAAGAACGAAAGTCAAACTGTTTAAATCATCATTGAGAGGTCACTTAGGCTGAGATAACCAGGAAAAAGGTTGCCCTGTAGAATTAGTTTTCTACCAAAAGAGGGCTGATATTGCAGTAGTGCACACAAAACTCAAACAAGAAACCAATTCTTTTTTTCTAATCTTTACCTTGGCCTCACCAAAGACAATGTAAGTATCTGAAGCTGGACTTTTGTAGACATCTGGTTTGGTGATGACAAAGAGAATGTTCTTTGACTTGCGAATGGTTACCCTGGTAACACCAGCAACTTGTCTCAACCCCAATTTGGACATGGCCTGGCAAAGGGAAGCAAGGGTACAGTTAGACAACAGTGCATGCGTTCTAATTGAATTAGGTGTTCTAATCAGATTCATTTGGTTTGAGGATGACCTACCTTCCTGGCTTTCTTCTCACTTCTGCTTTGTTTTGCTTTGCTAACAGGTTCCTCGTCAATTTCAGCTGCAGCTGCAAGCTACAGAAAGGTAATGCAATTTCAGTTCATACCGATGTAAAATTTATAGACAACTGATGTGAGAAAAAGTGAAGGGCAAATAATGCTACTGGTAGATAAGGCTGGACCCGAATATTCGCTCGGTGGGTTGGTATTTGATTTTAAATTTTGGGATTCAAATATTCGTTTTTTTCCCCGCACACCTGGCATCCTCTTTGAAACGGTTCTCATTCTCACCTATATGTTTTGAAATACAGATGCAAAATAGAAAAATGGAAAACAAATGTATTAGCCTTCTTACTCGTTATTATCAATCTAAATTAATCGACTGCAAAATATAGCAGCTTGTTAAAACTCAAACGTGAGATTTTACTGACGCATCATATGCCCCAGTAAAACCGCCCACGAGTGAACATTATCCAGCATAATGTTACCTTGTTCTATTTAGCCTATTGTAGTTTGTTTTATTCCATATAAGGGAATTCATTTAGTTTTTCTTTAACTGATCGTTAATTGAGATTTATTATCTGTTAGCTGTCTGAACCTTTGAGTATTCAGTGTTGATTACTACCGAAGCTTTGAATATTCAGTGTTTATTACTACAGTAGCCTTGAATCTCAAAAAAAGGGTATTCGGACCAGCCCTACAGGTGGATGCCATTTAAAATAATATTACCTGTGCCTGCTGTGTCTGCGCAGAGTCCTGCTCCTCCAGATCAGGAACAGATTCGTCACTGTCAGATTCAGTGCCAGACCCTAAAACATACATTACATTGATTTGCCATTAGACACACAGAATACATTTTCACCAGAATCCTGTTGAAATGACCAAAATAAATACTTGCTTTACATTCTATCTTGCAGTTTGTTTAAAAATATTTAAGTAAATTCCAATTATGGATGAAACGCTGAACAATATTCATATTGATAAGCTCAAAAAACAAACAACTACTGGCACATGCTCCTACTTTCTTAAACCGCACTCAAAGACTAAGGATAGATTTTCAGAATCTGGAGTTATCAGGCTTTCTTTCACTGATAATGTGACCTAAAGCATTATAGGGACACAACATTTGGCAAACAACAACAAACGCAGAAATCAAAGACAGACAGAAAGAGATACCCTTGTCGTTCTTGATGACTGGTTCCAGTATGGATGGGGCTTTAAGTGGTTTGGGAACAGGTGCTGGCTCAACTTTAGGGGCAAGGACAGGCTCAACTTTAGGGGCAGGCGCAGCAGCCTCAACTTTAGTGGAAGGGGCAGGTTTGACTTTAGGGGAAGGGACAGCATTAGCCTCAACTTTGGGGGCAGGCACAGGTTTAACTTTGGTGGCAGCAGCCTCTGCTTTAGGGGCAGGTGCAGCAACCTCTACTTTGGGGGCAGGCGCAGGTTTAACTTTAGTGGCAGCAGCCTCAATTTTAGGCGCAGGCGCAGCAGCCTCAACTTTAGGGGCAGGCGCAGCAGCCTCAACTTTAGGGGCAGGCGCAGCAACCTCTACTTTGGGGGCAGGCGCAGGTTTAACTTTAGTGGCAGCAGCCTCAATTTTAGGCGCTGGCTCAGCAACCTCAACTTTAGGGGCAGGCGCAGCAACCTCTACTTTGGGGGCAGGCGCAGGTTTAACTTTAGTGGCAGCAGCCTCAACTTTAGGGGCAGGTGCAGCAGCCTCAACTTTAGGGGCAGGGACAGGTTTGACTTTAGGGGAAGGGGCAGATTTAACTTTAGGGGCAGGCACAGGTTGGACTTTAGGGGTAGGGGCAGCAGCCTCAACTTTAGGGGCAGACAGAGGTTTAACTTTAGGGGCAGCAGCCTCTACTTCAGGTGCAGGCACAGCAGGTTTGACTTTAGGGGCAGGTGCAGGTTGGACTTTAGGGGTAGGGGCAGCAGCCTCAACTTTAGGGGCAGGCACAGGTTTAACTTTAGGGGCAGCAGCTTCAACTTTAGGGGCAGCAGCTGGCTCAACCTTAGAGGTAGAATCAGACTTCGTTTTAGGGGCAGGCTTAACTTTAACGGCAGGGGCAGCAGCCTCAACTTTAGCGGCAGCAGTCTCGACTTTAACAGCAGGCTCCAACTGAGTGGTAGGAGTAGACTCTGCATTAGGGGCCACCACCCCAGCTTTAGGAGCAGCAACAGGTTTAACTTTAGCAGCAGGAGCAGGCTCAACTTTAGGGGCCACCACCTCAGTTTTAACTTTAGCGGCAGGAGCAGGCTCAGCTTTAGGGATAGGGGTAGACTTAGATTTAGGTGCAGGAGCAGCCTCTATCTTATGGGCAGCCTCAGCTTTAGGGACAGGAGTAGACTCATCTTTAGGGGTGTAGATAGGCTCTACTTTAGTCGCAGGAACCGCTTTCTGTACAGGGGTAGTCTCTCCTTTAGGGGTGAGGACAGGATCAACTTTAGGAGCTGGCTTAGCTTTAGGAGCAATCTTTGCTTTAGGGGCAGGGCCAGATTCAGCTTTACTGGAGGCGACAGGTTCAGCTTTAGGAGCTGTTGGGGTAATTACACTAGGTGGCATGGGGGGGAAAGCAGGCATTGTAAAAGGATTCTCAGGTGGTAAGAGAGGTGGGAGATCATCATCCTCTAACTCTGCAGGCAGAACCCTAGGAGCAGGTTTTGATGGTGCAGCAGTGGCTGGATTCACATTTGGCACTTGGGCAGGGCCAGTCTTTGCCACTTTTGGAGCTTCAGAGGCAAACTTAGGGGTTTCAGCCACTTTGGGTGGACAGGTGGCCACGGCTTCTGAAAATGACTTGGGTGCTGGGACAGCAGATTTTGAAGTCACTTTAAAGGCCACAGGAGCCAAAGCAACTTTGGGAGAGGCAGGGGAAGCATCAGCTGCTGGTTTTGATACCTCTGGAATTGGTACAGCAGGAGATGGCAGAGCTGCCACTGGTGCCGACTCTTGAGCAGGCTTGGAGGCAGGGGGAGGCGCCTGCTCATGTTCGGCAGGTTTAAAATTCTTTGTTTTCTGTTGCTTCCCTTGTTTGCCAGCCTTTACCACCTTGGGAGCAGATTGCTCAGCTTTCAAAGCTACAGGAGAGTCAACTGGAGGGGAGGCCAAAGGGGAACATGGAGGGGTAGCACGTGGCCCGGAGGCAGATTTAGGAGAGGTGGGGGAGCTTGATGAGGCAGATAGAGAAGAACGCTTCCTGCGTCCGGCAGGAACTGGCTTAGGAGTGGTGGCATGAGAAGAGGACAGCTTGGGGTTAGTTTTGCCCTCTTTAGGTTTTGCCTGAGAGGTAGTAGGGGCCGCAGCAGCAGGTGTGGCTAATGGAAATAAAATGCTAGAGTGACTTTTTTGGCAATTAAAAGGTTGCATGATGTAAAACCGTCACATCCATGCTGGTTATGAGGGGATGCTTTCAATTGTTCAAGTGTTAAACTGTTCCACGAAAGCAATGGCTACTAAAGCAAATCAAACACCATGAAATCTGGTTAAGAAATGTTAAGACTCTGTAAAAACCACTCAACTGCACATGCATGAACCATCAGGCACTGGCAATAAACATCTAAAAACATTTTTTATTAAATTAACTTTGTTCTCTGGCACATTTATTAACCATGATGTTCCTTAGATAGACAAATAATTAAAAATCTTAAAAGGACAATCACCCAGTTAAAAGCAAGTATAATATTTGCCTACTCCAAGTCATATAGTCCTATTGTCAGCCTGTATATTATTAAGTAATATTGTTATAAATAATAATTTGTAGTTGTATTTTTAGTGTCCTTTAAAAGTTTTGTTAATGTGCTAAGGAAACGAAACCGACAGCTGTCATTTTGTACTTGCCTTAAACAAAAACTGTATAATAATTATGCGTCTTTTATGAGGAGGACCCTTGACAATTTGTAAATTGATCACCTTCCAATTTATTTTTGTAGTCGGTTTTAAAAACATTATCAGAGAGAGTCCTCAATCCTCATGTCGTCAGTGTGGTTATGTTATGAAATTAGGGAAGGCAAATTAATTGTAGGTCCTAATATTAATTTGATAAAACAAGTCTGCTAATAACAACAACATAATTGTCTATCGGTATAAACCCAGTCAGGATATTAGGAAATATGTGAACTTTAGTCAAAGAATATAATAAATACTAAATAACATGAATCTCAAAAAACAAGGCTATCACATTCTGCCTAGATAAAAACACATAAATAGATTTAGTTCAACCTATCTTGTCTCCCCTTTGACAAAGATGCCTCTGTTATTCCTTGTAACAGATGCAAGCAATCATATTTCTACCCCATGTTGTCATAACTGCAGTTTACTATCAGTGTACCATCCAAGAAATAAGTGTCCCATACCTGTGATTGAACTGGCTGAACTTGTCAGATATTTGACCGAGATGTAAAGTATGTAAAGACTAAGCACACACACACACACACAAATCAATTTTGCTACATAAATTCAAGAATTAACATTTCCATTGTCAAATTAAAAATTTAGTACTCAAGATATGAAGAGAAAAGACAGTGTTCCTCAAGATCAGGATCACTATAAGACTTTTTTTAACATATTTCATTCATGCTTCTCCTCATGAAGATCTGGCAAATACATTCCTCAACACAATAAATCCCTCCATCCCTAACCTAACACAAAAAAAAGGTTCAAAATTGTGTATAAATATTCAGGTTGAGATTACTCAAATTCAATGAAATGTTAGGAAAACGTTCATGCAGTGTTGCGTTGCCACATTCCATTAAATCATTTAAGGATGCGTGTGCTTTCAATGTCAAACAAAACAAAAAGTACCATATTAAACAGTACAGGCTAACACTGTTGGGCAAGGCCATCCTGGATCACTCTTATTTTTCAAAAACTAATGTTGTTTGTCAATACCTCATAACCAACTATATACTTAAATCATACATAGCAGGTATTTGTTGAGGCTTAAAGGGGTTATTTAAAAAAAAAAAAAAAACATTTTTTTTTTATTTGTCTGTAGTGTACAATGAAAGCCAATGGTTCGTGTTGTTTTGAACTGATCTTTTGTGTTCCACAGAATAAAGTCATACAGGTTTGGACCAACATGAAATTTGTCTGAACTCTCTCTTTTATGAAACTAGTGTAGATTGCAATACAGGGAGGGGCTCAAGCAAATTAATTTTAAAAACCTCTAGGTGGAGAAAAACTGACTCAAACTACATCCCCACCCTACAAAACATGACACCACATCCAACTAGAGAAACTGGCTTTGTGAAGTCTCTACAACAGCTGGTAGAGTACCATAAATGAAACGTGAAGGACATCTGAAACAGGCGCAAAAATAGCATAAACAGACAGAACAACATTTTAGGATCTGCCTTATATTTTAAAAAGTGAAAAACAATATTGCTCCAGGACCCCCTCAAACAATTTTTGTTTAGTGTCAGACATGCACATTTAAAGATAGTTACTAACCCGTCTCAGCCTGGGGCTGCTGCATCTCCTGCTCTGTAACAGGGACAGTTTCTGTGGCTTCGCCTGGCATTCTGGACTGCAACAGAAATGAGAGATAATATAGCACATTATAATCAGTTTTAGTCTGGGTCTTTGTGTTCATGTAGCTTTTGCTATTCAAACAGAGCAGCGCACCAGGCCTCTTCCTGTAGGCCTCTGCTGACAGCTGAATAAACCCACTACTGTGTTACATTTCACAAGCATTGAGCTTAATTACATGATAAAACATTTCACAAGTCCACCGTACAGAAACGGTGATCTTCACCGTTACATCAACACTCACAGCACTACAGAGTATGGCCTATTTACAATCATAACGACATAAAAACTTAGTTTTAAAAGCCGTTCATAGGTACATGTGTAGCGATGATGCAAATTTCACGTGTGTAACAGAGCAGCACTGTCACGCTGCTGCTGTTGTGTATGAGTAACTTATAACCAAACGAAAACAAAACAACGTGGACAAAAAAACATTCATAATGTAGTTATCATACCACGTGTGTCGTTATCTCTGGTTTTTAAACGATTTAATACGCGAGATCAACTTTCAAATCAGAGATTACTGTCCCAAACAATGCTAATTATTTTAACTATTACATTACAGACGGCTCATAAACATTGCTGTATTTGATTATAATTATATATATTCACACGATTTAACCGTTTCGTTAGGTACAAAGCACTCGTTTGAAGTCCTCGCATAAAGCGAGCTGCGGTGCGTCTCGCTCCCCCATTTTGAACTGTCTGCCGGCTGTATTCATTACGATATTTAGCCAATAAAGAAGTCAAACAAAGAAATCTTTACCGTTTAGTACAGAGGAACACTAAAGCATCAATATAGGTAGTAAATGAGAGGGTAAAAACACTAATGCAACGTTGGATGACAGTAGATGTAACACAGAAGTACTCACTAGATCAGGGCACAGGATCCAAGATGGCTGTAAGAGAGGGTTTCTGACCTCTGCGTCGCTCTGATGTCACAGCTCTGTCTTCCGGCTTCAACAGGAAGTTGTTTTTCGATGCACTCTTGCTGGCAGTGAGGAACCGCATTTTCGGGTAGAAAAAAAAAATGTATTTATGTGTTATGTCTGTTATTTCAATGCAAATGTGTTTGTAATTTCTTATTTAACAAAAGTCACAAAAATGCTTTGAAGGAAGGCAAGTGTTTTTGTTTACATAATAAATAGCATTGCTAAGCTAACTAACCTGAATACTTTTTTTAAAACGACTGCGTGACGTTCTAAAATTAGGGCCAAAACAATCCCTTTTATCATGTGGATATGCAAAGTTTAATAAATACAATAAGCGGATTCATCTTTATATGTAACTTCAGACTCTACGAACCCCCAAATATCATCTTCCTCTTGCATGGCACACACATCATTAAATTTTAAGAGGCAGTTCGACATATTCATACATGTATAAGACAGTGACTCAAATCAATTTATACAGCTAAATAGTGCTAATTACATTCTAAGTATGTGAGTATATAGTTACTATATTACATTTTTATCTACTCTATAATACTGGTAGTTGTGTTATGTGTTTATTTCATGTTATTTATTTATTAATTTGTACATGAGTTACACTGTTTTTTTCTTAACTTCTACCTGACCCTCCTAGTACTCTAATTAATGTGATTCCTTCTCTTCGGACCCCAGTTTGTTAACACCCTAGCCGTAAATATTATTATTTCATCCCAACAGAGATATGTCTATGTCCCATTTGTATGGGCGTAGAGGTGAGGAGGAGGAGGAGGATGGTGTGGAAATTGAAAAGTTTGAGGTGACTGAGTGGGACTTGGCCAATGAGTTCAACCCAGAGAGACGCAGACACAGACAGACTAAAGAAGAAGTGACTTATGGGATTTGGGCAGAGCATGACTCTGATGATGAGCGGCCCAGTTTTGGGGGGAAAAGGTATGTTGTTGTTGATAAATGTTTCAGCTGTCAAATTACTAGAGACCTTGTTGATTAAGTAGTGAATGAATATCATTTTATTCGTCATTTAATAAATTCAGCATTCAGTATTGATATTTGTATCCACACAGAGCGAAAGACTATTCAGCTCCTGTGAACTTTGTGAGTGGTGGCATACGAAAGACTGCAGCTGAGGAGAAATTGGAGAAGGAGGGTTCAGATGATTCCAATGACAGTGGAGATGTACCTCCTCCTCCACCTCGCACTGCAGTTCCCAAAAAGCTCCAAACGGTATGTTGAGATGCCTACAAATGTTACACAACAATAGCATCTTTGTCTAATCTTCATACACTACCATTCAAAAGTGTTTGAAGTCTTTTATGCTCATCAAGCCTGCATTTATTTGTTCTAAAATACAGTAATATTGTTAAATATAATTTTATTTGTATATATTTAAAAAGATAATTTATTTCTGTATTGCACAGCTGAATTTTCATCAACCATTAGTCCTGTCTTCAGTCACATGATCCTATCGAAAGAAACGTTTCTTTTTCAGCATTATTTATAATTTATATATATATATTTTTTTAACATTATGAATGTCTTTACTGTCACATTTGATCAATTTAATATGTCCTTGCTGAAGTATTTATATCTTTCAAAAAGTCTTACTGACCCCAACCTTTGAACTGTATAGTAAATGTCTTTGAATTCTTTTTAGGGTGGGAGCTTTAAGACATCCCAGAGGTTTGCAGGCGGTATTAGAACAGGGCAGGACCTGGGATCCTGGGAGAAACACACACGAGGCATTGGTCAAAAACTTTTGCAGAAGATGGGTTACATTCCAGGAAAAGGATTGGGCAAAAATGCTCAGGGTAAAAAATTTCATACCACAATATACTACTTTTAGTGTATTTAGCTTATTGTGAATTATGTTATGCACTGTGTGCTTACCCGGAAATCCATTTCCGGTAGCATAATGTGAATATCTTTGTCTGCAGGTATTGTGAATCCTATTGAAGCTAAGCTGCGGAAGGGGAAGGGAGCAGTTGGTGCATATGGTAATGAGAGGACCCAGCAGTCCCTGCAGGATTTCCCTGTTATAGACTCTGAGGAAGAGGAGGAGCAAGTAAGTCTACACTATAACACGAGTGAATGGGTGAATGTGAGGCAATATATGTGAAGCGCTTTGGTGGCCATGGGTCTGTTGAAAGTTGAATTAAAATACTATTATTTGTATAACTTTATTAAAAATCATAAACTGTAATATTTAAACAAAACTGCAAAAACCTCAAACAATATTTAATAGTACTCTTTATTGGCTTTATGACATGGTTATGTTTTGATTGCTATCAAATTCTTGATCACAGTGGACAAATCAAATTCTCCATTACTGTTGTTTAAAAGATTCACATATCCAAATAAGCAATTTCAATAACCTAAAGCAATTGTTGTAAACACAGCATGGAGAAAACTGCATAGTTTTTTCTTTTGGTCAGTAAACAACAGCTTCGGATTAAACAATTCAACAGTAGGTCCACAAACCTCAAAACTTTTTTTACTAGCACTGCTTCAATTGTCCTTTTATTCTTCATTCCATCTTTGCAGGAATTTCAGAGAGAGTTGGGGCAATGGCGTAAAGACCCGGGAACGACAAAGAAAAAGCCCAAATATTCTTACAAGTCTGTGGAAGAGCTGAAAGCTCATGGCAAACTGGCCAACAAGAGCATGAGCAGACCTGCTGGAGAACTTGCTCAGGTCAAGGTGAGAGCCCAAAACAATTAGAATACTGCATAATAACCATTTAAATATATCCCAGAGTAAACAATCCCTCTTGTGTTCTAGGTGATCGATATGACGGGCAGAGAGCAGAAGGTGTATCATAGCTACAGTCATATGAGTCAGAAGCACAGTGTTCCTGAGGAGGCACCTTTGAGCGTAACCACGCGAGAGCAGAAGAGCACTGGCTTCGCTCTGCCGGAGCTGGAACATAACCTCAAGCTGCTCATTGAGCTCACAGAGCAAGACATCCTACAGGTAAAGCACTCAAACACCTGCACAAAAACGACAGTTAATTAGCAAAAATTAACACTTATTCAATATAAATATTTAATATTTTAAATGTTTTTAGTATTTGTAAATGTCCATTTCATGTGGTGTACCACTTAGGTGCTCCTTAGATGCATGAATTTGAAAGCCGTTGTGTGGGAGGAAAAAATTAATAATTAAAAAAAAAAAAAAATCTCATAGTTGGACATTCTGTCGAACCCTTCACAGTTTACTTGCAGTATGTTTAATCGTGTAATTCACTTAAGAATAATGTGAAAGAATAATGCACGAGAATAATAGCAAAACAGCGAGCAAAGAAGTCTAAACGGTAAAGATAGAAGACTGTTCTTATATTATGTCATCTTACCTGAGTGTTCCTTGGCAAACATTTCAATATTAACATGAGCGGAGTGGAATAAAGAAAGCGGTAAGCAGGACTGATATTCAAAACTGTAAGTACGCGCTGCCTTGTTTACGGTATGTGTATCTGCAGCAGGCGGCGTCGGTTTTCTTTTTGAATGACGAATATAGACTAATATATTTGCAGAAATAGAATAATGTCTCTCAGCCAACTCTCATTCTACAGACAAATCTCCCTCTTGCTCCCCCTTCTTCCTCCTCCTCCATCATGAGTATAAACGCCCCCTATTGCTGATTGGCTACAGATGTGGTCCGATCCACATTCAACAGCTTTTCTCAGAAATTGCTTTCTGCACCTTTTATAATAAATCCTTGCTTTGGTCAATGACGGATGCATAGAGCAAGTTTTTTTATTGATTTGTCTAGTAGAAAAAAAATTCATGCCCGCTTACTTCACCTGAATGGTCTGTGGGTTTGTGTTGTGTGTGTAGAGTGCACGGCGTCTGCAGCATGAGAAGGACACTGTGGTGACCCTGACCCATGAGAGTGACGCCCTGCAGGTCCGGCTGGCAGAGGAGGAAGAGTCTCTTGGTCGGCTAGAGCAAGTGATGAACCTAGTGGAGAGCTTTGAAGCAGGCGATACGGAGGGAGGCTCTGCGCTCAGCCTTCAGGAGTGTGCGAAGGTCTTCCAGCAGCTGCAGACAGAGTTCTATCAGGAATATAAGACTTTGGGTTTGGGAGATATAGCTGTGTCTGTTGTGCATCCTCTATTGAAAGAGAAGCTTCGCAACTGGGATCCATTGAAGGTAAAAAACATTTTTTATTAATCAGCATATCAGCAAATTTCTGAAAGATCATGTGACACTTGAGATTGGAGTAATGAAGCTGAAAATTCACTCACTCAGGAATAAATTGCTTTTAAAAATGTATTCAAATAGAAAACAGTTATTTTAAATTGTAATAAAATTTCACAATATTGCTGTTTTAATTGTATTTGATAAAATAGATGCACCCTAGGTGAGAATAAGGGACTTGTTCTAAAATAAATAATTGTACCGACCCCAAACCTTTGAACTGTAGTGTATATGAAGTGTATACTGGGAATGTATATCTATATAATGCATCTTATTATTGTGTTCACCTTGTGTGTAAGCTCTGAATTCATTTACACTCTCTGGCCCTCATTTGTGAAATAAACGTATGACAGAGAAAACTGGGCGAAGAAACTATGGCCATTTCCACATAAAACTTTGATCAATATGGACGTGAGTGGTGGCTACGATTTAACAAATAGCAACCAAATGTTACATTGCAAATATGACAACAGGTGAGCCCATTAGCCTGTTGTTTAAAATGAATGCCACTATAGCTTAATTTGTATTGTTTTATAGTTAAATATATCATTTATAGCTACTTATTTTTCATTCTTGTGAAATACTGTTCAATATGAAGAATTTGTTGCCTAGTTTATAGTTTTTATGTTTGTAAATGTTTCGTTTTATTTACCGGTATTTAAGGCATCTAAATCATGCATTTTTATGGGCGTATGATTGTTTTCAGCTGACACATTTTCAATGTACGATGGGATTGGCAGCATACGAATGTTTCATAAATGACACGTGAACCCTGTCGTAAGATGATTTCTGCGCTCAGATCTGTGCTCGTTTCTTCGTTAGATTGATAAAATGAGGCCTCTGTTTGTCTATAGGACTGTTCAGATGGTTTAGAGGAAGTCGGTCAATGGAGGGCCATTCTCGAAAGCTCACAATCTCTTCACGGTGGACCAGACACTTCTAACATGGACCACTATCACAGGTAAACTATATCCGAGAGTGTGTATGTGGTGTGTCTCTGGAAGCAGATGATTTGAGCTGGAGTTTTTTGTGCAGGTTGATATGGGAAGTGTGGGTTCCAGTCATGAGGACCTGTGTGTCCCAGTGGCAGCCCAGAAATGTGGGGCCCATGGTGGACTGCGTAGAATGCTGGGCTCCTGTATTACCGCTGTGGATTCTGGACAATGTTTTGGATCAGCTTATTTTTCCACGACTACAGCGAGAGGTTTGTGCTGAATATGTGACCAATGTGTACTGAAATTTTTTTTTTGGTAAACACAAGTATGGGTGTCCATGCAATATAACTTCTCTGTCTGTTTTTGGATAGGTGGACAACTGGAACCCACTGACTGACACAGTGCCAATCCATTCATGGATTCATCCCTGGCTACCCCTGATGCAAACCCGTCTTGAGCCGCTGTACGCCCCCATCCGCAGCAAACTAGCCCATGCTTTGCAACGCTGGCACCCCAGCGACTCCTCTGCCAGACTCATTCTGCAACCCTGGAGGGAGGTCTTCACACCTGGAGCCTGGGAGGCCTTCATGGTCAAAAATATCGTCCCCAAACTGGGTATGCTCTTATCTGCTAGATTTTCAGTGTCAGACTTTTGGAGTCTGAGGGAGTCTCTGAAGGTTTTGCTACTGTGTTGCAGCTCTATGTTTAGGAGAGCTGGTGGTGAATCCTCATCAGCAACTGCTGGAGCCATTCAACTGGGTGATGGACTGGGAGGGGATGCTCTCGGTCTCCTCTATGGTTGGATTGCTGGATAAGAATTTCTTCCCCAAATGGCTACAGGTCAGTTCAACAGTCTTTTAGAATCAGTCAGAAGAATACAAAAGTGTGTCATTTGAGCAAAAAAAAACAACACTTTTGCTTTTTGGAATTTTAAGTTTGAACAGACATACTACAAAATGGCATACAATAGTGCTTAAGTACTCGAATTGCGGTGCACCTTTTTTAAATCAACTTATTTTAAGATAAAGCAGTTGGCCAGTGCTTTAAAAAAAACTTAATTAAATTAAGTTGCATTTAAAAATGAAATTAATTTTTTTTATGTTACATTTAACTAACATCACAAAAGGGACGTTGTAAAGGAAAAAAAAAAAACGTAAAAACTTTGCGTTCCGTAGCAAAGAACACAAGTTTCTTGGGGGAACATCAAGGATTTATGAGTGTACGTGAAGTTTCTTGTGGAAATGCAAATCTTTTGCAATAGAATGCAAAAGCATTGGTTTTTTTTTCCATTTTCATCAGTTTAGGGTGTCTGTCCATTTTATACATAATTATATTATTTTATATATAAAATTTATTTTATATTATAATATACATAATTAAATATTAAAGTTTAAATTGTGATCTTTTTATTTATTATTTTACTGTTACATTGAACTACATTAATTCATACACACAATTATTTTGTTATATATTTTATTACAAGTTTCTGTACTTTTATTCTTTAATTTTTTTTTTTAATCTTCATTTTACCTTTAAGTGGCACTCCTACATCTGAATGAAGTACTGAAAGTTTATTTTGTTTCCTGTTGCAGGTGTTGTGTTCCTGGCTCAGCAACAACCCGAACTATGAAGAGATCACTAAATGGTATCTTGGCTGGAAGAGCTTATTCTCAGAGAACCTGCTCAGTCACCCATTGGTCAAAGAAAAACTGAACGAGGCCCTTGACATTATGAACCGTGCCGTAGCCTCTGGACTAGGTCAGTCATGCTCTAAGTCCACTAAACATATTTATAGCTTTGTACAGGTGTCTCATTCTACCTTCAACTTCACCTATGTCTGTTGTTGCAGGTGGGTATATGCAACCTGGAGCAAGAGAGAACATTGCCTATCTGATTCAGACGGAGAGAAGGAAAGATTTCCAGTGCGAGCCTCTGCCTGAGCGCCGTGAAGTGGAGAATTCTGCCACACGCCCACCAGGCACCGCAACGGTACCAACAGCTGTACCTACCAACTTTAAAGATCTAGTCCAGGCCAAGGCTGAGGAGAACGGCATCGTCTTCATGCCACTGGTAGCCAAACGGCATATGGGAAAACAGTTGTTCACATTCGGCAGAATAGTCATCTACATTGAGCGTGGAGTGGTCTTTGTCCAAGGTGAGAAAACCTGGGTTCCAACATCACTACAGAGTCTAATTGACATGGCCAAATGAGACTGATGGTTGGTCAAAGACAAGCAGTTTACAATTTGCTGTCTAGTCTGCTTCCACACAGCTTTAAAACTGTATCTTGATATTGTCTATCATTGTTGTTTTATAACACAGAAGAAATGCTTTTGAATAAATTTGTGCTTAAATTAACATCATATTTGATTGTGTTGTACTCAGTCACCCAGCACTTATTATTTTCTCTAAATTCAAATGTCAGAAGAACAACCACTTTCATTTGTAATTGATATTTTCCCAAACCAGACAGCTACATAATATATTTGTAAAAGTTATTTTATTAAGATTGTAGAAAAATTAAACCATCCTGAGAAAAGTAATAACTGACTAATTCATACATAACGTGACTTCTTGTTCTTTGTGAAGATACAGACACTTTGACTTACAAACAGATGGTTGGCAGACAAACATTTAAATGCATTATGAAAAACTGCTGATTAGCTGCTATGTCCCCACTCATCAGTCTTAGAAGTCTTTCTGAAGATCTGCAAAATAATAAATCACATTGAATTAATTCATGCAGTCACTAACACCAAAACCGAAAATCAATCATTCTGAGAATGCTACAAATTAGCTTGCATTATAATCAACGGAATGAAAACTGAATAATCTAAATAAAACTGAATTTAAGCGGAAGTCTTTTTAAAGACAAACATCATTTAATGCACAAAAATAAATTTAATGAAATACAGGAAATGAGCATGCAGAATTACATATCCAATTGACTGTGTCATGCAGCTTTTACATTACAAATGGATTAGGGATCCAATCAAGTGTATGATTAACAGAAGCTTGTTTATAACTCACCACTCTTCTTCAGCATCTCTCCTTTCCGAGATCGAGCCATTGCCTCCAAAAAATGATCAAAGACCTTGACATACTTGGCCAGGCTGGTGCGCTTATAGTCTACACATAACCAAAAACATGTTTAGCACTCAGCACCTGCCCACAGAACTGAGGATGAATCTTGAACAAATAAATTGGGGAGTCATGTTTGCTCACCTCTGATTCTGCGTCGCTCTCCAGCATCTTGTTCATTCTCCTTGTCCTTCATGTCCTCGTCCTCCACCTCATCTGTTCTGGGTTTCTCCAGCTCCTCACAGATCAGACTACAGAGACATGAAAGCAGTTGTCACGTCCTACAAATTTATATGGAACTACCCTGCAAAAATGGACACTGATATATTCAATATTTACCTGATCGTAGGAACCTCAAAGGGATCAAACGTGTCCAGTTCTTTCAAATCTATTGGCACTGAGATTCGACCTAAAGACAAAAAGAATTAAGATGTTTAAATGACATTTGCAACCCATTTTACTTTGAATGTAAAATATACAAAAATGATTAATGCAAAATAAGACTAGAAACATATACACTACCATTCAAAAGTTTGGGGTTGGTAAGATTTTTTTATTTTTTGTTTTTGAAAGATGCTTCTTATGCTCACCATACATTTGATCAAATATATGCAATCTGTTATATGCAAAAAACAGTAATTGTGAAATATTAATACAATTTAAAACTTTTCTATTTTTAGAAACATTTAATTTACTTGATTTAAATTTATTCCTGTGATGGCCAAGTTGAATTTTCAGTATCAGTATCACATGATCCGTCAGAAATTATTCTAATATTACTTTTATTGATCAATTTTTTATCAATTTAATTCATTCTTGCTGGATAATAATTACTGACCCCAGAACTTTTGAATGGTACTGTATAAATGAAGTTTGATCTCACCTGTCTTGGGGTGTACGCTGAAGGGGCTCTTCAGTAAGTGGTTCACTCCTTTACTGACATTGACATCAAGGCGAGGGTAACAGTACTGCAACATGATCTCCTTATCGAAGTACTGACCACCCTTCTTAGAGCTCGACTTAACACAAACAAATAGCAATAATGGGAAACTGAACTACATTTTATGCTGATTTATTTTAAAGATTAGGTGCTCTCAGTGTTGCTTTGCACTTACCTTTTTATGTTCAACCAGAGTGCAGAGTTCTTCCCATCGCTCCATTGGGTTTTTCTGCTTCTGAAAAAAGGCTGTCAGGTCCTTTCTGATATGTGCAGTCAGACTTAAAGAAATAAACAGTACTGGTATTGGTACCGACTACTGAAATCTTGTTAAAGCAGCACTATGCAGTTTTATTACCTTAACTGAATAGCTTCTGAGTTATTGTAAAGGTTATATGACTATTTTCGGGTTGAATGTTGGGCGTCTCGGAAATCACAAAAACGGAAATCCTGCATAGTGTGGCTTTAAGGTGACAACACTACTGGGGACGAAAGGATATCTTCAGGTAGTAGAGTGAGCACTTTGTCTACACTCTCCTTATTGCCTAAAATATCCTGTTCCACAATGGCGTACTGTGGGAAATAGCGCTCCACCACAGACAGAGAACTCCTAAAAGAAAGAGAGAGAGACTACAGTCACACCAATTATGTTGACACGATATATCCTTAAGAAGGTGGGCCATTTTTTCCCCTTACTTGATGAAAGGATGGATTGGATCTGACAGCACAACTTTTCTCATGGTGTCCTCACCACCCTAAAGAAACATGCACAGGACACACAATTAATTAAAACACACAAAGCGTAAAAAGTCAAGCTTTTTGACTAGATATGTGTATTTGGTAAACAAACCAAGGATGCAACTGATATTTGAATACCTTGACTAAACTGAGATATTCTGCCACGGCAGACCGCGCCGCTACTGAGAGCTTCCTTGCAGCATCATCACAAACCCAGCAATGCACCCCTCTCCGGCCCGAATACACCCACAGGAGATGATGGAATCCAAAGTCCTCTGAACCACACATTCAGAACAATGCAGGTTAACTTTGTTCTTTCTGTATCTGTTTTGATGTTCCTTAAATGGTAAATGTTCTGTTGATGAGAGATCCCCCTTACCCCGAAGTGCCCGGTCCAGAATACGGATAGCGATGGTCATTAAAGTCCAGCACTTTGAGCAGATATCAGCAGCGCTGAAGAACAAAAATATGAATACGTTAACAGAAAATGCACACAATAACGGCATTTAATAAGCATCATCAGGCATATTAGGATGAAATGGGAGAAGGCATCTGTATACCTACCTGCAGCAACGCCTGACATCATCATAGTCTGTCATGTCAATGTCAAACACCAGCTCCTTCTCCAGGGCCTGGAAGGTTCCAGACTTCACAGTGTTGTGTTGACTGGGCTGTCAATCACAGAAACAGAGAATTAGGATCTCTTTTGATAAGGGATTTCATTTTCCAAAAGAAATATGAAGCAGTTTAAAGAGTCAAAAATTTGAGAATTCATTCAAATTAATCACGCAGCAAATATTCAAAGACTCAATATTCATTCAATCTATAAATTATGAAATATGAAATTATTTATACAAATGTAATGACTATATTATATCACTATATAATAATACAATACTATCTCGATATAGCTATAGTACTGATATACATTTAAAAGTATGAATATTCCATTATTTCTGTCAAATAATATCCATTTCTAATCATAAAATCTTTGCATAATAATAAACAGTGTAAAATAACTAGCAAAATGCTGTAACATGCCATAATATAGAAACATGATGAGTTATATATTACCCTGTGGCTGTAGACAGCTCCAATATCAATCTTGTAGGGAACCATTTTCTGCATCTCTTTCTCCAGCTCATTCTGAGTGCTGAAAGACTGATATCTGACATAAATGTCATCTTTAAGCGTGAAGGAAAATTCACGGTTCTGGAAGTAGTTTTTAGACACTGCAAAGAGGAAAAAATAAGTAGAATGTGAATTTAAAGCTTGAAGAGTCATAATATTATTGAATATGCACTCATGCAGGAGCCATATTGATTAAACTGAAACATTTATAGATTTTGAACTATACACAAACTACAAAAAAAAAACATTGAAAATGAATGCTTACAGTGAATGGCTCGTTGTGTGATAATAAGAGATTGAATTAGTGCCTCGGATATTTACTTACCACCGCCATAACTTAACCAGCGATAGTACTGTGGAAACGGGAAGAGTTTGCGATAATACAGGGGTAACAAATCAGGCAAAAAAGCTGGATTATAATCTGCGTTAGACATGTTTAAGTTTATCAGTGTTGTTTATTCTCAATGACAGCTGAGTTGATCCTACAACCAACCAGCGCGGGAAAATGTACGTAAATAGGAAATGACGTACTGTGTCCTTATTCGTTGGTCTCGCGCACAGTTACTGTTTTCTACTTGCTTTGCTGCCACCTCAAGGCTCGGATAACAGTGTTTTTATTATGATTATTTGTTTTTCAATAATGATTGAAATCACTGATGGACTGGCACTGGCTGGCAGACGGTGTCCTACCGTTAGGCTGGAATGAACTCCAGCAGTATAAACGCGTGGATGAACGTTTATGTCTGAGAAGATTCGAGCGTAACAATTTTTAAAGTTGTGTTTGTGTGTGTGGTAAAAAAAGTTAGTTAACTAGTTACCAGGGAGCAAACTCTGTGACAACGAACATCTTGAGAAAAATGAGACGTGATTTGTGGTAAATACAGAGAAAAATCAAGGTAAATTTCAGGCGTTAAAACAGAACTAAATTAACGTTGTTCTAGGTTAACGTTAATTTTCCAGACAGACATTCATTTCAAGTCCTTCCTTATTGCTGACAAATTATGTAAGAAGGGTGAATATATTATTATTTAATTGTGTTTATTTAGGGTAATGAAATGCTAGCACTACCTGTAAAATTAGCCTAGCTAATCAGTGGACCCCCCCCCCCCATTTAATGCTGTTGTATGGGGTAGAAATGAATAATATATAATTTGTATTTTTATATATGTATGTATATATAGAGAGAATTTTGAAGAATTTTCACGTAATCCACGTGCAGCCTACTGCTGGACAAATAATGTATTATTTAAAATGTATTGTAATACAATGGCTCACTTTTGAAGAAAAAACAAACAAACAAAAAAATAAAACAGTCTACCTCTTTTACATCTCCATTTGGCATGAAACACTAAAATACTTTCCCCCCAATTTTTCGTTTCAGAATCTCTATCTCGCAAGGACAGAAATGCTATGAGGACTGGGCAGACTGCGACACACAGTCACGTGACTGCATGCATATTGATAATTCTGCAGCTAGAGCTTGATCGAGCTTGGTCCACAGTCACCGCAGTAAACAGGTGAAGTGTAAATATTAAATGTGTACATGTGGGTATGATTTTTCACTGTGGCGTCACCAGGAATATTATCCCAGGCCTTTTTCTGGTGCCAGAAAATGAAGGCATTCTGTGACGGAAAGAAAAATACACTGTCTCTGCTCTCATATTGAAACATATTGGAATGTGTGTTTTTGAGATGGAAGGGGATGTGTGTCTTGTTTCTGTTAATCTCTCAAAAACCTCTAAAGAGACGTTGTACTTTATGTGAGTAACTGAAGGCAAATCCTAATGGAGTGCGGCTCACAGGAACTCTTGTGAAAGTAAGAGCTCTCACAGGGAGAGTGTCTGACTGAGAGCACTTGTGTCTGAGTGTATCAGTCTCTTTTCCACCTCTCACTGTCTGTCTTTTTATTCAGCGTTGAATTGAGTACATTCACGTTTAGCAAGGCCTATGTTTTCCTTATGTTAGAGGATTTTACTTCCGTCAGCAAGTCTAAATATTAATTACTTCCAACTTCCCGAGTGACTCAACTGAGACATCCTCATGTAGCAACTGTTCAAAGCTATTTTAGGCTTAATACTCTTCTCTGAACAAATGCCTTTCCTGTAGTCCTTCGCGGATCTATTTTCAGCACTTTGAATAAAATTGATCTTCCTGTTCTTGAAGAATCTCCTAATAGCAGAGCAGGCTATCATACTGAATGGGTTAAGCTGTTACACAATTAAAATAGTAAAACAATTAAACAATAAATAAATATGAAACCATTTTCAAAAAAATTGGGTCAGTAAGATTATTATTATTTGAAAGAAATTAATATTTTTAAGCAAGGACACATTAAATTGATCAAAAAGTGACTAAAGGCACAGAGGTACTAAAGGCTTATTTCAAATGAATGCTGTTCTTTTTAAAGGGATAGTTCAAACCCAAAATTTCCTTCTCTGTGTGTAAAAAGAAGTTCTTTATACATCACTGAAAGCATAGTTATGGATGCCATATCCCATTTCTGTTAATAGACACTCAAAATGTTTACACACTACACCTTTAAAAAAATATGCTTGTCCCGAGAGTTCAAGATTTCAGTTAAAATCTCCTGCATTTTATAGTTGACTTTCTCCTCATTATATGCTAATGTGGTTTTATAATGCAAAGATATAATGATTTTAGAAATTTTGTAGCTCATAATTCCCAAAATGATTCTAATTTAAGAGCACAGTGCTTGAAACTCAACCACATCAAATATTTTACTAGAGAAAACACACATTTGTGCATTGGGATTTTGACTCAAAACCTCCTTAGTTACTGACACGCAGTACTTGTGACAACTAGCCCCATCCCCCCCTATATTACTGAAATTGCAGCTTGCAAACCTCTTTTCAGTGTTTGTTTGGGACGGAGATAAAGAGAATGGGGTTGGCACCACCTTGTTTACTTGATCAGCTTTGACAGAAATAGACTGTAATGTTTGTCCTACAACAAGCTGTTGTAGCGGGGCAGGATGAGGGGCTGGTGGTGAAGCATGAGAGGGGAGAGAGAGTGTTATCTGGGCGACAGGGTGAAGCATGTCAGGGCTTCAATATGGAACTCCACCGACATGGGAGTCTCTATTGTTCAGTTCACATCCTCCTCCTGCAGTGGTGTTCTCCGTGTGTGGGTGGAAGTGGCTTTTCCCTCAGTGGAAAATCTCAAAGCTGGGCTTCCCTTTATGAGTCCTTCCTTCTGAGGAAGAAAGAGAACTTCCCTCAAAACAGGTGTAGACTGTTGTTGATGGGGGGGGTTGTGCTCTGACACACTTATGATCTAAGGAGGATGCCTGCCGTTTGATTTTTTTAGTTTCAGGTAACATCAATTACTAATGGTACATCACCCAGCAAAAGCTATCTAGGAGTATTATAATACACAGTCTTGATCCTCATTTGTCTTTATTCAATTCAAATGAATTACAAACGTGGTCATCGCACGAAAAGGGTTGCGTGGATACGGTTTCGATTACTGATAAACGCTGGGCACAGGTGTTAATTAAAATGTACCGTTTTAGTTGGCCTGATAAGCACCTGTTTTCCGCTTTCATCTTCACACAGAGAATACATGCGTGCTCAAAAGAGACCTAAATTCATTTTCATTTTGTGCGATTTTTCTCTTTTAGGGAGTTGGAAAGTAATTCTGTGTGTGCACACATACGCACCTACACACATGCTCTAAGACTTCGCTGCTGTTGCTATGACTACATTCTTTCTGCGGTAAATGTGTTGTCTGACACTGTAAAGTCAAAGAGAATACTCATGTTTTCATATCTACTCCTGTCTCTTTTCTTTGTCTCTCACATACTTGCTCCTCTCAAGGTTGTGGGTAATTTTGGTTGCGGCTCTGTGTGACCTTGAGACTCTTAAAGAGCGCCCTACAATACCGATCTTTCTGTATGTGTGTGTTGGTTGTGAACACATAACTAGTAGTAATACTTTGAATATCTTGATGAATTGGGAATATATTCATGAATATATTCATTTAACCATTTTGGATACCTTGGTGGATAGAAATGCTTATAGTACTATATGCTTAAATGCTTATAGTAAGTATGTTATTCACATACTTTATTATGCACAGCTATTACAATTTTTTTGTTTTGTAGTCTTATACTTGATATTCTTTTTATTTAATTATTTTGCTAAATACATTTAAAATGGGGAAGACAATTAACTTGGCTTTGAAATATAAATTTAAATTAAGTGTGTGTACATATTTACATATGCTGATTTTAATTTGTTTCTTAATGTCTCATGATGTATATTAAAATATTGTAATAATAATTGAAAAACTTTTTTACAACAATTATTTAATTAATTTCATTAAATTGAATGTAAATAGATTATTATATTAAATATGTTAATAATAGGAAACATTTGAGTTTTTTTGCATCTTATTTTTTCTACAGAATGAGTTTTTGCGAACAGTAATTGGCAGACTCCCTGCAGAACCATCTCGGACCCCCTGTTGTAAACCCTTGCTTTAGTCTGAAGCAATAATTTATAACTTTGAAGTCTTTAGTGCTCATGCTGATATAGGCTATAAAAGCAGTTTTCTTAAAATATACAGTCTTCATTCATCAGTTCATTGTCTGGCGTATTGTGTTTTGCTGTGATACTTGATTAATAACGTATTATACACACGGAGATGCAATCAGGCTTCATTGTTGTATATGATTGTTTACTTCCTGTTATTACAAGGAAAATATTGCATTATAGCAGTACAAAGATACTTTTTCTTTTTTCTTTATGTAAGAAAAAAAGTTACCAATATTTTCATGATATTGCAGCATATTCAGGCATTCTGGGAAGTTGCCCCACCCTGCTGTGATTGAGGGCACTACTGCATGTGTAATGCACCCTGACCTAATTAGTTATTTACAGTTTCACACATAACTGGACTCCGTATGTTCAAATTTGTCCTTAATAAACATAAATCTCTTTTTTAGTACCATATCAAGACTAAAAAGTGCACTACTTCATGTTCATGAAACAGCTTTTGCATACCACATCGTATTAATTAACTTGTAAATTTATATTGTTTGTTTACAGAGGCACGGGTCAATTGAAATCAAGCACCTGAGCCCGAGCATAGGACATATGGGCAGTTTGTAGCCCTTAAAATAGGTCACACTAAAATATGTATCTCTGCCTATATTTTCAGCTGTAACCAGCAAAAAAACCTGTGCTGTTTTAAACCAGACATGCATGTCCATCCTGGACTGTCCAAACACAACCCACACCTTCTTCCTTCTCTATGGACCCGAGACCCAGATGCCATAAAAGCACGGTTGGCTAATTAAACAGCCAAATATGCTCATCCATTATCAACGTACCTTAGGGGTTCACCGTGACAAACTGTACATATGTCTAGAGTGAGTGATAGTGGGGGTTGGGCGTACCTCATGGGTTTTTAGGGCAGCCTTGGGGACTCCCTTGGGAAGAAAATGCCCATGGCAGTTCGAGAGGGATGTATGAGGGAACTGTGTGCGGTTATTTTGTTCTGTTGCCAACACAGCAGAAATCAGCTGTGCAAGCAACTTGCAAAACTACAGTATTAAAATCTCTCGTTTACTCACACTTATTTCCTTGGAACACAAAGAAAGATATTTTGAAAAATGTGTAAAAGTCAGAGGTGTCTAATATTGTTTTGGACCCCATTTACTTTCATTGTTTGGACAAAAACATGTCTTCAAATGGCATTTTTTTTATTTGATTTTTTTTAAAATCATTTTAAGCAGGGTTTTCCAAACTGGGGTTTGTAAGCGATTGGTTTGTGAGTGGATGAAACGTAAAAAAAAAATGAAACGTTTAAAAAAATAATAATAATTCACTAAACCGATCTACCTGTGTATGATGAGACTATTAACCATTGACATGGAAAAAATATGAAAATATATGTGATTATTATTATTATTATTGTCATAGTTCTTATATTTTAAGTATTTTACATCAAATGAGTTACAAATGGGACTAATAAAAAAGTATGAATCGCTCCTTTGAGTATTAGATAGATAGATTACTTAAAAAGAAAGATAGATAGAAAAAAAGAAAGATTGTGTAGAAAGAAAGAAAGAAGGATTAGTTAGAAAAAAATTACTTGGAAGGAAAGATAGGTTAGAAAGAAAGAAAGAAAGAAAGATTAGTTAGAAAGAAAGAAAGATCAGTTTGAAAGAAAGAAAGATTAGTTAGAAAGAAAGAAAGATCAGTTTGAAAGAAAGAAAGATTAGTTAGAAAGAAAGAAAGATCCGTTAGAAAGAAAGACCAATTAGAAAGAAAGAAAGATTTCTTTAGTTAAAAATTAGTTAGCTAGAAAGAAAGATGGATTCGTTAGAAAGAAAGTAAGATTAGTTAGAAAGACAGATCAATTAGAGAGAAAGAAAGATTCATTAGAAAGATTAGTTAGAAAAAAGAAAGAAAGATTAGTTAAAATAAAAAAAGATAGATTAGATAGAAAGAAAGATTAGTCGAAGGAAAGAAAGTTAGGTGATGGTAGTGGTAATCCAAATTAAAAAATGAGTGTAAAAATGAGCATATACCATTAATTATTCAATATAAATAGATAGATATCCAATATTGTCCAATGACCAATATGCTGCATATAATGCATCTCTAAAAGGGCATGCTATTAATATAAATCAGAAATGTATGATGATGTGAGTTGAGAGGATTCACATTGTTTATGCTAATATCTGAATAAATTGAATATGCTGATTATGTACATTCATTTCTCCTGAGACCACAAGGCCTGCAGTTGTGTGTGTGTGTGTGTCTGAGACATGCTTTCTGCTCCAGTGAACAGACAGTCACCCTGACTGATTCAACAAAGGTTGACTGAGCTTGTTACATTTAAACATCTCTAAAAGTCCCTTATGAACCTTAAAGCAATGCTCCTCTGATAATATGACTGAGAAGGCAAATAACACAACGACAGCACATTTGAAGGTCTAAATGCATACCGAAAACATTCTTCTGTCATTATGATCCCACATTGTTGCAGCGATTCTAGACGATATATGGCATTGTTAGCGCTGGAGTCACGGTGGCTGGTTTGATGGCTGTGCGTGTGTGTGTTTGTGTGCATGTCTCTATATGGCAGACTGCAGCTCATCAGAAATTGAAGAAAATAAGACTCCCTCCATCATTTCATCCGATTTCTCCCCAGTTTCTCTCGCTAGGTCTCTGCCTGATAGATGTGAGTCATTGGTAATGAGCTGGCATTCTGTCATTCCCTTACTTTCCACCCAAACAGCCCCAGTCTCTCTCTTCTCTCTAAAGCTCTGGGGTGTAGAAGACTTCAAGCAGCTAGTAGCGGCAGCTCTTTCCATTAGCATTCCCTTCCTGATGCTGTATTTTTCCTTTATAGCGTTCTTCCTAAAATCATGCTTAACTCTTCTGTTTTATTCAGGTTCTATATGAATGAAATAGTCTTTGAAAGTCATGCCTTTAAGTGGTGGCTGGTCAAGGTTGTCTGGATCTAATGTATTAAATGAAAGAGCTGAACATGGTGTGTTATACTAGCACTCTGTCCATCAATAGTTCAGCTTTGTCATTGAATAAATTACATTTCCTTCCAGGAGGTAGTATCTCCTCAGAAAATTTGATGAGAAAAAAAATCTATAGCACAAAAATAAAACAATGCCAATATTACGAAATATGACGTTAATAAACCCCAATTCTTTTTTTTTGACAGTGTAAGTAATGTTTTTTTTTATGTATTATTTAACCTGGACAACATGTCAGTACACCACTGCATGTCACTGTTTAAAATATATGAAAAATACAAAACAATTTCCTTAACATTATTTCACAATATTACTGGTTTTACTGAATTTTTGATTAGCACTAGACTTTCAAAAACATTAAAAAGTAGCCTATATGTCACCGACTGAAGATTGGAATATGGTTTACTTTGCTGAAGCTATTTTTACCTAACTATATCAGCATATATTCCAGACAGAGCCTTGTCTGCTTGTTGTTTGTGAAGTTCTGTTAGATGTGAAGATGCACACGCTTCATTATTTACTATTACGCTTCATTCCTGCAGAACCTGATGACTTGCTCCTGGTTTTTCTTAGACCTGTTGGCCTAGTTTTGAATGCTGTGTGAATAAATGGCTAATTTAAGAGCCTGTCATATAAGGATAGTGTTTCCATGCTTTTTTTGGACGAATTGCTAAATTAATTTTATAGAGTGCTCATGACAAACATTTTATTTGCATGTTAAATATGTTATTTAGACATGTTAAACTTCTCAAATTTTGTAATGCCACTGGATCTGCAAGGATCTGGATCTTAACCTACGTAAAAAGTTCAGGATGATGCAACATATCTTTAGATGAAGGGTTTCGTCTTAATGAATGTTAAAAAGAAGGGAACATGTGGCAACTTACTGAACAAATCCAGGTTTTAATTCATTTAAGAGTGACACATGACACCAAAGACAAGGGAAAATAACCAATAAACATATTCAATATAAAACAGATTGTCTGAAACTAAAGAATAAATCAGAACCAGCAATAATCAACCATTAATAAGTTACACACATTACATAGCACACACAATCATGTCTGTTTTGAAATTGTTTGCTTCACAGACATCATTTAATGGGCTGTACAAAACTGATTATGCACAACGTCCAGAGACTTAAGTAACAAAAAGGAAGATTGTGGAGTTTCACCACTTCAAACATATAACACATAAGAGTGCTACTAAACCGGACAACAGTAACATATTCATATCAAGATGATGGTTTGTATGTTGACTGACTCATAAACTTTAGCCAAGAAAAAGCCATTTGTTATGCTACAGTGAGAAAACTTGCCCTTATTTTTCCTCTGTCTACAGCCGCTTTCTCTCTCTCTCAACTTCTCTTGGGTGGTTTTTTCGACATGTAGTCCAGCTTATCTGACTTGTCTGTTCCTAAGCAACGGCGATCGGTATGTAGCATGAAGTGATGCAGGTCAATGTTTGACTCCTAAAGTTCCTTTCAGATGAGAATCATATATTAATGTAGTTCTGAGGTGCAGTTAAGGCAAGACCATTTTTTATGTACAGTATTTTCAATCATACTTCAGATAGTGACTGAGTTTTCACATTTTGGGTTGACATTAATTAAAATAAGTCATTTAGTCATTTAAAAACGTAATTTTTGAGACAAAATTTCTGCTTAATGACCTATTAGACCTATTAGTGTTGTGTAATTTTGATGCAATATTTCGATTTTCAAGAGATCACAAAATCTTCCAGGCAATAACACAAACTGCCAAGAAAATCAGATAAGTTCAATGAATGAGGAAAACTAAGTCATCAAACATACACAACCATTCACAAGTTTGGGTTCTGTAAAATTTTGGTCTCTTATGGTCACCAAGGTTGCGTTTATTTGTTCAAAAATATTAAAAGTCAAATCTTCAGTGTTTAATGATCCTAATATGCTGATTTAATGCTTTACAAACATTTATTGTTATGTTATTATCAATGCTGAAGACATATTTTTGTGGAAACTATGATATGGGTTTCCAGGATTCTTTTATGATTATAAAATTCAAAGAAACAGCATTTATTTGAAATGTAAATATACTGTCTTAACTGTAATTTTTGATCAATTGAATGCATCCTTGGTGAATAAAAATATTGATTTATTTAAAAAACAACTCTTAAGGTCAATTCACACTGATGCTGACAGTCGGGTTCTGTCGGCATTGGTCTGAACATGTTTAATCTGTGTTTGTTTGGTTTTGGAATGTCTGAGAAGTGACATACTTGGCTTTACTGACCCTACATTTTTAAACGGTATGTTATTCCCTTAAACCGTTTCTGTGATCATTTTACATTTGATGAACTACTTGAGTAGGAACACTGATTCTGAGGTTAAATTTTTCGTAATGCTGTCTTGTCTGACTTCTCAGTTCATTACTATTTGGCCATTTATAAGCCCAAAGTGAGGATTTAGTTGTTTTACGATTAAGCATTACACAACCAGGGGTTGTGGGATTTAAGTCAGAGATTACCAGAATGAGGTTACAAAATGAAAGGAGAGTCCTCTGTGACAGTGATCCAACGGAATACATCAGAATCACTGAAATTACAATGCAATCTACTGCCCAACCCAGAGAATAACCAGTAGCTTCACCACATAACTCTTTACAGGCCTATTATTGAGAATTAGGTGTTGGGACAATTTTAGGATTACTTAAGAAGAAAAGTTAACTGGCGCATTCAAATTGTCTTCTTGTTATGCAACATTTGATGAGTTTTCATGGACAGCAAAGTCCCTTAGTAATCCCCCATGACCCTCCCAGTCCATCTCTAAAATTATTTCAGCGAAAGATTTTGTTTTCAAGAAAAGAATGCCTGAAACATCTGGAAGGGATCTTTGTGGAAATAACTCCTGCTCTATACATAGAAATGGCCTGGGCAATGCTTGGTTTCTCCTCATTGACTGAGATTTGTTATGACCCATTCTATAGGGGCAGAAATCAATCAGATGGACCACATTAGGGATGAGAGAGAGAGTGAAAGAGTGTGTCAGCATTTCCAATACATCTGGATTGTACAAATGTGATTGGATGCTTCAACTAGCAGATTTATAACGCTGTCCGCCTTATTCAGGGGGACATAAAATCTTGTTTGGCTCCTCCCACGTTTGCGTGACTTCAATCAGGATAGCGTGATATTTTGATTCTATCAGTGCCAGAGACTTCAGCAAGTACAAGCAATGCATAATTCTGTTTTGAAACAGCAACTAATGCCAACCTGTTTTAAATCATCCTCTCACTTTCCAATCAACAATCACATCCATATTCACTAAAGTGCGTAACTCATCCTCTTCCCTCTAAATATGAAATCGGTCACAGCTCAATCCGCATTCTATACATGTAAGCAGATATGACTGCCCGCAAAAATATTCAACAGTGTGCAAAATATTCTGCTTTTCCTTCTTCGTCTGATTGATTGATCGTTAATACAAAATGCAGTTCATGTAAAGGGAAATCAATCGATACTTTAGCATTAGGATGTGTAACAGGCAAAAACCTTGAACAATGGCAGCAGCTCTTTGTCGTAAGGAGGAGTGTGTTTGCAGGTGGGGTGTCAGAATGGAAGAAGAGCAACGTAAGTGTAGAGAGAGGGAGGGGTCATGAAAGGTCATGACCTCCCCTTCTCTCAAACCCCTCCAACCAACCCTCACGAAGAGCAAAAATGCGTTTGTTTTTCTGGAGCTGGGGCGGTGCGCGTGGGGCTCACATGATGGAACAGCTCTTGGTTCTCTCCTTGCTGAAGGAGGAGGTCAGGAGCTCTGCCTTGCTGGGCAGGTGAAGGAGGCGTTTGGAGAGCCGGCGGGTGGGACTTTGCTTTATGGGGGGCTGCGGTTTGTTGAGGCACGTGAGCGCCGCTGAGCGGAACACGCTGTGGATGCTCTTCTCTGATGTGAACGCAGAGCACTCCAGGTACGCCTCCGCTCCTACCTGTTTCGCCAACAGGGTGCCCTACATACAGACAGAATGCAGTCAGAGATAGAAAGAGCGAGAGAGACGAGGAGTTTAGTTTACACAGGGAGGGTTCAATTGACTGACCTGCTCATGGGAGATGGGTGTCAGTCTCTGATTGGACAGCTCCATCAGTGTGCAAACATCTGTTCGCAGGTCTGTCTTGCAGCCGACTAGGATTATTCGAGTACTGGGGCAGAAATCCATGATTTCGGCTTTCCACTGCAGGGAGAGAACTGTTAATATACTTCAAAATCATATTCTTAATGTGTATTTTTTTTTCTTCTTTTTTTGAAAGCAACACTATGTACGAAGTAGTTCTCTTGTAGTAGTTGGCAAAAATGTTTTTGTCATTTTTTTGTGTGAACTATCACTTTAAGTAGTGTTTTGATAGATTCAATCTAAAATAAGTGCATCTTGTTTTTCGGATTTTCTTCAACACTTAAAAAGGTGAAAAAAATCTGCCAGTGCAATGAGACAAAATACACACATTTTCTGAAAGGTCTCAATGTTAATTCTTAAGGGGATAGTTCACCCAAAAATGAAATTCTGTCAGTAATTACTCACCCGCATGTTGTTCCAACCCCGTAAGACCTTCGTTCATCTTCAGAACACAAATTAAGATATGATCACAAATTTGATTAAATCTGAGAGCTGGATCACTCCTCCATACTAGTCCATAGGTTTCTTGAGGGATTCGAGGTGACTTTCCGGCCTCGAAAAGTTATTAAAGACATTGTTAAAATAGTCCAAGTGACTACAGTGGCTCAATCTTAACTTTATCAAGCAACGAGAATACTTTTTGTGCACAAAAACAAACAAAAATAACGACTTTATTTCAACTATTCACTTCCTTCTCTTTGGGCCTCTAGTCAGTTAACGTAGTGTGATAGCGTAGAGCTACGTCACACGTAGGCTCACTATTGGCCGACACTTGTGACGCTGTGTTTTTTGCGCACAAAAAGTGTTCTCGTCATTTGATAAACGTAAGATTGAGCCACTGTAGTCACTTGGACTATTTTAACGATGTCTTTAATAACTTTTCGAGGCCTGCGAGTTTCAATCCCTCAAGAAGCCTATGGACTAGTATGGAGAAGTGATCCAGCTCTCAGATTTCATCAAAAATATCTTAATTTGTGTTCCGAAGATGAACAAAGGTCTTACGGGGTTGGAACAACATGAGGGTGAGTAAATACTGACAGAATTTTCATTTTTGGGTGAACTAACCCTTTAAATTAAATAATCTTATTTTAACTGTTAAAAAAAAGTAACAAAACAGAATTTTTTAAATTTAAGAAGTCATAAAATGTACTTCACCTTTTTCAGAGAGCTTTCGACTGTGTCAGGGCGACTTATATCGAAGCAGAGCAGAACCGCATCTGCATCACTGTAGCAGAGAGGCCTGACATTATCATAATATGGTGAACCTGCAGGAGCAAAACCACACAACAAACAAACTTAGCATAAATAACATTATACTGGTGAGAAAAAAACAGATGTGACTAAATATGGAATCTCAAATGTTATGGAGGGGATCTGACGGTCATAGTAATGTAAATAGCAATCAAATGGGAGGTCTTGTAATAGGTGTGTGTGGGTGAATCTCGGAGATTCCTTTATATTGACAGAATGAGTTGCCGAGGAGGTCTTGTCCCCCACACACAGCAAACCTCATCTCATTTCGTAGTAACTACGGCAACGGAATTGAAGGATGCACACAAAAACGCTGCCACACTATAGCTCTATTTGATAGCAAATAAAGCGAGTCCATTAAAGACACATTTCAGCCAATATTTATGTATTTGTGCTTTTTAGAGAATGGACTCTCAGCTCAGATGCTGGGTGTTGTGTTAGCCTCTCTGGGTCACGTACTACTGCTGTATTATGTAGACAGTGACTCAGCCTACTAGGTTTAGACAGTATAAGGTTTACCAGTAGACAGATACGAGAGATATGACTAGACAAAGCAATGAATCTACATGCAATCCTGATATCACAATCTATGCACTCAACTAGACTATACAGCTCTCAGTCTCAACAGTAAGGTCGTTGTAGCAAATTAATTCCAGTAAATTCCAGTTTAATTCCTGCTTTAAATGTCACCATGGTCAAATGAATCAGTTTGCAAACAGAGATGAGGTTTGTTTCAACTGAAATATCAGTAAAAATAGGTAAACCATGTAAACCAACAAATAAACCATGTAGTTACCATGTACCATCTTTTTCCAGTAAAAGACTATTGATGAATTAATTATATTATTAATTGATGATATTTATTTATTTAAAATCAAGTATTATACATTTCTGTAAAGAAAAGTTGTTTAATGAAAATTGTTTAATTTACAGTCGTCATTGTAAATAATATATTATGCTTTTAATTTTAATTAAATGAATTAAATATATTTAATTACATTTTTTAAATATCTTATTTGTTTATAACATATATAACATGTTTATATTTGTTTATTTTATGACTATCACTATGAATTGTTATATTATAGTTTAATTGATGAATTAATTATATTATTAATTGATGATATTTAATTATTTAAAATCAAGTATTACACATTTCTGTAAAGAAAAGTTGTTTAATGAAAATTGTTTCATTTACAGTCGTCATTGTAAATAATATATTATGCTTTTAATTTTAATTAAATGAATTAAATATATTTAATTAATTTTTTTTAAATATCTTATTTGTTTATAACATATATAACATGTTTATATTTGTTTATTTTACGACTATCACTATGAATTGTTATATTATAGTTTAATTATACTTTGAAATAGCTGATTAACATGTCACATTGGTTTTAAATATATATATATATATATATATATATATATATATATATATCTTTTTGTAAAAAAAACCCTGAAATATATAAATATATTTTATTCTGACAAAAATATACAGTTTATTTGGGTTGCAGATCTTCTCTATGAGGGGTCATGGACCTATTCAGACATAAACCTAAATGGTAGGACATCTTCCTGTATCCGTTCTAGGAGGCAATTGCTCTTTACAGCTGACTGTTTGATAAACAAATTAAAACACTGTATATTCCTCTTGAATCAAATTTCCAATGATAAGAGCTAGAGAAGTGGCCCACCACCAGACCAGAGAGCAGCCTCTCATGCCAGTCACCTCTTTGATCTGGAGAGTGTGTGAAGAGATGCCTGAAGCAGCGAGAGCCAGACGAGCAAATTCAATTAAAGCTTCTGTAATTAGTCATGATTAGAGTGTGTTTGTGCATGTATGCTGATGAGTGTTTGCGTGTGGGTGCACAAGCATCTAGCGCTCTGCCAATGTTCCTCCTGTGCGTCGCCACCTAACGAGGCTGTGTACAATTAACAAAGCCTAACTGCCGTAATGAGGGAATAGATGGGGGCTGTTTGATTGTCTTCTCAAGCTCTGATCTTACATGCAAGATTCTGAGTCAGTTCTTGTACATGATAAAATGTATGTTCCTCCACAGTTACTCTTTTCTCTTCTGATCTGGATTTAGTGTCTGGGGTTACCCTAAAAAATGGCTTTTTGATTTTACTAAAAACAAATTAAGGCAAGTGGATACACTAAATTAATTCATCTTCATAAGGCAAAACATAACTAAACATTAAATACTCACACAGGTATTTCCCTTCACTCAAAAACACATAAAATAACACTTAATTTCAACATTTACTTTCCTGATCCAAACATATGCCAAAGCATGCTGGGAACTAAAAAGCCTCTGTCTATTTTCAGTTAATGCAACAAAAATCATTCATGTAATCCCAACAAAAAGTCAAATTATAAATATATAATATATTTAAGTAGATTGACCACGATGAAAGTAAGTAACAGCAACTGTGTTACTTAAGCTCATTTTAATGAAGTAATTTGAGCAAGCAGCAAAAAAAAAAAAAGTAAAAAATATAGTTTAGTTTGTATAGTTATAGTTTGTTTGACAGTTTTTCCAGTATTGTTTCACTGTTCCAGGTCAATATGACAGGGAAATTCCATCTAAATGTTTTTAACATTCCATAATAAGATGAAATGTATAGCAGGAAATACCTTGAGACAGGAAGTCCTCCTTGCCTTGCACAACCACGTTTCTCTCTTAAATGATTACTAGTAGTATTAATGACAACAACAATTATAAATAGATATACTGTATAATTATATAAATAAATATATATTTATATAAATAGATGTTTATTATCAAAGTACCACTACTACTATTAAACTATTATTTACATTTTAATAATTAAAATAGTTTTATTTTTAAAAGCAACATTTAAACAATAATTATTATTTAGTTTTTTTTTTATTATTAGTGAACAAATGAAAAAATTCATACCAATTTTGAAACAAAAGCTGAAATGTTCTATTTTGCTTAGAAAATGTCCGTGTTACAAAAAAGGTGGAAAGAAAACTTGTCTCGTCTTGGAAAGTTGTCTCACATTGCAAGCTTTGTATAGCAAACAACAAAATTAGGGGAACAAAAAAACTAATAATCTCCCTAAGCAGGCACCTATTATAGAAAAGCAATATCCCATCCACTCATCCTAAAAGTAGGCACTCAGTCAAGCAGTCAGGCATGACAATTAACAGATCCAGATCCATCAGGCACCACTGACCGATACGTCACACAACATGACCCTAAAGAACTCCGCTTTTCACTTGACAGCATGGGATTTAGAAATATTAAACCTATACACTTGCAAAGATTAATCCCAGTTAAATATCAGTTATAAAATAAGGACATTTGGGAAGGGCATGACACATCCATCCAAAACGATATCCAGTGATACTAGAGCACTAGAGCAGATAGTAGAGTAGAAAGATAATGATACTGTATATGAAGGAATATAAAGGAACTTTAAAGCCAGATAGTCAGTTGGGTACATAATTGGTATGATAACAGTAATATTAATTTTGAGGGAATAAACCTAAATCCTATTTAAAGATATAGGTCACACTAGTACCCCGCCAAAAAAACACTAATTCACGCCCATGTTGTTTTGGACCCCATTGACTTTCATTGTTTCAACTGTTTTTGTTTATAGGTTCTTCAGAATATCTTTTTTTTTTCATCTGAAGAAAGAAAGTCATACAGGTTTGAAACCATATGACGGTGAATAAATGATGAAAGTTTTCTTTTTGAGGGGAACTATCTCTTTAAGAGATGTCACTTAAAGCTCTGTGAATGCAAACATAGACTAAATAAATTAGACTATCAAGAGCATTCCATGTCTTTTACTAGATAAGAGCTATAGCTATCAGTCACTGAACCACAGTTTCTACTACCAGCCTAATCTTAAACAGATACAAACACACAGACTAAACATTTCCTGACCAAATATCTTGATACAATATATTGAATCACAGACACTGAAACAGGAGCTGATCTCTGTAATACTCTAAAAAGCCACCTATACGTCATCAAAAAGGCTTTGTGCGTCACAGTGAGACATTCCAAAACATGACAAAACCCTGTGTAGTTCTATACACAGTCCTGGTTATTTTAATAACCAAACAGAGATCTTGTCTGATCCAGAGGCAGACAGAAGGTGAGGACTGGTCTCAGGTGTTGCAGATGCCAGATCCTCTCGCACACTTACTGCAGCTTCACATATGTCTGCTCGCATTCCCTGACTGACTCAGGGCTCAGGTGTTGATCGTGTGTCTTTCCTGTAACGTCTGACTGACCTACTAGCCCAAGAACAGTCAACAACAACAGCCGAGAATGCACACAAACAAGTGCATATGGATGATTTAGGGAAAGTCATTTTGTAAAGTGAAAGTTTGTTGTAATTACAGTGCACCCACATATATTATGTAAACACAAACTTTTATTTTGGATACGATTAATCGTTTGACTGCCCTAGTTGTAATGCTATCCAACAAAACATAATAAAATCAAATCTATTCTAAATCTACTTTAAAATATAAACAAGCATTTTCTCTAACTGAAAGTCATTAACAAGATAAAGAAGTTAATAATGCAAGATATGATGCCTTGAATTAAAATATCACTTAAGAAAACAAGTTCAATTCATAGTCAATCAGGGACCTGAGTTACACTTTTCCATTTCACAGTGAAGCGGTTAATGATTGTTTTATTCATTTTAATCTTATTCAGACAGTTTATGTAAATGGGGTCCAAACCAACACTGATTTTTTCCCCTTGTATTTCTTGTATCCATTTTTCAGAAAAAGCATCTCTTGTGTTCCACAGAAGGTTTGGAACGAGTAAATGATTACATAGTTTTCAATTTAGGGTCCATTTAATGATATCTCTCAAAAGTGCTGTCTCATGTGTAGAAGTGTATTAATTAGCTAAAATGATTGAGTGCAAATGTGTTCATCAGTTTCAATGCTCTGCACACCAGCATCACGTTTCTATAGTCGGTCTTCGTCTCTCACCTGACGTGTCCCATAAACTGAGCTCCACGCGCTGCTCCTCTAAATCCAGTCCAGCTGTGTAGTTCTCAAACACTGTTGGGACGTAAGTCTGTGTGGTTGGGAACGAAATAAAACGTTATATAATGACTTAATCATTTAAAGTTTGTATAAAAACAATTTGTTCATGTCGCATAAAACGCCATAGTATATATCCTAGATTATGGTTTGTTGCAAATTTGTTGATTTTTTTCCCCACCCAGCGTCAACACGTGCACAGCACACAACTCGCATGAGAAAGATACATAGAGTATCACCTTGATGAATGAACATCCAGGATGCGTAATATATTTCGCAGTATATTGTTGCATAATGCAATACGCAAGCATTTAAGTGCATTACTGTAGAAAATACATGAAGGAAGGAATACATGATAGTGAGTAAGACATACCTCAGGATAACAGTCTTTGGCCAAGACTTGCAACATTGCAGTTTTCCCGCACTGCACGTCTCCCACTAAAACCAGTTTACAACGCATTACCAAAGGCTGACTGATTCTTCTCTCCTTCATTGTAAATAAGACGGTCCTGTGCGCGATGGCTCTCTCGTATGACGGCCCTGGGCAGTTTGTTCAGACCGCATTGGGGTTTGGACTAAATCACCACTAAAGAGAGAAATACGGCACTGCGGCAATTTATACAGCTCTGTTATCCAATCAGCGACGCGCTCTCCTGCTCGCGCCCGAGTTCCACTGCCCCCGAAAGGCGCACACCCAGCTGGAGTCTGCACAGATAGTACTTCTAGCAACGGGAGGATAACACAATATGAAAGGGGAGGGTTTTTGGAAAGTTTACGGAGACGCGGTGAAAACGAAATAATAGACATGAGATGTAATAAAAATTTAGAAAATTTGTAAAATATCTCCAAAAGAGAGTGGTAAAATAGTCTCCACCGCTTTACGTGACAGCTACTTGCAGCATATGCCTACTATAGCTACTATAAATACAAAGTGCTCAAAAAATGCATGTAGCTCATTAATAATTATGTAATTTAGGCTTATAAAACCCAGTCAGCTGACGTTATATTATGAAAAATAACTTAAAATTTTCGGGAGCGTGAAGTCTTTTCAACACAAGCACATTTTGGGTTGGGGATTGGGTCAGTTGTAACTTGTTTACATTTTGTAGTAAATGCATTAACAAAAAAAATCTAAATCACAATTTTACGTCATAAAAAGACAAATTTAATAATTATTTATTTTATAAATAGGTTATTTATATATGTACATGTTCACAACTTTAACATCAAGGCGATGTTAAATAAAGATATTAAAAATAGCAGTCGCAGCAATAGAGTGACGAAGTGATGACGTCACTTTGTAGGACAACTCGGAAGTTAGCGGCGCATGGGTTTTCTCGATCGAAAAGTTATGCATTTTCCCCATAGACTTTTGGAAAATCGCAAAAAAAAAAAAAAAAAGATCTTTGTTTAACAAAGAGTTGTGACCCTTACAGGTTTTGTCTATCAAGGTAATCTTTACAAGTTAATCCAATATTTATACATTTTGAAGCCTAAGATCTTTTTAAAAACACAAGCAGACATAATAAAGTTAAAAAAAACAACACAAGCAGGTCATAACTGTGTGTTCTATGTCATAGATCAAAACGTGAAAATATTTAGAGGCTTTGTTCACCACAGATCTTATTTTAGGCGATTTAGCAAAAACCCATTCAAAAATACCATAGACTTAGAGTGAGGGAACCAGTAGTGCTAAAATGCTAATTCACTTCCGCGTTTTGGCCTACAGAGTAAAGTCGTAACTTTGGCACTCTATTTTTCTCTTCTCCGCCATGTTTAAAGTTTATGGGGCCGCCCAACTCTGAAATCAGGTATCAAAATGATCTATCTCAGAGATTCTCAGTAGTAAATACGACTTGAGAGGGTGTTCATGTCCAATCTCCTACTAGGAAACTTGTATTTACGATAATTCCAATAGCACGTTAAGGCTGCAAAATTTACAGCTGTTTCGCAGAGAAAGATTAAAAAGTGAGTGACATCACTGTGGCTTGCTGATTGGATCAATATTACAACTGACCACACACTCCTTAGTGTGAACTGTGAAGGGCCCATATTAACCTCCTCCAACTCAATGATAGAAACAGGTGGATAAACGACCACACTTCTGTCAACTTTATTGACCCCGAGTTGTGTAAATGTCCGATAACCTCTGAGGCATTATTGACTGTGTGTTGAGTAATCATTTGAATCTTTCCTGGTATTTTCTCATTTGTTTGTTTGGCTCTGACAAATGAGAGCGTAATCGAACGATTTGCAACTCCGCTCACGCAATAAATCTATAAACTGATCGCATTGCCTGTGTTGTGGATGCGTCTGACTGTAATTAAAGCCTGCCCCCTGCACATAGATGCTAATTACATGATGCAAAGATTGTAACCCGCTATAATGCTATATTTGGTTCACGCAGGGCAGCGTTTCAGAGAATATGTTCAAACAGAATGTTCCATTTATTTTGATACCCTTTGTGCTAACGCCCCTAGGAGTGAATTGATTATGTAACTATCTGTGGCTCCTTTGTTAGCGAAACTCTCTCGCTCTCTTGGTCTGTCTCTGCTTATAGAACAAAATATATATTTTAGACTAACATACAAGGGTACAGACAGTCATAAAAGCTAATACAGGAAACGAACCTAGGCCTAGGGGAGTTATGTGTTGACATTGACCTTTTAGAAGTTGTATAGTCAGTGTTCTAGTTACACTTTATCTTCCCATCATGATTAAATGTGATTTCTGAATGTGTTCAGCACAGTATGGCAGCGTGTGTATGTTTACAGGAGAGTGTGGTGGCCTGGGCCAGACATAGACAGATGGTCTGGTCTTCCCCAAACTGAGGCAGGAAACACAGCAATGACATCTCAGCTGGGGAGAAGCATCGAGCATTTCCTGTAAGCTGGAGGAAAATGACTGTTATTACATAAGTCTCAAGTTCACAGACAAGTCTGTAAATAAGGTCATTAAAAGGCCATGGTCACTATTTCAAGTTCCGGTTGTTCATTTCATTTAATTGTCATTCTTCTCACGTAATGCCTACGTGTTTTTCTTTTTCTCTCTGTTTCTCTCCCCATCGCTTACTCTTTGGCAGTCAGGTTGAATTGTAATGTGTTGCATAATATTCCCAGGTCCTTGAACGTGGGCAAATTCTCTCGCCCTGGGAGAGGTACATTGTCACGGAAGAAAATGCTTTCATTTCATACTGAAAATTGTATTTCTATTGCTCACCGAACCACCAGGGCTATGAAGAAAAAAAAATGGGAGAGGAGAGAACGTAGAGCAAGTTTTTTGACAAGTGTGTGATAAAAGAGTTTTGTACTTAGATTGATTATTGAAATTTTGTAGCAGCGTCCGTTTAGTAAAAGGATACTCATTTATAATGTAATATATGCAGTGGTGTCTGTGTTTTTGCTGCTGCATTCTGGTCAGAGGCCATGATATCATCATCACTTGCTTCACTGACCCACTGCACTGCTTCTGATTCACTGCATTTGGAGTACCGTGTAGGAGTAAAGTATACTCATACTACTGTATGTGTAGACATCTCTGAAAGAGCTGTGAAGGGACAAACAAGACACAAAACACATTTTTAATGTTGAATATTTCAAAAATAATTGTAATTATTAATATTGTCATAGTAAATTGACTTATAGAGATCTGTAATTATGCAATATTCTCAATCAATTATTAAATCCAAATGATTACTTTTACTCTTACAGTGGGGAAATGGTGATTTTGTAAGTTCGCTCGCCTGAGACCCGCATCTCTCTGTAGGCAAGGGCGTGGTGAGCTGGTACCTGCTTATGTCACGCAGTACCACAATATCCAATAGGAAAATTCAACTGCAGTAGCTACCGTTCAACCTGAAGAGGGCAACACTCAGACGTTTTTACACCATATATTGTAGAATTAAAACACTTTATACCCAAATGTCAAAAAATGTACCCGAATCAATCTTACAGATCATTTACTAAAAAAAGTTTCAGTTTCAGGGTTTAGTTACGCTTTTAGGTTTCTTGACTTTCGCTTTGCAGTTTCAGCTCCCTCCACAGATTTTCTATACGATTAAGGTCTGGATACTGGCTAGGTCACCCAAAGATCTTAATGTGCTTCTTCTTGAGCCACTCCTGTTGCCTTGGGGGTATGTTTTGGTTCATTATCATGCTGGAAGACCCATCCACGACACATCTTCAATGTTCTGGCTGAAGGATCCTTCTCGTCCAAGATTTTACGGTGCCCGTCCATAAGCCCCTCAAAACGTCTAGGCGTCCTGTATCCTTAGCACAGAACAGCGTAATGTTTCCACCTATGTGCTTGACTGTAGGGATGGTATTCTTGGGGTCATGATCAGCATTTCTCTTCCTCCAAACACGACGAGTTGAGTTGATGCCAAAGAGCTCAATTTTGGTCTCATCTGACCACAGCACTTCCTCCCAAGCCTTCTCTGAATTATTAGATGTTCATTGGCAAACTTCAGGATGGGCTTCTACATGTGCCTTCTTGAGCAGGGGGGAATCCATTCTGGTGTAGTGTGTTACCTGTTGTTTGCTTAGTGACTGTGGTCCCAAAGTTTCTGCCTTGATATCATTAACAAACTCCTCCCATGTTGTTATGGGCTGATCCTTCACCGTTCTCATGATCATCCTTACCTCATGAGGCCAGATCTTGCATTGAGCTCCAAATCGAGGGCGATTGATGGTTATTTTGCATTTCTTCCATTTCCGAATAATGGCACCAATAGTTGTCTCATCCTTACCAAGCTTCATGCTGATGGTCTTGTAGCCCATTCCAGCCTTGTGCAGATCTACAATCTGGACCCTGATATCATTTAAAAGCTCTTTGACCTTGCCTATGGTGGTGGAGAGGATGGAATGGAAGATATAAATTATGTGGACAGGTTTCTTTTATACACATTACGAGCTGACATTAGGAGTACTTTCTTAAAGTGACAGGGCTATTCCGTTTTTCACATGGACACATAACCAATCGGTGGGAGGCTGAAGTCTTTGGTAAGGATCAAATAGTTATTTCCCGCACTGTATATATATATATATATATATATATATATATATATATATATATATATATATATACAGTATATATATATATATATATATATATATATATATATATATATACTCGTTTATATGTATGTATTTACTCGTACATTTCAGCTCTCAACAATACTTTTTTTTTACAGTATCTGTTTTAAATAGTTGAAAACATATTTTATTATTCATAAAACAAATGTAAATAAGACCACAGATAAAAATAAACATTTATGAATTATTTCAACCCCAACCGTGCTGGTGGACAGTATACAGCCTAACATATGGACTGAACCCTCCTATTCATTTGGTTCCATTTCTGACCCAGAAAAGGTCAATCTTTTGTTTAAAGGACAAGTTTTTAGTATGAAGATTAAGCTTTGTAAAAATTGTCAAAATACACCACTTTTATTTTTATTTATTTTTTCTTATTTTTTTTTTAAAAAGAGGTAAAAGCATTTAAACTAAATTGTTATACCTTTTGTGGTCGCATCTGTTTTGACCACAAAGTGAACTGTGGCTTTACACAATATTATGCTTCATTTACACATGAAATTGTGCCGTTTTTATTATTCTTTTTTTTATCTATCTATTCAAATTACTTCTCTAAAATACATTTAGCCTCTTTCCTACATTCATGCACATATTTTTCCTTCCCATGCAAAATGAAATGACAAAAACAAACGAATGTATAGACCAAAACTTCATTGACCAAAAAGTCTCAATTTGAAAAAGGAAAGAGGGTTTGCAAAAGAAAAAGTTCACTTTGCTGCCACCTATTGATGAAACATTGGAGCATGAAAAGGAGATTCAAGTTTATTATCATTTTTAATATGAAAGTAAAAGTTTATGTATATATATATATATATATATATATATATATATTTAGTTTGAAAACATTTCAGAGTATTGAAGTTGCTTTGGTGTTTTATTTGAATGTTTCATTCAATTAGCCTGTTTTGAGCAGTCATGAGTTCAAAAGAGTTTATATGCGTAATTCTCATATTAGATATTTTTAATCTAACGATATATCAGTAAGTTCCACTGTATAATCCTGTGGAACAACAGTAATAATGATTTAAAGTTATATAAAAACTTATTGCAACTGAAATTTCCATTTAAAAAAAGAGTGCTATTGATATGACCTGGAACAGTGATTTTATTTTTTTGTTGATTTTTAGTTTAGTTTGAATATCTAAGTGATGCAAACAATTTAAATTGCTAAAAATATCATTGAAGTGGGGGTATAGGACCAGAAAAGTTATACTAACTTCTTCCTAACCCATTTGAACATGACTGTTATTTGGATTATCTGCTGATGATCTTTTTTGTCGATTGTTTGTTCTTATTTATTTAGTTTTTAACATGTTTAATAAAGAAGAAAAAAAAAACATTAAAATTAAATTTCTCAAATAGTGATAAAATATGTCTTCTCCTCTCACTGGTTTTTACTGTAGATCTTGTGAAATTTCAAAGAAATTATCAATTGTTTTATTAAAAAATGTGGTAAATGAAGTAGTGGTAAAAACATGGTGACATTCAAAACTTTAAAAGTTGTGCATTCACTCATTAATGAGACATTACTGATATGGTTTATTTATGACTGTTTTATAAGCTTGTGTTCCACGGGTCCAAACTGACCGTGGAATGCAAAAGCTTATACACTTAAAGTTTTAATGCATTAGGAGGGTTAAATATTTGTCATCTGTCGCACTGGAGATTTATCCAGACAGGAGTAATAGAGCATGCGTTTCCAGTGCAATGCTGACCTCAGGTGGCTGATGCTGGTAACAAAAAATAAATAAATAAATAAATAATAATAATAAAAAATAAAGATCACAGTATCATTCTGTGTTATTCATGCTGTTTTCAATTAATTTTCATAAATAACAACATAGACATAGAATGTTTAACTAATCATATAGTTAAAATACTAATTGATTTATTCAGGCCAATCTTTTTTGAGCTTACTCACCAAAGCGTTTTCCCTTTACAAACCTTTTCAGTTTTTGGTGTGGACGGTTTTCAGGTTTCTTTTTTTTTTTAAACATCACTAAAAAATATTAAATAATTTTCCACAATTAGTAGTCAGAACCATATGATTTTAAAAATGAAGCCTCTGCCAAAAATAAGGTTAAAGAAATTAAGGAGACAGTCCCCTGTCTGTATTTTTCATAGGCCATATCAGGAAAGTTGGTTTGTGGATAGACAAATTTAAAATCTCATTTAACAGGAAACGAGACATGAAAATACAAGTGTTTTTGTGCAGCGAGATGCACAGTGCGGTTTCAGAAAGAGAACGTCCTCAAATTGCGTCAAACACTCTTCAGCGTGTTCTTAAGCAGACACAATCTTATCCAAAGGCGAGTTCAAAAGATATGTAAGCTTTTTAGAAAGTGCTTAGTTTATACATGTCAGCTGTAAAGCTCACGGGCTGTTAACTTGTAACTGGTGTTTGAGAGGATTTCACACCTCTGTGGTCAATCGGTGGAGTGTCTCCAGTGAGCAGCAGGATCGCATTTCGCCTCAATAAAAGCCCATAGCTCTACCCCGCTAGGCGGCAATATTACATGTAGCCTGCCTATTTTGGATTAAAATGTGCCTTTGTTTCTTTCTCCATGGCATGAATTCTTGACGGTATGTAACTATAATAAAACATCAACATGATGAATGCATGGATGGAAGTCGTCATGGGCTGTAATTTTAAAGGGTTGTCCGAGCGCGAGCGAGCGCGCACACCGGAGCTCTCCATGGTCCTGATTTTATGCCCCAAATATCGCCGCATATATTGGCAGCTTGTCACATTTTCTTAAGGTGATGCGTGTATTTTTGTATTAAAATAGTTAATCCTATAAAAGCTTAAATGGTTTCCCATCAAAAGTTTTTTTTTAAATCTTTAAAAAAACAAACAAACAAACAAACGTATAAGATAACTATTTTGTTGAGCTGTAACTCTGTAACTTATCTTTAACATTATCTCATTGCCTACGTTGTGAATACTTTTACATTTAAATACTTTCGAGATTGTGTTACGTATTTTTTAATTATTCAGCCTGATTTCGTACTCGCTTTTAAATCAGTTCTCAAGACCTAAGGCCACTAAGGCCTTTTAACTTATTTTGCCAATAAAAATAAAATTACATAGAGAAAGAACATTAATGATAAAAATAACAATAAAATTATATAATCAATAAGTTAGTTTGACAACATGTTTTTACATTGTTAACTCCTCAAAATAAGTTAAGCAATTTTAAACTTTTTAAGTTATACAAGGCGTTTTAATGCAATTTAGGTTGAAGTGACTTGTTGAAATGAAATGTCCCCTGTGTGTGTGTGTGTGTGTGTGTGTGTGTGTGTGTGTGTGTGTGTGTGTGTGTGTGTGTGTGTGTGTGTGTGTGTGTGTGTGTGTGTGTGTGTGTGTGTGTGTGTGTGTGTTGTGCCTGGCCCTTTAAATCCAAATGAGCTTTCAAGAGCTTGTGTGTTTGACAGAAACTATTCTGCCTTTAATGTTAAAACGGAGTCAGACACAGATGGGGAGATTCAACAGGACGTTTCTGAATGGTTAGTTGATGAATTTATATGGCTAAAGTTTGAGCTGACTCACAAATGTACTCTTATACAACAACCTTTCCTCTCCTCAATGGACTGCGTGTTCCTGGGGGCGGGGTGTATGTACATTTTAGGGTTGGTGATGTCACTAACCCGGGAGGAATGTTGTGTAGTCCCGTTTGTTGTAGTCATTTTCTTTAAAAGCAGATATCTTCCTTTGCTTTGAACTTTAAACATCGTAACTTTGCAGATGTTGATTATGCTCAAACAGCAACACTAAAGTTAGAAAAGTGAAATCATAATCAACCACCGCTTTAAAAATCACCCCTTTTTGAAATGGTCAATATTTTTGCAATTCAGTTTTTTGAAGTTAGTGCATGGCGCACTTCACCATTTACACACTTTAGATTTTAAGAATCACATCAGTAAAGATTAGACCAAGGAAAAAAAGGACATAACAAATGATGATAACATTTTACTTTTATTTAATTAATGCTGCATGGCCATAACTTCTTTTATCAGGTCGATAATTCTCATCCTATGTCGGTGTTTGTGTTTTATTTATAGCTTTTTTTGTTTCCGTGTTTTTCCTCAGTTTTTAAGCAGCAGATTTAATGAGCTAATTATGTTCAAAACTAATAATAATAAGAATGATCAAATCACTTTGTATTAATGGATCTGTATTTAGGCATTTACGCCTTATACCTGCCTCAACCACAATAGGAATGCAGTCATTTATCTTACAGTTTGAGAAGATAAGAAACAGGCAAACGAACAAAATGTGATTATGCATATTTATTTATGAATTTACAACACAATTAATCAGCCAAGAACATCAACAGAGGATCTTGTTTATCTGAAAGCTGTTACTTACGTGTGTAGAAATGCAGGTATTTTCTGTACATGTACAATAGTCATATTTCGGATGATGAGATCTGTGCAAAATGTCTAGTATAGTTAGTTGCAAATCTACAAGACAAAATTGTCATTTAACTTGTCCTCCAATATTGGCTAATCCTGCGGCTGTGTTAAAACATTGGAAACGGTGTCAATTAATCATTCGAACACATTTTACCCAGATCTCATGAGAAAAAGTGACAATTTACGAGATGGTGATTTCGTATGAATTCCTACGATTTTTAGAAGAAGAAAAAAAAAACCGTAAAGTTGGTCTACTCCTAAACCTTGCTCTCAATGATGAAAACCTAAGATCGTATGAATTTATACTAATTCGCCAAAATGTAGGATACAATAGTTAGTTACCATTTAGTGTTTTGCATTCTACCCATTATTGGTCCAGTCGTAAAAATGAATGTAGCCTAATTTCGAAAATTATTTGGTGAAGTATTGATGTGAAATTCGGTGGTGATGCATAGATAATAAGAATAAATGGTTCTGAATTTCATCGTTTACATCTAGTAAACTAACCCCCTAAATATAGGAAAATTAGGTGATGACGTTTGATCGTTGCATAATGTAATAGACTGTAAAACAAAGATAGCCAAATCTATTTGTGACATTTTGCTTTGATAGATGTTTATAGGCTATCTAACTGTTTTGTAGCTGATCATTCCAGATGTTGCGTTGACAGGTGTACGGGTTTTGTTGAAGGTGAATGCAGCGCCATTTTTTTTCATATGTATGTACCACCTTATACGACAATAGTTTTTAAGCTGTGGAGTATCAATTGAAAATTTCGTTAAAACTATGTTGAAGCAAAGAAACCATCCCTGAAGCATCCAAAGATATATTTAATACAATAGCCTACCGTATAGATTTTACACAGCCTCTGCAGTTTAGTTTCACCGGCTTATTCTTCTTATGAATAAGAACGGTAAAATCTATTATTTTAAGTAAAGAAACAAAATACAGTGTTGAAACTGTGATTTGGTTAAATTTATCAGTATAGCATATTATTCCTCACTTGTGTCGATTGGCAAGACATAGATAATGTACCCAATAGATGGCGCCCTCGTCCATTAATATCAAGCTTTTCGCGTCACTTTGCATCTGAAGCATGTCCGTTTGGATGATGAGAGCATAAATGGTTCAGATTATCTACGGCTGTGAAACCATGTGCGTTTTCTTTCAGCGTCGTCTGCATGGTTAAACTGTCCACACAAAGTGACAGTGATTACGCAAAAAAGTTAGTTAAATAGGCTAAACTGCTCTGAAAGTAAAGTCAGAACGCTTGACCTTTTTTTTTTCATTTGTGCTTTTTTCTCCCCTTTTGAAACCTCATTTAAGACCCATTTTCCAATTAATCTGCCCGGTTGTAAAGAGGCCTCGAATTCCTTTGACATTTCAGAAAGAAAAAATGCTGGCTAACCAAGCAGACACTTTTCTAAACGTTATTATTCTGAATCCTGAAAACGTAATACATTGCTTGAACGCTACCACATTTCCCTCTTCAATGCCTTGATCTCTGCGCTGAAAACAGTTGGCTAACTGTACTTACGAAAGCTCGTTGCTGGAGAGATTCTTCTCTTGGCATTCACCGCGTGCCTTAATTGTATGGACATTAAATCAAGGTCCGCTGTGAACACGCAGAGCGAGAACTCTAAGAAGAACGCACAGCAGCCCCTCCAGCCTCATTTCACACTCAAATTTCGCGCCTTGACTTGCACGTGTAACACTAACCATGAGCTTCTGAGAGAGTGATAGACTATAACATTGAACACTTTTACTACAACACTGTTTTAGCAAATTAATCGCAATCAGTAGACTTGTGCACGCGAGCTAAACAAAGCTGCGTTACGAGGCGACCTACATTACACATTTCCATCCACCACTTTAGTCTTCAGTGGTCTGTACATATCTGACACGGTTGTTATTGAAGTTTAAAACATGCACATGTCTAAGCTTACACAATGGAAAATTAAGTCAATCGATATACAGCGCGTTGCTCTTGCGCTCAATACCGTTTTCCTTCGGGGTAAAAATTAAATCAAAGCAGCAAAATATCTTGCTTTGCGTCCCCTGGTTTCTTCAGTCAATCTTTAAACCGGCGCTCTGATTCCTTTGTCCTTGATGTATTTGAAGAAATTAGCAATGAAAACATCACCTGAGAAATGCTACTGGTCACATATCGAAAACAGGACAAAGCCCTCGCAGAACGGGTGTACTTTAAAAAATGGACTATCCTGGTGTGAGAAGAGGAATGTTTCCACAGCTCAGATGCTGCGACTCCTCTTGTCTATGCAAATACGCCCTCATCGCGGCTTGTTCACCGATGCACAATAGCGTTCCTCTTCTGGATTGCGAAGACACGTTAACACAGCGAGGGAAGGCATCGGAACGAAACGTATAATTCAACGGTATCCCTATTCTCGAGCGCTCTTTTCGTTTTCGTTTCTGTCCAATGACTTTGCGGAAGCTATGGCGCTCGAAGTCCGTTCTTGAGGATGACTTGCCTTTTCCCTCCATTTGAAACAATCTCCGCACCATCCTTCAGTAAATTCATCCTAAAACGAGCAGGCACTGGGGCCAGTCCTTCCCGATCTATCCCTTTAAATCTCGATTGTCCTCGGGCAGCGGTTTTTTGGTCCTGCCCTGAGTGTTTTTTCAGCCTCTGATCCAGTCTCGCGGATTAGAGGTCCTCTCTTCCCGTCCCAGACACGCGCAGCCTTCTGCTGATTGGGCTCAACGCAAGCGGATTACATTGGGACATAATGACGTCATGGCCCGGGCCCAAGTTCTCCCCCATTAGCCAAAGCCTCATCAGCGAGATGCCCTTGAAATAGCGCGCGCCTGACATTCTGCAAAGAGAAGCAGCCATCCCGACGTGCATTATGGACAGAAATAGTTTTATTGCTTTGACGCGCAAACGTTTTTTTTTTTTTTGCATGCATGCATCCATGTTTATACTCGATTTATTTTTTTAATGCATACAGTCCCCTTGATGGAATGTCCTAAACTGTATAAACTAGTCAAGTGAATCACACATGTGCACAAATGTTTCTTTGCATGAAAAAGGCGAACTCATAGGCTATTTATATGTCAATAATTTGTTTTTTTCGATTTAAAAGCGGTGGAAAAATCGTAATTATCATCAGAGAATCAAACCCTCCACATTTTCGCATGCAAATAGGTCTAACTGTTATGCAATGGGGAAACAACAAATCATAATCTCTCAGGGGAGCATTGGATTTTTCATTTGGATATACACTATTCTGAGAATACCAGGTTGGATGCGAATGTATTTTTGTTTAAATTTCTCAAGAAGGTATATAAGCTATAGCATTACTTTATAAAATGTTTGTTTGTGACCAACAGAATTGGGGATTTTAGAGTTTATTTGAACCATGTCCCCTGAGAAATCATATTTTAGATTGCACCATGGACATCACTGCTCCTCCATTGTATCAGACGTGGTTCACTGATGCAGATTTTTTTTGTTTATACATTTTAAAAATTAAGTAATAATTAACATTTTTAAATTTGTCATGAGTTTAAAATTTATAGTTGTAATAGACTACAACTATATTCGTTTTTTCTTTATTTAATTTCGTACTACTATATTCATGATTCAGTTTATATTATTTTTTTTTATGGTTGTATAGTTTCGTCTTTAAGCTCATTATATTAGAAAGGTTACATATCCAAAATGAAGCTGGTCAAATTGAATTACACGGTGTTAGAAACTTATTCTATCTATTCATGTTTATTATTGTCACGTGTGTGTGGCTTTTGATTACAATTCTATTAATTTTCTACTCTTTCTCTCATTAATGCATTGAACACTCCATTAACCGATGACGCGTAACTTTTGTTATGTTATGTGGTGCATGGGTTAAATATTTTGTAGCTCAATGAATGATTTTCGTATCGAGATGTATGAGATTAATTACTAAAATGTGAATTTCCCCCGTAATTCTAATGTTTCCTAAATGTACGATTAATGACTCCTCTTTGACCTCGTTGACATTGACGCTAAATTATTATAATAATATTTCTCTTATATATTTGTTGACAGCCTATATCACGGTTGTGATGTATCATGAGCATTGTTGGCATGACTGGATTTTCCCCACACATCCCCTGTGGATGGAACAAAGGGTATCGATAACAGTCCCCAAATTTTCCAGGTATATCCGAGTTTTTTTCTTTCCCAAATATGCGTTTTACTTTAAGACAATAGTTTTTTTTTTTTTTTTTTTTTAATATATTACCCTACCTCGTTTTCTGTTGTTGTCGTCCACGTTTAAGTAATGCTATTTTAGCTAAATTTGTAAGCTAACGCGCCTATGCATAGGCCTATAGGCTAATCGAAACGAAAACTGAGATTCCAGAACAGAAATGCGGTCCGGTGAGAAGGATCTCTGCTTCAAAAAGCAAGACCATTTTTCTTCACTCGAAGTATTTGGGATAATGGTGAACGCGTATTCGCCCCGTTTCTTGTTCAGTGGGTTTAGATATCTTGCCACGCAAATCCCGGCTTTGACTGAAGGAAAGGCCCTTAAAGGGTTTTATCAGTGAGGAAAACACCTTCCCGAAGGATAACGATGGCCACTTGTCCATAGCAGGAGAAGATGAGAACCGCACGGCAGAGAAAAGGACAGAAATAGTGCGCTGAACGCCGTCAGTTGGCAATTCCTCCCGACTCAGTTAAGCGGCCTCCTCGTCTTAAACTGCGCGAAGGAGGAGATGTTCAGTTGCATTACAATGACATTCAGTCCCAATTCATTCAGGCGCTGTCTAACGGTCTTTGGATAGCAAATCCACCCCATCGGGGGGTCGCAGCCCTCTCATTACGCCCCCAATCCCAACACACACTCACTACAATAGACCCAACAAAGAGCCAGGGGAGTGGGCCTCAGCGCTGCGCGGCTCGGGCGCTGAACTGCGCTCCAGTGAGAAAAATGCTCTTCAGTGTTGGTGTTGTGAGCAACGTGTTAAAGTGTTTTGTTATTTAGAAAGGTCCGTTCTCAAACGGTTTGTGGAAAAAAGAGACGTCTCACGCGTTAATTTTATAAAGGGCATTACAGGTGAACACAGCTATTGTACGGGCAGCCTTTGGTTATTGCTCGTTGTTTTTTACACATGTTTGCATGTGACATACTGACTGTATGGACGGGATTAAAGCGTCCACCAGTTTACAGTGGAGACATAGGATATGGCTAAGTTGGTCTCGTGGTTCATGATGGTATTGTGGTGACGGCGCTTGTGCTTTGGAGCATAATACGCGCGAATAGACGTGTCCCCACAAACTAATAAGACTCCTGAGAGGTCAAGGCCAGGTTCTTGCTAAATGCATTTCCCTTTCCCTGAAACCCAATGCAGCTCAGCGTCCATCTAATTTAATAATAAATCATAAAGACGCTTTTAAATAAATCATGCTAGAAATATGATTTAGTTTCCGCCAAAGTACCTCACTTATAAAAAGTACTACACTGATTGGTATACTTATTAGCACCTATACATGCTTATTAAAATCACAATAACTGAATATGAATCTCCTCTCTTTATGATTTTTTTGGACCGTTTTAAACACGTTGGCATTGTTGACAACTAAATCGAATTTATTTTCTATTTTTTAAGCATAAGAAAAATTACCACCCTTGTTATAGTGTATTATATATTATTGCATTTTGTGTGTGTGTGAGTGTGTTTGCTAGCTATTAAGGCAACACTAAGTCATAAAAGACAGCAACAATTTTAGAAAACAAAATTGTTGACGCTGAACTGATGGGTGACGCATGTTTTAGGCTATCTAAAAAAAAACTCTCTCGTTAAGGAATAAAATGTGCTCACTTGCTTCTTATTTATATAATGCAATAATACAATTAAAGTAGCCTATATTATTTTTATTAATAGGCTACTATTGTCAATAGGCTAATGATTATAATAATGATAAATGTAGTTATTATTATTATTATTGGACTCTGTTCCATTATGAGTGTCCTTCTTTTGTAAATAACACAAAAACTCTCGTGAACATGTCAAGACTTTTTTAGATTTTTTCCCAGGGAAATCATACCGATTTTCGAAATGACGTTGAAGGCTTAGACAGGCCCAGCTGGGCGCTTTACTTATGCGGCCATTCAAGCAGAGGACGGAAAGGTCATCTCTACGGCCCGGTGCGCCTGGGAACCCGCTAAACATGGCGCCTGAATGGCCGCTCAATTCTAACCTAAACACACACACGCACGCACACACACACACACACACACACACACACACACACACACACAAACATTTGCGCTGTCCTGATGTGCACGCTTATATATTTAAGTAAAAAATGCCCTTATGCACATGGTGTTATTTTGAGCGACATATTATTTCTGTGACAGACATATAATGCCATATAACTAAATATCTAGTGCGCTTCTACCATTACGGTAACGTCAAATAAAAATGCTCCCATTTAGTGGCCACTTGCGAGTGGAAAGAAGTTTAATACTGCCTACTTGTTTAGAGAGGCATAGTAAGGTGTAACTTTGCAAACAGTTCCTGAGAGCAGAACCAGAAGGACCCTCATGCATTGTCTGAAGAAATAAAGAGAAACACCCTCACAAAAGAATCCATTGTCAAGCCCGAACAATCTGCGGGGCCTCATAAGCTGTCCTCCACAATCAAGATGGTGGGCAATGATTTGAATGCGAGAGGGGCCTGCACTTTCGTATCTACCGAGAGTGAAACGCTCACGCGCGAAGTGTCCACTGCGTTGTTGGCAATTTCAGATAATGTCGGTAGCCTAAATGGAACTCGGAAAAAGTCGAGTTTAAAAAGTCAAAAGGGCTTCTGGAGCATAGGCTTAAAACTGGCCAATGAGCTATGCTAAATTCATGTAGAAAGAGATTGAGATTGCGGTGTCAGCGATTTATTGACACAAACACAACCATAAAAAACATAACTGATTTTGTGAGATACATTTAAAAAAAAAAAGAAGAAAAAATTAAGTTTGCACAAATTTATCTCTGATAAATAGTTTTGACGAATTTGTCTCAAATGAGTTTAGTTGTCGCTTTTTGACAGAATTAGGTCAGGTAACGTCAAAGCAGCGAATAAATAAAACAGCTAAAAACATTACAATAATATTCCAAATACGAATATTGATTGATAGAGAGAGTCAACAGTTGTACATTTTTATTAGTATTATTTTAAAAGCTATAAACAATTTAGAGTCTATTAGATGAACTTTTTAAAACAGGGAATTATTTTGACGCTTTATTTTCAAACGCTATGGTTTTGGAAACCTCGCTGGGGACGTTCATGTAGGCCTATTGTTTATTAGATTCTATGTGAAATGTTATGTTGACCTATTTTCTTTAATGCTTAATGAGACATTGTTGCTTATTGTCTCAAACAGTCTTATAGAGGAGTGTTATGCACACAAACGTCTGTATTAATTAGCCACTACTGAGCATAATGTACAGGTTCAGGGCAATCCAAATAATCATCCTCAGTTTGAGCATTGGAAGCATTTTTGTACAATACAAATATTTGGCTGACCTTTCAGCCTAAACATTTTTCCACAGGCGTTTTATCATCTCCATAAAACATAAAACATATTCCAGGCAGGCACTTCCATTCCCTGCTTCCCCTCTGGCTCTTTTGTTATAACATGCTTCTGACCAGAGCCGACTCCATGACATAGAATATGACACGAGAAAGGGGCCATAACCATGTCTCAAAGGAAAGGGTTAAAGACCTTTTATAACAAACGATATTGTCTGGAATCAAACGCTGGATGATTTGAACTCTGCATGCGTTTCGTGATGAAACAGAATCCCAGTGAGTTAGTAAGTGTGCAAAGAAAATAAACAGGAAAAAATCAGACACGAGACGTGTGATCCAGTGTGCTGCATGCATTCAGTCATGATGCTCTTCAGAATTATTGACACCTTGCCTCTTGAGGTACTTGGGTGATACATCTGAGTGTCGATATCAATGCAGGAACTTCAGTACAGTCTAATAAATGTCAACATCAGCAGCATTGATCCGTTTGCACCACAGTTGGGATGGTATGGAAGTCTTTGCGGTCTAATCTGGTATTCACGGCACCTATACTGTCTTGCAGGATATTTGAATAGCATGTGTCGGTGTCGGTGTTGAGGCTGAGGATGCTGTGCTATAATCATTCTTACGTTCACATGGAAAATTCGGTTCTAATAATGTTGCCAGTGTCCACTGTTTATTTATCATAATTTCTGTACATGTACCCCAGCCAGACCACTATGAATTGATACCAACTACACACATTTTAAAAGCCCTCCCATCAGGATGCTGTATGCGATTTATTGGGCAAATCAGTCTGATTAATGTCTGGTCCCGTATCTTCAACAAGATGAAGATGCACAATAATTGATCCATTCTCAACTATAGCCATTCGGTTCTACTGGAATAATTCTCCATCGCTCTTGACTCTTCTTTCATGTTCTCATTGAGTCCATCCACAAAGCCAGTATAGAGGGAAAGTTAACACTATATCCCAGGCCTGGATTTGGAAACCTCATAAGAAACAACGCATTCTCACCCCAAGGCGTCACCTTTGACCATGCTTCAATATTTGACGTTTTAGGCGCCCTTTAGCGTCACTTACATGATGCGATCCTACTGCGTCATCTAACTGACGCTAAAGGAAAGCGTCAGTTAGAGCAGTGGTTCTCAAAGTGGGGTCCGCGGACCCCTGGTGGTCCGCGAGCTAAAGCCAGGGGGTCCGCGAAATAATTTACAACCTAACGTTTTTTTCCATGCTATGAGTCATGTTTTCTTTATCATCTGAAAACATGCTGTTTATTCCTAAGTAACTTATATAAATCATTTAACATAAAACAATACAAAGTAGACACTTAAAGTTTTCTATAGATAGATAATCTATGTCTTTGCGTCAAGTAGACTATTCGCTGCTGTTGATTTTGCGGGACGTGCGCCAGAAAGGAGACAGAGAGACGGCATGGACCCGCATCCGGTTCTTTTCTGTATTTTTAAAAGGCATGACATTTTGTAGTCATTTATAATGTAGCCTATACACAAATAAAAAAATGGACACTTTACCGTTTCGGATGATGCACTCTTGTCTTATCTATGACCATAAATAAGAGTATTCCTGTTTCCACTGCTGAGGAAAAATTCCCATGTAATTGCGCGCCGGCGTCTCGCGTGCGCGCACAATAGTCAGTTCTAGCACTGCTACTGTAGATTTGACATTAGAAGTCTGATCATTATCAAAATAAAAGTGCATAGTGACAGGGCCGTACCCACAACTGAGGTTGCAAGGATGCACATCGCGATGATACTTACCTTCTCGTCTGAGGTGCTTCAGCAGACTAACAACGATAGCTCGTCAATGTCAAAATGTTTGAGTCGGAGTGAACTCAAAGTTCCCCGCACGACGTTTCAGTCAACGGTCATAAAGTGCGAGATAAGATGTAGGCCTTAAATTAACATAAACTAAACAGCTGTTTTAGATAAAAGTTTTAAAAAACGACTGAAACAATCAGTTTGCAAAGTATTAATCAAGCTCAACTTTAACAAAGGAAAAAGCAGGTCAATAGAAACATACTGTGCCCATGAGATTAACATTATAGGATTCATATATTTAACATATACTGTATGTTTTTTTTAGCTAATTAGTAGCTCAAATTAACAACGCACGCACCTATTAAACATAATGCCATTATCATTGTATTTATAGGCTTATGGGCTTTATTTGTGTGCAGAATAGGCCTAATTATTGAAACATTTCTCTTTTAAGGCCATTCCTGATTGGAATATGTGATTGTGTTTCGTGACATCTTGACAAAAAAAAAAAAAAAAAAATGTATGCCACTGACTGACATGCTTCTACTAAATCTATAGTTATCCAATTGTGGGGCCTTAAAACACCTTAAAATGCACATGTGTAGATCAAGAACATCAAAAATTCCTAAGGGATCCTAACTAAGTGATTCCTAGCAAGATCACTTTCGTTATCTCAGTAGGCTATTTAGAAATTCCTGCATAGTACCCTGGGTGGAGACTATTCATTTTGTATAAAAATATTTCATTTGCCGCTCACACATTAACTTTGTGCTCAATAACTGTTATAAATATGAGGGGGGGTCCTTGGAATTTTTTTTCCCCTGAAAGGGGTCCCTGGCACCAAAATGTTTGAGAACCCCTGAGTTAGAGGACGCGGTTAGGTTTAGGTGTGGGGTGGGGGTAGGGTACACGCGATCCTAGGGCGTCATCTAACTGACGCTAAAGGGCGCCTAAAGCGTCAGATATTGAAGCATGTCCAAATGCTTCCCAAGGCGTCAGTTAGGTGACGCCTTGGGAGTGAGAATGGGCTGTAAGAAACTATGTTGTGGTACAGACTGAAATAACTGACATTTTTTCCTGGAAAAGTGAAAAGCAAGCTGTGTGTGTGTGTGTGTGTGTGTGTGTGTGTGTGTGTGTGTGTGTGTGTGTGTGTGTGTGTGTGTGTGTGTGTGTGTGTGTGTGTGTGTGTGTGTGTTATATGTATTTGTATTATGCTTGCTTTTCATTTAACACTTATAATAATATATGAATAATATTTAGCATAATAAAAATATGTTTGTATGTGTGTGTATACATATATATATATATACCTTCAACATATCTTTGTAATGGTATAAACGAGATGAGGCTTATATTAAGCGATATAGCCTAGAAGCTAAGGAAATAATAAAAACCAGCGAAATATTTTGAAACATTTTTTACATTTCTTGCTTTATACCTATTCATTTGTTTAAAAACAGCCTCTTTAAACACTGTAATGGATTTATTAAGGTAAAGGGAAAAATATTTTTGCTAAATTATACAGATTTTAAGAAATCTGTATTTGTTGCAATGTTATTAAATATGACAATTATGTGCTGTTTTGTAAAGTATTGTTTTTATTAGCCATTTTCTTAATTCATAACTCATATGAAGTGAAATTAGCCAGCAGATGCCCACAAAACAGATACATTTTCCGCGACCCCCATCACTGCTTATCTCTGCCGTGTGTGAGAGAGGGTTTAGCATACAGCTGTTTGAGCTTCGCCTCTCCTCTCTGCTTTAAGGTCTGTCGTCTTGAATCACGCTGCACGGCATCCATCCCAAATCCACCCTACGGGCTCATTAAGGACACGTTGTTTGCCGGCCGGTCACCTGCATTTCAGACGTGTAGTGCTTGTTATAGTTTTATCATGTGCGGTTCCAAACATTGAAGAGTGGTACACTTCTGTGAATCAGAAAGGTCTCCTTTCTGTTTGAGGAGCGATGAATTATGAATATGATTAAGTAAGGCAGGGAGAGGAGGAGTACTCTTGTACCATGTCTATTACAAACACATACATTTTACCATCTAGTTCACTCACTCAATTATTTCATATCATGCTCACTGTCTTAATCTTTCCCGGTTGCCCCACATAAGGCAATCGAAGATCCGAAGGATTATCTCACTTTTTAAATTCCTAACCTTTTTCCTCACACTCATTATCTGACAGGTAGAAATCCCAGCGTATAAGCTCCCCATCCATCTGAAGCTGAAATGTTGCAGGCTTTCAAATAGCAGTGTTGTCATCTCTCTCTCTGTCTGTTTTATTCCCAAGGTCTCAGGGTGGGGGTGGGGGTGGGGGAGAGGCGATGAGGTGATGAAAACAGACATCTTCTGAAAGGTCAGGTTTTGCCGTGATCTTTTTTCCAGGTCAGCTCCTTTAGTCCTGCCCTGTGTGACAGACAGATACCCATCACAGAAATGACTGATATCGGAAAAAAAATATCTGTCATCGGCCTTTTATATTTACAGAAAAAATGCTGATGTACATCATAATACATTAAATGCATCTCATTGCATCTCTGCTGTCACAGCAACACAATGCAATCCTTAAAAATAACATATATTTTAATGTGATTGATGTATTTGCATTAGCATATATATATATATGTGTGTGTGTGTGTGTGTGTGTATATACGTATATATGTATGCAAAAAAAACAAAACAAGTTTATCCAAAAAAAAAAAAAAGATGTTTCATTGCCTTAATTATGCGATATTCACCCTTTATAGTTTTTTTGAAAGAAGAAAATAATTTTATTCTGCAAGGACGCATTAAAGGATGAAGGGACAGATTTATATTTCAAATAAATGCTGTTCTTTTGAACTATCTATTCATTAAAAAATCCTGGAAATATATATTCCATTCAAGACATTTTTAAATATATTTTATTTATTTATTTATTACGCACCACAACTGCTCTCTTCTTTGGTAATCCTAAGAAATGTTTCTTGGGCACCAAATCAGCATATTAAAATGATTTCTGAAGGATCTTGTGACACTGATATAGAAATGTGTATATATATTATTTTTTTGGGCTGTCAAATGATTAATCACGATTAATCGCATTCAAAATAAAAGTTTTTGTTTACATGATATATGTGGGTACACTGTGTGTAATTATTTTGTATGTATATAAATACACACACATGCATGTATATTTAAGAAAAAAAATCTTATTTATATATAAAATATTTATATTTCTATATAATATAAATTATATATAAATCTATACACAGTATATACATGGAAATGTTTCTTAAATATATACAAGCATGTGTGTGTATTTATATTTATAAAATAATTATACACAGTGCACCCACATATATCATGTAAACAAAAACTTTTATTTTGGATGTGATTAATCACGATTAATCATTTGACAGCCCTAATTAATTAATTAATTAATTTATTTTGCAGTGACAAGTATTTCCAAATATTGAATGTAATATACTTTGTAGAATTTTGCTTTAATTGTGTGATTAATTAATGCCTTGATATCCATGCTCAAATAAATGTAAGAATAAATAAGACCAAGAACTGAGAGCCTAAATCATACTTAGCCTATATAAAACAAAGGCAAATTAAACTGAATTATTTCTGACCACAAAAATTATTTCTTGGATTTAAATCAAAAGTATATAATCATTAGTTAAATGATTTGTAAAGTAAAAGCACAGCATCATATGATTTGTTTTTGGTTTTTAACACGTCAAAGTCTAGCTCAGCCATGCTTGGACGTCACACCACATTACTGGCCTGTAGGCCACTATTATAGCACAGCCCCGGGGAGGAGGTCTGCGGGCCCAGTTGGACACTCTGAGCACATTAAGAGTGGCTGTCTTTATTGGATGTGATTGGTCTTAGTGATTTTATTGGTTTCATTGACTGTCTATCCAGTATTTATGGGCCCTCTCCATGCACTCTAGACGGTGTAACGGAGGGCCGATATGAATCTGATGTGACAATAAAAGGGCAATTATGTACAGCGAGTAGAATATCTGCTTCCTTTCACCTGGGAGAGGGAGAAGGAAGGATGAGATAAAGAGAATGATTTTCTTCTTTCCATTCAGAGCACAGTTATTGTTAAACATGGTGCTCCCATCAGACAATGAACATATATATATATATATATATATGTAAATACAGCGCCGTGTTTGTTATGTATATGAATGACTTCTGAATGCCTCTTTAACAGGTCACCTGACAACACGATGTAGAACCTGCTTCAACATCCCCCTGTTGCTGTTGTTTACAGAGGAATTAAGACTTAAGTCTTTTCTAATCTATCGTTTGCATTTGCAAAGGCATGACATTTAATTCAACGTTTATCTTTTTACTCTTAAAGGGATAGCTCACCAAATAATGAAAAAAAAAAAAAAAAAATCTGTTGTTCATTCATATTCATGTCATTGCAAACCTGTATGACTTTAATAACCAAACCATTTTAATTACCATTGACTTCCATACAATTTGGTTATTAAAGTCATGGAATTTTTTTTTCATGAAATGTTTCATTACCAGACGAAATTGTGGTACTTTTAGTTTAGGACAACAAGGGTGAGTAATATATGACAATTTAAATTATTGGTTGAACTATCCCTTTAATTCCAACATGGTCTTCAAGAACTTAATCGTTTCAGTTGGTAATTTTAGTTTTAGGTAAAACTAAAAAGTCACCTCATGCACCCGGCAAGATCTAAATATTATGCCTCGATATTATTCAAGAGAAATCGAAGACATCATCAGACTAAAATGTTTGTTACGGGAGTTCTAAACAGCATGACAAAGCAATTTTTCTCTAAAAGTTCACTCCTACATTTGGTCTATGGTGATCAGTGTTGTGCAAGTTACTTCCAAACTGTAATACATTAGGTATTACTTGTTACTGTTATTTAAAAGTAATTCATTACCTTACAATATTACTGTCCCAGAATTGTAATGCGTTACATTACTCATGTATTACTTTTGAGTTACTTTCACCAAAATAACTAAGTAGAACTTAACTTTTGGGCTGTAACGTTATGCAATATGAAACCGAAATCGCGATTCGCCACACGACTCAGATCCACGAACCTACAGAATCGCGACACACCTCTTCCAACTCCAGCGTTATTCTCCTTACTGTCCATATCCAATGCTACCTTATCTTTAAATTAGGCTATTAGTAGTATTTGAAGTTAACATTATAAAATACGTAGACCTACACCACAAAACTAGTTGAGGATAAATTATTTAAAATTGGGGAAGTCCAGCATTATGGACATGACATTTGCAGTCAAAACTTGAAATAAAAATTCTCAGAAAATTTTCACATTTATGAGGAAAAAACAATGTTACAGACGCGACCGCTCTGAACTGGCACTAAAAGACTGCTTTAAAACTTTCACATAGTCTGTTGCCTTTAAGAAGTAAAAGCAGACAATACACTGTAATACAACTGTAATACAAGCCTCACTGAACATGTAACGAGTAAAATATTACTGAAAATTGATTAGTAATGCCTTACACTACTGCGTTACAGCAAAAAGTAATATGTTACTGTAATGTATTACTTTTGTAATGCGTTACTCCCAACACTGATGGTGATTACGTACTAGTTAGGTGTGGCTCTGAGGCGTGGAAATCATCGTTAATTTCTTAACCACTTCAGTCCGTCAATATCAGATGTAAAAGCATGAACGCAGAAACAAAAATAGAGGTTGCAACTCTACTTGAAAGAGACATTGTTTTTTCATATTTAATACTATAAATCTGATTGCTTTTTAACAAGCGCTGAATTGCAGAGGTGGTGGAAACATATCCAAGTGAATATGAGCAGATGCTTTCTGAACTGCTGTTTTCTCACGCTGTTAGTTTTGTTGTGTGTGTTTTTTTGTTTAAGAGGAAAGTATGCAGTACATATTTACATATTCCTCTAAACGTCGAGATGTTCGCTAACAGTATACGAAGAATGAAAAAAAAAACTTTGCCGCGAGTATATAAGGGCTTGTAGACCTTATTTACAGCGGCACCATCTTTGCTTTTAACAGGAATGAAAGCGAGGCTATGAGGGAGAGACATGCATCCCTGCAGTGGGTTGTGCTGTTAAAGTGTTCTTGGATTGTTCTGCTGATGAAACGCTACAAAAATATGTTTTCAAGAAATTTCAGTAGACAAAAAACTCCAGACAACTTGAGCTGTGGAAAATGATAAGTGATCTTGAAGCTTTATGCAGCTTTTTACAGCGGATTCCATTGAAAACACTGCAAGTCTATCCCTCAGGCTGGCTTTCATACCCGTCATGGCGCTGATCTGGTCTATAACATTTATAATATTCATTTGGTCTACTTTTGAACATGTACCAAAACCTTACATTTCCCCTTAAATGTCAAAACGTGTAATGTAAAGTTACTTAAATTTCATTGTATTAGTTAGATTCGTTTTTAGCATTAAATGCATTAAACTGATGTTAAAAAAGATCACCTGTTATTTTGAACGTTCTATTCCGGAAAAAGAATCCTGAAAAAACTATTTCCACAAAAATATTAAGCAGCACACCATTAATGTTTTCAACATTGATAACAATATGACAACAGATCAGCATATTGGCACTAAATTCAGCTTTGCCATCAAATGAATAAATGACATTTTAAAGTATTTTAATAGAAAAATGTAATTGTAACAATAAATTGTAATAATATTTCACAATGTTACTGTTTTAACTGTTTTTTTGATCAAATACATGCAGCCTTGGTGAGCATAGAGACTACTTTCAAAAACATTTGATCAAATCTTACCAACTTTTGAATAGTAGTGTTTCTCCCATCTCGAAGAGTATGTCCTGTTTTTTTGTTATGCAATGAGTAAAATATGAAGAGGCGAGTCACTTGCCTTACATGCCTCTCAGAAAACTAATCAGTCTTGTGTCAGCTGACCTGGCATTAAATTATGTGTTTTTGATGGAGCTCTTTGGTCCGCACAGCATGAAATGTTGTAGTGGTGACAGCGGGCCACGCATGCTTGTGTAAAACACCGCTCTCAGAGTCACCTCCGTCCTCACTCTCGCTCACTACTCACGCAAGGAACAGAATAAGACGAGAGCTCCGTCGGCAGCGAGATATAATGTGCACGTGTTCGCGAGCGTGATAGTTGGCAAAACAGGCTGATAGATAATTTCCACTGTATCTGGGAGAAGGTGTGAAATGATCAGAATTATTTACGGCTATTATATCCAATTAAAGCTTGTGAGTGCTGTTGTGCCTTTTTATTGTGCTATAAACTGCTACCGCTTGTGCTTGAGTAACCAAACACAATGAGCTCCAATACAGGCGGTCTTACTGACAGGAACCCGGTCAGAGGGTTGGCGGGGGGTGCGAAGACGAAAAGAATTAGTGGAAGATGTTAGGGGCTGGTTTTGGCTGTGGCCCTCTGGCACCGAGGTCTCTACAACTAGGATTTGCTCCAAAACTAACAAAGCTGACAGATTCGTAGTGTTTAAATGGTCCATTCTTCCACTTCAGGCCTATTAAAGTCCTGGCTAGAGAGTAATGTAAACGTAAAACAGTTCATATAGCCTCCACTTCCCTGTCATTCTAATGGCTGAACCCATTACCCAACTCTGTTGTCATGGAGAGCTGCTCGTTTGTCTCCGTGGAAACCTTGATTGCCCAAGATGTACTGATACGGTCAGATCAGGAGTAATATCTTTCAGATTCAGACTGACTTGCTCAAATCTAATGACTAGAATCGAACATTTCGAAAAATGGTTATAATTTTCTATAAAAGTGTTTTTAACACGGTTCACAATTGTATTGAAAATCTGAAAACATCATATTCTGTCATGACGGTATGTTTATATATTCTTGTTTTGTAAAATATGAATCATATGTCAATCCTCCAAATCACAAGTTAGCCGAAAGAGGGAGAGGACACACTCCAGTGACTCTTCATGGTGGATGAACACACACTCGCAAAAATAGGTGTGTCGTGTGTGAATAGTGTGTATAATAAGTGGATTTGGAATGATTTTGTATGGAGCTTGTTTGATAAAACTCTTGCTATAGTATTATTTATTATGAGATCTCTTCTTCATGATCTCAAAGGGACAGGTCTCTTCTGAAAAAGTCTGTTCAAGATGTTGTTCTAGACCCCACTGACTTTCAATGTACAGTTGAAACATTTTTCAGAAGAAAACTCATACACAAGGGTGAGTAAATAATGACAGAATTTTCATTTTGGAGTGGACCGTCTCTTTAAGAATGGCAAGTAAAATGCTATGTTATGTTATATCTTTTTTTTTTAAATTAATATTCTTTGGTATGAAGATGGTGGCCTGAAGTTTGACTTCCTTCTCTATCCTTTCCTGAATTTCTCTCTGGTCTCTTCTCTTCTTTCGCTTATCCATTTCTCCAAGCTGGCTTTTTATTCGTCTTCAGCTTCTTTTCTCTATCTCACATCCTCTTCCCGCCTCTCCTTTTCTACTCCTCTCATCCCTCTCACTCATCCTTATTTCTCTTCTCTCTTTCACTCTATCCTGCATGCTTCAGCAGCCTCTCTCTCTCTCTTTCTTTCTCTCTCTCTCTCTCTCTCTCTCTCTCTCTCTCTCTCTCTCTCTTGCTCTGCTTTTGCTTGCCTGCAATTTATGCTGATTGGACCAGCTGTTCCACTTAAAGTTGCCATGGCAACCACAACCGGTCACCTAGCAACCATACCCATCTCTCCGAGCTCTCCACAGGCAGAGGGAGTGAGAGAAAGAGGGGAGGGAGGGGGTATGTGAAAATTCCTTTGGATTTATTTTGATATATTTGTGTATTGTTTTAACAGTATTCATGGAGAAGCTATTGTATTTATATCAGGATCATAATGTTTCATTGTCAAAAAAATTGGACTACAGGTAAAGAGCGACATCTTGGGTTTTTGTTTCTATATTTTGTATACTATATTTTCTTTTTATGGAGATTTTAAGCTATTTAAAGTTGAATTTAGTAAGTTAAGCTAATATTATTTGACATAATTTAGCAACAATGGCAAATCAGAAAGACTCCCACTTTATTCACACTTCTTTCAACACAGATTCCTTTCCTGCTTATTTTGCTCCAGTCAATAGACTATGCTTCTTCATGGGCAAGATGATGCAATTAAAACACCGATCTGAAAGGAAACAAATTCTAATATTGCATTCTTGCTGCAATCAGAGTATATCATATAAATGCAAAGCAAATGTACCACACAAATATTGTGGCATAGGGACAACTTTCCAGTGGCATGTAGTGCTTGTGTTACTCTCTTTCAGTGCTATTCTGAGCTGAGGATCCTCTTGAGCTGTGTATTATCTAACATGTTAAAGTGGAGCGGCTTACGCGCTGCTTAGTGCTAATGGTCTTTCCCTCAGATCTCACCTGACTCTCACCATGCTCACCTGGTCCCAGTCTATTCCTGACAGGTGCACAAGAACATACTCTGAGGTGCTGAAAGTCAGCTCTGATATTTTTAGGACATTTGTTTTGATGTTGTGTGTGTGTGCATAATCTGAGGATGCTCTTTCCAAGTGCCACTCTAGAATTAAAGGCGTGGATTTCACTTTTCTAACTTTAGTTAGTGTGTAATGTTGCTGTTGAGCATAAAAAAAAAAAAAACTGCAAAGTTACAACGCTCAAAGTTCAAAGCAAAGGGAGATATTTTCTTTTAAAGAAATTGCTTTTGAAAGACTACAAGAAACGGCTGGTAGGGACTTCACAACATTTTTCCCCCGGGTTAGTGACATTTACATGAACCCCTGCCCCGGAACGCAATTTATAGATTATCAAGACAGAATATGCTAATCAAAGACTTGAAGATAACTATACATAAGCTATATAAATTCATCAACTAACCATTCAGAGATGGTTACATGTTGTCTACATGTAGTCACTTCTTCTTGAGTCTCTCCGTTTGAGCATAAAATGCAACAAGTTTGTGAAAGTTTTGGTTGGTTTCATGTTAATTTTAGTTAATTAAAAATTTCTTTGTGCTTTTGTCATTTTATTCATATATATATATATATATATATATACAGTATATAAAACAAAATGATATTGTTATGACTTAATTATATGCATTTAGAGTAATAATGTAATTTTATTTGAAATATTTTTTATTTAATTTTTTACATTTTAGAATTTCATTTGTTGTTGTTTTTATTATTATTATTATTATTATTATAGCCAAGCAGCAAGTTTTCATATTAGTTTCAGATTGTGTGTGTGTGTGTGTGTGTTTCAATGCCTGTGTCTGATATGGCCACTCACTTCGCCACATTAAGTCCTAATAACAGGCAGCTTTTCACTTTAAGGTGTGATGCGCTTTCGACTCTCTCTGTTGGCCTGAAGAGCTCATGTTTATTCATGTCTTTAAGAGCACTCCTGTTTGATTTAGCTGAACGGGCCAGTTTTCCTGTGTTTTTTCCTTCTTTACTTTAGAAACACATTCATATGGAAATGACTACCTACTTACCTGTTCAGTATGTGTCTCTCTTTAAGCGTAGAGGTCAGTCTCACTGGAAAACCCTGTGCTTATTGTATTGCCAGGCTGACATAATAAATGACTCCTCTCCCTCACTTCACTTTCTCTCTGAATTGTGTGGAGAGGTTGTGATAAAATGATCCTCCCAAAGTCACCATAACCGAAAAAGTTTGAAACCTGCTGCTCTAGTGTAAATGTGTGTGTGCGTGTTTCATAGTGCCCAGGTGTGTGTGTGTGTTTAGGTCAATGTTAGGATAATCTCCTGAGCTCATCCTCACATCTCTCTGCAGAAGGGGGGAAATCCTCCTGGCCTTCTATAATAGGATCTGTTCTGAGAGCGCTGAAGAGAGGTGTGTCTGTTTCTCCTTACACCGGCTCAGTCTCATTCCCCCTTTCGTCTTCCCGCCATATTAAAGTCAGGTAAAACGCATTCTAGAGTACAGGGTTTGGCCTCAGCAGTTCAATTTCAAAGCGGGGCGCCAGTTCTGTCTGTTTGCTTTCTGCTGCTTTATTGCGCTCTCTGCACCGTTGTGTTATAAATACATCCACCTGTGGGGGAGTGAGTGAGTCAGATGTCCCTCCAGCGTCCAGAACATGGCTGCCCAAAATAGTCAACTCATTTTTTACAAGTGCTGCTGGCCTGTCTAAAACTCACTACTGTTTTGGGTGCTTGCCATGGCATTGCTAAGGTGTTCTGAGGGGTTTTGTGGTAGCTAATGTATTCTGAGTAGTTGAAAGTATGTTCTTATGTGGTTGCTGTGTTCAAAGAGATGGGCGGTTACCAGGGTGTCGCTAGGTCATTATACTTATCTGTTAAAATCCCTAATCCTAAGTATTTGCAATAGCTAAAGTGTTTCTTGCTTGGCCAAACACCACTAAGCAGATCTCCGGACATATACTGGTTCAAATTTAGTTTAGTGAACAGTTAAATGTAATAATAAGTGAGCTATAAATACAGATATGCGGTGATTGTGTCCGCCTGCTCATTTTTCTCTTCTTTACTCTGCTGTTTATCTCTATGCCTTCAGACGCTTGTAATTTTAAATTTTATTGGTATGTCTGTCTCTCTCAATTCGTGTTTTTTTTTCTGATCTCTAAACTCCACTCATGATGTGTGTGTGAGTCAGCAGGTCTCAGAACAGTTGCTCATTCATTGATTAGCTCATCTGTAGCATATAAGCTGTGAATAAAATGCATTGAATTGTCCCTGAAATGCACCTAATGACATAAAAAAGGCAATTTCTTCATGAACAACAGACTCATGTGTCACTCAGTATAAACGCTTGTGACGTCCTTCACCATATAAATGCGGAGGTGACATGATCTCCTGTGTCCCTAACTGCCTCCTCAGCGCGAGACGTAATCTCGCTGATCGGAAAACTCAGACTTAATTATCCACTCACACACACACACACGCACATGCGTTTGTCGAAGCCTCGGCTGGACATAGAGGTCAGAGGTCAGGGCACAACTGCCATCTGCGTTTCCCTGTTCTCGCCTCCCCCCTTAAGTTTCCAAATGTCACATTTCACCCCAGCGAAGAGACACCTGCCCCCCCTGCAGAGGGTCTATTCTGTGGTGCAGGCGGTCATTAAGTCTCTTTGTTTGTAATGATAAATTTGTACAAAGCCATATATTTGTGACCCTGAGTCTTTAGAAGAGCAGGGAATTAAAGCAATAACATTTTCTCCAAAAAAAGAAAAGAAAAGAAAAGAAAAAAGACATAATATTATGGAATGGAAAAGATTTGAGTTTTTATTTTTATTTTAGCATTTTCAACACTGTTTATTGGTGTTTATTTTTATAAGAGCATTCCACCAAGGCTCAAAATGCCAGCTAAGGCACTTTTTTTTTTTTCCTTTTGTCTGTAATTTTAAGAACATACCATATTTTAACAATATTTTGCACTTTTGTAATTTGATTTTCCATGCATGGAAAATCAAATTACAAAAGTGCAAAATATGGTGGTATGTTCTTAAAAACATGAACATTATATATTTATTTATAAATACAATTATGTTGTATCTTATTTTTTTTACTAGTTTTATGCTGTAAATTTCTTATTTATTTGCTGTATATATATGCACTGTTGGTAAGATTTTTAAGTTTTAATTTCAGTCTTTAGTGCTTAAGAAACATTTCTTATTATCAACATTGAAAACATCTGTGCAGCTTAAAATTTTTGTGGAAAATTTTGTGGAAAAAGGATTTTTTGATGAATAGAAAGAATCTTTAGTAACATTATTAATTCTTTACTGTCTTTTTGGTCCCGCTTTATGTTAAGTGTAAGTATGTACATACATTGAAATTAATAATTTGATAAAATGGACTTATTTTGTACATACATGTTTTTACATTGTACTTATATTTAAAAAATACCAGCATGTAATTACAGCTGTAATTCATTTATGTTATTACATTTGTAATTATACAGTTGATAGGGGTGTAACAATATCGTGCCACAATATATCGCAATACAAAAATGCAACAATGTGTATCGTAGATAGTGACAATATGCGTGGATAGCCCCCCCGAAATTAAAACTGTTTGAGAAAAAAATTAAAGTTTTCAGAGTTTTAGTGTAAGTACTACATTAAAGCACTAAATAATGTTGATTATAATGTATAATAATGCAATGGGGGAATAGGTCCTGATAATGCCAAATATGTCTGATGTTACCAGTAAATGTGGCCGACATTATTTTAAATATATCTATGGTCAGTGAAAGAGTGCAAGAATATTCATCTAAAATAATTCTTTATTTTCAGCTTCAGAATCATGAATATTTTCACATATTCTGGTGTCACCATTGTCCTTGGGTTACAAGCACAAAGTCTAAACCTATTTATTTAAACCCACAATGTAATATCAAATTTAGCATTTTAATCAACATTTTGGTTAACCTTTTACCATATGTCTTGGAGTATCGCGATAATATCGTATCAAGAGTTCAGTATCATGATATGTATCGAATCGTGACATGAGGGTATCGTTACACCCCTAACAGTTGATCTTTCCCTTACACCTTAACCCACCCTTATACCTACCCATACCACCACACCTGTCCTAACCTTACCTCAATAGCAGCAAAAGTGTTTTACAATAAAATGTATTTTTCGATGTAAGTACACAATACTTAAATCCACTTAATATAAAGTGGGACTGTCTTTTTTAGTCAATTTTTAGGGAACCAATCAGAAGTCTCAGCTGCCACTAACAGTGCAACATTACCAATGTACTGTAATTTTAATTCACAAACAACAAAAAGCTAATTAAATTCATATCTAACCCTATAAAATACAACATTTAGCATAATGTGGCATGACACAGTTCTAAGTGCAAGTTAAAATGCACTAACATTTATTTGACTGGACTGAATTATTTAGTTTTTTTTTTCCTTCACATTCTGTGATCATGTGTGTGTCTGTACTCTGTACAGTCACTGCTATCTGCACCCGGTGGACCAGACGAGGGATTACACCAGGATTAAACATCCTAATCTGACACACACTCTGATTGGTCCTGAATAAGGAAGCAGTGATACTGTATGCAGAGAGCAGCACTCAGCTCTAAAATGGTGGAAGAACCAAGAGACCGAGAGAGAAAAAACAAAGTGAGTACACACACATCCATAGTACACAAACACTCATATCCCACCATCCATGTATGGAAAATACCATCAACACACATGCATATACACACACCTGTGATTTATCCAACACAAATGAACCCTCACACAAGGTACTGTATAAGAATGACAGCGTTCTTGCAGCCGACCGTTAGCTGCTATTACAGGGAAAAAACATCACCAAATTCACTCTCTCTATTCCTCTCTGTCAGATATTTGACCTTCCTCTTCTTTTCTTTGGTTTTCACTGCAAAAGAAATGAATAGAGAGATAGAAAGCTTAACTACAGGAGAGCTGTTTTAAGGCTGTATTTTGGGAACAGTGGGGTGGTGGGAGAGCGAGTTTGGCTGCTTTAAGCCAAGCTTTGACTAAAAAATTAAATCCTGTCATCATTTTGGCTCTGTACACTTTCGTTCTCAGGAGGTAGCCTTCTTCGTGCTACAAAATGATTCAAAAACGATCATATTTAATTCAAACAAAAATTAATCTGTTCGGCAGCCAGATGGTTATGAGTCTCACATGAATTCAAAAGACAGAGAAGGAGAGAGAGAAAGAGAGAGAGACATTTTCCCTCAGGACAGTGCAGGGATTATCGTGCTCGCTGGAAAATTTTGATTTGCTTTTGTGCGCACGGGCCCACAAAACTGCCTCCATTTTCTACGCGTGTTGTGCAATTATATAGCTCACAGTGTTTCAAAGTATGATTGTGTTCTGTCGACATCCTCAACTGACCAATTTTTCATACGCCGTTTACAAAGTTTCTGCTTTGAATTTGCGTACTGACAGAACTGTTGTAAAAATGTAGCTTTAATATTGTTTTCAGCTGTAGTTATTTAGGACAATAGGAGGGTTCAGAGCGTCCTGACTCACGGTAACCCCCTTTGTTCAGGCGAGGACACACAGACAGATGGTTCAAGCCGTCCTGGCGAATTTGTTACCTTTCCGTATGATGTGCAATATGTCGACGTCCCGACCGAGCGCGCGCAGAGACAGCAGCTGTCCATCCATCACGACTGTCAATGCGGAATAAACGCTTCTCTCGCCGCTAATGTGGCTTGAGACACTCTGAGCATAATGAATCTGATGATATAATGTTTGTGTTCTGGGTGATGATGATGATGAGGGTAATGATATAAAATTGCCTTATGCGATTGTTTCAGTCTCAATTTTGATCAGGCGTACTGCATAGTGAAGCATTTCAAGCGTAAAACAGTGCTGGAGGACAAATCTAAAAAGAAACGAGAGAATAATAAACACGTATTAGCAATGGAGACATTTCCAGGCCAGCACGTTCACTCCCTCCACGGCCCCTCGTCATTTATCCGGGAGATTTCTGGCTGGGTCTTTGGAGAAGGGTTGTGTGGAATTGGGGTAATTTGCGTGAACGGGCGTTGATTTACATTCGCGTCAGAGGTTAATGACAATGTCGTTCCTCGCCGCCTGTTCTTTTCATTGTAATGTTGTTAGGAAGAACCCAGGGCCGCACACCCCGCCCCCTGTTCCCCCCTTAATATACGACCGCCAGAGAGACCTGAAACGCTTCCAATTTGCCTTAACGTTCGCTTGGAGATCTACAGTATACCTCCTAATAGATCACACGCAGAAGGGCATTTGCTCAGTTACTGCTGATTTGTTCAGGTTTACCTGATGGACAGAAGCAGAGAATCATAATGTGGGCATGTGTTAATGTTCATTGATAGATGTGAGTGAGCTGGCCTCTTTAAGGCGAGAGTGTAGGACACCTTGGCAATTGGTGTGAAAGACACAGTTGTAAAAAAATTACAACATTTTTTTCTTTTGTCAAGCCAACTTAAATAATTTAAGTAGTTCAGATAACATAATATTTTGAGTTTTTGATGCTTAAATCAATCTCCTTCATTGTACTAACTCAATTTTTCCAGTTCAATGAACTTAAAATTTTAAGGCAACCAGGTGACTTTATTTTTTAAGTTAAACCAACAATATTTTTCACAGTGTATTTTTTATTTTTTTATTTTAAAATTTACTGTTTTCTTTCATTTATTTTCTCCTTACTTCATTTTTTTGTGCTTATTCACTTTTTCTTCTGCTGTCGAAAGTGACTTTAAATTGCTATTGTGACTATTTTTCCTCATCAGTCAATGGGAGCTGACATGCATTCATTTGATCAAAAATACAGTATAAACTGTAATATTGTGAAATATTATTACAATTTAAAATAACTGTTTTCTATTTGAATCTATTTTGAAATGTACTTTATTTCTGTGATGCAAAGCTAAATTTTCAGCATCATTACTACAATCTTCAGTGTCATAATCGTTCTCATATGCTAATTTGGGGCTCAAGAAAGATTTCTTATTATTATCAATGTTGAAAACGGTTGCGCTGCTTTACATTTGTGTCAAAAACCGTGTGACATATGAAGTTTGAAATAGAAATTTGAAATGTCTTTACTGTCACTTTGTTCAATTGAATGCATCCTTGCTGATTGTGTATTTCCCAATAGTGAAAAAAATGTCAATGTCCCCCAGTGTCTGTTACTCTTAGATGGCAACTAGCCTGTCTCATAGACTATATCTGCATCACACATGCATCCACAGCACACTCATTAATGCAATGAGAGGGGTGAGAGGAAACAGTGGTGCATAGTTTGAAAGTGAATAAACAGAGGAGCAGGTCAAGATGACAGATCAACCTGTATTTCTGTCAGTACGAGTAATTTAACTCGCGGGTGATGTGAAAGTCTTCTGCTCTTCTTTCTGTCAGCACAGTTCAAGGCTGTTTTATAAGCTACTGCTGATTTTAGTGGCACTACTTCAAGTGACTGATGTAGCAATTCTGTCTATAAATCACTAATGTTACTAAATGGAATCTCAAGGAACCTGTGATGAGCTAACCCTTCAAAATGCTATTAGGTTCAACACAATCTAAAGAGACTCCATGCAGGTTTTATGAAATATCCAAGAAATGCTGCTGAGGAATTATAGTTGGAACTATAGGTGGAAATGCACAGAATGGGCTCTTCTATTGACACTGTAGAGAAATTATCTGGCTGTTCTCAAGTACATGCGGTATGCTTTGGTTTTTAGTCCTGTTGTAATTGTTTCAGAGTATTCTACAATTGTTAATGTGTCAATCCAGAAGACTGGGAGTGGGATGAATTCCTATTTTTTCCTCTTTTTATGAAGAGAAATCTCATGAATTCCAAATGTTTTGTGATTTACAGTGTTTCTTTCTCTTAATCTAATCTAGTGCAGATTTAGAGATGGACAAAGTTAATATCAGTGGTCAAAGTGGGCTGGTACTCATTTACATTTTTAGCGTTCCTTCACTTTTTCTTGCACTTCTCATATGTTGCTGGTGTAGTGCAGACCATAACTTTTCCACTTTTTTTTCTCACACTTTTGTATGGAGCGAAACAGGTATTTAGATGTATATTAAATCGAAACTGTGTATTAAAAACAGTTAAACATCCCAGTGCGGTTATACTGTGTAATTCTCCACCAATCAAATCTGAGGAATGGAACTAACTGTAGGCTATAGCGCATTTTACAGTAAGGAACAAGCATTGATGCGTATAATATGATTATTAGCAGATAAGGGGAATTTCAGCATAAAAAATACTTTTGGTGGTTGCTGTTCTGGTACGTCGTACTCGCGCACTCGCTTCGCTGTGCTGCCAAAAGCTGTGGCCATCTGTCACGCACTCATCTTCTCTCACTGTGTGTATACTACACTCCCTTAAACACCAAATCAAGGATATTCTCAGCTTGCAGTAGAGAGATGTATGTCATCAGTAATATTCTTGCTGACTCCCTGGACTCGTTCCAGCTTGAACAGCACAAATCTCTTGATTACTTTAAATTAGCACAGGCATGCCAATTCAGTGACCTGAGTTTAATTTAGCTCTCCACTGATTGGTTTTACTTTAATTCGTATTCCTTAATATGTTAAGCATCAGTACTATTACTCATTCTCTAAATTAAGGATTTAATGTGTCCACTGGTGTGGGGTGAGTGGAGTTGGACATTTTCTTTTCATGGTCTGTGGGATCAGGGTAACTAGCTTGTGCAATGGATTGGGGGATTGACAACAGTGCGGAGGATGTGGTGAAAGTTGATGAAAATGCTGAACTTTATGGAAATGAGAGGTGAAAAATGCAAAGCGGCAGCCTATTGCTGTGAATTGAAGACAAGGTTGTGATATCTCATAAGTGTTTCAAAATCTAATGCCAATTTGTTACTGATGTACAGAACATTGTGTGTGATTTATATACAGTACAATGAGTACAGATATAAATAAATATAATAATATATGGTGCAATGTTACTTAATATTACTAATTCATCTTATTTCTGTTTTTGCCTGGTGGACAACAAATCCCATATGGTTACATTGATGCAGCAATAGAGTGCCGAAGTGATTACGTCACTTTGTAGAACAACTCGGAAGTTAGCGGCGCATGGGTTCCCTCGGTCGAAATGCTATGCATTTTCCCCATAGACTTTTTTTTTTTAAAACACAAGCAGACACAATAAAGTTAAAAAAAAAAACACAAGCAGGTTATAACTGTGTGTTCTATGTCAAAACGTGAAAAACTAGATCAAAACGTGAAAATATTTAGAGGCTTTGTTCACCACAGACCTTATTTCAGGCGATTTAGCAAAAACCCATTCAAAAATCCCATAGACTAAGAGCGAGGGAACGGGTAGTGCTAAAATGCTAACTCACTTCCGCGTTTTGACCTACAGACTGATGTCGTAACTTCAGCACTCTATTGAAACAATATCTAGGACTTGGACGTGTTCTCCTGACTTTTGCATTAAAGGCACACTATGCAGCTCTGATGTTTTTGTAAAACAGTGACCCCTAGAGCCGCTGTGGTGTACTTGCACTGTCGTAAATAACCGTAACTCCCGTTACTGCATAGTCTACTGAACTACTGATGATGGTAATAGGTTGATAATAACTTATAATAATAAAGTTGCCTATCACATTTACTGGCTTATAACGTTTTTTACATGACTTCTGCTAAATCACAAGTAAATAGCCTGCGCGCAAGTGGCTTCATACAGTATGTTGTTGTTGATGTGTGTGACGGGGTTGCCGTAAAGCATGTCGTGATTCTCGCGATATTTGTCAGGGGCGCCGCTCTCAAACTTGCATTGCTGGTTTTTCCAGCTGTTATATTAAGGTACAGATCTTGCATAGTGTGCCTTTAAACAACCACACAGCAACCCAAAACCATTTAGTCACACCCTGGCAGCCCCCTTAAACACCCTGGCAGCACTCTAATGGCGCTTTTCCACTACACAGTACGAGCTGGACTCGACTCGGCTCGCCTTTGTTTGGTTTTCCACTGTGTAAAAGTTGTACCTGTACCTGCTTTTGGGTATTTTTTTTTGTACCACTTCCGGCGAGGTTCTGAGTGAGCTGTGGCGAGCCAAGGCGATACTAAAATGTCACGTGTAAACCAACCCGGTCTCATCCCAAGACGTCATATAACTGATGTTTTGGGACGTCTTTTGACCATACGTCAATATTCGCCTTTTTAGGGCCCCCTTAAACGTCGGTAGATGAGGTTATGGGATCCTAACTCTACCCCAGATCTTAACCTAACCCTAAACCTAACCCGTCACCTAACTGACGTTAAAGGTAAAGCGTCAGTTGTATGACGGCCCGGGATCGCCATCTACCGACGTTTAAGGGAGCCCTAAAAAGCCGGATATTGACGTATGGTCAAAAGACGTCCCAAGACGTCAGTTATATGACTTTTTGGGATGAGACTGTGTTATGTAAACAATGCCGACTGTTGATTGGTCAGAGAGAATCGTCACCATTCACTGTGTCATCATTGCACGCGCCAGATGGAGTATCCAGAGTATCCCCGCCATTTTTAAATAGTTTGGCCAGAGATAGTTACTAAACTTACAACTATTTTAATGGCAACTCGGAAGAATACGCCGTGGTCAAACGAGGAGGTGCAGACTTTCCTTTTTTAATTGGTTGCCGAAGAGAGGATCCAGCGAGAGCTTGATGGGGCAACGAGGAATGAAAGGCGTCGCTGACGACCGGGTATTATTTGTTTCGGTAGTGTCTGCAATGGAAAACAGAGCGAACCGAGTCGAGTCGAGTCGAGCTGTACTGGTAATGGAAAAGCGCCATAATGCAATGAAAAAAAAATCATTTTGATTTGAGATGTGCATCAACCTGTGTACTACTACATCCATAAGATTATTCTAATGGATAAAAAAAATATTTACGGACCTACACAAAAACAGGTTCACACCCCGATCAGGTTCATGTGATTAACAGTAGGAAGTCCAAACATCTATATATTCCTCTCATACTGCAGATTTGAGACGATCTGATTCTGGGTCTGTCCTGAAAGAGGCTCGGCAGCGCCTCCTCTCTGCGGTGCTTCTGTGGAAGTGTGTCACGAGCAGATGAACCTGTGAAGCTCTACCGGAGCAGGACCACTGAGAGTGTTATTGCTGGTGACAGTGTACTCCAGCGTAGAGCATCCATGTCGAGATCGAAACCACTTCCAAATATTCATTCACTGATCTGAACGGACCGAATGGAGTCGAAACCGTCCACCCTGAAAACTCGGATGATTGCCTTCCTTCTGTTGGGTTCAAGGTTGGTTAAGGGCGAAGGTCAATAGCAGAGACGCATTCGTCCGTATTAGTTTGTATAAATATATTTATGTTTGCATGATGAGGTGCAGTCTTAGTCCCATGAGGAGCTTGACCTTTTTAACCTTTAGTCCCTCCCCAGGCGTAGACGTTACAGCCGGTGACCCCTGCAGAAAGCACACGCAGATGCACACAGAACTGCCACGCTTATGTTGATCTGCATACCAAATGTAATACCACCCCAAATCTCACCCCAAACACCCGAAAATTCAGTTTCAACCCCCCACACGTGAACTCTGACCTCCCCAACATAATTAAAGAGAGTGAGTGAGGGAAGGGGCTCTATTTGTCTCATTTTGTGGGTCATGTGGTGATGGAGGGGAGAGGTGGGGGAGGGACGTTCATCCCCACCTGACTCAACCCTCCTCCACATCACTCCCTCGGACGACTCCTCAGGGGGAAGAGGATTTATTGTGCACGCGCTAGTGTGTGAGTGTGTGTGAGGGAGAAAGGCACGTGCCAAGTGTCTGGTGCTGAATCATACCCCCCCTTCCCCGAGGCCACATCGAATTTACACACACTGACACACAAACACACTCGTATGAGCACACACACTCATAGTTTCACAGCATACCAAGTTATTAACACTAAGACACGCACACATTCACAGCTCTGTATTTTTAACGGTGTTTTAACAATTCTGTGAAGTTTGTGTATGTTGTGGTGTCCAATGTAGACGGTTCAGTGCGGTTCATGTTAGGAGGTTTTGGACTGTGTAAATTGTATAAATATGACCTGGATTTCCAGAAACTCTCTTTGAAAATAGATAAATAAGGAAAGAAAATCAGCACACTCTTGTCAATATGGTGTTGCACAGCGTCATGGTTCACAAGCAGTATAGCCACTTAGCCAGTAGTCATGGAAACTAGAAGATATATGTAGGTTTGGTTCCGCATGGAAAATGTCTTTTTAATACTTGATAATACTATATATCCCTGTCAATCATAAATATTGGCATTATTACGCAACATTTGTGTTTGAAATATATAATATTGTGTAATTTTATTCATATTAAAAGACACAATTAAAAACAATAGTATATAATTACACATCTATTTAATATTTCAATACACACACATGAACACAATTGTAATTATATACAGGACATTTTTATTTATAATTAATATTTTTGTCAATATATATATTTTAATCACACACACACAAATATATATATATATATATATATAATCTCTCACACACACACACACACACACACACACACACACACACACACATATGTGTGTGTGTGTGTGTGTGTGTGTAATTTAAATTATATAAAGCACATTTTTTGTTATATTTACATGCATTTATATAAATTAACACTATTTTTTTAAACAGTCTTTTTTTACAATACTGGCCTTTAAATAAATATTACATTGTTTTTATATTGTAATATTTATATCCATATTTAATTTGACAATATTGTACTTATATTTTATAATCATCAATTGTAAAATTATAATCATCATTATGATTCAATATCGATTGACTTTGAGATATATATATATACTTGGATATATGTAAACTATGAGAGAGGCCTCTCATTAACAATTGATTTGTACACAATTGTAAGGCCGTTTTTATAATAATAACTTTATAATGGTATTAGAGTAAAAATATATTGAGTTGGTAATAATGTGCTTTTTGTGCAAAATTCTCCTATAGAGTATGTTTCTCTCGCTAACTGAGATTTATATTTATGAGATTTATATTTATATGATTTATATAAATTTCTCTGATGTAAATATTGTTAGGTGACATATTGTTTACAAGCTGTTTTTTCTGCGGTTGAAACCAATAGAGCGATTACATGAGACATGATACATAAGTCGTACTGGTTCTTTCAACATACTCTGATGTTCATTCATGTATATCTTTTGCTATAACTAGTAATAATGTGTGATAATATGGACGTGTGGCGTGAGAATCAATTGTGCAACTGCATGAGAGTTGGCACTTGGCAGCCCTCCACACGTAAATTTGTTCTCTTGCTTGTTATTGATGTGAATGAGCGAAAAGTATTCTCTCCAAATGTGTTAACTCCACTTTTCCATCTTTATTTCAGACTGAGCTCTAATGCAAACGGTCACCCTGCACATTATCCACTCACACTGTGGAATCAGAGTTTAATACAAATGGCTTCCTTAATGTGCTGCTGCATTTGATTAGGTATACGCTAAGCTGTTTATCATGCTAACTTCAACACTGTGTGTGTTTGTTTGTTTGTTTTGCACGTGTATCCACAGATTCTATTGTTTTCCATATCTGCCCCTGAGTCAGCAGTTAGTTGGTAATCACGCCACAGTGGTTTTAATTGCTCTGTTAATTGATAGGAAACAGAAAGGCTCTAATTAGATGTAATGATACGAGGCACTCTCTGTCACTGTGGAGCTAATGATTTAGCACGCTAGCACCAGCGCTCAGACTGGATGCTTCACGAGGAGATTTACATATGAAAAGCATGTGTGTGTGATTGTGTCTGTGTCTGTGATAGGAGAGGGGAAAAGAGAGTGGGGTGAACATAGAGAAACCAAGATCAAGTTTGAGAGCATTTGTTAAGAACAATAGGGAAGAACAGTGGGATGTTGTGTGAAAATCTTGCTGTATTGTCTCATCGTTGCAAACTTAAACGTATTGAGACCTTTGCTGGTTTGAAGCATCAGATTTTAACTGGGTTGCAGTGCAGATGCGCACTGCTTCTATTGACAACCCTGCAAAGCTGCTTTTCAAAGAAAAGGAGCTTTGTGGAGAGCGCGATTGCTTTAATATTTTTTTGAAAAGCCACTCTTAAAGGGATAGTACACCCAAATAGAAATTCTGGGATGATTCACTCCCACTTGTGTCGTTTTAGACCCCCAAGGGTGCTGCTTAATCTCTTTGCAGACTTCCATTTATGACTTTCATTACATTTATGTATAGATTGTATTGTTTGAATTTTTACATATGAAAATAAACTATAATTATCTAAACCAGGGTTTTCCAAACTAGGATTTGTGCGGAAACTTCAAAGGGATTGTGAAAAGCTAATAATTAAACCATGTGTATATATATATATATATATATATATATATATATACTGTGTGTGTGTATATGTATATGTGTATGTATATATATATATATATATATATATATATATATATATATTAGGGCTGTTAAACGATTAATCGTGATTAATCGAGACATAAATACACACACATGCTTGTATATATTTAAGAAATATTTTCATGTATATACTGTATATAGATTTATATATAGTTTATATTATATATAAATATAAATATTTTACATATAAATTATATTTTCTCTTAAATATACTGTACATGCATGTGTGTGTATTTATATACAGTATATAAGCAAAATAATTATACACAGTGCACCCACATATTATGTAAACACAAACTATTATTTTGGATATGATTAATCATAATCGCATCCAAAATAAAAGTTTGTGTTTACATAATATGTGGGTGCACTGTGTATAATTTTTATATATATAAATACACACATGTTTATATATGTATAAGAAATATTTTCATGTATATACTGTAAATAGATTTATATATAATAACATTCTTCTTTTTCAAAAATTTTTAACCAATGAAACAGCCGTGTAAATGAAAGCTGTGTGAATATAATAAAGAAATATCAAGGTGATACCATTTGAACAGAATGTTTTTGTCAATCTTTTTCAGTCGAGCTGATAAGTGTGCAAATATTATTTAATTTTGAATATTTAAGGTACAAAAATACTATGAAAGTAGCCTCAGCAAGATGCCATTTCCTTCCAAAAATGTGAAAAATCACTGTCATTTCCACCACAGAATATCAATTTGAGATGTGGTGGGAGTTTTCATACCTTTCAGTAGTCAAAGAATACTTAATTGATGCATGTATGTGGACATTGTTAGTAGACTAGACAACGATGAGATGACAGAAATTTCAATTTTGAGGAAACCATTCCTTTGACATCTGAATCTGTCCTAAAAAAAGGCAAGGTAGGTTAGAGTTGAAGAGAGAGAGGAGACAGATGAAAGTCTTATCTCTCCAAACAGAGCCAGATAGGTTATCATTTATCTGTTTACAGAAAGATGTTCTGATACAGTGAAATTACTGCAAAGCATTTAAGTGACAGAGGGAAGGAGGGTGTGAAAGAGAGAGAGAGAGAGAGGGGTGAAAAGAGAGCTGGAGTGACCTTGCTTCAAATCCCGGTTGGTTGTTTGACATTGGGGCATGTTTCAGGGCGCACTATGTGTTTATCTCTGATAGCCTGAGCACTCGTGATTTGCTCAAAACGACAGGGTGGAAAAAATCCCTTCCAAATATTTTATGCCTGCTCGACGATGCTTTATTTTTTAGCTGTTTAAGTTATGACAATGTACAAAAATGCTGTATTTTGTTCCAGTATAACCTCATATTTCAGTCTAAATGTGTTGTGATATTGGCTTCTTGATGCTGGACTCTCACTCGCTGATTTGTTTCTCTCATCAGTCCCGTGGGTAATTTAGCTAGTGAAATCACACCTTTTCTTTCTCTCCGCTCTTCTTCGATTTCCTGTCCCAATGCGGCCAATCACACAGCGGTGTCCTTGGGGGCCAGCCTTGCCCCCCCCCCCATTCACCCTCCTATATTTATTGTGCAGAAGACAAGCCTTCTCGCTCTCTCGCTCTGTCAGTGCTCATATAAGATATACTGACCACACAGTATGAACAGAGGACAGGAAAGGCTTTTTGTTACTGTGCTCTAAAGCAGTTGTGCATTCATTACGGATTGTATTGGTTTCTCTGTTAACCTGCTAGTAAAAGACTCGAAGAAATGTACCCTGGCCATATTTTGCTGGCACATTAATGAGAAGAGGCAAAGGAGCTTGTTTTATTCTGTTGTCTAATAATACATGGCACGCATATACAGACTTTGGTGGAGCTTGAGTTTGCCATAATATGTGGGTGCAAGTGAGAATGCTTGCAAGCTCCAGAAGCTTTTTATGTTCATATCATTGATTTATTTAGCTGATGTTATATTTTCCTTAAATAATATTACTTTATTTTCCAAATATCTGTCTGCTTATTTGGTCTTGACACCAATTTAAGCTCCATTACAGCGTAAAAACACACTAAAATGGTAGTGTTGTAAAGTTTTACATGATTGGGATGGCCAGAACTAAAAATATAGTTTTTTAAAGAAAAATATTTATTATATACATTTACTCTTATTACATGTTTTTGTTAATTAATGTATATATGTATTTTATTGAAAAATATTAGTTTTATTAGAATGTAAGACTATAATTAGTTTTTAATCTAACAATAGGTGAGGTTTATATATATATATATATATATATATATATATATATATATATAAATTCAATTAAATTCAAGATCATAGATTTATTTGAGAAGCTATTACAAGCAAAAATTGATTTAAAAGATTTTTATTGGAAGAAGCTGATTTTTTAAACAAATTATTCATTTTTTCTTCTTTTTTTGAATTCTTAGTGAGTGATGTTATTGAACATATTGAATGCTCAGCCTATGATTTTTTTTCTATTACATATTTTGCCCTGTTTTATAGTGTGAAAAGGGTGGTATATAATTTTGCTTGTTTAAATATGTTATGGTGTATAATGTGTCTTAAAGTGCATGTGCGAGAGTGTGTACTTTTGTTCAAGTGTTTGCGTGCGTGTGTGTGTGACTACAAAGGCTGGCTAATTCAGATGAGGAACTATGCCGTTTATCACACAGGAACACGCCACAGTGAGTGTATCTATGCTTTTGTTTCTGTCTGTATTTTAATGAGCTCGGCCTATCGCTGCAGTGCTGCACGCTACAGCGCCTCTTCACGCAGGACAAGTGTGACAACAACCCCCCCGCCACCCCACCCTGTAGATTACCCACCACTCACACACTTACATATATTAACATTCTCACCCAAACATCACACACTAGCTCAGGCACACATTAAATCTACACGGCCCAGACGAGAGAGGTGGGACTCCTGTCAAATACAGCTCGTCAGCACTGATGACTGTAAGAGACAGGACTATCATGCATGTGCTCTGTGCTGGAGATGTGCTTTGTCTCTTCAGGCTCTGCATCACTGAGATGGGCTAAAACAAAATTGAATTAAATTGCATGTGTGCATAATAATAGATATTGAATTTATATCATTATTGAAACCAAGATGCATCAAAATATCAAATGCTCACACTGCTGTAAGAAAACAAATCTGTAGAAAAACAAAACAAAAATTTTCTGGCTGGATATTTTTCCTTTCATCCTAAAATACAATACAATACAATGCATAAATTCAAAACATGGGGGAAACACCTGCAAAAATCAACATGGAATATTCCAGCATATTAACGGTACAGGATCCTATTTCGACTTTTTTTTAGAGTGCGGTAAACACAGTAAAGGTAAATATGGTGGCAGGAACGGAGATATACCTTTAATAAAAAAGCTGAATGGTCACTAAAATCCAGCTCACTCATTTAAGTCAAGATTTTTTTTATGATTTAGATCAAGAAACAACACTTTACATTAATGCGCCCTTATTAAATGTTACGTGTATTTCCTATAGTAATAACTCAATTATGCATAATTACATGCAACTAAACCAAACCCCAATTCAACCCTATCCCTATAGTAACTACATACTGTATAGTTAGTTAATATTACCCAAATGTATAATTACACTGTAACAGGGATATATTTTAAAAAGTTTGCAATTAGTCTGTACATTTCCAATAGTTTGAATCATTTTTGTGGGTTTGATGTAATGTTTGTGACATGTTGTGAACATGATAAATAGATGATCAGCCAATCACATGGATGTATTGTGATTAATTTATTTTTATATTTTATAAAATATTTATATTTTTAAGTTTTTATTTTATTTAGAAAACTTAATGACCTTTCTAGCTTTGTAGAAAATAACATATTGTTAAAAAATAACATAAGAGCTATGAGGTAATGTTGCATTACAAGGGTAAGTAGAATACACAATGTAAAAAGGATTCATCAATTTCAATTATTTTCATCCACTTCACATGTCAATAATTTCAGTCATTTTTCTGCTATGTTATGAGAACTCAAATACCTTTTCAGTACAAGTTGCTACTCTGTCACCTTGGCACAACTTTGACTTGTCTGATTTTATTAAATGACATTTGAGTTTGAATTTTTTTAATGTAATTTCTTTTACAGTGCAGATTATGCTGGTCTTCATTTTGTTCCTTTTAGATAAGTAGTTTTTACTCAGTCCGCCTGAACTCCCCTTCTCCCGAGGGACTCAACTCTCTCCAAAGCCTATGAGACACGTTCTCTCTATTTCAAAAAGGAGGCATATTAAGCTGCTTTACTCAGTGTTTAGTGTCCTGTGTAGCACATCACTGAGTGCTGCGTGCGTTTGTGTGTATGCGAATCTGGCTTGTGTCTCTCTGTATAATTGTATTATTATTAATTCTGCCTGCTGTGGAATATTGCAGGAAATTATTCTTTCGGATTTTTCTTTGAGGGACAGTGCGTCCAATTAAAGAGCACCCCCCTCCTTTATTAATAATAGCAGTGGTGAAAAGAAGAAGTCTGAGTCGGCTGCCATCTCTTTGCTGTGAAGTTATCAGCGCGGAGCAGGCGCAAGCTGGTTTCACATCGCTGAATGCTCACTCAATGGTGAACATACACCATAGTCAGGACCACTCTGTCTGAATAAAGAAATAACCTCCTGTATGAGGGTGAAGTGTCTCTCTCTCGCTCTCTCTCACTCACACACACACGTCAGAACGGTGATTATTTCTCATAACGGGTAGGAATTCCAATTTAAATGATTTCTAAAATACTCTTCTTATTGTGAAAGGTGCCTCATCTTAGTTGGCCAATTCACACAGCCAGAGGTTTTCTTTTAGAACACTACACCAATCCAAGAACAATCGCTGCTAATCTAAATATATCAAAAGGCTACAGATTCCTCTACAACTTGATATCAAACCAGTTGACCTGATTAAACTAATTAGCTCAATTAGAAAACAAAAGCCTCCCCTCTGAACCCCAGGTTCTTTTGTTTTTGCCATGATTCCAAACACAAGGGAAAGGAGGGAAACTGGCACATTGGTTCACTATTGCTGAGAAAAGAACAAATATTATTTTAACTCATTAGCATAAACAAATGAGGGCAGCAGCCTCGTTAAGGCGTTAGTGGCTCGTTAGTGCCACAGCTGAGCCACCTGCCTGATCACCCGCTCCTGTTTGAGGGACCAGCTCGGTAACAATCACGGCCTATTATTCAGCACGGCTCATTTTGCATTTACAATTGAGGTTTAATTAATTGATCTTGTTTGGTGTCTGGTTTTATCCCTACTATTTGAGGAGATGTAAGAAGTAATGTGATGCGAGGAGCGAGATGACCCGTCAAGCGTATTGTGACAAAAATATAAAGAACATTGTGATTATATGAAATACTATGATCAGAAGAGTATCGTAACATGAAGAAAATAGATGTAAAGAGCATTGTGATATGACGTGTATTGTGAGGATATGCAAAGAGTCAGTATATGATTATATGATCAGATATGTGAGAAGGAATGTGACGAGTCCTGCTATAAAATTTAATGAGTAAAATATCGATGTGATGAGCAATATGAAAAGATGGGAGGAGTAATTGTAAGGTGTTTTAAGGATAGTTATGATAAGATGTAAAGAGTCTTGATAAGGTTTGAGGAGTAATGTCATGATGTGTTGAGGATTGATAAAATGTAAAATAATAATGTGATGTGTACTGTGATTAAATGCAAGAAGTAATTCAGTGATGTGTACTGTGATCAAAAAGTGAGAAGTAATGTTATGATGGGACGAGTATTGTGAAAAATGTGAGGAATGTGAGTAGAGTGAGTGAGTATTGGGATAGTCACAAGTAATCACAGCAGAAAGCAGTTAAAGGGTCATTGCAAATAATATTTTTACAAAAAAAAAAAACAGGATAAGCAAATAAAGAAGTGTTTTAAGAGCATGATTAAAACAAGGTTATTAAAAAAAGTCTAAAACTAGCACTGTGTGGATACTATGACAGTACCCCCCCCCCCATAACATCAAAGGCAGATGTTTTACTGCTATACAGCAGCACTAACGCTAACCGTCCACTACTAGCCTGACTCCATCTAGTGATGGCTTCAACTATAATAAAATGTGTATTGTACTGAATGAGCACTGTGCCATTGTTCGTCCGACTGTTTGCAAAGTATTTTATTTCCTTTTAATTCTAAACTGTTTTAATTATTATTATTTCTTTTGATTATTTTAATTACTTCTATGTAAAGCACTTTGAATTACCATTGTGTATGAAATGTGCTATATAAATAACTTGCCTTGCCTTACTATGGTGATGTGATGAGTATTGTTATAAAATGTGAATTTAAGAAGTAATGTGATGAGTACTGTGAGTAATGTGATGTGAGGAGTAATGTGATGTGAGGAGTACTGTGATAATATGTGTGTAATGTGATATGAGGAACACTGTGATGATGGGATGAGTACTGTGATAAAATGTGAGGAGTGATGTGATGAGTACTGTGTTCAAATGTGAGTAGTGTGATGAGTACTGTGTTCAAATGTGAGGAGTGATGTGATGAGTACTGTGTTCAAATGTGAGTAGTGTGATGAGTACTGTGATAAAATGTGAGTGATGTGATGAGGAGCACTGATGGTGGGATGAGTACTGTGATAAAATGTGAGGAGTATTGTGATTTGATGAGTGCTGTGATAAAATGTGAGGAGTGATGTGATGAGTACTCTGATAAAATGTGAGTGATGTGATGAGGAGCACTGATGGTGGGATGCGTACTGTGATAAAATGTGAGGAGTATTGTGATTTGATGAGTGCTGTGATAAAATGTGAGGAGTGATGTGATGAGTACTCTGATAAAATGTGAGGAATGTGACGAGCACTATGATGATGTAATGAGTACTGTTATAATATGTGAGTAATGTGATGGGTACTGCAATCAAATTGAGTAATGTGATGTGAGGAGTAATGTGATGATGGGATGTGAGGAGCACTGTGATGGATTGAGTACTGTGATAAAATGTGAGGAGTAATGTGATGATGGGATGAGTACTGTGATCAAATGTGAGGAGTAATGTGATGATGGGATGAGTACTGTGATAAAATGTGAGGAGTAATGTGATGATGGGATGAGTACTGTGATCAAATGTGAGGAGTAATGTGATGATGGGATGACTACTGTGATAAAATGTGAGGAGTAATGGGATGATGGGATGTGAGGAGCATTGTGATGATAGGATGAGTTCTGTGATCAAATGTGAGTAATGTGATGTGAGGAGCACTGTGATGATGTGATGAGTACTGTGATAAAATGTGAGTAATGGGATGAGTACTGTGAAAAAATGTCAGGATTAATGTGATTGTGAATTTGTGATGATAAGTACTGTGATGAGACACAAGACTACATTATTTTCGCTCCCTTTTACTTATTTAACTTTTTTTTGCAGAGCCTTGCTAGAATTTGTCAGAAATAAGAGCATGCATGGTTGCACCTCAAATGAGGCATGTTGTGATGGGTGAGAGAAAGAGGTGTCTTGACACATGCAGAAGTTTCTGCTGATGCACAGGCGTTTCTGGCAAGAATGTTCTGTCACAGTGTAAAATGCAAACAGCTGTGTCATGACCCGACAATACCCATTATATAGTGTAATGTTAATTTTTTTTGAGACACAATTATAACAATGGTAAGGGATTAATAGGAACATTTGAGGGTCTTTTACTAAAATATTGTCAGTCATATTCATATACATTCCAACCATGTTTAACTTCATTCTGTTCCAATACGCTGGTCTAACTCCTGTTCTCACTGGCGAAAGAAAGAAAGAAAGAAAGAACGAAAGAACGAAAGCGTTGAGGCAGAGGATCTTTTGGGAATCTAGTGACCAGAAGATAATGTGCAGATGCCAGGATTCCCATATTTTCGTATTCTCATTATGTTTCTAATTAATTCCTAACTCATTATGCTCTCACTGACTAATTTGTACCCACAGCTGATTTGATTAAACCAGTCTCTATGCTAATGAGTACCCCCCACCCCTCCCCCATCATTTACAGTTATATTTGAGCATGCAGGACTCTTCTCAAGTGTTTATTTGTGTGTCAAACAGCTCAAACTATCAAACTATTTAGTCTTCGATACACTATTCCAAGATGTTCTATTTGACATGTTCTGTTTTGGCTCAATCTGTTCCTTTTTCTCTGTATCCGTATCCCTCCCTCTCTTCCTCTGTCTGATAAGACTGACTTGTGAGGACAAATGTGTTCGGTTCATCAGCAGAGGTTGAGATTTAACAAATGAAAAAAACTGATAAATAAAATCTCTAAACATGAACCATGGCGGGGAAAAAATCCAATTAAAACTTCATTTGATGTTCCAAAAATGAGCAGAAAAAAAAGAATTTCATTTAAATTTCAGTGATAACTGAGAGAGAGAAATACGGAGGAAGATTTTTTTTTTTAACCCCCTGGCTTCTTCGTTTAGGGGTGACACTTAACTTAAAGATGTAAACTTTTTTTTTTTTTTCCTGGTAAACCCCCCAGGAAAACCAATCAATATATTATTTTTCAATAATATGTTATTATTATTTATAATTTTTAAAGATTTTTATGATACTTGCTAGCTTTGATGCCAGCCCGAACCCCACCCACAACATTTTGTTGGTCGGGAAGTTCTGACTAGAATATGAGTATGATGAAGTCAGGCTAGATACTTTGCATTAATTATTTCATTTTTATTAGCTATTTTTTTCCTTTTGAATTAATATATTTTGTATTATTATAAAACAAAACAAAAATTCAATAAATGCAACATTTCACATCAAAATAGAAGACCGCCATCCAGTGGCTTTAAAAATATATAAATGTCTGAAATGTCCTGTAACCTCCTGTAGGCTTATAAATGCATAGAAAGGCTTTTTGATTCCTATTGTTGTTTTAGACATAATTTCTCCATCTTATTCATTTTTTTTTTTAATTTAGATATATATTTAGATTCCAAAAGAATTTTAAATATATTTTTTTATTTATAAGAGAAATATCAGGTTTTGCATTGATTACAATCAAACAATAACATTTGGTTAGAAAGGGAACACAATGCAAACATTTTTGTTACTCAGTATTTGATCATTAAAAAATTGAACAAAATAACTGTACTTGTGTGTGTGCATGCATTTGAGCGAGGGTTTTTTTTCTTTCATTTATTGATTTTATTTAGCGTATTCTAAAAATTTGCTGTTGCAGTCTTGCCAGTTTATCTGTGTGTGTTTGTGTGTGTATTTGTGTGCATGCACAATGGAGGGGGGGGGGGGGGGGGTCTTATTTGCACTCTTGATGTGTTAGAGTATCACCCCTTCATTGCTGAAAAAACCTTCATACACTTTTTTTCTGTACAGTGGCAGAAACATTAAACATTTCAAAACGTAACAGTTTTTGGTCATTTTTGACAGAAGAAGCCCAGAATAAGCAGTTGACAACAGCAGCCCTGCTTCTTACTGTCTAGAAGATTGTTTCAAAGCTTTCTTCAAGTGCAAAACATTGTGGAGTCTAACAGCCAAAGTTTGAATGCAAGACAAAAATGGTACACACTTCCACACTTAAAGATCTGATCTGTTAGTTGAATGGGTTTAGCACTGCTGTGTGTGAGTGTCTACTCAAGCGTGCTAGTTGGCAATTTTCAGGCTTTCCATATATGGTTGTTTGACCTACATATTCAGATCACATAGACACACATGCACACGCAGGAGAGAAACTGTCCTTTCAAATTACACTCTTATGTTAACTCGCATATGTGAGTGTGTGTTCGCAAGCCGGTTTCTCATAGGTTTATGGCATATTTAACACATACTTTTCTGCATGTTTCAACATTCCAAGCATAAATATTTGATGAAAACCCTTTAGATCTAAGTGATGATGTTTAATTAATAGTTATTGGCAAAACAGAGCTTTTTGAACGTCTCAGAGTTGGCCCTTAGCTTTTTAGTTTCTGATAATATTGATGTGCTGGATGTTTTAGAGACTTTGCTGATGAGCATGACTTCTTTAAATATGCTGTCCGATTTGTGCGCACATACACAACTAACTCGTTGTAAAATAATAATAATGGCAACTTCCAACACACTACATTTGCGATGTCATCCCACTGTTTTCCAGGTTGAAATGTCGATTAGTGTGTGCTGGCATGTTAATAATAGTGAAACTATTTAATAATACACCAAATCATATAAAGCAAGGTGTAAGAAGTGTGTGTTCAGGTGCCTTTTGATGTGTGTGTTTCCAAAGGAGAGAGAGAGTTTGTTTGATGGAATGATGCAGCGGCGTTCCTTGGGGGAAACAACACGGCTCTTCTTTCAAACCTGAGAGAACGGGTTAGAGAGTATGAAAAGAGCGAGAGAAAGAGAGTGGGGGTCCTAAATGAATAAATAAAAGCCATAACCAGCCTCTAGTGCTGAACAGGAGCACTTTAAGCATTCTAACAAGAGGGTCACTTCATTAAATATTGACCTCCTGTCTAAAAACTCTCTGCAGGAACACTATTATGCCTCACTATGACTAGAGGACACAGAGAGAGAGAGATGCGGAATGTAAAGGAAAGTACAGTGTTAGAAACAGTCGGATGGTAGCCAGGATGAAAGTCAGTCATCATATAAAGACACACTCAGTCAGTCATTCTCTTCGTATGTGTGTAGGATACATGTGTGTGTACATAGTGCAGGTGTCTGTACAGCAGATATTTACTTTTTACTAAAGCTATTTACTATTATTATAAATACTGCTATAATAATAATAATATAATAATAAGACTTTCAATATTAGTATTGTTGTTTTTATTTTTTGCCCATGAACAAATTTTGGCCATTGACCTCTATGCATCATCATGGCCTCATTCCCATATATACTGATCTCCTCTCCACCAATAAGCTGGTGTGTGTGGTTGGTGTTCTGATGCAATATGGCTGCCGTTGCATCATTCAGGTTGATCCTGCACATTGGTGGGGGTTGAAGAGATTCCCCCCTTTTATTTTTGATGAAATCCGAAAGCTTTCTGACCCCTGATAGATTGCCACGTTATTACCAGTTTCAATGAGTCTGTGACTACAGTGGTGCAACCTTAATTTTATCAAGTGACGAGAATACTTGTTGTTCACATGTGCCCCACGACGCATGCGTGTGATGCTGAATCAGGACCCGGCCAATACTGAGTACTGGACAATTTACAATGTGAACAGCGTCGGAGAATAACGCGGAGGAGAAAAAAAATAGTTGGTAAAGTCGTTGTTTTTGTTTTAGCGCACAGAAAGTATTCTCGTCACTTCATAATATTGAGGTTGAACCACTGTTGTGTCACATGGACTATTTTAATGATGTCTTTACTATCTTTCTGTGCTTTGAAAGTGGCAATTGCAGTCTATGGGGAGTAGACTGTATTACACTTGATTTGTATTCTGAAGATGAACGAATGTCTTACAGGTTTGGAAGGATGAGTAATTAATGACAGAAATGGGTTTTTGGGTGGACTATTCCTTTTAGTGTAGAGAAAAACACTATATAAATGTAAAATAATGAAGTTAGCCTGTTTATATACTCCAGTCTTTGAAACTGTTTGAATGAGTTGTATTTTGTAAATATGTAATCTTTATTTTTATCTTTCTGTAGTATAATACAGTACATGTTAAATTTACAGTAAATGAGTAACATCAACATATATATTGACTAGTCTAGCGGTGAATGAATGGCATTAAATTTCGTTCGTTATTATTTATTTGAGAGTTGCCACCACAATTCCTGACAAATCTGGTCACAACTACCATATTTTGGATATTAACATGTATTAGGTTGAAGACTTTGATTTTGCATGTTTTTATAAATATGAGATGATGTTAGCAAAACATCAGGGCACAGGAAGTAATACTAAGGAATGTCCTTAATTGGTATATTCAGTATTACATTGGATTTGTAGTGAGAGATAATTTTGATAAAACAAAGAAAAAAATGAATGAAAAGATACATCCATGTTAAGCACATAATGATAATATATAATGATAATCTGATAATCACATATAATGATAATCTGATCAAATGTTGCAAGTTTAAAACCTATTGGTTCTACCGTGTCTTATCAGTGTTTATTTTACAAAACCTATATTTTAATATCCATAATAAAAAAATAAAAATAAAAAAATGCTTGCTTACACAATAGTAAAAAATGTCTGTTTACCATTTCCTATTACCTGAAGTGCTTGTTCACTCTCCGAATATGTTTTTTTTTTTTTTTAGCTCCTGTAGATTTTGGGATGAATTCAGTGCGACCTCTCCGGCCTCTTTGACCTGTTGTCACCATGGTGACCGTCCTGTAGCGAGCGCCTCATCAATCAGACGCAGTGACAGCTCATCTGTCCCCGGCAGCGCACTCACCAGGGCCTCCAGCCAGATGTTTGCGCGTCAGGAGAAATGGCTCCTCCGATCAATGGTACGTACGTTTAGGAATACGAGTTGACACGGTCGTAATAGTGTTCAAGGGCTCAATGCAAGACAAATGATTATGGTTTTAGTATTTCCATATTCAGATTGTGTATTTCAATCACAAATCCCATGGAGGTTCTCTGATTATGGTTTAGCAGTAGATGGGAAACTGTACACCTACAATTTAAATGGGCAGAAATTGCACAGCAGCCTGCTTTGAATGAAACCCTCAAATTTTATAAACAGTTAAATTACAGCTCTGACATCAGTCACGAAACCATTTGACTTCTGCTTTGTTTATTATCTAAAAAAAAAGCTAAACAAAAAGGGAGCGATTCAAGAGGAGGTCACACCACTGAATAATTGTTTCGATCAAATTGTGAATTTCACCAGGAATCTCTCGGCTGATCCTGACCTGATGCGTTTTTCCGCAGTCTCCGGTTGGGAGAGGAGCGGGGGCTGCTCCTTTAAGAGGTTTGAATTTGACTTTAAAGTGGGTCACAGTAAAAATATCTTCAACAATTATTCATGCAGCCCTCCCTCTTTTTCTATACCTCCTCGACGACTCTTTAAAATCTGCATGGTGCTGCAGTGCTGGAGTCGAGAAGCTGGAGAGATGACTCTTTTGTTTTGTCACAGGCGGATCTGATGAAATGTTGGTGTAACAAACTGTTTCTTTTGCAGTAAACGTCTGTACTCATCCTGCGATTAGCATCTTGCCCACGTCTCACCTTCTGTGCTAGCAGTTGTTGTTTTTTTCCCATCCACTGTTTTGATGCTGAGACTATTATAGTGTGTTCTGGCCACATTGGCCACAGCTTTGAGGTATAACCCAAATGACGTGCCCCTCGGCCAATTGTGTACCTTGTTTCTGCCACGTTCAGGTGGACGGCGTCGAGCATGCTCAGTCAGCGCGGGCCTGTGCGTTCAACAGCGGCTAAGCATGTGATTAGTGCCGGAGTGAATGGTACAGCACTGCAGCATATGCAAGTCTGTCTTTCTGCTCCCTGTAGGTTTAAACTGAACATCTTCAAATTAGTCAGAGAGAGATCAAAGCACCCCTCGCCATCCTCATCGAGAGGAAGGCTTTGAACTTCCTCCTCCCTCTCCTGTGTGTATGTGCGAGTACGTGAGCGGGAAAGAGAGCCAGAGAGGAGGGATGAGATGGGATGGTGTGCTGGTATGGAAATGAGTGAAATCTCATGAGTGTTTTTCTGAGAGGTGAGAGAGTTTCTTTTTGATCACGTGTGTGTGTGTGTGTGATCATGTTCATTCTTGCACAGATTTTATTCTCTGGAATTCATTAATTACTTGGTTTCTTTTTGGGATGATTTCAGCCATTTAATTCTTTTGTACGTCCTTCTGTAAAGAGAAACTTGTCCACTATCTGTTCCTAAATACAGTGTGGAACTTGTATTATTCTCACTTTTAATTCAGCAAAATTGCGATAAATGTAAATAAATATATTTATAGGCATGCTTTTAAAGAGCAAAAATAGAAAGAAAAAGATTTAGTATTATATTATATTATATTATACTTTTAATATTATATTATATATACTTTTAATATTATATTATATAGTGGGCCTTTGTAGGTATACAAAATACTGTCATCATTTGTCAGTATATTGTATAATATATATATATATATATATACACAAATATATTTATATATAATTATTGTTATTAAGAGAAACTATATAAATATATTAATAAATCACATTAATTTTGTTGTCCCAGAAGTGTCAAGAACAGTACTTAAATGTATAATTACATAATAATAGTATAACCTAACATTATATAATGTTCTTCAATAAAACAATATTTAGTATAATAATTTATATTAGTATAATAATTTGATGTCATCCAGAGGCCCCCCTATGCCCGGCGCCTAATATATATATATATATATATATATATACTGTATATATATATATATATATATATATATGAAGAGTTCAGATGCAAAAGCCTCTAAGTGCCATTTGAAATTTTCTTCTAAAATGATCATTTTTATCAAGCTTGTATATTTAAGTTCAGTGATTTCACTTAAATGGCAATGAAGATTACCTATTAATTGTCATTTAACTGAAATTACTGAACTTAAATATACAAACTTGATAAAAATTGTCATTTTAGAAGAAAATTTCAAATGGCATTTAGAGGCTTTTGCATCTGAACTCTTCATATATATATATATATATATATATATATATATATATATTTAATTATTCTTTAATATTTTGAATGCAGTATTTTTTCTGTAACTGATGATTTTTCATTAATGTACAGGACGCTAAAATAAAACAAAAATAAACTTAAAATATTCAATCAATTGAAAAACATCTGAAATCTAAAAATGAGGACTGTTATGAAAAAGAAAAGCTGTACAATACACAAGACAGATGCTTTGTTAGAATATATTTCGAATAAATGGTTGATCTCCATTTCGATCTATTCCCGACCATGTCAGATTCTGATGTTGCAGGGATTCATTTCATGTAAGCAACACATTCAAAAACATTCTGCTTGCCTCTGAGACATTTGACATCTGAGATATTTGACATCTACTGCTCACTGAAAAGAATAGATTATCATGCAAAACTGTGTCACATGTTAGTTAACAAAAACAACCGAGGAATTCACTACAATGGCATATTCTCGTCCTCTCTTTTTAATATTGAGGGTGTTTTTGTCCCTGAGCCCGGGTTCATTTCTGAACCTCACAGTCCCACATTAGAGAAATAATCACAATTATTCAGCTTATTGTATTTTCGTGTTTGTGAAATAGCAAACTGCAGTTGGAAGCTTCGCTCTAATGACCAAAATTAAAATTCCAATGAGAATTCACATGAGGGAGATTGTGCTGCTAATGGAAGCCTTACAATGATCCAAGAGGTTCAAAGACTGATGAGTGACCTCAAGTGAATTTGATGAAGCATTCCCACACTTTTCTTCTTACGCACCTCTCGCTTCCTTCAGTCTGCACCTGCCTAAACACACATATTTAAAAACTTGATAATTCACACCGAAACCGATTTAACATTCTCAGTACAGTGTCACAAAGATCATTTGACACTCATTTTCTGGGAGTTAATGCAGCTCTTGACAGCTGCTGCCCCCTTGAGGTCCCTGGGCAGCACTGAGGGATCTTCAGTGGGATTCACAGTCCTCCTCAAGTGGCATGTCACCTTGGAGTAGTCCAGCCTGCGGTTGCTGTGGCAACAGGGAGCAGCGGATCAATTGCACCGCAAGCGTGCCAGTACACAACCGAGTCATGCTTTGTTTTGTCCTGCTAAATATATTTTCCTCGATGTCGTAGTGTTAGTAGCTTGGAGTCTTTACATGCTCCATGAAAATCGCCTTTAGAAAAATGGTTCTAAACAGTTCCAAATTAGGGTTCTTTGGCTTGTAACAATAGCAGAACCCTTTTTATAAGGTTCCATTAAGAACCTTGCTTTGATATTTTCATTCATATTAGTATATTAGTATCTATTAACACTACTATTTATTAATATAGTTTTTTTTTAGTCATCTATCTGCCTGATCTTATTTTATCTTGTTGCCTCTTTTTTTTTTGTTGGAAATCAGTTACAGTCATTTTAATGGTACAATTTATAGGCATTTTAAGAAAGAAATCTCTAAGAAATGTTCCTGTTGAGAATGTGTTGTCAGTCAGTGTAGTTGTATAGCTGAGCTCCAGGAAGTCAGTAATGAGGCTTTAGCAGTAAAGAACCCTAAACTCCAACACAAAGAACCAAATACTTAGAAATGCTACGTGTAAAGAACCTTTAAGGAACCTTTTTTTGTGTGTACTTCAGCTTCAACCACTCATTTTCAAGACCAACCGTCTCATTTATCTCTGTGTTCGTGGTGGAAGAGCACACTAACTGTGACCATGTGACCTATACTTTGAGAATGCCCATTTAGATGAATTATGTTGTCTTCTAAATCATCCAATTCTTAACTGAGCGTTTTTGCTGTATTATATATGCTTTTGTTGTTTATGCTGGCATTTGTCATGTATGAATGAGGAATTAAGATCTTTTTGTCAGACTTCTTGGTCCGTGCACCAGTAGTCACCTAGCAACTGCCAAATAAAAGTGCGAGCATTCTGTTGCCTGTGCCGAACGTGGTTTCTTGCATTACGGAGCCGAGACATCCCCTCACGCTCATAAACCTGTGTTTGCCATCATTATGGAAATGTGGACGGAAGGTCAGCGGCTATTATGTGGCAGAGAGATTATATTCCATTTGCTTTTTACTCTCAGGCCTGTTTTTCCCATGCTCTGTGGTTGTGATGTTCAAAGCCAGTGGGTTTGTGCAGCTTTTGTTAGCCTATCTCTTTCGCTCCGTTGGAATCATGCACACACTTAGATATAACATCATACCCGAAATGACTACACATGATGACTACTTTCTGATGTGGAAAATGGTTTGAAGACACAGACAAAAATGTGCCACCTCTTTCACAATAGCCAGGGAGCCCTATAATTTCATGGCGTGTTAGGGCAGAGGCAGGAGACGTCTCTGGCGGGTGTTTGGCTGGAGGGCCCCGGGGCCTGATATCACACGCCGAATGATAACTCTCAGAGAAACACTCGCCTCTGCTCCAAAAAAAAATATAAAAATAAAATAAAAAAATCTCCTGCTGATCACACGCTGCTGCCGCCTCGGCAAAGGGAATAGCCTGGAACAAGAGAGATAAAAGAGGTCAGTCTCTTTGTTTGTCCACACATCCATCCATCTGTTTATCTGTCTTTTCAAAGCACTAAGCAAATCGGCTGTGTGTGCTATGAAGAAACATCAAACAATCTTATTTTTTATATAAAATCATATTTACATACATTTGGTTATTCAGCATCCCCAGTGCGCACATGTAGACAGTCTGTACATAGGGGTTTTGTTACAATTAATGTTATTATATTTTAATGATAGTGCTCTTTGTAGTGTGAGGATGCATTTTGAATAACTCTAGTGTTTTCACAACACAATCCAGAATTGTTTTACAGCAGCGCCCCCTTGTGTATTATATGAGAAAGCACAGATTGTCCTCTCTATGGATATATTATTGTTTGGCTTTCAGTTCAATGCTGCATTTTGAACAGAAACTGCAAATCTGAATTAGATAAGCAGAGAGATTATTCTCTCTCCAACAGCAGCAGTAGCTCGTGTTTTGGTCTGAGTAATGCACAAACCTGTTCAGTTAGACTCAGTCTAGGACAAAATCTTAGATTTTATTTTAAAACTGAAATAGAATAAAATATTACAATTTTATAATAAAAAAAAACATATTTAAAAACCTATATAGTAATCTTAAAAAAATGAAAACATAATGAAATATAAATTATAGTAATAAAATCTATAACAGTAGCCTATGGAGGAATGATCCAATACAATTATCTTAATTTGTGTTCCAAAGATGAACGAAAGTCTTATGGGGTTGGAACGGGCGAGTAATTACTGACAGAATTTTCATTTGGGTGAACTATCCCTTTAAACATCGACATACAATTGCTAAGATAGCCTGATGCACAAAACTTGAACATGTTACACATATCTAATCATTTCTGTAATGCATTTTAATTTTAATTTTGCTACTTATAAAGCGTTTCAATATGCATATTAAAACTAGTGTGAAATGGCAAATGTAAATTATGTACGCTAATTTCATTTTCATTTTGTACCAAACGTTGCTATAATGTTAATGTAAAATATAAATTTAAATATAAAATGCAATGCCATTTTACATATTGCATTGTCATTTTGCATATTACATTTCAAATTGAATACTGCTACATAAGCTTCCATACTATAGAGTGTTTCAGCCTCACTTTTTTGAACCTTGGAACTCTGTACCTCTGCTTTGATAGTAATTCAAACTCATTATGGAGGATATGAATAGGTTTAGAAACCTTATAATTAGCAGTTTTAGCAAAAATTTTTATAATAAGCTGAATCATAAAGCTTCTCAAGAGGCTGACCTACAATCTTTGGACAGATTTTTAATTGATTAAACAATTTTGTTTTTAGCAAAACTGCAAAACTCTTATAGCAAATAGAGTTGCAATATTGCAGTACTCATCATCACAGAAGAACAACAGAAGAATCTGTTTTCTTACTCCAAATGACCTAAGACGACGAAGAAAGTAAAAAAAAATATATATATATGATCTCTCTTTGTCGTCTTAGGTCATTTGGCGTAAGAAAACAGATTCTTCAGTTGTTCTTTAGGTCTGTGATAATGAGAAACAAAATGTGTTACTCTGGTAATTCTGAAATGCCAAAGACTGTCATCTAAATGATTGCCTGCCATTACTTCCCTGAACCATTTCCATTTGCACCATTTTTTCCCTGGAAGTGACATTTTTCACAAGTTTATGATTTGATTCTTTAAAGGGATACTCCACTGTTTTTTCCCCTTGACTAAGACGAGTTGATGCATACCTCTCTCTTGTCAGGATTTTTCACGAGTGATGATATTACTGCGCCGAGTCGAAGTGCTCCCAAGCACTTGCTGGTACTTCGCCATACATAGCTATCCACTTTACACACTTAGAAAAGTGCAACGTTTTATTTTGTGTCACCTGGTCGAGTTACACTACTCGTGTAACTGAGTTACACTACTCGTGTAACTGTATTTAAATACTATGCTACTATACTTCTCTGCTTTGATCCTAATGAATGAACTTGGCTAAGCTAAGAGCTAACAAAGTTTCACCGCAAGGCAGCGCGATTGACCGCACACACTGAGACGAGAGAGGTGTGTATCAACTCGTCTTAGTTAAGAGAATAACATAGTTTAGTATGAAAAAACGGTCAAGTATCCCTTTAAGGCCAATTCACACCGCACTGGCAGAAGCCGACCATTCACAGATTACAGTACGTCATTTCTCAGACATTACACGGCCCGACAATTCAGCATGTTCAATAATTACTAACAGAATTTTCATTTTTGGATGAACATGACATCCCATTCTTAATCCGTAGGGTTTAATATGGAGCTGGCCCACACTTTGCAGCTAAAACTGTTTCAACTCTACTGGGAAGGCTTTCCACAAGTGTGTTTATGGGAATTGTTTACCATTCTTTCAGAAGTGCATTTGTGAGGTCAGGCACTGATGTTGGACAAGAAGGCCTGGCTCGCAGTCTCCACTCTAATTCATCCCAAAGGTCTTCTATCGGGTTGAAGTTAGGACTCTGTGCAGGCCAGTGAAGCTCCTCCTTGCTCATCAATGTCCTTATGGACCTTGCTTTGTGTACTAGTGCGCAGTCATGTTGGAACAGGAAGGGGCCATCCCAAATTGTTCCCACAAAGTTGGGATCATGAAATTGTCTTGGTATGCAGAAGGATAAAGAATTCCTTTCATTGGAACTAAGTGGCCAAGCCCAACCCCTGAAAAACAACCCCACACCATAATCCCCCCTCCACCAAACTTTACACTTGGCACTCCAGAGAACTCATCTCCACTGCTCTAGAGTCTAATGGCGGCACGCTTTACACCACTGTATCCAATGCTTTGCATTGCACTTGGTGAAAGTATTGACTCTGCAGAAAGTTGGCGACTTCTGCCTACTGCGCGCTTCATGCGCTAACCTCGCTCTGATGTTTCGTGGCTTGTTGCTGTTGCTCCCAATTGCTTTCACTTTGTTATAACACCACTAACAGTTGACCATGGAAAATTTATTAGTGTGGAAATTTCACGAATTGACTTGTTGCACAGGTGGCACATCTATCACAGTACCACGCTTGAATTCCCAATCTTTCACAAATGTTTGTAGAAGCGGTCTGCATGCCTAGGTGCTGGATTTTATACAACTGTGGCCATGGAAGTGATTGGAACACCTGAATTCAATTATTTGAATGGGTGTCTCAATACTTTTGGCAATTTAGTGTATGTTTGAACCAGAAACCAATTCAGAGGAAGTGGAAGAGTGAATTATACAGGCTCGTCTACAAGTCCATGTATCAGAATGGTAATGTGTTTTATGTCACTCTACAACGTCAGACACATAACAGTATTTGATATGATCAGCCTTTTTCTTGATTACTTTATCAAACAGCTAATAATGTGTTGCTAATGTTACACAAACCATGTTCCTATTCTCCATCACAGACTCAGACAGTTGCCTTCTAATAATCATCAGAAATGCTTTGAACAACTCAGAATGTCAGTAGAGAAAGGCATAGGCCTATTTCATCATATACATAATTCACCCGCTATATTGCTACGTCTAACTTTTTATATCAAAAGAAAAATATACATGGATAACCTGGCTTCTCTTGAGACACCCTGCATGCATAGTTAATGTTATACACTGCCCCCTAAAAAATCGGGTTGGATTTAAATAGACAAATTTGCAGTGATTATATGTTTCTAGCATGTTATTCTGCATGTTTGACAACAGTTCCCATAAGTGATAGATGTATAGTTGTCTTTTCTTCAACAACCATATAGGAAGACATATCATGGCCATATTCCAGAATGACAACAGCTGGGTTTCCGTCCATACATGAAGCAAATCTTTTCAACGTTCGCAAAAAAAAAAATCCAAAACAAATGCAAAGGTGCGTTTCCTAAAGTTGTTCAACGGATGATGGGGGTATTGGTAACCGAGAAACTAACATGTTTATGGCTTGGTGAACAGGGGCGATTTCAAACCTCGTTTTTGAGACAGTCTTGGACTGCAGTTTTAAGCAGAAATTACACTCTAAAAAATGCTGGGTTGTTTTAACCCAACTTTGGGTCAAATATGGACTAACCCAGCCATTGGGTTAAATTTTTACATTACATTTTTAACCCAACATTTCGGGTTTGTCCATATTTGACCCAAAATTGGGTTAAAACAACCCAGCATTTTTTAGAGTGTAGTGTCGACTAATGAATTTGCACATGGTTTGTCTTTAAGCATATTTAGAACACCACATAGAAATACTGTATAAACAACATTAAAAATTTGATTTAATAACATTTGAATGGATTATCAACTTTAGTGTTTTATTTATTTTAACTGTAAATTAATTACTCTAATCACTCCTTGATTTTTTTCTTGTTTTGGAATTGTACTTCTCTGAAATGAACACAAGATGGCGGTGTATCATCTTTGCATTAAAGGTCCCATATTGTCAAAAATACAATTTCCTGGCTGTTTCATGATACAGAGGTCTTGGGGTTAGGCTAACTACCATATAAGTTTAAAAACAGTCAATCCACAGACAAGTGCACACAGCCTGCATAAAGTAGCTGTGCCTTTTCACAAGCCATTGTGACTTCCGTAAAAATGTGATGTCAGAACTATTGTCCCGCCTTCAGTTAATTTTGACCAACCCGGCACGAACTAAATTTGATGGCTCCTGTGTGTGCGGGCTGCGGAGAATAAAACGATTCGTGGAATCGCTTGACTCCCGGAAAATAGAAATGTCTAAAAAATAAAACATCTAAAAACAAATAAATTATTATCCACAAGCTGTCCAAAAAAGTATCAAGAATAACTTTAAATTAAATAAAAACGATTTACAGGCCAGAACGAGTTTATGAATCAAATCATTTATCGCCATCATTTCAGGTGTTTTATTTACCTTACTTGTGAGCATCACAAAGCCACAGCATTCAACAGCACACATGACACTTGTGGTTGGCCTTGCCGTGCGTCACTCAAAAAACAACAGGCCAATCAGAAGAGAGGCTCATGAATATTAATCAGACAGGACAAAATCGACCTGTTCTTGGCCTTGGCAGAGCTCCTAAAGGGGCTGTAAAAATATATTGAGATGGTTTTTGGTACTTATACCGCAAATGTATATTCTTAAGAACACCAAAACCTAAAATAAAATTCCAGAAAGGTGTACAATATTGAACATTTAAGACTGTTTAATTAAGAGATCAATTTCTTCCTTTCATTAGCTCTTTGGATTTTTTTTTTTCTACAAAGAGATTAAATTAAAACTGTTATTAATTGCAGTTTGTTTAATATGTTTAAAATTAGGCTGTAGGCATTTGTGTTTCTGTGTCACAGAATCTCAAGAACTGTGTTATAAAAGATCAGAAAGGCCACCTCATCGTTAACGAATCAAAGTTGAGATTTTACCAAACCTGCAAAGATATTTTGCCATCTTCACATGTGTTGTAACCCATCCTTGGATTTTGGCTATAGGTGCTGAAGCTGAATGTTGGCGATGAGAGATTAATCCCTCACAGCACGTGTTCTCTCTCATTCACTTCCTCCGTGTTCAACAAGACACACACACGTCAGGTCAGATGCAATGAACGATGCAATGAACATAATTTAGCCCGCACGGTAAAAATTAAAATATTATTGTGAAGATTTTTGAGCTAGAAAACGTTGCCTAAATTCAAATTAACATCGCGTCCATCTTTGGACCAATTCAGGCAGGCTATTTGTTACGGGTTTTAGCTGTGCTATATGAGTAAAATAAGGTCTGTGGTTAAAATGATATCTGTTCAATGGGACAGTTAAATAGGCTACTACAGTAAACCTTGAATTTTTAAGCAGGTTCTTTAGTTGTAGTCTTTGTGTTGCAACTTGTTTTGAGGTTTGACTGTGTAAATGTGTGTCTCTTATACAACAGATATTTTATTTTATTCTATTGCTTTGCAGACCAAAACTTTTTAAACCAGAAAATGTTCTGAGATAATTCAAATAAAAGGATGTTGTTCCAGTTGTAGGACTTCTGAACCTCTTTAAATTTTGTATTGGAAAACTTATATATTGGGTGACAAATTTAGGCTATCTATTATGGAATAGCCTAGGCCTATTATATCACTGATTTATATATTTAAAAAAAATCAGTGATATAATAGGCCTAGGCTATTCCATAATAGATAGCCTAAATTTGTCACCCAATTAGGGCCACCAAAAAGGTTGAACGGGGCAGAAAAAAAAGTAGCCTACACTATAAAACAGTTTGTTTTGATCATTAGTTAAGATATTTCGTTATGGTAATACTGCGTTAATTTGGTGTATTACTGATATACAGTTAGATTACAGAATAATACAATGGCTGTTCACTACAATACGCCGGTCCTGTATTACATTATGCCATCATTTGTTCAGCAGTTATCATAGTTGAATTTAGGAGCGTGCCAGTTTATAATCTTCTTAATTAAAACGCCCTCCTGATTGGACAGAGTAATAATCCCGCGGGGCCTCGCGCTCTTACTCACTGGCGTGTAGAACTGAGCGCCAGTCTCAATCTGCCCAGGGCGAGGGCAAGACGCACTGCAAGAACGCGCGCAAGTTCAGACGAGGCGTCTAAAGTGCACACAACATCACTGTCTGCGCGGAAGAGCGTTACGCGAGTGCTCGACGTGATAGGGGAAGAAAGATCTCTATCAAAAGTGAGATCATTTTCAACAACAGCCACGAAAGAAAAGAAAGAAGACAGAGCGAGGAAGCTTTCAAGAGCGCGCTCGAAAGTTTTCCATCCGGTCCGTTTTTTGTTTTCGTTTTATTTATTTTATCCAAAATGAATGCCGGCGAAGAAAACTTGCTGAAATCGATCAGCAACGACACCCTGCTCGACCTGACGCAGCGCTACGGACAGTCCGCCTTTGGCTTCGGCGCTGGCCACGGTGCTGGGAGTCCCGCCCGCTTCTCCCTCACACCTGCCGCGGATTTCCTCTCCGGTCAAACGGGAAAGTCAAACGAAAGTGGTGGAGAGCAGACCAGCGACGAAGACGACGGCTTCGACCACCTCGAGTCTCGAAAGAGAGGCGCGAGCTTCGACGATGATAAGCACCCGGGCGCTCTCGCCAAGAAGCCGAAGGAGCAGAGATCTCTCCGGCTGAGCATCAACGCGCGCGAGCGCAGACGCATGCACGACCTCAATGACGCGCTGGACGGCCTGAGGTCTGTGATTCCCTACGCGCACAGTCCGTCCGTGAGAAAACTCTCTAAAATCGCAACTTTGCTTCTTGCAAAGAACTACATCCTAATGCAGGCGCAGGCGCTGGAGGAAATGCGCCGGTTGGTGGCTTATCTAAACCAAGGACAGACTATAACTTCGCCGATTCCCACCTCGCTCGCGCCTTTCGGACAGGCGGCCGTGTATCCGTTTTCGAGCACGGCACTGGCCACCTGCGCGGAGAAATGCAGCTCGTTCTCGGGGACCCCGTCCAATCTGTTCAAACACTGCAACGACAAGCCTTGACTTCCACGGGCTGAACTCTTCCTGCTTCATCCTTATGTTGCTCTGAATTGGAATGGTTTTGTTGGGAATGAGCTTCAAAAGCCCTACGTGTCTAAACAACTACGATGTGTCATCCTGATTTATTAGATAATACAAAAAATGTTAACTGAGGCACACAGTATTACTGGAATAAGCTTTTAAACCCCTCAATTTCTAAAGCCTTTTTGGTTTCCCCCAAGGATTAAACATGATTATTTGTGTGAAAAACAAACAAACATAACGAAATTCTATGTTACTTGCTTACAGCTTGCGAAGGATTTATTTCTTTATTCAAACTTTTTTCTCTTTCGTTGTTGGTGAACTATGCAATTTACTGCAATTTCCCCAGACTACAATCATTTCTTAACCTGCTTGTCAGAAATTAATAAACGGAAGATGAACTGTCTCACCTCCATCAGTGTATTAAAGCGGTGTAACATTCTCAAATGTTTGGCCTGAAAAGATTTTGTTTTTTTGTTATTGCACAATTCACTTGATTGTATTGTACAACTGTGAAGAACTACTTGATCAAACCTACAAAGCATTTGGTCTCGTTGCGACATGAGTTTCATACTGTATAGCCTATTGTTTATATGTCTTTATAATTAAAACATATATCTATGACCATCTCTATTTTTTTCTACCAAACTCACACTTATTCATTTTTTGCTACTGCTTTTGTTTCATTTCATAACCATTAAATTATTTAAAAAGTCTCGCCTATTGATGGTCCTAAATGACCTAAATTAAAGCTTCAGTGATTGTTATTGCTGTTAGTAAACAGGACCTAGCACGTGTACGTACCAACACAAAAGTCTGCCACACTTAAGTTCAATTTATGTAGGCCTATTGAAGGTTCGTGTCACGATTCTAATGTGTAGGACTATTGAAGTTGTAATAAATGAGACCGGTCTCTGGTCTTCACTGGTAAGACGCGGCCTGCTGGCGGAAGCGCCCCGGGGCCGAAGGGTCCTGTCCTTGAGTATTTGTATGATCGTGAATCGGCAGTGTTCTGTAACCTATAGCCCTTCCACTTATTAACACGATTTCAGCGCCTGTCGTCCACTGCCTCATAATGCATGAGCGCAGCAAAGACAGTTTCATACACACTGCTCTTTAACCAAACCAGACCTTTGTCACTGATCTAACATTGAATCGATATATCACCTCGTTTTGGACTAGTCCTTTTTGATGTTCGTTTAGCCTCAGAGAATATCGTTTTTAATCGTTTTGCCTACCAGCAGAAGAGGCAAATATAAAGCTTTACGCGTTCAAATAATTGTAAAAAACTATATTCTTAATACGTTTAAAAGATCATATATTTTTACTTGTTAATTTAATGTAGACATAGCCTGCTGTTTTTTTTTTGACTTCGGATTTTCAATAAGAATTTATGTTAAAAAAAAAAAAGATAATACAGTCCTGGGTCATGGCACGAAAAATGTGCCGTTTATTTCCCAATAAGCATAAACAGTGACATCAACTTTTTTTAAGGAATTCTTTATGACACATAAACAATCTAGGTACACTCTAAAAAATGCTGGGTCGTTTAACCCAATTTTGGGTCAAATATGGACAAACCCAAATGTTGAATAGACTAAATTTAACCCAACAGCTGTCTGTCCATATTTTACCCAAAATTGGGTTAAAACAACCCAGCATTTTTTAGAGCGTAGCCTATAACTTAAACTTGATCTTTTCTTTGGGATATTTTTTTGGGTCCATCTCCACGCTGTCTTTCCACCTTCTATTATGTTCTCATTTTCTTTAGAATGAAAATGAATATGCTAATGAACTAAGCTTTAACTGCTAACTCTGTTCAAACCCTCAATCCCGTTACCTTTTAAATGCTTTAAATTTTTAGGCTATAGCTCGATATGACACAAGTTATTCACACTTGTTAAATTGCATGATGAAACTTGTTTGCATATTATTTGCCTGAGGGAATGTTTTAAAAAATATAGGCATAGGCCTATAACCAACCCCAACATAAAAATCTGCTTTTCAAAATGGAAAACTTATATTTGGTAAGCTAATATTTGTTTAACATAGGCCTATATAGGCTATCACAGGAGCATGGCCCTGTGTACGAGGATATTTTGAAAACCTGCTATAACGTGTAGGACTATTTATTATTCAAGTTTGTGTTTTATGGTTTATTACAATGAAACGTGTTCTTTAAAGACAGGATTCCCCTCGCATTATGCCATCACTTATACGAGCTTCAGTCTTTGTACTAAGCGCGTGCACTCGAAAGAAAGTGATCTTGAGCTCGCGCTGCGTTAAATGAACAGTCATCATCTCTCCCAGTGGGGCGTCACCAGCGTACACCCCTGGCATGTCGAACCGGCGCTGTCCTGACACAAGACACGACTGAACACTTCTGACAAAGAAGAAAGCGGCGATTTAGAGTGACAAGCGGGCTGCTGTTTCAGTTTTCCTAATCACTCTTAATTTAATCTAATTGGTGTGGATGAGGGCTAAAAATGTGACCGCTGTGATGGAGTTAATTTATTTATTGCCCTTTTAAACTTTTCTAAAGATTTGTTCCTGATAAGGATTCTTGCCTGACTGCTGGTTTTAAAGAAATCATAAATAGCTATTAAAAAAAAGGTTTTGCACCAAAAAGTAGGCCTATGGAGCATGTTTACTCACACGTCTTTAGGCATCAGCTTTCTAGAAAAAAATAGTATTTTACCTTAGTGAATGAATTGTATAAGTGAACGAATCGTTTCGTTCTGGTCCATTGTTTTGAAAACGATTGATTTTTTTTTTTAACTAATCATTTCAAAGATAATCATGACTCTCAAATAGCTCATTAAAAGACGCTCGTTTATCGCCACCTACGGGCGAGAATCGCGAGATTAATAATCGAGTCGATTATTGTCAGACATTTAGGCCTACTTACAAAACATATAGCCTATGGTTTTAAATATTAAACTAAATGATACAGAACGTTAAGCGATACATGCAGTTGAAAGTAAAAGAAATATAGGCTATAACATTAGCCTAGCCTAGTAACACACACTGTAAAAAAAGTTCAACATTTTTTCTAGTAAACAGTTGCCTTACAATTATTTGACAATTCCACATTAGTTAATTTTTTTCGCACAATAATTTTAAGGCAACGGGTTTCCTTGATTTTTTTTTCCCTTGATCACTTTTTACAGTTTGTTTATTGTTTATTATTTTGATCCCCATTAGCTGCTATAAGCAGCAGCTATTCTTCCTGGGTTCACAACATTTTAACAAAAACTTAACATCAAAGCTGTACAACAATAAAGACAGATACAGAAGTGCACACAACATCATAAATCATCAAACTCACACACACACACACACACACACACACACACACACACACACACACACACACACACACACACACACACACACACACACACACACACACACACACACACTAAACATAACAAACATAACATCAGAATACAAGCTCTTAAATATGCAAAATATTACCACTCTCTGGGTACAACACAAAATATGAAAATCACATTTCAATTATTATTATAGCTCATTGTAATTTACAAAAAAATATCTGAGTTACTTTTCCTGCAGGTATTGACTGACACCTCTCCTGTCCCTATGTTGAGGGAAATCAGGAGTAAGTGCAGAGGCTGTTTAACATGATTGATAATAGTTCTAGACTGTGAAGCATGCATTTACTCATCTTACTTGCACAAAAACATATTCAGTATTCCTCAAAATGAATGAAAACAGTGAAATGCAAACTCAGAATATTACACAAACCTGCAATAAATTATATTTAAATTATTTAACATATTATTTATTCTCACTTTATTAACCAATTTCTTTGATGTTGACCATTGATAATACATCTCAACATGCAAAATAAGAAAAAAATACTTTAGTTAGCCTACACATAACATTTGTGTTTAATTTTTTTTATTGCTAAAATACACACCGAAAAAAAAAAAAAAAAAAAAGCAATTGGCCAAAGGCCGACCATCAGTATGTCCTAGAGCTTTCTTCTCCTTTGTCCTATACTTACGCTGTCTAGAATGCCACATCTGATTTTGGTTTGTTTGAACTGTGCCCTCTACTGTACAGGTGTAAATGTGCATTTCATTCAGCCTGATGCTTATTTATTTTACTTTTGGCGTGAAAGGGACTTTACATTTGCTGATTTGTTTTTTGTTTTATAAAAAAAAAAAAAACAAGCGAGCCTAGCCCAGATACGAAAAAGTTATGTAAAAGTAACTTAATTGTCATGTCTACTATATGTACAAGACATACAGAGGATTGAAATTCCATTTCTCTCAGACCCATGCGTAAAACACCAACATAACACAAGACAAGAATTAAAGATAAATAAAATAAAATAAAATACAATACATACATAAAAACATCACTTAACACTAGTGTTTAAATTATACACTGTAGTCCAAACAATGCATAAGAGATAGCAACAATTGTAAAAGTGTCTGTGTGATGCATACTTTCCATAAAATGTAACTAAGTAAAGTAATAAGTTACTTTTTTAGGGAATTACACAATATTGAAACTCATTACTTTTAAAAGTAACTTTTAAAAATCAAATTAGTCAATCAAACCTGTGCTTTACTGGCCACAATAAAAAATGGCTGCATGCAGAACACAGTTATTGAGAATGCTGTCTAACATTGATATCGCCAGACAACACTGGCTTTTATTTGAAGACTTTTATTTGAAAACAACACTTCTGCAAGTTATGTAAAACTACCGCCTATTCTTCAAACATATTTGTCAGAATATGCCATTCAGTCTTTCCTGCATCCAGATGTCTGATATGCGAACAAATGGCTCTACTGGTTCTTTTTAATGAGTCTGTTAAAAGTGTTACGAAACAGCCTTGAATTTCCATGTAATGCCATGAACATTACATGATTTACGGGGAACACTACACAAAGTCGTTGGATCACTGTTATTCTCACACTACATGTCTGGTGGAACATTACACAACGAATCGATGATAGGGTGTCACACATTACAAAATATTTCAATAGGAAGAATTGCTAACTTCTCTGCCTGGTCTACAAACTACGTTTCACAACTAAACACACGCAAGTGATAGAAATAACGTAAGACCTCGCATGAAGCCGTGGTCACACTAGACTTTAGCTGCGACCCAGAGGCTGCATCACTTCGAAGGCTGATTACGTTATATGGTGTGCGAAGGCTGTCCCAATTCAAAGGCTCCTTCAGATGCAGCCTCCAAATGTGGCCTTTGTTTCCCTTGAAATGAAGGATACAACAGAGGGATTGAATGTTGACATATCTTACTAAGATTAAATTATAGTTAATTATATACAGAAATGGACCTTTAGACAGTTTGTGAACCCTTTAAAATATTTAGTTTAAAATATATTTTCTACAAAACGTCCATTAACATTATAGTCACTCGTCAACTGGAGCCGTCACATTTAGCGACAAGAACAGCCCTCCTTAGGCTAGTCCCATTTAACAATGCTCAGTCCAACATTCATGGCCTTTGAAGGATGCAGCCTCTGAATTGGGACACAGGCAATGACTCCTTCCCCTGAACTTTCCCTTGCCCTGCCTACTTTAAGATTGATTAGCAATGCACTCATGAGCTGAATTTAAATATGTCAACTAATTAAAGGGATAATTCACTTTGAAATTAATTTTTGATATGTTTTAGCTTACCTCAAGGGCATCTAAGATGTAGGTGTTTTTGTTTCCACAGTATTTTCAATTTTGATATTTTTAGGTCAAACCGTTCTTGTCAGTCATATAATGGAGGTCTATGGGGTCCACCTCAAAGAGCATGCACAGAAAAGTCCAAATTAAACATGATTTAATGACTCGTAAATGTAAGTACACATTGATGGCCCAAGACACGAAACGAGCGGTTTGTGTGAGAAAACAAACAGTATTTATATCGTTTTTTTACCTCTTGTAATCAAAGTCACGTCCAAGTGATCTGAGGACGAAGGCGCTTCTATCTGCGCAAGCGCGCCGGAAAGCCCCGGAAGTGATCTCTCGCGTGTGTTTGTCTCTCATTGTTTACACAGAGATTTCAGAAGTGTTACCTTTCACTATGAAGATCTAAACATATTTAGATATACAGGAAATTGTAATGGAAGACGATTTTGATATATCAACAAACAACATTGATTTTTTTCGCAACCGCGCAAGAGATCACTTCCGCCACTTGCGCAGACCGAAACGTCTATGCCTTCAGATCACTTGGACGTGGCTGTTGTTACTGTAAATGCTGTTCGTTTTCTCACACAAACCGCTTGTTTCGTCTCTTAGACCATCAGTGTGTACTTACATTTACGAGTCATTAAATCATGTTTAATTTGGACTTCTCTGTGCATGATCTTTGAGGTGAACCCCCTAAACCTCTATTATATGACTGAACATTATATATTATATATTATATTATATGAGTGAGGTCGTACGAATTAGTACGAATTAGCCACTTTTTAATCACTCGTACGAATTCGTACGAATTGGTCGTGAGATAGGGTAGGACTGAAAGACAAGAACGGTTTGACCTAAAAATATAAAAATTGAAAATATTGTGGAAACAAAGACACCTACATCTTAGATGCTCTTGAGGTAAGCTAAAACATTTCAAAAATGTATTTCAAAGTGAACTATCCCTAAATGTTTTATTCATTGTCCTGCATTGATCAGCTGAACTATTTAAAGGCTTATTTGTCCGTGAGTGTTTCTTATATGAGAAAGATAGGCACTAAATGAAAAGCTCTTATTATTTGTAATCTGAGCATTTATATTGTTTATTGCAAAACTATAGTGTATTGAAAATAAAATTGGCACTTTCTTTAATTCAGACATGTTACCAGACTAACAACATGCAAACCCATTAATTGATGTTTTCTGGCATATAAAAGTTATTGCTGATAAGTGCACCTTCTGTACCAGCCTCCTAACCCAAGTTTATAATAGGGTTACAGTTATTTCTCACGTCTTCCAGTATTTGCCCTTCTTTTCCATGGGTTCACTGCAGAATGATTTCATTACCGTAGCTGGGAGCTTCTGTTTGTGTGTGTTTGTCGCTCTTTGCAGGCGGCTGAAGAGAGGGAAAAACATATGCCCTTAAGTGCCGGACTCTGCCGAGTGTTTCTGACAGCACTGCTGAGAGACATTAAGCTCTTGAGGAAGCACATCACAGCTCTGGCCTCGCTCATGTACATTCGCATATAGCTGCACACACATGTTTGGGACTGTGAGTTTCGGCGATGCAAACAGGCCGAGAGCAACAAAGGGGAGATGGGGGCGGACTGCTGGAAACCTCACTCAGGTTTATGCTTGTTTATGCACAACAGACACTGCAAGGCACTCAGGCTTAGTGTCAGAGGCCCTTGGAATCAGAATAGGTAGTTTGGAAGGAAATACAAAAGTGCGTCTGTATGTGATGACCCTCTATAGACCTGCGTGTGCGTGAGCGCGGGTTGAAATGCTGATTTAGAGGGTACAGATGGATCCGAATGAGATAATTATCTTATTTTTTAAGATAATTAAACCCTTTGGTGCTGTTTTTGTTTGTTTCTCCATATCTTGTACTGTACGCCCATGTATTCAGGTGCTGGGGTTTCCTTGTGGTGGGTCTATGACATCATCGCAGCCCCCCTGCTTGCGGCCCAGTTTGTCGTATACGATGACCGACTAAGTCATTTGGTTCCGAGGAGCCATGTGATTCAGGCCGACGTGAGGGACAGCGCGGCATGACGGACCAGCCCTCTGTTCGTTACTCTAATCAGACATGGATGCGGGAGGGCGGCGCTGCCCGTCTATATGCCCGCTAACTCTCTTAACATGGCATGCAGGCCAGAACCCTCACCCATCGCCACAAGGCACCTGACACCATGCATTTAAACTATAGAATTACTGCTGGATGAGGCCGAGGGGCAGAGAGAAGAAGAAAAGAAGGTTAATGATCCCGAAGTGGAAAACCAAGGTCCATTCAGATATACGTATTAGTGTAGTCTAGCAGAACCAGCTGCAATATTCAGAATCAGCATCTTTATTTTCGGTCTTTTTAATTGCACAGAAAAAAGGAATAATCGATTGCGTTCGATTCGATTAAGCTAAACTAAATGGTAACAACTCTAAAAATGCTGGGTTGTTTTAACCCAACTTTTGGTCAAATATGGACAAACCCAAACATTGGGTTAAAAATGTAATTAAAAAATGTAACCCAATGGCTGGGTTTGTCCATATTTGACCTAAAGTTGGGTTAAAACAACCCAGCAATTTTTAGAGTGGCAATAACGTCTATCAGTTAATGTTAGTTAATGCATTTGTTACAGTATTTATTCATCTTTGTTCATATTGATAACTGTTCATTGTTAGTTCTTATGAGCGCAGGTCCATATTAACAGATACAGTTGGATGATTAACCTATGCTTAATACACTCTAAAAAATGCTGGGTTGTTTTAACCCAATTTTGGGTCAAATATGGACAAACCCGAAATGTTGGGTTAAAAATGTAATGTAAAAATTTAACCCAACGGCTGGGTTAGTCCATATTTGACCCAAAGTTGGGTTAAAACAACCCAGCATTTTTTAGAGTGTAATTTCTTTAGAAGTGTTTTTTTTTAAGCTCATCAACATATTTGAACAAATGGAACCTTATTGTAAAGTGCTGCCATTAACATTATGCCACAAATGTTTAAAATTTAGCCTGACTCATATTTAAGCAAATAAAAATACAGAGAAAGTTTTGCTTTAGGCCTTGAGGCAGGTGGGCTTGCCAAGTCTTTAAAAGCTGTGTAAAAGAACAAGAGAGGAAGGATGAGAGATTAAGTGGTTGTCTCCCAGTTTGTCAGTGTATGTGAGCTGACACACAGGGCAGCCAGTCCACTTCCTCAGCTTAATCTCTGTAATGGCTCTCAGACGCCAAACTGGTGGGGGGACATTTGGGGAGACGCAAGAGAATAGAAACACTGAAAAAAGAGACATGCACCAGTTCAACCACATTCCCTCTCCACTGTCAAGGCCATTACATTTAGGAACACGTAACCAGAGCTTTTGTGGTTGCACACGACATGCCGACACACACGCTCACTGTAAAAAATAATCCTGTTAAAAAAACAGTATACTACTGGCAGCATCATACCATAAAAATACGGTGTGTTACTGTTTTTGAAATTAGCAGTTAAATACCGTATTGTCATCTACAGTGTAAAACTACAATTTAACTTCTATTTGCTCTAACACAAAAAGAGTAACACGTCGTATAGTTACGGTATGATGCTGGCAACCACTGCCAGTAGTTTACCGTTTTTTTACAGTACTATTTTTTACAGTGAAAGTCTCTTTGAAAAAAAACATAATTGATTTTTAAATATGTAATATGCAATTGTAGTACATTAACTAACATATGGACATTGTGTTGTAGATTAATTTATTTAGATGCCACCCTACAGACAATACACCTACACACACACACATTCACACAGTCTGCCCTCCTTGAGGCAGCTTAGTAGGAACTGTTTTGTAAGGAGCAGGGGGAGATGGTTAACATCATTAATTAATGCCAGAAACTATGTAATTGGCCATCCATAATCTTCCATGCACGCAGAATTCTGACAGGCAGGCAGAGGTGTGCTCCACTGAAAAGGCTGATAAACACATGCAGAAGATTTAATCGTAACGCTTCACGCAAGTGCGTGTGTTTTTCAGGAGGAAAATCATAGTTCTCGCCTTTATAAAAGAACATGTTGGCTTTAGTTCAACTTTCAACAAAAATCTGAATGAGGCACTATAACTACAAATGAAAATGTTAAAATACTCACTTTTTCAAAAGTACAGCCAGAAGATAAACGATATTGTTCTGACATGATTTTAGTGTTAAAAAAACAACAAAGTTTAATTGCTTACCTTTTCTATGTATTATCCAACCTCCAATGTTACCATTCAAATTTTTGGAAATTTGTGGTGACATGGACATCAACATATAAATATATTTTAAGTTTTGATCGAAATTATTTCGAGGGATATACAGTATCGGTGTCACTGGATATTGGTAGGGAAACATCCCTAACATCTCTACTAAATTCTACACCCCTGAATGTTACTGTAACTGGAATTCACTTTTTCAACAATTTGCTCAATGCTTAAAATCCAGAAATGACTGTAGAAAGTGATGCACTCAACTTTACATCTCAAATAATCACAAGAATTAATGAGTGCCTTTATAAAATTAAGTTTTTCATTATATTCTAAAATTGGATCCATTTGTGTCCATTGTAAGTTGGTATCCATAACCTTGATTTTTACATGGTGTTTCCCCCCAAGGAATAAGTTATGCTACAAATTGTGTCAACAAAACTATTAATTTCAATATTCCTTTAATTAAACCCCTAATCCAACAATGTCAAATGTTTTTCACTGATTTCTAAGGTAGCCTCTTATGGATTGTTTCTTTTTTCCTATTCAGTTTGACAGGCTTTCACTTGAATATTGAATTCATTACGTGTTGTGAAATGCCTTTCGGTTTTCACACTGATGAAAGAAACTCCTCCTAACTTGGACATACTCGTCCTCCGCCCCCAGCTCAAGCCGGCGCACACATTCCCTCAGGCTGGCTGGCAGACAGGAGGCGGAGGCTGTGAGCGCGAGCAGGGCTGGCTCTCCGCATTCCTGGCCGTCTGAGATGGAATGAAAGGAAAGATTAATGGCGTTTAGCACGGCGTTGAGACTCGTGCGTTCCTAATTAAAATCGGACGAACAAGCGCACGGCCAAGGATCAGTGGCTTTTAATGAGGAGCTTGTAGGCTGATTTGGGCATAATTTTCTGCTTAATAAGGCTGGTTTAAAAAGTCATTTTGGAGGGATGGCACTCTTTTGAACCTGCTCATTATCAATGAGGACACCTCACTTAAGTACTTCAGGAAACGGTGGCTTTAATTAATATAGAGCTGCCACGTGGCTGTGCTGACAAGACACAGAGAGAGAGAGAGCGAGGGAGGGAGGGAGGGAGGGTTGAAATTGATGAAGAACTTTCAAGGGCAATGGTTTCATTAAGTGGCTTCATTACGAACTGAATAACTCTTTGTGTCATTTGAATTCCTAGCGCTTGCGCTGTACAGTGCAGACTGGGAGGTGATGTACTGTCACTCGACAAGTCTTGACATGAGAGAAGAGCTGTGTAGAGTCAGACATACTAACAAGCCCTAATGACCCCCCCGCCCCCCTTTAATGTCCCATTCAGAGTTTACAATTCACCACACACCCTTGTTATCTACATCAACGGATGATAGGACAACGGGACAAAGCATTTGTAGCACAAGATTAGTGTTGTTAGCGGAGCAGGCGAACTCAGCGTGAGTGCTGGTAAGTCATGTACTCGTTCTCAGCGAGTCATTGGTTTCTGGACATGGCCCACGCTGCATCAGGTCCAGATGAGGCATGCGGGGTTCGAGAGGGATGTATGGCCTGAAGGGCTGAGTGCAGGCAGAGAGGGAAGGAGGGGGACGTTGAGATTTATCTGGACTGGTCGCAGTCGATCTCTTCTGCAGTGAATTGGGCTAAAGACTCTCAAAGCCTCCTCATCCCATTGTACTAATCTGCTTATGGATGATTCTGCAGTTCAGGATCTTTATCACGGGAAAGTGCTTCACTCCAGGGATTCCCACTTAAAGCCCAGTCAATCACTAACACTCGTGTCCCTGTGCCACTTTTCTCTTTTTAAACTGCTTTTATGTTCTGCTAATTACACCTCACTTCTGAAGAAGTCTGAACTTTGATTTATGATCGCTTTTAATAGATTGATTGATACATAATATTGTTAATATTAACCTGTATACAAATGCAGTACCATTAATATAAAAATATATATATGTATATATATATATATATACAGTATATGTATGATATGTATGATATTCAGAATCTATAAATACATCTATGCAAACACAGTATGATTAATATGTACACAGTCCATAAACACATTTACTAACATAGTAGTATTCTGTGTACTATGCTATAATAGTATTATAGTAATATTAAAGTCCCCCTGTGGTGAAAATCGAGCTTTATATGTTGTTTATATGTTTTTAATATGCTTTAAGACAAGCCATGTGTGAATTCATAAGTCAACACCGTTGCTGAGCATTTTCTCCTTAAAACTGCAGTTATTTAAGACAGTCTCGAAAACAGTGTTGTAGTCGAGACCAGCTCACTCGAGTCTGAGTCGAGACCGAGACCATAAAGGGTCGAGTCCGAGTTGAGACCGAGACCAAAGACAGTCGAGTCCAAGTCGAGACCGAGACCAAAGACAGTCGAGTCCAAGTCGAGACCGAGACCAAAGAGAGTCGAGTCCAAGTCAAGACCGAGACCAAAGAGAGTCCAGACCGAGACCAAAGACAGTTGAGTCCGAGTTGAGACTAAGACCAAAGACAGTCGAGTCCGAGTCGAGACCGAGACCAAAGAGAGTTGAGTCCGAGTCGAGACCGAGATCAAAGAGAGTCGAGTCCGAGTCGAGACGGAGACCAAAGAGAGTCGAGTCCGAGTCAAGACCGAGACCAAAGAGAGTCGAGTCCGAGTCAAGACCGAGACCAAAGACAGTCGATTCCGAGTCAAGACTGAGACCAAAGAGAGTCAAGTCCGAGCCGAGACCGAGACCAAAGAGAGTCGAGTCCGAGTCGACACCGAGACCAAAGACAGTCGAGTCCGAGTCGAGATTAAGACCAAAGACAGTCGAGTTCGAGTCGAGACCGAGACCAAAGAGAGTCGAGTCCGAGTCGAGACCGAGACCAAAGAGAGTCGAGTCCGAGTCGAGACAGAGACCAAAGAGAGTCGAGTCCGAGTCGACAACGAGACCAAAGACAGTCTAGTCCGAGTCGAGACTGAGACCAAAGAGAGTCGAGTCCAAGTCGAGGCCGAGACCAAAGAGAGTCAAGTCCGAGTCGAGACCGAGACCAAAGAGAGTCGAGTCCGAGTCGAGACCGAAACCAAAGAGAGTTGAGTCCGAGTCGAGACCAAGACCAAAGAGAGTCGAGTCCGAGTCGAGACCGAGACCAAAGACAGTTGTTTTTTATATGTTTTTAATATGCTTTAAAACAAGCCATTCATAAGTCAACACCATTGCTGAGCATTCTCTTCTGAAAATCTGATCAATCTGAATTGATCATCAACGAGTGGATCTCTGAGCTGGTGTGAATGGGTGGAGGTGGGGCTACTTTGCATATTCATAGGACCACGTATACTAAATGAGGCAAAAGTGTAGAGTTATATTAGAGCTATTTTGAGGCATGAAGAAATTATTTTTCAAGGAAAAAACATTTAGATATATCAGTTTGGTGTTCAAAGATGAGTTATAAGGGATAAAATTACAGACATTGGGACTTTAACATAAACGCAATCACTGTAAAAAGCAAACAGTTGACTTAACATAAAAAAGTGTGGAAACCCGTTGTCTTATGCATAATTGAAAACATTGAGTTATGTGGAATTGTCAAGTTCATATAATTCAATTTTTTCAATTACGCATGAAGTTTATTACTTAATGTTAAAGCATCAGGTTTCACTTGCATCAGAGATCCTCACACAAGCATCCCCTCACTTTTTTTTAAGTGTTAAGTCAACTGATCACTTTTTTACAGTGATAGACTCGTAATATATATAGTGTTTAGTGTTTTTTGCCTTTATTCTGAAAGTGCAGTTGGAGAGATGACAAAGTGGGGGAGAGTGGGAGACAGGATCGCCACAAACCAGGACTCAAACTCGGGTCGCCCGAAGCACATTTCAGAGGGCTGCCTACAAGGTCATTCGCTCTGACTAAACACATCTATACATCTTTCTATACATATTCTTTCTTTCTTTCTTTCTTTCTTTCTTTCTTTCTTTCTTTCTTTCTTTCTTTCTTTCTTTCTTTCTGTCTTGCTTGCTTGCGTTTCTCTTTTTTGTTTTTTGTTGTTTACCTTCTCTCCAATTTCAATATCTACCTTGTTTTTTCTACCAAAACAACCGATTTGAATGGGTTGTAATGGTTTCTAATTCTGAAGAGTGGATAGAGGCACGCCCATGCACACACACACACACACATACACACACACACACACACACACACCGGCTCATTTTAATCATCTCAATCGGATCCACAGACAAGATTCCAGGCTTTTAGACTTGTTGATGTCATTCACACTCTTACCCCATGCAAACCCAATCAGTATCAGGTAATATCAGCCACTCTTTGAAGGATTAAAAAGAATAAATGGGGTTTTATGGCGTTTTGTCTGAGGGATAATGCCTCTGAAATATTGTAATAATGAAAATGGATTTGATTTATGTAATTTCTTTCTGAGTTTTCTCCAGGATATGGGGGGTGGCAGAAGGGCTTCTTAACATGCTTTGACATTAAAGAGATCCAATTGTTTTTCAGTTCTTCTGCCCCTGAGATGGAAGCTTTAGGATTGTGAAAGAAGAGTTGTTCCCTAAAGCCTCCTCAACTAATACTAATTCAAGATAAGCCCTTTCACAAATAACTTGTTATCGCACAGGCAATACCACTGAAAGTCAATGATGTATAGTGTTTTTTTTTTATTATTTATCTTCATTGTTTCATGTTTGTTTTGTTCCGTAGCACAACTGCTCACTTGTTTTGAATCTGCAGGCTCGTGGCTTTATCATGTTTACTGTAGAGTGACAATTTATCACATCAATCCATTATAAAGCCCACTATTAAAAAGCACACGGTAAAATACATTTGCGTTTATTCGTTTAGCAGATACTGTTTCTCTAAAGAGTCTAAACATTTTCCAGTTTGCACAAACCTACAGTAGTTTGAATGATCTCAATATTGATTGATTGATATTTTATTATTTGCCAAAAGAAATCACATTTTTCCAGTTTCCAGTCTAAATTAAATTTAAAAAGGCCACAAAATAGTTGCAAGAAAACACGCCTTTCTATTAAGCCGTCTTCACTGGCTGCACACAAGATTCAATTGATCAACTAATCTTTAAATTAACAATTCAAAAAGACTCAATGAATCCATCCGAGTGATTACTGAAACAACATGTTATTATAATTTTCACTGGTGGAATAAAACACTCAAACATTTATTTACCCTACCGTGCAAAAGTTTAAGGTCAGTCTCTCTCTTATACTCACTGTATTAAATCAAAAATACAGTAAAAATGTTAATACTATTTTCTATTTCAAAATATTTTAAATTTAATTATGTATTTTTCAGTCTTCAGCGGCCCATGATCCTTCTGAATACACAGATTTATTTCTAATGCAGGAAACATTTCTAATTATCATCAATATTTATATGGTTGTGCATAACATTTTTGTGGAAACTGATCAATGTTTCAGGATTCTTTGATGAATAGAAAGTTAAAAAGAGCAACTTTTATTTGAAATAGAAATCAACTGTAACATTATACACATCTTTACTGTCAATTTTGATCAATTTAATGGATATTGTCTCAATAAAAGTATTAATTTATTTTTAAAAGTTAGAAACTTCCCTAAACTAAACCGAGAGAGAATTTCTTAATGAATTTATATGAAAATGAATTGGAATTGAATCTCAATGAAAATCTAAATGAATTGAGAGCTTAGTTTATAAATCAGAATCAGGAAATATGTATCAATACTTACAAATGAGGAAAACGTGATTGAAATGAGCGTGTTATAATGCATGAATTATGCCTAGATGTCATGGCTTTGCGAATCTAAGTAAACTTCATTCAAGACGCTGTTATTACTCAGCGCTGCCATCTGCATTTTGACAATTAGAGTGTGTAATGACAAGTGTTTGGTTTTATGTGATTAGAGGTGTGTTATGGCCGGTCCTGCACCCCTCTGCTGCTCAGGTTGATGTGACAGCCCTCCATCCATCATGCTGAGAGGGGCCGATCCATGAGAGGGTGAGGGGGTGTATCTGAGGTAATATTCTCCCTCTTAATTACTCTGGAAGGATAATGGCCCAGATGACTTTGAGGAAGATCAAGACAGAACACAACAGATAAACTGATACTGGGTAGAATCTCTCACATTCAGTATGAAGAAATCAACCCGGTCTCATCCCAAGACGTCATATAACTGACGTTTTGGGACGTCTTTTGACCATACGTCAATATTCGCCTTTTTAGGGCCCCCTTAAACGTCGGTAGATGAGGTTATGGGATCCTAACTCTACCCCATACCTAAACCTAACCCTAAACCTAACCCGTCACCTAACTGACGTTAAAGGTAAAGCGTCAGTTGTATGACGGCCCGGGATCGCCATCTACCGACGTTTAAGGGGGCCCTAAAAAGGCGGATATTGACGTACGGTCAGAAAACGTCCCAAGACGTCAGTTATATGACTTTTTGGGATGAGACTGTGTTAAAGAAATATATATGGCCCTCAAGAGCTTCATAAACAGCCATAGAGTGTGCATATTCTAGTGTATAGCATGAATGAACACTGCCTTACTGATCCTGGTGTGTGTGTGTGTGTTCGTACGCTTTCGAGGAGGTCTCTTCATTACTGCCACTCCCCTGCACTTCCTCAGATAATCCCCACACCCTGCAGAGACTACAGGAAAACTGGCAGAAACACACACACACACACAAACACTCACGATATGCATACACACACCATTCAATCTGTAAATCAACTCTATAGGATGTTTTAGAGACATTATTGAAAAAATATGCATTTTGCTCTCTACAGCAGGCTTAAAAGGATTTATTCCAAAACAATTACTAGGAAATTGCTAGTAAATTTCATAAATAATTACAAAGGAATGGCACGTAACACGTTGAATCAAATTTGAAATTTTGAAGAATGAAGCAGATAGCATTTTCTTACTCCAACTTTCATATTTACGAAAATCCCTACTAAATCAATTTTTTTATAATATGAAATCCATACCACTATTTGAGCTTATTTTAAATTAACGTTTTAAGCCTAAAAAACAATATACTGAGCTTATTAATATATTTGGAACTTAATTTAAGGTATAATGTTCATCTGCAAATCTTGTTTTTCGTGGTGTAATAGACAATAACAGTCTTAAGTTGTTCCTGGGCAACCGCCCTTTTAAAATGAACAGCCAAAAACCTTTACATTCTCCACCTGAAGCTTTTTGGGCCAATGGTTGACACTCTGTCCCTGTCAACCAATCATCTCTGGCCTGTGTATTGTTATCACATAACAGCAAACAATGGCTGATCCGTATCAGAGACTTACGACGGATAAATTTGCGTTCCTCCTCCCCTCCTGATATCTCTTATATTCAGAACATGGGATTTTCCATCATGTTCTTGGCTCTCTTTTCATTTTAATCATGACAATGGGATCAGATAATCCAGGCCAGAGAGTGGGGTTTGATTGTTCTGATTGAGTCTCTTTTGTTGGGCAGATATGTAATATGGAGTTGTAAGAGGATTTAACACAGTAGATTGTCTGATTTAATCATGTTTGCTGAGGTAAAGCGGCACTTACATGCTTGAAGTGGGTTAAAACAGAACATGACAGTAGTTTGAGGCAGTCAAGGGTTTTGTTTAATTCTCAATGGTCTGATCACCGATTTAAATGTTTCAGATGGATATTTGGAGCTGAAACTCCCCTTCACGGGAAACATGAACATGTGCAATTATTACCTTAAGGAACTATTTCCACCAGAAGTGGCCCTTAAAAATTACTCTAAACTTCATTATAAATGCATGCACATTCAAGCATCATGCAGGGCACACACTCACACTCACCTCAGATTCTTAAATGGGTTTTGAATACAACTTGTAAAAAAACCTTGTGCAGATCAATTGCTTTTAATGTTTATATATTTGCATACATTTGTTGTGGTTTACATCCTATTGTGCGAGTATATATAATTCATAAGAATATATTCTTAAATCATGCTATATTTATATCTCCATGCATCATAAGAGTTCCAGTCTAGCTGAGAGAGTGAAAGGCAGTGTGAGACAGAAGACACACACACACATACAGGGCAGCATGGAGTGTGTGGGGATTAGGGGGAGATATACTCACCCCATCTATTAATCCCCTCAGTAGCGGGAGAAAGAGTTTGCTCACACACAAACACACACACACACACACAAATGCATGACATTTTAGCATGTCTGAGTGGAGTCACTTTATTTCTGTAGACCGGCAGACTGTTTGACTCTGGTTTACAATGACAACATTTCTGTTTGTGTGTTTGTGTGCATGTACTTTACTGTCAGTTACCATCTTAATTCGGAAGTGACCATCTGACAGTGCCATATCCAGTGATTACTTGTGTATAGTCTATATGACTGAGTTTATTGCTAAGTGTTAGTGTGTATTTGTGTATGGATCTGTGCTAACAGTCATTATTTACATTAGAGCTGAAGGGTTTTCTGTGGTCTCTGCTTTAATGCTCTGCTGTCATCCAGCCGAGAGCTCGAGTCTGTCTCAGACTGAGCAGGAATAATTTCCCTCTCACACCCAATACAGAAACATTGTGTTTCATTCATCTCGTGCAGCTCTTTGCCATCTTTGCAGTGGGATCCAAAAGACTGAGGCCACATTGGGAAAAAAAAAAAATCTAATTTCAACCTAAATAGATTTTTTTGAGAATTTTTAAATAAAGCACCATTTGCCCTTTGCCATAAAATTAATAAGTGATACTAGGGCACGATTCAAATAAATAATAACTGTGTTGATACCATAGTGCAATGATATACCTCATAACAATACCATGGGACTTTGATATGTGGCTAATTGACAAATAACAAATGCAAGAACATGGAAATGCAAGAACACCTATATATATATATATATATATATATATAGACAGTGTTGTGCAAGTTACTTCCAAACTGTAATACATTAGGTATTACTCGTTACTGTTATTTAAAAGTAATTCATTACCTTACAATATTACTGTCTCAGAATTGTAATGCGTTACATTACTCATGTATTACTTTTGAGTTACTTTCACCAAAATAACTAAGTAGAACTTAACTTTGGGGCTGTAACGATATGCAATATGAAACCGAAATCGCGATTCGCCACACGACTCGGATCCACGAACCAACAGAATCGCGACACACCTCTTCCAACTCCAGCGTTATTCTCCTTACCGTCCAGATCCAATGCTGCCTTATCTTTAAATTAGGCTATTAGTATTATTTGAAGTTAACATTATAAAATACGTAGACCTACACCACAAAACTAGTTGAGGATAAATTATTTAAAATTCCAGCATTATGGACGTGACATTTGCAGTCAAAACTTGAAATAAAAATTCTCAGAAAATACATGTATTGAAACGTATATAGGCTATTTCCTTAAAGGACAGACATTAGACATTAGACAAATATCAGTCTATGTTTTATTTTTAATATTAAGGAAAAGACACACATTCATGCGTGACAAAAAAAAATAGGAGGCAAAATATATTTTTTGTAATTCTGTTAATTACACTGCGCAAATTGGATGAGAAGGGGTTGGCATTTTAGTTTTCGTGTTCGCATTTATGAGGAAAAAACAATGTTACAGACGCGACCGCTCTAAACTGGCACAAAAAGACTGCTTTAAAACTTTCACATAGTCTGTTGCCTTTAAGAAGTAAAATACACTGTAATATAAGCCTGACTGAACATGTAACGAGTAAAATATTACTGAAAATTGATTAGTAATGCCTTACACTACTGCGTTACAGCAAAAAGTAATATGTTACTGTAATGTATTACTTTTGTAATGCGTTACTCCCAACACTGTATATAGAGAGAGAGAGAGAGAGAGAGAGAGAGAGAGAGAGAGAGAATGTACATACAGTATCTGTAAAAACAACATATTTATTAGCATTTTTTTTACAATTTATTTATATTTATTGCCATATTTAATGATAATTTAGCATTTTTGCAGCAGTTTACTTAAACTGGTCATGAATAAATAAATGCATTAATTTAGTAATTAATATTCCTTGTAGTCTTTCAATGAATAAAAAATGTATATAAGACAAGTAGTTTATTCAGGTGTCGTTTTGTAGGGAATTACAAACCTGCGGATATATATACAAACACACACACAAACTAAAGAATCAATTCTTAATGCACTGAAAAAAATAAAACTGTAATTTTTACAGTAAAAAAAAAACGGCAGCTGTGGTTGCCAGAACTTTCCTGTTAAAAATACGGTTGGAACGATATTGGTTTTACAGACTTAACTTAAAATTTACAGTAATAAACCATATTTCATTTTCTGATAAAATGTTGATTTAGCAACCTTTTTAAAATATGGATATCTGTTTTGTACTATTGTAATACACTGACAACCAACAATCGTCACAGCAGTGATTAAAGTTACTTGAGTAATCAAAGCTCATCACAAGAAGTCTTCCATTAGAAAGGTAAAACTTATATAAAGAAGCTGCACAGTGTCATTCACACAAATATTAAACACCATCATGGTAACACACATGAAATAAAAAAACTGCAATAAACATTAATTTAACAACATTAAATGTAACATAAAACCTTAGAAAAAAAACAAGAAAACTATGAACCATAGTTATTTCAACAAAAATACATAAAATGTGAAGTGTCACGATTTTTGGGAATATCAATTTACGGGTTTCCACTGTAAAATATACAATGAGTTGTTCTTTTTCACTTTCAAAAACTGTAAATTTAACGGTATTTTACAGTAAAATTATATCACAGTTATTTACCGTATACGGAAACTTTCTGTTAACCAATTAACAGTTGGTCTTTTACCGTTAAAATCACGATTATTTTTTACAGTGATGTGAACGCCATCAGCGTTCAGTTTCGCGTTTAAAGTCTGTTTAGAGACATTCATGTCATTTTTACCTTACAGTTGCTATAAATACTGCCTTCATAAATGCCAGAGGAGAACTGGCTCCCGACTGAGCCTGTTCTCCCACGTTTTTTTTTCATTGGGTCACCTGATGGAGTTTAATGACGATGGAGTTTTTCGGTTCCTTGTCACTGTTGCCTTTGGCTTGCTCAGTTGGGGATATTCAAATTAATTAACCAATCAGTAATCCCATTAATATTTTTCCACTAAGAAACGAACATTGTTAATATGTTTTGATTGATACTGTGAAGCTACTTTGATGCAATATATATTGTGAAAAATGCTATATAAATATGCTTGACTTAATAAGAAAATGATTCATGAAATAGCATGTATAATTATTTTTAATTTTTTTTTATTTTTATAAACTTTAAAATAATTCTAGAAATAGTGTGTAACTCTGAAGCACACTAAATAATTACCATGTTTCCTGGTATTAAATGGTACTTCAACATGCTTCAAAGAACACCAGAGTAATACCATGGTATATTTTTGACAGTTTTGTTAGTGAAACATTATCCAGTTATTACAAACATGGGAATACTAGATCATAAATCAGCACCTATGTGCAGGTTATCCAGTCATTGATATTAATACCAATAACATTCTGTTAATATCATAACTACACACATTAAGGTACATCAGCTCTCAAAGTACATCTGTTATCAACATGTGCCATTTGGATCAGACGATCTCTTCCAGACAGGAGAGACAGACCCCCATCTGCCTGTCTCTCCTCCCCAAGAAAGAGATCTCCTCTCTGGGTCATGGCTGGGCCTCTTCCCTCCCCTGCAAAGTATCATAGCTGCTGATTTGTGTGTTCATATTTAAAGTGTGTTTGTAAGTGATTATGACTGATATCAGGTCACAGAGGCTTAGATTAACACCAATAACTGTAATGGCGACCAGCTGTTTAGTCTCTTACTGGAGTCTCTCCGTCTCTGGTTAAAATCACTCACTCTCCTGTCCTAGAGATTGTTCTAGATTAGGAGGGGGTGTGGCTGTGAACGGGGGGTTTGTGCTCAACCAAACGATGATCCATATTAAATCTCTCTAAAATGAAAATTGCAAAGATTTAGCCAGGGATCATGAGCAGTGGTGAATTTAATCACAACCTGCTGGTGGTGAAGTGAGTGTGTGGAATGTACCAGCATTGTGAACCAGGATTACTGTATTTATTTACATGGTTTTGTAAATTTACATACAGTGAATAACTCAACAGGACAATTCATGTAGGTTTACAGTAAAATATTGTTAAATTTACTGTTCTTGGACATGATAAAGAACAAGCCTTATAATTTACAGTGAAAAATTGTAAATTGACATTTCCATAATTCCTTCATATTTGATGGTTACATTTTCGTATGTACATGAGGGCTAACTACATCTTAGACTAAACTAATTGCATAAACTCATGTTTATTGCATTATTTTTGTGTTGTGTTGTTACCATTTTGTATTTTTCTGTGCACCTTTAATATTTTAGTAATTACCCCAGCTTGTGGAAAGGCCTTTTGGTGAGCTTTGACTCTACATGTGGCTTTCTCATTACCGCCTGTCTTTATGGTGGTTGTCAGTACAGTGTAAATCAGATTTTATTACTTCAGTATGTTGGTATAATAAAATGAATGAAATATGTTTTTTTTTTTTTACTGTACTTTTTACAGTAAAGTTCTGGCAATCTCAGATGCGGTTTGTTACCATATAGTACATTCTTAATAAACAAATAAATAAAAAGGTATTTTCTTAGGTAATTCACACTATTTCTCTTGATCTGAGCAGTAACTTTACATCTGTGAGTCACATGTGTTGTGTTTTCTACCCCAGGGCTGTGTGTGCACGTGCGTGTGTATTTGTGTGTGTGTTTTGCTGTGACACCTCTGAGTGTGAGACTCATGTCTGACCGTCCTACTTGTGCTCACCTTCATCTGTGTCTGTTCTTTCCCTAAACACTCGTGATGGATCGCTCGCCTCTGAGCAAATCTCTCTCTCTCTCTCTCTCTCTCTCTGTGTGAGTGCTCCTGGCTTGCTCTCTCTATATCTTGTTCTCTTTCTCTTTCCCTCACACATGCGCACACACACACACACACACACACACACACTCAATGTCTTTCCATCTCTGTCTGTCTTCAGTAAGTGTGCTTGGCTGTTGATTCGTTCTCAGAACACAGTCGTGTATAGAGCAGATGGTGACCGTATTCAGTTTTCCAGACTTGCATTAAACGTTCGTTATCGACCACAAATGCAGCCAAGCTCTTCTTCCACCACCAGCACCCCCTCAACCACCATAAACTTACCCCCTCCACACACACACACACACATTCTCTCTTTGTCTTGTTTTAAAACAAGTTAGATCCGTTATCTCTTGGAACTTTTTCTTTATTATACATTATTATTATAATATTTGCATTTACTTGATAAAATATACAGTAAAACATGTAATATTGTGAAATATTTCTATTTTAATATATTTTCAAATGTAATTTATTCCTATGAGTTTTCATCATCACTATTCATCAATGTCACATGATCCTTCATTCTATTATGCTGATTTGCTGCTCAAGAAATATTTAAAAAAAAAATTATTATCAATGTTGAAAACTGTTGTGCTGCGTAATATTTTTGTGGAAACTATGATGCATTTTTGAATAGAAATTTAAAAGAAATTTTAATTTTTTTTTTTAATTAGAAATCTTTTGAAATTGTAAATGTTGTTACTGCCACTTTTGATAATTTTATTGTATTCTTGCGGAGTAAAAGCATTCATTTTCCCAAACCTTACTGATCACAATATTTTGAACATCATTATATCGGATTGTAGACATTGTCCCAAACAGAAATGTCCCATGATGCCCCTTGTTAGGACACAGTGTCAATCTCCATTTTGCATGCTGAACCTTCTTAAAATTGGTCAAATATTTTAGGTGGGGTATTGGGTATTTTAGATGAGTAAAAGTAAAGCTCTCTCTATGATATCATGTCCAATCATATCTATAGGACGGATTGTATTTATCGTGCAATTTATACGCAAAAAAAAAAAAAGTTTTTACAAGCATATGATAGGCACATGCATATGATACATATTACACACCATAAAGTGCATATCATATGCACACGGAAACTTTTTTATATATAAAGTAAAGCATGAGTCGCATAAAGTAAAGTATAAAGTATGCATTGACAAACTTTCCTTATAGTTTTAATTGGCACATTCAGTTTTCAAGTCAATACTCCTCTTATGTGCAGAATGCACAACTTTTAACATCTCAGCTGTTTTGCATCTGACTCTCACTTTCCCTCTCTCTCTCTGTCTCTCTCCTCTTTCACTGTAATCAGAATTACATAGAAAGATAAACCCTGTTAGCAGTGAATAAGCTCTAATCTCCTTCATGAGGCAAAGATGAACACTAATCCACATCTGTCCATACAAAATGTTTACCACTTATATTTCATACTGTCCTTCACATGCCATATATACAATCAGTGATGTGTGTGAGAGAAGAATATATAAAATATATGTGTAATGGAGTGCATGTTGTATAAGGAATTTGCAATGCACAGTGCTTTTTCTGGACAAATTGAGCTTATGGTCAATCTAAGACATAAATATGCAGCGATGAATGATTTAGCCTATGCATTACTCAAGATTACTCAGCGAGGTCAAAGCTTAAAGGCACTGGCATGGCTTTGTGTAGGTGTTGATGATCACATAATAAAGGCTGAAAGAGGGATAACAAGACACTTATGGAAGAAACTTCTGCTACAGCCTTGCAGTGCATCTACGCTAACTGCATTTTTGCACTGTGATTCAGTTAGTTGTACGTTAACCAAAAACTATTTATACAGACATTGACTGTATGTATGGTGCATAGAAATGGTCTTTATTTCATGAGGTCTCCCAAGGCGCTAGACCAGATCAGTGCTGGGTCTGATTTTTGTATGAATCATCTGCGCAATAGGACACCATCTGGCAAAAGCCCGATTAAGAAGACCGAGTGTATTCTGGCTGACCATGCTTTTGCTCATGCATAAATAAGAGTGTACTGAGCTCAATATCACCTTAAAAATACATATTAAATATATTATTAAATATTATACAATTATGTGCAGGCATATCCTTCAATTCAGATTAACTTTGGAGTGATTTGAAGCACTTAACATAATGTTGTTTCTCTATGCCTCTCTTTTGAGTTTTAAGAAGATGTGGAATATTCCATAAATTGACTAAATAATGAATGTCCAGAGAAACGTCCATTTCTCAAGAGTTTGCGCTTTCATTGCTCAGTAAAATTCCTTAAGAAAACAACAGCTGACAATGTTGATATAGAGGTATAAAATTAATATGAATACACCTACCATTTGATATTGGAAGAATTTGATGAGAAATGTTCATGAGATTTCTAAAGCAAAGGTCTTCAAACTTTACAGAGAGAATAAAGAGAGATGAAGTTGGGACTGTGTTTTGCATATTAACCCTGCTCTATAAAACATGCATAAACTACAATATTAATGTATTTACACTTTGTTATAATGCTCACAATACAAGCCATACTTGTACATTACATTTAATTGAACTTAATACATTTTAATGTGGGAGGAACATTGAAGCTTTGAACAGCTATGAAGTTGAAACATTTTTTTTTTTTTGTTCTCACAACAATCAGTTTGAGATAGAATAACTTTTATTTTGCAATAGAAAGCAAAGACAGTCGCAAAAGACTCAATTTGCTTTCCATTTAGGAGAAACAGTTGGGTTTATTATTTGTTTTACTTGCTTATGAGGAGTGATAACTCTTTACCAGATGTTTCAGAGCACACAATTCACAAAAATATATTGGCAGTTCAAATACACTCAAAATTACATGCCACATTTATTTGTTTGCCATTTACTTATGACCTGGAAGTCATCATTGAGTGAAAAGGAGATATTTGACAGTATGATTTGAAATGTTATATTGTCATAGTATTTATATGGTCATACTGTACTCCATCTATCCATCCACGTCTCTATCACCCCCCACTCTCTCTCTCTCTCTCTCTCTCACACACACACACACACCTACACACAGCGTGGTGGGCCACCTGTCTCTAATGGCTGTGATCTGCTGAGTTGCGTAACCAGAATGTCCATCAGCTCCGGCCTCCTGCTGACAGCGCCGCAGTGGTCCGTGTGTTTGTGTGTGTACACTTGTGCCGAATGCTGCATCTATTAGCGTTCGAGCATAACCCATGGATTCCTGCCGGTCAGAAAACTTTTAAAGTGGCGTCCTTGTCCCGAGGAAATTACGAGTGCTTTTCACCCACTGTGAGCTGCCCACTGCCCCAGATGACTTAATCTGTTAAGCGACGTTTACCACTGAGGACGGCGCCTGATAGAGAATCTGCAGTGATTTAAATGGATTGCTTTAATTACTGTGATCTGTGCGCCGTATTTATTTAGTAGGATCTAAAGTAAAAAGCCAAGCGTTTGGCACGTAACTAATGCGACCCATTAGTCTGATTATGTTGTCTTGTACTTTGGTACGAGCCGTGCACCTCTCGTTCTTTCTCTCTCAGGGGAGACGGGGTGTAATGGCTTTTAAATAATGGTTCATTGTTGCAGTTAATCCAGATTAACGAAGGATATGCTGTCTCCGTTATGTGGTTAAGAATGTATCCATCTACTGACTTTTTGGCACGAATTTCATTTATGATCCAAATCCTACTATAGTAATAGTGATACAGCTGTTCTCCCAACCTGATTTTCATTAATTAAACTTTTTCGTGTGTTGTTGGGATGGCAGTGACAGGACACACACCTAATTGCAGGCCTGGGCATCTCGTTTAATATTTGATGAAATGTATTTTACAGTGTTCTTGGACATGTGAGTGAGAAGACAGCTTGACCAGGCACCGTGTTCCAAAATCCTCCCCCGTGCAGTCCACACTTCCCTCACGTCCATCTCTGATGCGTGTGTGTGTTTGGCTTGGTGGTGTTAGAGGTGTGAGATCGGCGTGGATGTGCCAGGTGGCTCGGCCCACTTGTTCGCCATTGACTTTTACCTTAAATACTGTCTCCCTGGTCCAGTTCTGCAGCCTGTTATTCAGATCTTTGAGGGACACTTCTGTCATCATTTACACACCCTCATGTCATTCCAAACCTGTATGACTTACTTTCTTCTGCTGAACACAAGACAAAATATTTTGAAGAATGCTTCTGTCCATACAATAAAAATCAATGGGGTAAAAACAACATTGGACCTAACTGACTTTCATTGTATGGACAGAAAAAGAAATGAATTATTTTGTGTTCAAATATGTTTCGTTTTTAAATCGTATTTAATTTAATGGGTTCATTTGGAAAAACTTGCCTCTACATTTGGAAAATTCCTCTATAAATCCTCTATAAAAGAGCAGCGCTTGGCACGTCTTTTTAAAGATGGTTGTGATCGACTTTTATCCAACTCTGATGAGCACAATCGTTCCTCTGTGTGTTTGGGCTTTGAGCACGCTAAAGCAGCGCTTGTGGATGACTCATGTTTTCATTGCGGAAACATGGCCATCGCAACACTTCGGTCGAGACTCAATGATCTTGCAAAAGTGAGAGTCCCCTCATCCACACCCCAATCTACCGTTCCCACGGGAGCTGATACAGTGGTACTTCGGCTGGTGGCCAGGGTGGCCTGAGGGTGATGGTGTGGCACAACCAACTGACGATTCATACTCGGGCCACATCCCCATCTCCAGTGTCGCAACCCGCGAGCCATCCAGATGATGTCCAGCGGTCAGTCCGCGGGTGTCATTTGGCGCTCCAGAGGAAGATGTCTATTGCAGCATCACAAGGTGGGCAAGAGTCATCGGGAGATAACGTCTCGGCTGTGCTGCCTCCTACTTCATTGTTCCGAAGAAAACTGGTGGGTTACGGCCAATCCTGGACCTCTCCCCTCACAGGATGCCGTTTAAGATGCTCACAGCCAAACACATTTTCAAATATGTGCGGCCCCAGGATTGGTTTGCAGCAATCGACCTGAAGGACGCCTACTTCCATGTCTCCATTCTCCCTCGACACAGACCGTTCCTACGGTTTGCTTTCAAGGGGAATGCATATCAGTACACGGTTCTCCCATTCTAGCCCTGTCTCCTTGGAAGGTGGCGTGATTGTTAACCCCATTCGCCGTCATCCGACATAACTCGGAGTGACAACGAAAGGGAACGTCTCGGTCACACATGTAACCCTCGTTCCCTGACGTCTCTTCCTTGTTTTGTAAGACTCGAAGTTGATAGGCTATCTAAGTGAAACCCCATTCGTTCCCTACTCAGGGAACGAGGGTTACATACGTAACCGAGACGTTTTCCCCCATATGGAACTCAATGGCTACTGTCAACTGTTTAGTTACCCATATTCTTCTTAATATATTCTTTTGTATTCAGTGGAAGAAATAAATGCATACAGGTTTGCGTTTACAAGAGGGTGAGTAAATGATGATAGAATTTATCCTTTTTAGGAGGCTCTAAAACACCCTATACTGTGCTAAAAAACACCTAAAAACTTCATAGCAACACCCTGGCAACCACCCACAACATCCAAGCATCATGGTAGTGAGTTTTGCATTGTTAAACATTAATAATTTCTTCCAAACATATAAATAACTAGAAATAAATTAATTGTAATTGTTGCGCCATGCGGCACTATAATGTAGGCACACTGTCACACTCCTCTGTTACCTTACAAAATGGATTACGTGCAGGATATTTCAACCATACTTAGTGAATGTCTCTCTCAGTCTCTCTTTCTCTCTCACACACACACTCTTTCCAGGTCTCAGATTGCAGATTATTACAGATATATTACTATAATTATCTAACTTTATAGCGCCTTTAAATGTCTGATGTAGTCAGAGTTATGGACTTAATATTACAAAGAGGGTTGAGGTACAAGGATGCCTTAATAAAATCAAAATTTCAGCGAAGCCAATCTCCATTTATTTTGTGCCTGTTTCTACATATTTAACCTTTGTGTGTGCGTGTGTGTGTGTGTGTGTGTGTGTGTGTGTGTGTGTGTGTGTGTGTACATTGACTCATGGGGACTCATGTCAGTGTGGGGACCTAAAACAAACTTATAAATCACACAGAGTTTGATGTATTTAGTTTTTTTTTTAAATCTAAAAATGCAGAAAAATTTTTGTGATGGGTAGGGTTAGTGTATGGGTCAGAATATACAGTTTGTACAGTATAAAATCCATTACGTTTATAGAGAGTCCCCACAATGATAGCGAACCAGTGTGTGTGTGTGTGTATTGAAACAAACCCCCCCTAAAAATATATAAATGATTACATTTTGGATCAGATGGTTAAATGTATGCATTTGTAAATGAATGAGATTTTAAGGCAGTGTTTTAACAATCCAGACCTAAGTAACTGACAAGTGTCAGAATGTGAGGATGAATCATATGTCAGCTGCCTGCAGTTCAGTTATTTATTTAATTATGACTCATGTGTTTGGCCCATTTCAAATGTCCACTTCTGGAACATCTATATACATGCTATTAGCATTAAACACTCATTTTATTAGGTGATAACACGTAATAAGGTTCTCGGGTTCTTGTTCCGTTGTGTAACCGAGAGAGTATTTGGCCAGTTATGATGTTTCTTTACAAGCTTCCTGTTCACTTTAGGATTCAGTTTAAGGTCTTATTAATTGATTTAAAGACCAACATGGCTTGACATAATATTACATTTCTCTCAGTATCAGACTCAAAGGTATTAAATGGCCTACATCTGTCTGTTCCTACGTCTCATTTAAAGTTTAAGGGTGATCGTTCTCGTTTGTGGTCAAATGGCTTTGGCATATTTTGCGACTTCACTTTCGATTCTCTCCCACTAGATGCGCAGTTCAAGCTATAAGCTGCAATACTGTCACTATTCAGCTCAAATTAGTTCAGGGTTGATTCAGTCAGGGATTGTCAGACGAAATGCGAAATGTTTTTAATATTTATATGCAGTGGGGTCTTTAAAATATTTAATAAGAATATTATATTAAAATATGAAATGTAGAAAAATTCAGCTTTATATTTTTTTTTATATGATAAAAGGAATAATTAACTTGTTTTTTATTTAGTTAGTTCATTTTTATTTTATTATTGATTTTTTTTTTTTTATACCAGTACATTCTTTAAAATAGCATTTTATGTTGGGGGGGGGGGGGGGTGTTAGACCAAAGTGACCAAAGAGCTGCACAATTACTCTAATTGTCCAGCTCTTTGGTCACCATTTGTTGTTTTTAAAATGTGCTACAGCAATAGATGTGACTTGACTAACCAAAAATCATGAGTTTAGGCACAGGGGGTTCAATTAAGTTTGTTGTCTCTCCCCAATCAGGTTTGTTTTCCAGTGTTTTTATGAAGGACTCTTTCTTTTTTTTTTTCTACCTGTTTCCAGCTTTGCTCTCACCTGGTGTCACAGTGGAATTCAAAATGAGATATTTGAATGGCCCACGCTCTGCCAAACCCCGGCCAGAGCTGTTTACTCAGTGATGGGAGCACATTTGGGATCTGTTCAAATTCAAAGACATGCCAAATCATTCTCTCTTTCTTCTTCGTTCCCCCTCCGTCGCTTTGTGTGCCCGTGTCTGTGCCTCTCACCCTCACCCTCTCTCTCCCTTGTGGTAAATGGAGATGTGAAATATTTAAACGCACTTTGTTGTGCGGGGACAATGCACTCTAGCAGATGGACAGGCCCCGCACGGGTTGGATGTATGCAAATCTCCATACAAAGCAGCCCAGGATGTTTTCAATCTAACACCAGCGCCTCAGGCCCTGTTTTAATCCCCCTTTACCCACAGCCAGCCTGGTTTTTTATCAAGTCAAACGCCGTAAGCGCTGTGTCAACCTGGACATCTGGCCCCACCACGAAACCAGAGGGAGAGCAAGACAGGCGAGCGAGTGTGGGAGAGAGGATCTGGCTGGCCTGAAACATTTGGAGATGGGTATGGGATATGGAAATACTCGGAGAGATGAGTAAAGGACTGTGTGGGATTGTATTGGAGCTTCTGAATAAAAGCTCTCTAACCCTCTTACTTCACTCTGCCGCCTCTGCGGAGATTCAGGCCTGGGAGGCTTACGTTTGCCTTGGAGGTAAACATGTTGCTGAGACGCTCTCTCTCTCTCTCTCTCTGTCTTTCGTTTCTCCACCACTTCTTCTTTCCCTGATGCTTTCTTTTGCGTTTTCAAAGGAAATGAGTGATGCTGTGGGCTGTCGGGTTTGAATGATTGCTTTCTGATGTGACAAATGAAGCAGAGAGCAGCCAGACACCTGGAGACACCTGGCACCCCGGCGCCGAGCGAGCGCACCATCACACTGGCATGCGCGCAGCTATACACGGACACTCCTTATTCAATTACTGGCTCAATTAAAACATCGAACCGATGGTGCGTGAAAACTTCACATTTCCATGTTACAACACCCGCTAAATGATGAACTGATAAACCAGCCGGTTAACTGGAGCCGACTGATGTCTGAGAGGAAAGAGGGTGGGTTTGATAGATGGTTTGTCTAATTGGATATGCGAGTATTCAGCGGAGTCTACTAATATAGGCCAATGATATATATGATGTTCACAATAAAGGAAAGGAATGTGAATCTTAAAGAGTTCTGTTAGGTGCTATAGATTTCCGGGGTTGCCTTCGTGGGCATTTTGTTATTGCATTTTATGATTTAAACAGCTTGTAAAAACACGTTATCTCAAGGGGGGAAAAGAAATAACCTGTTAAACATGGAAATATTATTTTTAAGACATTTCTCCTTATATAAAACCTTTTTGGCTTCTTAAATCAAAATTGAGTCAAGAATCCCATGCAGGGTCAGGGTGTATAACACCCCATTGAACCTTTTTTTGTGCCAAGTTATTAGAAATGTACTCGTTGCATTCATGTTCATTTCATATGGTTTTTAATTAGTCAGTGTACTCATCTTGATGTTGCATCCTTCTCTGAGGTCAATTTTACTTTTTAGGTTTGGATCTCACACCACATATGACTTTGCTTAGTCATTTGAAGTTTAGATTATCAAATATTTTAAAAGACTTATTGACTTTTACCCACAGCCTTGAGGGCCTCCAGGTGCCCTCTCTGTGATGTAATTTCCTGCTTTATCTTATATCAAAAAGCATAGAAAAAGTTTATACAAAAAGTTTCAAAGCAGCTTTACAAAATAAAAACATCCAATAATGAATATACAAATGAATATGCAAATATTCAGTAAATGATACTCAGTTCAATAACTGTGTTGTTACAAAGTTCTTTAATTCAATTCAGCTATAAGCATCTAAGACAAGTGTCATTATTAAGATCAAATACATTCAATTCACTGCCTTTGCAAACATTCATTTTTGCAGTGAAGTGTTTAAAATATTGAATTATATATAAAAAATATTCAATTAAGAAAACAAATCATTCCATATTGTCATTTTTTAGTCTATTTTCCTTCAGTTTTTGCACATTTTTTAACTTCATCCCATATTAAAATGATTTTTAATTTAGAAACTAAAAACGTTCATCAATAGAAGCTGTGTTCAAGTATATTCACCTTATCAATTTACACCTTCTCTTTGTTTGTTTCCTTAGAAAAAAAAAATCACCTCTGGCTCTCATGTGAGACGAAAGGTAAGCAAGAAACATCCCCTCTCTATCTCTCTCTCTCTCTATGTGTGTGTGTGTGTGTGTGTGTGTGGCAGTCGTACCTGTCTCTTTCACAGCTGCCTCTCAGACTGCAGGAGCCCAGCTAGCATGACACCTCACATCTCTGAACAGGGCCTGAGGACTGGAAAGATAAACACACACACACACACACACACACACCGCTGCTCCAGCCCTCCAGACCACCACCTGCCTCCATGTACTCGTCTGCACACAAAAACACAAGATTGTCTCTCTTCCTGCATTTTTCTTTTTATAAACATCAACTGGCATATTCACATTACCTTCCTATGCTCACGTTAGTCTACATGCATACTCAAATATGAATATTTGTATGATTTCTGTACGATTATATACATGATCAGAGCCTAAGGCCCTCGTTGCACGCTGCAGGCCAGGCTATGACCCTGTATGGTCCCAGTGACCCTCACTGAGTATACTCATTCCTTCAGGTGCAACACAAATACATGGAAACACACACGCATATTTGTATTTATAAAATGGTTTCTATTGTTTTTATAGACAGATTTCTCAATCCTCTTCCCCTAAAATGAACACTTAAACAAACCCTTTTGCAGTTTTAGACCTTAGTTAAGGCATTATTTAGTATGTTTATTAAACCTTTTTCTCTTGACTATCATCTGGTCCTCAACATGTAGGCGATTTCAGGTTTTACTATACATTTGATGTTTGTAAAAACCTGACAAACACACACACAAATGCGCCATCACAACGGGAAGGTGTTTTTTGTTTGTTTGTTTTTATTGTATATGAGAGATTACGGTTCTGACTTAAAAAAAGACAAAAAGAAAGAGAGAGTTGGAGAAAGAGCGAGTAAAGAAAGAGAAATCTGGGGGTAAAAGCAAGTGTGAATCTGACAGACCAGATTGCCTGGCAACAGAATGACCATCATCTGGTGCAAGAAAAGAGTGAGATAGAAAAAGAAAGGGATTGAACATAAAAAAGAGAAAATATGGTGGCAGTTATAGTTTCCACTATGCCAATACCAAATAATCATTTTGACTGAATTAATTCTCTTCAGACGTGCATTTTACATTACAGTATGAGAGTCAGTTGTCGTAATCGTAATTACATGTATCAGAAACCTTCGCCATAATAACGATGCTGAAGCTGAAAACTTCTCCTCTGTGTGAATAGGACACTATACGAGCAGTGTCAAGGGTCAAATCGTCATTAAACGATGGGGTATTATTACAGAGATTCCCACTGGCCCCATCAGTGAATGACATTTTGGTTTCCTGATGTCTGGTTGAGACTTTTAGCCAAACGTTCTGGGCTGACTGTCACAGCACAGCCTCAGGCACAAACTACACCAGTCCCCTCTCTTCACACACAGCTCACACTCGCTCGAAACACGCTGGAGGAGGGGGACATCAACCTAGACTGTGCCAAATTATGTTTCGTATTCTTAATCTATATTTTATTTTTGACATTTTAGTATAAACTGAAGCACACTGTATCCTACAAAGCAGCATTTACACGAAAACAATGTAAGAGTCGACAACGTTGTCAAAGCAATGCAAAACGCTGTATTATTCATGACTGGCCAGTAGTTGGCGATGGCACTTTTTAAAGAAACACTACGCTCCTATAGACTGAACACTACGCTCCTATAGATCTTGCTCTTCGAAACCTGTTTTCAAGATTGCGTTTTCAGGCCCCCGAAACCCTGTTGTTGTGTAAATGAATGGCCAAAATGCATAAAACCTTTCCGTTGTTTCGAACTCAATTTGACTAAAAAAGCACAATATATATGCAACATTTTGAGATCACTACTGTTACTACAGTTTGAAACAATGCTTCATATATTCTATTGGCTTCATGTGAAATATAGTATACAACACACATGTGCCTACATGTGTATGCATTAGGCTAATGTTTCATTCTGAAAATAACCATTGCTAATTCAGGTGTCTCAGATACTTTAACTGTTTCTGAAATCACATACAGTGAAAGTATTTACTGCATTTGATGAAAAGTTGAATTTTCAGCTTCATTTCTCCAGTCTTTGTCACATGATCCTTTAGAAATCTCTTCTAACATGCTGATTTGCTGCTTAAGAAACTTTGAAAGTTATTGAAAACAGTTGTGCTGCTTAATATTCTTGTGGAAACAGATAAAATAAAGTTCAAAAGAAGAATTTTTTTTCTAAAGATGTAAAAGTCTTTACTGTCACTTTCGATCAATTAAATGCACCCTTACTGAATAAAAGTATTAATTTCTTAAAAAAAAAAAAATCTTTCTGACCCCAAACTAATCTGGACATACTCAGTGCTGCCAATTCAAGTCTGCTTATTATAAGCGACTTGGGCTTGTTTTTCCAATAAGTCGCTTATAGATTTGGCAGTCAGAGGTTGCGTTTTTTTTTTTTTTTGGGCCTATTTCCACAGTTGCATATTTGTGCTTGCTGGTTGGCACCCATTGTACAGTATGTTTGACCACTTTATCATTAGTGTGTGATGATGTTTCTCTGTCTGTCCATAGCAGCATGGCAATCGCTGCTCTGTCTGTTTGAATGAGCGCTATGAGTCAGGCTCAGAGGCAAGTAAGTGCTCTCGGATTTTCCACCGAAACGGTCTGTTATTTGTTCCAGTGCTGCATGTGTTTATAGATATGTTACTGAAACCACAAACTGAGCCAGGTTGAGTTCAGCATCTTTATGCCATTTCAACAGTTAGAAAATTCTTCAATAACAAAGTTTATAGCCGTCAAAGCACTGATATTAAATTTCTAAATATATAAATTACTAGATAGTTTACATGTCTTACCAGTTTTGGGCACAATAAAATCATAATTTTGCCATGGTGAGATGGTCAAAATGTTTCAAGGAAAGAAAGTGAACAGCATTTTTGGTAGAACATAATAAAGGGGAGGATAGGGCTATACCCTATGCAGACTGTGTCATGTGCGTATGCCCCATCCCCAATTTGGGCTTAACTTATTTTGATGAGTTAAAGCAATACAAAAACATATGTTGTCATAAAATGTTTTTTTTTTTAAGTCAGTTAAATGTGATAAAATTAAGTTAAAATTACTTAAACATCCAAGTTGATTTGTTGTTTTTGGGTTGCTTATTTAGTTTTTTTCAGACCAGGTCACTTGTTTCTTATGCACATTTAAGACTTTAAGCAGAAGTAAATGTAGGAATTTGTATAGGCTATAATACAGAATAATCAACGCATTCTCATCCCAAGGCGTCATCTGACAATTTTGACCATGCATTTTCATGCTTCAATATCTGAGGCTTTAAGGCACCCTTTAGCGTCAGTTACGTGACGCAATCCTAGGGTGTCATCTAACTGACGGGGCTGGAATAATACTGAGTAGTAGAATTCACTGCTCCAGTCAAATGATAGAAGAATGCACAAATCTGTCCTTGACCCTAGTTAGTACATTGATTAAAAGTAAATTAATTAAAAACAATGAGATACAATAGCACATATTACAAATGAAGAAGTCTAATTAGCCTTTAGGTTTATGGCTACGACATCATTAGAAACATGGATATTAGCTACTCACACCACACACTCTGCTGGCATTTTCATTAAAGACGTAAAACCAGAAGTTGTAGAAAACGACATAAATAAGCTGTCTGGAGAATGGTTTATGGTCCGGCTGGAGCTCATGCTCACCCTCTAAACTTCTTCAATAATTGCAGTATCTCGCAGCTTTAATGGTGTCCTCCGTATGTATGCGAGTCAGTCAGTTTCTTTTCCCTTCTTTTCACCCAGTCAACTTCTTCTGCTGTACTAATTAATGAATGCTTAGTGTGGGTGCCCTTTCTTTTGAGTCCCTTTAGTATAAACATAATTAATGCCCGGCCTCTTTTATGGAGGCTGTCATCAGTATTCATCCGCATCCCCCAGAGGAGCGCGAGCCGGACTGGCTCGCCTCGGCACAGCAACACTTGGAGCCACAGTAAAAAGACCTGGGAATGCACACAAGTGGTATTTGTAAGCCGAGATCAAAAAGCATTTACCTTTAGATGTTTTTCCTGTTATGAATATTCAGTGGCCTTTTTGAAATCTAATTTAGGTCTCCTTATCTCTGGGGGTTTTTAATCAGTGCACATAGCCGGAGGGTAGATCTGATTGACAGCCGAACTTTAGTGAAAGACAGACAGAGCTGGTGGAGGGGGGAAGAGACACAAGGCATGGACAGAAACAGAGAGACACATTTAGTGGTGCGTTGTGTTTGGGACACAAGATATGAACCGTAAAGCAAGGTGTCATTTTGAAATCAAAACAAACTGGCACCTGAACAACATGTTACCCCAACACTGTTTATTTACTCATCCTCATCTTGTCCTATTTGACATTAATTCTTCTTTTGAACACAAAACTACAATTCAGCTTAATCTATGAATGTTTCAATTCAGACAATGTTTCAGTTACTCAGACTACGGACCGTTGGTTGAACGTCTGATTCATATGGCACACTTTTGATTGGTTGTATTCTACAAGATGTCCGCGAGACTTCTGTGTTGCATTCTTTAACGGCCCGCCTGGAAACAAATGCCTTGACGCCAAATCCCTTTTCAGAAGAAGAAACTGTGGCAATGAAGGTCTGGCTATAAGAGACTTCCCCTGAGCTCACGATTCACTCTTAAAAATAAAGGTTCTTTATTGGTATGGTTCCATGAAGAACATTTGACGTTTGTGCTAATGATTAGTGTTCATGGTTAGGCTGTGGGTGACAAAAATATGTTATATATTAGGTTACAATGATTCTATGAGCAACAATTGTGCTGATACAAATATTAATATCTTTACATGTTAAATTCAATCCATTTAGCATGCGATATGCTATAGCTGTAAGAGCTGAAATAGATTGGTTTGATTGTAAAAAAGATATGTAAAAGTTTGATTGGTTCCAGGACCACCACACAAATTATGTTGACATTTGTTGGAACAACTTAATTCTTTTGAACAGTCATCATAAAAATGTGTTTACTCTACAAGTTAGTTCGCTTTGGTTTTCACTTCGAGTTACGTTGAATGATATCCCACACTTGTGATGTCGATTGCAGCATCACAAGGTGGGCAGGAGTCCTCAGGAGATTCCGATGCCACCTTCAGGTGCGCCAACATTTCCCGAGTCAGAACCCGAGCTGAAGGCCATGCTTTCCTGGGTGCCCGTGAGCATTGGGTTAGACTGGAACACTCCACCCTGTCCCGAGCGCTCGCGGCTAGCTGATTGGTTTTTGGGTGCCCCAATACCTTTCTTCCCAGATGTGCATTAGGAGATCACAATGTCCTTGTCCTTGTCACAACACCCTTGTCCTCCAGTAATCGCTCGGCGACCTCCTCTGCCTTTCCTCTCCTCGATCAGGCCGCTGCCAAAGGGTAGACTTGGGTCACCATGGTGGAACACTCTTTTGCGAAGCAACTGTGTCCACGAAGTGCTTCTTCCCTTGGTGACCCAAAGCACCCCTCCAAAGCCTGTAGATCTTCGTCTATTCTGGTGGCGAAGACCAATAGAGCGATTCTGGTGGCGAAGACCCTGCATGAGTGAGTAGATGATGACCAGTAAAATTTTTGTCTGAAAAATCCAGTTCAACTTTACCAGTCTAAGAAGAGTTGTCTTTCTTTTCTTTTTTTTTTTTTACACTGAAGCGCTGCTAAGCTTCACTGATAAGCAATGGCACGTTTTGAGCTAATGACTTACAGAGTCTGCTCAGTTTGAAACAAGAGAATGAAATTTCATTGCGTGATGAGCTGATAATCAACAAAGAGGAGGCTGCCAGAGGATTGAAGTGGTCCACCAAAGCTCTGAGCTAATAAAGATCCTTTGTTAGGAAGAAGCCTTCTTGTCCAATTCTTAAGGACATATATAGCGCTATCACTCCTGCAATTATAAAACACACTCATCGATGAGAGCAGCGAGAACTGAGTATTAAGCACATTGTTGTGTCTGATCATTTGAGACCTTCTGTCAGGGAGAAAAAGATGGAGGGGGTTGGAGTTATTTCTGAAGTGGCCAGCATACGACGACTCCCTGCCAGAGCAGTGCATCATATTGTTCTGTAAACATACATTTGGCATTTGTTGCTGTCTGTGTGTCCGTTTAAGGATAGAAAACTAACTGCCAGAAGCAGAAATATGAATGGGAAGCAGCATATTTCTGTGTTCTTATTTGTTTGTCAATATATCAGGACATTCAAAAGTAAGAAACACAGACAATTGAATAACAGCAGCTGTCCTCAACAACATCAACTTGATTAAATAAATTTAAAGCGACAGTTCAACTGAAATTAACTTTTGGCTTTATTTTCTCACCCTTATTTGTTACATATTCATTACTGAATTTCCAGTGGTGAACAAAAACAATGTTTCGAAGATTCTTAAAAAAAACAATATAAGGAAAAAAAAGTTTTTCTATATGACTTGTACACTATATTTCATCTAAAGTCATTTTAGCTTTTATGTGAGGAACAGACTGATTTAGTAGTTAGTTTAATTACACCTTGATGCGTTCATGAGAGAAGTTGCTACGTCAAAGTAATGAACATCATTTGTTCTGGGTTGGATCTTTTTAATGAATCACATCAGATCTTTTTAATGTTCACAAATTTAACCGATTCATTTCATATCATTGATCCAATAATTTGGTCATAGCCAACAATAGCTCACTACAGGAGAAGCTATATGACTTATATTGAGCTGTATAGACCAGTTTATATTTAAATGGTGTTGCGTCTGATTTTAAAGTACATTCAAGTTATGGCATTAGCATGTCTATTCTTTGTACACTCCTGGGCAAAGAAAAAAGAAAAATTGGCCAATTATTTAGTGGTCTTTTACTGGTCTTAACCACTTTAATCACAAATCTGTAGCTAAACTAACAGAGAATAGCCTTCCCCGACTTGCAGACAGCTTTTTTACAGTGTCAGTGTTGTTCCACTTAATGTTAATGGCTTCAAACAGTTCATGAGTAGTCGAAAAATGTCTCGTTCATTTGAGTTTAATGTAATATTCACGATAGGGTTCAAATCTGGACTCCGACCAGGCCAAACATGAGACTAATGGACTTGTTCTCTAGCCACTTCTTGGTTGTCTTTGTAATTTGTCCAGGTGCATTGTCCTCTTCAAATAATTAAAAGCTCAGTGTTTAGCCATGTTGGTCTCTTCCTTTTTTTTTTCTTTTGCCCAGGAGTTTTTATACTTCAAATACTGATACAACTGCCCTCTATCGACAAGGTTCAGCATGATTGTGAGTTTTATGTAAAGTTACATTGATAGGCTCCTAGTGAGTTTTAGAGGGTTGTCAACACAATTCCCTTACGTTTCCCGAATAAAGAAAAAAGAAACAACCTGGGTGTCACCACTCAGGATTTGAGTTTTGTGCTTCTTTAGCTGTTTTAAGCACGGAAATGAGCATTTCATTGCCAAATTTCATTGTCACCGAACAACACTACGATACGAGCGTATCTACAGAGACGACATTCATGAAATAACAGTGTCTTGGACAATCATCATTGATTTCAGTGAAATGACAGAAGTTCTTGCAGCACCTCTTGATACGTACATCATGGGTGCTTCGCTGATACTTCCTCAGCATGGCATGGGCACAGGTGTGAGGTCCTGTCCCAGAGGGCTCCATTAAAACACTGTCCCTCGCTGCTCAGAACTACAGGACAGTGTGTGTAACGCTGGCCATATGCTTACCAGGAAGCCAACAGCTGACTGAGTTAATTGACAGAAATCAACATATCTGGACACACGCGTGTGTTTGTGTGAGACGTGAGCCGGCGGAAATGATTGGCGATCAGCAACACTCCAGCAGTCCCTCCACGGGAAACGCTAAACAAAGTGAGGGGTAATTTAGTTAGTAGAGGGAGAGTTTATAGCCACAGGGCACAGCTTTTAACAGACGAGAAAGACGGAGAGGAAGCTTGGAGCTTTCTTGTGGTCATTGAATATCTTTGTTTTTGTTTATTAATTCAGCCAAAAAAATTCACCAAATACTCCATTCAATTATCTCCCATTTGAAGATGCTGTAAAGTGTATTCTTATGGATTTGAAGTGTATAGTTATTGTTTTACTGTGGAGTCTAAATAGTGCATGTGTTGGAGTAATTAGCATGCAGATCAGGTCTAAGTGGGGGGCTTTATAAGGAGAGGAGGACATTCGTTGAGACGACGACACAGTGACATTGTCATTAGCTTGAAGTTAATTAGTAATTAACGGCGCTATTTCACTCAGGCGCATCTCTCGGTCCTCTGACAGGCTCTTTACTCCTCCATTGCGACGAAAACCAATAATGCGCGGTGGGCTGTTCCTCTGTCACTTCCCGCGTGAGTTAATTAAGAGCTTTGCCATGATCCTTAAGATATGTAAAAGCTGTGATATTATGGCATGTCACAACCAGCTGTGTTAAATTCAATAACATCCCGAAAACATACAGTCCCCTACCTCAGTTTTGATGTTGTTTAATTAAAAAGATTAGTAATGGAACAAATCAAGATTGTAGGCTATTTGAAATGTTTTTTTTTTATTAGATTGACAATAGATTTTAAATCAATTACTTTTAAAGGTCTGTGTTAAATGTAACACCATTTATCACAACAAAGCTTGTTTATTAATTTTTATTAGTATTGGTAAATGGTATTAGTAGTAGAATGAACTGTTATGGCATGTGGATTGAAAGCTTGTTTCATTTTCAATCTTTTTTTTCTGAACCTCATGATCACTTCCAACACTCGAGCATTATGTGGCGGAAATGATAAGGAAAATGACATTTTTGGAATAAAATGGCTGAATCCTGTTTAGCTGATTTCTAGTTATATTTTATGTGTGAAATACACACAATTAAATAATATTTTCAGACTTTTGCATAATTTGACACAATTGGAGAATGGTAATGATGCACAATAAATAGTCTGCCTGTATGCCACGTAAGAAAAAAAAAACTTAAAGTCATAATTATGAGATAAAGAGTCACGTTTCATTTTATCTCATATTTCAATGTTTTGCGTTTGTCACAATTTCAACCTTTTCTCATAATTTTAACTTAGCCCTATCTCATAATTTATTTTTTTTTATCTCTTAGTATGTCAATTTTTACTTTTTATCTCAGTCTAATTATGACTAGTATCTCAATTTTTTTTAATGTCATAATAATGCATGATTGTTCCCTCTTATGATCTTCCATATATTTACCTAGGTTGTGCTTTATTTTTTCATAAATCCGTCTCAGATTTCATCAAGTTCTTCACTGAAACTGTTGTTTGCCTTGGTAAATTTCCATAATCAATCATTTTTAGTCATTGTGGTTATTTTTAGTCATCATTTATGTAACAAATATAGGCTATACCTAAAATCAATTTAAGAGAAATAGGCCTATTGAAATGTATTATTATTATTTTTCTGTTTTTAAAAAACTTAATTTACCATTTTAACTGAAGATATATATATATTTTTTAAAACATTGTTCCAGCTTGGGACCAGGTAAAACAATAAAACTGCATTTAAAATGCCAGGCGTATTACTGTCGTCTACACAAGGAATGCATTCGCACATCAGCACAGATCTAGATATTACCACCTGTCACTCGAACGGTCTGGACATAAACCGGATCAGACTCTGAGAGCCTGGGGATGTTATTCTCCATAGTCCTTTCACTGTAAAACATTATTTTCATGAATTGTTATCACAACCTTTTAAATCTTTTGTCAAATCAACTAATGTGGTTCAGAAATAACAATCTCCATTGAATTAACTCAAATGTTTAATTTCAATGAACATAAAATTAAGGCAACCAGGTAACTTACTTTTTAAAGTTAAATCAACAACAATCTTTAGTCTCACACATTTTAAATAAAAAAATCAGTAAAGGCCAAGTGAACATATATGTGACAGTTAATATAAATCCTTTCAGATTAACAGTAAGGCAATCTGAATTTCTGAATCACAAAAACAATATATTTTGCACTTAAAACTATTAGATATTTTAAATAAACTATTACCAAACGAAACGAGCCCAACATATATCTGGTCTCTTGAACCTCATTCAGTACATGAAGCACCTCTCATCTTCAGGTGTGACAGTGTCGCCCACTTTGCCCCAGGCCCCTGATCTCACCCCCCTTCCCACCGCCATCGCCATCTGTCTCTATGGTAACCTGAGAGAGTCCCGTGAGAGGGGTGACGGATGCCTGGCACACGCACACATTGCCAACTCACCAGCATGGCACGCAGCGACCTGCCATATGGTGCCACCCCATATATCTAGCGACAGAAGCAGAGGAAGACCTGCATGTCCATCCATGCTGATACAGCTCTGGAATTACGACAACAGTGCGAACAACTAGTTGTATGGCTCAAGCTCCATACGATTAGCTAATTAAGTTAGCGCGCTAGCATTTCCAATAACTACATACTTCTTGCAGGCATATATTTAGGCTTCTCTGAATGTTGAGCCCCACGAAAGTGTCCGTTAGATTATCGGAACTGATGGATACTACTAAAAAGCCTGTGTGGAAGTTGGTTGGACGCAGTTGGCGAAGTTTGAAGTGTATAATGATGCTACAAACATTCAGGAGGTGTTAGCCATGCCACTCCAGTTAAACGCACACATATGCCCGCCCTCGCACTTTCAATTGCACGCATAAAGGCCTCTTTTCAGCATTTAAATGTTTGTGCCAGACAGTTAGCTGACTGTAAACCTGTATGAAAGGCAAGGCCGCTACACTACGCTGTTTTTCTGGACTCTTCTGCCTCCTGGTGGTGTCCAAACACAACTTTGAGAGCAAGTTAATACACAAAACATTTTTCCCTTGATAAAATATAGTTTTATATTTCAGCAAAATATGCTTACAAATACAGAATACTGCATTTACATTTCTTTTTCCATGTGATATTAGTCTCCAAAAGAATCTTTTATCCGCAACTCAGGACAGTATGACATTGCATTAATTCACAGCTCATCTATTGTGTTTCCTAGTCTTGAGTGAGAGAAGTTTCATAAGGAATGACGCAAGCGTATTAAATATGCAAAGCGTCTTCATCGCTACTCAAATGCAAGTAATTGTCAGCTGTGATGGTGAAACAAGCCCCACAATTATTATCCAGTTATGCAGAACAGTCTATCGTAGAACAATAGCACATTAAACATAAAATATATGCGATATGGCATTTCTATAAAGCTGCATCAGCCAGAACAAGAAAACATGACAGGAAAGAAACCAGAGAAAACATACAAATATAGATATGGTAGACATAGACAATAATCATATAAGCATTTTAAATCTATTCTCTAAATCAATAAATATAAATGTATTCTGAAATATTGTCTACTATACACACAGTGGTATCTAATCTATGCATAAAATAAGATTTTAATCACAAATAATAATCTTTGTGAACATATTTCTTATGATTCTATGTCCTGGAAAAAAATTAAATTTCTTTTGAGTCCCTTGCAGAGAAGAGAGTTATATAATAATTCAAGTTTTTTTTTTTCCTGTTTCTTTGCAAATCTGCCATGATCTTCTCTAGCAGTAGGCCTGCAATAACAGCAGAAATGTTTTAATGCACATTGAAATAAGACCCATTAAAGCAAACTAAGCCTTCCTGGGAACTCATTTTCCTTCAATTCTTTATGTAACTAACAGTAACATTTACATTACTTCTCAAAGCAGTAACAACTGGGGAATGAGAGATCTACATCACAAGTTATGAGATAATATACTTTTGTAACCCTTTCAACATAACTGAACTTCAAAATATGCACTCGAAATAGATTTTGGTCAAATCATTCCCATCACGTTCAGGATTGTCTCGTCTCTACAATACATAATAAAGCTTATCACCATGATACATTCATTTCATTGTGCAACTTCTTGGTCCAAACAAATGACCCACTGAGAAAAGGTCCCTAATAATTAAATCAGTCAAAGACAAAAAGAAACTAGCAGTTTGTCTCAAAGGCTGAAACCGAAACTTCCTTCAAAGATCAGAAACTATTCCCAACAGCAGACACAAAGAAAATGCTTTAAGGAGTCGGACAGCAAAAAGACGTACAAGAGCACGTTTAACAGACAGTAACTTTCTTTTCCAAATGGGACAAACTATAAGTCTGCAGTAACAATTCCCACTAATCTCTATCAACAGCTCATACTCTGTGGAAGAAACGCATCTGAGATGAGGTATTTTAAAATAACATGCTATTAATAATTTAATAAACACTGTCAATTCCCAGACTGTCAAACTCTAGCTTTTGGTCTTCATCTGATTAAATGGACGGCGTACTGCAGGTTTCTGAAATGCTTTGGTCACACTAACACAAGTGCTAGAGGATAAGATAGAAATGAATGAACCGTAACAAAATACTTAACACTCTTCATCCTGCGGCTCCTAGTAAACAATTACAGATCTATGAAGTATCTCCTAAAGCTTTTCCAACATTCTCTTCAGCCAAAGAGAGTAACATAGCTTCCATAGTGAAGAAACCAGTGACTGTTGAGGATGTCCCCCTTTTTCTCAGAGCCAGTCATTTCTCCATGTCCTTCCCACCCCTCATACACAAAACTCAGCTGATCCATAAGCTCCGTATCCTGACGGTGTTGCTCTGCTCCAGGCCCCTGTGCTCTCAGATGTGGATGTTGTGGTGACGGCCCTTCGCTAGATCTATGTCCACTCTGCGAGCTTGTGCGAAGCTTAAGAACGTGGCTAAACCCAGCAGATTCACTACTGTGATGAGGCCGAAAACTGACGCCCAGGAACCACTGGCCTCGATCAGATACCCTGAGAGATACACCATGATGACCCCTACCAAGGACACACAACAGCATTATCTCATACAGCATACTAACAATCTACCTGTAAAAAAATACATTTTAAATGCAAAAAGGCATGTCCTTACCTGTAAAAGCTCCACATGTATTCATCACCCCTATTAGAAATTAAAAAAAAAAAAAAACATTACAGATTCAGAAAAGACAACGGAAATAATGAGACTGACTTATATTTATTGTACTTTGTTTAAACAGCAGATAATCCTATTGCTCATTGTAAAATTACAAAAAATGTGTGCCATCTGAGTAAAACAATAGAACCACTAGAACCAATTATGGTCAACTAAAACTATTAGAAAACATTTTCTTACTTGAAATAAAATGAAACGTTAAACAGAGTGTCCTTCAAATAATTTCCACTGCGATTTCAAATTGTTGTTGAATACATTTTAAATTTTATGGTGAAGGTAGACATTCTTATGTTGTTTTTTTTTTAAGAATAATAAATGCATTTTGATGGCACAGCAACATTAAGAATTAATTCTTTTTTTAATTTTTACTCCTCATTTTCTTTTTACCACATTTCATTATGTGCAAAAACATTAATACAAACTATACAGACGACAAAAATTACGAACACTAACTAAAATTGATGTGAAAATGAATAATATAAAAATAAAAACTATACATATATTAATAATACCAAAACAATTCATGCAATAATCACTTGTAATGTTTTTTTTTTTCCAACTGATGAACATTAACAAGATTGACAGCCAATCAAGCGCCTTTCTACTTTAAAGCGTACACTGAAGAACAGAACACAGAGTATAACAGAAGCGTGTGCTTAGAACAAACAAAAGGTATTGTCCATCAGTGTGTATGCCATACATATAGCATTATGGTTATCATTAAAGTTATCATGCTTTAATGATGGTGTGAATAGGCCTTTAGTGTGGAATCATAGTTTTGTTTAGAGCAGAGAATGATACTTACCAAACAGAGCCCCAGCACAGGATGGAGCGAGATCTTGAACATTCACTGAAACCCCACTACAAAGACAGAGAGCATTATATGTTTACATTTGCATTTGGCAGATTATTTTACATATATTTGATCAGTGCTTGCATTACCCGGCAATCAAACCCATGACCTTGCGGTTGCTAGTGGTTGTCAAGCTCTACTGTTTGTTTGTTTGAATGCAATATGTAAGCAGTGTGTGGCGTTACCTGTGGCTGAATGTGGTGAGGCCCATCGTAGCAGACACGAAAGCCACAGCTGTGGAAAACGTACTGGTCCCGCACAGTAACAAAGTAAACACACTGGAAACGCCCATAGAGAAGAACTGAAAAACACACAGATCAATACATTGTTTATATACACTACCGTTCAAAAGTTTGGGGTCAGTATGATTATTTTAAAAACATTTATACAGCAAGGACATATTAAATTGATCAGAAATGACAATAAAACACTTATAATATTACAAAAGATTTATATTTCAAATAAATCCTGTTCTTCTGAACTTTCTTCTCATAAAAAAATATTTTCATATTTTAAGGAGCTTAACTGTTTATGGATAGTAAGAAAAGTTTCTTGAGCAGGTTTCTGAAGGAACATGTGACACTGAGAACTGTGGTAATGATTCTTTGCCATCACTAATTAACATAGACAACATTTATTTTATATTGTAATAATATTTAGCTGTTAATACAGCCTCATGAGAGAGTGTGTATTTCAATTGTACCTGCATGAGTTTCCTCACCGACGCAGTGTCAAAACCTTTAAGAGTCAGAGAAAGGGGCGAGAGTATGAGTGTGCCAGCTGAGGAACATTTAACACATTTTATAAGACGATTACAGTCGTGTTGACTCGACATTTACAACACCGTAAAACTCATACAGACGTGTAACATTGGCGGGAAAGAGCAAAGTCACGACACAACAAGCCGTTGACACTACAGAAGGGAACAGGGACTATTTAATTGCCTTTCTATTGTTAATCGATAAGGAACAAATGTGAGCTTATATTTTTAAATGCGTTTGTGTTGTACGTGTGGTTTCGTACCCTGACTGATTAGATGGTCTGAAAGGCATCCACTAAACAGGGAAGAGGGGATGGCCACAAACCATGGGATCACGTTAAACACCCAACCCTGAAGAAACACACACATGCAGACATATAATCAAACACAAACACACAGGAACACGCAATGAACAATAGGTCAGCCCAGCATATGGATATACAGTTCTGCATACTCTGATGTGCTGTTGTTATGTGGAGCCCCCTGCTGGAGTTAAACCAGAACAGCATCATACTAACATCATCATAAACTATCTCCACCGATTCATGTCTCCAATAGAAGGAGAGAAATCTCAGTGTGAAAACTGATATTATTTTGCTTTGACACAGATCATGTTCTCACACGCTGTCTGAAAGAGCGCAGCTCAGTTTACCTTGGCATCAGGGAAGGTGTCCTTGAAATACGTTGGCAGCCATGACAGCAGTGTGAAGAAGGTGCTGGCGGTGCACAAGTGTGTAATAATAACGGCACTGAAAAACAGACAGAAAGAATGACACCAATGCAGCTGGCAGACAAAGGACACCCAAGGTGCACTCAGTAATTTTTCTTCCTCATTAAAAAAAGGTTTTGATAGATAAATAAGTTTAGTCTGTACAAGATTCTCCAGTCATGCCACCAAGTTGCGATCACATAAACAGCCGAATACTAACATTTACATTGGTAAATCTGAAGACTTTCACTCATGGAGTAAGGTAATCATGGCTAACCGCAAATAGTGCATTTCCACAATGGCATTAGTGATCATTATTTGCGTGATACTGCATCCATACCACTATGTTTAAGATAACACAATATTAACAAAAGGAATTAAAAATTGATTGAGAGCACCTTTAATCTTATATTATAATAATAATAATTCATATAAATAATACAAAAAGTATCATTTTAATTAAAAAAATTATGTGGGTTTTACTTAAGAAAACTCAAGTAAGTCTTAATTGAACACTGCAGGGAGGATATATTTTTATAGGCCAAAACCCGGAAATGGTAGAAGCATGTTAGCACTTCTGGTTCCATTGTCTTGAATTCAATGGGTTTTTTGAGTGGTTTTTGGTTAAATGCCCGTAGAAAGGTCTGCGTTTAACACAAGATCCAGACATTTTTACATTTTACAAAAGCTTTTACTTGTCTTTGAAAAAAATCGATTTCTAACAAGTGGTTAAATGGGACTACATGAGTTATAGCTGAACAGGTAAAATCCTCTACTCACTAGTCCACTTTCACAGCCTCACTGTGTTTAGAATTGTGCTCTTGCAAGCTATTTTAACAAACTTTCAAATTTTTTTTTTTTTTACTGAAAAAGTTGTCGGAAGATTAGTGATGGTTACGTTTGGCTTTAGCTTGATGGTGAAGTTAACTTTAGCTTTTTTTCTGCCTATTGTTTTTAGGCTTCAAAAGTGTAAGAATCATAAACTTTTGTAGGTCACGGATCTTATTTTATGCAATAATCCAAAAGCTAATGAAAAAAAATCCTCTTCGTTTTTTTGTCAAGGGAACCGTGGTGATGTAAACCTCTACAACAATAACATCAGTAACAACAATCACTACTAGAGCACTCACTCTCAGTCAACATGGTAAAGTACAGTAAAAATCTACTTTTCCTGATACATTAATATCATTTTTAAAATATCACAAAAAACATCCACATCATGTGTGCAGTCAGAAACACTCAGCCATGTTTTGGCTGACGGGACAGTGTACTGTGTTACTGAGTGCTCTATATATAGGCAGACATGGAGTGGATGTGAATCAGGCCTTTATGGGAGCTCAGTAAAGACCCTTTGTTCAGCATCCACACTCTCACACACACACACAGTATTCAGGTGCTAATCTCACCACACAGCTGGCTGTCTGAAGAGACGCAGCCAGTTTCTCTTAGACAGTTTGGACTGGCTTCCAGTGCTGCCCAGAGACTCCAGTGTGATGATGGGACCTGACAAACACAAACGGCCTTTAAACAAACAGTTGTTAACACTTGTTATGGAAAAGAATAACAGCACGGCTGTGTCTGATCTGAATGGAGTGTATAAATAGAGACACTTAAAGTACGTTAATTAACACAGATTTTTTTTAATTATTTACCCCTGTATCAGCCAAACTACCAAAAATAGCTTACACAGCATAATGGAAAACACATCAACTAACACATTTCCTTACTACACAGTTCTCTAGAATTATTGATTCTGATTAGCCAATAATGGCAGTCGAATATTTAATATATTGTAGTACTGCAAATATGGAATTGTTACAAAGTACACAAACATCAACGTTTTTTTTTTGGTTTTTTTTTGTGTGGAAATGACATTTTTATTCAGAAACGATACAGTAAATTGATCAAGAGTAACAGTAAATACATTTAATAATGTTTCAAAAGATTTCTATTTCAAATAAATTCTGTTATTTTGAACTTTCTATTCAAAGAATTCTGGAAACTACATATATATATGTGTGTGTGTGTGTGTGTGTGTGTGTGTGTGTGTGTGTGTGTGTGTGTAAACTTTCTAGAGTTTACACAGTAATGTTTCTTGAACAGCAATGATTTCTAAAGGATCACGTGACACTGAATGGAGTAATAATGCTAAAAAAAAATTGACATCAAATGAATATAATATAATATATAAAATATAATCATTTCAAATTGCAATAAAATTTCACAGTATTACTGTACTTTAGAAAATATAAACACAGCCTTGTTGAGCACCATACATTTCTTTCAAAAACAATAAAATAATACCGACCCCAACACAAAATAAATTTGTGAGTTACCTAGAGATTCCCCGACTTGTGTATGTTTGTGCTTGCGTATACCGGAACATACCCTCTCCTTTGAGCAGATACTTCCACATGCAGTATGCCCACAGCACAGACAGAAGCCCAGAGGCGTAAAACACACTCTCCCAGCCGTACAAGTCCAGCATGAGAGAGCCGAGACCTCCAATCACCAGAGTCCTACACATACACACAAAGTTACACAAATTCAATCTGTAAGACATCGGTTAGATTTCCACAGAGACAGCGATCAGACACTAACCCCAGGTATGAGCCACTTCCTACTGTGCTCATGAGGAAACCCCTCTCACTCTCCACCACCTTCTGAGAGCACAGACTGGCCAGAGACGGGTAGTGAACACCTGAGCGCCAAGAAAACACACACACACACTCATTTTTTGGATAGCCAGAAGTGTTTATGACTAACAACAAACCAACAAATAAACCACCTTATGCCCACCCTATACTAAAAACAAATAAAACAAATCTTTATTGTTCATGATTAATTGAATTACTGACAGATAAATGTTTTTTTCAATTGGGGCATCCTCACTTTAAAAATATTCACTTTGTATTTTATCCTGTGTTGCACATTCTGTGTTGTAATGTGCAATCGTAATACTATGCATCTCATAATTCTGAATAATAATGTAAAGCTGTTTTGCTTCATTCACGCCAACAGACATCGTGTTTTGTAACAGAAGCCTGGACAAGATGATGCTATAAATACATTTTAGCAAGCTTAAACATTTTTGTAACAAAAAGCCAAACTGCAGCTCCCTCTGTGCTGAGTGGCATATTTTATAATAGTCCAGTGACTGTTGTACAGACCGCTTTCACTAGTTTCAAGAGAACATAACAGAAGTACATACTGCGTAAATAAATCGCAAGGCAGAGCATGATAGTGGTCGGATTCCTCGCGTTGCCAACCACAGCACAATTATGCTCTACTCCACAGCATTGTCCTCTTCTCATAAAAAGGGAACATTTAGCAATTTGCAATGGTTTACTAAGCAAGCAAAATTTCCCCTAATAACAACAGCACAGCTCTACAGCAAACTACAGCCCCACTTAGAAAAACACTGAAAACAGCTGGATATTGTTTTGCAACTTTCTCCAAGCTTAAACTGTCAATGTACTTCAATATCTTTAGATCCTCAAAAGAACACAACATGAAAAGCACGAAAGCACAGTTATGGGAAGTTCGGTACGCTCTGGGACGGTCTCTCACCCTGCAGAAGGCCCATGAGGAAGCGGGAGACCGTCATGGAGACGATGGGCTGGGAGCAGAAATGGGCTAAGATCGGAGTGAAGGCTGTCATTGCTCCCCATGCTGCCGCTGACAACAGCATCACTTTCTCTCCTCCCACCCTAAACACCAAACAAATCAACAAAAACACATAGAACATCAAATCCAAACATGAGTGGGACCATTCCACGTTTTAAAAAAGTTGTCCTTATATCTGCAGCATGGGACCAAAGCAGACCAGCAATTCATGGCAAGCTTCATTGGCATCACATCATTGTGTATCAAGTATTTCTTAGCAGGTTGTGGCTCTCTGGTGGCCAAAAGACTTGTTAAATATCATATTATTAAGTTCTTTAAAATTATTTGAATGTAAGGGAATGGAAATGACTGCTGGGCTAAACCGGCAGCATGGAAATGAGTCCTTAGAACTGTTTGCATTTGTTTTTGCAGAACTGTTTGCAACTGTTAGCCACAACCTATTTAATAAATATTAAAAGCATTTTCAACAGTTTCAACAATTTCAAAGGATGACATTATAAAATAGAGCCACACCCTTAACCCAGAGACTGCCATCACATTCACCTAATTTCTAATGAATTCACTGTGCACTCGCCCTTTAAATGCTTTGAATAACACGATAGTGATTCATTCATTCTTTGAACTGCTGAAGCTAACGTTTGCGACCTACTGACTGTTGCATAAATATTTACATATATTAAATATTAACTCAAACCACTTTAAATGGTAGAACTCAAGATCCAATATTACTTAATATTACAAACTAAAATAAATCTTTATGTAAAGTACACAAATAAAGACATTTATCTTGAGGTTTCAGCAACAGAAACAATGGAGTCAGAGGACCTGTCACTGACGTAGCCTCCAAGGACCTGAGTGAAGCAGTAACCCCAGAAGAAGCTGCCCAACACCATGCCCGTCTCTCTCTTAGACCAGTTGAAGCGCTCTGCCATGCTCACCGCACAGATAGGCATGGCTACACGGGCACAGTACAGCAAACATGTGCCCAGCAACAACACCACCGTCCATATCCTCGCTACTGGCCTAGATAAAGAGAGATACAACCGTATGTTTAAAGTTTACATCAAAAAAGATTCATATGAGAAGTTGTTACAATCCAAAACACACAAACTGGAAAGTGCCCATCTAGGTTGATTTGATTCAGATGTACTAACGCTGTAAAACGTAGTTCATCAACCTTTTTACTCAAAAGATGACCTAAATACCACATACAGAACTGTGACTAAGATGGAGTACTTGGGATAACTAATAATAATTAGTATTAATAATAATGTTCGTGTGTATGTGTGCATAATATATATATATATATATATATATATATATATGTGTGTGTGTGTGTGTGTGTGTGTATATATATATATATATATATTAAAGAAAAACTTTAATGTTAGATGTGATTAATCGATTTGACAGCACTAGTCTAAAGCATTTACTTCAATATTTACTAATACATAATTAAAATGAAAAATTGTACTGGATAATATTCTTTAATTTACCTGAACTAGCATGAACTAAAAATAAAAAGCTAGATTCTGATTCTATCTGAAAATGCAATTTATTATTTATTATTATATTATTGCTTGTTTATAATGCATTTCCCATTCTGATTGAAACTTTTGAAATGTTTGAAAAATTGACATTAAAATAATACTTTTAACTACTCATCAATTTGTTGCTGAGATACATTTAAATTTGATTAATACCTAGGCTACTTTTGCTATACAATGTATTCATACTTTATTTAGACTACTATACTTTATTATCATCGAATGAATTCATTGTTTGCGTCAGAATACATTATTTTTAGAGGAAAGTTTTGTGAGGAGGTGGTCTCACCTTGTCCAGGTCTGACTTGACTCTGGCCACTTCTTCTGTGATCCAGCTTGTCCGATATTTTCTGAGGGATTCTCCTTAATACTGGCCAAATCTGGACAAGAGTTCTTTCCATGTTTTTGTAAAATTGCCATTCAACGACAAATATATTCGTTTGTGACTATCTGTTCTGATGTTCTCTCGGGTCAGTCTTTGCGAGCGTAATAGGCAAAAGAGCAAAGCAATGAAAACAATATGTTTCTATCCCAGTTTCTTCGCGGAAGCATCTCCTTATAACATCCCTGCCGCAAACACAGCGCTCCAGCGACCAGCAGAAACCAGCGGACTCTCGGCTTTCACAGCTGCTGTAACGCAGCGGGACGAATTTCTGCTTTTTCCTGATTCCTGAAGTGTTGATGATGATCCACGTGTCAGTTCTTTTTTCAGCCACGCAGTTTCTCCAACCACTGGCGTCTCAAACCAGGAAGTAACGTGACTCAGCCCTATGGACTCAGCCCCTTCCACATTCATCAGTCATGATTTCGCAACTGTGTGGAACACAACATACCTAAATATGAAATTGAAAACCTTGTGAAGACGGACCTTTTTTCATGCAAAATGCAAGCGGACAGGTTAAGTAGACGTAACTTGTTATGACAGTCATTAGATACACCATCTCGGACTCGTGTGCACGAATCGATTCTTTTAAACATTTTGTTTAACGACTCACTCACACACACACACAAAAATGAATCGCCTATTCTTTTACGCCATTTCTGTATGTTTTATGTTAAAATAAGGAAATGCGGTTTTTTAGGGTGCATTTAAGCATTTCAGTTTGGTTGGTTGCACTCATAGTTCAGCTCACAAAGTTTGTTTTTAATATAATTAGCTTTTACATTAAAGAAAAAAAAATATTTTAGTTGATTAAACTAACTCCGTTCCATATATGTTGATAAAACGTTATTAATCGTTAAGTCATAAATATATGCTTCATTTTTGTAGCATTTTTTTTTTACGATTGATATATTAAATTAGCTTACTTTTCAGCCTATCAGTGAAAACGTTGGTTAAATCCCGATTGTATGGTTCAGTCCAGTCGATTACAGCTGAGGACTGAATCAGTCCGGTTTTGTTAACGACTCCTTTGGAGTCACTTTTTGAATCAGTTTGTCTGATTCATTAAAAAGATCCGATTTAAAATAACAATTTTTAATTAATCGGATATCGCGATGTTATTTACAAAGAATCGTCGGCCCTATGGTAATAGTAATAACATTGCTAAAGAAATAAACTTTTACAAGTCAGAATCCAGGTTGTAATAGCATTTTCTTGTTCTTCTGACTCAATTGAAGTGTAATTTCCGAGGTTGCGTGTTTACCCACCAACAGCAAGCAATTATCATAATCAGTCATGAGACAGCTAGTGTGGGTGGCTTTCATTCACCACATAATAATTTGTTATAAAAACACCCTTCTGCAACCTTTAATTAGGCATCACAGCACATATTTGGCCATAACATTTAAAAACAGCAGCAATTCTGATATTCAAATAGAGTTTGGGGATTAAAAAATAATATTTAATACCTATGTAAAGCATCTGATTTCAGAAGCTTACAAATTGATCTCTGCAATATCTATAAATCACATAAATTGAATGTCAATGTAAGCAGGAATACTATGACAATGTACAGTAGAAAACAATGTCACATGACTTTATAACATTATAATGCAATAACATTAGTACTCAAAAGGGCAGATTTTCTTTGACAGGGCCCTTTTACACGCATACAAAAAGTATACCCGTGCACTGCAAATAAAAGTTGTGAAAGCACACAGAACTCGTTCATCTTATTGGTACAATCAATTCACTGTCCTTGATGACACCACTATTGTGCCTTAGGTACCTCACATCAGACAGCGGACACAGTCAATCAGAAGGTAAATCTAAATAGTGTGGTTCAGTCCTCAACTGTGTTTGTAGACTTTCTGAACATTCACTGACAAAATAGAAAGATAATAATCCTCTGCAAAAACAAAATGGCTAAAATGCTATCAATTCCGCTCAGCAAGTCAAACATTGTGGTAACAAAAAAAAAAATCATCACAGAAATCCATCTGCGATAAAAAGGGTTTCCATTTTGGCTAGAAGTCATCCTTAAATCTTAATCTCATTTCCACAGCCCACTTAATGCAAAGTCTCTGATAAGCGACGAGTAAACAAAACAAAAGGTTGATAAAAGGATGTTTGAGTGTCAGTCACTGAGTATAAATAGTTAAAGAGAGGGAAAGCGTCCGTTTTTGTTCCCCGCATAACGCAAGCATTGAGATGCCGGTTCGTTTTCACTTGGGGTCCTCGATGGTGCCTTTGCTAAGATCTGTCATTTTGGGGTACTTGACTTTCTTCTGGTCCAACTCGTTCTGAGCCCACAGCAGCAGTTTGAGGAGTTTGGCAAGTTTCGGTGTCGACTCCCTGTTTTCGTAGTCCAGCACTGCCTGGTTTACCTCGCTCCACACCTGTTATAGGACACCACATGCTGTCAATCACTGGCAGATTAAAAGTAAGAATTTTCATGCATTAATCGCTTTATTGCAATTGATTGAACAGCTTGAAAAACGTCTAGTCTTCCTATGAACGATTGTCAATGAATGAATTTTATGTGAAGGACTCTCAAAATCAAATGGATGTGTTATTTACGTGAGCTTCCGACTTCCTCTCTTCCGTTCTATGACATTTTTTTTTAAATAATTTACAGTAAAACTGTGAACGTACATTAAGTGCATAGAATAAATTTCATATTGACACTGGCCAAAGTGTAGGGGCAGTAAGTAACCTTTTTTATAGAAATTAATACCAGTAACAAATTTTATCTAACAGGAATGTAATTAATCAAATATGACAGCAAAGACTTTTATATTGTTAAAGATATATACATTTCAAATAAATGCTTTTCTTTTGAACTTTTTATTCATCAAAAGAATCCTGCAAAAATGCGTCACAGTTTCCACAAAAAAATTAAGCCAGTGCAGGAATAAATTATATTGACATAGAAAATAATTCACTTAAGTTGTAATAATATGTTACAATATTATTGGTTTAATACATTGATCAAACAAATACAGCCTTGTTGGGCATAAGATGTTCAAAAGATTGGGTTAGTAATTGTTTTAAATAGAAGTATAGCTAATGAATGCACTTTTTAACTAACCCCTCAGATTTATTTTTCAATTCAAATATTTGAACTACTTTTATCTGCCAATGTGTAAAAGGTACCAGCAACTGGTTGGTGGAAGATGCTTATTTTATACTATTCTTTAAGGGAATAGTTCACCAAAAATGAAAAAATTCTCTCAATTACTCTCCCTTATGTCGTTCCAAACCCATAAGACTTTCATTCATTTTCAGAATACATATGAAGATCTTTCTGATAAAATCTGGGAGCTTTCTGTCCCTCCATAGGCATCTACGCCAGTACCACTAACGCTTCAAAAAGTTCATAAAGAGATTGTAAAACTAATTCATATGAATCGAACGGTTTAGTTCAAATTTTATGTAGAGACATGATTGCTTTTTATAATGAACAACAGATTGAATTCTTGTGAGGGTGAACTCACACATCAGCTGTGGTAAACAGAAGCTCAAGCATGTTCACTTGAAGTGCGAGAACCAATGAGGTTCATTGTCATGTTACGCAGCATGTTTGAGCTTCAGCAAGAACCAATGAGGTTTGTTCTCACATGTCAAGCAGGTTCGGCAGAGCTTCTGTTTATGATCGGAGGAAAGTTTTATGTGAATAAAAGCCTATATTAATGAACTTTTTTGCAGGGATAGTAAGCTTTTTTTTGAGTGAACTATCTCTTTAATAATATATTAAAAAATAACAACGTATAAAGAGAGAGATAGCATATCATCCATTGTGGTTTCAGGTTCAATAAACATGATTTTTAAAAATGACTGTTGTTCTACGTAAAACAATACGTTACCTTCTGTCTCTGCATCATGTTAAGCAGGTCTCCGAAGGGTGACTCTTCTGGATTATCAAAAGCCAGGAGTGCAAGGGTACGCTCCATCTCTGTCAGACACTCTCGGCTTTCCTCTCCCTGTTCAGCCAGCTGTGTCTGTGCAAACTCCAGTGCAGCCTCAGTTTCCCGCAGGCGAATCAACTCAATCAGGTGTTGTTGCTACAAGAAGGAGGCACTTGTTGTAAGTTTAGAATCAGTCCCCTGTGATTTGGCATTAGACAGTCTTTCTAAAAACTAAAAATCTACGATTCACTATGAAACAGTACAAAAAACTTTTGCAAGTTTTATGTACGCATACATTAATATATATGTTAACAGCCAGTTTACAAAATAAAAGTCCAAAAGTGAACAACTTACTTACAGTGGCCCCAAATAGTACTTTGGCCACACTTAATGTATGAAACTTATTGCATTAGATGAACCTTAAAGTTGGTTTGATGTTTTGTTAGGTTCTCAATGTTATAAGTAACAGATCTACTCTTTGAAATTGAAATATTATGTTTAGTCAGATTCAGTAGACTCGTCGTCACTTGTATAATTGATCTGCTTTACCTGAAGATGAAAGTACAGGTAGCGGTTAGTGTCCAGCAGCTCAGGATGCAGACTGTTGATCAGTGCAATGGCCTCTTGAATTTGTCCCTTCAAGACCATCTCCCTAATTTTTATCCTTTCATCCAGAGAGTCCAGATCAACACTTGGTTCAATGCCTGATTCCATCCTAAACTTCTCAGCTGCCTCTTTAAAACCCTCTATGTAAATAAAAACAATCAAATTATGAAAAAGATCCACGTGCACTTGTATTAAAGCTGCAATATATGGTGAATATATACAGTGGTCAGTTGACTGCTTACCTGTCACCAAATAATTCATAATGAGTCGATTCATGTCTGCCCGCTGAATGTGAACATTATTGAGCTTTTCCATCCACTCATCTCGTGTTATGTCGTCTGGCTTTTCAGCATAACTCATCATGAAGTGTTCTGCACAGACAAAAAAATATACAAACATAATAACATACAATTTTAAATTATAGTTTCAGTTATGGGAAAAGATGACACACTTTTTATGTATGGGTTGTTATAATCACCCAGTTATAATCTTCATCGAAGTTAAATAATTGAGTTTAATTAAGGTAATTTAAAATACATATTTGTAAGGTGTATAGTCTGCAAATGACACTCTTGATATACGCATACTATTGTGTTTACTTTATAAAGCTTTTAGTACGAGAAATACTAGAGCAATGCAACAATCATAAAGAAACGCCAAAGAACCAGCGAATATACAATGATAATATATATATATATCAATAGTGTTATTGAAATCAAGCAAGATGACATTTGCGATTATGATGACCGGAAGCTCTAATTATAAAGGCCTGTATCATAACATTGAAGCCTGTACCGCTGGAGAGAAGTCAACAACCGATTCAATACTTTACGGAACAACAAACACATATGAACGTTAATAAACACAGACATTCTCCAAGCATTTACACGGTACGATTCGTTGCGGACGCTTGGAGTAACAAGTCGATTGTGCAAAAATGTTGCATTTTACCTGTATGTGTACACTTTCCTCACCAGCAGCTCGGGGAGAAAGGCCGTACTAAACTCTCGCGATGTTAAAGAAAAACGAGATTACAACGATACCTCGTTTGGATTGGCTGTCGATCAAACGTATTTTAAGTCACCTTTATAACTTCAACGTAGCGGTAGCGGATTGTTAACATTTTTAGAAATTGATGTATTGTCAAATAATCAAAATACTGCGTTCGTTGTAACTTTTAATTGTTTATTTCATTTGTTTATTTTTTTAATGTTACAGTATCAGCCACACTTACCTTGGCGTTTTCTTGCAATACCATATTAAGTTACTTCCCTCAATAATTTAAAAAAAAAAATGCAGGAGCATTCACGTTCAGAAACCATTCGTTTGCTCTGGTCATCTTGTCCGTCTCTCGTTTCCGCCCATTTTCCTGTCTAGATCGATCGTGACGTCAGGCACGACTTCCATTGAGCGGAGACGCTTCATACGATCATAGACCCGGACGCCGTATCTGAGCACTGCAGGTTGATTCACTCCTATTTGAAGGCCGTTTATAGATATAGGATATACCATACGAAGAACTGACGATCTGCACTCCTGCCTACGTTTCTCTCCTAGACGGTAAGACATATTATGAACGCAGCCAGAGGAGAATCCAATCTGTGCGACTCAATCCTGCTGCTAACGTTACACATGCATTTGCTGTCCTTGCTCGTGGATTAGTACTGCTGTCTGTTGTAGGTTTTTGAGTGAGAAAGATTAATGCAGCCCGGTGAACCAGCATTAAAGGGATAGTCCACCCTTAGTAGTGAAAACTGTGTCATCATTTTGTCACCCTCATGTCGCATGACTTTCTTTCTTCCTGAAAGACCAAATGAGATGGAAGGACTGACATCTTCAATCACCGTTCACTTCAATTGCATTTTATTTTCCGATACAACTAAAGTGAATTGGTGATTGCGACTGTCGTTCTGCATCTTCTTTTGTTTCGGACGTCTTACAGCTTTATATAAAGTAAATTATTTGATATTAGCCTATGTTAAATGTGGGTGAACTATCTCTTTAACAAGCAAACCAATGGATGCTGAGCGCAGTACAGGGAGATTAAAGGCTCTAAATCTCCAGCCGGTCAGTCAACACGCGTTTGGCCTCCATCTGTATTGAAACTCTTCCCATCGCGCTGTCAACGTATTTGAGGTTATTTATTAGATTTTTGCTGCTGCTGAATCTCAAACTATGGTCTTGCTAAACCTCATTGGGTAAGACACTTCCTAAGACAGTTGTTATTGACTTCCCTGCATATATCCTGACAGAAAGAGAAGTGACAACGTCCTTTGCTCTTTTTTTCGCTAAATTGTTATTATTATTTATAGGTTTCTGTTAGTGGGTCCTCATTTTGTTTATTGATGAAACAGCTTGTTCTTGTTGTTAAAACCCAAGTTTGAGATATAGAAAGTAGAAACAGTTTGTTTGTGATCTTTCTGAAGATCTTATTTTGTTGCATGTATTTGAATAATCAAATCTCAGGTTTGAATTTGGGTTGTCCATCTGTTTTGTTCTGAAATGCTGAATAACACTGAGTGGTCCATCTCATTGTGAGGAACTGCTGAAAGCACCTTTGTGCTTCATTAGCTAATTGACTGGATGGTTTTAGAAGTTGCTTTCTCGCCATCGCTGTTCCTGGATTCTTGAAGGTTTTTGTTTAGTCAGTATTGTGGTTGAAGCAGGCTAACTAACTTTGTGTAGTCTATGATGGGGGTGTTAGGAGGTCCTCCTCTTATACGCTTATATTGAACTGTGTTGTGAGATGGACTTCTGAAACAAGGAAAAGTCCCCTCTCTGCTTTGTTTTTTTTTTTTTTTTTTTAATCCAGCCAGTATTCAGTGGTCTCATCAGGATATGCTTTTTAACATTAAATAACCACAATAGTATAGTTCTATTCTATAAAAAAAAAAAATCACGTATAATAACTTTCAAAAGTTTGAGGTCGGATTGTTTTTTTAATGTTAAAAGAAGTCTGATAATCCCCAAAGCTTTATTTGATCAAAAATGCAGTAGATTTCCATTACACAAGAGTAGATGTTAAAACTTGCTGATTTGTGCTCAGGCTTTCGCCAAGATTTCAGCTTTTGGCCTTCTTTCTATATGGTGCGTCAGCACACAACGGCTGCAACTAAGTGTGTTCTCCCCAGTGGACCAACACCACAACCGTCTGGATTGAGCCGAGTAGGGGACATCGTGATAGGGTCTTCAAGAGGGCACCTTCCGTCCTCAGTGTTTCGTCGACTAGCCCACGACACCTCAAGAGGGCTCGACAGTGACTCTGGCGTCCCAGAGTCACCCCCCTCCGTCCCTCACTCATCTCAGCCCAGCTCCTTCCTCGTAGTTCACATGCGACCTACCTAACCACAATCTCACAGTCTCTCCACAACACAACCATACGCGCCAACCCATTTGACTAAGGCTGTCGAGCCCCACTGTCTTTGTTAAAGTAGGTTCAGTGGCAACGGTTACGTATGGCATTCTACCTACCGCAAAACACAATATCTGCCCAAACACCAACCGTCAATAGAAACAGTATTAGGCCTATAACTGTTTTCTATTTTAATATATTTTAAAATCCTGTCTTCAATGTCACTTGATCCTTCTGAAATTGTTCTAATATGAAGATTTGCTGCTTAAAAATCATTTCTTATTATTATCTATGTTGAAGAAAGTTGTGCTGCTTAATATTTTTGTGGAATTTTTTTTTTTTTTTTTGAATGTTGTAAAGGGCAGCATTTATTTGAAATGGAAAATATTTGAACTTGAACTGTAGTCCTATAGGGGAGGCATGAAACTTATTTCAAATATGTTGCAATACAGCTGACAAGCTGTTAAAATGAACAAAAGTCCTTCTTGAAGAATCTTATGAACAGACTACTGAGAGCCAGTTAATGTGCCACAACTTGATCTTGTCAGTGTATATTTTCGGCTCTCCAATGGGCATTTTTTAATGGAGGGTGACAAGCTATTTCTTCAGCATCAGACATTCCCCTTTAAATACAGATATCAAATCACCCTAAATGGGGTAAGCAAATCTTAGGCCACATCCACACCAAGCCAGAGCTTTCCCTATCCGATGTTTTTATTTTTATTTTTTTAAAGTACATTTTAATGCTGTAATTTCCCTCTAAAAATGCTAAATACCATATGAATATTTGTATGGTCAGCCAGCTGAACAAGAATAACTGAAAGTTTCAATTATTAAGGAAAGATGTGTTTTGACAAGTCAAAGATGAATATTTGATGATAATTTTTACTTTTCACTATTTAAAAATAAAAACAGTAGTCTAGAGCATATACAGTAGCTACTCATAACTTAGAATTGTAAATCATATAAAATGAATCAACATTTTCTGTGATCGATTCGCACTACGGTAGCATTTTTCGACAAGGCAGCACAAATCGTCAGAACACCGTCTACTAGACGACTCTATTCCTCAAAATGGTCTGTGTTTTCTGGCTGGTGCAAAGCTCGAGGCTTTTCACCTCCTGGACTGCGGGGTCACGGAAGTTCTCTCTTCCTTCAAGAGCTTCTGGATAAGGGCAGAACCCCATCCAATGACATGTAGAACATCTCTCCTGTATTTTGCTGTTACCCTCCTTATATTCATCATGATGGTTCAGAATTTTAGTCAAGGCATTTTGTGTGACCGTTTGGACCACTCATATTTGATATGCAACAGAATCTGAAACTGAAAGCAAGAATCAAGTTAACGATTGATGAAAACCGCACTTCTCACAAGACATTTTGTTATGAGATGGGTGGTAGTTAAATATTAATGAAAACAATGTTTTTAGATACAAGACTCTTTTTACTTTTTAAGAGATATGCCTCTCTATGGGTTACCCTGATTGAGGATATCTTTGATGGGGAAACAATACAATTTCCTGCTCAGCCTTATATATGGGGCAGTGCAGTGTGACACTATATACAGTATATAACACACAGCGCACTAATCGTCATGGTGTTTTCCAGAATGAGGCTAGTTTATTAGACCCTCTTTCTCAATCTGATAATCAAAGTGACACACATCACACTTCTATCACACTGGAATAATCCCTAAAAATGTATATAACTGCTCTTTAAATTATTGTAAAGTTCACAAATAAATGTAACAATCTGTTGGCTATAAAACAGAAATAGAAATAAGAAATAATGTTTTCTGTATGCTCAGGAGAGATTGTTTTAATCCTGGCAAATGGGTTGTTTTTTAACTGACAATCTTTGGTACAAGATGACACACACACAACAGTTTCAGATGTGTCTTTAAATTGATTTAAATGTGCATTGAATAATCCTTCTCACTCTAAAATGATTCAGTTTTGATAAAGATTACACTGGAGTGATATTACAGTCTTACATATGATGATTATGATCACAGTGAGATTAAAACTCTGATGAGAGTTCATTAGGATTCATAAGGATGCTTGTTTACCTGGAAAATTAAATTGTCCTTTTTCCTTTACAAATTTATTTCATTTGTTAAAGGTGTAGTTCACATTATTAAAATAAACACCCTATTACAAACATAGAATTGAGGGAAAGAGAGAAATGTTGAATGAAAATGAGAATGCTACACTCAAAAAAAAAATGATATGTTGGCTTTAATTAATTTTATTTTGTCAAGACTTTCCACATAACTGGATTACATGAAACAAACATAATTTGTTCATGTAACTTCAACATAATGGAATTAAGTAATTTTAACCGACCCAATTTAAGTAGTCTCAAAGGGAAATTTTTAAAGGCTTCCTGGCATGATTCAGGTATCTTTTTATATTATTAATTAGTCCATTAATATTTCATTTATTTTAGTGACGCATAAATAAGCAGTAGCACATATTAGCATCTTAAATGCTAAGTTTAAGATGATCCTTCAACCAAAGCGATTGAACAGAGGCAAATCAGTCGACAACCAAACCAAATGCTCCACTCTTCTCCACAATGGTAACCCACTGTAATTTAAATGGTTCTAATAATTCCAATGTAATTTTACATTAAACACAATTACACACTATCAGGTCTTCGCCTTTTCTAAATTTCTCAAAAAAAGATAAAATAATACTTTATTTTAGCATTTATTCTCTCTTAATTCAACCATATGCAAAGCATGCTGGGAACTAACAAGCACCGCCCAGTTTCAGTTAATGCGACACAAAACAATCATGTAATCTAACACAAACGGATTAAGTAAACTTAAATTGTACATATATTTATGCAGATTAAACAAAATTAAGTTTGGGCAAAATGGCAGTTGGCTCGCACTACACTGCCCCCCTCTGGATGTACGAAATTTTTTACTTAACATAAATGGTTTGTGTTTTTGTGGATTTTGTACTGTTAAGTTGAGACATAATTACATAGACCTAAATAGAAAAAAAAACATTTCAAGTCAAAAAACACAATTATTATAAGTAAGCTAAATATAAATATATTACGTAAAGTCCACAACCTTCCTAGTAAATTTTTTTGAGTGTACGAAATGAGACAACGCAGACTGAGATATGAGCAAGAGCTGGCTGACAGATGCTCATCATCATCTCTTGTCTTGTGTATGTGTATGTATATGTGTGTTCCTTACCAGAAAATTCTCACCTCACATGTCACACAAATTTAATTTAGGTCACCATAAGCAATCAGGAGGGAACTTTCTCAATCAGCTTCACTTAAAACAGGGATTCCCAAAACTTTTTTGTTTGTCCAAGTCAAACTCATTTGTCTTATATTATATTTGTCTTAAATATTTACCCCTGAGATTTTAAATTAATTTTTTAATAATTTATCAACACATTCGTTTTATTTGTGGTTCTGTGATGTCAGTCTCAGATGTGACCCCACGGACCGTTGTCTGAACGCATATGGCGCAGGAAATGAACATTTCACATTTCAGGACAGGAGTTTCGAAGTCACCAACTGATTGGTTGAATTCTACAGGATTTCAGGGAGGTGTGTGTGTGTGTGTGTGTGTGTGTGTGTGTGTGTGTCTCGTTCTTTAATGGTGCACCTGGAAAGAAGAAAGCCGTTGAGTTTGCAACCTTGACAATGACCACTTATGTGGATCAACTAAATTCTGTTTTCTGAAGTATTTGAAGTTTGTGGCATATACTGGGCCAGATCGACCGGGGTGACACCCAAAGAAAAAGCTTTGCCACCCCAGAATTATCCCAGTATAAAATAAAAATGTAAGCAATGTTTCCAGTACACCACTTTTCAGCTGCAACGCTTTAATGTGATGACATATAATTTGTCCTTGCGGGTTGCACACATGCAGGGCGCCAGTCGACTTCATTAACAAAATGACTCTTAAAATCCTGTATTGTTTGGCAAGCAGATTCTCTTGGTGGTCAATGAAGGGAATGATAAATATTATTTAGTGTCCCATTCATTGACCAGCAAATAAACATTCACTGTAGGCTATTTTTGCTGCGTATATAAAATGAACAGTACACTTCAAATGATTATTCATATATACACTACTTTGTAACCCCTTTATTTGGCCTTTCTTACGGCAGACACATTTAGAGTTGTTAATTTATTTTTAACACGATTCCTGAACATTTTAACCCTAACATTTAGAGCTCACAGTTATAGAGAGAAGGGCATTTCCCAAACCTTTATAACTGCACTACGCGGTGTCAATCACAACACACTGGGTCAGCTAACGAGTCACAGCACATATTTCGGAAGGAGGGGCTTCATCAAAACAGGACCTAGACGGCGTGTTCTAGCCAGACTGGGAGAAAGCAGAGAGGTGCTGTAATAATGTAAATATTTGAAAAATAATATGTTTTTAGAACATGTGAAGGCAGAATAAAGAAACAATGCAAACATAGGAAATTAAACGCATGTGACATCAATAAATAGAGTCCTAAGTAAATGTGATGCTGTAGATTTTTGTAAGAACTAAAGAAACTTGACTGTCAACCAATAATAACAGAATTAGCCTGCAGATCTTAACAACCGCCCCATTGTTTCTGTGGCGACTGCAGACATTTCTCAGGGTTAGTGATGTGTCTACAAGAACTTACGGCTGATGTTACCCAGCATACCTCTCGCTGTCTTCCCAGGCTCTGATACTAATCACATCATGTGACAAAGTTTCCTTTCACTGACATTATAGGTAGTGCAACTGATGGTTTTCCAGTCAGTAGGATGTTGTTAGTTGTTTTAGTACCTCATTTGTAGATATAATTTTATTCTCATTTTTTTCACTTGTGGCCAGTAATTGGCCACATAAGTGATTTAATGAAGAAACAATTACTGTATTTTAGAATCCTCGTGTATTTGGATGTAGTAAAGTAGACTTGCTTTATCTATGCAGAACAATGACAAAAGATAACACAGGTTGTATGACGTAAAGTGGCTGAAATTATGAACACTAATTAGTGTTTACATCAATAGACTTGTGTGATCCTGGGCTATATAATTGAATATTAATTTCAATGAGAGTAATTTTAGTTTTCTTGTAAGAAGTTGTGACGTTTCATAAAAACCTTCTTCTTCTCTGAGAGCCCGTTTGTGGCCCGTTCTCATAAAATCCACCCAACCCTTTGAACACCACCTGTTTGCTCCTTATGTTGTTTTGATAAATGCTTCGGATCCATTTAATTATGCTTAACAATAATCAATGCATGCTGTTTTAAGCAGTGTTATCATTGATATACTACTACTAAAGTTTTTGTAAATATTTTGAATAAAGATTTTGTTTGTATATTTTCTGTTTTAACTTTTAGATCAATTTTAGTTTACACTTAAGCAATTTTGTTCGACACTGTAAAAATGATATGATCAATAAGTTATGACAACACAACTCATCACAATTTTTTACTTTTTTATAAATTAAGCAAGATTCAAGTTGAAATGGCTTAAACATTCAAGTTAATTGTACTTTTTTAATGTCTAGTTGTTTTTTAAATCAAGTTGCCTCGGCAAATACCTTAAAATTTGTTTTTTTTATATTTTGTTTTATTTGAATTAATGTTCATTTTTCTTTCGATTAATGAAAATGTTTTTTTTGTGGTTTTCGTTTTAGTTAATGAGAATAGCCTTGGTCTTAGTTCCGTCGAGAGAGAGAGAGAGAGAGAGAGTCTCACAGCCTCTGTGTATTTGTTCATTATGTACAGACTCTCATCAAACATGTCCTGCTCTTCCATCCCTCTACAAACAGACCTTTTAAAACCAGCACACATAATACAAGCTGCATCTCTTCACCTGCTCGGATGCACATAGAGTGGCGTGGGAGGTATGTTAGAACACAAACAGAAGAACCAGACAGAGAATTGATGGACAAACATTTATGGGAGAGACATGGACTCTGTGGTATTCATTAAGCTGTGGAGAAGTGATTTTGGCAGCCGTTTCTAGTACTAGGGCCAGACCGATTTATCGGCAGGCCAATATTATCGGCCGATATTAGGCATTTTCCAAACTATCGGTATCGGCAGTTATAATGGCCTATAAATGAATATTTCAAAATAAAATAAAAACGGGCACTCTACAGGAGGGTCCCTGTTGGCAACACTCGTGTATAACACGCCACACATCCTGCAAACTGCTGATCCAGTCAGAGTCGGGCAGAGAGAACCAGTTATCTGCAAGTGAGATCATTGGTGAAGTGTGGTCATGGTGAGTTGGTCACGAGACATACATTGCTTGAATAACTATTAAAAGAACATCCCCATCAGTTCTCTTAACTCAAATAAATTTCCAGTTTCCATCATGTCCAGTTTTGCTGCAGTTAAATAAGCCGAGAGTGAAGCGGAATTAGCTAGTAATAATTACATTACGTTGTTACAGTGTAGTTGACTGACTGTCCTTTTAACTTTTGACAATGTGACTGAAGTATTTCTTTAATAGCGCGTGACGGTTATATAATAGCAATGAGACGTATTATCTCTCCTTGGCCTGTTATATTGAAATTGTATGTTTTACAATTTGCAGTATGACGTCATCCATTGCTAAATTATGGCTCATCATAGACTAGCTAACCACAAACCTAGCTAATGCTACTATCATCAGTCTGTTCTGTTGTGACAATAAAAGAAACAAGTTTATTTTTAAAATGCATTGTCATAATATTTGATTTAAAACTCATAAATAACTACAAATTACTAATGTTAGGGAAATCTGTTAATGTTTTGTTGCGCGTTTCCTAAAGGGCACCTACTATGCCCCTTTTTACAAGATGTAATATTGGTCTCGGGTGTCCCCAGAATGTGTTTGTGAAGTTTCAGCTCAAAATACCCCATAGTTAATTTATTATAACCATTTGAAAATGTCATTTTGGGGCCTGCTTAAAAAGGAGCTGTTTCGGGGACTATACCACCTTAAATGCAAATGAGCTGCATATCCCCGCCCTGCCTTTGGATGAGGGCGTAACTTGATACCTATGGCAGTCGGTACTGAGAGACTGAGAGAGACCGCTGTTTTGAATGTCATTCAGTATGTATGAATCGGAATATAACTCCGGCAGAATAAACATAAATGAGAATGGACCAGTACGTCTCGGTATGGTTATTTGATATACATTTATGTACTTATAGCGTTGTTGTAATCGCGAACACTGAAGCTGGCGCAATATTTTGAAACTACATACACATTCTGTGATAAAGTTTGCTACGTAAAAGCGAAATTACATTTATGCGAGGGACCTGTTGCGTCATGTTTACTTGTCATACAGGTGCTTCTGTGGCAAATGTGAGAAGATGGCTAACTTACAGAACAACAACATATATGCAGTTTTTAATACAATATCTAATATATTTAGCAATATCTAATATATATATACAGTATATATATAAGTGTGGTTACACACTATACAAACAAGGTTTAAATTATATAGCCTACACAGACATCCTACGACGACAACAACTTTATACGCATTTGTTGTTGAATTGGCTCGTTGTTGAAACAATGGAGGATGATGATTGTGTACAGATCACCGAGGGCGGGGTCTATGCTACAACCACACTGTCAATCAAACCCCTTCCTCAATTCTACGTTACAAAGAGCTGGATCTCAGAACAGCTCGTTCTGACACAGTGCATATGATTTATTGAGATTGTAAAAAAACCACTGGGTGGATTATATCATTCTAGGGTGGTTTTGCTCACACACTGCCAACACACATTTATGTTCAAACACCATGTAAAAGTGAATTTTCCATAATAGGTGCCCTTTAAATAAAAAAAAAATTAAAAAATATCGGCCGATATATCGGCATATCGGATTTTAAAACCAAAAAGTATTTGTATCTGTATCGGCCTTCAAAATCCTTTATCAGTTGAGCTGTATCTAGTACTAGTCCAATGGCTGAGATGGCCACTAAAGATTTAGCTGGACCATATGGTGGTGCAGAGGCACGGAGGGGGAAGGGAGTGTGTGTGAGTGAGGAAGAGAGATGGATGTAGAGTTTTGGTGAGGCTGCATTGCAGAGCCCTGCTCCTGATGAAAACATTATTAGTAATCACATTTAATGAACCGCTGAAGCAGGAAGTCTATCTGCTAGCAGCCCACACACACTTGCTTATTACTGACACTATATTAGATACAAATTGTGTATGTGTAATGTTTTTAAAAACATTTTCTCAGCAAATGTTGGTGGTGAATGGTGCTAAGCTGGTGTTGTGGGAGGTCGATCTGTGCTTGCTAATGCTTGTTTTTAGCACACTGCGTTATGGTTGCTAATACTATAGTGTGCTGGGGGGTTGAGATGTCACTGCTAATTAAGTCCAAACATGCATAAAGTATGCAGAATAGATGTTACTTGGATTGCATTCAAATATAGTTAAAAAATAACTAATTCAGCAAGGATGAATTCAATTGATCAAAACAGTATTCATATATAATGTTACAAAACATGTCTATTTTAAATAAATGCTGTCCTTTTGAACTGTCTTTTCAGTAATGAATTGGCATTGGTAAAATTTCAGCATTTATGGCCAGCAAAGCAACATAGTAAAATTTGAATAGTATTTTTTTTTTCCGAATAATAATTACAGATTGAATATTCGTGCACACCCCTAATTTATATAATGAGATGTTCCTGATTCACCATCGTCCGTTGCGTCTGGCCTCTGAAAAAAGCTTTTAGGGCTAGCCTGCCTGGGCCTGGCCATATTTCAAACATCTCACTCAATCGTTCGTTGTTTAGGCCTATAGTACAGCCGTTTTAGACGTGCGCTTTATTTGAAATGCAGCGTGCGATGTTGTTTAATGACTTCCAAACGGTAGAGCATGTTCCTTTATAACATAGCCAAAGGTCGGTGTATAATTCATATTGTGTTAGGGGTGGCAGGATTATTACGATATTTTAATCAGACAATTATTTCATTTTTTTCCTGGCCAATGTCCTGTAATTACCGGACAACGGAAACCCTGATTCGTAGCACCCAATAAACGGCTCTGGGCATTCGTAAACCACGCCTCAAATACGAGAAAATTAACATGTGGTTCCCAAGGGGGGAATCCATCAGCCGGAAGTTGAAGCTTCACTGGAGCCGCCATTGTAGCATCCCATTGACTCCCATTCATTTTGGCGTCACTTTGTCAGCGAATAACTTTACATCTGAGACGTCCAAACACTCCATTTGTCCAATATTTATTTATAAAGAAACACGACAATGTATAAAAGGGTCCATTACTTTGTATCTTACGTTACGGCCCCGTGGAAGCCATTTGTGTAAAAAAATAGGCTAACGATTGCATCATAACCATGCAACTTTCTGTCGCACAATGGAGGCATTACCGTATAGACAGGAGGAGAAGCTCACAGGCAATCTTTTACTGTCTATGAGGCAATCGGTTAAATTAGTTGATGAATTTATGCTGCTGATGAGAAGTTAACTTTTTTTAAGTCCTTGATTAGCATATTCTGTCATGATAATCTATAAATCGCTTGTGTGGGAACTGATGTAACATGCCTACATAGTGGCATGCTATTACACTTGTGTTACATACTGCATTGCAATAAATGTGAAAAGACGGATGTGACAGCTAGAGCAGACTCACAAATGTGCTCGACTACAACAATTCTTCCTCTTCTCATCATAGCCTCACCTCCTTTGTTGTGTGTTCCCAGGGCAGGGTTTATGTACATTATATGGTTTGTGATGTCACTAACCTGGGAGGAAGTTCGTGTTGGTATCAGTGATTTCTTGTAGTCCTTAAAGTGATTTCTGTAAAAGAAAATATCTAGTTGCTTTGAACTTTGAGCGTCGTAACTTTACAGATGATGTTTTGCTACACACTAACTAAAGTTAGAAAAGTGAAATCCTAATCAACCACCCCTTTAATAATAATTTTGAAAATCCTAAGCATGAGCAATAGTAAATAAGCACCACTAACATCTGAAGTTCTAAACAACAGATGCTGTATTTGTTTTGACACAAATGAAATGGTCAAAGGCTACTCTGAGATAACAAAATCTCACCCAAACACACTCCCTTAGAGTATCACACCTAGAGGAATTATGGGACGTAGCACACAGGGTTTGAGAAGGGACAGAAATAACCCTTCACTTATTCAGACGCTCCGCTAATCTGCTAATACTCTCTGACAAGCTGCACGATTAACCTGAATTTGGAGTCGAATTGGGAGTTGAAACTGTCTAGTTAAGAAAGCTCCTCTAATGAAAAAGAGAAATTTGTACTCGTTGAGAGTCATTATTAGAGTCATTATGAGTCATTTCTCTTTGCTAACAGTTGATTCATTTATTGTCCTCTTGTGACAGTGAAATGTCTCTTTTCCTTGCAGCCATTTTGTGTGGAAGTGTCTTAACTTGAATTACTCTGGGTTAATTGACTTTCCTGCATACAGGAGGACGTAACTTATGATTCTCCCCGTGTGGAAGACATTGCCTCCCTATCTTCTGCCATGTGTTCATGTACACCTACCCGACAACATAGTATAACAAATTTTCTGGCTGAGCCAGTCTGCATAAAGTTATGGGATGAATATAGTATCAAAATAATTTTGATACTCACGTGCAAGCACAAATATCAGAATCTACCATGCAATCTTTTGAATGGCAGTAGCTAGTTAGAAGAGACTCGCAGCACTTCAACACGCTTTTTTTTTCCGCTTGGCAAGCCGAACGGATGTGACATGGGTGAGTGACAAATACTTTTTTGACATGGGGGCTTGGCAGCAGCGACTATTCTGCAAATGAAGGGGGTCAATCAAAATTAATTCACAATAGTCGCTGCTGCCACGCCCCCATGTCACGTCCGTTCGGCTTGCCAAGCGGACAAAAACGCGTGTTGAAGTGCTGCGGGTCAATGGTCAACCTCTTCTAACTTAGCTACTGCCATTCAAAAGATTGCATGGCAGATGCTGGAGACCGATCGACAAAACTTGGACCCCCTCCTCTTTTATTGAAGTTTTTTGGATTTCCAGTGAGTTATGTTGACAACGTTCGCGCTTCAATAAAGTCACAGTTTGCAGACATACCAAGTCTCACGGAAGTTCCGGGAGTCTCCCGCATATTGATAGCGGCTCCCTGATGCACGCAAATTAGCTAAAATCAAGAGCAAGTGTGCATGCCGAGACAGAAAAAGAGAGAGAGAGCAAGAGACCCTCATGAAGCGCATGTAAGACAGAGAGCATCCTGATTGGCCGATTGATAAAAAGCGAGAATCGAATCGACCCTTAGAATCAAAAATGTAATCGAATTGAGGATTTGGAGAATCATGACAAAGAAGATGTGCATGTGTGGATCAGGTGAGACGTGTGCATGACGTCTTTTCTAAATCAATCTCATTTGATTCATTTGGATTTTGAGACTTTCTTTTCGCGGTTTGAGAATATCAAAATCCGACTCCGAAACGAGTCAATGAATGCACGCGTGTCACCTCATCTACAATTGCACATCTTGTTGAATGCACAAATTCTGAGCTACATTAATACAAATTCAAGGTTTTGTATTAACAACTGAGATTGACTCAGAAAAGACGTCAATAAATGCACACGCGTCACCTGATCCACACATGCACATCTTCTTTGTTCCATGCGCAAATTATGATACACTAATACAAGAGAAAACATTTCTATTCACAAAAATGTCTCGATTTGTACAAATTTCACCACATTCATTCAATTTTGAATTTTGCACACACAAGTTGAAAGGCATTTGGTTGTGGGTAGTAAAACATTTCTGCAACATTAATCAAGTTCATTGATATTTGTGCTTGCACGTGTTCATCATTTTTTTATACTATATTCATCCCATAGCTTAGTGCAAGGATCAATTCAAAGGCTGTGATTTAAATAAATTTACACTGTGGGTTTCCAACAAGTGAAGCACGGTACTGTTCATTGTTTTTTGTTGTTTTGTTTTTCTGAGCTGCTCTGTTCGTTTACAGCACTGCCACTCTGAGACTCTGAAACCAAAGATAATGAATTACAAGTGTGTAAATCAAAGGAATAGATACCCGGCATGCTATTTTAACTATGATTAGCTTGTATGTGAATACATAGGTTAGCCATGGTAAAGAAAGCTGCACCTAAAGGGAACCAGCATCTCTCCCTTCCTCTCCAACTCCTCCCTGTGTGCTGCAGTCACATGACTTTTTGTAGTGCAGTGAGTGTACACAATGTTAATTCAGTGACTTAGTGCTCTCAGAACAGAGACATTTGGGACAATGATGAACCTATGACTCTGACTGACATAATAATGGTGATTCTCAGCATTTTGCTGAGCTAAAGGGTAATAGGGTGAAAAAATAGTGTATATGATAAATTAATTTGAAACCTGAAAAGTTGTTTTGCTACATTCCTGGTATGGCAGCATGTACAAGCTTGCATTTTGTGTATGTACATGTTATGCTGTTTGTAAAAAGCAAGAAAACAGAAAGCAGTGGAAATAACAGGCACATACAGCAACGCACGTCTCTCTTCTTTTTCTTTCAGACAGCGGAGGTGGTTGTGTGAGGGGAGAGTGTGTGAGTGTGTGTGCGAGTAATGGCGGAGCAGCAGAGACAGCGTTCACTCTCCACGTCGGGAGAATCCCTATACCTGGTCCTGGGAGTTGATAAGAACACCGCACAAGAAGACATAAAGAAATCCTACAGGTGAGACACTGGATGGACATGAAAAGATTGTTACAATATTACCAACAAAAATAGTGGAGAAATTGCTTTGAAGCGCTTTTATTTTAATTTTATTTACTTTACTCAAGAGGAATTGGGTAGGTAAACACAAATTTCGTTGTGTTAAGCACATTTGAGTTTTCAAATCGATCCACTAGAGGGTGACAGAACATTTTCCTCACTTCCTCTGTGTGTTCAGGATAACATTCGACATACTGCTCACAGTATGTATATATTCTTTGTGCATGAATTGTGCAAATAATAGATGACTGACTACATTTACCAACATTCACATACTATTTTTAAATAATAGTTGCCAGATAGTATACCATTCTGGGCATAGCCATAGTTTCACATTAACACACCTAATAGCGGATTGGCAGTAATGCCAGGAAAGATCATAGTTGCATTAATACAAGTTTCGTTCGCATTTCTTCCCTTTTGGTTTGCAGGAAACTAGCTCTGAAATTCCACCCAGACAAGAACCCCGACAATCCAGAAGCGGTTGAGAAATTCAAAGAAATCAACAATGCTCATGCCATTTTATCAGACCCCACCAAACGCAACATCTATGACAAATACGGATCTCTGGGCCTTTACGTGGCAGAACAGTTCGGAGAGGAGAATGTTAACACGTACTTTGTATTGTCCAGCTGGTGGGCCAAGGTTAGTCATACACACAAGCACACATACAAGATATATAGTAAGTAACATACACTACCTTTCAAAGGTTTGGGTCTGTAATTTTTTTTAGTCAGTGTTTTTTGTTTTGTTTTTTGTTTTTAGCAAGTGTGCATTAAATTGATCAAACGTGACAGTAAATACATGATTTACTGATGTTACACAAGATTTCTATTTGAATGCTGTTTTATTGAACTTTAGTCATCAAAGAATCCTGAAAAATTATTTTAACATTGATTATAAGAAAAAAAATTTGAGCAGCCAAATCAGCATATTAGAAGGATTTCTGATGGATCATGTAACACTGAAGACTGGAGTAATCATTTCATTTAAAATATAAATTGTAATAATATTTCACAATATTACTGTTTGATTGTAGCATATAAATGCAGTCTTGGTGAGCAGAAGAGACCTGACCCTAAACATTTGAACCATTGTGTAAATTATGGTTATTCCTGTTGAACTGTTTTTTTCCCCTCTTGACAGGCATTGTTTATATTCTGCGGTGTGGCCACGGGCTGCTACTTCTGCTGCTGTCTGTGCTGCTGTTGTAACTGCTGCTGTGGGAAGTGTAAACCTCATCCTCCACATTCAGATGAGCCGGATTTCTATGTGTCTCCTGAAGACTTGGAAGCTCAGATGCAGTCTGATGAGAGAGGTGAGAGACACTGACTCTCATTCATTCACAATAGTCAAATTAACATGGTTTTAAGACAACATGAATTCAAAATAGAAGTTTTGTGTCTATTAGTCCATGTGTGTATTTTTGAGATAATACCGCCTGACACTGACATCCAATAGCAAGTAGCATATTGTGGTTTGGTGACTTAGGACCAGACTTATCACACATAGAGATAGAGACATAGATGGTGGTACAGTGATTAAACTTAGAGCTTAGTTTTAAACAGCACACACACAAACACACATATAGTGTCTAACCAAAAAAGCGGTGATGGGAGTATAAAGTTCTGTACGTGATCTGCTGACGATGCACAAATTAAAGATCACAGACGCAGCTGGATCATTTACATAATGACCAACGCAGTGTACTACCAAGTACGGTAAATAAAGGCTCAAAAAACTGTAAATTGACCTTGCACGATTCATTTAAATTCTCTCCTCACATAAATTTTGTGTCTGTTAGTGAAATTCCTACAAATGCATGAGCAATAACTGTGCCCAGTTTTCAGCATTCATTTTTCACTGTCTGTCTTTAGTAAATCCTGACAGTAGTTTTTTAATGCCTAAAGTGGGTTTGTGCTGGCACAAGCTGGCCCTTAATGTTTTTTTTTTTTATTACTGTTTATTTCAGTGTTTAGTCATATTCATACAAATAAAATGCATGCAGGAATGCAGTTCTGCAGAATATTCAATAAATTGTATTTTATTAAAATCAGTATATGTAAAATTATAGAAAAGATGATTTAAAATAATGTTTGATTTTTTTTTAACTTGTTAATTATTAAAATTAGATACTATTACATATAGAAACAATGCAGTTAATCAACAATGCAGTCAAATCTAATCTTTAGCAAATATCCAAACCAATATTATTATGATGTTGTCAATCATACCTTCATTCATATCATTTTAACTGGTTGATTTGAATTTTTTTAGTGTTTAAATTTTTATATTTCATTTTTGACCAAATTGGAAATAATTTTTATATCAGCCATTTATTGGTTACTGGCTCTTGCATTATTATGTATCAATTTATTGGTATCAGACAGAATTTTAATATTGGTTCCTCTCAAGTTTAGTGGTCTTAAACTAAATACTATTTTACAGGGGGTATATTGGCGTTTAAAAAAATGTATTTCCTCCTACTTCCTTTTTCAAAAGGAAATACATCTGGACATAAAACTATGTTGGGTTTTAATTCATTTCATTGGGTTTTAATAAATGTCCCTGTCACTACTGTACACAATTCATTGCATGCTGTTGTAAAGGAATAACGTTTGGTTTCATTCTCTTTCGGCACAATGTCATAATTTTATCTGCTTCTGAAATGAACTTTTCTTTTCTGCTGGCATAACCAAGGCCGCGCAGGTAGGTCAATAGTATCATTGGTTTCCATCAAATCCTAAGTGATAAAATCAATTCCCACCCAACATTATTGCCTGTTTCGCTTACAATTGCAGTAAAAAAAAAAAGGTCCGTTCAGCATTTGATGTGGCATTTAAAATACCTGAAAATGCTTATCAGCAGGGTTCAGTTTGGGCTATCAGCCGTTCACATTATAAAGTAGGTGTCTGTTTCCACAGATGGCAGCAGCCCCATCGTGATGCAGCCGTCCTCTGCCACGGAGACCACTCAGCTGACCGCAGACTCGTCTTACCACACCAGCTACCGGACAGACGCCAACTATTAAAACCTCCCTCGCTCTCTCGCACATGAGACCACTATCCCCGGAAGAGGTCTCTGTGGGGAGCGAGTGATCCAGAGGAAGAGGGTGAGGGGGTTAGTTAGTTCCAGATCTTCTGTTGAAAAACCTGAAATGCTCCACTGTACAGGGCAAGAAGCGAGTTGTTATTTGTATCTGCCTTTTACCTCTATCGTCCCCAAACCTACTTGTATTCAACACACACATACACACACACAAGGACTTTCTTACAGTGTCCATACAGTCTTCCTGCTTTGATCCATGCTTCATCTTTCACACTGCATTTGTCCACATGATCAGTGAAAGATACATTTTATCAATCCTATTTGAGAATTAATTCGTAACAACAGGACATACACTAATATTTTTGAATGTTTCAATGTATTCAGCTGTGGTAATGGACAACGAAGCTGCTGTTCAACCGTTATCAAGTTGTTTCCAGTCAGTTAAAGTTGTCGGATCATTCAAACACTACCATTCAAATGCTTGGGTTAAGTAAGATTTTAATTCTTTTATTTGGAAATGATGAATTAAATTGATCAGAAGTGACACTTGTTACAAAGATCTCAAATAACTTCTATTTTAAATCCAGGTATTTTGAACTTTCTATTAATCAAATAATCCTGAAGAAATCTTAAAATATTAAGCAGCACAACTGTTTTCTGAAGGATCATGTGACATTGAAGACTGGAGTAATGCTGATCAAAATTCATTACATTATTAAATATATTAAAACAGAAATTGGTTGTTTTACACTGTAATAATAATTTTTTTACATATATTAATACATATTTTAAGAACATTTAAAAAATTAATTTCTTTTCCATGCATATGATTAGCACCAACCTCACATCATAAATATTGTCCTGGGTCATTTTCATATTTCCACATTCTGAACAGTGTTTGTCTTTGACAAAAATGTTCTGCTCATGTTATGGACTAGTGACAAAGAAACCTGTGCCATTTTTAAGCAAAAGTCACATTATATGTTTTATTCCTTCAGATTAAAATTTCAAGTGTTTTGTTACATCAACAGGAAAGGGTTTTCAGTCATACACATACATTTATATTCTTTAAAACAGGAAAGCAGTGTAGTGTAGTCACTGAGGACACGATTGAGGAAGCATTGCTGTGTCATGCTACGAATGTTTATGTGAGACGGTTATGTGTCAATGGCATCCGGTGGACATGTACTGTCAAATATAATCATGCAGGGCTTAGCTACTTAAAATCAGCCACATGTCTTACTGTGGTGTGTGTGTGTGTGTGGTCACTGGAACAGGAGATTGGGATTGTCCGATACATACTGAGACTGTGCTAGGTTATTTATTGTACATGTGTTTGTATTTCCATCTGTATTCTTAAAGGGACAGTTCACCCAAAAATGAAAACTCTGTCATCGTTTACTCACGCTCAAGTTGTTCCAAACCTGTATGAGTTTCTTTCTTCTGTTGAACACAAATAAGATATTTTAAAGAATGTGGGTAACCAAACATTGACTTCCTTAGTATGAAAAATATATATATTAATGGTATTAAAGGCTTTGCTAAGTTACAGGGTTGTGCTAGCATTATTGTTTTGCATTCCTCAGGGTTGTGATTTCAGAGGACAGAGGGTTAGATTAAATTCAAGCACAGGAAGATTGTGGGTAAAGGCATTAATCTGCATAATTTTAACTTATATGTCCTATATAATTTCAAAATATTGAGTTAACTGATTAATTGATTCTTTAGTTTCAAACTGACAAAACTGTTTTACCAATGAAACATTTTAGTTAGATACATTTGTGAAATTATATACCTGTAGTTCTAGACATGGACGTGGCCATATTGTATTTTGTTTTGGCTGTAATTGTACCCATAATTTGATCTTGATCCCTAGTGCCTGGTTTAATGTAATCAGGTCTACATAATATTGTACTCTAGTTAATACACATTAACAGTATTATTACTGTTATTATGCCAAAAAAATATAACTCTGTGATCTGTATCCTTCAGGCTATAATCGTTTTTGAACATATCATTCATACACGATTCAGGGTTCCCAGGGTTTAAACCTGGGAATTTTACATCTGTGACTTGGAATGTAGCAAATAAGCAATCTTCATGAGCTACACTCTTTGTAAATTTACAAAGCCTTATCTAGTAATCATGGATGAATGGAAAGATCTTGGGAAAATCAATTCTTTGAAAGTTTTGGGAACCCTGACACTTGCAATCTCTCTGAATGCATGCATTTTCATTTTGATAGGAGTGAACATGCTATGAAAGCTTGTTTCTGCCAAGAAAACAAGATGTGAGTGAAAAAGTCCGATTTGTTAGATTACCTTTTTTATTCAGTGGCGTAAATAAGCTTCCATAGCATACAGACCTCAAAGTAGGAAAACCTCATTTCTGTTTTAGACACTATATGTGTGTTTGTGTGTGCTGTTTAAAACTAAGCTCTGAGTTTAATCACTGTACCACCATCTATGTACTGTGTTCAGTTGTCATTTCTTTAAGCTGTAAAGCTGTCACTGATGGGCATGTGTATTTTAAACATTCATTTACGCACTTGAAAGAGGATGTGCAGAAAACTTGTGTAATTTACCCCAAATGTGTATGTTTTATTTGTTTAGGTTCACAATGTGGATGTTTCATTGGTGTCTAGATGTGTATCATAGTTTGTTTTTTGTAATTAATTTATGTCTGAAGCATTAGGCACTGGCAGATTATATTAGTGATTATGTTTCTAAACATTTCTAAAACTGAACTGTGCACAATGTGTAACATTTTTTTTTTATTTGCAAAATATTATTTCACAACACAAGCTCCACTGTTACACAGATGATCTAACTTTGGTTTTAATTATTTGTTCATGCTCATAAATAAAAAAAAAAAATCATCATATATTGATCCTGTTGCTTCCAGTCGGAGAACGAATGGAGCCTCGCGTCTGAGTGCAACACCTAAACAGAATCATATTATAAATGGAGGAAATAGTGGTGATGAGAAACAAGATTTTATTTTTTATTTTCCTGTTTTTAATAAATTACGTAGTTCAATATGTGTAAGCGAAAATGACCATTGTACAGAATTATTTTGCGCATTCTGGATCAAAACAGCTGAAATTGTTGTAGCATGAATACATTGTGTCAGAGATATGTAACATGGGTAATTGGTCTGAATTGCAACTGTAAAATAAATGTGAAAGGAAGCTTAAAAAGTATCTCTGGTGTTTGTGTGTATTTGTGCAAAGCCAATGTTCTGCTAAATAAAGCGCTAATGTTGCTTTTGACACTTACAGGGATGCAATAAATAAATATTAATTAGGGCTGTCAAACGAGTAATCATGATTAATCGCATCCAAAAATATGTAAAATATTTATATTTATATATAATATAAATTATATATATATACATGAAAATATTTCTTAAACATATACAAGCATGTGTGTGTATTTATATAAATAAATCGTTTTAAATAAAATATTTAAATATAAAATATATATAAATTGTTTGACAGCCCTAATATTAATTCAATTAAAAGTTAGAAAAGTCAAAAACATTGAAGTGAAAGTAAGCCAAATGTTTTGTTTTATATATATATATATATATATATATATATATATGTTTGTTATATGTGTATATGTATTTTATATATGAACTTGGACACAGTGTCATTGCATTGCCTTTTATTGTTTTATTGCCTTTCCTCTAATGCTGTTGCTATTCTGGTATTATTTACTTTGTTGGCTGGTTTTAAGACTCAGGGAATCAGACTCATGAATGATTGGAGTAACAGGAGAAAGGGCATCATCTCTATTTCCCAGCATTCCACTGGCTGCCTGAAATGGGCACAACAGATTAAGGGTAGGGTGTGTCACAGTGAGCCAGCAAGAAACCAGACACCTTCCCCTTCTGGCACATGCACACATTTCCAGCTGCAAACCAACACAGGCCCCCCATCGTCCCGTTCGAGCACTGGGGCAGAGCGACGGCCCTCTGCTTCGAGAGACGGGAAATCCACACAAGAACAGCACAGAGACATGGAGACGGTGCCGTCTCATCTCCTCGGCTGTGGTTTTTCGCTCTCCTAACTTAGTTTTCCAGTGAGTGTGGGGTCAGTGGGGGCACACGGCCATGTCTCTCCCACTGGATATACGCGCTGACCACAAAGACCCCTCGATGGGGACGCTGGAGAAACAACTCATCTGTCCCATCTGCCTGGATGTGTTTACGAAACCAGTCGTTATTCTGCCCTGTCTGCACAACCTCTGCCGCAAGTGTGCCAATGAACTGTACCAGGTGTGTACCATCCACGTGCCAAGAGGAGGAGGATTTAAGTGTGGGTGTAGGAACATTTTGTGTTACCCTTCTGAAAAATAAGTATACTTCGATTTCATTTTATGAAGTATACTTAAGTAAAGTTCAAGTGTATTTTAAGTATACTTTATGTAAGCTAAGTACACTAATATCAATGCACTACAAGTATACTGTTTGAGTACTACTTGGGACTAAATTGGCCAACTTATTAATGTATAAAAGTATTCTTTTTAGTATACTTTGAGTACACAGCTACTTTTGTACTGCACTACTTTTGTAGTACTACGTACTGCAAGTGTACTTATAACTATACAAATAGTTTGCAGAAGTCAAATACTTCTAGCATATTTTTTTGTGTTTGAAAGTACATTTTATAAGTATACTCTCTTCATGTATATTACTATGTTCCTATATTATTTTTTATACTTGAAATATACCTTTAACTGTATGTTAACTCTTCCCATTTTAAAAACAGATTAAGAGTGTACACAGACAGTTCATCTGTACACATGAGGTATCAGTTTCCTTCGTAAACCTTAGTCTTTTCTATGAGCTAAAATGCTATTTACCAAGACCTATGGATGGTCAATAACATGTAAAGGTGCTTGACCATACACATGGAGTAACTGCCGTGACTGCAGTAAACAGGCAGCTTTCTAGACACCTGTCATGCTAATATGTGAAACCCAACAGGTGCTGATTGTACATGTTTAAACCCAATCCCCAGCCTGAGATCTGAGGTATAAATATAGGTGATGGCCTACATTTGATGCATTGGAGTCGTCAGGGCTTTAGCGCTCATGCACGGCACAATGGATGTATGAAAAGAGATTCCTTAATAATGCTAAATGTTTTGCCTGCATAATCCTTCACCTCTTCACCTAACTGAAGTTTGATACCTTGCCAGTCTTCCATTACACTTCCACATATAGGCAAAGGTTAAATGTCATGAGTAAATTGGGAAAGTGGTCCGAAGGAACACTAAAAACATTTGTTAATCTCTTCTCCTTTAAAGGCATACTCCACCGTTTTTTTTTTTTTCATGTTATTCCCTTAATTAAGACGAGTTGATGCATATGCACTCAATCGCTCTGGCGCACGAGACACTTTGATAGCACTAGCCCAGTTCATTCAATATGGGCCAAGCACAGAAGTGACCAAACACCAAGCACTTGCTGTGGCATTCCGCCATACAATATAGTTATCCATTTTACACGCTTAGAAAAGCGCAACGTTTTATTTTGTGTCACCATCCTAGGTCGAGTTACACTGCTTAAGTAACTGTATTTAAATAGGGAAAACATGGAGGTGTTTGGTCGCTATCAAAGTGTCATTTTCTTCCTTCTGGGCCTGAGACAAGAGTTCAAGAGATTTCCACGATGCATGCATGAGAACTACATTTTTTTTCTACTACTTCTTGTTCAGTTCTCGCGCATGTGTCACAGAAATCTCTTGAACTCTCATCTCAGGCCCAGAAGTAAGAAAAGGAATAGTCGAATAAAGTTATTTTTGTTGTTTTTTTTCGCACAAAAAGTATTCTCGTCGCTTGATAAACTTATAGTTGAGCCACTGTAGTCACTTGGAATATTTAAACATTTTCTTCAATGACTTTCTGGGCCGTCAATTTTCAGTCGCTTAGGCAGCCTATGTGGTAGTGATACAACTCAAATTTAATCAAAAATATCTTCATTTGTGTTCCGGTCTTACAGGGTTGGTACAGCATGGCGGTGAGTAATTAATGAATTAATTTCCAATAAAGTTGCAGTCTGTAACTTTTGGCGCTCTAGCGGTTAATAAACAGAACCGCGTTCGTCTTGCGGAAAAACATTGTAGCCGGAGCTATTTTTCTCTGTTTATGTCTATGATGACACACGCAGGTACTGGGCTACTCTGCAGCGGTGCAGACCCAACCAGTCTAAAATAGTCCGAACATTTACACTTTCAGGTGTACCATAGTGATTCAGGATAAGACAAAAACACGGTTTGGAAATGGATTTCTTATGTACTTGTTTTTATAAATTTTGTCAATTTTGAACACAAAAAAGCTTTACAATTCAAATTTGATTTGCAGTTCACAATTCACATACACTTCCCTTTTGACCTCTCAGAGTGAGTGCTGCGTCACTTTAAAACTCAAGACAAGAGCGGGGTAAGTGCATTAAAATATGACTCGTCCCATAAGCCTCAGCTGCTGAGAGATATTAAGAGTATGACTATTTTTAGGATTTTTGCAGATCAGTCAACTCTGTTTACAATCTATATTTCATCCTCAGGAGGACAGGACTGTCTGTGTTGAGTAAGACAAATACAAGTAAATGGTTGTTATATGGACTGTAGCCTATTACACAGTTACTAGTTTACAGAAGTACATACTGTATGGGTTAACACGTCCAGATAGCAATTTTGAAAGGACTCGAAGAACAGAACGCAAATTCAGAACCACAGAATTCAGACCATATGAGTAAGATCATCATATTATCCTTGAAGAACACAAGGTATATCTCTAGACTAAAGAGGTACAAGAGAGTCCAATTAGTGTAACAAAGTGATGATGTAATTTAGTCCAGTTAACCATCCTAGCTGTTTATTTTTTAGATCTTCCTTAAAAAGAATTGATGCACAAATCCTGCTGATCAGCTGAAGAACAGCATGCTGAGTAAGATGTGCAGCCATCTCTCTTCCAGGTTGGAATTGGAGGCCGTTTCCGTTGCCCTTCCTGTCGGCGTGAGGTTGTCTTGGACCGTCATGGAGTTTATGGACTGCAGCGCAATTTACTTGTGGAGAACATTATTGACGTTTACAAGCAGGAGTCTGAAAGGTCAGGTCAGAAGTGTATTGATTGAATAACTATTGTCAACAGAGATGATCTTGTAAATAATTAATTAGATTATTATTATTTTTTGTAATAGTATTGTTTAAATGAAACAAATTATTGAATCTGTATATAAAAAATGACAACAAAAAAAGTAAATAGTTGGTGTATGTTTTTTGTTTTAGTATTTTCTTTGATACACCAGTCTTTTATGGCTCATTCAGTATAGGATATAATCAGAGGTGGACAATAACAAAGTACATTTACTTGAGTATCTGTATTTCACTTGAGTATTTTTTTTTTCTGGAAACTTTTTACTCTAACTTCACTACATTTTAAAGACAAATATCGTATTTTTCACTCCTCTACAATTCTGTCAAGGTCAGTTGCACCTCAATGCAGTACATGAGATCTGGGAGGAGTCGGATCAAGATCCAAGGGGTGGAGATGGGTATGATTAGGGGTGGGTTTAGGGATCAGGGGGCGGAGTTTGGTAGGTTTAGGTGTATGTAAGGTGGGAGATCCAGATCCGACTCCTCCCCGTGGATTTCCAACACATTCTCATCCCAAGACGTCATCTAACTGACGCTTTTGACCATACGTCAACATCCGACGTTTTAGGGTACCCTTTGATGATCCTGGGGCATCATCTAACTGACGCTTTACCTTTAGCGTCAGTTAGATGACGTGGGTAGGTTTAGGTCTGGGGTAGGGTTAGGATTAGATAGCGTCATCTAACTGATGTTAAAGGGTACCCAAAACGTTGGATGTTGACGTATGGTCAAAAGCGTCAGTTAGATGACGTCTTGGGATGAGAACGGGCTGGGATTTCATGTTCTGCACTGAGAACCATCTCGTCAAGTTCCTTTAGTAACATCGAACAGATGTTTCGGTTGCAGGGGTTGCATTTTGGTTGGAAATTAAATGTTGGGTTGACGTAAGAACCCGACTGATGTTGATTTCAATCCGATTTTCATTTTCAACCACAATACGTCTGTCCGAAGTTGGAGATTATTGTCAGATTTCAGAGCACAGAATTTCGCTGTCGACAACAACAAAAAAATAATAAGCAAAAACTTTGACAGAAAAATGACACCTGAAGAGGGACATTTTTGCAATTAAAAGATATTTTAATTGTGCTATAAAAAAGTATAAACTATATCAATCAGATAACAGAAGGCATGGAGTAGATTGTGTAAACAGGGTTTTCAGCATTGTTTTAATCATTTTGCTAATTAGTGGCTATATAAATGTGTGTTTGAGCTGTTTTAACTGAAAGCAACTTAAAACTTGATTTATCTTAAAATATGTCATTATCAGTGCTATATTGTTTTTTCTCAAGATACACATTTTTCTTTTATAAGGCACGTTTATAAGATCTGCTGAAATCCTGCAATTGAACTAAGGCCTAATCCTTGTTTAATCTAAACCCTGTCTTTTTAAAATCCAAGGTTATCATTAAAAGATTTCGGTTAATTCTGGTTAAGCCCCTTCTAGTGACACTTTGGTTGTCAGTATATAGTGTATTAAGCACGTTGACTTGATCTTGAATTTAAATCAGTGTGTTTCTAGCTCTAGGCCACCACCACCGAAGCCTCTTGCACCGTTTAACTGTGCAGAGCATGAAGATGAGAAGCTTAATATTTATTGCATCACGTGTCAGGTGCCCACCTGCTCTCTCTGTAAGGTGTTTGGGGCACACAATAACTGCCAAGTAGTTCCCCTGTCTGATGTTTACCAGCAAGAGAAGGTATGACCTTTATTTGTTTCATTGTATTACATTTCACACCATTCAGAACCATTCATTGATTTCACTTCTTGTAGGCTGAACTAAATGACAGAGTTGCTTCTTTGGTTGCCACAAATGAACGTGTTCAGTCATTTCTTAATGAACTAGAGGCACTCTGCAGGAACATAGAGGTTCGTGTGGATCTTACTTGCATTGAAACATCAAAAAAGACATTTAACGACAAACAGATTATCCATCAATGCTTACAATGCTCATTTGACAGGAAAACAGCAAGATTCAGAAACAGATTCTGTGTGAGAAGTTTGATCGCATGTCTGCCATTCTGGAGGAACGTCGTAAGATCATGACCCAACAAATCACTTCAGAGCAGGAAGAAAAGAGTGGCTGGACCCAATCTTTACTGCAAACCTACAGTGAGCATGTGGAGACAAACTCAAAGTTGATCAAGGAAGCCCAGAACGCCATCGAGGAGCCAGAGATGGCTTCTTTTGTCCAGGTGTTATATCTTTTGTTTGGGGCTCGTCCTCCAGTAATCCTCCATTTTGAAAGTCAAGCATGCAAAAAGTTTGATATATTTTATATCTCTTCCTAATAGATCTCAAAAGATCTTATTGAGAAGTAAGTCTCATCTTGTTAGCAAATTTAGCATCAGTTATTGTTCAGAAGATTCATCTAACAATCAATCTGTCATTTTCTCTGAAGGGTTGGTGAAGCATCTAAATGCTTCACTCTGGAGACCCTGGATCCTGATTATGACAACATGAATCACTACCAGGTGGATTTCGATGCAGAAGAGAGAGTTCTGCACCAGATGGATTTCTTGGAGAGTGAGCATCAGAGACCCAATAGATTAACAAATATCCTTTATTTTCCTCTGATTAATGCTGGAAACTTTACAGTTGAAGAAGAGGTGGAGGAAACGCCCGATGAACAAGAGCCAGAACCTGAATCTGAACCCGAACCAGTTCTGACACCAGAACCTGACCCTGAACCAGATCAGGATCTGAAATCAGAGGCTTCTGAGGTGACAAATCCAACACCGGAGACACCAGAGAACAATTGGGGACAAGAAGATGGCTGTGGAGACATCAGAAAAGAGGCTGTTTGTGAGAAGAATAGCTTAAGCACTTCACAGGTATACATACATCTCCTAGTATTTCCACCGTGATTTTGCCAAGTAAGACATGTTCCTAGATCAACATATTTTGATACCCATAACTTTTCCTTAAAATCAGAGGGAAATGATAGGTGAATAACACTGATGTAGAAGCACCTGTCCCTGGTTGTAAGCATAAACTTGACATAAACTGTAAACTTGTCACCTGATTGGTTGATTGAAATGTTGTTCCAGAATCAACAAAGATGTTGATCCAGTAACATGTTGTAGTTGGTGGAATCACATTCGCTGTGTGGGTCTACAACTTCAAAGTTTGCAAGAATGTTTTCTGCACATTTCAATAACTTAAAGACACAATAAACAGCCATCATCTGTGGTTTTTGAACTCATTCCCAGTCACACTGCTATTGACATATGTTAATGATAATATTTTTCCATCTTTCCTCAGGTTGTCACTCTAGCCTTTTATTTCCTGGCCTTTCTAGTCATCCTACAGCGAATATGGGGAAGCATTCAGTGCCTTACTTGTATATAGCAGAGGTGAAGAGTGTGAAGAGATTTGTGTTTGAATTGAGGAAGGTTTAAGATAAGACTGAATTAGTAAAATGTCTCTATGCTCATGCAGGAAAATAAAGTCACTTTAACTAATTTTCTGCAAACTGGCAAACCTGAGGACTGAGCCCTCCCAGGTCAGCAGTGAGCCGATTCATCTTTGATTCTCCTCCTCCTGGTTCATTGCACCTACCAATGATGACAGAATGAGGTCATATGGGCAATCTCCTCCTTTTGTTTTTTGGCAAAACCTTCCCTGTGTTTGTGAAAATAATTAAAACATCATCTACTATTTTTTTTTTTTTTGTTCGATTACTCTCTTGCAATAATAGTCAATGACAATTCTTAACAGTAGTGCTTCATAGCAATATTTTAAAGTTTTAGAGTTTTAAACACCCATCTCCCACCCTAGGTTGTCATGATGGATGGATGAAATGTTTTTTTTTTTTTTTTTACAGTAGTGTTATATTCAATAAAAGGCTTTTCTATCTGTTGATGAATTTGTTTGTATAAATAGTGTAATCCTAAGAGTTTCTGGCTTCAACTGTCCATTTTTGTTTGAATTGACTGCTTAACTGCTTTGAGCTGTGCATTGTGTGAAATTGACAAAAATAGCCAAGAAAATCACTGTCATAACAAATACAAAAAGAACATGTGCACACAAATTATAAACTCCTTCACAATTTATTAACAATTAGTTCCCTCATTTTAGATATAGCTAAATTAAAATGAGGGAACTAATTAGTAGGCTAGCTACAACATGGCCATGATTTCGCAAAAACGAGAGAATTAATTAATAAAACGTGGCCACGATTAAGTCCTGAGAATGAATTCTTATATGGCCACAATATTTATTCTAACTTCCGCATGTCGTGTCAGGGCTTGGCATGAAACACAAGTCGTGATAGTCTTTTCTTCTGTATTGTGACATATATCTGAGTGAAATGGCTTCTCAAACAAGAAAAAATTTAGCATGGGACTTGATTTTGTTCACCGGTAATTGGTTAGATTGGATGGTTGTCGTTTGCTTTTGCTGTAATGTCATGTGAGCGACAGGTTGTCCTGTCCTCACACCAGACACTCGAGTGATCAAGGATATTCCAATATACAAATAATAAGCTTTCCTTTGATTCCCCTGTCCTCGTTTTCTTTCCGTGCAGCCTTCCAGAGGAAAGGAAAATGAGGATGCACAAATAAGAATTCAGAAGCAACCCATATGTCACTCCAAAAGGGAGGGGGAGTTATTTTGATAAGATTGCAAAGAAGAGCACATTATTATTATTTATATAAATAATCATAATAATGTGCTCTTCTTTGAAATATAATATATATATATATATATATATATATATATATATATATATATATATATATATATATATATATATATAATTGATTTGTGCCAATTAATAATTTACAATAAACACTGCAACATTCCATATAAGAATAGTTATTGGTTTCATGGTGACTTTAAAGTTGGTGAGGTTTTGTCATATCACGGCTTGTCAACAGGATCGATTGGTTCTCTGCAAAGACAAAAGAGCCTTTCACATATCGCTAATGCTCTGTAGAACAAAATAATTGTCAAAACATATGATTTGATGAATAATTCAAAGAATGCTCATGTAAATGAGCATCCTAATTGCAATTTCTGGTATTCTACTATTCGGTTTGTTTTATAGAAATGGCATGCTTCTTTTAAGTAATGATATGCAAGATTTTTCTAAAAAGAAACAGCAGTAATTGGCTAATAATGTTTTTCACAGCTAATTTGTTGATCGCAGGGAGAAGGACGCTAGTAGACGTCATCTCAAGGCGCCGGAAAGAAAGGCACTTGGGCAGCTCTTCTTCTTCAAGCTGAGCTGGCTGATCGTCGGGGTGCTTGTGTTGGCTTGTCAAGCGTTTTTGGATGTTTTGATAGAAGAGGGAAGACACGTAGTTTTTTGCACAGTCCTCTAAATTACGTAACTGTCAAAGCAACATTTTGAAGATCCAAAACTGACGACATGGATTCCGCCAATCAAGGTAAACAAAAACAAAGCAATCGAACACAATACATTGGATTGATAGAGCAGCACTTTTTATCGCGTAATGTAGCGTAACCTTATCTTTGGATCCCAGCGTGGTGAATATGTGGCGGTGAAGGGGAGATTGGGGCAGGGCAGGCGATCAGGTTACTAATGCACGACAAAAACACATCGCAACTGAGTGGAGCTGTTTGCATCTCAGTTATTTGATTTATATTGAAATCAAAGAGATGATGTACGAAAGTTATGTGGTGCCTATGCTCGACTTGTGCTTTTTATGGCCTGATGATTTTCAACTTGGATTTGGTATTTTAACATTAACACAACAGTTTAGACAGCACCGGTCCTTTGTCTTTTTCTGTCCCATTATGTGATGCTATTTAAATAGGCAGTTTAGGGTCAGTGAGGGGCTGATGACATGTCTCGTTAATATATCCTACACCCCACGTGACCCCCCTGTCACAGGCTGACCTAAATTGGGCACAGTTTGATCAAACCTTTTAACTGTATATTAAATGGCTTAAAAAATATATATATATATATATATACAATACGGATATATAAACAGCATATTGTTTTTGTTTATAATCAAAGTATGTGTGTGTGTGTGTGTGTACTGTATATTTTTATTTTCTTCTACTGTTTATGCTGCTTCTGAATGTGAGTTACTCTCATGTAAAGAGTAATTATACTCGTCATTTATACTTTTTTTATTTCCGTCGTGACATTTACTATTGAAAAAGGAAGTTTCGGTGGAAAAAAATAAGACTCATGCCTTTTAAAAAATGTGTCACATCCACAAACCATGATTTGCTACTCGCTTGTCTGTTGCATAGTATTACCAGGACATTCTTATTTTAGACAATTGATTGGTCAAACATCTGTGCAGTCACAGTGCAGAATGAGTCATCATTTTGTTTTGTTTTTCCCCCAGAAAAGAAAGGCTTGTTTTTAGATCGTTTCTGATGAAATAGAACAGTTAAGATTGAAATTTGGACAAATGTTGGTGTCCCCAGAATTTTAGGTGTCTGTGTTAGCAACCCGATTCTAACAATTCTGTATAGCATCACAGAAAACATGGACTTCACCTTTATCTTTTGTCACTCAAAACCCTCTCTTTCATTCAGACATCAATCTGAACTCTCCACATAAAGGCCTGGGCTCTGATTCTCTCTCGGAGATTCCTGAAGAGAGGGGAGCAGCAGCTGTGAATCCAGAGACTCTTCCCCCAGGTCTGACAGAGGAGGAGGCTGAGGAACTGAGACTGGAGCTCACCAAGGTATACTGCCATACTAAACCATGAGTTTGAAGATGTACTCATCTTCTCCTATAGGTCTTCAAATGAGATACTTTAACATGTTCATTCAGAGTGTTTAAAGGTGCAGTCTGTAAGAATCACAACTAGTGGTCGAAATAGGTACTGCAGTCCAAATTCAAAATATGGGAGATTGTCGTTTCTCCCGCCCCACCTCCTCAGACTCGATGGTGCTCACACGGGTTGCCAGTTTGAGGACACGCAACAGGCACGAGCGCAATGGACAAATAAAATTGGCAAACTGGTGCTGTGCAGTATCACAGACCATAACAAGAACAAATATTCCAGCCTGGCAACGCACATTTCAAAGTAAAATAACTGGCTGTAGAACTGTTTTTCTACTGTTTTTGAGAAACAAGTATGTGAACGTAGCATGTTTCCTTGATATATGCAAATATATTATGGCATTTGTGTGCTTTAGTAGAGTGAAAAAGTTAAATACAGCACCTTTAATTAAAAATAGAAAAATATATATTCCTGTTGAGGACTTATTTGCCTCTCTTAAAAAAGTCTGTGACATCCTGGTATCAGGTTGAAGAGGAGATCCACACCTTGCGGCAGGTGCTGTCGGCTAAAGAGCGCCATTCGGCGGAGCTGAAGCGGAAACTGGGACTCAGCCCCCTGAGCGAGTTCAAACAGAACATCACTAAAAGCTGGCAGGACGTCCAGACCTCAAACGCGTAAGGATGCCTTCCTTCTACATGTTCCGCTTACTCAAACTCAGGAGGGGACTGGGATGCCATCTGCAAAGTCGAACCCTAAACCCGCTTCATATACTCTTCAGGAATGACAGTGATTTTACAGAATTTTGGACAAAATGTAACAAAATTCAGAACAAAAAAGGTTTGTTGAAGTGACAATTGGGTAACGACTCTGTATGATGGCATATCCTGTAGCTGCGAGCTGCGAGCTGGTGCCATCAGTGGAGGAATTCATGGCAGAACTGAACCTTTTTAAACTAATCCACCCTCAATTCGCTCTCATCCCGCTTGCACACATTTCCCTTGCTTGATTTTGCTGGAAATCGGCCTAAAAATAAAGTCACAGTAGTCTAGATGCATTTTCTGTAGGATTGTACATTACCTCAGGAAAGCATTAGAAAAAGCTCTTTGAGTGCCTGTTCAGGCACCGGAGATGACTGTGGTTTTCTGTGTGTATTATGGGCGGGCATCTGTCATCAGCTGAAAGTCCTTCAGTGTAATTGTTGAAAAATGGCAATCTGGTTCCAAAAGGCTCTGTGGGAGGATTGTAGTCGACTCATGAATCATCACTATTTATTGTGTTCCAAGCTGGGGCTCATGGCCATTTGTTTGAGTGTGACTCGAGGTTTTAGATAGAAACAATAGATCTATGCTCGATGTTTGCTGTTCCCTATCGGTCAGTCACTACAATGTAGGTCATGACTGACCAATAGGAATCTCGTTAGGGAGGCCAATCTACTTTCCCATTAAAAGTCTCCCATTATTCATATGCAGTACAATCTTCGGATTATTCCATATGTATTTTCCACATAACTCTTCAAAGAAGTGGCTTTCTCCTTCCTAAATAGAAAGAGCACACTTTCCCAGTGTTATCCAATATCTCACTGTATGGGTTATCGCAGAACAACAGTGTCAGACTCACTCTGTGTAAGCCTCCTGGAAGTCACCATAGATGGGTAAACTCATAGGTGAACGGTAATATAAAATGTAAAGGTAAGGTAATATACTGTAAAGCATAATATTATAAATGTAATATATATATATATATATACAGTATATACAGTTCAAATATATATAAACGTTGTTAGATTTATAAATTTAATGGAAATGCATCAACACAGTCTGTGAAAATGATCCATACAGTAGGATGTACATACAATTTTACTTTGCTCACTATCTATTCAAATAAATACTGAAATTAGTCAATAGAAACTCCTAGTGAACAAATATCAGCAGAATAATTTGCCTGGCCAGTATATCATATATGTTTGGGAAGTTATTGGTCGGAGAATGTCAGTCATTTTTTGATTATCAGTATGATATTCACTATATGTGCTCTGCTCTAGGCAGCACATAACCGTGTCTGTGTTTTTGAAGCTATGTGAAGATGTCAGAGAAACTGGGCCAGTGGAATGACAAGGTTACCGGGTGCGATGTGTGAGTGTCTGACCACATCGGCACGTATCTAGCGTTTATTTGCAGTGAAAGCATGAATTCCTCTCACCTACTTTCTACACGTCAATGGGGATGAAGCATTTGAACACCTGATTCCAGAGCTCAACCCTTCTTACCATCAAACAGTGCGTTTCAGGAGGAAACATAACTGATTCCTTGGGGGGGTTTTTTCTGGCCTGTTGATCACAAATCAGTGGATGCAGTGAATCAAAATATAGATTCAGGTGTTCAAATGCTCTGCCTATTGATGTGTTAAATGAACCATTCATAACAGTCTGACAGAAATAACTAAAACCTGTCTCTCAAATTGAGGTTTTTAACATGCTATGATCTGGTTTTCCTGTAGAATCGACTCTAACCTGCTCTACAATACATACATTTACAGCCCTGTTAATTCTCCACTCAGAAACTTATACTGAAACCTTTCGCATATTGAAAGAAAAAGACTGTTAAATAAAAGAAAATGGCATCTTAATTGACGCATGTTGAGGGCCGGAGGTATTTTTTCTTCTTTTTTTTTAAGTGGGCTTCTGAAACACTGAATGGTGTCACATTTTTGACTCTTCTGTTTGTTCCCCTCACAGATAGTCAGTGTTTTTTTTTGTTTTGTTTTTTTTGTCCACCCGTGCAAATAGTACTTCATCTCTGAAACAAACAGGGTCATCACGCAGATGTTTCCTTCTTTAAATGCTATGCTGCTTTCATGTACCCTGAATTAGTGGCCTCGTGTGTTATGGATGTGCAAATACTTAATCGCTTCATTAATTCAAATCTATTTACAATACTGTTCGGATGTATGGGGTCCGTGTGATTTTAAAAAAGGCTCACCAAGGGTGCCTTTTATTTATACATTAAAAGCAGCAATATTGTGAAAGATTATTACAATCTAATATAGTTTACCAGCTGAAAATAACTGCATTTTATTTATAATCGAAATATTTTGTAACATTATAAATGTCTTTAATGCCATTTTAAAAAATCAAATTAATCTCTCTTTAATAAATACTTTTTAAATTTCTTATTAAAATCTTACTGACCCCACACCTTCGGATGGTGCACCAGCCTACTCTGCCAATAATAAAATGTCATATCAAACCGGTTGTTAACTAACTGTTGAAGCCGCTGACAATTTGCTTGATTCACCATGTCATTAATTACTCACCCTCATGTTGTTCCAAACTCACAAGACTTTCATTCATCTTCAGAACACAAATTAGGATATTTTTGATGAAATCCGAGATGTTTCTGAACAGCATCATTGCCACTTGACATCAAGCCCCAGAAAGATGGGAAACACAAAGTTAAAATAGTCCATGTGACTATAGTGGTTAAACCCCAATGTTATTAGAAGCAATAATACTTTTTGTGCGTAAAAACACAGAAATAACAACTTTATTCAGCAATTTCTTCTCTTCTGTGTCAGTCTCCTATGCTGATCACTTGGTAAACTGCAGTTGTAATTACAGTAATACTAACAGGTTTAGCTACATAGATGATTCTCTTAAATCAGGCCCTGTGATGAGACTAAGGGCCTTTATGTTTTTCCCTGGTTCCCATGAATCATAGCGGCAGTCATGAAGTAGTTGCAGGTTCATAGCTGAACCTGTCATACAGGCTATATTATCACGAGTGTGTGAGATATCTCCCACTTCCCTCTTTACAAATATCCAGACTGAGACGTCTACAGACAGAGAGCATATGTTTGTGTAAGGAAAGTCTTGTCAGGGTTAGATGAACGAATGCCACGTCTGCGGCAATACAGACCAGTTGATGCTTCCTGAAACCATACTTGCTGTAGTCATGAATGTAACATCAAGACCTATTCTGCAATATTGCACGCTAACATGCTACTTTTTTCCCCAAAAGCTAAGGCTGCTTGTAATGTCACTTTTGTTTTCTTGGAAAGCTGAAATCTACTCGCACATGAGTTTCACATGTGTTTCTTAAGTTAAATGCCTGGAGTTTGTGTGTGTGTAAGAATGATGTAAATTAAACTGCCGTTTCTTTGCTGAGTGTGCAGTTTAGCAGCGCCTGTATTCCGCTTGTTGTGAGGCAGCATATCTGTATAATCGTAATTGAAATTTTAAATGTTGAATGCATGTGTGTGTTCATTGCACCTTGTGGTTGTGAGAGTGGAGATTTGAATGTATTACCCTGTTCGTTTGTAGCTATGTTTCAGCTTCTTCCACTCTGGATGACATTACCAGCTCTGAAGTGTGAGTTACTTCATTCTTTACGTTCATTTTGTGTGTTTTAAAGGTTCTTTTATTACTGTCCTGGAGGGTTGAAGGATTGGTTTAGGGTGGCTTGCTATGCTTTGTGGATATTTTGCTGATGGGTTATTATATAGATATTACAGTTATATTGCTTTTTTTTAGTTGTGGGAATTGCAATTGCAAATGTGCTTACTCTGTAGATGTTTTGTGGTGATGCATTGTTTTTCAGGATTCTTTGATGAATAGAAAGAACAGCATTTAAAAAAATCACAAATGTTCTGTAACATTTTAAATGTCATTACTGACACTTAATACATTTTTATGCATCCTTTTAAAAAGTAGCGCATATATATATATATATATATAATTTATTTCTAATGAGATAACTAACTAACATTATTTGTAGGGGTGCACCCACGATATAATAATTTTGGCTGATATCTGACTGATAATTCTGTATATTTGAAATATGACAACCGATACATTGGCCAATGAATCTAAATCCAAAGCAATTCAAAACCATCAAGGCAGAGAGTGCGCATCTGAAGTGTCTCAGCTGTTGGAAATAATTTATAGGTGTTAATATATCGCCCACGTTTTCTTATTGGGCTGATGACCAAAACATTAAAAATGAACATATATCGGCCGATACCGATATGGTGGCCGATATATCGTGCATCCCTAATTTTTTGAACACATTTAAGGCTATCTGACTTGATTCTGTCGTCTGGAAGCTGAGGTCATGTTGACTAACTCCTGAAAAGTGAAGAAGTTTGTGGGCATTAATGAGTTTCACATGTTTTGTTTTTCTCTCTCCCCACATCCTCTTCTCCGTGTGCTCTTCCTCTCACAGGTATAAAAAGACTCAGGAAACGCTGTCTCAGGCTGGACAGAAGACCTCAGCCGCCCTCTCCACCGTTGGCACGGCCATCAGCAGGAAACTGGGTGACATGAGGTAATGCACAAGTCAAAATGCCCACCCGTGTTCTTCCTGTCTTTCTCTTGTACTCTTATTCCAGTCACTAAGAACAGTGGCACTGCAATCACTTGGGGTACTATGAAATATGAGACGATAATAATACAATAAGATTTACTAATAGTTCCCAGTTAATGTTGTTGTTAATTATTTTGTCTAACTCTGCAATTCAGTTTTTTAACATGATTTATCTTAAACTGCATTTGCACGTGTGGCATTTCATGGACTTCCTCACATGCATCTTACTTTTTTCATTTTGTCTTAGGGTTTGTTCACACAGGCAGTACAAATCCAACTCAAACTCATTGATTTTTAATGGCAAAAAAAGTACGATCTAATCTGAAAAACATACTAATTTGGTTTGAAATCTGATGAAATAGTCATTCTAAAAGATTGTATTGAAAACTGAACTGGATTTGCATACAGAGCCTGTGTTCCTTCTGTCCCAGCTCTCTTTGGTTATTGATCCACTCTTTTGCATTTGTGTCACATCCCACTGTTATTTATCATCACTAAAGCCATGGTTATCCATAGTGAGTGTGTTAATGCAGTGCAGCCTCCTCTCCCTGATTTGTTCTCCTGGCTTCACTTCACTACATTGTTTCGGTTTCTCGTTCCTATCAATATTTGCAGACATTAATTGAACTTCCTTCACCACCCCTAACACAAACAGACAAAGTCAGAAGATAGGCAGTTTTCTTAAATGCAGAGGTCCTGAGACTCGGTTATCAGTTTGAAAATCATAAGACTGGTGTGCTATGATGCATGACAGAAAGAAGATATTAGCTCCATTCAACAGATCAAAAGCTTCAGCCATGTTTTATAAATGAAAGCTCCGCTGCTCTGTCCTTTCAAACCTCATCTCTCATTCATCAGACAAATAACTAAAATGTATTCAGTGTGTAAATAACATCTACTCATGTTCATCCCAATACAATTGTTTTTTTTTTTTTTTTTTTTTTTTGGTAGTCAGTGGATTACCCCTCTAATCCTCTATATCAGTACAAACTCAGTTATTCTCATAATTTGTTCTTCCTTCTTGTTCTTGTCATGCTTAACTCCCAATCGTGTTCCCGTTTCTTTTTAAACGCTGCCTTTGCTTGGTCTACAGAGCTCTTCCTTTCTCTAACTCCTTTGGGTAAGACTATGTAATGCATTCATTATTTGAAGACATTAATCAGAGCTCTGTTTTTAATACCAAGCCCAATTTCATTTAGAAAATTATTATCATTTGAAATTAGTGTTGATTTAATGTTATTTTGGCTCCAAAACCCTGCTTTTGCTTGAACTAAATGAAATGTGCTGATGTAACCCAGTTGATCTCTCTGCCTTACATGCTTTCCTGCTTGCTTGCTAACACGCAAAACTTTTCCTTCTTCCTTTAATGCTTTCGAAGTAGCAACTACTCCATTCGCCATTCAATAAGTATGCCAACTATGAGGTAAAGTACTAGTGTAAAACAATCCCCCTCAACACAAACTGTTTCTGATTCATTGGACATTAAAATATTAGATATTGTTCACACAAATGACTACATATTTTTTTTATTTAAAGTAAAAAATACTAAAATGTCTAAACTTTTAAACTTGTATCTGCTAGTTACTTTATGTATAATTCATTTGAATGTTTCTTTCTCTGTGAATTCTGGGATTAATATGTGTGTTTGTTAAATAGGAACTCTCCAACCTTCAAATCGTTTGAGGACAAAGTTGGAAACATCAAGGTAAGAATTCCCTTTTGAAACTGGCTCAATGACACTTATTTTTTTGGCAGATGATCTAATAATTTATTTACACATTTGACAAATATTTAAAATATAAAAAATCAAATCAGTTATGTAGTGCATCTAACAAGAGTCAACATCAACCATACAGTATATAAACTACCAAAATTTGGATTCAGTAAGATATTTTAATGTCTCTTAGGCTCACATAGGCTTAATTTATTTGAACAAAAGTACAGTAGAAACAGCAAAGTTGTGAAAATTTATTATGATTAAAACAGTTTTCAATTCAAATCTGCATCAGCATCATTACTCCAGTCTTCAGTGTCACGTGATCCTTCAGAAATCTTTCTAATATGCTGATTTGCTGCTCAAGAAATATTTCTTATTATTATCAATGTTGAAAATAGTTGTTCTGCTTGATATTTTGATGAATAGAAAGGACAAAAAATCGGCATTTATATGAAAATAAAATCTTTTGTAAAATCTATTTAAATCAATTTAATGTGTCCTTGCTAAATAAAAGTATAGATTTCTTTAAAAAAATAAAATAAAAATCTTACTAACCCCAAGATTTTGAACTGTAGTGGACCCTTGAAGTCCCTTAGGGCCAAATTTTCTTGTGGTTCAACAGTCCAAAAAACTTAATGGCCTCTTTTAAAATAATGTTTAAGATGCAAGAAAAATATAGTATTACTTTTTTTCTTGATTATTTCACCACATGAAATGTAAACTTTTACTAAAAATGATATACAAGTTTTTCAAAGCCATATAAAACCACATGAATACGAAGAGTACATGACGGGCGCATTTTAAAATCGAACTGCACTTTTCTTGATCTTTTTCTGTCTGTGTGTCTCAGTATAAGGTGGTTGGAGGGAAAGCCAATGGCGAAAGCGCTCACTCTCCGGACGAGTCAAACCCAGTGCAGGACAACGCTCCATTCTGAGAGGCCACCCTCTCCATTCAAACACTCATCTCATTTGTTTGTGAATCCTGACTACACCCACACTTCAGTTCTCCCAATCCTTCCGTTCTCTATGAATTCAGTCATCCCTCCTTTGATACTCCTCCACCTACTGCTAGCATGTGCTTGCTCATCTCACTAAAAAAAACACGCATAGTACAGGTTCTGTGACATGAAATCATCACAGGTTGTACAAATGAAGAAAAATGTTGAATCATTTTGTATTAGAAACTATTTTACACTGCTTTGCATAACGTTTTTACATAACTTTTATCTATATATGACTATAAAGGAATACAAATTACTATATTTAATCAGTACTGCCAAGCAGCATTCATCAGATGGCAGAGGGGTACAAAACACAAAGAAGACGCATTCAAATCTGAAGGGGGGGATTCTAGGCCAATAACGAAAAGAACAGACTCTTGCTGCAGGTTCCTATGCTGCTGAGCATTCAGTTGAGTTCTTTTTTACTCTCAGTACAGTGTGAACCGAGGCTTTGCTGTACACCTGGTGAATGTCTGACCTCCTCAGTCGGCCTTACACACTCTGTATTTTTTTTTTATCCTCTTTTACCTTTGCTTTTTCTTGCTCTTGTTCGATTATTATTATTATTGTTATTTTTTGATTGATTAATGGGAATGTTTTATTTATGTTGGAAATCACTTGCCTTTGCTTTGTGCCATGCTGTGAGTGCCAGTTAGTAGATGCCATAGACCCTTTTCTGTCAGAATGTTTCACACGCACACAAACTATCACATCACAAAGATCACTTTGTTCAATTGTAAGACATAAAAATGCAATTGCTCTCGTGTGCACTTACCCAAAATGCCAAATGGCGAGTAAGTCCTGCTAAGTAAGACAAATTTCTTTTGTTTGTGGCATTTGTTGATTTTTCCAGAGTGTAGTCTGTATGGTAGCACAGTCACTTTTTTACCTGAAAGATATTGGAATATATTTCACTATTAGCAAGTGTTGTCTCTTTTTTTGACCTTTTTTTGTATCCATTCTTTCCTGATATTTCATTCACTTGTATGGGTTAGTGGGTGGGCTTGTTTCAGTATATTTCACAATGATGATTGCAGGTCTCATTGAGTGAGATGTAAGGGATTACATGCATTTGACTGACTGATGCTGATGAGGAGGATGCCAATTTCACATGACTTCCTACTGAAATCTGTGTGTTACGCCATACAATTAGAATGCATCTGTAGCTCTGCATAGGGCAAAACGTTGAAAAGATGAGGAAAAGATAGTGAACATTCAGAGGGAAAGGACTTTATTATTATTATTATTATTTTGAGTAGTATATTTACAAGTTATTTGGGGAGGTTGTTTAGGAAACAGACACCGTATAGCTTTAAATTAGGGATCTTAGCCTAGCTGTTCAGGCTCTGATCATTTTCTTTTAAAACAACAGTGGTGTAATGCTTCATTTATTTTGCCAATTGTTTGTATATTAATAAAACATTCATTCAAATGGCCTTCGTTTCTCTTTTCCTTTCATATTCTTCATGACGTAAATCTGCCACAAGGTGGCAATGTACGTTACGTGAAGACTGGTGAGGTCATGTGTTTCTGAGTCTTTGCTCCTTTTTCAGCAAAGATGCCAAATTCATGTTTTAACATTTTTCTTTTGTGTTAATATGCAGACAATATACGAAGAGTTCAGATGCAAAAGCCTCTAAATGCCATTTGAAATGATTGAAATGATTTTTATCAAGCTTGTACATTTAAATTCAGTAATTTCACTTAAATAACAATTAATACTTAGGTAATTATCATTGCCATTTAAGTGAAATCACTGAACTTTAATATACAAGCTTGATAAAAAATGATCACTCTAGAAGAAAATTTAAAATGGCACTTAGAGGCTTTTGCATCTGAACTCTATTTTATTAAGGCTTGATCACCTTTGATTTACAAACTCTAAATTTCACTTTCAGGCTGCCCAGGTATTCTCAGATACATTTTCTAGCCAGCATTTAATGCCTATTAGATCAGTAGTTACCATAGTTGGATTATAGTTAGAATCGTTTGTGAAAATTATTTTTATCTGCTACACAAACAATTCTTCTCAGACCAAATTTGAAAACGATGAAAATATTAAAGGACATACAAAAATAAAACAAGCTTTCAGATATATTATGATTTTCATTATTTATTTATTTTTTTATATAATTTCCCCGAAGCTTTCCTTCCTAGCTCAAAAGCAACCATCTGCACCAGTCTCACAATATGACTATGGGTAGGTAAGCTAGTTTTATTCGTATGCGAGTAATCAATTACAAAGGAAATCGTAATATTGAAGTTATAAGTTTATGCTCAATTAAAAAGATGTGGGAATTATTTGTTTTCGAAATGATAAGTGAAAATTTAAGCAAAACATTACTTCCCTGACCGGGAATCGAACCCGGGCCGCGGCGGTGAGAGCGCCGAATCCTAACCACTAGACCACCAGGGATGCTTGAGTGAACAGTCGTTAAATCTATATAAAACAAACTACCGAACTTATTAAAATACTACACGTTATATGTAATAATTTTATGCATTTATTGATATTTTATACGGTATTATGCACATAATGTGTTAGAAGACCAAATCTTGCAAACACTTTCGTTGTTTCTGAACATTTTCAGAAAGAAAGCACCAACCCCTCCGTCCTTGATTTCGCTGGTTTGATCCGGTTCCACGCAGAGGTTACTATATAGAGGAGAGAGAGACGCCCCGCCTCCATTTAAACGTCTCTGTATAAATGTCAGCGAACGAGTTGTTTTTGTTAGACAGCATTGCGGTAGTTATTTCCTGACGTGGAGGGTCTTATCCATCCAAACCTTTTCAAATGGGCCCCATCGCCTAGCGTTTTCTCCCCAAAGCCTCCGACGGAATCGAGCAGGGTGCTTTAATAACATCAGCACGAGGGCAAAAGAAGGTGAGGATGTGGTCTTACAACTAATATTTTAGCAGAGTGCGTTAGTCAAACACCGTTAATGCTCTGCATCTTGATGTAGTGCTGTACATATGCATGTTTTCTCATGTTTGGGGCAAAATGTTTCTTTTGTGAGTAAATGACCATGCCTCTCAGACAGACTCAACTCCCAAAAATGATATGGGCTTACTGTAAATAACGTTAACTTCCTCGCGTAACGTTAGTCTTTTGAAACATGCGATGGAAGTCTTTTTCGTAATGAATACCTTGTGTGGCATAATGTCACTTTGGTTAGTATTGTGGTTTGACACTAAAACATGAGTAACCCTTACAATAACAATATCTAACCAAAACAAGGTTTCAAACCACACATAGTAATGCAAACTCTTAAATGCCTTCTTTTGGGTCGATCTGTATTCATTCGAAGCTATTTTTTCAGGGTTAAGATGGTAAATGATAATCTGTTGGCCACAGAAGCTGTCATATTTGACCAAATCTCTTTTTGCTCTCCTCACAGGGTTTCAAGTCACGATTTACACCAGTCTGTAAAATGGCAGCCATCCCAGCTAGTGGTTCTCTTGTTGCCACTCATGACTACTACAGAAGTAAGTAGCCTTGATGACTGTTATCGTAAATGCACCATTAAAAGTTGATGTTATACTGAGAATTTGGCTTATAAGACCGTTTCTTCTCAGGGCGCATTGGCTCTACATCCAGTAGCAGCTCATGTGGCAGTTCAGAGTACAGTGGGGAGGTTATTCCACATCACCCAGGTCATTTGCATTTCATTTCAATCTCCTCAAACCCCTTTACTAAATCAATATTTTATTGCAACAGTTGAGACCATTTACATGCATTATACAACCATTTGCACAGTCACCACCCACATCAGCTGTTTAAATGGGTGTCCTTCTGATTGTTTTGGGTAATCAACTTTTGATGAAGTCACTTCATTGAATTTAGAAAAAGCACTTTTGCTTCGTCATCTGGCAGGGCTTGCATTAGGCTGTTGTCTTCACCTGACTGCATACATGGATATGTCTTTGTTTATAGACTCTTTTAACAGTGATTGTGTTAGTGCTTGTGTATTTATCTACTAAATCAATTAAAAGATTAGGAAAGACTGGTGGTCCTTTGTTCTGACCTGTTTAATTGTGCTTTAGGTCTGCCCAAACAGGATTCTGGTCATTGGTGGTCCAGTTTCTTCTTTGGGAAGCAGAACCAGCCTGGTATGGGAACTCTTACTGAGGAGGCGCAGCAGAAGTGAGTCACTGGATTGAGTTTCACCTAAATTGGTGCATGTAACATGAAGGCCTTGCCAAGTGCTGTTTTGAAATGCCTATGCAGTTGCAAATTTGTAGTGGGGTATCAGTTCGTCGTATCAATGGCTACAATTCTTAATCTGGTTGTCTCTCTGCAGGTCAGGGTTGGTGAGCGTGACCAATGGGCAGGTGACATGTGTCGCCCGGGAGATGGTGATGAGGCAGGCGAGCGAATGTAGCGATGGAGGCAAGTCGGAGGCGGGGAGTTCTCCTCATTCCTGAATCCGAGACCAGATCAGGACACCAACGCTAGGGGATGGAAATGGTTCCTTTTCTTTTCTTTTTTTTATTTCCCATCCATTTAATGGGCTGTTTTAGTACTTTTTCTTTTTTGTATTCATTGTTTTATATATAAATATGTCACGTAATAAATGGAAGAGCTGAAACTTGCAAAAAGAATTTTGTACATTTTTACACATCCATAACTCTGGATATTTTGTTACTTGTTATTGTCTTTACCTGTGTTTTTTCAGCACAATAAATGGTCTTAAACAGCCTACTTCTGCTACTGGACTTTGTTTGTGTATATATAATAAATTAACCATACACCATTTTGAGGGAAAAGACCTCCTTTCCAAAAATCCTTAACTATGCATTTAGTAGTTTACTGGAAGGTGCAGTTACAATGCAACGATAAAAGCTGAGAAATATATGGGTTCTTGAGGAGAAACTGCATTCATTGTCCATTGCTTTTGCACGTGGTTGGTTTATATATTATAACCTGTAATTATGCGTTTTGTATGCACGAAGATTACAGCTGATTTATACCAAATTAATTGTAAATGTGCTGTGGAGGAAATGCTCCTGCATTTTGTTAATTAAAAAAAAAAAATCAGAATATGTAGCATGCCGCAACTAAATGCAGCGAATCCACTTTCAACTTGTACAGACTATTTGAAAGTAACTGAGGGAGACAAAGTGTCATGACCATGAAGAACTGCCCTTGAGTGAAATGTCAAATCCCCTTATAGAAAATCGATCCAACAAATTTTAAAAAGCCAACATTTAGTTTAATTCAAATAAATGCATAGTGTTCCGCATCCTTTTGAACAGGTTGAGCTGTAGATACAGGAAATTGAAATAGGGTCAATGTGCTCTTGAGTGGAATAAAGCATTTTAAAGACATTTTATTAAATTAGTGTTACGTTTGTGGTGTAGATAAAGAAAGACATATGCAAAAAGGTTCCACTTCAATGATTTACTCAAAAATAAAACAAACAGGTTCAGGCAGGCAATTGGTACACACACACACACAAACACAGTAACATTAACAAGAACCAACCAGGACTGACTGAACTGAGCAAACTAAATACAAACACAAATGAACACTAACAAGGTGACGACAGCTGACACAAATCAGGACGATGAACAGGTGGATGATTGAGGGAGTGAATTCAGGTGTGGAGACAAGAGGATGCTGGGAAAAGTAGTGAAGATAACGAAGACAGAATGGCACAGACGAGGACTGTGACATTACTCCCCCCTCCCGGTAAGCGTGACCTCATGCCGTAGAACGGGTGGGCGCCCTGAAGGCTGGCCAGGGCGTGGCCAAACAGGAACAGGAAGCCTCCAGGGCGGATCAGGAAGTGCAGGCAGCCAGGGTGAATCAGGAAGTGGCCCTCTGGCAGGGCTGTCTCGGCGGGACGAGACTCTGGCAGGGCTGGACGGTGTTGGGCTGGACTGGTGTTACCGTGAGGGACGAACCACAGACCCAAGGCGCCCTGTCCAGAAACTCAGAGAACGGCAGGTTTAGGTCCCCGAGCAGCAGTAACTGGGCTAACGGATCATCCAGACCACTCCAGGACCGCTGCTTAAGGAAATCTTCCTCCCAGAATATGTCTTGGTGAAGGTGAATATATCCTCAATGAATTCCTCCAGTGAGGCCCCATTCTGGTCATAGATGAAAGCCTCAATCTGGTTGTCCATCTTTTGTGTGGTCGGTGTTACGGTTGTGGTGAAGATAAAGAAAGACAGATGCAAAAAGACTCCACTTCAACGATTTACACAAAAATAAAACAACAAAAAGGTTCAGGCAGGCAACTGGTACACACACAAAAACACAGTAACAAGAACCCGCCAAGACTGACTGAACTGAGCAAACTAAATACAAATACAAACACAAATGAACACTAACAAGGTGACGACAGGTGACACAAGATGATCAAGATGATGAACAGGTGGATGATTGAGGGAGTGAGTTCAGGTGTGGAGACAAGAGGATGGTGGGAAGTGTAGTGAAGATGACGAAGACAGAATGGTGCAGACGAGGACTGTGGCAATTAGTGCATTGCTTTCTGAATAGAATAGAATTTTAATACTTGGACATGGTTTATGAAACCACAAAAGGACAGAACGTAGTGCTTGTGGGCTTCAACATATACAGGGTGGGCGGTAGACCAAACAATGATTAATGGAAACTTGTTCTGTAGAGATGACGTTGTATGGCTTTGTTCCCATGTGTACATGGATTTTCCAGGTCACCAAGTTCCGATGGTTGGTTAGATACATGGAAAAGCCTCTTTGTGGCATGCTGACTCTGTTCTTTTTCAGGCTTCATTTTTCCTTTGTTCGCAGCCACAGGTCCCAACTAAGAGACGTGACAGGTGCTGTGATTGGTAGTTTACTACTTTTTAAAATGTAGAATTAAAGACAAATCCATTTTCTCAATTTGCCATTGGCTATTTTCTATTAACGCAATAGATACATTTCTTATGAATTTGAATGATGAAAGAGCAAGATCTCCAAAATTAAAAACAATATTATAAATTATTCTTTGTCAAATCACGTTACATTTCAGGTTGGTCCAGCTGAGGCGCATGCAAAATAATAATAAAAAACAGGTAATGGCTATGTTAAAAAAACTAGACCGTCTTCCTATAGTCATATTGTAAGCTGTAATTTCTCTAATTCATTATTTAGGAGAGGTCCATCTCTTCCTCATACTGCTGGTGGGAATAGTCTTTGCGTAAATTAAGCAGAGTGAATGCAACACATGACTAAATGGATATTACACAGTATAATTATACACCTGTTCAAAAGTTTTGTTGTTTTCTAACATGCAAGTCTTCTGTGGCCAATGCAAAAAAAGAAAAGCTAATAATCAGCAACCTTTTTACCCCCAGCACTCTATGCAATATTATTGTGCAGGTGTCTACTTGACCACACAATCAGCAGGACCTATCCGTTTGGAAGGGGTTTCGCTTGATGTCTGGCTCCTTAAACCCAAATTTATTGTCCAGCGATTGTTCATAGGCCCTGAGAAATCTGCATTCAGACAGGAAGACAGGAATGAAGAGACATTCTTGTCAGAAGTGATAAATGTACATCTAGTTAGATCAACAGATCTCAGATTCTCAGTTGAACTTCTACCATACCTTGGAGTTTGGATTTGGTCAACCAGACAGTCACTTGTCTTTGCTTTGGTTCCATTAAGTTATCAGAAAGACTACTGGCTGCCTTCATTTTGTCTGTTGGGTAGATACCTGCAAACAAAAACAATCACACAAATAAACACTGAGAAAATCCTCTGAAAATCTGAATCTGCACTTTATTCAGCATTGTTAAATATTTTCAAATTAGTCCCCCGTGGTGAAAATTCAGCTTTTAATTTTGTTTATGTCTATGTGAAGAGTTCAGATGCAAAAGCCTCTAAATGCCATTTGAAATTTTCTTTTTTAATGATGATTTTTATCAAACTTGTATATTTGAGTTCAGTAATTTCACTTAAATAACAATTAATAGGTAATTATCATTGCCATTTAAGTGAAATCACTGAACTTAAATATACAAGCTTGATAAAAATTATCATTCTAGAAGAAAATTTCAAATGGCACTTAGAGGCTTTTGCATCTGAACTCTTCATGTGGTGTTTTTTATGCTTACAACCAACCATGTGCAAATTCAACATGAATTGAATATTTTCTCCTTAAAACTGCAGTTATCTAAAGACAGTCCAGGGTTTTTGATGTCCTTGTGACCAATCAGGATCTCAGTGGATCTTTGAGCTGGTGCGAGTGAGAGGAGGCGGGGCTAATTTGCATAATTATAGAAATGCATTCACTAGATGAGGCAAGGGTGTAGAGTTACATTCTAGCTCTCTTAAAGGCATGAATACATTTTTCCAAGGGAAAATCTTTTAAATATCTAATTTTGGTTTTATATCACTAGGTACTAAAACATAATAAGAAATAATAGAAAACAAAAATGTTTTCTATTATTTCTAATTATGTTTTAGTACCCAGTAATGTTTAAGCAATGTAATTAGGTCTATTTCTGTCAATTCTCAAAAAGAGGAGCAATGCTTTTATTTGTTCAACAAAAAGTCAATGACTATGTCAGTTGATAAGGCTAAAATAGGAACAGTGTGTGCTAATAAACAGAGAACAGAGCTTTGGGAAACTGCAGACATTCACATTACACGTGTCCTATTGCTGGTTAAACATCGGAGAGCTAAAAATAGCGCTGCACTTACTCCGATAAAACTCATTCCGAGCGAGCAGACACACGGGGGCATTTACGGTGGTCATGGTCAGCTTTTATGTGTAAATATGACAGAACCAAATGCTTGGAAATGGAAGTGTTCTTTGGAACCTGGAAAAAAAAATAGCAAAAGAGGTGTAAGGTCAGTGCTGAACAAACTTTAATTGTTTTATGGTCTGGGAACAAATATCCTCATCAGAGCGACATAAACATGAAAAAAATTCTGGGAAAAAAACTGGTCAAAGTCCATTTTGGAAAACTAAAATCTCTTATCATACTTTAGATAGAACAAGACCAAACTTGTTGACGCCACATAAAACAAACATGCTGAGTGTGGATAGATGCATCACAGTGTCAAAAGTCATGGAAAGAACCTTTGTCCCAGTTTTGCTCAAATTTGTAAACAGAATCTGCTAGCGTAGGGTTGCTGTGCACTTAAGCTAGCATGTGTATGTGCAACCCGTAAATATGTTTGTGTTTGCGTGAGCAAAATCAATGTTGTTCTGAGTAGCAACATGGCTGTGATTTCGTCCACAGATAGTTTCTAAATGAATCAGTGTTTTTGAACAAATCGGGTTGAGTGATTGATTCAGTGACTGAGAGTCACTTGTCGCCACCTACTCGGAGTCAATGTAACTCACAGAAAGATATGTATGTTATGTCTGCCTGAAGCAAAATAGGGCTAAAAATGGCTGACATTGCTTTAAGATTTGGCATAACTCCTGTTTGACAGACAGCTTACTCTTTGTCTTCAGGGTGTGTTGAAGTATTACTTTTCAAATTCTAAAAAATCCCAACCTTTTCACAAACAGTCTGAGAGAGGACAGTATGTGATCATAGCTGGATGATGCTAATTATGGGAATGAACTTTGCTCTATATAGCCAGCCAGTGTTTAATTTGATCTTGTCTAATGGGGGCCTTGTTTTGATGCTGAATATAAAAAACAATGCTTCTCAACAGATGGTTCTTTTTTTAATTTTCTTTCTTTTTAGCCTGTTTAGGCTCTCTTAAGCACTTAATCCTTCACTGAGTCAACATGAAATTGGTCTTGAACACAAACGCCTTTGTGTAAAGGTGTAATCCACAGTGACAAAACGCCAATGAAAACTACGCTTCATCAGCACACTGATCATATTAAAGAGTGAAGCAGTGAGGGATTAAATGAAAACTTGATGTGGTTTGATCTCATTTGATAGATCATAAAATGTTATAGCAGCACATTAGAGATGTCTGGAATTGAATAAAGAGGCAGCAGTCTGAAAAGTTAATGGAAAAGGGTGTCATTTTTCTACAAAGTTCGATGTCCTCTGGGCAGTTTACAAAGACCAAAAGACAAAAGTTTTTCTGTGAATTAATATATGTGTTGGGCAGTTGTATGAGAGCAAGAGAAAGATGTGAAAATTTCCCTGCTTAACTCCATCCGCAGTAAAACAAAACACATTAACAAGCCCCATTTATAACTAAAAATTAAAAACAATTCAAAAACTCCTGGACAAATGCAATTTTCAGAAACCTGCTTGGTTAGTATCATGTCACCCTATTAGACATATCTAGGTCAGTTTATATATATACAGCCTGTGGTTATATATATAGTCGGCTTAATGTTTTTAACGCTCCTTCAAATCTAAAAACAGTCATGTTGCTGATTATATCTGCCAATCAGCTATTTAATAGAAAGGCAGCTTGAAAGTCCATGCATTATGCCTTGATCTTATCTTTAAGTGGACCTTGCCTTTCTGTAGGCTGTCTGTCATGTGTAAAATCCTTAAAGTCCAATGGCAGTATAAACGTCCCAGAAAAATACTTTTTAAATCTTGTGAAGAATGGAAAGGAATCAATGAGCATATCCAAACACAGATGAGGCTGTAGGTTTATGTTTCATATTTTATAACCCCTCCTTTGCTCCAGGCTCAAGGACTGAAAAGCCATTTGCTAAGGAGCTGAAGGTCCCACCCTGAGGAATGCTTTCTTGACCAGTTGGGAAAGACTTTGGGATCAAGGAACGGTTGGGATCTTCCGATTCTCGCCAATGAATTGCGCAAGAGATAAGCTTACTTTTACACATGAAAGCTACTGATCTGAATAGACTTTTAGTACTTATTGTAAGCACACTGCCGGCAGATTATGTTTGTTTTTGTTGCCTTTTGTTGTAATTATGTGTATAATTGCATTGCAGGTCTTTGAGATTAGAGAAAACCCTGCAAGAAGCCACCAATCCACTTTGAGCTATATTCTCGATGGCAAGAAAAACAGGACTATGCATGTGACGTGCTGCTAAAGAGTCATGAACAGGAGGAGTCATTGGGATGAAGCATGTACTTCTTCTGTTTACTCTCCTACCTTTTATTTTAAAGGTCATTCTGTATAAAGGTTATTGGTGGGCAGAGAATAGAATGGGGGAAAGCAGGAGAAATAGGTGCAGAGTATGAATAAATAAGGCCTTCGGCTGCCCTTCAGAAAAATTCAGACGAGGCAGTTTTGTGTTGAGATGTTCTTACAATAAGGACGTAGTGACTAGTGCTTATTATATTGATGAGATTAAGATCGGTGTTCAAATCTCTATAATTAATCTAAATTTTTTTTTGCATCCACAATGTTTCCAGGAATTACAAAATGGCAAATTGTTATTAATATTTGAAGCATAAAGCTGAAATATGCAGATTGTGCCCCATTAGTTGATCAAACAATTTGTCCATTGAACAAATCTTTTTTTTTTTTGCCATTTTTATCAAGCTTGTATATTCAAGTTCAATAATTTCACTTAAATGGCAATGAAGATTACCTATTAATTGTCATTTAAGTGAAATTACCTAACTTAAATCTACAAGCTTGATAAAAATGGTCATTTTAGAAGAAAATTTCAAATGGCATTTAGAGGCTTTTGCATCTGAACTCTTCATATATTCTCTATATTTTCTTTTCTGCTCGGGTTTCTGTAAGTTTCACAAAGTCAAATTTAAGACCTTTTTAAGACCATTATGAATTAATTTTAAGACCTATGTAACGACAAAAAAAAAAAAAAAAAAAAAAACGAAAAAGGAAACATGTAACGAGTCTCAAAATTATTCGCCAAGTAATTTAATTTATTCAAACTGAATATCAGCAACAAATTAGTTATGTTTCTGTTTCAGGAAAATTAAGACACGTTTAAAATTATTTAAGACCATGAACACAATACTTCAGCAAATTTAAGACTTTTTAAGACCTTAAATTGTGATTTTTAAATTTTAGACTTTTTTTTAGACTTTTTAAGACCCCGTGGAAACCCTGAATAAAGAAAGTCATACAATTTTGGGGTGAGGGTGAAATGATGATGGATTAATTTTTTTCAGGAGAACTATCCCTTTAACATTAACACACTAAAATCATTTTGTTTTTTTGTTTTGTTTTTTTCCTATGGTATTTCTACAGAGCTATTAGTTTGTTTTTTTTAAATTCCCATTATAAATTACTGTTACTACTAGGCCTAAGGTACAGCTACTACAACTCCTTTCCCAAACCATCCAACAGGCAGAAATCCCTTAATTTATATGACTTATTCCTCAATCAAACTTTAAATTTAAAGGATCAAGAAGGTTAATTAAATATTAAGACCTTAAATTAGACAGGATTAAACCTGAAAGTACACCCACATGATCGCACAGATGAAACAGTACATGGCCGCGGCAGTTTTACAGTGTTGTGGGTGCAGTGTGGGTAACACTGCACTCACAACACTGTAAAAACTTTGGCTTGGTGCCAGTTACAAAGGTTAGTGGGTGCAAGTTTATTTGTGGTTGACCTCAATTGACTGTATAATTTTGCAAAAGAGCAACATGAAACCTGCTGCTATATTCATAAATACAGACATTTCCAACACTGTTAATATCTCCATCCACTGAATGTTGGCAGCATAAGGTCATGTAAACTGCTTAGTTAGTTGCGAGGTGTTGCCTTCATTATTGTCACATCATCACTCATGTGGTCAGCATTATGCTGGCACACACATGCCGCTGCTCGGGGAAGCCATGCAGGTGCATGACCTATTTTCAAATATAAAAGCACTCTTTTTAACCGTCGAGTCACAAAAGTGATAGATTTAAGCAGCCATTAGAGTGCGAGGCATATGCAAAATATAAATGCGTTATTATTATTATAAACTTAGATTACACAAGTAAAAAGAAATTGCTTCAGGCATTTCAAAACTGTATATCAAATATGTTGACTTAAACTTACTTCAAAATCAGTTTAAGTTAAAAAATAATTAAATTGAAGTGGAAAATACTCATAAGCTCTTGCAAATATTTTATAAGATAAGCTTAATTTGTGGGGCCATTGGCCATGTAATGGCTTTTCTACTAAGAATGAATCTAGGTTTGAATTTTTGTGACTAGGCCTAATATTTTTTATGTTACCTCATGTAAACGTTATTCAAAAGTGCAGGTACCAAGCCTGACCCAGAATCCAGTCGTAATTTCCCTAATAGCTATAATCACTAATCCGTTTAAATAATTAAGTGCAAACAATAATACATGAATCACATGGAATTGCCTACTTGCAACCACTTTAGTGCAATCACATGACTTCCCAGAGAAAGAAGTACAATTACTTTACTTGAGCCAAAAAGTTTGTTTGTTTTCTAAGCTCAAACTTAAGACAAACGAGAAGTCAGATTGATCGATTTTCCAGTGAAGTGAAAGCAGCAGGTTTACAGGGGAAAGAGTATCTACTCTACACGCAATCGCCTCTGCCATAACGACCTATTGGATTTCATTAAACCAAGAAAAATGTAATTTGTTCTATTGACGATCACTGAAAAATGGTCTATTATTTAAAATGGAAAAAACATTTATTATTTTCAAGGTGAAAAGGATTCATTTGCCTTGATCCACGCCGAAGAAAACGTCTAAATGTCACGTTTTTAATGAAGCAGCTTAATGAGTAAAATATCTATTTTTCCGGTGTCCCCCTCGTTTGAGTAAAAGGTACGCTAAAACAACGTATTACATCGACGTTAAGCCGCGTTAACCTTGTTAACCATAACCTTTTAAATACTCGACCTAGTTCCGTTGTTTGTACGGGACTCCTGTAACTTCAAGTGCCCAACCCGGTATCACGACAAGACGTGAAATAATCACGTTGGTCCACTTTGGAAAAGTTCTAAGGTCTAAGTCCCATGGCCGTTTTTTTTTGTGTGCAAAAAATAAGTTTCTCCAATCTTCTTGAAACTCTGGATTCTGATAAAGGGCCATGTGACTTAGACTTGAGTGCAAAAATAGAGGTTCTAGACCCTTCCAGAGCTGAGATATTGGTATATTTATAATGGCATAAATGCTACGTGGGATCTCAATATCTCAGCTCTGGAAGGGTCTAGAGCCTCCATTTTTGCACTCAAGTCTAAGTCCCATGGCCCTCTATTAGAATCCATAATTTCAAGAAGATCAGAGCAACTCAAAATTTCGACCCGAAAAAAAAAAAACGACAGTGGTACCCCTTTTGTTTTGTTTTTTTTTTTGTGCAAAAAAATAAGTTTCTCCAATCTTCTTGAAGCTATGGCTTCTGATAGAGGGCCATGGGACTTAGACCTGAGTGCAAAAATGGAGCCTCTAGACCCTTCCAGAGCTGAGATATCGAAACTCAAAAATTCGACCCGAAAAAAAAAACCGACAGTGGTACCCCTTTCGTTTTTTTTTTTTCAGGCGAAAAATTAAGTTTATCCAATCTTCTCAAAACTCTGGATTATGATAGAGGGCTGTGAGACTTTGACCTGAGTGCAAAAATGGAGGCTCTAGACCCTTCCAGAGCTGAGATATCAAAATTCAAAATTTCGACCCGAAAAAAACCGACAGTGTTACCCCTTACGTTTTTTTTCATTTTTGGGCAAAAAATTAAGTTTCTCCAATCTTCTCAAAACTCTGGATTATGATAGAGGGCTGTGAGACTTTGACCTGAGTGCAAAAATGGAGGCTCTAGACCCTTCCAGAGCTGAGATATCAAAATTCAAAATTTCGACCCGAAAAAAAAACGACAGTGTTACCCCTTACGTTTTTTTTCATTTTCGGGCGAAAAATTAAGTTTCTCTAATCTTCTCAAAACTCTGGATTATGATAGAGGGCTGTGAGACTTTGACCTGAGTGTAAAAATGGAGGCTTTAGACCCTTCCAGAGCTGAGATATAAAAATTCAAAATTTCGACCCGAAAAAAAAAACGACAGTGTTACCCCTTACGTTTTTTTTTCATTTTTGGGCAAAAAATTAAGTTTCTCCAATCTTCTCAAAACTCTGGATTATGATAGAGGGCTGTGAGACTTTGACCTGAGTGCAAAAATGGAGGCTCTAGACCCTTCCAGAGCTGAGATATCGAAACTCAAAATTTCGACCCGAAAAAAAAACGACAGTGTTACCCCTTACGTTTTTTTTTTTCATTTTCGGGCGAAAAATTAAGTTTCTCCAATCTTCTCAAAACTCTGGATTATGATAGAGGGCTGTGAGACTTTGACCTGAGTGCAAAAATGGAGGCTCTAGACCCTTCCAGAGCTGAGATATCGAAACTCAAAATTTCGACCCGAAAAAAAAACGACAGTGTTACCCCTTACGTTTTTTTTTTTCATTTTCGGGCGAAAAATTAAGTTTCTCCAATCTTCTCAAAACTCTGGATTATGATAGAGGGCTGTGAGACTTTGACCTGAGTGCAAAAATGGAGGCTCTAGACCCTTCCAGAGCTGAGATATCAAAATTCAAAATTTCGACCCGAAAAAAAAACGACAGTGTTACCCCTTACGTTTTTTTTTTCATTTTTGGGCAAAAAATTAAGTTTCTCCAATCTTCTCAAAACTCTGGATTATGATAGAGGGCTGTGAGACTTTGACCTGAGTGGAAAAATGGAGGCTCTAGACCCTTCCAGAGCTGAGATATCAAAATTCAAAATTTCGACCCGAAAAAAAAAACGACAGTGTAACCCCTTACGTTTTTTTTCATTTTTGGGCGAAAAATTAAGTTTCTCCAATCTTCTCAAAACTCTGGATTATGATAGAGGGCTGTGAGACTTTGACCTGAGTGTAAAAATGGAGGCTTTAGACCCTTCCAGAGCTGAGATATCAAAATTCAAAATTTCGACCCGAAAAAAAAAAACGACAGTGTTACCCCTTATGTTTTTTTTTCATTTTTGGGCGAAAAATTAAGTTTCTCCAATCTTCTCAAAACTCTGGATTATGATAGAGGGCTGTGAGACTTTGACCTGAGTGCAAAAATGGAGGCTCTAGACCCTTCCAGAGCTGAGATATCGAAACTCAAAATTTCGACCCGAAAAAAAAACGACAGTGTTACCCCTTATGTTTTTTTTCATTTTCGGGCGAAAAATTAAGTTTCTCCAATCTTCTCAAATCTCTGGATTATGATAGAGGGCTGTGAGACTTTGACCTGAGTGCAAAAATGGAGGCTCTAGACCCTTCCAGAGCTGAGATATCAAAATTCAAAATTTCGACCGAAAAAAAAAAACGACAGTGTTACCCCTTACGTTTTTTTTCATTTTTGGGCAAAAAATTAAGTTTCTCCAATCTTCTCAAAACTCTGGATTATGATAGAGGGCTGTGAGACTTTGACCTGAGTGCAAAAATGGAGGCTCTAGACCCTTCCAGAGCTGAGATATCAAAATTCAAAATTTCGACCCGAAAAAAAAACGACAGTGTTACCCCTTACGATTTTTTTCATTTTTGGGCGAAAAATTAAGTTTCTCCAATCTTCTCAAAACTCTGGATTATGATAGAGGGCTGTGAGACTTTGACCTGAGTGCAAAAATGGAGGCTCTAGACCCTTCCAGAGCTGAGATATCGAAACTCAAAATTTCGACCCGAAAAAAAAACGACAGTGTTACCCCTTACGTTTTTTTTCATTTTCGGGCGAAAAATTAAGTTTCTCCAATCTTCTCAAAACTCTGGATTATGATAGAGGGCTGTGAGACTTTGACCTGAGTGCAAAAATGGAGGCTCTAGACCCTTCCAGAGCTGAGATATCAAAATTCAAAATTTCGACCCGAAAAAAAAACGACAGTGTTACCCCTTACGTTTTTTTTCATTTTTGGGCAAAAAATTAAGTTTCTCCAATCTTCTCAAAACTCTGGATTATGATAGAGGGCTGTGAGACTTTGACCTGAGTGCAAAAATGGAGGCTCTAGACCCTTCCAGAGCTGAGATATCAAAATTCAAAATTTCGACCCGAAAAAAACCGACAGTGTTACCCCTTACGTTTTTTTTCATTTTTGGGCAAAAAATTAAGTTTCTCCAATCTTCTCAAAACTCTGGATTATGATAGAGGGCTGTGAGACTTTGACCTGAGTGCAAAAATGGAGGCTCTAGACCCTTCCAGAGCTGAGATATCAAAATTCAAAATTTCGACCCGAAAAAAAAAACGACAGTGTTACCCCTTACGTTTTTTTTCATTTTCGGGCGAAAAATTAAGTTTCTCCAATCTTCTCAAAACTCTGGATTATGATAGAGGGCTGTGAGACTTTGACCTGAGTGCAAAAATGGAAGCTCTAGACCCTTCCAGAGCTGAGATATAAAAATTCAAAATTTCGACCCGAAAAAAAAAACGACAGTGTTACCCCTTACGTTTTTTTTTCATTTTTGGGCAAAAAATTAAGTTTCTCCAATCTTCTCAAAACTCTGGATTATGATAGAGGGCTGTGAGACTTTGACCTGAGTGCAAAAATGGAGGCTCTAGACCCTTCCAGAGCTGAGATATCGAAACTCAAAATTTCGACCCGAAAAAAAAACGACAGTGTTACCCCTTATGTTTTTTTTCATTTTCGGGCGAAAAATTAAGTTTCTCCAATCTTCTCAAAACTCTGGATTATGATAGAGGGCTGTGAGACTTTGACCTGAGTGCAAAAATGGAAGCTCTAGACCCTTCCAGAGCTGAGATATAAAAATTCAAAATTTCGACCCGAAAAAAAAAAACGACAGTGTTACCCCTTACGTTTTTTTTTTCATTTTTGGGCAAAAAATTAAGTTTCTCCAATCTTCTCAAAACTCTGGATTATGATAGAGGGCTGTGAGACTTTGACCTGAGTGCAAAAATGGAGGCTCTAGACCCTTCCAGAGCTGAGATATCGAAACTCAAAATTTCGACCCGAAAAAAAAACGACAGTGTTACCCCTTATGTTTTTTTTCATTTTCGGGCGAAAAATTAAGTTTCTCCAATCTTCTCAAAACTCTGGATTATGATAGAGGGCTGTGAGACTTTGACCTGAGTGCAAAAATGGAGGCTCTAGACCCTTCCAGAGCTGAGATATCAAAATTCAAAATTTCGACCGAAAAAAAAAAACGACAGTGTTACCCCTTACGGTTTTTTTCATTTTTGGGCAAAAAATTAAGTTTCTCCAATCTTCTCAAAACTCTGGATTATGATAGAGGGCTGTGAGACTTTGACCTGAGTGCAAAAATGGAGGCTCTAGACCCTTCCAAAGCTGAGATATCAAAATTCAAAATTTCGACCCGAAAAAAAAACGACAGTGTTACCCCTTACGATTTTTTTCATTTTTGGGCGAAAAATTAAGTTTCTCCAATCTTCTCGAAACTCTGGATTATGATAGAGGGCTGTGAGACTTTGACCTGAGTGCAAAAATGGAGGCTCTAGACCCTTCCAGAGCTGAGATATCGAAACTCAAAATTTCGACCCGAAAAAAAAACGACAGTGTTACCCCTTACGTTTTTTTTCATTTTCGGGCGAAAAATTAAGTTTCTCCAATCTTCTCAAAACTCTGGATTATGATAGAGGGCTGTGAGACTTTGACCTGAGTGCAAAAATGGAGGCTCTAGACCCTTCCAGAGCTGAGATATCAAAATTCAAAATTTCGACCCGAAAAAAAAAACGACAGTGTTACCCCTTACGTTTTTTTTCATTTTTGGGCAAAAAATTAAGTTTCTCCAATCTTCTCAAAACTCTGGATTATGATAGAGGGCTGTGAGACTTTGACCTGAGTGCAAAAATGGAGGCTCTAGACCCTTCCAGAGCTGAGATATCAAAATTCAAAATTTCGACCCGAAAAAAAAACGACAGTGTTACCCCTTACGTTTTTTTTCATTTTCGGGCGAAAAATTAAGTTTCTCCAATCTTCTCAAAACTCTGGATTATGATAGAGGGCTGTGAGACTTTGACCTGAGTGCAAAAATGGAGGCTCTAGACCCTTCCAGAGCTGAGATATCGAAACTCAAAATTTCGACCCGAAAAAAAAAAACGACAGTGTTACCCCTTACGTTTTTTTTTCATTTTCGGGCGAAAAATTAAGTTTCTCCAATCTTCTCAAAACTCTGGATTATGATAGAGGGCTGTGAGACTTTGACCTGAGTGCAAAAATGGAGGCTCTAGACCCTTCCAGAGCTGAGATATCAAAATTCAAAATTTCGACCCGAAAAAAAAACGACAGTGTTACCCCTTACGTTTTTTTTCATTTTTGGGCAAAAAATTAAGTTTCTCCAATCTTCTCAAAACTCTGGATTATGATAGAGGGCTGTGAGACTTTGACCTGAGTGCAAAAATGGAGGCTCTAGACCCTTCCAGAGCTGAGATATCAAAATTCAAAATTTCGACCCGAAAAAAAAACGACAGTGTTACCCCTTACGTTTTTTTTCATTTTTGGGCAAAAAATTAAGTTTCTCCAATCTTCTCAAAACTCTGGATTATGATAGAGGGCTGTGAGACTTTGACCTGAGTGCAAAAATGGAGGCTCTAGACCCTTCCAGAGCTGAGATATCGAAACTCAAAATTTCAACCCGAAAAAAAAACGACAGTGTTACCCCTTACGTTTTTTTTTCATTTTCGGGCGAAAAATTAAGTTTCTCCAATCTTCTCAAAACTCTGGATTATGATAGAGGGCTGTGAGACTTTGACCTGAGTGCAAAAATGGAGGCTCTAGACCCTTCCAGAGCTGAGATATCAAAATTAAAAATTTCGACCCGAAAAAAAAACGACAGTGTTACCCCTTACGTTTTTTTTTCATTTTTGGGCAAAAAATTAAGTTTCTCCAATCTTCTCAAAACTCTGGATTATGATAGAGGGCTGTGAGACTTTGACCTGAGTGGAAAAATGGAGGCTCTAGACCCTTCCAGAGCTGAGATATCAAAATTCAAAATTTCGACCCGAAAAAAAAACGACAGTGTAACCCCTTACGTTTTTTTTCATTTTTGGGCGAAAAATTAAGTTTCTCCAATCTTCTCAAAACTCTGGATTATGATAGAGGGCTGTGAGACTTTGACCTGAGTGCAAAAATGGAGGCTCTAGACCCTTCCAGAGCTGAGATATCAAAATTCAAAATTTCGACCCGAAAAAAAAACGACAGTGTTACCCCTTACGTTTTTTTTTCATTTTTGGGCAAAAAATTAAGTTTCTCCAATCTTCTCAAAACTCTGGATTATGATAGAGGGCTGTGAGACTTTGACCTGAGTGGAAAAATGGAGGCTCTAGACCCTTCCAGAGCTGAGATATCAAAATTCAAAATTTCGACCCGAAAAAAAAACGACAGTGTAACCCCTTACGTTTTTTTTCATTTTTGGGCGAAAAATTAAGTTTCTCCAATCTTCTCAAAACTCTGGATTATGATAGAGGGCTGTGAGACTTTGACCTGAGTGTAAAAATGGAGGCTTTAGACCCTTCCAGAGCTGAGATATCAAAATTCAAAATTTCGACCCGAAAAAAAAAAAACGACAGTGTTACCCCTTATGTTTTTTTTTCATTTTTGGGCGAAAAATTAAGTTTCTCCAATCTTCTCAAAACTCTGGATTATGATAGAGGGCTGTGAGACTTTGACCTGAGTGGAAAAATGGAGGCTCTAGACCCTTCCAGAGCTGAGATATCAAAATTCAAAATTTCGACCCGAAAAAAAAACGACAGTGTAACCCCTTACGTTTTTTTTCATTTTTGGGCGAAAAATTAAGTTTCTCCAATCTTCTCAAAACTCTGGATTATGATAGAGGGCTGTGAGACTTTGACCTGAGTGTAAAAATGGAGGCTTTAGACCCTTCCAGAGCTGAGATATCAAAATTCAAAATTTCGACCCGAAAAAAAAAACGACAGTGTTACCCCTTATGTTTTTTTTTCATTTTTGGGCGAAAAATTAAGTTTCTCCAATCTTCTCAAAACTCTGGATTATGATAGAGGGCTGTGAGACTTTGACCTGAGTGCAAAAATGGAGGCTCTAGACCCTTCCAGAGCTGAGATGTCGAAACTCAAAATTTCGACCCGAAAAAAAAAACGACAGTGTTACCCCTTACGTTTTTTTTCATTTTCGGGCGAAAAATTAAGTTTCTCCAATCTTCTCAAAACTCTGGATTATGATAGAGGGCTGTGAGACTTTGACCTGAGTGCAAAAATGGAGGCTCTAGACCCTTCCAGAGCTGAGATATCAAAATTCTAAATTTCTACCCGAAAAAAAAACGACGGTGTTACCCCTTACGTTTTTTTTCATTTTTGGGCAAAAAATTAAGTTTCTCCAATCTTCTCAAAACTCTGGATTATGATAGAGGGCTGTGAGACTTTGACCTGAGTGCAAAAATGGAGGCTCTAGACCCTTCCAGAGCTGAGATATCAAAATTCAAAATTTCGACCCGAAAAAAAAAACGACAGTGTTACCCCTTATGTTTTTTTTCATTTTCGGGCGAAAAATTAAGTTTCTCCAATCTTCTCAAAACTCTGGATTATGATAGAGGGCTGTGAGACTTTGACCTGAGTGCAAAAATGGAGGCTCTAGACCCTTCCAGAGCTGAGATATCGAAACTCAAAATTTCGACCAGACAAAAAAAAACGACAGTGTTACCCCTTACGTTTTTTTTCATTTTCGGGCGAAAAATTAAGTTTCTCCAATCTTCTCAAAACTCTGGATTGTGATAGAGGGCTGTGAGACTTTGACCTGAGTGCAAAAATGGAGGCTCTAGACCCTTCCAGAGCTGAGATATCAAAATTCAAAATTTCGACCCGAAAAAACAACAACAGTGTTACCCCTTACGGTTTTTTTTCATTTTTGGGCAAAAAATTAAGTTTCTCCAATCTTCTCAAAACTCTGGATTATGATAGAGGGCTGTGAGACTTTGACCTGAGTGCAAAAATGGAGGCTCTAGACCCTTCCAGAGCTGAGATATCAAAATTCAAAATTTCGACCCGAAAAAAAAAACGACAGTGTTACCCCTTACGTTTTTTTTCATTTTCGGGCGAAAAATTAAGTTTCTCCAATCTTCTCAAAACTCTGGATTATGATAGAGGGCTGTGAGACTTTGACCTGAGTGCAAAAATGGAGGCTCTAGACCCTTCCAGAGCTGAGATATCAAAATTCAAAATTTCGACCGAAAAAAAAAACGACAGTGTTACCCCTTACGTTTTTTTTCATTTTTGGGCAAAAAATTAAGTTTCTCCAATCTTCTCAAAACTCTGGATTATGATAGAGGGCTGTGAGACTTTGACCTGAGTGGAAAAATGGAGGCTCTAGACCCTTCCAGAGCTGAGATATCAAAATTCAAAATTTCGACCCGAAAAAAAAACGACAGTGTAACCCCTTACGTTTTTTTTCATTTTTGGGCGAAAAATTAAGTTTCTCCAATCTTCTCAAAACTCTGGATTATGATAGAGGGCTGTGAGACTTTGACCTGAGTGTAAAAATGGAGGCTTTAGACCCTTCCAGAGCTGAGATATCAAAATTCAAAATTTCGACCCGAAAAAAAAAAAACGACAGTGTTACCCCTTACGTTTTTTTTCATTTTCGGGCGAAAAATTAAGTTTCTCCAATCTTCTCAAAACTCTGGATTATGATAGAGGGCTGTGAGACTTTGACCTGAGTGCAAAAATGGAGGCTCTAGACCCTTCCAGAGCTGAGATATCAAAATTCAAAATTTCGACCCGAAAAAAAAACGACAGTGTTACCCCTTATGTTTTTTTTCATTTTCGGGCGAAAAATTAAGTTTCTCCAATCTTCTCAAAACTCTGGATTATGATAGAGGGCTGTGAGACTTTGACCTGAGTGCAAAAATGGAGGCTCTAGACCCTTCCAGAGCTGAGATATCGAAACTCAAAATTTCGACCCGAAAAAAAAACGACAGTGTTACCCCTTACGTTTTTTTTCATTTTCGGGCGAAAAATTAAGTTTCTCCAATCTTCTCAAAACTCTGGATTGTGATAGAGGGCTGTGAGACTTTGACCTGAGTGCAAAAATGGAGGCTCTAGACCCTTCCAGAGCTGAGATATCAAAATTCAAAATTTCGACCCGAAAAAAAAAATGACAGTGTTACCCCTTACGTTTTTTTTTCATTTTTGGGCAAAAAATTAAGTTTCTCCAATCTTCTCAAAACTCTGGATTATGATAGAGGGCTGTGAGACTTTGACCTGAGTGCAAAAATGGAGGCTCTAGACCCTTCCAGAGCTGAGATATCAAAATTCAAAATTTCGACCCGAAAAAAAAAACGACAGTGTTACCCCTTACGTTTTTTTTCATTTTCGGGCGAAAAATTAAGTTTCTCCAATCTTCTCAAAACTCTGGATTATGATAGAGGGCTGTGAGACTTTGACCTGAGTGTAAAAATGGAGGCTCTAGACCCTTCCAGAGCTGAGATATCAAAATTCAAAATTTCGACCCGAAAAAAAAAAAACGACAGTGTTACCCCTTATGTTTTTTTTTCATTTTCGGGCGAAAAATTAAGTTTCTCCCATCTTCTCAAAACTCTGGATTATGATAGAGGGCTGTGAGACTTTGACCTGAGTGCAAAAATGGAGGCTCTAGACCCTTCCAGAGCTGAGATATCGAAACTCAAAATTTCGACCCGAAAAAAAAACGACAGTGTTACCCCTTACGTTTTTTTTTCATTTTTGGGCAAAAAATTAAGTTTCTCCAATCTTCTCAAAACTCTGGATTGTGATAGAGGGCTGTGAGACTTTGACCTGAGTGCAAAAATGGAGGCTCTAGACCCTTCCAGAGCTGAGATATCAAAATTCAAAATTTCGACCCGAAAAAACAACAACAGTGTTACCCCTTACGGTTTTTTTTCATTTTTGGGCAAAAAATTAAGTTTCTCCAATCTTCTCAAAACTCTGGATTATGATAGAGGGCTGTGAGACTTTGACCTGAGTGCAAAAATGGAGGCTCTAGACCCTTCCAGAGCTGAGATATCAAAATTCAAAATTTCGACCCGAAAAAAAAAACGACAGTGTTACCCCTTACGTTTTTTTTCATTTTCGGGCGAAAAATTAAGTTTCTCCAATCTTCTCAAAACTCTGGATTATGATAGAGGGCTGTGAGACTTTGACCTGAGTGCAAAAATGGAAGCTCTAGACCCTTCCAGAGCTGAGATATAAAAATTCAAAATTTCGACCCGAAAAAAAAAACGACAGTGTGACCCCTTACGTTTTTTTTCATTTTTGGGCAAAAAATTAAGTTTCTCCAATCTTCTCAAAACTCTGGATTATGATAGAGGGCTGTGAGACTTTGACCTGAGTGCAAAAATGGAGGCTCTAGACCCTTCCAGAGCTGAGATATCGAAACTCAAAATTTCGACCCGAAAAAAAAACGACAGTGTTACCCCTTATGTTTTTTTTCATTTTCGGGCGAAAAATTAAGTTTCTCCAATCTTCTCAAAACTCTGGATTATGATAGAGGGCTGTGAGACTTTGACCTGAGTGCAAAAATGGAGGCTCTAGACCCTTCCAGAGCTGAGATATCAAAATTCAAAATTTCGACCGAAAAAAAAACCGACAGTGTTACCCCTTACGTTTTTTTTCATTTTTGGGCAAAAAATTAAGTTTCTCCAATCTTCTCAAAACTCTGGATTATGATAGAGGGCTGTGAGACTTTGACCTGAGTGCAAAAATGGAGGCTCTAGACCCTTCCAGAGCTGAGATATCAAAATTCAAAATTTCGACCCGAAAAAAAAACGACAGTGTTACCCCTTACGATTTTTTTCATTTTTGGGCGAAAAATTAAGTTTCTCCAATCTTCTCAAAACTCTGGATTATGATAGAGGGCTGTGAGACTTTGACCTGAGTGCAAAAATGGAGGCTCTAGACCCTTCCAGAGCTGAGATATCGAAACTCAAAATTTCGACCCGAAAAAAAAAACGACAGTGTTACCCCTTACGTTTTTTTTCATTTTCGGGCGAAAAATTAAGTTTCTCCAATCTTCTCAAAACTCTGGATTATGATAGAGGGCTGTGAGACTTTAACCTGAGTGCAAAAATGGAGGCTCTAGACCCTTCCAGAGCTGAGATATCAAAATTCAAAATTTCGACCCGAAAAAAAAACGACAGTGTTACCCCTTACGTTTTTTTTCATTTTTGGGCAAAAAATTAAGTTTCTCCAATCTTCTCAAAACTCTGGATTATGATAGAGGGCTGTGAGACTTTGACCTGAGTGCAAAAATGGAGGCTCTAGACCCTTCCAGAGCTGAGATATCAAAATTCAAAATTTCGACCCGAAAAAAAAACGACAGTGTTACCCCTTACGTTTTTTTTCATTTTCGGGCGAAAAATTAAGTTTCTCCAATCTTCTCAAAACTCTGGATTATGATAGAGGGCTGTGAGACTTTGACCTGAGTGCAAAAATGGAGGCTCTAGACCCTTCCAGAGCTGAGATATCAAAATTCAAAATTTCGACCCGAAAAAAAAAACGACAGTGTTACCCCTTACGTTTTTTTTTTCATTTTTGGGCAAAAAATTAAGTTTCTCCAATCTTCTCAAAACTCTTGATTATGATAGAGGGCTGTGAGACTTTGACCTGAGTGTAAAAATGGAGGCTCTAGACCCTTCCAGAGCTGAGATATCAAAATTCAAAATTTCGACCCGAAAAAAAAAACGACAGTGTTACCCCTTATGTTTTTTTTTCATTTTCGGGCGAAAAATTAAGTTTCTCCCATCTTCTCAAAACTCTGGATTATGATAGAGGGCTGTGAGACTTTGACCTGAGTGCAAAAATGGAGGCTCTAGACCCTTCCAGAGCTGAGATATCGAAACTCAAAATTTCGACCCGAAAAAAAAACGACAGTGTTACCCCTTACGTTTTTTTTCATTTTCGGGCGAAAAATTAAGTTTCTCCAATCTTCTCAAAACTCTGGATTATGATAGAGGGCTGTGAGACTTTGACCTGAGTGCAAAAATGGAGGCTCTAGACCCTTCCAGAGCTGAGATATCAAAATTCAAAATTTTGACCCGAAAAAAAAACGACAGTGTTACCCCTTACGTTTTTTTTCATTTTTGGGCAAAAAATTAAGTTTCTCCAATCTTCTCAAAACTCTGGATTATGATAGAGGGCTGTGAGACTTTGACCTGAGTGCAAAAATGGAGGCTCTAGACCCTTCCAGAGCTGAGATATCAAAATTCAAAATTTCGACCCGAAAAAAAAACGACAGTGTTACCCCTTATGTTTTTTTTCATTTTCGGGCGAAAAATTAAGTTTCTCCAATCTTCTCAAAACTCTGGATTATGATAGAGGGCTGTGAGACTTTGACCTGAGTGCAAAAATGGAGGCTCTAGACCCTTCCAGAGCTGAGATATCGAAACTCAAAATTTCGACCCGAAAAAAAAACGACAGTGTTACCCCTTACGTTTTTTTTCATTTTCGGGCGAAAAATTAAGTTTCTCCAATCTTCTCAAAACTCTGGATTGTGATAGAGGGCTGTGAGACTTTGACCTGAGTGCAAAAATGGAGGCTCTAGACCCTTCCAGAGCTGAGATATCAAAATTCAAAATTTCAACCCGAAAAAAAAAACGACAGTGTTACCCCTTACGTTTTTTTTTCATTTTTGGGCAAAAAATTAAGTTTCTCCAATCTTCTCAAAACTCTGGATTATGATAGAGGGCTGTGAGACTTTGACCTGAGTGCAAAAATGGAGGCTCTAGACCCTTCCAGAGCTGAGATATCAAAATTCAAAATTTCGACCCGAAAAAAAAACGACAGTGTTACCCCTTACGTTTTTTTTTCATTTTTGGGCAAAAAATTAAGTTTCTCCAATCTTCTCAAAACTCTGGATTATGATAGAGGGCTGTGAGACTTTGACCTGAGTGCAAAAATGGAGGCTCTAGACCCTTCCAGAGCTGAGATATCGAAACTCAAAATTTCGACCCGAAAAAAAAACGACAGTGTTACCCCTTACGTTTTTTTTCATTTTCGGGCGAAAAATTAAGTTTCTCCAATCTTCTCAAAACTCTGGATTGTGATAGAGGGCTGTGAGACTTTGACCTGAGTGCAAAAATGGAGGCTCTAGACCCTTCCAGAGCTGAGATATCAAAATTCAAAATTTCGACCCGAAAAAAAAAACGACAGTGTTACCCCTTACGTTTTTTTTTCATTTTTGGGCAAAAAATTAAGTTTCTCCAATCTTCTCAAAACTCTGGATTATGATAGAGGGCTGTGAGACTTTGACCTGAGTGCAAAAATGGAGGCTCTAGACCCTTCCAGAGCTGAGATATCAAAATTCAAAATTTCGACCCGAAAAAAAAAACGACAGTGTTACCCCTTACGTTTTTTTTCATTTTCGGGCGAAAAATTAAGTTTCTCCAATCTTCTCAAAACTCTGGATTATGATAGAGGGCTGTGAGACTTTGACCTGAGTGCAAAAATGGAGGCTCTAGACCCTTCCAGAGCTGAGATATCAAAATTCAAAATTTCGACCCGAAAAAAAAACGACAGTGTTACCCCTTATGTTTTTTTTCATTTTCGGGCGAAAAATTAAGTTTCTCCAATCTTCTCAAAACTCTGGATTATGATAGAGGGCTGTGAGACTTTGACCTGAGTGCAAAAATGGAGGCTCTAGACCCTTCCAGAGCTGAGATATCGAAACTCAAAATTTCGACCCGAAAAAAAAACGACAGTGTTACCCCTTACGTTTTTTTTCATTTTCGGGCGAAAAATTAAGTTTCTCCAATCTTCTCAAAACTCTGGATTATGATAGAGGGCTGTGAGACTTTGACCTGAGTGCAAAAATGGAGGCTCTAGACCCTTCCAGAGCTGAGATATCAAAATTCAAAATTTTGACCCGAAAAAAAAACGACAGTGTTACCCCTTACGTTTTTTTTCATTTTTGGGCAAAAAATTAAGTTTCTCCAATCTTCTCAAAACTCTGGATTATGATAGAGGGCTGTGAGACTTTGACCTGAGTGCAAAAATGGAGGCTCTAGACCCTTCCAGAGCTGAGATATCAAAATTCAAAATTTCGACCCGAAAAAAAAACGACAGTGTTACCCCTTATGTTTTTTTTCATTTTCGGGCGAAAAATTAAGTTTCTCCAATCTTCTCAAAACTCTGGATTATGATAGAGGGCTGTGAGACTTTGACCTGAGTGCAAAAATGGAGGCTCTAGACCCTTCCAGAGCTGAGATATCGAAACTCAAAATTTCGACCCGAAAAAAAAACGACAGTGTTACCCCTTACGTTTTTTTTCATTTTCGGGCGAAAAATTAAGTTTCTCCAATCTTCTCAAAACTCTGGATTGTGATAGAGGGCTGTGAGACTTTGACCTGAGTGCAAAAATGGAGGCTCTAGACCCTTCCAGAGCTGAGATATCAAAATTCAAAATTTCAACCCGAAAAAAAAAACGACAGTGTTACCCCTTACGTTTTTTTTTCATTTTTGGGCAAAAAATTAAGTTTCTCCAATCTTCTCAAAACTCTGGATTATGATAGAGGGCTGTGAGACTTTGACCTGAGTGCAAAAATGGAGGCTCTAGACCCTTCCAGAGCTGAGATATCAAAATTCAAAATTTCGACCCGAAAAAAAAACGACAGTGTTACCCCTTACGTTTTTTTTTCATTTTTGGGCAAAAAATTAAGTTTCTCCAATCTTCTCAAAACTCTGGATTATGATAGAGGGCTGTGAGACTTTGACCTGAGTGCAAAAATGGAGGCTCTAGACCCTTCCAGAGCTGAGATATCGAAACTCAAAATTTCGACCCGAAAAAAAAACGACAGTGTTACCCCTTACGTTTTTTTTCATTTTCGGGCGAAAAATTAAGTTTCTCCAATCTTCTCAAAACTCTGGATTGTGATAGAGGGCTGTGAGACTTTGACCTGAGTGCAAAAATGGAGGCTCTAGACCCTTCCAGAGCTGAGATATCAAAATTCAAAATTTCGACCCGAAAAAAAAAACGACAGTGTTACCCCTTACGTTTTTTTTTCATTTTTGGGCAAAAAATTAAGTTTCTCCAATCTTCTCAAAACTCTGGATTATGATAGAGGGCTGTGAGACTTTGACCTGAGTGCAAAAATGGAGGCTCTAGACCCTTCCAGAGCTGAGATATCAAAATTCAAAATTTCGACCCGAAAAAAAAAACGACAGTGTTACCCCTTACGTTTTTTTTCATTTTCGGGCGAAAAATTAAGTTTCTCCAATCTTCTCAAAACTCTGGATTATGATAGAGGGCTGTGAGACTTTGACCTGAGTGCAAAAATGGAGGCTCTAGACCCTTCCAGAGCTGAGATATCAAAATTCAAAATTTCGACCCGAAAAAAAAACGACAGTGTTACCCCTTATGTTTTTTTTCATTTTCGGGCGAAAAATTAAGTTTCTCCAATCTTCTCAAAACTCTGGATTATGATAGAGGGCTGTGAGACTTTGACCTGAGTGCAAAAATGGAGGCTCTAGACCCTTCCAGAGCTGAGATATCGAAACTCAAAATTTCGACCCGAAAAAAAAACGACAGTGTTACCCCTTACGTTTTTTTTCATTTTCGGGCGAAAAATTAAGTTTCTCCAATCTTCTCAAAACTCTGGATTGTGATAGAGGGCTGTGAGACTTTGACCTGAGTGCAAAAATGGAGGCTCTAGACCCTTCCAGAGCTGAGATATCAAAATTCAAAATTTCGACCCGAAAAAAAAAATGACAGTGTTACCCCTTACGTTTTTTTTTCATTTTTGGGCAAAAAATTAAGTTTCTCCAATCTTCTCAAAACTCTGGATTATGATAGAGGGCTGTGAGACTTTGACCTGAGTGCAAAAATGGAGGCTCTAGACCCTTCCAGAGCTGAGATATCAAAATTCAAAATTTCGACCCGAAAAAAAAAACGACAGTGTTACCCCTTACGTTTTTTTTCATTTTCGGGCGAAAAATTAAGTTTCTCCAATCTTCTCAAAACTCTGGATTATGATAGAGGGCTGTGAGACTTTGACCTGAGTGTAAAAATGGAGGCTCTAGACCCTTCCAGAGCTGAGATATCAAAATTCAAAATTTCGACCCGAAAAAAAAAACGACAGTGTTACCCCTTATGTTTTTTTTTCATTTTCGGGCGAAAAATTAAGTTTCTCCCATCTTCTCAAAACTCTGGATTATGATAGAGGGCTGTGAGACTTTGACCTGAGTGCAAAAATGGAGGCTCTAGACCCTTCCAGAGCTGAGATATCGAAACTCAAAATTTCGACCCGAAAAAAAAACGACAGTGTTACCCCTTACGTTTTTTTTCATTTTCGGGCGAAAAATTAAGTTTCTCCAATCTTCTCAAAACTCTGGATTATGATAGAGGGCTGTGAGACTTTGACCTGAGTGCAAAAATGGAGGCTCTAGACCCTTCCAGAGCTGAGATATCAAAATTCAAAATTTCGACCCGAAAAAAACCCGACAGTGTTACCCCTTACGTTTTTTTTCATTTTTGGGCAAAAAATTTAGTTTCTCCAATCTTCTCAAAACTCTGGATTATGATAGAGGGCTGTGAGACTTTGACCTGAGTGCAAAAATGGAGGCTCTAGACCCTTCCAGAGCTGAGATATCAAAATTCAAAATTTCGACCCGAAAAAAAAACGACAGTGTTACCCCTTACGTTTTTTTTCATTTTCGGGCGAAAAATTAAGTTTCTCCAATCTTCTCAAAACTATGGATTATGATAGAGGGCTGTGAGACTTTGACCTGAGTGTAGAAATGGAGGCTCTAGACCCTTCCAGAGCTGAGATATCAAAATTCAAAATTTCGACCCGAAAAAAAAAAACGACAGTGTTACCCCTTATGTTTTTTTTTCATTTTCGGGCGAAAAATTAAGTTTCTCCCATCTTCTCAAAACTCTGGATTATGATAGAGGGCTGTGAGACTTTGACCTGAGTGCAAAAATGGAAGCTCTAGACCCTTCCAGAGCTGAGATATCGAAACTCAAAATTTCGACCCGAAAAAAAAACGACAGTGTTACCCCTTACGTTTTTTTTTCATTTTCGGGCGAAAAATTAAGTTTCTCCAATCTTCTCAAAACTCTGGATTATGATAGAGGGCTGTGAGACTTTGACCTGAGTGCAAAAATGGAGGCTCTAGACCCTTCCAGAGCTGAGATATCAAAATTCAAAATTTCGACCCGAAAAAAAAAACGACAGTGTTACCCCTTACGTTTTTTTTCATTTTTGGGCAAAAAATTAAGTTTCTCCAATCTTCTCAAAACTCTGGATTATGATAGAGGGCTGTGAGACTTTGACCTGAGTGCAAAAATGGAGGCTCTAGACCCTTCCAGAGCTGAGATATCAAAATTCAAAATTTCGACCCGAAAAAAAAACGACAGTGTTACCCCTTATGTTTTTTTTCATTTTCGGGCGAAAAATTAAGTTTCTCCAATCTTCTCAAAACTCTGGATTATGATAGAGGGCTGTGAGACTTTGACCTGAGTGCAAAAATGGAGGCTCTAGACCCTTCCAGAGCTGAGATATCAAAATTCAAAATTTCGACCCGAAAAAAAAACGACAGTGTTACCCCTTACGTTTTTTTTTCATTTTTGGGCAAAAAATTAAGTTTCTCCAATCTTCTCAAAACTCTGGATTATGATAGAGGGCTGTGAGACTTTGACCTGAGTGGAAAAATGGAGGCTCTAGACCCTTCCAGAGCTGAGATATCAAAATTCAAAATTTCGACCCGAAAAAAAAACGACAGTGTAACCCCTTACGTTTTTTTTCATTTTTGGGCGAAAAATTAAGTTTCTCCAATCTTCTCAAAACTCTGGATTATGATAGAGGGCTGTGAGACTTTGACCTGAGTGTAAAAATGGAGGCTTTAGACCCTTCCAGAGCTGAGATATCAAAATTCAAAATTTCGACCCGAAAAAAAAAAAACGACAGTGTTACCCCTTATGTTTTTTTTTCATTTTTGGGCGAAAAATTAAGTTTCTCCAATCTTCTCAAAACTCTGGATTATGATAGAGGGCTGTGAGACTTTGACCTGAGTGGAAAAATGGAGGCTCTAGACCCTTCCAGAGCTGAGATATCAAAATTCAAAATTTCGACCCGAAAAAAAAACGACAGTGTAACCCCTTACGTTTTTTTTCATTTTTGGGCGAAAAATTAAGTTTCTCCAATCTTCTCAAAACTCTGGATTATGATAGAGGGCTGTGAGACTTTGACCTGAGTGTAAAAATGGAGGCTTTAGACCCTTCCAGAGCTGAGATATCAAAATTCAAAATTTCGACCCGAAAAAAAAAAACGACAGTGTTACCCCTTATGTTTTTTTTTTCATTTTTGGGCGAAAAATTAAGTTTCTCCAATCTTCTCAAAACTCTGGATTATGATAGAGGGCTGTGAGACTTTGACCTGAGTGCAAAAATGGAGGCTCTAGACCCTTCCAGAGCTGAGATGTCGAAACTCAAAATTTCGACCCGAAAAAAAAAACGACAGTGTTACCCCTTACGTTTTTTTTCATTTTCGGGCGAAAAATTAAGTTTCTCCAATCTTCTCAAAACTCTGGATTATGATAGAGGGCTGTGAGACTTTGACCTGAGTGCAAAAATGGAGGCTCTAGACCCTTCCAGAGCTGAGATATCAAAATTCTAAATTTCGACCCGAAAAAAAAACGACGGTGTTACCCCTTACGTTTTTTTTCATTTTTGGGCAAAAAATTAAGTTTCTCCAATCTTCTCAAAACTCTGGATTATGATAGAGGGCTGTGAGACTTTGACCTGAGTGCAAAAATGGAGGCTCTAGACCCTTCCAGAGCTGAGATATCAAAATTCAAAATTTCGACCCGAAAAAAAAAACGACAGTGTTACCCCTTATGTTTTTTTTCATTTTCGGGCGAAAAATTAAGTTTCTACAATCTTCTCAAAACTCTGGATTATGATAGAGGGCTGTGAGACTTTGACCTGAGTGCAAAAATGGAGGCTCTAGACCCTTCCAGAGCTGAGATATCGAAACTCAAAATTTCGACCAGACAAAAAAAAACGACAGTGTTACCCCTTACGTTTTTTTTCATTTTCGGGCGAAAAATTAAGTTTCTCCAATCTTCTCAAAACTCTGGATTGTGATAGAGGGCTGTGAGACTTTGACCTGAGTGCAAAAATGGAGGCTCTAGACCCTTCCAGAGCTGAGATATCAAAATTCAAAATTTCGACCCGAAAAAACAACAACAGTGTTACCCCTTACGTTTTTTTTTCATTTTTGGGCAAAAAATTAAGTTTCTCCAATCTTCTCAAAACTCTGGATTATGATAGAGGGCTGTGAGACTTTAACCTGAGTGCAAAAATGGAGGCTCTAGACCCTTCCAGAGCTGAGATATCAAAATTCAAAATTTCGACCCGAAAAAAAAAACGACAGTGTTACCCCTTACGTTTTTTTTCATTTTTGGGCAAAAAATTAAGTTTCTCCAATCTTCTCAAAACTCTGGATTATGATAGAGGGCTGTGAGACTTTGACCTGAGTGCAAAAATGGAGGCTCTAGACCCTTCCAGAGCTGAGATATCAAAATTCAAAATTTCGACCCGAAAAAAAAACGACAGTGTTACCCCTTACGTTTTTTTTCATTTTCGGGCGAAAAATTAAGTTTCTCCAATCTTCTCAAAACTCTGGATTATGATAGAGGGCTGTGAGACTTTGACCTGAGTGCAAAAATGGAGGCTCTAGACCCTTCCAGAGCTGAGATATCAAAATTCAAAATTTCGACCCGAAAAAAAAAACGACAGTGTTACCCCTTACGTTTTTTTTTTCATTTTCGGGCAAAAAATTAAGTTTCTCCAATCTTATCAAAACTCTGGATTATGATAGAGGGCTGTGAGACTTTGACCTGAGTGTAAAAATGGAGGCTCTAGACCCTTCCAGAGCTGAGATATCAAAATTCAAAATTTCGACCCGAAAAAAAAAAAACGACAGTGTTACCCCTTATGTTTTTTTTTCATTTTCGGGCGAAAAATTAAGTTTCTCCCATCTTCTCAAAACTCTGGATTATGATAGAGGGCTGTGAGACTTTGACCTGAGTGCAAAAATGGAGGCTCTAGACCCTTCCAGAGCTGAGATATCGAAACTCAAAATTTCGACCCGAAAAAAAAACGACAGTGTTACCCCTTACGTTTTTTTTCATTTTCGGGCGAAAAATTAAGTTTCTCCAATCTTCTGAAAACTCTGGATTATGATAGAGGGCTGTGAGACTTTGACCTGAGTGCAAAAATGGAGGCTCTAGACCCTTCCAGAGCTGAGATATCAAAATTCAAAATTTCGACCCGAAAAAAAAACGACAGTGTTACCCCTTATGTTTTTTTTTCATTTTTGGGCAAAAAATTAAGTTTCTCCAATCTTCTCAAAACTCTGGATTATGATAGAGGGCTGTGAGACTTTGACCTGAGTGCAAAAATGGAGGCTCTAGACCCTTCCAGAGCTGAGATATCAAAATTCAAAATTTCGACCCGAAAAAAAAACGACAGTGTTACCCCTTATGTTTTTTTTCATTTTCGGGCGAAAAATTAAGTTTCTCCAATCTTCTCAAAACTCTGGATTATGATAGAGGGCTGTGAGACTTTGACCTGAGTGCAAAAATGGAGGCTCTAGACCCTTCCAGAGCTGAGATGTCGAAACTCAAAATTTCGACCCGAAAAAAAAAACGACAGTGTTACCCCTTACGTTTTTTTTCATTTTCGGGCGAAAAATTAAGTTTCTCCAATCTTCTCAAAACTCTGGATTATGATAGAGGGCTGTGAGACTTTGACCTGAGTGCAAAAATGGAGGCTCTAGACCCTTCCAGAGCTGAGATATCAAAATTCTAAATTTCGACCCGAAAAAAAAACGACGGTGTTACCCCTTACGTTTTTTTTCATTTTTGGGCAAAAAATTAAGTTTCTCCAATCTTCTCAAAACTCTGGATTATGATAGAGGGCTGTGAGACTTTGACCTGAGTGCAAAAATGGAGGCTCTAGACCCTTCCAGAGCTGAGATATCAAAATTCAAAATTTCGACCCGAAAAAAAAAACGACAGTGTTACCCCTTATGTTTTTTTTCATTTTCGGGCGAAAAATTAAGTTTCTACAATCTTCTCAAAACTCTGGATTATGATAGAGGGCTGTGAGACTTTGACCTGAGTGCAAAAATGGAGGCTCTAGACCCTTCCAGAGCTGAGATATCGAAACTCAAAATTTCGACCAGACAAAAAAAAACGACAGTGTTACCCCTTACGTTTTTTTTCATTTTCGGGCGAAAAATTAAGTTTCTCCAATCTTCTCAAAACTCTGGATTGTGATAGAGGGCTGTGAGACTTTGACCTGAGTGCAAAAATGGAGGCTCTAGACCCTTCCAGAGCTGAGATATCAAAATTCAAAATTTCGACCCGAAAAAACAACAACAGTGTTACCCCTTACGTTTTTTTTTCATTTTTGGGCAAAAAATTAAGTTTCTCCAATCTTCTCAAAACTCTGGATTATGATAGAGGGCTGTGAGACTTTAACCTGAGTGCAAAAATGGAGGCTCTAGACCCTTCCAGAGCTGAGATATCAAAATTCAAAATTTCGACCCGAAAAAAAAAACGACAGTGTTACCCCTTACGTTTTTTTTCATTTTTGGGCAAAAAATTAAGTTTCTCCAATCTTCTCAAAACTCTGGATTATGATAGAGGGCTGTGAGACTTTGACCTGAGTGCAAAAATGGAGGCTCTAGACCCTTCCAGAGCTGAGATATCAAAATTCAAAATTTCGACCCGAAAAAAAAACGACAGTGTTACCCCTTACGTTTTTTTTCATTTTCGGGCGAAAAATTAAGTTTCTCCAATCTTCTCAAAACTCTGGATTATGATAGAGGGCTGTGAGACTTTGACCTGAGTGCAAAAATGGAGGCTCTAGACCCTTCCAGAGCTGAGATATCAAAATTCAAAATTTCGACCCGAAAAAAAAAACGACAGTGTTACCCCTTACGTTTTTTTTTTCATTTTCGGGCAAAAAATTAAGTTTCTCCAATCTTCTCAAAACTCTGGATTATGATAGAGGGCTGTGAGACTTTGACCTGAGTGTAAAAATGGAGGCTCTAGACCCTTCCAGAGCTGAGATATCAAAATTCAAAATTTCGACCCGAAAAAAAAAAACGACAGTGTTACCCCTTATGTTTTTTTTTCATTTTCGGGCGAAAAATTAAGTTTCTCCCATCTTCTCAAAACTCTGGATTATGATAGAGGGCTGTGAGACTTTGACCTGAGTGCAAAAATGGAGGCTCTAGACCCTTCCAGAGCTGAGATATCGAAACTCAAAATTTCGACCCGAAAAAAAAACGACAGTGTTACCCCTTACGTTTTTTTTCATTTTCGGGCGAAAAATTAAGTTTCTCCAATCTTCTCAAAACTCTGGATTATGATAGAGGGCTGTGAGACTTTGACCTGAGTGCAAAAATGGAGGCTCTAGACCCTTCCAGAGCTGAGATATCAAAATTCAAAATTTCGACCCGAAAAAAAAACGACAGTGTTACCCCTTATGTTTTTTTTCATTTTTGGGCAAAAAATTAAGTTTCTCCAATCTTCTCAAAACTCTGGATTATGATAGAGGGCTGTGAGACTTTGACCTGAGTGCAAAAATGGAGGCTCTAGACCCTTCCAGAGCTGAGATATCAAAATTCAAAATTTCGACCCGAAAAAAAAACGACAGTGTTACCCCTTATGTTTTTTTTCATTTTCGGGCGAAAAATTAAGTTTCTCCAATCTTCTCAAAACTCTGGATTATGATAGAGGGCTGTGAGACTTTGACCTGAGTGCAAAAATGGAGGCTCTAGACCCTTCCAGAGCTGAGATATCGAAACTCAAAATTTCGACCCGAAAAAAAAACGACAGTGTTACCCCTTACGTTTTTTTTCATTTTCGGGCGAAAAATTAAGTTTCTCCAATCTTCTCAAAACTCTGGATTGTGATAGAGGGCTGTGAGACTTTGACCTGAGTGCAAAAATGGAGGCTCTAGACCCTTCCAGAGCTGAGATATCAAAATTCAAAATTTCGACCCGAAAAAAAAAACGACAGTGTTACCCCTTACGTTTTTTTTTCATTTTTGGGCAAAAAATTAAGTTTCTCCAATCTTCTCAAAACTCTGGATTATGATAGAGGGCTGTGAGACTTTGACCTGAGTGCAAAAATGGAGGCTCTAGACCCTTCCAGAGCTGAGATATCAAAATTCAAAATTTCGACCCGAAAAAAAAACGACAGTGTTACATTACCCCTTACGTTTTTTTTCATTTTTGGGCAAAAAATTAAGTTTCTCCAATCTTCTCAAAACTCTGGATTATGATAGAGGGCTGTGAGACTTTGACCTGAGTGCAAAAATGGAGGCTCTAGACCCTTCCAGAGCTGAGATATCAAAATTCAAAATTTCGACCCGAAAAAAAAACGACAGTGTTACCCCTTATGTTTTTTTTCATTTTCGGGCGAAAAATTAAGTTTCTCCAATCTTCTCAAAACTCTGGATTATGATAGAGGGCTGTGAGACTTTGACCTGAGTGCAAAAATGGAGGCTCTAGACCCTTCCAGAGCTGAGATATCGAAACTCAAAATTTCGACCCGAAAAAAAAACGACAGTGTTACCCCTTACGTTTTTTTTCATTTTCGGGCGAAAAATTAAGTTTCTCCAATCTTCTCAAAACTCTGGATTGTGATAGAGGGCTGTGAGACTTTGACCTGAGTGCAAAAATGGAGGCTCTAGACCCTTCCAGAGCTGAGATATCAAAATTCAAAATTTCGACCCGAAAAAAAAAACGACAGTGTTACCCCTTACGTTTTTTTTTTCATTTTTGGGCAAAAAATTAAGTTTCTCCAATCTTCTCAAAACTCTGGATTATGATAGAGGGCTGTGAGACTTTGACCTGAGTGCAAAAATGGAGGCTCTAGACCCTTCCAGAGCTGAGATATCAAAATTCAAAATTTCGACCCGAAAAAAAAAACGACAGTGTTACCCCTTACGTTTTTTTTTCATTTTCGGGCGAAAAATTAAGTTTCTCCAATCTTCTCAAAACTCTGGATTATGATAGAGGGCTGTGAGACTTTGACCTGAGTGCAAAAATGGAGGCTCTAGACCCTTCCAGAGCTGAGATATCAAAATTCAAAATTTCGACCCGAAAAAAAAACGACAGTGTTACCCCTTATGTTTTTTTTCATTTTCGGGCGAAAAATTAAGTTTCTCCAATCTTCTCAAAACTCTGGATTATGATAGAGGGCTGTGAGACTTTGACCTGAGTGCAAAAATGGAGGCTCTAGACCCTTCCAGAGCTGAGATATCGAAACTCAAAATTTCGACCCGAAAAAAAAACGACAGTGTTACCCCTTACGTTTTTTTTCATTTTCGGGCGAAAAATTAAGTTTCTCCAATCTTCTCAAAACTCTGGATTGTGATAGAGGGCTGTGAGACTTTGACCTGAGTGCAAAAATGGAGGCTCTAGACCCTTCCAGAGCTGAGATATCAAAATTCAAAATTTCGACCCGAAAAAAAAAACGACAGTGTTACCCCTTACGTTTTTTTTTCATTTTTGGGCAAAAAATTAAGTTTCTCCAATCTTCTCAAAACTATGGATTATGATAGAGGGCTGTGAGACTTTGACCTGAGTGTAGAAATGGAGGCTCTAGACCCTTCCAGAGCTGAGATATCAAAATTCAAAATTTCGACCAGAAAAAAAAAAACGACAGTGTTACCCCTTATGTTTTTTTTTCATTTTCGGGCGAAAAATTAAGTTTCTCCCATCTTCTCAAAACTCTGGATTATGATAGAGGGCTGTGAGACTTTGACCTGAGTGCAAAAATGGAAGCTCTAGACCCTTCCAGAGCTGAGATATCGAAACTCAAAATTTCGACCCGAAAAAAAAACGACAGTGTTACCCCTTACGTTTTTTTTCATTTTCGGGCGAAAAATTAAGTTTCTCCAATCTTCTCAAAACTCTGGATTATGATAGAGGGCTGTGAGACTTTGACCTGAGTGCAAAAATGGAGGCTCTAGACCCTTCCAGAGCTGAGATATCAAAATTCAAAATTTCGACCCGAAAAAAAACGACAGTGTTACCCCTTACGTTTTTTTTTTCATTTTTGGGCAAAAAATTAAGTTTCTCCAATCTTCTCAAAACTCTGGATTATGATAGAGGGCTGTGAGACTTTGACCTGAGTGCAAAAATGGAGGCTCTAGACCCTTCCAGAGCTGAGATATCAAAATTCAAAATTTCGACCCGAAAAAAAAACGACAGTGTTACCCCTTATGTTTTTTTTCATTTTCGGGCGAAAAATTAAGTTTCTCCAATCTTCTCAAAACTCTGGATTATGATAGAGGGCTGTGAGACTTTGACCTGAGTGCAAAAATGGAGGCTCTAGACCCTTCCAGAGCTGAGATATCGAAACTCAAAATTTCGACCCGAAAAAAAAACGACAGTGTTACCCCTTACGTTTTTTTTCATTTTCGGGCGAAAAATTAAGTTTCTCCAATCTTCTCAAAACTCTGGATTGTGATAGAGGGCTGTGAGACTTTGACCTGAGTGCAAAAATGGAGGCTCTAGACCCTTCCAGAGCTGAGATATCAAAATTCAAAATTTCGACCCGAAAAAAAAAACGACAGTGTTACCCCTTACGTTTTTTTTCATTTTCGGGCGAAAAATTAAGTTTCTCCAATCTTCTCAAAACTCTGGATTATGATAGAGGGCTGTGAGACTTTGACCTGAGTGCAAAAATGGAGGCTCTAGACCCTTCCAGAGCTGAGATATCAAAATTCAAAATTTCGACCCGAAAAAAAAACGACAGTGTTACCCCTTATGTTTTTTTTCATTTTCGGGCGAAAAATTAAGTTTCTCCAATCTTCTCAAAACTCTGGATTATGATAGAGGGCTGTGAGACTTTGACCTGAGTGCAAAAATGGAGGCTCTAGACCCTTCCAGAGCTGAGATATCGAAACTCAAAATTTCGACCCGAAAAAAAAACGACAGTGTTACCCCTTACGTTTTTTTTCATTTTCGGGCGAAAAATTAAGTTTCTCCAATCTTCTCAAAACTCTGGATTGTGATAGAGGGCTGTGAGACTTTGACCTGAGTGCAAAAATGGAGGCTCTAGACCCTTCCAGAGCTGAGATATCAAAATTCAAAATTTCGACCCGAAAAAAAAAACGACAGTGTTACCCCTTACGTTTTTTTTTCATTTTTGGGCAAAAAATTAAGTTTCTCCAATCTTCTCAAAACTCTGGATTATGATAGAGGGCTGTGAGACTTTGACCTGAGTGCAAAAATGGAGGCTCTAGACCCTTCCAGAGCTGAGATATCAAAATTCAAAATTTCGACCCGAAAAAAAAAACGACAGTGTTACCCCTTACGTTTTTTTTCATTTTCGGGCGAAAAATTAAGTTTCTCCAATCTTCTCAAAACTCTGGATTATGATAGAGGGCTGTGAGACTTTGACCTGAGTGTAAAAATGGAGGCTCTAGACCCTTCCAGAGCTGAGATATCAAAATTCAAAATTTCGACCCGAAAAAAAAAAACGACAGTGTTACCCCTTATGTTTTTTTTTCATTTTCGGGCGAAAAATTAAGTTTCTCCCATCTTCTCAAAACTCTGGATTATGATAGAGGGCTGTGAGACTTTGACCTGAGTGCAAAAATGGAGGCTCTAGACCCTTCCAGAGCTGAGATATCGAAACTCAAAATTTCGACCCGAAAAAAAAACGACAGTGTTACCCCTTACGTTTTTTTTTCATTTTCGGGCGAAAAATTAAGTTTCTCCAATCTTCTCAAAACTCTGGATTATGATAGAGGGCTGTGAGACTTTGACCTGAGTGCAAAAATGGAGGCTCTAGACCCTTCCAGAGCTGAGATATCAAAATTCAAAATTTCGACCCGAAAAAAAACCGACAGTGTTACCCCTTACGTTTTTTTTCATTTTTGGGCAAAAAATTTAGTTTCTCCAATCTTCTCAAAACTCTGGATTATGATAGAGGGCTGTGAGACTTTGACCTGAGTGCAAAAATGGAGGCTCTAGACCCTTCCAGAGCTGAGATATCAAAATTCAAAATTTCGACCCGAAAAAAAAACGACAGTGTTACCCCTTACGTTTTTTTTCATTTTCGGGCGAAAAATTAAGTTTCTCCAATCTTCTCAAAACTATGGATTATGATAGAGGGCTGTGAGACTTTGACCTGAGTGTAGAAATGGAGGCTCTAGACCCTTCCAGAGCTGAGATATCAAAATTCAAAATTTCGACCCGAAAAAAAAAAAACGACAGTGTTACCCCTTATGTTTTTTTTTCATTTTCGGGCGAAAAATTAAGTTTCTCCCATCTTCTCAAAACTCTGGATTATGATAGAGGGCTGTGAGACTTTGACCTGAGTGCAAAAATGGAAGCTCTAGACCCTTCCAGAGCTGAGATATCGAAACTCAAAATTTCGACCCGAAAAAAAAACGACAGTGTTACCCCTTACGTTTTTTTTCATTTTCGGGCGAAAAATTAAGTTTCTCCAATCTTCTCAAAACTCTGGATTATGATAGAGGGCTGTGAGACTTTGACCTGAGTGCAAAAATGGAGGCTCTAGACCCTTCCAGAGCTGAGATATCAAAATTCAAAATTTCGACCCGAAAAAAAAAACGACAGTGTTACCCCTTACGTTTTTTTTCATTTTTGGGCAAAAAATTAAGTTTCTCCAATCTTCTCAAAACTCTGGATTATGATAGAGGGCTGTGAGACTTTGACCTGAGTGCAAAAATGGAGGCTCTAGACCCTTCCAGAGCTGAGATATCAAAATTCAAAATTTCGACCCGAAAAAAAAACGACAGTGTTACCCCTTATGTTTTTTTTCATTTTCGGGCGAAAAATTAAGTTTCTCCAATCTTCTCAAAACTCTGGATTATGATAGAGGGCTGTGAGACTTTGACCTGAGTGCAAAAATGGAGGCTCTAGACCCTTCCAGAGCTGAGATATCGAAACTCAAAATTTCAACCCGAAAAAAAAACGACAGTGTTACCCCTTACGTTTTTTTTCATTTTCGGGCGAAAAATTAAGTTTCTCCAATCTTCTCAAAACTCTGGATTGTGATAGAGGGCTGTGAGACTTTGACCTGAGTGCAAAAATGGAGGCTCTAGACCCTTCCAGAGCTGAGATATCAAAATTCAAAATTTCGACCCGAAAAAAAAACGACAGTGTTACCCCTTATGTTTTTTTTCATTTTCGGGCGAAAAATTAAGTTTCTCCAATCTTCTCAAAACTCTGGATTATGATAGAGGGCTGTGAGACTTTGACCTGAGTGCAAAAATGGAGGCTCTAGACCCTTCCAGAGCTGAGATATCGAAACTCAAAATTTCGACCCGAAAAAAAAACGACAGTGTTACCCCTTACGTTTTTTTTCATTTTCGGGCGAAAAATTAAGTTTCTCCAATCTTCTCAAAACTCTGGATTGTGATAGAGGGCTGTGAGACTTTGACCTGAGTGCAAAAATGGAGGCTCTAGACCCTTCCAGAGCTGAGATATCAAAATTCAAAATTTCGACCCGAAAAAAAAAACGACAGTGTTACCCCTTACGTTTTTTTTTCATTTTTGGGCAAAAAATTAAGTTTCTCCAATCTTCTCAAAACTCTGGATTATGATAGAGGGCTGTGAGACTTTGACCTGAGTGCAAAAATGGAGGCTCTAGACCCTTCCAGAGCTGAGATATCAAAATTCAAAATTTCGACCCGAAAAAAAAAACGACAGTGTTACCCCTTACGTTTTTTTTCATTTTCGGGCGAAAAATTAAGTTTCTCCAATCTTCTCAAAACTCTGGATTATGATAGAGGGCTGTGAGACTTTGACCTGAGTGTAAAAATGGAGGCTCTAGACCCTTCCAGAGCTGAGATATCAAAATTCAAAATTTCGACCCGAAAAAAAAAAACGACAGTGTTACCCCTTATGTTTTTTTTTTCATTTTCGGGCGAAAAATTAAGTTTCTCCCATCTTCTCAAAACTCTGGATTATGATAGAGGGCTGTGAGACTTTGACCTGAGTGCAAAAATGGAGGCTCTAGACCCTTCCAGAGCTGAGATATCGAAACTCAAAATTTCGACCCGAAAAAAAAACGACAGTGTTACCCCTTACGTTTTTTTTCATTTTCGGGCGAAAAATTAAGTTTCTCCAATCTTCTCAAAACTCTGGATTATGATAGAGGGCTGTGAGACTTTGACCTGAGTGCAAAAATGGAGGCTCTAGACCCTTCCAGAGCTGAGATATCAAAATTCAAAATTTCGACCCGAAAAAAAACCGACAGTGTTACCCCTTACGTTTTTTTTCATTTTTGGGCAAAAAATTTAGTTTCTCCAATCTTCTCAAAACTCTGGATTATGATAGAGGGCTGTGAGACTTTGACCTGAGTGCAAAAATGGAGGCTCTAGACCCTTCCAGAGCTGAGATATCAAAATTCAAAATTTCGACCCGAAAAAAAAACGACAGTGTTACCCCTTACGTTTTTTTTCATTTTCGGGCGAAAAATTAAGTTTCTCCAATCTTCTCAAAACTATGGATTATGATAGAGGGCTGTGAGACTTTGACCTGAGTGTAGAAATGGAGGCTCTAGACCCTTCCAGAGCTGAGATATCAAAATTCAAAATTTCGACCCGAAAAAAAAAAACGACAGTGTTACCCCTTATGTTTTTTTTTCATTTTCGGGCGAAAAATTAAGTTTCTCCCATCTTCTCAAAACTCTGGATTATGATAGAGGGCTGTGAGACTTTGACCTGAGTGCAAAAATGGAAGCTCTAGACCCTTCCAGAGCTGAGATATCGAAACTCAAAATTTCGACCCGAAAAAAAAACGACAGTGTTACCCCTTACGTTTTTTTTCATTTTCGGGCGAAAAATTAAGTTTCTCCAATCTTCTCAAAACTCTGGATTATGATAGAGGGCTGTGAGACTTTGACCTGAGTGCAAAAATGGAGGCTCTAGACCCTTCCAGAGCTGAGATATCAAAATTCAAAATTTCGACCCGAAAAAAAAAACGACAGTGTTACCCCTTACGTTTTTTTTCATTTTTGGGCAAAAAATTAAGTTTCTCCAATCTTCTCAAAACTCTGGATTATGATAGAGGGCTGTGAGACTTTGACCTGAGTGCAAAAATGGAGGCTCTAGACCCTTCCAGAGCTGAGATATCAAAATTCAAAATTTCGCCCCGAAAAAAAAACGACAGTGTTACCCCTTATGTTTTTTTTCATTTTCGGGCGAAAAATTAAGTTTCTCCAATCTTCTCAAAACTCTGGATTATGATAGAGGGCTGTGAGACTTTGACCTGAGTGCAAAAATGGAGGCTCTAGACCCTTCCAGAGCTGAGATATCAAAATTCAAAATTTCGACCCGAAAAAAAAACGACAGTGTTACCCCTTACGTTTTTTTTTCATTTTTGGGCAAAAAATTAAGTTTCTCCAATCTTCTCAAAACTCTGGATTATGATATAGGGCTGTGAGACTTTGACCTGAGTGGAAAAATGGAGGCTCTAGACCCTTCCAGAGCTGAGATATCAAAATTCAAAATTTCGACCCGAAAAAAAAACGACAGTGTAACCCCTTACGTTTTTTTTCATTTTTGGGCGAAAAATTAAGTTTCTCCAATCTTCTCAAAACTCTGGATTATGATAGAGGGCTGTGAGACTTTGACCTGAGTGTAAAAATGGAGGCTTTAGACCCTTCCAGAGCTGAGATATCAAAATTCAAAATTTCGACCCGAAAAAAAAAAAACGACAGTGTTACCCCTTATGTTTTTTTTTCATTTTTGGGCGAAAAATTAAGTTTCTCCAATCTTCTCAAAACTCTGGATTATGATAGAGGGCTGTGAGACTTTGACCTGAGTGGAAAAATGGAGGCTCTAGACCCTTCCAGAGCTGAGATATCAAAATTCAAAATTTCGACCCGAAAAAAAAACGACAGTGTAACCCCTTACGTTTTTTTTTCATTTTTGGGCGAAAAATTAAGTTTCTCCAATCTTCTCAAAACTCTGGATTATGATAGAGGGCTGTGAGACTTTGACCTGAGTGTAAAAATGGAGGCTTTAGACCCTTCCAGAGCTGAGATATCAAAATTCAAAATTTCGACCCGAAAAAAAAAAACGACAGTGTTACCCCTTATGTTTTTTTTTCATTTTTGGGCGAAAAATTAAGTTTCTCCAATCTTCTCAAAACTCTGGATTATGATAGAGGGCTGTGAGACTTTGACCTGAGTGCAAAAATGGAGGCTCTAGACCCTTCCAGAGCTGAGATGTCGAAACTCAAAATTTCGACCCGAAAAAAAAAACGACAGTGTTACCCCTTACGTTTTTTTTCATTTTCGGGCGAAAAATTAAGTTTCTCCAATCTTCTCAAAACTCTGGATTATGATAGAGGGCTGTGAGACTTTGACCTGAGTGCAAAAATGGAGGCTCTAGACCCTTCCAGAGCTGAGATATCAAAATTCTAAATTTCGACCCGAAAAAAAAACGACGGTGTTACCCCTTACGTTTTTTTTCATTTTTGGGCAAAAAATTAAGTTTCTCCAATCTTCTCAAAACTCTGGATTATGATAGAGGGCTGTGAGACTTTGACCTGAGTGCAAAAATGGAGGCTCTAGACCCTTCCAGAGCTGAGATATCAAAATTCAAAATTTCGACCCGAAAAAAAAAACGACAGTGTTACCCCTTATGTTTTTTTTCATTTTCGGGCGAAAAATTAAGTTTCTCCAATCTTCTCAAAACTCTGGATTATGATAGAGGGCTGTGAGACTTTGACCTGAGTGCAAAAATGGAGGCTCTAGACCCTTCCAGAGCTGAGATATCAAAATTCAAAATTTCGACCCGAAAAAAAAAACGACAGTGTTACCCCTTACGTTTTTTTTCATTTTCGGGCGAAAAATTAAGTTTCTCCAATCTTCTCAAAACTCTGGATTATGATAGAGGGCTGTGAGACTTTGACCTGAGTGCAAAAATGGAGGCTCTAGACCCTTCCAGAGCTGAGATATCAAAATTCAAAATTTCGACCCGAAAAAAAAACGACAGTGTTACCCCTTATGTTTTTTTTCATTTTCGGGCGAAAAATTAAGTTTCTCCAATCTTCTCAAAACTCTGGATTATGATAGAGGGCTGTGAGACTTTGACCTGAGTGCAAAAATGGAGGCTCTAGACCCTTCCAGAGCTGAGATATCGAAACTCAAAATTTCGACCCGAAAAAAAAACGACAGTGTTACCCCTTACGTTTTTTTTCATTTTCGGGCGAAAAATTAAGTTTCTCCAATCTTCTCAAAACTCTGGATTGTGATAGAGGGCTGTGAGACTTTGACCTGAGTGCAAAAATGGAGGCTCTAGACCCTTCCAGAGCTGAGATATCAAAATTCAAAATTTCGACCCGAAAAAAAAAACGACAGTGTTACCCCTTACGTTTTTTTTTCATTTTTGGGCAAAAAATTAAGTTTCTCCAATCTTCTCAAAACTCTGGATTATGATAGAGGGCTGTGAGACTTTGACCTGAGTGCAAAAATGGAGGCTCTAGACCCTTCCAGAGCTGAGATATCAAAATTCAAAATTTCGACCCGAAAAAAAAAACGACAGTGTTACCCCTTACGTTTTTTTTCATTTTCGGGCGAAAAATTAAGTTTCTCCAATCTTCTCAAAACTCTGGATTATGATAGAGGGCTGTGAGACTTTGACCTGAGTGTAAAAATGGAGGCTCTAGACCCTTCCAGAGCTGAGATATCAAAATTCAAAATTTCCACCCGAAAAAAAAAAAAAACGACAGTGTTACCCCTTATGTTTTTTTTTCATTTTCGGGCGAAAAATTAAGTTTCTCCCATCTTCTCAAAACTCTGGATTATGATAGAGGGCTGTGAGACTTTGACCTGAGTGCAAAAATGGAGGCTCTAGACCCTTCCAGAGCTGAGATATCGAAACTCAAAATTTCGACCCGAAAAAAAAACGACAGTGTTACCCCTTACGTTTTTTTTCATTTTCGGGCGAAAAATTAAGTTTCTCCAATCTTCTCAAAACTCTGGATTATGATAGAGGGCTGTGAGACTTTGACCTGAGTGCAAAAATGGAGGCTCTAGACCCTTCCAGAGCTGAGATATCAAAATTCAAAATTTCGACCCGAAAAAAAACCGACAGTGTTACCCCTTACGTTTTTTTTCATTTTCGGGCGAAAAATTAAGTTTCTCCAATCTTCTCAAAACTCTGGATTATGATAGAGGGCTGTGAGACTTTGACCTGAGTGCAAAAATGGAGGCTCTAGACCCTTCCAGAGCTGAGATATCGAAACTCAAAATTTCGACCCGAAAAAAAAACGACAGTGTTACCCCTTACGGTTTTTTTTCATTTTTGGGCAAAAAATTAAGTTTCTCCAATCTTCTCAAAACTCTGGATTATGATAGAGGGCTGTGAGACTTTGACCTGAGTGCAAAAATGGAGGCTCTAGACCCTTCCAGAGCTGAGATATCAAAATTCAAAATTTCGACCCGAAAAAAAAAACGACAGTGTTACCCCTTACGTTTTTTTTCATTTTCGGGCGAAAAATTAAGTTTCTCCAATCTTCTCAAAACTCTGGATTATGATAGAGGGCTGTGAGACTTTGACCTGAGTGCAAAAATGGAAGCTCTAGACCCTTCCAGAGCTGAGATATAAAAATTCAAAATTTCGACCCGAAAAAAAAACGACAGTGTTACCCCTTACGTTTTTTTTTTCATTTTTGGGCGAAAAATTAAGTTTCTCCAATCTTCTCAAAACTCTGGATTATGATAGAGGGCTGTGAGACTTTGACCTGAGTGCAAAAATGGAGGCTCTAGACCCTTCCAGAGCTGAGATATCGAAACTCAAAATTTCGACCCGAAAAAAAAAACGACAGTGTTACCCCTTACGTTTTTTTTCATTTTCGGGCGAAAAATTAAGTTTCTCCAATCTTCTCAAAACTCTGGATTATGATAGAGGGCTGTGAGACTTTGACCTGAGTGCAAAAATGGAGGCTCTAGACCCTTCCAGAGCTGAGATATCAAAATTCAAAATTTCGACCCGAAAAAAAAACGACAGTGTTACCCCTTACGTTTTTTTTCATTTTTGGGCAAAAAATTAAGTTTCTCGAATCTTCTCAAAACTCTGGATTATGATAGAGGGCTGTGAGACTTTGACCTGAGTGCAAAAATGGAGGCTCTAGACCCTTCCAGAGCTGAGATATCAAAATTCAAAATTTCGACCCGAAAAAAAAAACGACAGTGTTACCCCTTACGTTTTTTTTCATTTTTGGGCAAAAAATTAAGTTTCTCCAATCTTCTCAAAACTCTGGATTATGATAGAGGGCTGTGAGACTTTGACCTGAGTGCAAAAATGGAGGCTCTAGACCCTTCCAGAGCTGAGATATCGAAACTCAAAATTTCGACCCGAAAAAAAAACGACAGTGTTACCCCTTACGTTTTTTTTTTCATTTTCGGGCGAAAAATTAAGTTTCTCCAATCTTCTCAAAACTCTGGATTATGATAGAGGGCTGTGAGACTTTGACCTGAGTGCAAAAATGGAGGCTCTAGACCCTTCCAGAGCTGAGATATCAAAATTCAAAATTTCGACCCGAAAAAAAAAACGACAGTGTTACCCCTTACGTTTTTTTTTTCATTTTTGGGCAAAAAATTAAGTTTCTCCAATCTTCTCAAAACTCTGGATTATGATAGAGGGCTGTGAGACTTTGACCTGAGTGGAAAAATGGAGGCTCTAGACCCTTCCAGAGCTGAGATATCAAAATTCAAAATTTCGACCCGAAAAAAAAACGACAGTGTAACCCCTTACGTTTTTTTTCATTTTTGGGCGAAAAATTAAGTTTCTCCAATCTTCTCAAAACTCTGGATTATGATAGAGGGCTGTGAGACTTTGACCTGAGTGTAAAAATGGAGGCTTTAGACCCTTCCAGAGCTGAGATATCAAAATTCAAAATTTCGACCCGAAAAAAAAAAAAATGACAGTGTTACCCCTTACGTTTTTTTTCATTTTCGGGCGAAAAATTAAGTTTCTCCAATCTTCTCAAAACTCTGGATTATGATAGAGGGCTGTGAGACTTTGACCTGAGTGCAAAAATGGAGGCTCTAGACCCTTCCAGAGCTGAGATATCGAAACTCAAAATTTCGACCCGAAAAAAAAACGACAGTGTTACCCCTTACGGTTTTTTTTCATTTTTGGGCAAAAAATTAAGTTTCTCCAATCTTCTTAAAACTCTGGATTATGATAGAGGGCTGTGAGACTTTGACCTGAGTGCAAAAATGGAGGCTCTAGACCCTTCCAGAGCTGAGATATCAAAATTCAAAATTTCGACCCGAAAAAAAAAACGACAGTGTTACCCCTTACGTTTTTTTTCATTTTCGGGCGAAAAATTAAGTTTTTCCAATCTTCTCAAAACTCTGGATTATGATAGAGGGCTGTGAGACTTTGACCTGAGTGCAAAAATGGAGGCTCTAGACCCTTCCAGAGCTGAGATATCAAAATTCAAAATTTCGACCCGAAAAAAAAAAAACGACAGTGTTACCCCTTATGTTTTTTTTTCATTTTCGGGCGAAAAATTAAGTTTCTCCCATCTTCTCAAAACTCTGGATTATGATAGAGGGCTGTGAGACTTTGACCTGAGTGCAAAAATGGAGGCTCTAGACCCTTCCAGAGCTGAGATATCGAAACTCAAAATTTCGACCCGAAAAAAAAACGACAGTGTTACCCCTTACGTTTTTTTTCATTTTTGGGCAAAAAATTAAGTTTCTCCAATCTTCTCAAAACTCTGGATTATGATAGAGGGCTGTGAGACTTTGACCTGAGTGCAAAAATGGAGGCTCTAGACCCTTCCAGAGCTGAGATATCAAAATTCAAAATTTCGACCCGAAAAAAAAACGACAGTGTTACCCCTTATGTTTTTTTTCATTTTCGGGCGAAAAATTAAGTTTCTCCAATCTTCTCAAAACTCTGGATTATGATAGAGGGCTGTGAGACTTTGACCTGAGTGCAAAAATGGAGGCTCTAGACCCTTCCAGAGCTGAGATATCGAAACTCAAAATTTCGACCCGACAAAAAAAAACGACAGTGTTACCCCTTACGTTTTTTTTCATTTTCGGGCGAAAAATTAAGTTTCTCCAATCTTCTCAAAACTCTGGATTGTGATAGAGGGCTGTGAGACTTTGACCTGAGTGCAAAAATGGAGGCTCTAGACCCTTCCAGAGCTGAGATATCAAAATTCAAAATTTCGACCCGAAAAAAAAAACGACAGTGTTACCCCTTATGTTTTTTTTTCATTTTCGGGCGAAAAATTAAGTTTCTCCCATCTTCTCAAAACTCTGGATTATGATAGAGGGCTGTGAGACTTTGACCTGAGTGCAAAAATGGAGGCTCTAGACCCTTCCAGAGCTGAGATATCGAAACTCAAAATTTCGACCCGAAAAAAAAACGACAGTGTTACCCCTTACGTTTTTTTTCATTTTCGGGCGAAAAATTAAGTTTCTCCAATCTTCTCAAAACTCTGGATTATGATAGAGGGCTGTGAGACTTTGACCTGAGTGCAAAAATGGAGGCTCTAGACCCTTCCAGAGCTGAGATATCAAAATTCAAAATTTCGACCCGAAAAAAAACCGACAGTGTTACCCCTTACGTTTTTTTTCATTTTTGGGCAAAAAATTTAGTTTCTCCAATCTTCTCAAAACTCTGGATTATGATAGAGGGCTGTGAGACTTTGACCTGAGTGCAAAAATGGAGGCTCTAGACCCTTCCAGAGCTGAGATATCAAAATTCAAAATTTCGACCCGAAAAAAAAACGACAGTGTTACCCCTTACGTTTTTTTTCATTTTCGGGCGAAAAATTAAGTTTCTCCAATCTTCTCAAAACTATGGATTATGATAGAGGGCTGTGAGACTTTGACCTGAGTGTAGAAATGGAGGCTCTAGACCCTTCCAGAGCTGAGATATCAAAATTCAAAATTTCGACCCGAAAAAAAAAAAACGACAGTGTTACCCCTTATGTTTTTTTTTCATTTTCGGGCGAAAAATTAAGTTTCTCCCATCTTCTCAAAACTCTGGATTATGATAGAGGGCTGTGAGACTTTGACCTGAGTGCAAAAATGGAAGCTCTAGACCCTTCCAGAGCTGAGATATCGAAACTCAAAATTTCGACCCGAAAAAAAAACGACAGTGTTACCCCTTACGTTTTTTTTCATTTTCGGGCGAAAAATTAAGTTTCTCCAATCTTCTCAAAACTCTGGATTATGATAGAGGGCTGTGAGACTTTGACCTGAGTGCAAAAATGGAGGCTCTAGACCCTTCCAGAGCTGAGATATCAAAATTCAAAATTTCGACCCGAAAAAAAAAACGACAGTGTTACCCCTTACGTTTTTTTTCATTTTTGGGCAAAAAATTAAGTTTCTCCAATCTTCTCAAAACTCTGGATTATGATAGAGGGCTGTGAGACTTTGACCTGAGTGCAAAAATGGAGGCTCTAGACCCTTCCAGAGCTGAGATATCAAAATTCAAAATTTCGCCCCGAAAAAAAAACGACAGTGTTACCCCTTATGTTTTTTTTCATTTTCGGGCGAAAAATTAAGTTTCTCCAATCTTCTCAAAACTCTGGATTATGATAGAGGGCTGTGAGACTTTGACCTGAGTGCAAAAATGGAGGCTCTAGACCCTTCCAGAGCTGAGATATCAAAATTCAAAATTTCGACCCGAAAAAAAAACGACAGTGTTACCCCTTACGTTTTTTTTTCATTTTTGGGCAAAAAATTAAGTTTCTCCAATCTTCTCAAAACTCTGGATTATGATAGAGGGCTGTGAGACTTTGACCTGAGTGGAAAAATGGAGGCTCTAGACCCTTCCAGAGCTGAGATATCAAAATTCAAAATTTCGACCCGAAAAAAAAACGACAGTGTAACCCCTTACGTTTTTTTTCATTTTTGGGCGAAAAATTAAGTTTCTCCAATCTTCTCAAAACTCTGGATTATGATAGAGGGCTGTGAGACTTTGACCTGAGTGTAAAAATGGAGGCTTTAGACCCTTCCAGAGCTGAGATATCAAAATTCAAAATTTCGACCCGAAAAAAAAAAACGACAGTGTTACCCCTTATGTTTTTTTTTCATTTTTGGGCGAAAAATTAAGTTTCTCCAATCTTCTCAAAACTCTGGATTATGATAGAGGGCTGTGAGACTTTGACCTGAGTGGAAAAATGGAGGCTCTAGACCCTTCCAGAGCTGAGATATCAAAATTCAAAATTTCGACCCGAAAAAAAACCGACAGTGTAACCCCTTACGTTTTTTTTCATTTTTGGGCGAAAAATTAAGTTTCTCCAATCTTCTCAAAACTCTGGATTATGATAGAGGGCTGTGAGACTTTGACCTGAGTGTAAAAATGGAGGCTTTAGACCCTTCCAGAGCTGAGATATCAAAATTCAAAATTTCGACCCGAAAAAAAAAAACGACAGTGTTACCCCTTATGTTTTTTTTTTCATTTTTGGGCGAAAAATTAAGTTTCTCCAATCTTCTCAAAACTCTGGATTATGATAGAGGGCTGTGAGACTTTGACCTGAGTGCAAAAATGGAGGCTCTAGACCCTTCCAGAGCTGAGATGTCGAAACTCAAAATTTCGACCCGAAAAAAAAAACGACAGTGTTACCCCTTACGTTTTTTTTCATTTTCGGGCGAAAAATTAAGTTTCTCCAATCTTCTCAAAACTCTGGATTATGATAGAGGGCTGTGAGACTTTGACCTGAGTGCAAAAATGGAGGCTCTAGACCCTTCCAGAGCTGAGATATCAAAATTCTAAATTTCGACCCGAAAAAAAAACGACGGTGTTACCCCTTACGTTTTTTTTCATTTTTGGGCAAAAAATTAAGTTTCTCCAATCTTCTCAAAACTCTGGATTATGATAGAGGGCTGTGAGACTTTGACCTGAGTGCAAAAATGGAGGCTCTAGACCCTTCCAGAGCTGAGATATCAAAATTCAAAATTTCGACCCGAAAAAAAAACGACAGTGTTACCCCTTATGTTTTTTTTCATTTTCGGGCGAAAAATTAAGTTTCTCCAATCTTCTCAAAACTCTGGATTATGATAGAGGGCTGTGAGACTTTGACCTGAGTGCAAAAATGGAGGCTCTAGACCCTTCCAGAGCTGAGATATCAAAATTCAAAATTTCGACCCGAAAAAAAAAACGACAGTGTTACCCCTTACGTTTTTTTTCATTTTCGGGCGAAAAATTAAGTTTCTCCAATCTTCTCAAAACTCTGGATTATGATAGAGGGCTGTGAGACTTTGACCTGAGTGCAAAAATGGAGGCTCTAGACCCTTCCAGAGCTGAGATATCAAAATTCAAAATTTCGACCCGAAAAAAAAACGACAGTGTTACCCCTTATGTTTTTTTTCATTTTCGGGCGAAAAATTAAGTTTCTCCAATCTTCTCAAAACTCTGGATTATGATAGAGGGCTGTGAGACTTTGACCTGAGTGCAAAAATGGAGGCTCTAGACCCTTCCAGAGCTGAGATATCGAAACTCAAAATTTCGACCCGAAAAAAAAACGACAGTGTTACCCCTTACGTTTTTTTTCATTTTCGGGCGAAAAATTAAGTTTCTCCAATCTTCTCAAAACTCTGGATTGTGATAGAGGGCTGTGAGACTTTGACCTGAGTGCAAAAATGGAGGCTCTAGACCCTTCCAGAGCTGAGATATCAAAATTCAAAATTTCGACCCGAAAAAAAAAACGACAGTGTTACCCCTTACGTTTTTTTTTTCATTTTTGGGCAAAAAATTAAGTTTCTCCAATCTTCTCAAAACTCTGGATTATGATAGAGGGCTGTGAGACTTTGACCTGAGTGCAAAAATGGAGGCTCTAGACCCTTCCAGAGCTGAGATATCAAAATTCAAAATTTCGACCCGAAAAAAAAAACGACAGTGTTACCCCTTACGTTTTTTTTCATTTTCGGGCGAAAAATTAAGTTTCTCCAATCTTCTCAAAACTCTGGATTATGATAGAGGGCTGTGAGACTTTGACCTGAGTGTAAAAATGGAGGCTCTAGACCCTTCCAGAGCTGAGATATCAAAATTCAAAATTTCGACCCGAAAAAAAAAAAACGACAGTGTTACCCCTTATGTTTTTTTTTCATTTTCGGGCGAAAAATTAAGTTTCTCCCATCTTCTCAAAACTCTGGATTATGATAGAGGGCTGTGAGACTTTGACCTGAGTGCAAAAATGGAGGCTCTAGACCCTTCCAGAGCTGAGATATCGAAACTCAAAATTTCGACCCGAAAAAAAAACGACAGTGTTACCCCTTACGTTTTTTTTCATTTTCGGGCGAAAAATTAAGTTTCTCCAATCTTCTCAAAACTCTGGATTATGATAGAGGGCTGTGAGACTTTGACCTGAGTGCAAAAATGGAGGCTCTAGACCCTTCCAGAGCTGAGATATCAAAATTCAAAATTTCGACCCGAAAAAAAACCGACAGTGTTACCCCTTACGTTTTTTTTCATTTTCGGGCGAAAAATTAAGTTTCTCCAATCTTCTCAAAACTCTGGATTATGATAGAGGGCTGTGAGACTTTGACCTGAGTGCAAAAATGGAGGCTCTAGACCCTTCCAGAGCTGAGATATCGAAACTCAAAATTTCGACCCGAAAAAAAAACGACAGTGTTACCCCTTACGGTTTTTTTTCATTTTTGGGCAAAAAATTAAGTTTCTCCAATCTTCTCAAAACTCTGGATTATGATAGAGGGCTGTGAGACTTTGACCTGAGTGCAAAAATGGAGGCTCTAGACCCTTCCAGAGCTGAGATATCAAAATTCAAAATTTCGACCCGAAAAAAAAAACGACAGTGTTACCCCTTACGTTTTTTTTCATTTTCGGGCGAAAAATTAAGTTTCTCCAATCTTCTCAAAACTCTGGATTATGATAGAGGGCTGTGAGACTTTGACCTGAGTGCAAAAATGGAAGCTCTAGACCCTTCCAGAGCTGAGATATAAAAATTCAAAATTTCGACCCGAAAAAAAAACGACAGTGTTACCCCTTACGTTTTTTTTTCATTTTTGGGCGAAAAATTAAGTTTCTCCAATCTTCTCAAAACTCTGGATTATGATAGAGGGCTGTGAGACTTTGACCTGAGTGCAAAAATGGAGGCTCTAGACCCTTCCAGAGCTGAGATATCGAAACTCAAAATTTCGACCCGAAAAAAAAAACGACAGTGTTACCCCTTACGTTTTTTTTCATTTTCGGGCGAAAAATTAAGTTTCTCCAATCTTCTCGAAACTCTGGATTATGATAGAGGGCTGTGAGACTTTGACCTGAGTGCAAAAATGGAGGCTCTAGACCCTTCCAGAGCTGAGATATCGAAACTCAAAATTTCGACCCGAAAAAAAAAACGACAGTGTTACCCCTTACGGTTTTTTTTCATTTTTGGGCAAAAAATTAAGTTTCTCCAATCTTCTCAAAACTCTGGATTATGATAGAGGGCTGTGAGACTTTGACCTGAGTGCAAAAATGGAGGCTCTAGACCCTTCCAGAGCTGAGATATCAAAATTCAAAATTTCGACCCGAAAAAAAAAACGACAGTGTTACCCCTTACGTTTTTTTTCATTTTCGGGCGAAAAATTAAGTTTCTCCAATCTTCTCAAAACTCTGGATTATGATAGAGGGCTGTGAGACTTTGACCTGAGTGTAAAAATGGAGGCTCTAGACCCTTCCAGAGCTGAGATATCAAAATTCAAAATTTCGACCCGAAAAAAAAAAAACGACAGTGTTACCCCTTATGTTTTTTTTTTCATTTTCGGGCGAAAAATTAAGTTTCTCCCATCTTCTCAAAACTCTGGATTATGATAGAGGGCTGTGAGACTTTGACCTGAGTGCAAAAATGGAGGCTCTAGACCCTTCCAGAGCTGAGATATCGAAACTCAAAATTTCGACCCGAAAAAAAAACGACAGTGTTACCCCTTACGTTTTTTTTCATTTTCGGGCGAAAAATTAAGTTTCTCCAATCTTCTCAAAACTCTGGATTATGATAGAGGGCTGTGAGACTTTGACCTGAGTGCAAAAATGGAGGCTCTAGACCCTTCCAGAGCTGAGATATCAAAATTCAAAATTTCGACCCGAAAAAAAAACGACAGTGTTACCCCTTACGTTTTTTTTTCATTTTTGGGCAAAAAATTAAGTTTCTCCAATCTTCTCAAAACTCTGGATTATGATAGAGGGCTGTGAGACTTTGACCTGAGTGCAAAAATGGAGGCTCTAGACCCTTCCAGAGCTGAGATATCAAAATTCAAAATTTCGACCCGAAAAAAAAAAAACGACAGTGTTACCCCTTATGTTTTTTTTTCATTTTCGGGCGAAAAATTAAGTTTCTCCCATCTTCTCAAAACTCTGGATTATGATAGAGGGCTGTGAGACTTTGACCTGAGTGCAAAAATGGAGGCTCTAGACCCTTCCAGAGCTGAGATATCGAAACTCAAAATTTCGACCCGAAAAAAAAACGACAGTGTTACCCCTTACGTTTTTTTTCATTTTTGGGCAAAAAATTAAGTTTCTCCAATCTTCTCAAAACTCTGGATTATGATAGAGGGCTGTGAGACTTTGACCTGAGTGCAAAAATGGAGGCTCTAGACCCTTCCAGAGCTGAGATATCAAAATTCAAAATTTCGACCCGAAAAAAAAACGACAGTGTTACCCCTTATGTTTTTTTTCATTTTCGGGCGAAAAATTAAGTTTCTCCAATCTTCTCAAAACTCTGGATTATGATAGAGGGCTGTGAGACTTTGACCTGAGTGCAAAAATGGAGGCTCTAGACCCTTCCAGAGCTGAGATATCGAAACTCAAAATTTCGACCCGACAAAAAAAAACGACAGTGTTACCCCTTACGTTTTTTTTCATTTTCGGGCGAAAAATTAAGTTTCTCCAATCTTCTCAAAACTCTGGATTGTGATAGAGGGCTGTGAGACTTTGACCTGAGTGCAAAAATGGAGGCTCTAGACCCTTCCAGAGCTGAGATATCAAAATTCAAAATTTCGACCCGAAAAAAAAAAAACGACAGTGTTACCCCTTATGTTTTTTTTTTCATTTTCGGGCGAAAAATTAAGTTTCTCCCATCTTCTCAAAACTCTGGATTATGATAGAGGGCTGTGAGACTTTGACCTGAGTGCAAAAATGGAGGCTCTAGACCCTTCCAGAGCTGAGATATCGAAACTCAAAATTTCGACCCGAAAAAAAAACGACAGTGTTACCCCTTACGTTTTTTTTCATTTTCGGGCAAAAAATTAAGTTTCTCCAATCTTCTCAAAACTCTGGATTGTGATAGAGGGCTGTGAGACTTTGACCTGAGTGCAAAAATGGAGGCTCTAGACCCTTCCAGAGCTGAGATATCAAAATTCAAAATTTCGACCCGAAAAAAAAAACGACAGTGTTACCCCTTACGTTTTTTTTTCATTTTTGGGCAAAAAATTAAGTTTCTCCAATCTTCTCAAAACTCTGGATTATGATAGAGGGCTGTGAGACTTTGACCTGAGTGCAAAAATGGAGGCTCTAGACCCTTCCAGAGCTGAGATATCAAAATTCAAAATTTCGACCCGAAAAAAAAAACGACAGTGTTACCCCTTACGTTTTTTTTCATTTTCGGGCGAAAAATTAAGTTTCTCCAATCTTCTCAAAACTCTGGATTATGATAGAGGGCTGTGAGACTTTGACCTGAGTGTAAAAATGGAGGCTCTAGACCCTTCCAGAGCTGAGATATCAAAATTCAAAATTTCGACCCGAAAAAAAAAAACGACAGTGTTACCCCTTATGTTTTTTTTTTCATTTTCGGGCGAAAAATTAAGTTTCTCCCATCTTCTCAAAACTCTGGATTATGATAGAGGGCTGTGAGACTTTGACCTGAGTGCAAAAATGGAGGCTCTAGACCCTTCCAGAGCTGAGATATCGAAACTCAAAATTTCGACCCGAAAAAAAAACGACAGTGTTACCCCTTACGTTTTTTTTCATTTTCGGGCGAAAAATTAAGTTTCTCCAATCTTCTCAAAACTCTGGATTATGATAGAGGGCTGTGAGACTTTGACCTGAGTGCAAAAATGGAGGCTCTAGACCCTTCCAGAGCTGAGATATCAAAATTCAAAATTTCGACCCGAAAAAAAAACGACAGTGTTACCCCTTACGTTTTTTTTTCATTTTTGGGCAAAAAATTAAGTTTCTCCAATCTTCTCAAAACTCTGGATTATGATAGAGGGCTGTGAGACTTTGACCTGAGTGCAAAAATGGAGGCTCTAGACCCTTCCAGAGCTGAGATATCAAAATTCAAAATTTCGACCCGAAAAAAAAAAAACGACAGTGTTACCCCTTATGTTTTTTTTTCATTTTCGGGCGAAAAATTAAGTTTCTCCCATCTTCTCAAAACTCTGGATTATGATAGAGGGCTGTGAGACTTTGACCTGAGTGCAAAAATGGAGGCTCTAGACCCTTCCAGAGCTGAGATATCGAAACTCAAAATTTCGACCCGAAAAAAAAACGACAGTGTTACCCCTTACGTTTTTTTTCATTTTTGGGCAAAAAATTAAGTTTCTCCAATCTTCTCAAAACTCTGGATTATGATAGAGGGCTGTGAGACTTTGACCTGAGTGCAAAAATGGAGGCTCTAGACCCTTCCAGAGCTGAGATATCAAAATTCAAAATTTCGACCCGAAAAAAAAACGACAGTGTTACCCCTTATGTTTTTTTTCATTTTCGGGCGAAAAATTAAGTTTCTCCAATCTTCTCAAAACTCTGGATTATGATAGAGGGCTGTGAGACTTTGACCTGAGTGCAAAAATGGAGGCTCTAGACCCTTCCAGAGCTGAGATATCGAAACTCAAAATTTCGACCCGACAAAAAAAAACGACAGTGTTACCCCTTACGTTTTTTTTCATTTTCGGGCGAAAAATTAAGTTTCTCCAATCTTCTCAAAACTCTGGATTGTGATAGAGGGCTGTGAGACTTTGACCTGAGTGCAAAAATGGAGGCTCTAGACCCTTCCAGAGCTGAGATATCAAAATTCAAAATTTCGACCCGAAAAAAAAAAAACGACAGTGTTACCCCTTATGTTTTTTTTTTCATTTTCGGGCGAAAAATTAAGTTTCTCCCATCTTCTCAAAACTCTGGATTATGATAGAGGGCTGTGAGACTTTGACCTGAGTGCAAAAATGGAGGCTCTAGACCCTTCCAGAGCTGAGATATCGAAACTCAAAATTTCGACCCGAAAAAAAAACGACAGTGTTACCCCTTACGTTTTTTTTCATTTTCGGGCGAAAAATTAAGTTTCTCCAATCTTCTCAAAACTCTGGATTATGATAGAGGGCTGTGAGACTTTGACCTGAGTGCAAAAATGGAGGCTCTAGACCCTTCCAGAGCTGAGATATCAAAATTCAAAATTTCGACCCGAAAAAAAAAACGACAGTGTTACCCCTTACGTTTTTTTTCATTTTTGGGCAAAAAATTAAGTTTCTCCAATCTTCTCAAAACTCTGGATTATGATAGAGGGCTGTGAGACTTTGACCTGAGTGCAAAAATGGAGGCTCTAGACCCTTCCAGAGCTGAGATATCAAAATTCAAAATTTCGACCCGAAAAAAAAACGACAGTGTTACCCCTTATGTTTTTTTTCATTTTCGGGCGAAAAATTAAGTTTCTCCAATCTTCTCAAAACTCTGGATTATGATAGAGGGCTGTGAGACTTTGACCTGAGTGCAAAAATGGAGGCTCTAGACCCTTCCAGAGCTGAGATATCGAAACTCAAAATTTCGACCCGAAAAAAAAACGACAGTGTTACCCCTTACGTTTTTTTTCATTTTCGGGCAAAAAATTAAGTTTCTCCAATCTTCTCAAAACTCTGGATTGTGATAGAGGGCTGTGAGACTTTGACCTGAGTGCAAAAATGGAGGCTCTAGACCCTTCCAGAGCTGAGATATCAAAATTCAAAATTTCGACCCGAAAAAAAAAAACGACAGTGTTACCCCTTACGGTTTTTTTTCATTTTTGGGCAAAAAATTAAGTTTCTCCAATCTTCTCAAAACTCTGGATTATGATAGAGGGCTGTGAGACTTTGACCTGAGTGCAAAAATGGAGGCTCTAGACCCTTCCAGAGCTGAGATATCAAAATTCAAAATTTCGACCCGAAAAAAAAAAAACGACAGTGTTAACCCTTATGTTTTTTTTTTCATTTTCGGGCGAAAAATTAAGTTTCTCCCATCTTCTCAAAACTCTGGATTATGATAGAGGGCTGTGAGACTTTGACCTGAGTGCAAAAATGGAGGCTCTAGACCCTTCCAGAGCTGAGATATCAAAATTCAAAATTTCGACCCGAAAAAAAAACGACAGTGTTACCCCTTACGTTTTTTTTTTCATTTTTGGGCAAAAAAATAAGTTTCTCCAATCTTCTCAAAACTCTGGATTATGATAGAGGGCTGTGAGACTTTGACCTGAGTGCAAAAATGGAGGCTCTAGACCCTTCCAGAGCTGAGATATCAAAATTCAAAATTTCGACCCGAAAAAAAAACGACAGTGTTACCCCTTATGTTTTTTTTCATTTTCGGGCGAAAAATTAAGTTTCTCCAATCTTCTCAAAACTCTGGATTATGATAGAGGGCTGTGAGACTTTGACCTGAGTGCAAAAATGGAGGCTCTAGACCCTTCCAGAGCTGAGATATCGAAACTCAAAATTTCGACCCGACAAAAAAAAACGACAGTGTTACCCCTTACGTTTTTTTTCATTTTCGGGCGAAAAATTAAGTTTCTCCAATCTTCTCAAAACTCTGGATTGTGATAGAGGGCTGTGAGACTTTGACCTGAGTGCAAAAATGGAGGCTCTAGACCCTTCCAGAGCTGAGATATCAAAATTCAAAATTTCGACCCGAAAAAAAAACGACAGTGTTACCCCTTATGTTTTTTTTCATTTTCGGGCGAAAAATTAAGTTTCTCCAATCTTCTCAAAACTCTGGATTATGATAGAGGGCTGTGAGACTTTGACCTGAGTGCAAAAATGGAGGCTCTAGACCCTTCCAGAGCTGAGATATCGAAACTCAAAATTTCGACCCGAAAAAAAAACGACAGTGTTACCCCTTACGTTTTTTTTCATTTTCGGGCGAAAAATTAAGTTTCTCCAATCTTCTCAAAACTCTGGATTGTGATAGAGGGCTGTGAGACTTTGACCTGAGTGCAAAAATGGAGGCTCTAGACCCTTCCAGAGCTGAGATATCAAAATTCAAAATTTCGACCCGAAAAAAAAAACGACAGTGTTACCCCTTACGTTTTTTTTTTCATTTTTGGGCAAAAAATTAAGTTTCTCCAATCTTCTCAAAACTCTGGATTATGATAGAGGGCTGTGAGACTTTGACCTGAGTGCAAAAATGGAGGCTCTAGACCCTTCCAGAGCTGAGATATCAAAATTCAAAATTTCGACCCGAAAAAAAAAACGACAGTGTTACCCCTTACGTTTTTTTTCATTTTCGGGCGAAAAATTAAGTTTCTCCAATCTTCTCAAAACTCTGGATTATGATAGAGGGCTGTGAGACTTTGACCTGAGTGTAAAAATGGAGGCTCTAGACCCTTCCAGAGCTGAGATATCAAAATTCAAAATTTCGACCCGAAAAAAAAAAAACGACAGTGTTACCCCTTATGTTTTTTTTTCATTTTCGGGCGAAAAATTAAGTTTCTCCCATCTTCTCAAAACTCTGGATTATGATAGAGGGCTGTGAGACTTTGACCTGAGTGCAAAAATGGAGGCTCTAGACCCTTCCAGAGCTGAGATATCGAAACTCAAAATTTCGACCCGAAAAAAAAACGACAGTGTTACCCCTTACGTTTTTTTTCATTTTCGGGCGAAAAATTAAGTTTCTCCAATCTTCTCAAAACTCTGGATTATGATAGAGGGCTGTGAGACTTTGACCTGAGTGCAAAAATGGAGGCTCTAGACCCTTCCAGAGCTGAGATATCAAAATTCAAAATTTCGACCCGAAAAAAAACCGACAGTGTTACCCCTTACGTTTTTTTTCATTTTCGGGCGAAAAATTAAGTTTCTCCAATCTTCTCAAAACTCTGGATTATGATAGAGGGCTGTGAGACTTTGACCTGAGTGCAAAAATGGAGGCTCTAGACCCTTCCAGAGCTGAGATATCGAAACTCAAAATTTCGACCCGAAAAAAAAACGACAGTGTTACCCCTTACGGTTTTTTTTCATTTTTGGGCAAAAAATTAAGTTTCTCCAATCTTCTCAAAACTCTGGATTATGATAGAGGGCTGTGAGACTTTGACCTGAGTGCAAAAATGGAGGCTCTAGACCCTTCCAGAGCTGAGATATCAAAATTCAAAATTTCGACCCGAAAAAAAAAACGACAGTGTTACCCCTTACGTTTTTTTTCATTTTCGGGCGAAAAATTAAGTTTCTCCAATCTTCTCAAAACTCTGGATTATGATAGAGGGCTGTGAGACTTTGACCTGAGTGCAAAAATGGAAGCTCTAGACCCTTCCAGAGCTGAGATATAAAAATTCAAAATTTCGACCCGAAAAAAAAACGACAGTGTTACCCCTTACGTTTTTTTTTCATTTTTGGGCGAAAAATTAAGTTTCTCCAATCTTCTCAAAACTCTGGATTATGATAGAGGGCTGTGAGACTTTGACCTGAGTGCAAAAATGGAGGCTCTAGACCCTTCCAGAGCTGAGATATCGAAACTCAAAATTTCGACCCGAAAAAAAAAACGACAGTGTTACCCCTTACGTTTTTTTTCATTTTCGGGCGAAAAATTAAGTTTCTCCAATCTTCTCGAAACTCTGGATTATGATAGAGGGCTGTGAGACTTTGACCTGAGTGCAAAAATGGAGGCTCTAGACCCTTCCAGAGCTGAGATATCGAAACTCAAAATTTCGACCCGAAAAAAAAAACGACAGTGTTACCCCTTACGGTTTTTTTTCATTTTTGGGCAAAAAATTAAGTTTCTCCAATCTTCTCAAAACTCTGGATTATGATAGAGGGCTGTGAGACTTTGACCTGAGTGCAAAAATGGAGGCTCTAGACCCTTCCAGAGCTGAGATATCAAAATTCAAAATTTCGACCCGAAAAAAAAAACGACAGTGTTACCCCTTACGTTTTTTTTCATTTTCGGGCGAAAAATTAAGTTTCTCCAATCTTCTCAAAACTCTGGATTATGATAGAGGGCTGTGAGACTTTGACCTGAGTGTAAAAATGGAGGCTCTAGACCCTTCCAGAGCTGAGATATCAAAATTCAAAATTTCGACCCGAAAAAAAAAAAACGACAGTGTTACCCCTTATGTTTTTTTTTTCATTTTCGGGCGAAAAATTAAGTTTCTCCCATCTTCTCAAAACTCTGGATTATGATAGAGGGCTGTGAGACTTTGACCTGAGTGCAAAAATGGAGGCTCTAGACCCTTCCAGAGCTGAGATATCGAAACTCAAAATTTCGACCCGAAAAAAAAACGACAGTGTTACCCCTTACGTTTTTTTTCATTTTCGGGCGAAAAATTAAGTTTCTCCAATCTTCTCAAAACTCTGGATTATGATAGAGGGCTGTGAGACTTTGACCTGAGTGCAAAAATGGAGGCTCTAGACCCTTCCAGAGCTGAGATATCAAAATTCAAAATTTCGACCCGAAAAAAAAACGACAGTGTTACCCCTTACGTTTTTTTTTCATTTTTGGGCAAAAAATTAAGTTTCTCCAATCTTCTCAAAACTCTGGATTATGATAGAGGGCTGTGAGACTTTGACCTGAGTGCAAAAATGGAGGCTCTAGACCCTTCCAGAGCTGAGATATCAAAATTCAAAATTTCGACCCGAAAAAAAAAAACGACAGTGTTACCCCTTATGTTTTTTTTTCATTTTCGGGCGAAAAATTAAGTTTCTCCCATCTTCTCAAAACTCTGGATTATGATAGAGGGCTGTGAGACTTTGACCTGAGTGCAAAAATGGAGGCTCTAGACCCTTCCAGAGCTGAGATATCGAAACTCAAAATTTCGACCCGAAAAAAAAACGACAGTGTTACCCCTTACGTTTTTTTTCATTTTTGGGCAAAAAATTAAGTTTCTCCAATCTTCTCAAAACTCTGGATTATGATAGAGGGCTGTGAGACTTTGACCTGAGTGCAAAAATGGAGGCTCTAGACCCTTCCAGAGCTGAGATATCAAAATTCAAAATTTCGACCCGAAAAAAAAACGACAGTGTTACCCCTTATGTTTTTTTTCATTTTCGGGCGAAAAATTAAGTTTCTCCAATCTTCTCAAAACTCTGGATTATGATAGAGGGCTGTGAGACTTTGACCTGAGTGCAAAAATGGAGGCTCTAGACCCTTCCAGAGCTGAGATATCGAAACTCAAAATTTCGACCCGACAAAAAAAAACGACAGTGTTACCCCTTACGTTTTTTTTCATTTTCGGGCGAAAAATTAAGTTTCTCCAATCTTCTCAAAACTCTGGATTGTGATAGAGGGCTGTGAGACTTTGACCTGAGTGCAAAAATGGAGGCTCTAGACCCTTCCAGAGCTGAGATATCAAAATTCAAAATTTCGACCCGAAAAAAAAAAACGACAGTGTTACCCCTTATGTTTTTTTTTTCATTTTCGGGCGAAAAATTAAGTTTCTCCCATCTTCTCAAAACTCTGGATTATGATAGAGGGCTGTGAGACTTTGACCTGAGTGCAAAAATGGAGGCTCTAGACCCTTCCAGAGCTGAGATATCGAAACTCAAAATTTCGACCCGAAAAAAAAACGACAGTGTTACCCCTTACGTTTTTTTTCATTTTCGGGCAAAAAATTAAGTTTCTCCAATCTTCTCAAAACTCTGGATTGTGATAGAGGGCTGTGAGACTTTGACCTGAGTGCAAAAATGGAGGCTCTAGACCCTTCCAGAGCTGAGATATCAAAATTCAAAATTTCGACCCGAAAAAAAAAACGACAGTGTTACCCCTTACGGTTTTTTTTCATTTTTGGGCAAAAAATTAAGTTTCTCCAATCTTCTCAAAACTCTGGATTATGATAGAGGGCTGTGAGACTTTGACCTGAGTGCAAAAATGGAGGCTCTAGACCCTTCCAGAGCTGAGATATCAAAATTCAAAATTTCGACCCGAAAAAAAAAACGACAGTGTTACCCCTTACGTTTTTTTTCATTTTCGGGCGAAAAATTAAGTTTCTCCAATCTTCTCAAAACTCTGGATTATGATAGAGGGCTGTGAGACTTTGACCTGAGTGTAAAAATGGAGGCTCTAGACCCTTCCAGAGCTGAGATATCAAAATTCAAAATTTCGACCCGAAAAAAAAAAACGACAGTGTTACCCCTTATGTTTTTTTTTTCATTTTCGGGCGAAAAATTAAGTTTCTCCCATCTTCTCAAAACTCTGGATTATGATAGAGGGCTGTGAGACTTTGACCTGAGTGCAAAAATGGAGGCTCTAGACCCTTCCAGAGCTGAGATATCGAAACTCAAAATTTCGACCCGAAAAAAAAACGACAGTGTTACCCCTTACGTTTTTTTTCATTTTCGGGCGAAAAATTAAGTTTCTCCAATCTTCTCAAAACTCTGGATTATGATAGAGGGCTGTGAGACTTTGACCTGAGTGCAAAAATGGAGGCTCTAGACCCTTCCAGAGCTGAGATATCAAAATTCAAAATTTCGACCCGAAAAAAAAACGACAGTGTTACCCCTTACGTTTTTTTTTCATTTTTGGGCAAAAAATTAAGTTTCTCCAATCTTCTCAAAACTCTGGATTATGATAGAGGGCTGTGAGACTTTGACCTGAGTGCAAAAATGGAGGCTCTAGACCCTTCCAGAGCTGAGATATCAAAATTCAAAATTTCGACCCGAAAAAAAAAAACGACAGTGTTACCCCTTATGTTTTTTTTTCATTTTCGGGCGAAAAATTAAGTTTCTCCCATCTTCTCAAAACTCTGGATTATGATAGAGGGCTGTGAGACTTTGACCTGAGTGCAAAAATGGAGGCTCTAGACCCTTCCAGAGCTGAGATATCGAAACTCAAAATTTCGACCCGAAAAAAAAACGACAGTGTTACCCCTTACGTTTTTTTTCATTTTTGGGCAAAAAATTAAGTTTCTCCAATCTTCTCAAAACTCTGGATTATGATAGAGGGCTGTGAGACTTTGACCTGAGTGCAAAAATGGAGGCTCTAGACCCTTCCAGAGCTGAGATATCAAAATTCAAAATTTCGACCCGAAAAAAAAACGACAGTGTTACCCCTTATGTTTTTTTTCATTTTCGGGCGAAAAATTAAGTTTCTCCAATCTTCTCAAAACTCTGGATTATGATAGAGGGCTGTGAGACTTTGACCTGAGTGCAAAAATGGAGGCTCTAGACCCTTCCAGAGCTGAGATATCAAAATTCAAAATTTCGACCCGAAAAAAAAAACGACAGTGTTACCCCTTACGTTTTTTTTCATTTTCGGGCGAAAAATTAAGTTTCTCCAATCTTCTCAAAACTCTGGATTATGATAGAGGGCTGTGAGACTTTGACCTGAGTGCAAAAATGGAGGCTCTAGACCCTTCCAGAGCTGAGATATCAAAATTCAAAATTTCGACCCGAAAAAAAAACGACAGTGTTACCCCTTATGTTTTTTTTTTCATTTTCGGGCGAAAAATTAAGTTTCTCCCATCTTCTCAAAACTCTGGATTATGATAGAGGGCTGTGAGACTTTGACCTGAGTGCAAAAATGGAGGCTCTAGACCCTTCCAGAGCTGAGATATCGAAACTCAAAATTTCGACCCGAAAAAAAAACGACAGTGTTACCCCTTACGTTTTTTTTCATTTTCGGGCGAAAAATTAAGTTTCTCCAATCTTCTCAAAACTCTGGATTATGATAGAGGGCTGTGAGACTTTGACCTGAGTGCAAAAATGGAGGCTCTAGACCCTTCCAGAGCTGAGATATCAAAATTCAAAATTTCGACCCGAAAAAAAAAACGACAGTGTTACCCCTTACGTTTTTTTTCATTTTTGGGCAAAAAATTAAGTTTCTCCAATCTTCTCAAAACTCTGGATTATGATAGAGGGCTGTGAGACTTTGACCTGAGTGCAAAAATGGAGGCTCTAGACCCTTCCAGAGCTGAGATATCAAAATTCAAAATTTCGACCCGAAAAAAAAACGACAGTGTTACCCCTTATGTTTTTTTTCATTTTCGGGCGAAAAATTAAGTTTCTCCAATCTTCTCAAAACTCTGGATTATGATAGAGGGCTGTGAGACTTTGACCTGAGTGCAAAAATGGAGGCTCTAGACCCTTCCAGAGCTGAGATATCGAAACTCAAAATTTCGACCCGAAAAAAAAACGACAGTGTTACCCCTTACGTTTTTTTTCATTTTCGGGCAAAAAATTAAGTTTCTCCAATCTTCTCAAAACTCTGGATTGTGATAGAGGGCTGTGAGACTTTGACCTGAGTGCAAAAATGGAGGCTCTAGACCCTTCCAGAGCTGAGATATCAAAATTCAAAATTTCGACCCGAAAAAAAAAAACGACAGTGTTACCCCTTACGGTTTTTTTTCATTTTTGGGCAAAAAATTAAGTTTCTCCAATCTTCTCAAAACTCTGGATTATGATAGAGGGCTGTGAGACTTTGACCTGAGTGCAAAAATGGAGGCTCTAGACCCTTCCAGAGCTGAGATATCAAAATTCAAAATTTCGACCCGAAAAAAAAAAAACGACAGTGTTAACCCTTATGTTTTTTTTTTCATTTTCGGGCGAAAAATTAAGTTTCTCCCATCTTCTCAAAACTCTGGATTATGATAGAGGGCTGTGAGACTTTGACCTGAGTGCAAAAATGGAGGCTCTAGACCCTTCCAGAGCTGAGATATCAAAATTCAAAATTTCGACCCGAAAAAAAAACGACAGTGTTACCCCTTACGTTTTTTTTTTCATTTTTGGGCAAAAAATTAAGTTTCTCCAATCTTCTCAAAACTCTGGATTATGATAGAGGGCTGTGAGACTTTGACCTGAGTGCAAAAATGGAGGCTCTAGACCCTTCCAGAGCTGAGATATCAAAATTCAAAATTTCGACCCGAAAAAAAAACGACAGTGTTACCCCTTATGTTTTTTTTCATTTTCGGGCGAAAAATTAAGTTTCTCCAATCTTCTCAAAACTCTGGATTATGATAGAGGGCTGTGAGACTTTGACCTGAGTGCAAAAATGGAGGCTCTAGACCCTTCCAGAGCTGAGATATCGAAACTCAAAATTTCGACCCGACAAAAAAAAACGACAGTGTTACCCCTTACGTTTTTTTTCATTTTCGGGCGAAAAATTAAGTTTCTCCAATCTTCTCAAAACTCTGGATTGTGATAGAGGGCTGTGAGACTTTGACCTGAGTGCAAAAATGGAGGCTCTAGACCCTTCCAGAGCTGAGATATCAAAATTCAAAATTTCGACCCGAAAAAAAAAAAACGACAGTGTTACCCCTTATGTTTTTTTTTCATTTTCGGGCGAAAAATTAAGTTTCTCCCATCTTCTCAAAACTCTGGATTATGATAGAGGGCTGTGAGACTTTGACCTGAGTGCAAAAATGGAGGCTCTAGACCCTTCCAGAGCTGAGATATCGAAACTCAAAATTTCGACCCGAAAAAAAAACGACAGTGTTACCCCTTACGTTTTTTTTCATTTTCGGGCGAAAAATTAAGTTTCTCCAATCTTCTCAAAACTCTGGATTCTGATAGAGGGCTGTGAGACTTTGACCTGAGTGCAAAAATGGAGGCTCTAGACCCTTCCAGAGCTGAGATATCAAAATTCAAAATTTCGACCCGAAAAATAAAACGACAGTGTTACCCCTTACGTTTTTTTTTCATTTTTGGGCAAAAAATTAAGTTTCTCCAATCTTCTCAAAACTCTGGATTATGATAGAGGGCTGTGAGACTTTGACCTGAGTGCAAAAATGGAGGCTCTAGACCCTTCCAGAGCTGAGATATCAAAATTCAAAATTTCGACCCGAAAAAAAAACGACAGTGTTACCCCTTATGTTTTTTTTCATTTTCGGGCGAAAAATTAAGTTTCTCCAATCTTCTCAAAACTCTGGATTATGATAGAGGGCTGTGAGACTTTGACCTGAGTGCAAAAATGGAGGCTCTAGACCCTTCCAGAGCTGAGATATCGAAACTCAAAATTTCGACCCGACAAAAAAAACGACAGTGTTACCCCTTACGTTTTTTTTCATTTTCGGGCGAAAAATTAAGTTTCTCCAATCTTCTCAAAACTCTGGATTGTGATAGAGGGCTGTGAGACTTTGACCTGAGTGCAAAAATGGAGGCTCTAGACCCTTCAAGAGCTGAGATATCAAAATTCAAAATTTCGACCCGAAAAAAAAAAAACGACAGTGTTACCCCTTATGTTTTTTTTTTCATTTTCGGGCGAAAAATTAAGTTTCTCCAATCTTCTCAAAACTCTGGATTATGATAGAGGGCTGTGAGACTTTGACCTGAGTGCAAAAATGGAGGCTCTAGACCCTTCCAGAGCTGAGATATCGAAACTCAAAATTTCGACCCGAAAAAAAAACGACAGTGTTACCCCTTACGTTTTTTTTCATTTTCGGGCGAAAAATTAAGTTTCTCCAATCTTCTCAAAACTCTGGATTATGATAGAGGGCTGTGAGACTTTGACCTGAGTGCAAAAATGGAGGCTCTAGACCCTTCCAGAGCTGAGATATCAAAATTCAAAATTTCGACCCGAAAAAAAAACGACAGTGTTACCCCTTACGTTTTTTTTCATTTTTGGGCAAAAAATTAAGTTTCTCCAATCTTCTCAAAACTCTGGATTATGATAGAGGGCTGTGAGACTTTGACCTGAGTGCAAAAATGGAGGCTCTAGACCCTTCCAGAGCTGAGATATCAAAATTCAAAATTTCGACCCGAAAAAAAAACGACAGTGTTACCCCTTATGTTTTTTTTTCATTTTCGGGCGAAAAATTAAGTTTCTCCAATCTTCTCAAAACTCTGGATTATGATAGAGGGCTGTGAGACTTTGACCTGAGTGCAAAAATGGAGGCTCTAGACCCTTCCAGAGCTGAGATATCGAAACTCAAAATTTCGACCCGAAAAAAAAACGACAGTGTTACCCCTTACGTTTTTTTTCATTTTCGGGCGAAAAATTAAGTTTCTCCAATCTTCTCAAAACTCTGGATTATGATAGAGGGCTGTGAGACTTTGACCTGAGTGCAAAAATGGAGGCTCTAGACCCTTCCAGAGCTGAGATATCAAAATTCAAAATTTCGACCCGAAAAAAAAACGACAGTGTTACCCCTTACGTTTTTTTTTTCATTTTTGGGCAAAAAATTAAGTTTCTCCAATCTTCTCAAAACTCTGGATTATGATAGAGGGCTGTGAGACTTTGACCTGAGTGCAAAAATGGAGGCTCTAGACCCTTCCAGAGCTGAGATATCAAAATTCAAAATTTCGACCCGAAAAAAAAACGACAGTGTTACCCCTTATGTTTTTTTTCATTTTCGGGCGAAAAATTAAGTTTCTCCAATCTTCTCAAAACTCTGGATTATGATAGAGGGCTGTGAGACTTTGACCTGAGTGCAAAAATGGAGGCTCTAGACCTTTCCAGAGCTGAGATATCGAAACTCAAAATTTCGACCCGACAAAAAAAAACGACAGTGTTACCCCTTACGTTTTTTTTTTCATTTTCGGGCGAAAAATTAAGTTTCTCCAATCTTCTCAAAACTCTGGATTGTGATAGAGGGCTGTGAGACTTTGACCTGAGTGCAAAAATGGAGGCTCTAGACCCTTCCAGAGCTGAGATATCAAAATTCAAAATTTCGACCCGAAAAAAAAAAAACGACAGTGTTACCCCTTATGTTTTTTTTTCATTTTCGGGCGAAAAATTAAGTTTCTCCCATCTTCTCAAAACTCTGGATTATGATAGAGGGCTGTGAGACTTTGACCTGAGTGCAAAAATGGAGGCTCTAGACCCTTCCAGAGCTGAGATATCGAAACTCAAAATTTCGACCCGAAAAAAAAACGACAGTGTTACCCCTTACGTTTTTTTTCATTTTCGGGCGAAAAATTAAGTTTCTCCAATCTTCTCAAAACTCTGGATTCTGATAGAGGGCTGTGAGACTTTGACCTGAGTGCAAAAATGGAGGCTCTAGACCCTTCCAGAGCTGAGATATCAAAATTCAAAATTTCGACCCGAAAAAAAAACGACAGTGTTACCCCTTACGTTTTTTTTTCATTTTTGGGCAAAAAATTAAGTTTCTCCAATCTTCTCAAAACTCTGGATTATGATAGAGGGCTGTGAGACTTTGACCTGAGTGCAAAAATGGAGGCTCTAGACCCTTCCAGAGCTGAGATATCAAAATTCAAAATTTCGACCCGAAAAAAAAAAAACGACAGTGTTACCCCTTATGTTTTTTTTTCATTTTCGGGCGAAAAATTAAGTTTCTCCCATCTTCTCAAAACTCTGGATTATGATAGAGGGCTGTGAGACTTTGACCTGAGTGCAAAAATGGAGGCTCTAGACCCTTCCAGAGCTGAGATATCGAAACTCAAAATTTCGACCCGAAAAAAAAACGACAGTGTTACCCCTTACGTTTTTTTTCATTTTTGGGCAAAAAATTAAGTTTCTCCAATCTTCTCAAAACTCTGGATTATGATAGAGGGCTGTGAGACTTTGACCTGAGTGCAAAAATGGAGGCTCTAGACCCTTCCAGAGCTGAGATATCAAAATTCAAAATTTCGACCCGAAAAAAAAACGACAGTGTTACCCCTTATGTTTTTTTTCATTTTCGGGCGAAAAATTAAGTTTCTCCAATCTTCTCAAAACTCTGGATTATGATAGAGGGCTGTGAGACTTTGACCTGAGTGCAAAAATGGAGGCTCTAGACCCTTCCAGAGCTGAGATATCGAAACTCAAAATTTCGACCCGACAAAAAAAAACGACAGTGTTACCCCTTACGTTTTTTTTCATTTTCGGGCGAAAAATTAAGTTTCTCCAATCTTCTCAAAACTCTGGATTGTGATAGAGGGCTGTGAGACTTTGACCTGAGTGCAAAAATGGAGGCTCTAGACCCTTCCAGAGCTGAGATATCAAAATTCAAAATTTCGACCCGAAAAAAAAAAACGACAGTGTTACCCCTTATGTTTTTTTTTTCATTTTCGGGCGAAAAATTAAGTTTCTCCCATCTTCTCAAAACTCTGGATTATGATAGAGGGCTGTGAGACTTTGACCTGAGTGCAAAAATGGAGGCTCTAGACCCTTCCAGAGCTGAGATATCGAAACTCAAAATTTCGACCCGAAAAAAAAACGACAGTGTTACCCCTTACGTTTTTTTTCATTTTCGGGCGAAAAATTAAGTTTCTCCAATCTTCTCAAAACTCTGGATTATGATAGAGGGCTGTGAGACTTTGACCTGAGTGCAAAAATGGAGGCTCTAGACCCTTCCAGAGCTGAGATATCAAAATTCAAAATTTCGACCCGAAAAAAAAAACGACAGTGTTACCCCTTACGTTTTTTTTCATTTTTGGGCAAAAAATTAAGTTTCTCCAATCTTCTCAAAACTCTGGATTATGATAGAGGGCTGTGAGACTTTGACCTGAGTGCAAAAATGGAGGCTCTAGACCCTTCCAGAGCTGAGATATCAAAATTCAAAATTTCGACCCGAAAAAAAAACGACAGTGTTACCCCTTATGTTTTTTTTCATTTTCGGGCGAAAAATTAAGTTTCTCCAATCTTCTCAAAACTCTGGATTATGATAGAGGGCTGTGAGACTTTGACCTGAGTGCAAAAATGGAGGCTCTAGACCCTTCCAGAGCTGAGATATCGAAACTCAAAATTTCGACCCGAAAAAAAAACGACAGTGTTACCCCTTACGTTTTTTTTCATTTTCGGGCAAAAAATTAAGTTTCTCCAATCTTCTCAAAACTCTGGATTGTGATAGAGGGCTGTGAGACTTTGACCTGAGTGCAAAAATGGAGGCTCTAGACCCTTCCAGAGCTGAGATATCAAAATTCAAAATTTCGACCCGAAAAAAAAAAACGACAGTGTTACCCCTTACGGTTTTTTTTCATTTTTGGGCAAAAAATTAAGTTTCTCCAATCTTCTCAAAACTCTGGATTATGATAGAGGGCTGTGAGACTTTGACCTGAGTGCAAAAATGGAGGCTCTAGACCCTTCCAGAGCTGAGATATCAAAATTCAAAATTTCGACCCGAAAAAAAAAAAACGACAGTGTTAACCCTTATGTTTTTTTTTTCATTTTCGGGCGAAAAATTAAGTTTCTCCCATCTTCTCAAAACTCTGGATTATGATAGAGGGCTGTGAGACTTTGACCTGAGTGCAAAAATGGAGGCTCTAGACCCTTCCAGAGCTGAGATATCAAAATTCAAAATTTCGACCCGAAAAAAAAACGACAGTGTTACCCCTTACGTTTTTTTTTTCATTTTTGGGCAAAAAATTAAGTTTCTCCAATCTTCTCAAAACTCTGGATTATGATAGAGGGCTGTGAGACTTTGACCTGAGTGCAAAAATGGAGGCTCTAGACCCTTCCAGAGCTGAGATATCAAAATTCAAAATTTCGACCCGAAAAAAAAACGACAGTGTTACCCCTTATGTTTTTTTTCATTTTCGGGCGAAAAATTAAGTTTCTCCAATCTTCTCAAAACTCTGGATTATGATAGAGGGCTGTGAGACTTTGACCTGAGTGCAAAAATGGAGGCTCTAGACCCTTCCAGAGCTGAGATATCGAAACTCAAAATTTCGACCCGACAAAAAAAAACGACAGTGTTACCCCTTACGTTTTTTTTCATTTTCGGGCGAAAAATTAAGTTTCTCCAATCTTCTCAAAACTCTGGATTGTGATAGAGGGCTGTGAGACTTTGACCTGAGTGCAAAAATGGAGGCTCTAGACCCTTCCAGAGCTGAGATATCAAAATTCAAAATTTCGACCCGAAAAAAAAAAACGACAGTGTTACCCCTTATGTTTTTTTTTCATTTTCGGGCGAAAAATTAAGTTTCTCCCATCTTCTCAAAACTCTGGATTATGATAGAGGGCTGTGAGACTTTGACCTGAGTGCAAAAATGGAGGCTCTAGACCCTTCCAGAGCTGAGATATCGAAACTCAAAATTTCGACCCGAAAAAAAAACGACAGTGTTACCCCTTACGTTTTTTTTCATTTTCGGGCGAAAAATTAAGTTTCTCCAATCTTCTCAAAACTCTGGATTCTGATAGAGGGCTGTGAGACTTTGACCTGAGTGCAAAAATGGAGGCTCTAGACCCTTCCAGAGCTGAGATATCAAAATTCAAAATTTCGACCCGAAAAATAAAACGACAGTGTTACCCCTTACGTTTTTTTTTCATTTTTGGGCAAAAAATTAAGTTTCTCCAATCTTCTCAAAACTCTGGATTATGATAGAGGGCTGTGAGACTTTGACCTGAGTGCAAAAATGGAGGCTCTAGACCCTTCCAGAGCTGAGATATCAAAATTCAAAATTTCGACCCGAAAAAAAAACGACAGTGTTACCCCTTATGTTTTTTTTCATTTTCGGGCGAAAAATTAAGTTTCTCCAATCTTCTCAAAACTCTGGATTATGATAGAGGGCTGTGAGACTTTGACCTGAGTGCAAAAATGGAGGCTCTAGACCCTTCCAGAGCTGAGATATCGAAACTCAAAATTTCGACCCGACAAAAAAAACGACAGTGTTACCCCTTACGTTTTTTTTCATTTTCGGGCGAAAAATTAAGTTTCTCCAATCTTCTCAAAACTCTGGATTGTGATAGAGGGCTGTGAGACTTTGACCTGAGTGCAAAAATGGAGGCTCTAGACCCTTCAAGAGCTGAGATATCAAAATTCAAAATTTCGACCCGAAAAAAAAAAACGACAGTGTTACCCCTTATGTTTTTTTTTTCATTTTCGGGCGAAAAATTAAGTTTCTCCAATCTTCTCAAAACTCTGGATTATGATAGAGGGCTGTGAGACTTTGACCTGAGTGCAAAAATGGAGGCTCTAGACCCTTCCAGAGCTGAGATATCGAAACTCAAAATTTCGACCCGAAAAAAAAACGACAGTGTTACCCCTTACGTTTTTTTTCATTTTCGGGCGAAAAATTAAGTTTCTCCAATCTTCTCAAAACTCTGGATTATGATAGAGGGCTGTGAGACTTTGACCTGAGTGCAAAAATGGAGGCTCTAGACCCTTCCAGAGCTGAGATATCAAAATTCAAAATTTCGACCCGAAAAAAAAACGACAGTGTTACCCCTTACGTTTTTTTTCATTTTTGGGCAAAAAATTAAGTTTCTCCAATCTTCTCAAAACTCTGGATTATGATAGAGGGCTGTGAGACTTTGACCTGAGTGCAAAAATGGAGGCTCTAGACCCTTCCAGAGCTGAGATATCAAAATTCAAAATTTCGACCCGAAAAAAAAACGACAGTGTTACCCCTTATGTTTTTTTTTCATTTTCGGGCGAAAAATTAAGTTTCTCCAATCTTCTCAAAACTCTGGATTATGATAGAGGGCTGTGAGACTTTGACCTGAGTGCAAAAATGGAGGCTCTAGACCCTTCCAGAGCTGAGATATCGAAACTCAAAATTTCGACCCGAAAAAAAAACGACAGTGTTACCCCTTACGTTTTTTTTCATTTTCGGGCGAAAAATTAAGTTTCTCCAATCTTCTCAAAACTCTGGATTATGATAGAGGGCTGTGAGACTTTGACCTGAGTGCAAAAATGGAGGCTCTAGACCCTTCCAGAGCTGAGATATCAAAATTCAAAATTTCGACCCGAAAAAAAAACGACAGTGTTACCCCTTACGTTTTTTTTTTTCATTTTTGGGCAAAAAATTAAGTTTCTCCAATCTTCTCAAAACTCTGGATTATGATAGAGGGCTGTGAGACTTTGACCTGAGTGCAAAAATGGAGGCTCTAGACCCTTCCAGAGCTGAGATATCAAAATTCAAAATTTCGACCCGAAAAAAAAACGACAGTGTTACCCCTTATGTTTTTTTTCATTTTCGGGCGAAAAATTAAGTTTCTCCAATCTTCTCAAAACTCTGGATTATGATAGAGGGCTGTGAGACTTTGACCTGAGTGCAAAAATGGAGGCTCTAGACCTTTCCAGAGCTGAGATATCGAAACTCAAAATTTCGACCCGACAAAAAAAAACGACAGTGTTACCCCTTACGTTTTTTTTTTCATTTTCGGGCGAAAAATTAAGTTTCTCCAATCTTCTCAAAACTCTGGATTGTGATAGAGGGCTGTGAGACTTTGACCTGAGTGCAAAAATGGAGGCTCTAGACCCTTCCAGAGCTGAGATATCAAAATTCAAAATTTCGACCCGAAAAAAAAAAACGACAGTGTTACCCCTTATGTTTTTTTTTCATTTTCGGGCGAAAAATTAAGTTTCTCCCATCTTCTCAAAACTCTGGATTATGATAGAGGGCTGTGAGACTTTGACCTGAGTGCAAAAATGGAGGCTCTAGACCCTTCCAGAGCTGAGATATCGAAACTCAAAATTTCGACCCGAAAAAAAAACGACAGTGTTACCCCTTACGTTTTTTTTCATTTTCGGGCGAAAAATTAAGTTTCTCCAATCTTCTCAAAACTCTGGATTCTGATAGAGGGCTGTGAGACTTTGACCTGAGTGCAAAAATGGAGGCTCTAGACCCTTCCAGAGCTGAGATATCAAAATTCAAAATTTCGACCCGAAAAATAAAACGACAGTGTTACCCCTTACGTTTTTTTTTCATTTTTGGGCAAAAAATTAAGTTTCTCCAATCTTCTCAAAACTCTGGATTATGATAGAGGGCTGTGAGACTTTGACCTGAGTGCAAAAATGGAGGCTCTAGACCCTTCCAGAGCTGAGATATCAAAATTCAAAATTTCGACCCGAAAAAAAAACGACAGTGTTACCCCTTATGTTTTTTTTCATTTTCGGGCGAAAAATTAAGTTTCTCCAATCTTCTCAAAACTCTGGATTATGATAGAGGGCTGTGAGACTTTGACCTGAGTGCAAAAATGGAGGCTCTAGACCCTTCCAGAGCTGAGATATCGAAACTCAAAATTTCGACCCGACAAAAAAAACGACAGTGTTACCCCTTACGTTTTTTTTCAATTTCGGGCGAAAAATTAAGTTTCTCCAATCTTCTCAAAACTCTGGATTGTGATAGAGGGCTGTGAGACTTTGACCTGAGTGCAAAAATGGAGGCTCTAGACCCTTCAAGAGCTGAGATATCAAAATTCAAAATTTCGACCCGAAAAAAAAAAAACGACAGTGTTACCCCTTATGTTTTTTTTTTCATTTTCGGGCGAAAAATTAAGTTTCTCCAATCTTCTCAAAACTCTGGATTATGATAGAGGGCTGTGAGACTTTGACCTGAGTGCAAAAATGGAGGCTCTAGACCCTTCCAGAGCTGAGATATCGAAACTCAAAATTTCGACCCGAAAAAAAAACGACAGTGTTACCCCTTACGTTTTTTTTCATTTTCGGGCGAAAAATTAAGTTTCTCCAATCTTCTCAAAACTCTGGATTATGATAGAGGGCTGTGAGACTTTGACCTGAGTGCAAAAATGGAGGCTCTAGACCCTTCCAGAGCTGAGATATCAAAATTCAAAATTTCGACCCGAAAAAAAAACGACAGTGTTACCCCTTACGTTTTTTTTCATTTTTGGGCAAAAAATTAAGTTTCTCCAATCTTCTCAAAACTCTGGATTATGATAGAGGGCTGTGAGACTTTGACCTGAGTGCAAAAATGGAGGCTCTAGACCCTTCCAGAGCTGAGATATCAAAATTCAAAATTTCGACCCGAAAAAAAAACGACAGTGTTACCCCTTATGTTTTTTTTTCATTTTCGGGCGAAAAATTAAGTTTCTCCAATCTTCTCAAAACTCTGGATTATGATAGAGGGCTGTGAGACTTTGACCTGAGTGCAAAAATGGAGGCTCTAGACCCTTCCAGAGCTGAGATATCGAAACTCAAAATTTCGACCCGAAAAAAAAACGACAGTGTTACCCCTTACGTTTTTTTTCATTTTCGGGCGAAAAATTAAGTTTCTCCAATCTTCTCAAAACTCTGGATTGTGATAGAGGGCTGTGAGACTTTGACCTGAGTGCAAAAATGGAGGCTCTAGACCCTTCAAGAGCTGAGATATCAAAATTCAAAATTTCGACCCGAAAAAAAAAAAACGACAGTGTTACCCCTTATGTTTTTTTTTTCATTTTCGGGCGAAAAATTAAGTTTCTCCAATCTTCTCAAAACTCTGGATTATGATAGAGGGCTGTGAGACTTTGACCTGAGTGCAAAAATGGAGGCTCTAGACCCTTCCAGAGCTGAGATATCGAAACTCAAAATTTCGACCCGAAAAAAAAACGACAGTGTTACCCCTTACGTTTTTTTTCATTTTCGGGCGAAAAATTAAGTTTCTCCAATCTTCTCAAAACTCTGGATTATGATAGAGGGCTGTGAGACTTTGACCTGAGTGCAAAAATGGAGGCTCTAGACCCTTCCAGAGCTGAGATATCAAAATTCAAAATTTCGACCCGAAAAAAAAACGACAGTGTTACCCCTTATGTTTTTTTTTCATTTTCGGGCGAAAAATTAAGTTTCTCCAATCTTCTCAAAACTCTGGATTATGATAGAGGGCTGTGAGACTTTGACCTGAGTGCAAAAATGGAGGCTCTAGACCCTTCCAGAGCTGAGATATCGAAACTCAAAATTTCGACCCGAAAAAAAAAACGACAGTGTTACCCCTTACGTTTTTTTTCATTTTCGGGCGAAAAATTAAGTTTCTCCAATCTTCTCAAAACTCTGGATTGTGATAGAGGGCTGTGAGACTTTGACCTGAGTGCAAAAATGGAGGCTCTAGACCCTTCCAGAGCTGAGATATCAAAATTCAAAATTTCGACCCGAAAAAAAAAAAACGACAGTGTTACCCCTTATGTTTTTTTTCATTTTCGGGCGAAAAATTAAGTTTCTCCAATCTTCTCAAAACTCTGGATTATGATAGAGGGCTGTGAGACTTTGACCTGAGTGCAAAAATGGAGGCTCTAGACCCTTCCAGAGCTGAGATATCGAAACTCAAAATTTCGACCCGACAAAAAAAAACGACAGTGTTACCCCTTATGTTTTTTTTTTCATTTTCGGGCGAAAAATTAAGTTTCTCCCATCTTCTCAAAACTCTGGATTGTGATAGAGGGCTGTGAGACTTTGACCTGAGTGCAAAAATGGAGGCTCTAGACCCTTCCAGAGCTGAGATATCGAAACTCAAAATTTCGACCCGAAAAAAAAAACGACAGTGTTACCCCTTACGTTTTTTTTCATTTTCGGGCGAAAAATTAAGTTTCTCCAATCTTCTCAAAACTCTGGATTATGATAGAGGGCTGTGAGACTTTGACCTGAGTGCAAAAATGGAGGCTCTAGACCCTTCCAGAGCTGAGATATCGAAATTCAAAATTTCGACCCAAAAAAAAAAACGACAGTGTTACCCCTTTCGTTTTTTTTCGTTTTTGGGCGAAAAATTAAGTTTCTCCAATCTTCTCAAAACTCTGGATTATGATAGAGGGCTGTGAGACTTTGACCTGAGTGCAAAAATGGAGGCTCTAGACCCTTCCAGAGCTGAGATATCGAAATTCAAAATTTCGACCCGAAAAAAAAACGACAGTGTTACCCCTTTCGTTTTTTTTTTCGTTTTTGGGCAAAAAATTAAGTTTCTCCAATCTTCTCAAAACTCTGGATTATGATAGAGGGCTGTGAGACTTTGACCTGAGTGCAAAAATGGAGCCTCTAGACCCTTTCAGAGCTGAGATATCGAAATTCAAAATTTCGACCCGAAAAAAAAACGACAGTGTTACCCCTTTCGTTTTTTTTCGTTTTGGGGCGAAAAATTAAGTTTCTCCAATCTTCTCAAAACTCTGGATTATGATAGAGGGCTGTGAGACTTTGACCTGAGTGCAAAAATGGAGGCTCTAGACCCTTCCAGAGCTGAGATATCGAAATTCAAAATTTCGACCCGAAAAAAAAAAACGGCAGTGTTACCCCTTTCGTTTTTTTTTTTCGTTTTTGGGCGAAAAATTAAGTTTCTCCAATCTTCTCAAAACTCTGGATTATGATAGAGGGCTGTGAGACTTTGACCTGAGTGCAAAAATGGAGGCTCTAGACCCTTCCAGAGCTGAGATATCGAAATTCAAAATTTCGACCCGAAAAAAAAAACGACAGTGTTACCCCTTTCGTTTTTTTTCGTTTTTGGGCGAAAAATTAAGTTTCTCCAATCTTCTCAAAACTCTGGATTATGATAGAGGGCTGTGAGACTTTCACTTGAGTGCAAAAATGGAGGCTCTAGACCCTTCCAGAGCTGAGATATCGAAATTCAAAATTTCGACCCGAAAAAAAAAAACGACAATGTTACCCCTTTCGTTTTTTTTCGTTTTTGGATGAAAAATTAAGTTTCTCCAATCTTCTCAAATCTCTGGATTATGATAGAGGGCTGTGAGACTTTGACCTGAGTGCAAAAATGGAGGCTCTAGACCCTTCCAGAGATGAGATATCGAAATTAAAAATTTCGACCCGAAAAAAAAAACGACAGTGTTACCCCTTTCGTTTTTTTTCGTTTTCGGGTGAAAAATTAAGTTTCTCCAATCTTCTCAAAACTCTGGATTCTGATAGAGGGCCGTGAGACTTAGACCTGAATGAAAAAATGGAGGCTCTAGACCCTTCCAGAGCTGAGATATCGAAATTCAAAATTTCGACCCGAAAAAAAAAACGACAGTGTTACCCCTTTCGTTTTTTTTCGTTTTTGGATGAAAAATTAAGTTTCTCCAATCTTCTCAAAACTCTGGATTATGATAGAGGGCTGTGAGACTTTGACCTGAGTGCAAAAATGGAGGCTCTAGACCCTTCCAGAGCTGAGATATCGAAATTCAAAATTTCGACCCGAAAAAAAAAACGACAGTGGTATCCCTTTCGTTTTTTTTTTTTCGGGCAAAAAATTACGTTTCTCCAATCTTCTCAAAACTCTGGATTCTGATAGAGGGCCATGAGACTTAGACCTGAGTGCAAAAATGGAGGCTCTAGACCCTTCCAGAGCTGAGATATTGATATATTTATAATGGCATAAATGCTACGTGTGATCTCAATATCTCAGCTCTGGAAGGGTCTAGAGCCTCCATTTTTGCACTCAGGTCTAAGTCCCATGGCCCTCTATTAGAATCCATAATTTCAAGAAGATCAGAGCAACTCAAAATTTCGACCCGAAAAAAAAAACGACAGTGGTAGGCTACCCCTTTCGTGATTGGTTGTGGAGCAGATACTGCAAGCCATCTGATTACCAAAGCCTTACCACGCAACGTCCCCCACAAATTAGCCCTGTTATTTAGTGGCACTTTCCCTTGTTATATTCCATGCATTATCATGGAATCATTATCATTAATAGAGACGTTCGCAAAGACCCGCCTTTTTTAGTAGCTTATGTGACGAGCCACGAGCCAGGCGGGTCACGAGTCACGCATATCATGTTCTCATGCACTCACGCAGTGAAAAATACATCGCGGGGCAAAGACTAACGTACACCGAGTGATTACGAGAGAGAGTTCAAAGCAGCTTACTGATGATATGAAACAAAGTCTAACTTTCGAATATTGTCATTTAAGTAATTTAAACAATACTGTTTTCAAGTTCATATCCACCGACGTTACTGACAGCTTTGTTGTCGGACAAAGTTGCTTATGCGGCGTTATGATTGGCCAGGCCACCTGTCAATCAAACCCCCGTGGGCAGCAGGGCACAATTGAAACGTCAGGTTTTAATTTGATATGACAAATACATTTATTCTATATTTAACTTGTGAACGATCGACCTGCTGCTGCCAGTAGGCCTATAGATGATGGCTGCCATGCGCCTTATTAGAATACATCAACCAATAAATCGCCTTTAGCCTACTCTTCACTTCATTCTAGTCTATTCTTAAAACACAGCGTCATCATCGACCCCACAAACTTTCGGTAAGTTTGAATATTAACTTGATGGATGTATAATTTTGCTCTTTGTGTTTGTTTAAACTCTATATTCGCCAAAAGGACTGGCGATAATATATCGCAACCCGGTATCACGACAAGACGTGAAATAATCACGTCGGTCCACTTTGGAAAACGTGTAGATGTCACGGTTTAACCCCTTCAAACGTGAAACTTACACGTTTGCGTTAACACATTCCAGTGGAGAGATACCCGGATGTTAACCTATTTTAAATGTATAACATTACAAATGCAGCAAACACACTAATGTCTCCTAATCTGTAAGCACTAAGGTGCTAACGGCACTGAAGTTACAGGAGTTTCTTCCCGTTGCTAAGCAACGGTAGGTCGAGTATTTAAAAGGTTATGGTTAACACGGTTAACGTGGTTTAACGTCGATGTAATTCGTTGTTTTAGCGAACCTTTTGCTTAAACGAGGAGCTGGGGGACGCCGGAAAAATAGCCTAGACGTTTTAGCCTACTAATTTGGCTACTTCATTAAAACGTGACATTTTGACGTTTTTTTTCGGCGTGGATCAAGGCAAATGAATCCTTTTCACCTTGAAAATAATACTTTTTTTGCATTTTAATTAATAGAACATTTCTCAGTGATCAATTACTACCTGCTGCATCAATATAGAGTATTACATCTGCCAAAACAAATCAAAATTATTTTAGAACTTTGAATTTGCAGATATTTGCATGATGATCGCAATCCTTTCCCATCATTGTTTTCTTACGCAATTAATCTCAATTAAGACACACACACACACACACACCTGTACCTTGTACCTGTCATGAGGTAATTTAGAATTTTTTTAAACAAAGGAGCTCTAACATGTTTGTGTGTCTGTGCTTTTTTTCTTTGGTAATTTGTTTTGGTGAACAGCAATAAACATTAACAATACAATGCATTATAAAATACAATAAAGTATATCACGACAGTACAGCACAATTTAAAGTGTTCAAATCAACATACAGCATCATGTCTTGTTGTTTTATAGCATTTTGTACATGTTCTTTGACATTCATAGCTTCATATTTATTAGTATAATTCCACTTGTGTGATGTAATTATACCTCTCTATTGATTTTTTTCCATTTGAATTAAAGGCTTGAGAAGAGGAAAAAAAATAAAAAACAAGATTACATATATTGGTCCGTGTACGTTGCGTTCATTCGTTTTTTGATTTGATATTGAAAGTATAGAAAAATGAGAAAACGGCTCATTTATTCTTTTTTCTTTTTTCCAAAAAAATAAAAATAAAAAATGAGAATTAGGCTTGATTTTTATATTTTTATGTTCAGGGATAAAAATGGAAAAATGGTGTGGGTGCGCATGAAAAGCCCCTTTGGCCCCTGATTGGTCAACCAAATATCAACACTTTCAGCTCTTCCACAGTTTTTAACAGTTTCCACAGAATAACAGTCCTCCGCTGCTAGACTGATTCTTTAACACAAATCACGCTGAGCAGGGACTAGAAAGGGGTTTCTTGATTCAATGATTCAATGTCCCAAATCGGTTGAATCGGTTGAATGAATGACTCACTGACTGACTAGAAACAGTTACGTGCTGCCACCTACTGGGGGTCTTACTCTCATAATCTAAGTATTGTTTCATTTTGTCATTAATTTCATATTTAAAAGGCTATTCAAAATGTTATATTTTAAACGTTAATATCATAATACTATGTAATTGTAATTACTGTGTAAATCCTCTGAGCAGCATTTAACAGTTAATAGTAGGCTAATAGGGCTACATGCCAGTTCAGAATTCAGATGCAGCTTCTTTGGTTGATACCATAGACTGTAAAAAAAGATACTAATTTAATTTGATTGGTAACAGCTTATTGTCTTATTATTCTAATTGAATTTGTCGATTAAATTTCCATTTTTGTATAAAAGATGACAAATAGCCAATATTTAAAAGAATATTAGAATAATTGCCCTTGCAAAGGTAAACATAATAAGCTGTAAAAGTTATAAGCTATGAAAAACAAACAAACCAAAAAAAAAAAAAAAAAAAACGAATAGAATAACAACCTAAATAGATGCGCTGTGACATTGACACTAAATAATGCAATTTATATCTTTTCATATCTATCATATTTAAGCTTCATCCCTTGTCCAAAACTCAATGTGCAGTCTAAAATAATAGTTATGACTGCTGCATATTTACACTTAAATGGATACTGGTCTGCGTGCTGTCCAGTGGGTTACCCAGCTTTGAAGCTAATGATGGGTCATGTGGGTGCAGATGCGAGATAATCTACATAATATTTCTGAAATAATCAGCTAATATTTCTCTAGTGTATATTGTCAAATCCATGCCTATAGAGAAGAAAACCCTTTCTAGGCCCTGCCCAGCGCGATTTGTGTCAAGCATCAGTCCGGTTGTTGGATTAGAGAGTTTTTATTTGTAATAAACACTTTAAGAATCCGTCCAGCAGCGGAGGACTGTGGAAGAACGGAAAGCGTTGATCTATGGTTGACCAATCAGCAGAAAGGGGCGTTTCATGTGCGCCCACATTTTTCTATCCCTGAACATAAAAATATAAAAATCAAGCCGAATTCTCATTTTTACATTTTTTTTGGAAAAAAGAAAAAAGAATAAATGAGCCGTTTTCTCATTTTTCTACTTTCAATATCAAATCGAAAAACGAATGTACACGGACCATACATTCAATACATAAAAAAATAAAATAATAGTTGCCCCAGAACAGATTGTTGATTACAAATTTAAAATGGTTTCATGGTCTTTTCGTGATCAGTTCAGTCTAATCTACCAAAGAACAAGGTTTTTTATTATATATATATATATATATATATATGTATATAAAAAAAAAACAACTACAGCATCTGTCTCATTAAACTCAGTCAGTAATTTCTGCTCTAAGTCTGAACACAAATACATCATTATTTGCCCTTAGCACTCCCAAAAAGTGATTCATGTGCACATCTTCCTCATCTGAAAACTAATCTACAGTCCATCCAATCCATCAAGGATAATTCAAAGATGATTTTACGTAACATCTGTCTGTTGCAATTGTTCATGGCCAGTCTTGGCCTCAGGATGTTTGCAAGGAGTGGAACCTAACTGTGCAGTTTGCCCGAGTAACCACAGACGCTGTCTTGATAGTTGTTTAGATCAAGCTTCAGATCCTCAAAAGTGGGACGGTCCTCTGGCTCTGCTCTCCAGCAAGATCGCATGATGTCATAAATGATCTGTGGACATTTGGCTGGTGAAGGCATTCTATAGTGTTTTTTTGTGACGAGATCATACACCTCAGCATTTTGAACACCTATAAAAGAAGATAATGGCTTGAATAAACAGGCTCAAATGTTACAGGGTTAGTTCACCCAAAAGATGGAAACTATGTCATTAATGACCCTCATGTCGTTCCAAGCCTGTAAGACCTCCGTTCATCTTCGGAACACAGTTTAAGATATTTTAGATTTAGTCTGAGAGCGTTCTGTCCCTCCATTGGAACTGTGTATACGGTGTACTGTCCTTGTCCAGAAAGGAAATAAAGACATCATCAAAGTAGTCCATGTGACATCAGTGGGTTAGTTAGAATGTTTTGAAGCATCAAAAATACATTTTGGTCCAAAAATAACAAAAGCTACGACTTTATTCAGCATTGTATTGTCTTCCGGTGATGTCACCCACTGATGTCACATGGACTACTTTGATGATTTCTGGACAAGGACAGTAGCCTATAGCATGTATTTATTTTCAATGAAGGGACAGAAAACCCTCGGACTAAATCTTACATACCTTAAACTGTGTTCCGAAGATGAACGGAGGTCTTACGGGCTTGGAACGACATGAGGGTGAGCCATTAATAGCATCATTTTCATGTTTGGGTGAAGGCTGTGAGGTGATTACATTACACTGATTACATTTAGCATCGCAAACATTTTTCCATTTAAAGTTTTATGAAATGTTAAGTTTGAATATGCAAATGAGGCATTATCTAATTAAAGATTCAAAAATTTGCATACTTTTCTAGAACAGAAATCTGAATTCTTGTTGACTTCTTGAGGTTTATACAGAAGGGATTTTTTTGTATCACTCCAGAAATCAGAAAATATTGTCAACAGCCAGGAGGATTTTTTTCCCATGTTTTTAGGAATAAAATGACTCACTCATCTTCTGGCTTTCTTGAAAACGCCCCTTTATTTGTACTGTAACTTAAATCTACATACGCAAATAGATAAAGTACAATAGAATAAACACTTAAAGGCCTATTTGTAGGCTTTCTTTTCACTAGTCTGACAAAACATTATGAAAACTGACCTGGGTAAGGGATGGCTCCATGTGTGACAATCTCATAAAGGAGAATCCCAAATGACCAAACATCAGATTTAGTTGAGTAACGGCCATGACCGATAGCCTCAGGTGCGGTCCATTTAAATGGTATTTTCTTGTCATCACATATATAAACAGGCTCCTGTTCACATATATAAACAGGCTCGTTAAAAGACAACTTCATAGAACAAATGCATGCGCTGAAGAGAACTTAAAAATGATTGTAAAATCGCTCTTGGGTCAGTGTATCATCCGATCATTTGATTTGTCATGGCTATGTGCCCAAGGTTCCTACCACTTCCTCAAAGACCAGGTGGTGAACCTGCAAGCGCTGCCTTTGGAGGAGGCAGACCTAGCCCTGGCTTTTCTCTGTCCCGTTCGTGCTCTGCATATGAACGTGGACAGAACTCAAAGCATCAGGACCTCAGACCAGCTCTTTGTCTGTTACGGAGGCCAGCAGAAGGGAAAGGCTGTCTCCAAGCAGAGGATGGCCCACTGGATAGCTCAACCTTGCCACTGGATTACAGTTTCAGTAAAATTTTATTTCACCATCATCGGTACCCACCCTCAGCCGATTGGATTACAGTATTTGCAATGACCATCCAGTGTCCGAAATGTAGCTTATACTGTCTAAAAGAAAAGTTGTGACTGCTGACTGAACACTGGTCTACTGTGCCTCACCCGCTCAACACTGTCAAGCGCAGCACCACACAGATTTAACTCCGCACAGCTAAATAAAACAGGCTGGTGTCAGCCTACTATTTAATATTATTTAATATATTTAAATTATATTTATATATATATTTAATAAAGCAGAGAAAAGAGCTAAACAAAGAAGAAAAAAGGAGGGAAAAAGAAACGGCAAACAGATATTAATCATGGTACATAAACTATCTCTATATTTCTTCAAAAAAGAAATACATTTTCTATTATCAATTATTCTTAGATATTTGAATAAATGAAGAGTTCAGATGCAAAAGCCTCTAAATGCCATTTGAAATTTTCTTCTTTAATGATGATTTTTTATCAAACTTGTATATTTAAGTTCAGTAATTTCACTTAAATAACAATTAATAGGTAATTATCATTGCCATTTAAGTGAGATCACTGAACTTAAATATACAAGCTTGATAAAAATCATCATTCTAGAAGAAAATTTCAAATGGCACTTAGAGGCTTTTGCATCTGAACTCTTCAAATATTTTACTTCACATAAGAAATCTTTAAAAGTAGGAATTTTCTTAAGAAACCTTTGTTTGTGAAAGTAAAAGTTTGCCACAAGGTTAAAGAAGTTACCGGTAGATTCTAAAGATTTGTTTGGGTTTTCAAAAAAACAAATTACATCCTTAATGGGAGATTAACGTTGAGGACTATTATTTTGTTGAACAGACCTGAGCGACGACTGATGATGTCACATGCTCAGATTTACTTGACCAATCAGCGGAAGGTTTTCGTTTTCTCATTTCTGCTTATTTCATTTCAAATTGGAAATGAAATGATCGGATGATACACGGACCCTCTTGCAATGTGATTGGTTAAATTTGACTGTTCTGTTTCATAGTACATACCAAAGAAATATTAATTCACAAAACCATGTTCCCTACTGATATTTCAACAAAGCAGGAAGCAAATGTCCCTATAAACAATTTCAAGAGTAATTTCCAGGATGCAGTACTTGAAGTTGACAAAATAAGGGGCCGGTACTCGCTTTTGTTTGCATGTTGGTATGCGTGTTTATGTATATATATATAAATACACACACACATGTAGTGTGTAATAGTAATAAACGTAATCTATTACATTATACTGTACAATTGTAATATAATCTGAATACTTTTTGATTACTTTTGTACTAACTAGTTTATCACATATTCAGTATCTCACTCACACACACACAAATTATTTATATCAATCACTTAAGATCCAAATTTTGAAGCTTCACATTTTGAAAATCAGCAAAAAAATCAGTTTGCTCACCTTAATGACTCGAGCTAGGCCAAAATCACCAATTTTGCAGACGTTTCCCTCTCCGACTAGGACATTTCTTGCAGCAAGGTCTCTATGAATACTGTTATGTGCCTCTAAATATACCATCCCATCTGCTACTTGAGTTGCCATGTCGATCAGGGACTCCATGTTCAATGCCATACCCTCTTGACCTGAATGATGGGGAGTGATGTTTAAGATTGAGAACGTGAGACAGCATAATCACAGCATGATCAATGCAAGACATCAGTCTTATCAAGGGGACAGTGACTGACTTCTGAGGAATTTAAGCAGATCGCCCTTCTCTATTAGTTCAGTGATGATGTAAAACGGGGCCGAGGAAGAGCAGACGGCAAAGAGAGAAATCAGGTGCCTATGACGCAGACGCTTCATGATCTGCACCTCCAACTGAAAGTCCTTCTGATTCAGTGAATCTGTGGTAAAAAAAAGAAAAAGAAATAGACACAAATATTATTTTTTATGATGTTTATTTATTGCACATATATGTATTTTTATTTATAAAAATATATTTAGTATTTATTACAAAATCAGCAACTTTCTTTTCCGTTTGAGGTATTTAGTTGCAGATTTACCAGTGTAATGTTGAGGATCACTGCCATTCTGCATGACTTACATTGTGTTCAGCCTCAGCTCACATTAACCTCACCAGTAATGTGTGCAATGTACAATCTGAAACCGTTGGCTGTATTCATGCCCTAAGGCTGCAAAGCAGGTGGTTACCTTCATAAGGATACATTTATTTTGTTTGTATCATGCAGTTGATTTTTGCCCAATGTCACATTGAAGGATGACATGGACAGGCAAAAAACTTGCCTATCCATGTCATCCTTTAATTGCGGAACACTATAAGTGGCAAAAGCTAGATTTCCCAGCAAATCCTGGGGTTCTCTTTATTTCAAACACTGGTTTGGGTTTATTCTATTTCCTGAGATAGATTTATGAAAATGTTTATTTTTAATAGTGTGTATATTCTAAGGCACTCAAAAACCTCTTTTGATCCACTGCATTAACTTGTGCTGTCAGTGTCAAGTACATGAATACATAAACACTCATGTGTTTAAAGCTATTAAAAGGTTACATTCAGCATTTTCCCCACAAACACTGCCCATTCTGAATCAAAGATTGTAATATCGACGTGAAAAAGTTTTTATCTTTAAAAAAAAAAAAAGATTAAGATGACGGTCCTCTCATATTTTTGAATGATTTAATTGCAGTTTGCCTAATTTCTTCATTTAAAGCTTCAGACTTTCAGATAACAAAACTGAATTATTTTCACATTTAAACACAGCCAGAAGTTCTTTTGGATAAAAAGAGCAGGCAGAGTTGAAACTATCAAACTTGCAAGTTGCATTTGTAAAGGTCTGTGACACACCAAGCAGACGTCAAAGGACTAGCGGAGACAAAAGCTGACTATGTTGTCGCCTTGCGTTGGCTACGTCTGGGCCGAAAAGCTGCACTTGAACACACTTAAAGGACTACAACTGGCTGCCAACTAGCTTGTGCGTTCTGCGCCTGCATGTAGGGAATAAACTGTCTACACTCACCTCAAGGATTATTAGGAACACCTGTTCAATTTCTCATTAATGCAATTAACTAATCAATCAATCACATGGCAGTTGCTGCAGAAGAACCCACCAGGTACCACTCATCTCCACTACAAATAGGAAAAAGAGGCTACAATTTGCAAGAGTTCGCCAAATTTGCAAGAGTTCACCAAAACATTGTTTCTGACCATGTCCATCCCTTTATGGCCACCATGTACCCATCCTCTCATGGCTACGTCCAGCAGGATAATGCACCATGTCACAAAGCTTGAATCATTTCAAATTGGTTTGTTGAACATGACAATGAGTTCACTGTAATAAAATGGCCCCCAAAGTCACCAGATCTCAACCCAATAGAGCATCTTTGGGATGTTGTGGAACGGGAGCTTCGTGCCCTGAATGTGCTAAGGCAGTTCTGAAGGCGAAAGGGGGTCAACCACAGTATTAGTGTTCCTAATAATCCTTTAGGTGAGTGTATATCAGCAGGTATCAATACCAATCGCGCTGATCACTTTTTTATTCCAGGCGGCTCATGTTGTTATGAATACATTGTTGAATTTGGATTGCTCAGTGCTTTTATCACTTTTTTTTTTTTTTTGGTGTACTGACTCGCCCGCTAAACTGACCAGCCAATGATCTCTCACCGATGACAATTCAATATGCTGAACTCCTGCTGATGTAAGCTGACAACAGCTGATATGTGGAACACACCGCAAAAACTAGCCCGACGCTGGTCGATTGTCGACCGTGGGATTGGTGTGTCATGGCCCCTTATTTATTATTTTGCTGTGCAACATTTACATTCTTATTTTTAGCGCTGCTCTGTAGCACAGATGAGCTCACCATTGTTCTTGAGGATTTTGATGGCCACTTTAGTGTGATTCTTCCACATGCCGCTGTAAACTTCAGAAAAGTGGCCACTACCCAGCAGCTTCACTAATTTAAGTTGTTCTTTAGGCACTTCCCATTCATCGACTGTGGAGGGTGGCAGATTCTCAGGCCGGGGCTTTTTCTACAGGAAGATGAGTCATTGGTGTCAGGAAGTTTACAAATGCAATTCATTTTATTAATGCAACAGATACACCTTCCATATTTACTGGGTTTGATGCTTTGCATTTAGATATTAGCATTTTTTTACTGGAGGACTGAAAAATGAATTTCTTGAAGTTGCAAATATTTACTGTAGCCTATCTAATGCAAATGGTGGTGTTCTCATAAAAATGAAGAAACTCTTTCAGTCACTTCCTCATATGACAAAACTGAAAGAGAATGTGAAAATAAGGGAGATTGAAAAACAAGCATAAGAAGAGAATGGGGGAAAATTGGAAGAAAAGAGTCTCACCCGAATACAGGGTCGCTTCAGTTGGTCTGAAGTGGTGAATGGGTGAGTTTTATAATATTCAACCACCTCTAATACACTGGCGAATGTAGGAGATGGATCCACATAGAACTTTCCACCAGACTGGTAGATCTTGAAGTGCTTTGCATTGTCCTGTGTCTTCACTAGGAGAGAAGATTCAGAACTTCAGTCTCCAATAGACCATTTCACAAGAAGTAAACAACACTGGTCCAGAAGCACTTCCTGTTTCAGTTTGTAACTGTTTTCTTTATTTCACATGTAAAGAAAACATCTTAAAGATGTTTGTTTAACTTTTTGATTCAGTTTTAAATGTTCTGTTGGTTGTATTTTATCCCAGCTTTTATGTAGTGTTAAAAAACTGAAACAGGAAGTGCTTCTGGACCAGTGTTGTTTACATCTTGTGAAATGGTCTATAGCAGCTTTAATATGCGGTGAAAAACTCACTAATGATGACAAACCTGAGATCACAAAGCCTGTGCTGTCAGACTCACTGATTCGTACAAGGAAGGATCCATTATCATTTCCTGAAAACATGAGGTGACTCAATGCTTCAAAACGGCTCATCTTTCCAAAAAACCACCTAAAGATACAGAAAACACATGGGTTGTACAGTATAATTTCCTTTAGGGTACAGTTGATAGCATAGTTGTTATTAATGTATGAATAATTTGGAATCCTCCACTATTTAAATCACATTCATTTGAATCAGATCAGTTCAATGGATCAATCACCAAACTGATTCTTTAAACGGTCTGAACGATTCATTCACGAAACAGACAATCAGTTTCTTCCATTCAACTGTGTCTCAGTTCACTTAGTAAAGGGCCATTCACACCAAGGGCTAGAACAGTCTTAATAATCAGTTATGAAAATAGGAAAGTCCACATCACAGCTACACCGATAATGACACAGATAATGATATTGTTGAAATCATTTTCAGAGCAATATTTACAGTTGATGAATGATATAAACATCGACAGCCATTCAGAATCCATAGGCAGATGACATAACTGCATGCTTAAAATAAAGGTGTGACATTGGTGTCCATTGGTGTGACCCTGTCACGTTAACTATCGATAGAGTTATCTTTATATTTAACGTTATTAGTGTGAACAGGCCTTAATCCTTCACATTTGTTATTATCTCACTGGTGGAAAATATTTTCAGTGAATAACAACTTACATTTGTGTCATTTCTTCACCTAAAGCATCAGTACTAAGCGACGTTATGACATTTTTTATGGTACTATTACATTTCTTTTTTAACCTTGACAGCTTCAGCATGCATTCGGGAATTGTGGGGAGGGGGGGAAATCGCACAGGAAATTGCAAGTACACCTGGCTGCAGCCTCCCCACCCTTACTCTGAATGGCTTACTCGTCTTCAATAGGCATTCATGATAGAACAGAAGATGTGTTCATAGTTGGTGTAAGTCAGAGTTGGCTAGTGCATGGGGATATTCAAATTAATTAACCAATTAGTAATATCCTTAATCAGCTCTACCAAACGTGGATGTTTTTCCACTAAGAAATGAACATTGTTAATAATATATTTTGATTGATACTGTGAAGCTGCTTTGATGCAATCTATATTGTGAAAAGCGCTAAATACTTGACTTGACATGGATTGATGGGCGAATGTCATAAATTAAGTTACAAAACTGTAAAAGAGAGGTGTCTAATGCTACATAAATAAGAGCTTGTTTCGAGCTCAGTCAAGAGCACACTTTAAAGGAGTACTTCACTGTTTGCTGATAATTTACTCACCCCCATGTCATCCAAGATGTCCATGTCATTCTTTCTTCAGTCGAAAAGAAATTAAGGTTTTTGATGAAAGCATTCCAGGATTTTTCTCCATTTAATGGACTTCAATGGGAACCAAACGGTTCAAGGTACAAATGAGAGTTTCAGTGCTAGGGTCCTAGATAAGACCCTTATTCATCGTCTGGTGTCGTTTAAAAAGCCCTTTGAATCTGCACTGAAACTCTCATTTGGAACTTGAACCGTTTGGTTCCCATTGAAGAAAAAAAATCCTGGAATGCTTTCATCAAAAACCTTAATTTCTTTTCGACTGAAGAAAGAAAGACGTGGACATCTTGGATGACATGGAGGTGAGTAAATTATCAGCAAAAGTTTTTTCAAAAGTGAACTACTCCTTTAAGAATCTGAGACAACTTCAGTTGTTTTCTGCTAACTCGCTTAGTATCTGTATAATTGAATCACTAAGTTTTATACTGTTTAATCTTCTAGAAATCAGTCGAATTCACAAATCAATCTAATTTATAATGAAACCAGAAACTGTTTGCTGAAATAACCACAACGTTAACAAGTTATACTGAAATAAAAACGCGCTGTTTGTCTGTAATAGTGTTAACAAACTACTTTTCAAAAGTAGCTTTGAAACTCACGGTTGAGACTCTACGGATTCGGCTCGCGCCATATAATTGAACGGAACATAGCCGGTGGTTACACTGCCGAAGGAGTCGATTTTCTTCGCAGTCCACCAGTCACCGGAATTGTTGTTGACAATCTCGAACATATCACCAGATTTGAACGACAACTCCTGTTCGTCGCGTGCCTCAAAGTCCCATAGAGCAGTATAAACAGCACTCTTCGGACTCGGGCGCGAACTCGGAGGCTGAGGTGGATGTGGCTGAGGCTGCGCGTAACGATCATCTGTGTTACCGGGTACTACTCCGCCCGTACAGTCACTGTCAGGTTTCATGCTGTTTTCTCCATCGCCCGCTGAGGATCCGCATATTCTGTCCCAGCATGTCCTAAGACATGGGCAAGTTTTACTCAAACATTCCCCCATGAGATAAACCTGTCCCCGAGATGCACCTCTCTAGAGGCTTCCCATACGAGTCTATTAGTTAGTTAGTTTAGAGAACTGACATTAAAATAAAACCTTCCGCATTTGAACCACGCCTGTGGACGACAATGACACAAGCACAGTAGGCTAAACAGGCAATCTTTATTGTTTGAGGTCAATTGCTTTACAGGCTTACCAGCATGCTTGAAAATTTCTGGTCAATCTCAAAGTCGGGTTACAAGCAAACAAATGACCAAGAAACTGCAGAAACATGTATACTGAAAAAATACTTTATTTACAAGAGTTATTTTAAGAATAATCCATTGGAAGACAACAGACTTTTGACATGGATGTGATTTCTACGAAACCGATCATGAGGAAACCTACCCAGGTAGTTTTTGTCATATGGCTCCTGTGTTCACCACAGTATAGTTACACGATCGTGTACCTGGTAGAAAACAGTTATTTGTGCAGCCTGTCTTTCACAAAGGCTAAAGACACTCAACAGTTATAACTTAACAGCTGTAGTTTTCACCGTCCCGGCACCTGTCCGTACACTGGCAGGTGAATCTTTTGTAAACATAAACTCTGATCTGAAAACATCAGATTAAATAATCGCCTGTTCCTACTGCTAAACTGAATGGGCCAGATCAACTATAGTGCAAAATAAACTTAAGTGCAGGGCAAATGATGCATATTATAAGGGTGCATAACAGTGATCAACTGGTGATCAGGAGTCGCGATGACAAGCTACAGATAATCTGGCCCCTTCAGATTAAGATGATGCACATTTCCTCTTTTACAATTTCCGCTCCTTTCCTCAACTCTCATGGAATCTTTTTAAAAAGTCCTTTAACAAGCATTAATTATTGCACACAACTTCATTAACATAAGCAATCCAAAAGTCCAATGTGCATGCAAATCTTTCCGTCCCACAGGATCCTCCGTTTTCAGTCCACCGGTTCTACACCTCAATGGTTTTGAAGTAGAGTCTGGAGTAGATATTGTCCAGCTGACTGTGAAGGGCGTGGAACGAGGGCCGCTTGGAAGCCTCCGCGTGCCAGCATTCCATCATAATGCGGTAGATGTTTGGGGGGCAGCGATTTGGACACGGTAACCTGTAACCCGACGACAGGATCTCCAACACCTCCTTATTATTCTTCCCTGTGGAAAGACCGTTCAAAAGTGTGGGGTCCGTACGTTTTTAAAGACATTAAATTGATCAAAAGTGACAGTAATGAGATTTATAATGTTGCAAAACTTTCTATTCATCAAATAATCCTGATGAATGGTGAGCATAAGAGACCACAAGCTTTTGACGGGTAGTGTATAAAAAAAAAAAAAAGGAAGGCATTTAGTGTTTCTGTAACACAGACCCATACCATCATACGGCATCTTTCCACGTGACATCATCTCGTACAGCAGCACTCCAAAGGACCAGACGTCAGATTTGACGGAGAAACGCTGGTAGAGTGCAGCTTCTGGAGCCGTCCACCTCACAGGAATCTTGGTGTTTCTGCTTGCTGTATACACACTATCCTGCACACAAACGCAGAATTACACACTAAGCAGAAACAACTTTATTTCCAACAAGCGTATTTCCAGCAGCATCTTTGACATCCAACCGTTACCTTGATGATGCGGGCCAGACCAAAGTCAGCTACTTTACACACCAGGTCTTCACCAACCAGGATGTTTCGAGCTGCTAAGTCTCTGTGGACAATGTGTCGATCTTCCAGGTACGCCATTCCTTCTGCTATCTGACTAGCCATGTAGATCAGGTGAGCGGAGGTCAACACCTGACCCTCTGGCGCTACAGGAAGAAATGGACAGGGCAACATGTCTGAGACCATATTGAAAATGTGGGATTCTAAATATTTTATATCTGGAAATAAACTGGAAAAATGTTTATTGATATAAAATAAATTTTCTAGGCCACTAATCAAATATGTTTTACTAAGTGACATGTGATCATGTGACTCTTTGTACAAAGTCAAGATGCATTTTAGTTTTATTTATTGAATTAGCTTTTATTTTTAAATGTTTAGTTATGTTAATTTTAGTTTCTTTTTTTACAATTTTGTTATGAGCCTTAGTCATTTTATTTGTTTGTTTTTTTATAATATGGCTATTTTTTTTATTTCCAGTTAAAAATCAAACTAAAACTTATTTAGGTTTTTTTGCAAAGGCAGCACTTCTAACTAAAAGTTTTTCAATAAATATTTGTAATTTATTTTATATATTTTAGTTTTAGTAAATGATAATACCCTGCTTTGGATTTCATTTTGTGCATTTCATGCAGCTCGAGTTGTTAAACCAAAAGGGGAAGGAAACTAATTGAAAGCCAATCTGAATTTTCAATTCAACTTTCAGTCAAATCATTATAATCTCAGTTCAAGGAAAGATGCATTAATACAAAAATAATTCATTTTACTTTAAGAACTTACAGAATAAAGGTTCATGGATATACTTTTGTGTTTAAAGGAGTACACTTTTGCTGATAATTTACTTACCCCCATGTCATCCAAGATGTCCATGTCATTCTTTCTTAAGTCGAAAAGAAATTAAGGTTTTTGATGAAAACATTCCAGGATTTTTCTCCATATAATGGACTTCAATGGGAACCAAACGGTTCAAGGTCCAAAAGACAGTTTCAGTGCAAACTGCAAACTGTTCAAAGGGCTTTAAACGATTCCAGACGATGAATAAGGGTCTTATCAAGTGAAACGATCAGTCATTTAAAAAAAAAAAGTTAAGTTTTATAAGCACAAATGCTCGCCTTGCTCTGTTCTGTGATTCATTTTGATGAACGAGTTCGAGCAGGAGAGTCACACAGAACAGAGCAAGGCGAGCATTTGAGCTTATTGAGTAACTAAACACTAAACCAACTTTTTTTAGTTAATGATCTGTAAGAATGGATCTTTATTAATACCAGTCATTGATTCGAGTAACTTTTTTGACATTTGTTTATAAAATGTTCCATTTCTAAAATATATGGTGTAAAAACGTCTTAGTGCTGCCCTCTTCAGGTTGAACGGTGGCTACTCCAGTTGAATTTTCCTATTGGATGTTCCGCACTTCGTGACGTACGCAGGTTTCAGCTCACCACGCGAGCTACACCCTTGGCAGTATAAAAAACATCTTGTGTCGTCAAAACCACTGTAGGGAGTCAGGAATTGAAATTGTGAGTACTGAAAACGATCAGGATAGAGTGTTTTAGCATCTATTTCGTCCCCTCCATCCCCGCTGGGTCAGCCCACTTTTTCAGCATTTTCAAATATTGCCAGTGGGTGGAGTCAGGCTCTGACCAGGGGTTTAGTTACCCTTTAAACCCTTTAGTTACCCTTTTTTTTTTTTAAATGAGTGATCGTTTTGCTTGATAAGACCCTTATTCATCGTCTGGAATCGTTTAAAGCCCTTTGAACAGTTTGCAGTTTGCACTGAAACTGTCTTTTGGACCTTGAACCGTTTGGTTATCAATAAAGTTCATTATATGGAGAAAAATCCTGGAAAGTTTACATCAAAAACCTTAATTTCTTTTCGACTGAAGAAAAATGACATGGATATCTTGGATGAAATGGGGGTTAGTAAATTATTAGCAAAAGTTTTTTTTAAAAGTGAACTACTCCTTTAATGACTTCATGTACTTTTGAACTGTAACTAAAACTATGTGGTCAGATAATGCCATAAATGTTTATGAGCACAGACGTGATTGTCTGATAAGAGAAAAACAAATGCAAAGCAAGAAAAACCAAGTAATTTTGTGTGGTTTATAATACATCATTCATAGATACACATGCAGGTGCAGTGAATGTAGTGAGCAGGGAAATAGAGTGTAGTGACACTTACAAGAAAGGTATGATTTGAGACTTCCTTTAGTCATGAGCTCTGTGACGATGTAGACAGGCTCTCCTCGTGTGCAGAGAGCCAACAGCTGAATGAGCTTCGGATGGTGCAGGTTCTTCAGTGCGTGAACCTCCTTCACAAACTCATCCACCTTTGTGTCCTCTACAGGGCAGAGTAAGAGAACAAACGTTAGAACACACACACGCACACAAAAAACACATCCAAAATCACATTTATCCATTTATATTTGTATTAAAAACCATTTGGGTACAGACAATGATCCTTTTCTCAGGGTTTGATCCAAATCCAAATGACGGATAATGTTTTGAAATTGAAACAAATCTAAATAATTTAAATGAAAATCATCTGTGGGCAAGTTTGAAATCCCCAAACAACATTCAAACTGTTCTTACACAACAACATTACGTAACTCTCCTATGCTTAGATTTCACTATATGAGAAAATTGCAATTTGGGCTCATTCTAGTTAAGCTTTTACATTTATCTTCATGTCTTTATATAATTGCATAAAATATTTAACTTTAAGAATGGAAATCATATTTGTTAGGTTTCCTTTATCACAACATCCCAATTAAAGTCCCTATTATGCGATTTTAAAGGCTTCTGATCATATTTTGGGGGTTTCCTACAACAGGTTTACATGTATCCAAGGTTAAAAAACACTTTCATTTTCTTATAATATACTGTATGTACGTTGCAGCACCTCTTTGCTCACAGTATCTGAAACGGTTCAATTAACGATTCGATCTTTCTAAACCCCTCATTTTCAAGAGCCTACTCTGCTCTGACTGGTCAGATGGCTCAGTCTGTTGTGATTGGTCTACTCTGCTCTGATTGGTCAAAAAAATAAGTCATGTGGACATTTCTGTTGTGGAAATGCAGACAGCTGAAGTATACTTTAAACTTGTGGATGTTTTGATTTTTTCCACTAATCAAAATGTTTTAAGAAAAAATCCTTTGTTTTCTGTTTTTTCTAAAAGTCCTCAATTTTGTAATATCCCCTTACAAAGGAGTTAATTATCATCCAGGGGTGCGTTTCCCGTACAACGACGTAGTTCACTGCTTCACTACCATAGTACGATGCATCGTTGGAAAAATCAACTAGCTAGTCATGACTGTTTCCCGAAACCCACTGTCGCAAAGTATCGTTCAACCACGTTGGTTTCGCACGTGGTGGAGTAATAACTGCTTTTAATGAAACTGTTTGAGATCCAATTAACGCTAGATTTGTTTTATATAAATTACAGACACATCTGAGGACTACTTCTAATTGTTCTCAGTTGTTTTGCTTTATTACCAGACTCAATATTTGGCTCGGTCTTACATAGTGGAGCGCGTTCGCACATGCTCACTTTTCAAACACGTTACTTCAAATCTCTTGACAAACTAAAAGACGTAAATTCCATTTGTAAGTTTTCTAAATAAAAGACACTGGTTGTACTGAATGTCAGCTTGCTCATTATGCTCAAGATAATGATTTATTTCCTCCAAATGTGTTGCAATATAGAAACGATGCTTCTAACCACAGGTCGAGAGCTGTCGTTCAAACCACCCAACTTTGCGATGCTGTTTGCGAATGTTCGTTGGAACGATGGTTTCGGGAAACACCGAATCGTTGAACTATGCTGATAACAACGGAACTTGCGACCATAGTTGGCTAACGATGCATTCGGGAAACGCACCCCAGAATGACAATTTTGGTGGCGAAAACGACACCAAAAACATCAGTTTTAGATATTGATTTAACAAATTGTGTGATGTTTTGTGGTATTACTTGGTTTATCGCATGTGAAAACATCCCATCTCATATGATGTCACACCTTGTTTAAGCATTTTGATGGCCACTTTCTTCTTCTCTGTAGTCCAAACAGCTTCCCAGACTTCTCCAAAATGGCCTTCCCCCAGCTTCTTGAGTAACTGAAACTCCTCCCTCGGCCGCTCCCATGGCTCCATGTCAAACAACTCCCTCTGCATGTGGACACACACGCAACAAAGGTTACAAGAGATATTTTCCTAGAATCTCTCCCCTATATCAGGTTGTCTGTCATCTGTGCTGCTTGTTAAGATGAAGCAGAGATTAGAAACCCAAAAAAACCACTCCAGGCAGATCAAGGGCCACTTCTCTAGAAACAGACCATTTCTCTATATGGCTAATTAGATCTATAATGCAGAACTGATACCCATGAATGCCAATGGAACGCCTATTAATAAGAATTTGCGACATGAGAGCAAAAAGTGTTGTCTAAAGTTAAGAAGTCGTGTGTGAATGTGTGTATATTAAATATCAAGAGTGTCATACTTGCTGTACGCACGGCTGGTCTAAGGGACATCCCAGACTTTTGGAGTTGTGCTGGTAGTATCTGATGAGCTCATCCAGAGTGCCAAAAGAGATCTTGTCGGACACAAAGTAGGCACCAATAGCAGAGCGATGAATACGAAAATGGAAGACACTATTTTCACTTCTGGCTGTGAAGCAAAGAATAAAATAAGGATTTTTCAACATAAACATTTTTATTCGTAGACACAATATATTTTTGTATTTTTTTTTAGATTGACTGCTTATATGGTCGCAGAAGCTCCAATGATCTACGTACAAAATAATCATTTAGAAATGTAATATAGCATAAAAATCTCTTATCTTCCCTTTCCCATTCAAAATGATACTCATTTAATTAATCTCAGCAATCGGCTGCTTTAATCAGACTGCGTTTGTTATATAATATTATAATTATAAACACATTTTCAGAAATGTGACTGGAAACAATTTTTTTGAATAACGATATAAATAATTCATTGCATATATTTATATTCTATATCTGAGACCTAATTATATGTAAACTAATATTTTTAGTGTAGGACTTTGGAAGCATGTTATCGAATTGGAAATACTGTGCATAATCAATTTGAACTAGATTAGTCAAAAAGGATTAAGTATAAAACTGCTACTACGCATACATTTCACTATTAAAATGGCCTTGGGGTTTTTGAGACCTTAAACAGAATATTACGAGGGTAGAACACACCCGCTACTCTCCAGAGGAGACAGAAAAATGCTTAGTCTGTTGTACATGGATGACCAATATGGTGTTACAAGCTGTGGGGAAGAAAGAAACAGAGAGAGCGAGAAAGAGGAGAGATAGAGAGGGGATAAGCAGAGAATGGATATCTTATGCAGAAAATAATAAGATTGATGAAGTGGAGGCTGTTGTCATGCAGATCAGACAGAAAATGGGGAGATGAGACAAGAAAGATGAGAAGGGAAATGATGTATGAGAGAAAAACGGACAGGCAGTACTGTAGGTCTCCAGGCATTCAATCGAAAGAGTGTGTGCGAGAGAGGGAGAAGGAATAAAGGAACTAACCTGAGATAGTATATTCATCGCTGTGGCTCTCACTGATCCTCACCAGAAAGGAACCCGTTTTATTCTGAGAAGCCAAAAGCAGTTTCTCAGCCTTTTGTCTGTTTATATTCCCATAGTACCACCTGTAAAGCAGACACACACACAGCATAGCTTAGTACCTCAATGAATGAACGACTACATGCTTATACTCATAGCCTATCAAGACTATGTCCAGCACACATTTTACAATAATACTGAAAATAGTTTGCATATTTAAATAGTCACATTCACAATAGTTTTATTCAAAAAAGCAATGAATATATACAATATATCTGCATGTACAATTTTTATCTAATATATTTGAACTATAAGATTATAATAATATTAGTATGTTTAATACTCCACCTTTATTTTGCCATCAAGGTTGAATTAGGAATGTAGGTTATTGTAGTTACTTGCTCACACATACTTACTGTATTTCCTACTGTAATTATGTCAGCATGCAATGTGTGCAATATGGGTAATGTACCATAAAATGCTACTACTCACTCCAAACATCTATAATAGTCATCAAACTTGATACTGTTGTATGAAAATACAAATCTGACATTTATTTTTATAAATGAATGCAACAAAGATGTTCAAAATATATTCCATAAATGTTATGAATTGTGTAGAAACACTCTGACAATATACTGTAATTGTTGCCTACACCAAGAACATATAAAACCCATATCATATGTCTAATATACAGGATGTTTAGAACCATTTTATTTATAGTTTTTACACTGTAACACTTAATGCCCTTTATCAGCTCATATTTGTTCAATTGAGGGAAAGAAACGGCTCATATTTTGCCCACATTAACCACATTCAGCTTCTCACAGTAAACACTGTGGCGTCATTCAAAGTGTTTCCATGTTAAATATGGGTGCGGCAGGTGCACATGCTTGTTTAACACAATCCCATGGGCCTTCAGTTTCAGTGAAACTCTGACAGGTGCACTAGCACACAACTCTTACATCACAACCCTGTTACCTGTCAACACTATTTAACAGGTCTTTATAGTGAGGACAATTGACTGACCCCATTATAACAGCAACCAAATAGTAGCTAACGACAGCGTAAATAAAAGACAACAGAGGACAGCTCATTGTTCACACGGACAATGATAAAGGCCATTGTGAATGAAACGAGACAGTGCATGCATATGAACCTTCCTTGGCTGAGCTCAGACTATAGGGCACTGCTAATTTTGACCTATTGACCTTATTATTACAGAGTGAAATATACAATAGTTTTCTACTCAAAAAGAATTCAACATTTTAAGACAATTCAACGCCTGGCAAATCTTTAAAATTTACAGCAACTAGTCTAGTGCCGTCAGCAAAATTAGGAAAATTAATCAATTAGGAAAACACTAGAGGTTTTGGTGACATAATGGACATGAATGAATTCTATTCTATTCTAATGACTATTCTGTTCTCTCTGGATCCATAGTAGCACCACTTGCCTCGTCTGGCTGATTGCAAATATGTTCTTTAAAACAAAACAAAACAAGTAAAATTTAGTAAGACACTCCATTATTTTGTTGTGACTTAAGTTTCAAGCCTTAATGGTGTAATGACTAAATGAAACAAAAATATGAAATATATATATATATCTAAAATATGATGTGTAGTGGTAGAAATATTAGTTCAGTATGAAAACCACAGGAGGCTTATTGGAAAGTTCAAGTGACACGTGTAGGCTATAGTAGAAAGTGTCAAGGTCTTCATTCAACTTTCGGAAGAAAAAAAAGTGCACGACTAGCTTCTAGTGTATGACAGAGTGCTAATTTTCAATAAAATATAATGAATATTGTAATTGAAATAAAACATCTCATCTTTATTATAGGTGGTAGGATTAAGTCTATTGATTATCAATCTCAGGACTTACTTGTAGTTAGCGAATTCATCCTGTACAAGGGCCACATAATTAGCAGGGACCAGCCCGGACTGCAGGGATCCCGTCAGCTTCTTGGCAAACACATAATCTCCCCTCTTTTCTATGACAGAGAGTTTGTCCCCTTCTTTCACCGTCAGCTCTTCCTCACTGCGGGCTACAAAGTCGAACAGAGCCGCGTACAGCTGCGTGGGCTTCTTCTTAGGAGCCGGGACCCGGATATCACCTGAGACGGTGCGGATCTCGGCAGGACGAGCGATGTTCGGATAGTACATTTCGGGCCATATCCAGTCCCATAACCTCTTCAGGCATGGCATGCAGCTGCGACAACACTTCTCCATCCCAGCCCTTTCCTTCTACGGACTCCAGGGTAGCTAGAATATTTGGAAGCTGTCCACCAAGCGAAGCGGTTGAAATTGAAAATAAAAGAGACGTGCGGGTCCCTTAGAGATGGCGACAGACCGTCCGTAGCGATTCTATACCGGGATCGCCTTTGTTGAGATAACGAACTGGCCGCGATCATAGCGGAGGATCAGGTGAAACCGGTTTTGTTTCGGGATGGATCACAAAGGCATGCGGAAAAGACATGTTGGATGGTTCAATGAGACATTAAAACGAGGAGACGATATTGTGGTTGAAGTACCTCGTAGAACATCCTCTTTTCATCTAAATCTAAGCTCTATTTATCCATGGCGTCCCTCGATCTTCTGTGTTGCAGTGCGCCACAGCATTTGTGCCTCTCTACGCTCCGGAGCAAAACGCTTCGCAGTGTGTAAACTTGGCTGCAAGACCCTTGTCTCCTGTCGTGCGATCATCTGTTCACTAGGCAAGCGCACACTCGGATCTGGAAGCAGTAAACCATTTATTTTTAGATTCGCCTTTAATCGTTAAACGTATTGGCCTACTCTTAACATCTCCGACTTTTCTGCTTTTTTGCGCTTATTAAAACGCGTCCCTCTTGTGACACTCATTTGCATGCACATGCATCAAACGTTTTGCTAGTTGGAAAATAACAGGCCTATTCTATTATTTTTTAAGACACACAAACACATATGACCGCGTCTATTATTATAGCCTACAGGATGGGCGACTTTCAATTTAGATGACTTTTAATGAACATTTTTTAAAATTATTATGTAGCCTAATTATTTAATCCAATGGCGCAAATAGGTCCGCCCACACACGGCGACGTCATGGATGTTTGTATCGTCGGTGGTAAATAATGGAAACTTGTTTTATTTTGGGCAATTAGGGTTAATGGTAGGGTTTGTTGTTGTTGTTTTTAGTATTCTGCCCTGAAATATGTTCCGCATACTTCCAGGTTTCTGTCATTTAAAAGTAGTCATCTAGATTATCTGGGTATGAACGCATAATATGCCTACTGTACAAAATAGCCTGAGGTAAAAAAAAAAATTACATAGTAATTCACTCACTTAACGTTACCATCACAAAAAAATTAGAGGGAGGAGATTACTGAATACAGTTCTGTTATGAAAATGTGCATTAGGAAAGCAATTTTTCTGGCATCAGTTTCTTTATACAGTTTATATTTTGTCAGTTGTGCGCGCAACGCCGCGACTCAAGTGTGTGATAGGCTACATTGTTTCCGCTTGTAAATCCATATGAATCAAGCGGTTTAATTCAAATTTTCTGAAGTGACCCGATCGCTTTTATATAACAGATTTGATTTAGTCTTTTATTCACATTTAAACATTGATCAGCAAATAAACACAAGCTAAACCGAACCTGCGTGACGTGCAAGAACAGCCTACCTCTTGCAGAAGCTCAAGCGTGCTGCGTAACACGAGGATAAACCTCATTGGTTCTATTACGTCATGCTTGAACATGCTTGAATTTCCGTTTACCACAGCTGATGTGCGAGTTGGTGAATATTTATATGCGAATAAAGGCCTAAATTATCTGTTCATCATATAAAGCAATCGTGTCTCGTCATAACATTTTGGACTGCTCAATTCATATGGATTAGTTTTACGATCTCTTTGTCATCATAAACTTTTTGAACCATCAAAGTGGTATTGCAGGTGTCAATGGAGGGGCATGACCTAAAGTCTAATGGGTTTGAAACGACATGAGATGAGGGTGATTAAATGCTCACAGAATTTTAATTTTTGGGTGAACTAAATTAAATTCTAAACTAAATTAAAATCTATATTAAAAAAAAATACTAATAAACAAACTGACATCTAAGCACCAGAGGAAATAGCTTATTCAAATATTGTCTTGGATGATGATGGGGGAGGGAGCATTCTCATGAGGACCAATTTAAGCAGTTTCAGTTTTTACTTAGCAAAACCTGACCCACACACAAACGCAGACAAATGCATTGATGCCGATTCAAAATATTTCATTAGGGGGAAGAAAAGAAATACAGCTACTGGATTTGATATATAGCACACTGTTTTATTAGTATAATTAGCTTTGTGACGTACAGCTTGGGAGAGAAAAAAAAAAGTCACAATGTCATGTCAGTGACATTTTAGCAGTGACATCCCACTGGAGAAAGCTTTATCTCAAATCATTGGTTTTCATTAATGAAAGTGATATGTTAGGAGCCGCCCATGCTGTTTTGCATTAAACAACAGAAATTGATTTTTTTTTTTCATTTTCATTCAATCTTTCAGTTTCTTCACATATGTATGCATCAACACTTTCTAAAGAATTAAAATATTTAGCCACATTTACTGAAAAAAGTATTCACTGTTATATATATATTTAACACAATAAATATAAAAAAAAAGATTTATTTAATATATATTATGGTATTAAAGTGGGAAATGGGTCGCCGATAAGACTTTTTTTCAACTATAAAACAGCAATCATTTACCTGAGGTTTTCACTCTGCTGTTCTTGTACTGTAATACTTGACGTCTGCACCCGACGAAGGGTGCGATAATGGCTTTTAATCATTAAGGAAACAGCCGGATGTGTTGTCCCTCCCTAATGGCCAGAGGAAAAGATTCATTTACAACAAGCCTTCTTCATTTTGTGTATCGGTTGACAGCAGAAAGTGATTGGGGTCAGTGATGGGGGTCTCCCAGACAAAAACACTCATGAAAATTGCTGCAAGTCCCATTTCCCTTCACTAAAGATGATCAAATGAAACAATGCCTGAAAAGAAAAGGAAAGCATTTGATTTAAAAAAAAAGGAGAGAACAATAAAAAAGGGAGAAAATCTCAAATATCTGTACATGTAAACATCACACCTCCACTGAGTCCAAAATGAGAAGGGAATAGACAGTTTCACATTGGTATTAGGTACATATGAAAATCAGAGCTGACATCAGCAGCACCTTAGACAGGAGAAATCAGGAGGAAACTGAGACAGGATGCAGATCCAAAACACCAACAAATTATTAAAGAGATCAGACTAAAACTGGGAACCACATGAATTTGAATGCAGCTGTACACCACTGTAGAAAAATAAAAGTCAAGTTCTTTTCTTTTCTTTCTTCTTTTTTTTTTCCAGAGCTATATATCTGATCAAACCAGAGCATTTTTTTTTTGTGTGTGTAGTTTAGCAGCAACCATAACCAGCGTCACACCTGAATGCAAAGCCTGAACCCGTATAGGACCATCCGTGTGTTTGTGAGTGATGCCTAAAAAATGACAGGTGGGCTGTTTACTTACATAACATCACAGTAGATTGCGGTGCTGATTTAAAAAAAAAAAAAAAAAAAGTTCTGTAGTACCATATGACAGCAAATCCGGAGAGCTGAATGGGTTTTCTAATAGTTAATAAAGGGACATACATGACAATCAGTTCTGTTAAGCCCCTTTGAAGGCACGGCGCAGTAACTAATCAGAAAACTTGGGTCATACAGTACTGAGATCATAGTTCTTTGGGGTTTGTGGCGTGAGAGGAATCAGGCACCAGGCTCTCAACATAACTAATACGCTTGCTAATGTCTATTACTTCAATTTTAAAGCCCGTGCGGCGTAGGATTGAGTTCGCCCTCGGTGTGTGTATCTGCAATCCGATGTGACCGTGGTTTGGCTGGCTGCTTGGCATGTTGACATCCTTGTTTGGAATGTATAGGCATACAGGACAAACTTCACATGTGATGTCGGTACAAAACAGTTTCTGAAAAGACCACTTGCGATACAAAAAGAATTACAAAATAATAGTAATTGAGATAATTATAAAAAAAATAGGAATCAGATATAAAGGTTTTCGACAGTGGGCCACTACGAGTCCTCAGCGGCTAGCGTGAGAACTTGGATCTGAGAGTGAGAGATGTTCTGATTATGGCTAAAATACCCCTCACTCTCCCGGGACACACTGCACTGTACAACCACACACAGAACACAGAGCATGGAAACAAAACCGTGAACTAGTTACACCTTTTTTTTTCTTTTCTTTTTTTCAAGATTGTCGTTTGCCTCGTTTTACTGTTTGTTTTTCAGTTGCTGTCCTTGAGTGAACTGGAGAGAAGAAACACCATACGAACAGATGAACGCTTCGCTTTTTTTCGGCTTCTCTACACAGATGCTGTTAGCAGCCCCATTTCCATGGTATGTTTTTATAAATCCACAGAAGAGCATGTGAGGTTGAGTGTTTGACGGCAGTGGGACCCATATCAGTCCTCAACGAGAGAAAGACAGATGATGGAGACAGCAGCTATTACCTGACCTCTCACCATCTGTGTCTACAGCGGACATGACAAGAATGACATAGAAAAGAAAAGCAGCTGAGAGAGAGAGAGGTGAATAGAAACAGCACATTTCACCATGAGGATTCCCTAAAACATCCTCTTGAATGTGCAGGTCAAATTTGTGAGAAGCATGTCTATGGTTGAATTTCACTTCAAAAATCAAAATAATAAAATAAGAAATTGTTAAAACTATTGTTGGTGCAGTCTAACCCCCCCCAATAGTTCACTTCAAAATGAAAAATTCTGTTGTTTCAAACCTGTCAGTGTTTCTTTATTTGGCTGAAGGCAAAGGAAGATATTTTGAAAAATGTGACAGTGGATGGACCCCATTGACGTCCATAGTATTTTCTTTTCCTACTATGGAAGTCAATGGGGTCCATCCACTGTCGGGTGACCGACATTCTTCAAAACATCTTCCTTTGCCTTCAGCCAAATAAATAAATACTGACAGGTTTGAAACAACTAGAGGTTGAGTAAATGACAGCATTTTAAATTTTAAGTGAACTATGCTTTTAAGCATATTTCTCCACAATTCTCATTAGTGTAATGCATTTTTTTTTACAAATGTAACTTATTCTGCTTTATTGAAATTATAAAGTATTTAAACATCTTAGTAATATTTGTACTCCCTTTTTATTTGTCAAATTATTAAAAAATGTATTACAGTATTTTTACAGTAACTTTTTATACTGTAATAAATGAAAAAAAATTATGATGCATTAAGTTAATGAGAATTTGGGTGGAAAATGTGCTTGCTTGACTCACAACGTAGGTCATTTTCTTAATGCAAAATTAAATTTCTTGTTCTATTTATTTTTATCTGGGAGTGAAGCAAAATGTATTATACCCTTTAAAACATGTCCTTAACACGCTCTTTCCAGAAATGAAGTAAAAGAAATAGTGAAGGCAGTCAGAGATGACAAGAGGTCAAGGACCCTTTACGACGAGAGCAAGGTTAAATAGAAAGATCACGCACAGTGAGGAGAGGCCTCGCACTGACAATTCTATAGATATGTCTTCACATCTATAGCAATATTCTAATTACCAAATGAATATCGCAGTAGGAGGCTGGACCGTGAAGGTCTACCATAAATAGAGGTTTACAATAAGAAGAATTTGTACTGTTGCGCTTTGAACGGGGGTGTAAAAATTGCACACGAATGTCTTATGAGAGCAGTGTGGTCTCTGGTCACACTCGCTCATCATCATGGCTTTCAATCATATGTAGCTCCCGGTCATGTGATCAAGTATGTAAAGATTCTGAAGGCTTCTCAGCGGGGGGTCATGGTAGCCTCTCTGTATTAGTCTGTCTCCTTTAGGGCTAGAAATGCATTTGATTATCTTCTGCATTGCGATTTTCTTTCTCCATCCCCCACTAGCAGTGCATCATGGAGCCGCAGAGCTCCTCAATCATAGATTAGCACTGCCTCTGTGTGCAAAATGGAGCAAATTACAGTGACACTACTGTCAGTCACTCCCTAACCAAATCAACCTCGCTAACTACACATTTTTAAACCTCTCCTGCTGGATATTCAGTTCTCTAAAGACCCTTTAGCATGTGTGTTCGTGTCGTATGCGTGTTGGTGTGTGTGTGTGCGCGCCAAGCTCTTGTGCCAATGATTTGATCCCAGTTGATCTCGAGATTTAAGCACACACCGCACTTTTAGAACAAATCAAACAAAAGCAAATACAAGCAGCCCTCAGTATCAGATCAAACACTGTCGACCAGAATGCAAAACATTTCTGTTTTTTTTTTTTGCCTTGTTTTTTTCACCTTGAGGTGCTGTGGTTGTGTTTGGGAGGCTTGAGGTTTCAGGTCTGTGGCGTTACGTTGGAGTCCATAGCAGCAGAGTGGATTAATGGCCATTAAGAAAAGTCAACAGATAAAAGACTAACAGCTTCCATCCCGGATCCTTCCTCTCCATCTCCCTCCAAAGTAGAATAATAAGCTGGAGGAGCAGAGGACGTAAGGAGAAATGGAAGGACACATAAAGAAGAGGAGAACAGGAGGTGACGCGTACGGAGGACCCGAAGAGAGTTGGCATCTGTGAAACCGAAGGGTTCAAAATGCATCGCTCCAGTCTCAAAACAAGTCCAGTGTATTTTTTTGCGATCAATACCTTGAAATGGATCGGGAAATATATACAACACATTTGAAGGATTTGGAAAAGAAAATCTGCACTTCAATTACAGAAATAAATTCACTCCCACTCTCCACTTTCGATGCCCAAATAAGTGGACCGTGAAGTGGAGGATGGACAGGTGATAATTTTCTTCTCCCACATACAGAGGGGGACGCTGGGAGAGAGAGAGAGAAGGACAGACAGGCTGAGGTATTTCCAGGTGAGCTTCCACCTGCATATCTAAATGCATAAATTAATGATTCAGAGGTCAGAACGAATGGAAAAGTGCTTCAGAACACAGCGAGTGCTTATTTACAGCAAATACAAAGGTTTCTAAGTTTTCTTCTTGCTCTTTTTCTCTTCTTTTTTCCATTGCACCTCCAAATCAACAGTGTCTTCATTTAGTTAGTGCTGTCTGGAGGATTGGCGTGCCGCAATTCCTCTTTTGAAGTAGCTAAAACAAAGAAAATCAGAAATCAATGGCTCTCAGAGGGGCATGAAGGCAGAATGAACAGAGGGAGGTCGTGGAGAAGGCATGAAATGCAGGAGCAGTATGCGGAGGACACATGGAACCGTCCGCTTCAGCACTGCAGTGTCCTTCAGAGATCCATCTCCGTGTTTGTCCTCTTCATATGTCAGTCGTTCTCACTGAAGCTATATGAAAGCAAAAGCTTGATGAAGCTGTATTTTCTCTCTCTTCTAAAAGTTTTAGAGCCAGATGGCTTTCCTTGGTGAGCAGAAAACCTCTGACAATGATGATGATGTTCATGTGAGGGACACAGCATGTTATAGAGATGTATGTAGACAGAGAGAGAGCATTGAAGATCGCTTCAGTTCTGTTGTAGTATGAGGTTCTCCAGCTCATCTGCCGATCGTAGCAGGAAGGCCGCAGACTCACGGTATCCCGCGATCAGCTGACGCACTGCCGCTACCTCTGTATGGCTGAGCTGAGCTGAAGCCCCGCCCCCTCCTCCATTCCTGCCGAGACTACTAGAGCTTGACGAGGACGAATTCGATGCCAGAGACTTCATGCTGAGATCAGTAGGCCCTTAACGGAGAGAGTAAAAATATAATTATGAACATAATAAGAACACAGACATGGCAGCTCTTGGGGGAGGATGCAGATATTGATTTTATGATTAATCTCAACTGCATTTGAATGACCTCAATATCAATTCTTAAAATCCCAGGATTGATCTTTTACTCTCCTCTAATCTGCAGTCCTATAGGAAATGAAGTCAGTCCAAAATGATTGTGTAATTGTGAACAATAATGGCACACCCTTGTGTGCTGCATGCAATCACATACTGCATCACCAGTGTAATCCAATCTGTGAAACAAATACTGATTCATGAACAATTGACTCTTAAAAGTCAGTCCTTTTAATGAATAATTCAAAATGACTCTTTCACAAACTTTCTATACTCTTTCATGGGAATTTATAACCACATTGTCACTTTATAATTTTGTAATAATTTTGACTTTTAAAAAAAAAATAAGTTTAAATTACAGTTTAATTATAGCTGATTTCCAGATTTTACAACAGTTTTTGGTTGTACTGATTATATATACATTAAACATATAGACATTGTAATAATATATTATTAATAGAAACTGGTAGTATCAATATAGTTAAATTAACCATAATTCATTTTGTGATTTCAGACGTTTCAAGAGCTGTATGTTATTCAGTAAAGACAATTGTTCTTGAGGGTAAAAATAAATATGATTTCAGTTACATTAGTTTTTGTATGTTTAAAAAAAATCCTTTTATTCAAGTTGAAAATGTTTTTATATATAAAAAATTAAAATATTATTATTATTAATTATGATTTCAGTCATGGTGCTGCCCCTTGGAAGCTTGCTTATGGCCCCCTAGTGGGCCCTGGCACCCTGCTTGAGAACCAATGATTTATGCATCATTGCTCTGCTTTATCTAATGGCCGTTTCACATTTTTTTTGGCGTGCATGTTAATCAATAAGTGCATTCACACCGGGAGCAAGAGCAGCGTGTGAGCGTCGAGCAGGAGCGGCGCGTGAGCAGCAGGGAAGCGGGGGTTTCAGCGTCGAGTCTGTTTTTGCTGCACTGCTCACGCTCAATTAAAGTGAAAGCACACTTCTGATGGACAAAAATAAATATTTTCACACAAAAAGTGCCCAAAATGCACAGAATAAGCATGTCCACTGAGTTTTACTGTAACAAGAACTTGAGTCGGCAAATAAAAGAAAATCAAGATTAAACTAGCTAGCTAGCTACATAGGCTAGTCTTGCAGTCTTGTAAACACATCGAAAGTATGACTGAAACTAATAGATTGGAGACATTTTCTGGGTTGTTTTGTTGTTTAACATTTATATGTGAATGTTGTACACCTCCCCATAACAAACTTTCAAGACTATCAATGGTATAAATGACTTATTTTAGGATGCTGCCAGCTTCCTCTCACCATTGGTCTGGGCGGTAGCTGTTGTCAGGGACACAGGGTGTTGCATGCTGGCACACAGTCCACCGTATCCTCTGTAACTGTAGTTGAGGCCTCCATTGATATATAGCTGATCCTGGGAGTAGGCTGAGGCAGCAAGGGAGTAGGCAGACTGGGTCAGAGAGACCGGCTCACGAGTGACCGCCTTTTCCAGAGATACTGAGTCCTCCTGAGAGAGAAAGAGACATATATCAGGCTAACTTGGTTTCAAAATAAAGAGCAGCATTTAAAATAAGAGTACCTGCATCACATACACTTCTATGACACTACTTACGTGTGCCTGGTAGACATCTAAGCGCATTCTTTTTGCAGCTTTGCGTGATTCGCTCTCACAGGCAGCTGCTAGAATGTTTTCAGCCATGGCTGAGGTCAGGTGGGGTGGCGTGGGTCGAGTCTGCTAGCACACAAACAGCATAATTAATATATAATTTTTCTGAATTGTCTATTTTTATGTTTAATATGTTATACACTACTGTTCAAACATTTGGGGTTGGAAAGATTTTTTAATGTTTTTAAAAATCTCTTATGCTAACCAAGGCTGTATTTAGAAAAAACAGTAATATTATAAAATATTATTACAATTTGAACTAGCTGTTAAATGTTAAAATGTAATTTATTCTTATGAAGGCAAAACTAAATTGCCAGTCTACAGTATCATATAATCCTTCAGAAATAATTTTAAATGGCTGATTTGGTGCGCATTATTATTATTATTATTAGACATGTTAAAATTGTTTTGTTTTTAATATTTTTGTGGAAACTGTGATTAAAAATGTTTAAGGATTCTTTGACAGACTTTTGAATAGTAGTGTATACACAATAGATTTATTTATTTTTGTACAGATATCTGAAAACATTTTTGTGTCAAGTCATGTTGCCTTGCTGTATAGAAACATTAAACATCTGTTAATAGTTTTGACAGTTTTTAACTTAATTTATCAAAAAATTAAAAACATCTATATTTCAAGATATACATATACAAATTGGTTTAAATACATTATGTAATTATGTCTGCAACTTTTGTTGGACAAATTAAATTCCTCTGTTAAATTTCTTTGAATTTTAACATGGTAATCTTAAGCTTTAAATTTTTTTTTAATATTAAGTGGGACTAATTCAATTAAAAAATAAACTGAATTATATTCAAATGATTATTAATTTAAAATTTTTGCATCACCACTAAACAAAACTGTATTTCTCAGTATCTGCAATGTACTGTGTTGGCCACCAGGGAGCGATATAAGTCATCTAACCATACCAAAAAACAGAAGGGGCAGCTGAACGTGGCAGTGTGTGTACCTCCATGCCGTTTTTCTTCATACGGCGGCAGGATTTGAGGTAGGTGCGGATGCGTTTGCGAGCACGCTCCTGGAACTCTGGGAACTGACGGCTGCAGGATTCAATAATGGCCTGGATCTTCTCTTTAGGCTGTTTAGAGATTGGCACCATACGGTCCAGGTTCTCATCCACAAAGAGACGCACAAACATCTAAACGGAGAGAGAAAAAAAGGTCAGCTTGCCAAATTAATTCCTTAAAAGAAGTGTAAGGAATGAGTGAAAACCGCACATAAAACATGCACTGAGGAACTGCAGTTTAACTTGCAAATAGAAACCACATGGTTTACTTTTTATGCAGTAGAAAATCATCAGCTGAATGTTCTGATACTCACATTAAAGGCCTTCAACCTCTCTGGATCCACTCCTTCTACATCATTGATCTTATCGCTGTCGTCGTGGTCATCATGGTCATCGTCATCATCATCAGCCGCCTGAGACCGACCAACAGTCAGATCTTCAGCACAGATCTCCATTTTTATTGAATCATAGCTGCCTGAACTGTATTGAGGAGACTAGATAAACACACAAAGAAACCAATATAAGTCCTGTGTCTGCAAAAGCATATACATGATCAGAAAAGGCTTTCAAAGGAGGACACGGACTGAAAGATGCATAAAAAAGATGATATCTAGTACCAATGAGGCCATTCATGGCCACCTACAGTACGACGATTGGGCTGATGAAAACATGTCTTCAAGGTCTAACCATGTTATTCAGACGTTCTCAGTATCGAGCGTCTTGTACTGCATTTCAGATCATGAATCAATACATTTAAAAGATAGGTTAGCACTCTTCTTTTTACAAAGACAATAAAAATAAAAGGGAGACAGGAAGCAACTGAAGCTGACCATGGAAAACAGGAATGTAATGAAAGTTTCTATTTAGACCGGAGCCTTGCTCGGCAGATTGTTTAAACTCTTTGCTACTGCCTGTATGAAAAATGCTGTTTTGCCAGTAGCTAACTGAATGAATTAGGTTTAATCAAGTGCCTTTTATGACTTGTTTCAACTCCCATTGTGCGCTCAAAACAAATAACAATCTGTTGTGAACGAGGGTGAAGGAAAAGTCTACAGCGTGGAAGTAAAATAATGAGTTATGTCTTTGAAAGAAAAAAGTATGTTGAATTGCACTAATTGGAACAAAAAAATCATTGCATTAGTGCTTTTGCATTTTCAGGGCTTGCATTTTTGTGGGCTGAAATTCAACATGGTTGTATATATAAGCTGTGAATATTTAAAATGAAAACATTACATGCACAATTTCATTATTAAAAATTCAATAATCCATATTCACCTTCAGGATTTTCAAAATATTCAGATTTCCTATAATATTCGATGGACAATTTTCAGCATGCTTTTTGTTTTAAAGACATAAGTAATTATTTTACTTTCATATTAGTAGCAAGTGCACAAATGTGTATGAGAGTTTATATGCGATCGAGACAACTAATGATGTCAAAAGTTCAGGTACATTGGTTCCAAGTCGATGCTAAATAAAATGCAGTGAAATTTAACTTCTTTTGATATTGACTACTGAAACTGTGACAGCCCTTAAACAAATTTTGTTCTAAATGAATGTAATACCTTGTTGTTAAAGTCCCTGATGTCTCGGTCAAGGCGTAGCTCTGAGGATTTGGGGTATTTTCTGCGCAACTCTTCTGCTTGCTCGGGGTTAAAGGTCGCCAGCATGGCGGCAGCACTGGGCAGGGCCTGGCTCAGTCTGTCGCTGAGGTTTACTGGTTGCTGGTCCTCTGAGGATGAGGATGAGGAAGTTGTGCTGAAGTCGAGTGGAGCTGCGGTACCGTTGCCGTTAACTTCGGCGTAAGAGCCTGATCCAGGTCCCGTCCCTGTACTGTCGCTCACACCGGCCGCACCTACTGATGGAGGAGTCAGTGTGTGAATCCCATTGCCACTTCCACTTTCAGAAGATGAATCATCTGAAAATATACACAATACACAGTAAAAATTAGTTTTACAATAGACAACACACGGCACTATTCAGACAACATATAGTTTGATAATATTCTGCATGTAATTTCAGCATATTTAGCAACACAAAAACACAAAATAATGACAATTTTTACATTTTCAATAATTTCCCAAACATTCACTCCATCAGTCATTGGTCAGAAAAATGGGTAGTTCTGCCAGAAACATTCGGTTGAGCTGCTACATGCTGGGGTCCTTAAAGCTGCAGTCTTTAGTTTTCCCTCTTTGTCGCCATCTCTGTTCGAAATCTGCAATTGCAGTCATTCGTGGAATTATCAACTTTACGTGAGTTGAACTTCAACACCGTCGACACGGTACAGCGTGGATGAACACAATGTTTGAGGAGACTGTGAGGCTGTCAGTCACCACGCCGGTGTCGATACTGGCATTCAGAATCACAGAAGTATGACCAACATAATAGTTTTCACCGGAAAATGTCATCTGAACAAGTAATAAACATCTACTTTTGTTCTGGTTCTGACATTGCAGTAAATCGCATTGATTAAATCTAAAAATCCCTTATCATAAAAAAAAAAAAAAAAAAACGTGCAAATTATACTTTGATCTCAAATTGTTAATGTTAACAACATCAGCATTGCGTGACTACATGTAATGTCCTTCCGATATGTGTCCTTGTTGTTTTCACATGGGCCGGTTGCAGACTCTTTTTTTCTGCAGCCACTCCGAAGTCCGAACAAAGTCTTTTGCATTTTACGAGTGTCACTGTGACTGGTGATTGTCATTTGAATCTTTCTGGATTCGCCATCAAATTGATAAATTTAATTATATCAAGTGCTATGAGAAAAGGCTATAAATCTCCACATCCAACATCCTCACACGCAACAAGCCAAGACACCTGTTGTGTATAGACGTGTGTGTACAGCTAACTGCTTTGAATCGAGATAAGGCAAACATGTAGTTTTGAACACTGGCTTGTTATGTATTTTCTCAGAAATGAATTTTTAACTCAAAAAAAGCTACGGACTGCAAATTTAAACAAAAATGTTTGTTTGCCGCAGTTTAAAATCTTTGGGTGGGAAAACAATAAATGCTTAACTTATAGTAATACTGGGAGTGAAAGAAAAAGTATTTTAAGGATTGAATAAAGGAAATCAACATTAACAGTTACCTGGTCATATTTTCTTTATCCTAACTCCGTTCCAGGCAGATAGCTAACTTCGAATTGTAACACAGCTATCGGCTACTGTCTGCAGAGGACACTTTTGACTTCATCTGTGAGTGTGAAGCCTATTTATTGCTTTTTTTTTAGAAGATGATCCTTTTAAAACACAATTTTTATGTTGCCCACAGCCAGGGCTTCTTCCTGTCATGCTAACAATGTTAGCATGCTAATGCGCTACACTGGAAGCATTCATAACCTCTACGAATGACAGCTGGTCTGGATCTACAGTACATCCTCTACAAAGTCCATTCTACCAGGCAGCATTTGATGGTGTGTTCAGTGCCTTCCAGCTTATAAAAATTAAGTTTATGAAGAGATCCATACCACAGAGGGGTTGTATGTTTCTGTGGGTCTCTGTGCTGTTTTTGACACTGTGCTTGAAAAAACATAACCCAGATATACAAATGCAATACATTATTTGGGAATTTTAATAAAATAAATAAGCGCTCCTTTCAGAAATTACATGTACAGCTCATAAATCGTAACTTCATTATTACAAATATGTAATTAAAAATATATTTACAACCAAAATAATCTTGATATATAATATAATGTAAATTTTGGTCCACCATAAATGCTTGTTAATATGAAGAGTTCAGATGCAAAAGCCTCTAAATGCCATTTGAAATTTTCTTCTAAAATGACAATTTTTATCAAGCTTGTATATTTAAGTTCAGCAATTTCACTTAAATGACAATTAATAGGTAATCTTCATTGCCATTTAAGTGAAATTACTGAACTTAAATATACAAGCTTGATAAAAATGATCATTTTAGAAGAAAATTTCAAATGGCACTTAGAGGCTTTTGCATCTGAACTCTTCATATACTGTAAGTTTTTAATTCCTACTTAAAGGGGTGGTTCAGGATTTTGGACTCGGACCTCATTTCCAAGTAAGCCTGGGTGTTATTTATCAAAACAAAAGCAGTTTTACCCTCTCCACAGTACACCAAAAGCAAATAAATTATAACGCCAGACTATCGATGTAAATGTCTGTTGAGAGAATAATGTTAGAAATCAAACTACCCTTTCATTGCATTGCAATAGTTATACTTTGGTACTTGTATTTATTAGCACAGTCTACAACAGCGGCGGAGTGATATTAAGTTACCAAGGCAACCGCGAGAGGTAGTGGGAGAGAGGTAGAGAGAGATAGTACAGGTAGTCCCGACTGTAGTACGCTTCTGTTACTAATAACCGGAGTAAAGTAAAATTACGCCGCTGCTGAAAAACTAGTTCCTCTAGGGTAAAATGTAAAAAATGGCAAGCAAGCAGATACCGTTGACTCGCGCTAGCCTAGCACCGGCAAACTATGCAACTGGAACGACTGGATGACATTTTTTGAAAACTGTCTCCACCGATAAATAACACCCAGGCTAACTTGGAAATGAGTTAAGTGTGTGAGTGGCTGTAGGGGGAAACAACAGTGGGGGCAGAATTGGGGTCAGACAGTAGAGTAGAGTGCCATCAGGAAAAATAGAGAGAGGGAGGAAAAGAGAGAGGACAGGATGGATAGGATATAGAGGAGAGGGCACAGGCCGGTTGGAGAAGGAGGGATGGAGATTGGATGAAAGGAGGGAGGGCGTGATGCAGAGTGAGGGGAAGAGGGCAGCAGGAAGCAGGTCAGAGTCAGGGGCACTGAACATCGATGGAGGAAGGGAGAGAAGGATGGGGGGATGGTGAAATTAACAGTGGAGGACACTGGATGAGAGGATGTGAGAGGGAGGAAGATAAAAGAAAGCTGGGTGGTACAGAAAGGGAGAGGGGCAGAAAGAAAGAGGGATCTAAAAATTAGCCAGAAATTGTGAGAGAGGCAGAAAAAAAGACATTGAGTGTGTGGAGGGGGAGAGTGTGGCAGAGACAGCGCATATTTATTGGAGTATAAAGAGTATTCATGCAGGGAGAGGAAGGCTGGACTAATGCCTACCAGCTCTGCTAAAAAGCTCTGAAACGTCCACACACGTACACTCACACTTTTTTTCTTGCTATTCCCTACTTCACTGGTCTTTCAGGAAAGCTGTTTGAATGACAGATGAGAGAGCTCCCAGTGTAATGTCCATAAAATGTGCGAGTGTGCACACGGGCGCTGCGGTGGACGTGTCTCTTATGCGCTGTGATGTGCTGAATACACTATTTGCAAGCCTCTGCTCAGTAAGCGGCTACAGCAGTCAGGTTTTTGAATTGCAGACACTGGGCTAAGGCTGCTGTTGCCTTTCTCTCACGTATGTTTTGAACGGCTTGCAAATGGCTAGCAGTTACACACTCTAAAAAAATTAAAACTGAAAATGAAATGAAAATTAAACAAATTACTTGTAAATTTCTGCCAGGAGCCAGGACATTGTCAAGTAATTTTACAAAAAATTCTGTTAGCCCTAAAACGCAACACAACGCAATGTGTAATTCAAAATACAGTTTCTGTTTAAAATATAAAAAAAAAAAGAAACAAAGAAAATTCCGGTATTTTTATACAGTACATTGTGCCTTTTTTAACACATTATTTGTGTGCACTATTTTTAGCACACTATTCAGTGAATTGCTGCTTTGGTTTGTTCTTCCTGAGCCAGTATTCACTTTTTGCCACACTTGTCAATGGCGAGGGCAGCCATTGAGATACTTATATACATCTAAAGAATATAAAGATGTATATAAGTATCTCAACTTATCGAAGGGGGGGGGGGGATTAGGGGGATGGTATTTGTATTCCTGCCAAACCTGATTTTTTTTTCAATCCTTCAGAAATCATTCTAATATGCTGATTTGCTGCTCAAGAAAATTTTTTAAAATATAATCAATGCTAAAAAATTAAAAAAATGTGGCATTTAACATTTTATTGGAAACAGAGATACTTTTTTCAGGATTCTTTGTTGAATAGAAAGTTAATTTATTAATAGAATTGCAAACGTTTTTACTGCAACCTTAGATCAATTTCATGCATCTTTGTTAAATAAAGGTATTAATTTCTTTTGAAACAAAAACAGACTAACCCCAAACTTCTGAATGTTAGTTAATATAATAATTATTAATAATATTAAATGTTATTAATAATATTATGCCATTATCTTTATGCAAAGTAGTTTTCAGTCTAAATAGTCATTTTAAATGAGCTGAGACAGATGAGTTGAGTTATTCATGTAAACAATATATTCAATTAAACGGTGGCATTTATTGGTAGTTCAGACACTAAATACATGATAACAACCAAGAAAATGAGAATATAAGTTGAAAATTGTTGCTCAAACTGAAGAAAAAACAACAACAACAACTATCCAGCATTGAAAATTTTCATTTAATTGGTCACTTTGGAGTATTAGCTGTGGACCATGAAGACACAGAATTCATCCTTGAGATAACTGGACTGATAGGAGTTGTTTTATCATAGTAGTGTAGTATTCAGACCAGCTTCACTATTCAGTATTCAGACCAAACATACAATACAAACCCTTGTGCTTAAGCAAGGCCAGTGGAAAGGTGGTTTGATAACCTCTTTAACATGATATGAATCCCTGAAAGTAGGTGGCAGCTTCCTGAAGCTCTCCCTTCTCATTTGACACAAATAATGAGGGCCAATAAAACCTCTTAACCGTGTGACAGGCATGAAATTTGATTAGCCCTGGCTCATGTCACTCATCTGGACCCAGTCCAGTTCACTCCTGAGGTGAATTTCTCTTTCAATCATCAAACCCACTGCATCTGAACATCATGGAGTTTTCGCCGTCCATCCTGATTTTAGGGCAAAATTTTATCCATCCTACAAATACAGTTCTTAAAGGGATACTCCACTTTTTTTGGAAATAGGCTCATTTTACCACTCCCCCGGAGTTAAACAGTCGAGTTTTACCGTTTTCAAAATCCATTCAGCCGATTTTCAGATATTTAGAAGAATATCATTAACCAGACAGTTTCTGGTCTCATTGACTTCCATAGTAGGAAAAAAATATATTATGGAAGTCAATGAGACCAGAAATTGTCTGGTTACTGATATTCTTCTAAAATCGGCTGAATACATTCGAAAATGGTAAAAACCCAACTGTTTAACTCCGGGGGAGTGGTAAAATGAGCCTATTTCACAAAAAAAGTGGAGTATCCCTTTAAAAGTGAGGTCAAAGGCGACTTTAGATTCTGCTGCATTTTGCAAGTTTTCAACATGTTCAATATTTCATGCAATGTAAAAAAAACAACCTACTCTTTTCAACGTTAACTATATTAATGCTGTATAAAAATTTCTACATCTCTGAGAAAAAAACACATTAGGTCGAGCGATTGTCGCTGTGTTTATTACCATAATTACTCTAGCAGGTTTGTGTGTTTGCATGTGACACACACAGACACGCAGAGGGGTGCAGGCACAACAGTCGATAACACCGCTGTGCTTCCTGTCTCAGAATCTCAGTAACGACCAATCAGACATAATGATCCAGTCTACACAGCAGGGCCTGCGAGGAGTCACAATAACACAAACATTTCAAGGGGTGCAGTCCATGAGGACAGACTGTGTACTTTTTGAACAACCCCTGCCCCCACCTCTCACACACACATACACAGCATCTAGCAGCAAACAGGGTGGCGTCAAGCAGGAGGAAAGGAGATATGGTGTGCATTCCTTACACACGTTTTTTTTTTTTTATTTATGCAGATGACCTCCAATCACTGGGTTTCTCAAATAAACCTGAGCCTGTCAGTCAACTCCCCCCTCTGCAGTCTAACAGAATCTTATTCACCGCAACCAACCACAAACATTCCTAACCGCTTCTCCCTTGTCCTTCAATTCTTCAGAATTAAATGACAAATCGCACACCTCCCCAACCTTTCAAAGATTTTTCACCATGCAAATTGTCTAACAGCTAAGCACAGCACTCAGCCCTGAAGTAACGTATATTTATAACTATAAAAATGTACATTAAAGGTGCAATATGTAATATTTTAACCATCTATTGATCTATTGACAGAAATGCAATATAAGATCAATAACTATGTGTTCAGTGGCAAAGATCTTACTCAATGAACCGTTATGTTTTTATTACCTTAGAATGAGACATTTATACCGTATCTACATAACCGCGGACACCCCTTCTATGAAGGTCGACATATTGTGACGTCATGTTTCTACCGTAGCCGACAGCGGACACACAGCGCTATCAGCTGATTAGTACTATTGACCGTAAAACAGTAATGTTACAGGAGTCACCAACCCATCCATTGCAATCAAAAAGTTGATATTGGAAGCATTTTAAGTCGATCGCGAAGATATTGCGAAACCGGAGAATTTATTTATTTATTTATTATTATTTATTAATTTGTGTGTAGTAAATGGTTTCTAGGGGATGTGGAGGCGGGCACGCTATAACAATCATGTCATTTTTGCCACGTGCAACTTTGCATATATACAGTATATACTGTATATATATATATAAAGAGAGAGAGAGAGAGAGAGAGAGAGAGAGAGAGAGAGAGAGAGAGAGAGGTCGGATACTGGGAATGAAGGAGAGAGGGCTGACAGTGCGGTCCAGCTGCTCTGAATGTCACAGTGATTCATTGGGGCATTTAGCACACTGGGGACAGGAAAACACTGGAGTGTGTGTGTGTGTTTAAGAGGGCAAAGGTCTAATAGGCACAAGGGCACACACACACACACACACACACACACACACAAACATGCTGATTGAAACCGGGCTCGTTGAGTTGCTGTCAGGTTGTGAGAATGGTCCACAAACAGTCAATCAATGCTTTACCCATGATTCCCCTGGGGTGTGGGGGCATAGGGCAGACGAGAAGAGCAGAGTGCTGCATCAGCCACCAGCTGCCAACAAACTCATCATAAAGTACTTCCTCAACACAGACGTAAACAAAAAAAAAACAAAAAACAAAAACAAACACATGCTCTCACTTCCATACATCCAGGTTTCATTTAAAGTACCCTTGCAATCAATAACTGTATACCTGAAAAATCATCTTTGATCATCAAAATGACTTATTTAAAAGTTTGCCTTATAGCTTGACTTTAACTCTACACATTTTCACCCTTTGAGGATGAAAGTACAGAAATATGAATATGCACATTGAGAAATATGAATAGCACATTGGTCTCTCCACCTCCACTCAATCACATCAGCTCGGACTACCTGATCCAAGATGTAAACGAGAATCATTGTACTGTATATTGACAACGTAATTGATTATTATTGGAACTTTGTGAGATCTCAAACTGAGATGAGCTTTTTAGTAATTAGAAATAGAGCTGTCTTTGCATGCATTCTAGGCTATATATAATCTATTCATAATTTGAATAAAAGTCGGCATAACATTAAAAACTTGATTTTCACCACAGGGTGTTTTTTTAAGCAAACGCACTATGGCTGTATTACAAAACTGAGGGAGCTGCCTACCAAAACAGCATTTTAAGGTGAAATTGTAAGGTAGCATAACCTTCATGGAAAAGTCACTCCCAATATGCTCACTCAGTGAAAAAGTAAACAAATAAGATCGAGATTGAGTGTGAAATGTTGATTATAAACTATTATACAACTGAGAAAAAATATACTGGAAACAATTGATGAATTGATATAATGATTCAATCTATTTAAAAATGCTCTCATTAACAACGTTACATTCTAACTCAATTGAAATCGGTTGGGACTTAGGGTTAAGGCACCTTCACATTAGTGAAACATGAACGAATTTTCACAGAAATTTCCACTGACTGACCATTATCAATAGGGTAGCAAAGCATATAGCACTTGACTTCTAACACAGATCACTCCCAAACTAAGCAGCCTTATATTGCTCAGCACAACAAAATTGCTTGTTTAAACTTGAATCCGACGTAAGATTCAAAAATGTTTACCTCACACGTACCTCACTTCAGCATTTCACTCAAAGGATTTCGCCATACAAAGGTAAATGTGACCTAATCCTTAGGCAGTAGCGTTATTTTTTGTGGTACGAGGACTGGTCCCAAACAATGGTAAGGATGCTGTCATAGTGAACTGTGTTTTAGAACAGATCTTATGCGGTATTTAATTATGCAGGTCTTTCAGGGCATTAAAAAAAATCTGATTGACCACTCCAGACACCAAGCTCAAGTCTCATTCTTTCTTATCAAATCAAAGAAATACGCACTTCTTTTACACTGTTTTGCAATAACAACATGTTGATTAAAATGAACCATAAATCAACCTTTACTTGGCCTAAACACTTATCCTTCTCTGGATTAAGAGCAAACATTTTAATCAATATGATTTAATCTACAACAGCGAATTCATATTTAACAGGAGCCAGTATAAATCAATGTTTTCATTGTAGTCCGGTCTGAGAACATTGATTTAAATAAACGCTACAGATAAAGCATGGCATTAATTAAGGGAATTGTTTCTTTAATGCAGCAATGGGCAAATAAATTAAATTACCGTATGTCATGTACAGAGCATAGCCTGTAGCTCCTGCAGTGTGTGTAGTAAGGGACAGCGGACTACATGAAAATCTAGTTCACCATTCAAATCAGCTTAATACTACGACATCAGAACAACTAAAGCATGAATCACAGAGCTAAAAATACTACTAAACCATGTGGGCCTTCACACATGCACACACATACACAAGCATGCCAAAACTCACACAATGAATACACTTACACATGCTTCAACACACATGGTAAAAATGCTCAAGCTCAAACACAGAATATCCAAGAGCAAAACATTTTGAAACCATGTGTTTTTTAATGCATGTCAACATTTTTTTTTTTTTTTTTTTTTTAAAGCAAAATTTGTTTGCAGATGACACTTGGTTTGAAATTTTTATATCTAATGCAATTATGTCCAGGCATTTATGTGTCCAAAACTTTTTGGAGTCGCTGTGTTAAGAAATCAAATTGCATTCACAAACAAATACACAAATTTCTCACTCAACCATCAATTTATGAGACCATGAGACTACACACGGCGTGACTTAGATTCCATTTGTCACAAACAAATCATACATTGATTCATACTCTCTCTCTCACACGCACACACGCACACACACTCAGACAAAGAACAGAGCTCATTACACCCGCGCACACTTATGAATGTATATATTCATGCATAAGAATGTCTGTTTTTCCCGAATAATATACTGTATGTGTATGCATATGCATACCAGCATAAAATATAACAACTGCTCTGTTAAATCCAGCACGTACAAAAAATAAACAAGTGCCTGAACAATATAAACTCTAGTGTGGTTTTACCTGCACTGGAAATTTAGCCTCCAGTGGTTATTCCACTATAACATCCATAATATATACACTCTTAATTGTGGTTGTTTTATAATACACCTACGCTGGACTTTTCCTGGAAATTTCCACAGACGTTAAGAAGTCATAAATACAAAAGGCATTAAAGTGGATTTGGTTAGAACAGAATGGACACTCTGGGCATTTCAAATTTCTTTCTTATCACTTAAAACACAGGAAAAATGAAGTGTTTTATCAAAATGAGGAGCAAAAGAATTGGTGCATCATCTATATAGTTGATCTATTATCTAGTGCAGAGAATGATGGGAATGTTTTTATGAGCCTGTTGTCTCATAAAAAAGCTAAATTGGTAGCATTTCCAGACAAAGATTTATGGTTATTCTTGGTGCACAGTACACAATAGTAAATTGTACAGTCAACAGTCATAATTATGACTTAATTATCATCACCAATAAAAGCTAGCCTTCAAATGTAGTATCATGTCCATAATGTCAATAAACAAATTACTTCTTTAAAGAGATAGCTCACCTAAAGATTTAAATTCTGTCATCATAGAGTTCAGATGCAAAAGCCTCTAAATGCCATTTGAAATTTTCTTCTTTAATGATGATTTTTATCAAACTTGTATATTTAAGTTCAGTAATTTCACTTAAATAACAATTAATAGATAAATATCATTGCCATTTAAGTGAAATCACTGAACTTAAATATACAAGCTTGATAAAAATGATCATTCTAGAAGAAAATTTCAAATGGCACTTAGAGGCTTTTGCATCTGAACTCTTCATATACTCAACCACATGAAGGTCCAAACCTATATGACTGTATGACCTTAAAACAACATGACGATAAGTAGGATGGCAGAATTTACTTACATTTCCTCAGCTTGGAAACTCATGCTTCAAAGTGTAAGTTTGCCAAATGTCAACCAGCTGTTACAGTGTCTGTAGTATATTTAAATAGGTACTCTAATTTTTGTGTTATCTTCACTTAGATATCCTTGTTTATCTGTCAGTAAAAGTTTGCTTGATGAAAAACCTTTGCTTTTAAAGACGTAGGTCTACTTCCTACTTTAATTAAAACAGCTTTAATCTTGCCAGTGAATTCCCTCTTTAAGAAAACTTTTTACTCGTAATGGCGACATTGTGTAGGCGTTCATCTTGTATGCATTCAATGGTACATGATTCATAAGACACTATGAGGAACAGTCAGACTGGTCATACAGCATCGTTCACCTACGGTGTATGATGTGGGTTTTGAACCAGTGGTGTGTACTTTTGCATTTTCACGTGAGGCCCGGTAGCTTCTGTCAGCTTGCTTTTTTTTAAAGCCTCAACGGAGCTGACCCGAGCACGAGCAGTAACAGATGCTAATTCTTTCACTTCTACTACCTCAGCCGCCCTGCAGGGAATGTGTGTGCGAACGCGTATATGTGTCGGCCTCCCCTCTGCGGGATTACAATGGATTATCCTGCTAAAACGCGGCACGAGCTGCTCCCCATACCGGCACAAGGCCTGGCATTGCCATAGCAACAAACCCGTCCCTGCTCCCCCCCGTGAAACACCCACGGTTGTAGTAGTGACAGCTGTCCCCTAACCAAAAGAGAGAGGGGAGATGGGTCAGCAGAGTGAGAGAGGAAGAAGGGAGCATTTGAAAAGTGTGGGAATGTGGAAAGACACAAAATGAAAATGCCAAGAGGCGAGAGAGACAGACAGATGGAGGTAAACGCAAGTCTGTGCTGAAATGACAGAAGGAGGAAGAAAGGAGGGGGAGAGAGAGAGAGAGAGAGAGAGAGAGAGAGAGAGAGAGGTTCATCGTCTTGGGTTTGTCCTTTACGGTCTTGGTGCCCCTGACACAGCAGATAATCTTCACACTAGACTTCCCTGTGCAAGTCTCAGCATGCGCTCTTGAACAACTTCACAAATGATGAATTTCTCAAATCTTCTGGGTTTTATGAAACCACAAGAATTTTAAAGGCATACTTCACAATTTTTTTTAAATGATATCATCATTTACTCTCCCTCATGTTGTTACAAACCAGTAGAATACAGTATGACTTTCTTTGTTCTGTGGAATATTAAGGAGAAATTTTGATAATATAGCCTACTCAACTGGTTGCTCTTTATCTGTTTCACCATTTTGAATTAAAATGAATGGAGACTGCGGATTACAATCTTCAAAAAGGATGCAAAAGCACCATAAAAATAATAAAAGTGATGCTTTAAGTTAATAAAAGTGATGCTTTAAGAGACAACAAATGCTTTAAGTTTCACTGATAACTCACCAAGTACAATAATCAGGACCATTCCAATTCATGAATGAATCTTTCAGATCTGGTATGTAAACAAAAAAAATCAATTCATTAAAAATATCTGAATCAAAGCAGAGAATAGTAACTTAAATTTGTCTGCGTTTCTTGCACAAGGTCACCGCATGACTTCAGAGGACTTGTGATATAGTGCATGAGTCATATAGACCAGTGGTTCTCAACTAGGCTACTGGGACCCACTCTGTAAACTTCCAGGGGGCCCTAATAAGTCCTAAGATTATTTATATTGAGTTACATTAACAATGTTAAATGAATTGCTTTTAAAAATTACAAAATGTACAACATTAAACTAATTTTGTATGTTGAGAGTTTATTCATTTTTATTTCAACAGAAGTACCAGAGGTCCATATTAGCATAGATGGAAGGGTCTTTGAATATATTCTTGGGGAAAAAAGCATTGAGATCCACTTTTATGATACTATCATGTTGCTTTTTTGTTTTGTTGTTTGAGCCTGGCAGTCACAGTCTCCATTAACTTTCATTACACTGAGAAGAAGAGTGGCTAGAATATTCTTTTTTGTGTTCCACCTAAAAAAGACAGTCATACAGGTCAGGGAAAAAAAATAAGGGTGATAAAATGATGAGAGAATTTTCATTTTCAGTTGAACTATCCCTTTAAGAGAATGCACAGCTAAATTAGTCATGAAGGATTTGATTTTAAGAAGTTTAACTATGCCCCTCACACACACACTCAATGTGTAAATCCTAATGGCACAGCTGATGAAAGACCATAATCAGGTAGATTTAATAGGCCCAGCTGAAATTCCCCAGTTTGAGTTTCAAACTGAGTAAAGATAATTAGAGAGGGGCTCAAAACCCCTTTCAAATTTAATAAAGAAAAATCATTTATTAATCTCTGCTTCCCTCCCCCTTGCTCTCCTCCTCGTCCCTCTCATAGGAGTGCTTCTTTTGAACAGTGAGTTTTCAGGGTTGGTATAAGTGGGCTGTTCTGTTTGTCTGTAATACATCAAGACAGCAGAGCAGACCCGAGAGCCCAGACACACTTCACACAGGACAGAGAAGTACAGTTTATGCTGTAGTTATACTGTGTGTACAAGTCAAAGTATAGCATTAGCCTATTATTCTAACTCAAAATAAAAGGTTTCTGTTTTATATGCATTTATCTTGTATCTATTTTATGCACTTTACTTATTCAATCGTGCATGTTTCTCTCTTTTTTTTACCTCAAAATGTCACAACTGGACCTTTTGATGAAAACAAAAGACTTCTCTCTGGTGATGTACAGTACGCAGTCCCTTAAACTCCGCCCCTGCACGCTCATGTTTATCTGCCTCCACTTTTGAGTGCAACACCCACATCTCAAAATCCAATAAACAACCAATCCATAAAACAGTCTCCACCCAGCATTCTTTTTTTTTCACTAATACTATACACTCACAATAAAGAAGAAAGGATCTCTCGCTACTTCCATTTCATCGTGACTAATATCTTCATGCTTTTACAAGTCGCAAGTGCTATAGAAAAATCACCCTGCGGTCTAAGCGGCCGGCCTGAGCCGCATTAAAAATGAGAGGAGGTCAGGCTGCAGGTACAGTAGAGCTGTGGTCAGCTGAGATGCTGAATCTGGGCAGCAGTTCAGCTGGTAATAGGATGTGAGTAGACTGGCCTGTGAAAGCATGGCCCGGCCTTTCACCTAATTCCCTAGGGGGAAAAAAAGAGGGAAGGGATGGAGATAGAGAGAACGAGAGATGGATTAAGAGAAATAAAGACAGAGAGTGCCCAAGGCAGGGACTTTCTCTCTGTCACAGTTTGTTTCCCCACTTTCCATCTTTCCTGAGTGCCATATTGGTAACTTGAGAGCGAGAGACAGAGGCTGAGCGAGATATGGAGGTGTGGAGGAGAAAGACAGCTAACTGAAATGTGTCAGGGTGTGTTTCTTTCCCATGTGCAGCCGTCTTTTTCTGCTCTGAATAGTTATGACTGTGCTGAGGGCAGAAACAAATAGAGCATTTAGCGTAGTATGGACGACAGCGAGGGGGATGGAGGAAAGTACGGCGGAGGAGGGAGAGGAGGATCTATCATGAGATTGAAGGAATGACAAAATTACATGCAGCGAAGAACCATTTCTCCCTTGTTCAGCTCAGTACAGGGTACCTCTGTAGTCTTGCTAATAGTAATCATAAAGTGACACACACACACACACACACACACACACAGAACAACAGACACTGTTTTGTGCCAGAATCAACCCACTGTTAGTCTGTTCTGTTGTCAGTCATCCAAAGCTACATGTGGATGTCAGTCTGTTCTTTGCGGCATGCATGGGTGGAGGGTAACACTAAAATTGCAATGGTGTCAACGGCTGTTATAATCATAACACTGGAAATGAAGAAGTTTGACGCAGGACTTAAAATAAAAAACCCTAACACAGTGTCCTAACCAGACGCAATGCGACAAGTTTCCTAAATGCGAAACTGCGGCATGACATCACACAATCAGAATATATTTGATATTTTACGTATAGTTATGAGTGTTATTTTGCACTCATCTGTGCAAAAGAAGTCTGTAATTTCACTGGAAGATCGAGTTATGACGTTCTGATTTAAACATTAGGTCGAACATTTATTTTAAAAAAAGTAACATATGCAATCATTTACAATAACATACATTTCAAATGTAATTTTCATGCTTTAAGACCAAACAGAAGCCGAGTGGTTACATCAGCAGACGGATTGAACTAACAAACATGCAATTGGCTAATATGGTTAGTGCTCATTAACAAATCTGCTGCGATTACTGGCTGCTAGACATTATTTAGCCTATTAACATTCATGAGGCAGGCTGATAAGGTTTTATAATTTGCCCCCGACTTTTCAGATTCCTACACCCCTGGTAATTACCCATAATTCTTTGTACATCTGCAATGTTCAAGTGTTCCTACTTTAAACATACAGAAGGAAGAACAGGTCTAGCAGCTTAATTTGCACACACACAGTCACACTTCATTGCAAATGAATATAGTATCCCAGAGACAAAAGGAGTTTAGTGAGAGAATAAGGTGCTGCTAACCTCTATACTTGCTCTCTCTCGTCACTCACGTGATCATTTGCAAGTTTGTAGTGCTGCTCAAAACAAGCAATACTAAACATGGCAGGAATTTGCTTTGAAATGGCTTTAGGTAGGAAGTCCTATATATGTTAACACGCCGACACTCTTAACCTACAAATATACACAAGTGCGTTCACCATCTCAAGTAGAACTGACACAATGGGAGACCTGCGGACCATCCGCACCTTTCGTCTGTGTCTGAATGCAGGTGCACTTACTGGCATTGGGCCCGACTGAAGAGGAAAAATGATAGAAAGGGCATGAGAGACAAGTGGGAAGGGCTAAGCAGCAAGCCGAGGGTAAGGAAAGTAAGAGATGGATATTTAGCAATGCACCACTCTGAGAGAAAGAGAGGGTGTTGGCGGAGGGATGGGGGGAGGAAACGAGGAACATGTGCAGTGTTAAAGGAACCATCTTCCTCCTGCGGTGGTCTTGAGGGAGAAAGGTGGAATATTGGGAGTGCAGGGGAGAGAGAAAGAAAGGGAGACTGAATTACTGCACAAGTGTGGACTGGACAAAGACCAGCAGAAACAGGCAATATTGACACTGCACTGGGGTGGGGAAGGAGAAGAGAAAGAGAAAAGCCAAAACCGAGTGAGAAAAAAATAATGAGATGGACAGAGAGACAAAGCATGGTTAGAGAGGGGTGTGTTGGACAATAGGCACAAATATCTTTCCTGTCATTTGTTGTTTTTTAATATGCTAAATAAAATTTCTATATTATTTAGAATATATCATTGATCTCTTAAGGCCAAGTATTAATGTCTGGGTAGATTAGATGGTAAGCAAACAATCAGTTCTCATAATCAATGTGTTGGATGCAGGAGAAATGTAAGGAATAAAGATTTATTTGACTTTGTCAAGGGGCCAACTGTGTAGTGGCCTCGCGTCTCCTGCGTTGGGGGAAAAATCTGTGCTTGAACCCAGCGAAAGGAGTACAGAAAACGTCTCGGTTACGTATGTAACCCTCGTTCCCTGAGTAGGGAACGGAGACGTTACGTCAGAAGTGACGGAGATTGGGGGTTTCGCATAGAAAGCCAATCCTCTTCGAGTATTAAAACACGAGCCAATGGCATGCAATGCCTTGGGGCTGCGGAATTTTGCATAGCGTACTCCGCCCTACTCCGTGAGTATAAAAGGAGGAAGTGAACGCAACCGCAGTATGTCTTCGCTGAGGAGCCAAGACTGAACTCGGCCTCTACCCAGCGATACAGCAGAAGTGGCAGGGAGACGTAACGTCTCCGTTCCCTACTCAGGGAACGAGGGTTACATACGTAACCGAGACGTTCCCTATCGTAGTCACTTCGAGTTACGTCAGAAGTGACGGAGATTGGGGGTCTGTGCCATCACGCCATCTTCAAGCTGTCTTCCAGTGCCCTGCGAAAGACTGAACCCCCGAGCCTTACCTCTTTTTTTTTTTTTTTTTTTTTTGGGGATCCGACTTTGACACAGGATTACCAAGGTACACTGGGAAACATATCCCGAAGGGGACATGCTACCAGCTGCCTACCGAAGGGAGGACTTAAGGATACACATATGGCCACATAGGAACGCATACGGAACACTGGAGTACCAACCGCAGGTGGCTACTGATTTAAACTCCAGGGGTGGCAGATGGCTTGCCAAGGGAAGACACATGCTCAGAGAGGCTTACAGTGGATAATACACATGAGACGGTTACCATGGGGAACCGTGCGCATGGAGGCACCTAGCTAGCATCCAGAGCAACGCAGTGGTGCCCGCATCGTCGGTGCTGGAGGACTCAAGACTTCAATGGAAGAACTGAGGAAATATCGCACTTATCCAGTCCGGGGAGTGGAGTGGCGAGCAAGCGAAGACACCTGAGCGGATCCAGAACTGGCCGAAACGAGTACGTGAGAGGATACCGGCTCAATTCGCAGATTAAGAATCTGGCGAAGGTGTTGGGTGTCGCCCAGCCTGCAGCTCTGCAGATGTCTGTTAGCGAGGCGCCGTGCGCTAAAGCCCAAGAGGAGGCTACACTCCGAGTGGAATGGGCCGTCACACCAAGGGGGCACGGAAGGCCTTGCTGCTGGTAAGACAAAGCAATGGCATCCACTATCCAGTGGGACAGCCGTTGCTTTGAGAGAGCCCTTCCCTTCTGGCTCCCCCCATGACAGACAAAGAGCTGGTCTGAGGTCCTGAAACACTGCGTTCTGTCGACATAGGTGCGGAGAGCACGTACCGGACAGAGCAGTGCCAAGGCTGGGTCTGCCTCCTCCAGGGGCAGCGCTTGCAGGTTCACCACCAGGTCCCGGAGGGGAGTGGTAGGAACCTTGGGCATATATCCAGGCCGGGGTCTCAGGAATACGTGAGAGTAAGCCGGCCCGAACTCCAGGCACACTTCGTCAACAGAGAGTGCGTGCAGGTCCCTTACTCTCCTGATGGATACCAATGCAATCAGGAGTGCTGTCACATAGGACAGGGCAAAAACTCTACCGACTGCAAAGGCTCCAGGGGAGGCCTCTGCAGAGCACCCAGGTCTACTGAGAGGTCCCCAGAGGGCAGGAGGGGAGGGAGGCGGATTTAGCCCCCTCACTCCCCTCAGGAACCTGATGACCAGGTCATGCTTCCCATAGACTTACCTTTCACTGCATCATGAGACGCGGCAATGGCCGCGACATAATCCAAAGGGTGGAGGGCGACAGCCTGCGCTCCAACCCCTCTTGCAGGAAGGAAGCATGACTCCGATCGAACATCTCCGGGGGTCTTCTCAGCGAGAAGAACACCAATTGACGAAGAGGTTTCACTTCAACGCATAAAGGTGTCACGTGGACGACGCTCTTGCGGAAGTGATGGTTGCCGCCACCGCAGGTGGCAGCGAACTCAAACCTGCCTCGTCCCGTCCTGGAGCCACACGTCCAGCCTCCAAGATCGGGACGAGGGTGCCACAGAGTGCCCCGTCTCTGAGAGAGTAGGTCCGGTCTCAGAGGAATAGGCCAAGGAGGTGCTGTCGCGAGGAGCAAGAGTTCGGAGAACCACGTCTTGGTGGGCCAGTAGGGGGCTACCAGCAAGACCTGCTCCTCGTCCTCCTTGATCTTGCACAACACCCGTGCAAGGAGGCTCACTGGGGGAACGCACACTTGCGTGGGCCCCGTGGCCAGCTGTGCGCCAGCGCATCCGAGCCGAGAGAGCCGCGGGTCAGAGAATAACTGGGCGCAGTGGGACGAGTCCCGAGAGGCGAACAGGTCTAACTGTGCCTCCCCGAACTGGTCCCAAATCAGCTGGACCGACTGGGGATGGAGTCGCCATTCGCCGGAGATGGGACGGGCCCGGGACAGCTCGCGGCTGCCCGGTTCCGGTCTCCAGGAATGTAACTGCACGAAGGGACCTCAGGTGCTTCTGACTCCATATCAAGAGGTGGCGGGCGAGCTGCGACAACCGGCGCGAGCGTAGACCCCCCCTGGTGGTTGATGTACGCTACTGCCGTAGTGTTGTCTGAGCGGACACGCACATGCTGGCCCTAGAGCACGCTCGGAAGCGGTGCCGGGCGAGCCGTACTGCCAACAGCTCGAGGCAATTGACGTGCATGAGGCGCTGGGCTCCTGTCCAGGAACCGGCGGCTGCATGCCCATTGCACATGGCACCCCAACCCGTGGTAGACGCATCCGTGGAGACAACGAGATGCCTGGAAACTCGCTGAATAGGGACCCTGTCCGTAAAAAGCTGAGGTTCGACCACGGGAAGAAGGATCGGCGGCACGTCGGAGTCACTGGAACTCGGAGCGAGCCGCGATGCCATGCCCACCTCGGGACTCGATCGCGAAGCCACAGCTGAAGCGGTCTCATATGAAGCAAACCGAGCGGCGTTGCCGCGGCCGCGGATGCCATATGCCCCAGGAGCCTCTGAAATAGTTTCAGTGGAACCGCACTCTTGCCCTCGAACTGTCGAAGACAAGCCAGCAGTGAGTGCGCGCGCTCGTTCGTGAGCTGCGCGGACATGGCGACCGAGTCTATCTCCATGCCGAGAAAAGAGATCCTCTGCACGGGGCAAAGTTTGCTCTTTTCCCGGTTGACCCGAAGGCCCAGACGGGCTAGGTGCCGTAGCACCAGGTCTCTGTGTTCGCAAACCTGAGCTCGAGAGTGTGCTAGTAACAGCCAGTCGTCGAGATAGTTCAGGATGCGAACCCCGTGTTCGCGAAGGGGAACAAGGGCTGCCTCGACGATCTTCGTGAAGACGCGAGGGGACAGAGCTAACCCGAATGGGAGAACGGCGTACTGGTATGCCTGGCCCTCGAAGGCAAACCGAAGAAACGGTCTGTGTCGAGGGAGAATGGAGCCATGGAAGTACGCGTCCTTCAGGTCGATCGCTGCAAACCAATCCTGATACCGAACACATTCGAAAATGCGTTTGGCCGTGAGCATTTTGAACGGTAGTCGATGGAGAGAACGGTTCAAAATGCGCAGGTCCAGGATCGGTCGTAACCCACCGGTCTTTCTTGGGGACAATGAAGTAGGGGCTGTAAAGCCCGGACCTCACCTCGGCTGGAGGGACCGTCTCGATTGCACCCTTCGCCAGCAGGGTCGCAATCTCCGCTCTCAAGACTGGGGCATTGCCACCAACCATCGTGGAGCGAACTCCCCTGAAGCGGGGAAGAGACCGTGCGAACTGAATCGCGTAGCCGAATCCGATCGTTCTGATGACCCAGCGGGAACCCCGGGAAGCGCTAGCCAGGCTTCCAGGAAGTGAGCCAACGGGGTCATGCGAACCACAGACGTCCCCCCGGAGGGGCAGCGAGGCGGGTCGACCGGCATGCGTGCAGGAGTTTCCCCGTCCGGATGCACCGTCGAAACCCGCTCCCCGACAGAAGAGACCAGGGAAGGCAGAGCGTTCCACGGGGGTCTGTTCTGCCGGGGGTCTGGCGACAGAGGGGGAAGGGATTGGCGTAGCCCGGGGACGACACACGCACCCTTCCGCGCCCTCCGAGACAGAGAGGAATGAACGGGGCGACGCACTGGACGTCGTGCGCGCTCATTCCAGTCTGTGTGCTCAATGACAGTGTCAGCTTTTCCTCAACCAGCTCAGGGAGCTAGCTAGAACAAAAGATTCTCCACCGGCCCTCCACCGGGGAAGGAGGGGCCCTGCCACCGCCTCCTGAGAAAAACCATGACACTATCACTGAGCGGCCCGCCTCAGGAACATCGCTTCGCCTGGCATCTAGCGGGGCACGCGGCCTGAGGGGGGGCTCTTTTCTTGGGACGCTTACCTGTGGCCTCCTCCGCGACGCGAACCGGCTGAAGGCTGCTGCTGGGGCCGCGTGGGAGGGAAGGGAGCCGCAGGGGGGCGTCCTCGGCGGCGAGCTGGCGGAGGCGTCCGAGCCGACGGCTGGTTGGAGGCAGCAGCTGGCCGTCGGGGCAGAGAACCGCCTTCGTCTGCTCCTAGGCGGTCGAGAAGTGCTGGGCAAAGTCCTGGACCGCACCGCCGAACATTATGATGCTCCTGGACCACAGCGGTGGGCATCACCTGACCAAGGGAGCGAGCGACCGCCTCCGTGACCCGTTTAAGGACAAGGTAGGCGACAGGCTCGCAGCTCGCTTGGTCCGTCACCTCCTCGTGCACATTCCTGAGCAGCTAGCTTTGTAGGTGCTCATCATATGCAGGGCGGAGGCTGCCTGTCCCGCCGCTCTACAGAATCGCGCCGCCATAGACGACGAGAACCCATAGGCTTTGGAGGGGCATCTGAGAGCAACCGCCGGTTGACCGGGGGAGCCCCAGCGTACCCACAGACAGCCGCATCGCCGAGGGGAGGAAGGGCGGGGAACTAAGCACGCTTTTTTTTTTTTTTTTTATTTATTTTTTTTTTTTTAGTGCGTGTCAGTTCCGCATGCAACTCGGGGAAAAAAGGAAATTGGGGTTGGCCGTGGCCGTAAGGCGGCAGCGTTACCCAAAAACCAATTATTCAGCCGCGAGAGATCGGGGAGGGGCGGAGTTCCACCCCCACCCGATGCTCACGGACGCCCGAGATAGCACGGCCATCATCGCGGGATCAGACACGGCGGCGCTGACGCTCCCGAGGGAGGCAACGCGGCCGCATCCTCACTTCCCGAGGAGTCAAGCCCGCCTAGTGATGCTGTGATCGACATCGCATCATCATCTGGAGCGCTGCCCGAAGCAGCCGGTGCCACCGAAGAAGCAACCGACTGAATCGAACTAACGCTCGCTGGCTCTCGCACTGAGGCGGGAGGTGTGGCCCGAGGAATCGTCGGGGCTTATCCCACACCATCACCGTAAATCACCAGGTCCCCGGGTCGACTGGCCCCCTATGGAGGAAACCGATCGAGCGGGGGGGACCGGGACTCTCACTCAAGTGAGATCATTGAGTCTCGACCTCAGTGTAGAGATGGTCATGTTCCCACAGAAGGAAAATGAGTCATCCACGAACGCTGCTGCTGCATGCTGAAATGCCCAGGCATACAAAGCAGCGATCGTGACCATCAGATGACGACAGAAATCAATCACACCCAGAAGAGCACGGGCGAACCGTCTTTAAAAAGACGTGCGCGTGCAGCTCTTTCAATGAGAGGAGGAAATTCACTCTTTCAGCGCTGAAGCGACCAGGGAGAAGCGCAAAGTCTGGCAGACCACTGCTCAGATCGCAGGCGATGCAGAATCTCGCTGGGTACCGCCGTCACACCAACACTGAAGAGGACGCTCGTCTCGAAGAGTCTTGAACAGTGCTTTCAGGAGTGAAGAGGTTCTCTTGGCTCCGAAGCGAAAACATACTGCGGTTGCGTTCACTTCCTCCTTTTATACTCACGGAGTAGGGCGGAGTACGCTATGCAAAATTCCGCAGCCCCAAGGCATTGCATGCCATTGGCTCGTGTTTTAATACTCGAAGAGGATTGGCTTTCTATGCGAAACCCCCAATCTCCGTCACTTCTGACGTAACTCGAAGTGACTACGATAGGGAACTGTAGACTAGCATATGCGTTTTGCGCCTGCATGTAAAGGAGATAACGGCCTATTTAATCAGATATATTAGTCTATATTCGTCATTCAAAAAGTGAAAGTGAAACTAAGAGTGCAGGTATACAAACCATAAACAAAGCATTTGCTTACCATTTTGAAAAAAAAGTAAAAATTAGAACAGCCTACTGTCTGTACCGCAGTGCCGTCATAACTTTTTACTTTTACTTTTACTCTTATTCTCAGAGTTCTCTCACTGACAGTCCGATGCTACAGGTTTAATCAGCTAAAAACCTAGACTAGAGCCAATGGTGGACAGAAAAAAACAGAAAAAACTAAGTCGGCCGATGCTCAAAAATGGCTCGAAGTTGCCTGACGGTTAACTGTTGGCTTGGTGTGTCCCTGGCTTATGGCTATCCCATCTGGTCCTATCCAACAGACCGTCGACTGTGGAACTTCACACAAAATTAATGATTGTTACGAGAGGAATGTGTCACAACACACAGTTCTTCGCACTCTGCTGCGTATGGGGCTACGTAGCAGACCAATTACCTATTATGTACCCCTGTCCACCGTTAAAAGCGCATACAAAGCTCCCTGTGGAAGTGGACTCTTTCAGCAGGATAATGCACCCTGCACACATTGTTTAGGAATGGTTTGAGGAACATGATGAAGAATTCAAGGTGTTGCCCTGGCCTCCAAATTCCCCGGATCTCAATCCAACTGAGTATCTTTAAGAACAAAACAAAAAAGAACAAAAAAGTTTGACCGACTCCACCTTGCAACCAACAGGACTTGAACGACATGCTACTAACGCCTTGGTGCCAGATACCACAGGACAACTTTAGGGGTCTTGTAGAGTCCATGATTCTGCGGGTCAGTGCTGTTATGGCAGCACGTGGAGGATCAATAGCATATTAGGCAGGTGGTCAAGAGGGCACTAAGGAAACCACACTATAATTGACAGCAAGAATGTGAATGTCTTTGGTCTTTTCGGTTTTATGTAATTCCGTTCTTCTTAGTTTTGTCATGCATGAGGAAAGGTATCTGTTACTAAACAGCAATATATTGGAATCCAACACCTGACCCTGATTGTCTCCAAACAGATGGAACTGCAAGAGTATGTCTCTTTAAATCTGCAGGAAAGGGTCAGCTCTGCCTGTATGCTGTTTTGTTGCTTGCAAAAATGTAAAATTTAATTACACAGAGGGATGGAGTAGGAGTGTGGCCGCAGGCAGCGAGTCCTCATTTAGGGTGGGTAGTCACATGCCTCTGTCAAAATATATTAACCCCCTCCCCTCTCCACGTTCCAGCAGAGAGAGAGAGAGAGAGATCAGCCACTGATAATCATAAATTCAGTCATCTTCTTCTTCTCTTTAACGAACAATGCCGAATCAACTCCAAATCCTGCATCCTAAGACACAGACTGGCATATTAGTGATGAAGGTTGATTGCGAATGTGCGAGGGTCAGGTTTCCTGTGGTTTGTGCTTCTTAAGTGTGTGACTCAGCAGTCTATTCAGAGATCTCCCCCTCAATCTATCCTCTTTCACTTTCTCTTGTTTTCTTCCTCTCGAGATACACTTTTTTTTTTTAAATCATTTTTTCCCCACTTTGACAGCAAGTTATACAGAAAATCTATACACTGTTCCAAAATCTCCAGTTCCTTTTAATTATTGACTGTCTGTAAAGCTTGTCTGAATAACCAATGAAGCCGGGCTTAACATAGTGTCGATGTCCTCAAACAAAACTCTTTATTATTCTTATCTTTTTTTAAAGATTGGAAAATGTAGCAGCTAAAAGTGTTGGCACTTGTGAACAAACCTTCAGCTAAAAGTGTTGGCACTTGTGAACAAACCTTGTTTCCTAGCTGAATGGAAGTTGTTATAATATGCATGAGGAGCGGTCCATGTGAGGCTAAAACTACGGCAGCATTAAAAAACAAGGAGTTTTATCTTGGCGTGAGCGGGAGTCTGGCATTTCTTGAGCTGTAATAATGGCCTTGATCTATCAGCATCCGAGTGCTTTTGCTTTTGTGGTAATATGTGTTACATGGGTCTGAGAGCTGTATAATCTTGACTAAACCCATCTGAAGTTCACACATGCACGTTTAAACCAACATGTTTGAGGAAGTTGGAATATCTTGTATAAGTCCAACTCAATCAAAACCGGTGGCAGACGTGGACCTTGACAGCGCGTAGGTGAAAGACTGGTTGGAATTAATTCAATATGAAGTAAAATAACAGTCAAAGCTCATAAGCCTGATGCTTCCTTTTCAAATGGTTGTCAGAGAGGAGAACAATTTTCACCTGTGGTAATTGGGATGGGAGGGAAAAAAATAGATTCATCGATGCATCGCAATTCTCTTTTTAATGATTCTGAAAACGTACAAAATACGATACTGATCTTAGTAAATAATCGATACTGATCTGTGCTGCATAAGCGTAATGGAACTTGTGCTAGAGACAGCATAAATATTCTTACTGCCAATTACACAAGCACACAGTGCCATGGACCCTCCAACAAGTATCTATTTTTGCATAAAGTTCGGAAAGGTTGAAGCAAATTACAAGGGCAAATGCTGAATATCTTATGTGCTGTGAGAAACCCAGCTTTTGCACAATATTGCTTTCTCTCGCCAGTATTTCAGTGTTTTCAGATTCAAATGCTCTATAAAGACATAACTTATGCTGTTTGGAATGAATTATCAGTTACACAAATTTTTAATAATCAAACAGCAATAATGCTTAGATAAAATATATATACTGTATATATATCTGTAGTTGTCTAGATACTTAAAGCACTATCACATATAAGACACTCTTTGTTTATTGCTTGTATTTATTGACTATTTGCTTGTAGTCTAGGTTAACCTATATATTTAGAAAATTCCATAAATTAAAGCAAGTCATATTATTAATTTGCAATTATTTTAAAATAGTGCTTATAAATAAAGTAATTTAAAAATGGTGTTGACTATATATTTTAAGTAGTTAAAGTAATTAAATCATGAATAGTTTGGGAACTGGATCAAGACTGCCACAATCAGATCGAATCGTGAGATTCCCATCATATGTGGCAGAGATTGCGCTATCCTAGCAGGGTTTTGGAGAACTGACCCACTTAGTGGACCACACTGCCTGGACAAATGGAGGAGAACAACCTACAGGCACAGCACTCTAGAGGAGCACGAGTCCATGGCATGTAGACCTAGACCTTCAGAGGAGAGGGCTGAAGGCTTGCAGGTCTGATCACCTGAGGTCTGAAACAGATGTGAGGAAATCTGTATGACTGTTGTTAGTGATATGGGACTGCAGCAGTAAGACAGATTCCAGCTGTGCTAAGATTTTAAATTGAGAACAAGTGGTTCCTAGATTCTGTTCTATTCCATCAGCGGGCTAAAGACATGAGTGGTCTTACCATGATATCTCACTTTACTAAGTAATCCCAGGATTACTACAGATTGTGTTAATCCAGCTACATGATGATAATGTTACTCAATCCTCACACCATGCCATCAATCCTGCCAGCCTGAGACATATCCCACAGCGATATAACCAGGGCTGGAATTGATCTGGCAGACATTTTATTGGATGCTGTGCAAAAATAAAACGTCATTAAATCAATAATTTGCAACAGGGCAAAAATTTCAAATTGTGAAATGGAATTTCTGATTTGAAACGGAAAGCTATTCTTGCTTCTAAGCCTGCACAATTTAACCATGCAAATTAATATTCTGTACCAAGTTGTTACTGAAATGTAAAAAAATGTGACTCTTTGAGTGCAATCGTAAATACCCACTCATCAACACACTCATCAAATATGTCTGTGATTGGCTATAACGATCAGGCTTTCAGAAAACATGTTGTAAATATACACAGAACACTTCACAGAGCGCTTACAGACACACGCGGGAGAGTGTGAGCGCAGGTGTCTATCGGCGGTTTATGATAACACTAATACAAATCATTTTGTGATAATTATAGTATTATTAATTATGATATTGGTGTAGACTTAAAAGTCTGTCTAACCTGCTTTTTTAAAGTTCACAGAAAAGATCATTTTCTTTCCTTAAAAATAAAATGTACACATTAATGTTCCCCAATGCAAGTTAGAAATGTGTCAGTCTACACAAAGCAACCAAATTAGATTGCTTCACCCATAATCAACAATTCTGTCTATTCTGCAAGTGTCCAATAATGCTTACAGTGCAGACAGCTAATGAATTGATTTTGATTAGAGTTTTTGTCAAGTGTATTCTTCTGCACTCCCCAAAACTAGTGGGAAATTTCACTAAGACTTGTTCCGAGACCACATAATTCACAAATCAAATCATCAATTAAGCATTGCTAATACTTCAAAAACAAAAATGGACCTCAACAAAACCATTTCTTTGATCATCATCCTGTCCTCCAAAGCAGCACTCACCTCATTGGTTATCCTCTGTCTCTATTGTAAATTAAATTTGCTCCCATTTTTGTTTCTCATAAAAGATTTAGCAGAAAGGTGATCTTAATCTGGGTCACTCGCATTCGGCGCCTGTTCTCCATTAGAATTTTCATCATGTTTAATATTCAACCTCTCTGTCTCATTAAGCACTGCAGCATCACTCTCTCGCACACACACAAGCTAATTCTATATTGGCAAATGTGCTGTTGTACAGATGTACAGATGGTACATGACTATCAATGAGACACAACTGTTCATATTTTGGTTTGAAAATGCAAAAAAAAAAAAATGCATGTACACAACCATTCAAATGCTTGGGGTATCTACAGTAAGACTTTTAAAATGTTTCTGAAAGTCGCTTATGATAAGTAATTTTCTGAAATATTATCACAATTTAAATAACTGCTTTCAACTTTAATATTATTTTGTAATGTAAATCTAATTTACTCCTTTACTCAAAGGGGACTTTTCAGAATCATTACTCCAGTCTTCAGTCTAACGTGATCCTTCAGAAATCATTCTAATATGCTGATTTTCTGCTCAAGAAACATTTCTTATTATTATCAATGTTGAAAACAGCTGTAGAGCTTAAAGGGATAGTTCACCCTAAAAGGAAAATTTGTCATCTCACCCTCTTGATGTTACAATGCAGAATGCCATTCTTTCTTTTTCCAAACACAAAAGGAGAATTAAAAAGAAAGTGTCCCACTCAAGCTCGTCTATATAATGGCAGTGAATAGCGACCAGCACCAAGCTTTTTAAAATGCAAAAGTATAACAGAGTCCGAGTCGAGACCGAGACCAAAGAGAGTCGAGTCCGAGTCGAGACCAACGAGAATCGAGTCCGAGTCGAGACCGAGACCAAAGAGAGTCGAGTTCGTGTCGAGACCAAAGAGAGTCGAGTCCGAGTCGAGACCGAGACCAAACAGAGTCGAGTCCGAGACCAAAGAGAGTCAAGTCCGAGTCGAGACCAAAGAGAGTCGAGTCCGAGTCGAGACCGAGACCAAAGAGAGTCGAGTCTGAGTCGAGACCGAGACCAAATAGAGTCGAGTCTGAGTCGAGTCTGAGTCGAGACCGAGACCAAAGAGAGTCGAGTCTGAGTCGAGACCGAGACCAAAGAGAGTCGAGTCTGAGTCGAAACCGAGACCAAAGAGAGTCGAGTCCGAGTCGAGACCGTGACCAAAGAGAGTCGAGTCCGAGTTGAGACCGAGACCAAAGAGAGTCGAGTCTGAGTCGAGACCAAAGAAAGTTGAGTCCGAGTCGAGACCGAGACCAAAGAGAGTCGAGTCCGAGTCGAGACCGTGACCAAAGAGAGTCGAGTCCGAGTTGAGACCGAGACCAAAGAGAGTCGAGTCTGAGTCGAGACCAAAGAGAGTCGAGTCTGAGTCGAGACCAAAGAGAGTCGAGTCCGAGTCGAGACCGAGACCAAAGAGAGTCGAGTCCGAGTCGAGACAGAGACCAAAGAAAGTTGAGTCCGAGTCGAAACCGAGACCAAAGAGAGTCGAGTCCGAGTCGAGACCGTGACCAAAGAGAGTCGAGTCCGAGTTGAGACCGAGACCAAAGAGAGTCGAGTCTGAGTCGAGACCAAAGAGAGTCGAGTCCGAGTCGAGACCGAGACCAAAGAGAGTCGAGTCCGAGTCGAGACCGAGACCAAAGAGAGTGGAGTCCGAGTCGAGACCGAGACCAAAGAGAGTCGAGTCTGAGTCGAGACCGAGACCAAAGAGAGTCGAGTCCGAGTCAAGATGTTGTATATTCCAAGTGGAACTCCCAAGTGTTTGTCTGATGACAGTCTGAATGACAGTTGACAGAGCTGAACACAATAAGTTCTTGTTGCAACAAACACGACGAATATATTAACATGGAATGCATCTCATGTCGGCTTTTTGTTAATCTTGATTTCTCACAGCTTGTGTGCTTTTCCTGACCCCAAACTTTTGAATGGCAGTGTATGATGACTTTATCTACTAAAGACAACCACACTCACTGTACATTTTCAGCCACACTCCCAATATTAGTTTGAACTGTGTCGGATGAGATCCAGGAGGTTAAGCACACACACACATCACCAGATCTGTCAGAGCTAAACACCGTCCTCTCCTTTCTAGTTACTCTGAACACTCATCTTCTGAGTCATCTCTCATTATCTCTCTCCTTTATTCCCCTCTTCCCTCCTTCCAAATCATGCCACATGACCTACCACCCTCTTTTCTCCTGCTCCGTCCCCAGCAGTCCTATCCACATCCTTTCCTAGGGCAGTGTAGGCATGGTGAGCTGCTGGAGTGTATTGTAGTCCTCTAACTCCCCTCCCTCCATCTCTATCTGTCTCTTTCTGTGGCCTTGAAAGGGTGAGAGCTCCCCCCCCCCCCCCATGAACAGCCTCCCACATGCCAACAGACGACATACTGAGAGCCATAAAGAAACCCTCTCCACTCTCCCCTCCTATTTCTGCACCTCTGTTCTCTTCTCGTTCTTCTTCCCGAGCTCTTACAAAATGCATTTACATTTTCTGAGATGATTATTTGATCAGATGATTATGCGATCATCTGAAATAACCACATACATCAAAAATACAGAATAGTCTGCAATATTAAGCAATATTGCAAATTAAAATAACCGTTTTCTATTTGAATATATTTTAAAATGTAATTTATTCCTGTGATGGCAAAGCTGAATTTTCAGCAGTCATTACTCCTTCAGAAATCATTCCAGGCTGCTCAAAAAACAAGTCTGCACAGAATTTAGACAAAGAATACGTAAACCAAAATGAAAAAGGTACATTTTCAACATAACAACATAAAATATAGCAATATATCACTTTAACACATTATAATTCATGTCATTCTACACCAGTGGCAAATCTGTTCAATGCTCAATGCGAATACTTCTTTGAGAATTTTTTTTTTAAATCAAGTTGATACTTCAAAGTGACATTATTTTATATCATTAAGTGCAATTATCTATATGACAAATAATCATTAGACAAAATTCTATAATCATGACGGTACTAATGAGACCAAAGCAGTGGCGCTAGAGATAGAGGAAACAAACACTTGCTAGAAGCTATATACAGTAGGTACCTCAGCAACTACTTTGCACACTCATTAAATGTCATGTCAGAAATACGTCCCCGTACGCACACTCACCAGCCTAACCGGTTAAAATTCACACAACTGTGTATGTGTGTGTTCACCAGTAGCTTTGGATGAGTTGCAGTCAGAGCAGCCCACATAACTCTGAGGTCACATGAGAGTGCAGACGCAGCCTGTGGCTCCTTTCGTCTTTGCGAGTCTAAGAAGCGATTAGGCAGGCAAATACGTAGGAGTGGGAGTGGCACGTTACACCTTTTCTCTCACCCTGTGTCACCCACTCTATCCAACCCGCGAGCATGCTCATTCGCTTGTTTCTGTAGCCCTCAGCGCCGGGAATGAACAGTAATCCTAATTACTGCAATCATGTACTTGAGAAATAATTTCAACTTCTCTGCTTTTTCACAACAAATGTTACATGCACAGACATGCACAACATCTTCTTAAGTGCCAGAATGAGCTGCATACCGCTGAACGAGAGTCCAAAGCAAAGCAGGCTGTCCCGAGATCCTGTTTAGAGCCTGTGCTGGATGCTGATGGGTCAGTGCCGCATCCCAGAGATGGTGATGGGGGGAGGAGAGGATAAAGAGAGTGGCGGAGGAGGAGGCACAGTCAGAGGTAGCAGCCTTTTATTTGGACCCATATGACACAAAGCCTCTTCTCCTCTCCCTTTGTCTTAATGACTAACAGCCTCTTTCATTTTAATGGATTGCATCCGAGGAGGATGGGAAGAGTGTGCCGCTTGCAGAAAGGCTGTCTGCAGATGCATGGAGGTGAAAATATTATGCCCCAAATCCCCATTGCATAAAATGCAATATTTGTTGATCTCTTTTGATAATAATCAAGACTGTCTTAAAGGACAAGTATATTTTCACAGACATTTCGAAGGAAAAGAAATCAGACTTTTACATTTTCTAAAGATTATTTGGGTGGTCCACGTCAATATAGTGCAAGCCCAAGTCTCTGCAATCTTCTGGTTCTTATGGCTAGCAAAATGTCTCAGCTATATCATTCAAAGTAAATTGATTTAAAAATGTTATTGTCGGTCATTCAAATTTTTCAATTTCAATTCAATTTAATTCTTTCGAAAAGTAATAGCACTAAAAGTATTCAACACTAATCAATATCATTCATTCTTAACACTGTAAAAACAAATATTTTCAAGATTTGTTATCACAACATTTTTTTCTTTTGTCAAATCAACTTAATTTGTTTATTTGAGATAACTTATCATTTTGAGTTTCTGATGATTAAATTAATCTCCGTCATTGTATTAACTCACTTTTTCCAGTTCAATCAACTTAAAATTAAGGCAACCAAGTTACTTATTTTTAGTAAGTTAAAAAATTAAAGTTAAGTTAAAACAACAATATTTTTTACAGTGAAGAAATGCAGAAAGAAATAACTGTAGAAAGAAATGAAGAAATTCAGGAAGAAATCCTGAAAGAAATTTTAAAAAGTAGAAATGCAATAATTCAGAAAGAAATTAATTTAAGAAAAAAATTAAGAAAAAAAATGCAGAAAGATATTCTAAAAGAAATTCAGAAAGAAATGCAGAAAAATAAAAATCTGAAAGAATGAAAGAACTGCGGAGAGAAAGAAATGCAGAAAGAAAGACCTAACACATCAGTGCTGTAAATATTCCCACTCTGTGGAGCAGATATCTTTTGTTATTCAGCGTGTGATTGAGAGTCAGAACAGAAGTGATGTGGGAACAGCACAGTGCGGTTATTTTGGGTCCATGCGGCCCATTAGCAGCAGCACACTGATAGCACCTTTACTGCAGCCCGCCGCAATCCAGCAGTCATTATGAAGTCTTTATGACCTGTGACAGCTAGTCAAGGCCTCTGGATTCTATTAGAGAACCGTCTCATTTACATTCACACAGGTGCTGCAGCTTATCGACAAGCTACCAACACAAAACAGGCAGTAAAGGGTAAACCGAGGATGTATTTGAGAGAATGTGTTTGCAACCTTTGTTGTCCTTTGATCTGTAATGCTATCTTGCTCCAGCCTGAGGCAGTATTAGACAACATCGCCCAAACAGAGGACTCGTTTTCATAGTAATAGTTACCAGCAGCCATATCTCCCTGTAGCCCAAGACTGGTTGCCCACTGAAGCTAAGCAGGGCTGAGCTTGGTTAGTACCTGGATGGGAGACCTCCTGAGAAAACCAGGTTGCTGTTGGAAGAGATGTTATTGAGGCCAGCAGGGGGCGCTCACCCCGTGGTCGGTGTGGGTTCAAAAGCCCCAGAGTAGTGACGGGGAAACTATACCGAGGATATAAATCTAGACTTGAACCGAAGTCTTGACTCTCCGTGGCCATTAAAAAAACGAGGATGTCCTTCAAACTTGCCCCTTTGCCTCTGCCCATCATGGCCTCCTAATCATCCCCAAATATACTGATTGACTTCATCACTGTCTCCTCGGGCGGGCGTTCTGGTGCAATATGGCTGCCGTCGCATCATCCAAGAGGATGCTGCACATTGGTGGTGTTTGAGGAGATTCCCCCTTCCATATGTGAAGTGCTTTGAGGTCCCAGAAAAAGTGCTATATGAATGCAACTAATCATTATTATGTTATTATAGTCGAGTCTTAAGACACAAACACACACATCCTCTCCGTCTTTGTCTGTTGTTTAGGTTAGAGCCTGTGTGCAATTGTTTCTCATTTTCTTTGTTTAGCGTACAAACACTCCTCCACACCTCCATATGCTGTGCCTCCCTCCCTCCAGACTGCTGCCTTTCGGCTGAGAACGCCCCAGTCTGACTTGCCGCGTTGAGTGGGTAGAATAATATAGACGGTTGCGTCTCCAGATGCATTTCTAAAGGACATTCTATATGCATCTTTAATTTGAGCCCAGACGCAGCTGATTCAGTCTTCAGGAAATTACCATGCTGCGGATTTTCATATTAGGCTGACTGCAGGTGGAACAGGTGGGATTTTATGGGAATACACCAAATTCTAATAGAATTACAAGTGCAAAAGTGAATAGAATGAGAGCATAATGTTTTCATAGATGCATACACACACACACACACACACACACACACACACACACAGCTGCACCTCTTTGATGGGAAAAACAAATGAGACGGGCTGGTCAGAGTCCTGCTTTTGAGACAGGATGCTGTGCTTTGTGAATGTGTGATTTTGGCACCGTCGTTGGGTAGGCGTGCTGATGGGGCAGTGCCGCATCACAGGGATGGTGATGGGGGAGGAGAGGAGGAGGAGGGGTGCTGCTGAGGGTTGGATAGAAGAGAACACATGCAGCAGCCCATTATTGGAATTTGACTGCGCAACTGGGATATAAACCACCTATTAAAACTAATACTAACTACTACAACTATATCTGAACAAATTCACAAGTTTCCATACTTCAGTCCATACTTCAGTTTGTATGTTTTTGCCACTTTACTATTACTATTAAGTACTTTCTACTTTGGACTTTGGAATTTGTACAAAAACAATTTTCACTTTATTGGCAAATAGAATAGAAAGCTATGTGTAAGATTCAACTTATGAAAACAGAAACACCATATTGATGAACTGCCAAGAGAACCCATCAATGTCTGATTACAGCCCACTATACAGTAGGAATAAACACTAAAAATGCTGGGTTTCAACCCATGTTTGGGTCAGATATGGACAAACCCAACCGCTGGTTTAAAATTTTAAATCAAATTTGAAACCCAACAGTTGGGTTTGTCCGTATTTGACCCAAACATGGGTTTAAACAATCCAGCATTTTTTAGAGTGTAGCTTTGAGTTACAGGTATAGCATTATATAAAGATATAAAGTATACTTAGACAGCAGTTTGACTCGAGAATGATATATGTGTGCTGATGAGGATTGAACCAAGTCATAACCCTGAAACACACACAGACACATAGATTCCAAACGGCCTCCTCCTCAAGGCTGCACGGGAGATAAACTGTGGGGGATCACAGGACAGAGGGGAGAAAGGGAGGGGAACCGTGAAGGTGAAAATGAAAATGGCCTCACATTGTGAGGGACCGAAAAGTCTACAGGGCAATAAACAGAGAGCTGCTGTTTAGAGAGACCTTGTGTTTTTACTGGGCAGCTTTGTATCTTCACGGCACTGCACAGTGCAGTCAACTGTTAACCCGAAAACATGACATTTGGATACAGGCTACGGGGAGTTATGCGCCGTTTAGTTTTTAAATGTCCTAGTACAGATTAAGTCTCTGTTATAACAGAAAATATTTTAGTTTGAATAATAAAATAAAACAATAACAATCACACACTTATAGCTGATGTTTCATGAATTAAAAAAAAATTAACTGTTTAAAAGTTTGGGTTCTGTAAGATTTTTTTTATTCTACAAAAATGCATTAAATTGATCAAAAGTGGCAGTGAAGACATTTATATTGTTACAGATATCATCAAAGAATCCTGAAAAAAAAAATGTATAACGGTTTCCACAAAAATATTGAGCACAATAATGTTATTATTTTTTTGTAATTTATAATAATACGAAATGTTGAGAGCAGCAAATCAGCACATTTGAATAATTACATTTTAAAATACATTAACAGTAATTTAAAAAATCTAAAAAAAAATAAAAATGAAAAAATAAATCACAATATTACTGTTTTAACTGTATTTTTTATCAAATAAATTCATGAGACTTATTTCAAAAGCATTAAAAAAAAAACGTACTCAACTTTTGAACAGTAGTATTATACATGCAAATAAGCAACTGTGCAAAGTCATATTTAACAGCAAGAAACAAATGTATTATAATTATTTTCAGTATTTAAATGAAGGAACATTCAAATATTTTTAAAAATAAGTACCGCAACAATGGTAGCTTGCCTACTTCTCTCTTTTGTTTGGATATTTTTCATTGTATTTCAAATTTTAGTCTATTCCACAAAATCACATTGCAGTTTAGGAAGAGCAACCCCAATCCATTCAGCCATGGGTAAATTTAGTAGCAGTTTTATAATTAGTGCTAATATCATTAGACCATTTAGCTTCTGGGGCTAAGCCTCCGCTGTCAGTTTAAGAGGACAATCCCTGCACAGCTACTCATAGAAGAGACAACCAAAGACTTGCTAGTGTAATTGCCATCCTCTTTTATTGTTAAAGCTTTATCATGATTTAATTTTAATGTAGTTAATTATGCTAGTACAACAGCTTTAATACAGGTAGGTACATCTCTCTCAACATTAGCTTTGATCATCCAAGATAAGCGCAGACATTTAAGGTAGTTTTAAGTGTTTTTTCCTTCAATGCTCGGGGCAGGAGACGTCATTAATTGTTACAAATGTCGTGGAAATGGCATGACTGTGATGGTTTATCAGGTGCGCATCTGCCGAAGCAGGTCTTCACTTACAAGCCAATCTAAAATCGTGAATTTATTTAATGATAAGAATTTTATTTGGTTGCTTATATACAGTATAAAGTTCAAATCAATGATTGGATGAAATCTGCATGTCCCGTTGCAATCGTTTCAGACTTCATTCATTGTACAAGTGTGTGCATCAGCTGTGGGTCAGAAGCAAAATTGTGGGAAAGCATTATCTGATCTAATTTCCCTCCAGCACAATGCAACGTCCAATCATCTCAGTGGGTAGGGGGCAGAATTACACACAAACCCACTTGCACTAATGTGCAAGCGCTGAGGGAGAAAGGTCTAAGATATCAGTACTTATGCAGCACTTCTTGTGGAAAAAACAGGAAGTTCTCTGGAAAAGAGGAAGGGATCCTGATGACTGCTATTGACTGAAGCGCATCAACGAACAGCATACGCGGTGTAAGTTTACCTACAGACTACAGTTTAATCCTGTATGACTAATAGGTTTGCTGTTACAACAAATACATGATGAGGCATTACATCGGATGGTTATGTGAAAGAGGATTTCACCGGCATTAGTCTTTGTATGTGTCCTCTAACATCATTATCAGTAGTTGACTTTAAACACTGACGGTGATGTAGCTAAAGATTCCACACACAGCGGGCAGGTAGACTGATTCACACACAGTGTACAAGGTTGAAGAGAGTTTATCTACATTTATTATTTAGAGAACTTTTAAGCATGCTAGCATGCTTTGCTTAATGTTCACTACCCTCAAAAATATTCTAAGGATGTACAGGCATTAAAATACAGGCCCACACGCAGATAATTATTTTAATGATATGAATTAATTTAATAATACTATCCACTTTAGTCTAATTAAATACATAAAAAACACTAAAAACGAAAATAAATCATTTTGCATGCTACAAGGGAATCTAGGCATCAACATTATACTATAATGTGCATAAGATTACATGTAATAGTGATTAAATTATGAGCGTTTTTAAAGATTAACTTAAAGATTAACTACAAAATACATGCGTAAAAATAAAGGACATGAGCATTTACATATACTGTAAGATGATAAGATATATACCCCACCGTTCTTGAGGTCAGCAAGATGTATTAATGGTTTAAATACAGAAAAAATGGCAATATTGTGACATTATAATTTAATATAACTGTTTACCGATCCAAACTTGCAACACATTCTGTACAATATAAGAGTCTTATTTGTGTAGCACTTGCTAAGCATCCATGAGATTACTGATTGAACCGGCTGAGGGTTAAAAGTGTAAAAGCCTGGGCGCAGACCTCATTAACATTAATAAGAGAATTTTCAGTAGCAGTGAGGGCGAGTATAATGTACAGACCCATACGGCTGATCCTCTGGCCTGCTTAGGATGAGGATAGTTGGGTGTGGTGGGGCTTACGTCTAACAACCTTTTAACATCTATGCTAAACTCACATCAGATTGTAACCAACAGCTGGCTGATCCCATGTTATCCCGCCTCCTCTATCCCTCAATCTCACATTTGTCCCTTTCACAACACTTCCTAATGGATCCCCCTCTAGAGCTACATAACACTCATATTAACACAGAAAATGTGCCAAAGGTCAACACTTGGTGCTGTTTTCTATAGCGGATTCGCCTCTTCATCCGGCCTGCTATATTTCCAAAAGGCACTTGGTGTACATATTAAAACCTCAAAATGATAATTATGCCATAATTTATTTGACAAAGATTATTTCTTACGTGGAACACAAAACATGGCTTTCCATGGTGCTCTTTTCCATAAAGGAAAATGGGGCTAGATAATTCTCAAAATATGGTGACAAACATGTCCCTTGAAAAAGTTTTAGTTCTGAAAAAGACATTGTCAAGAAACACCATACAAAAGGTTTATAAAATAATGTTGTTGTTTTTTTATTCAGCACTACTGTGTAAATATTCCAATGGTCATCTGGACATTTAAAGTACCTAATTTAAGGCTCACACACTGTATTTTTTGGATTATTGTGGCTTTCACACCTAGCCTGTTTGAAATATTCTTAGGGTGTGCAAGTCCTTGGTTTTTTCTTGAGTTAAAGGGTTAGTTCACCCAAAAATGAAAATTAAGTCATTAATTACTCACCCCCATGCTGTACCAACCCCGTAAGACCTTCGTTCGTCTTCGGAACACAAATAAAGATATTTTTGATTAAATTTGAGAGCTGTATAACTACCACATTGGCTCCTAAGGGACTGCCTCTTGACGGCCCAGAAAGTCAATGAAGAAAATGTTTAAATATCCCAAGTGACTACCGTGGCTCAACTATATGTTTATCAAGCGACGCGAATACTTTTTGTGCGAAAAAACAAACAAAAATAACGAGTTTATTCGACTATTCCTTTTCTTCCTTGTAGGCCAGAAACGAGACTTCCTTAGATTTCCACGACGCATGCGCGAGAACTGAAGTAGTGTAAGGAGATCGCAATTCTCGCGCATGCGTCGTGAAAATCTAAGGAAGTCTCGTTTCTGGCCTACAAGGAAGAAAAGGAATAGTCGAATAAACTCGTTATTTTTGTTTGTTTTTTCGCACAAAAAGTATTCTCGTCTCGTCTCTAGACGAACGAAGGTCTTACGGGGTTGGTACAGCATGGGGGTGAGTAATTAATGACCTAATTTTCATTTTTGGGTGAACTAACCCTTTAAGTATTAGCACGTGTGCAAAAAAAGCTAAATAAAATAATTTTTTAAATAATGTGTAAAATTTAATATAATTAAGGATCGGTATTGGGCGATATGTGTTCATTTTTAATGTTATGGTTATCAGCCGATAAGAAAATGATGTCAATACTGTATATTAAAGAAGATAAATAATTAATTATTATGATGGTGAGTACTGTTCCTTTAAGTGAACGGTTACATTACTCAATCTCTCCTGAGGTAACACCCATGTTTGTCACTTTTTCCCTGTGCCAATAGAATCAAGGTCACTGGGTGCCATGAACACACCTGCTTTAAATTTAGAAGAGCAAACAGGCACGTTAGAGTGCCCCTTTTATAATAGTTTATCTTATCTTCTTCCTCCAATAGGGTGTTTTATTCACCCTCCAGTAAAAGCAGAAGGAACTGATAGCACCGGGTCCAAATTTCAGGGGCATTTTGGAGATTTATGGAGCAACCTTTACACGGTTTCTCTGAAATGTACCCTACCCACTCCCCATAAAACAATCAGGGAGAGGTGCACGGGCCCTGCGACAGGGTGCTTGCACAAACACTCTTTCACAGCCCTCAAACCCAGGCTTGAAACGCTGAGCATGCTGGAACAGGGGAGGGGTGTGTGTTTTGTGAGTGGTGAAGTGCGCCACCTCATCATCCCTGACTGTATCCAGGAGTTCACAACACGCATGCACACCTCATTAAAAGTAAAGCAACCATATGATTAGGAGTCTACAATCTAATTGCCCAGAGATAACGAACATGTACATGTGCTAAAATCACAGCAGGCTGTCATTCCTGCAAACAAAACACATTATTAGCCATCGGTCATGGGCACAAACCTATAAGTGTAATAATTAATTCAAACCCTTGTTATTTGAGGGTAGCGTTGAGGGGTGGCAGTTAATAATTAAGCAACCTCTGGCCTTGGCTCAGTGGAAAGCATCCTCTGTCAGAAAATGAGGCCTTCAGTAGAGCACCCCAACACACACAGACTGCACACAATGGCAAAGAATGAACTGCAAGCACACACTGCCTACTGGAAACACCTCAGTATGCTATATTGCCTAGTAGTCTGTAAAGTGCAGAATGAGTTATAAATGATGAGTTGTCCAAAAATTTATTCAAATTCATTTTTATGGCGCTTTTCCACTACACAGTACCAGCTCAACTCAACTCGGCTCAGCTCGCTTTTGTTTGGTTTTCCACTGTGTAAAAGTTGTACCTGTACCTGCTTTCGGGTATTTTTTGTTCATCACTTCCGCCGAGGTTCTGAGCGAGCTGAGGCGAGCTAAGGAGATATTAAAATGCGACAAGAAAACAATGCCGACTGCTGATTGGTCAGAGAGAATCATCACCATTCACTGCGTCATCATTGCACGCGCCAGATGGAGTATCCAGAATATCTCCGCCATTTTTAAATAGTTTGGCCAGAGATAGTAACTAAACTTACTACTATTTTTATGGCAACTCGGAAGAATACGCCGTGGTCAAACGAGGAGGTGCAGACTTTCCTTTGTTTGGTGGCCGAAGAGAGGATCCAGCGAGATTTTGATAAGGGCAACGAGGAACGAAAGGTGTCGCTATGACGACCGGGTACTATTTGTGGCGGTACTGTCTGCAATGGAAAACGGAGCGAAGAGTCGAGCTGGTAATAGTAATGTAAAAGCACCATTAGTTGACAACTTTTGGTTTAATCAGTTTTGGTTGATTTTAAATATTTATTTACCATTTTCTCTTTAATATTTAAATCATTATATAGTGCTAACTTAAAGACACCATTTGAGCATCATCTCTTGACGAGCGCTTTAACCGTTAAGAGCACGTTGACGTTGAGTTGCTGTGCACATACAAAAAATTGAAGGAGTTTAAAGTAAATATCTTAAAGAACACCATCCTTTATTAATGGAACTAATTTTTAAAATGTTTACTTTATTCTATCCACCTTATTCCGCTCTAAACTATGCGCGCCGCCATGACAACGACTCCAGTTGTCAACTTCCGGTTCTAGTCTAGTCTATGCTTTTTTGCCATGTGTTTTAGATTGTGTCATCCCCACATCGCTAAACTAAATCGAAAAAACATTCATAAAATGTGGTCTGATCACGTTATTTTTTATTAAATCACCGATAAAAACAAAATGAACGTTTTTCTTTTCTTCATAACTTCCAAAGGATAGGCTAGCTGATTCATGACTGCACGATCTCCCTAATCCAGCACGAACATCTGACAGTTTCTATCACCTCGACTGCTTCAGAATAAAAGGACTATAAGGTTAGGCTGGTTAGCCATTTGACTCTAGTCTAACTCTGCTTTCAAAGATGAATAGTCTATATATTTCTCAGGCCTGTGAGGTTAGGCATAGCGGTACGTCGAGTTTCATTCATTAGACCAAAGTCCAGTTTACGCGCTGTCGCCTCCGTCATGATCATTTATTGTTTATACTTCTTATTTATTAAAACCAGTCAATTGGTTGATGAAACTTTGATTTAAATTAAGATTAAATTAATAAAAAACGAATAATTCACTTTAAAGAAAGGTTTCTTTGTGGTTTCTCTTTAAAATCTCTGTGAAAGTTTTAAAGTCGCTTTCATAACGGTCATGTCCGTGAATATAAAAAGCATGTAGACTGATATTTTTCTAATGTCTGGACCACGATCTATATAATATTGTATATAGATGAGTGGTCTGGACTAGAGTATAGCATTCTATGTAAACAAATACTTCAACAGGAAGTGGAAAACCGTTTAGTCAGTTGAAACCGCAATGAATCATGGGACATAGAACAGGCGTAGAATAAGGTGGATAGCAGAATTCAAAAGGATTATTTCACATTTACCTGTGGTACTGGCATACAAACTATTTTGTAAAAGAAAGTAGTATGTTGGTCTTTTGTCGGTTTCATTCAAAAAATATTTGTCACACTGGATTTGGAATGTCAAGTTGGGTGCGTTGCATTGTGGGATACAATATTCCACACAGTACGCTTTGATGTGTAATGCATATTAGTCTAAAATGTACAGTAGTAGGTCAGACAGGTATGATTCTACACATACTGAAAATTAGTAGACATTCAGTACTGCATAATGCTGAAATAGTGTGAGTAGTACAGTAGTATGCTATCCAACAGCTTGAGATCCAGAGTGATATTTATACTCTTAAAATATTCTATACTTATTTTGACAGAGAATGGGAGGGTTCTTTAGGACATTTTCACATTCCCTCCTTCCCATCTTTTTAACTATAAATGCATCTTTATCAGCCGCTGACCCCACGTGGAGTCATTATGGGAGAGGGGGGATGCCTGATCATGTGTGTAAAAGAGGGGGAGGAGAACACTGGTCCGTTCTTCATGCTCCCTTCTTTTGTATGATTCATCTGAAGAGGCCTTCAGATTTTAATCGGCCAGCTCCTTCCCTATTTCTCCACTCCGTGCCTCGCTATCTCGCTCCGGGTCCTCCAGATTAACTCGACAAACATACTCATAATCAAATAGAACACACACTGGGAAATGTCATATGTTAATGGCCTTGCATTTTTAATAACATTTCCATTAGGTGATCATGTGATTATCGCCCTTGGTTTCTCTCAGTCTCTCCCACACAGTCTCTTTATTGGCTTGTAGGCTCACGTTGGGGGGACACAGTTATCTTTTTTCAATCCTCAGAAGTAGACAAGGACAACCGAAGTTTCAAATGACTTCATGTCTGCCTATCTTTGCACATGGTGCGTCAGAAGACTGACAGGCTAGTTTATTGGAAATAGCTGCACTCTTCAGTATGGTTGGGATATCTGTCTATAGCTGCCCGGTTGCACGGTTGAATCAGATAAGAATCGGTGACCTGCTGAAACCAGAGAGAATGACCTGACAGCATTAATGAACCTTCTTCTCTCCTGCCTGTCATTCAAACGTGTCAACTCGACTGATACACAATGCTGCTTCAGAGTTTCAGGTCATGCTATGATTATGTGAATGTATATAGTGCATGTGACAGCCATGTGGATGGGAAAAGCATGGAGAATATCAAGACAAGTTATTTATAAAAAAAAAAGTAGCACAAAAAAAAAACCCCATTCATTTAGAGAAAATTATTATTAACATAAACATTTTACCATACAATACTGCCCTACAAAGGCAAAAGGCAGTAACTGACCAGAGTGTCAAACTGAGAAAAATGACTTTAAAGTTTTTTGTTTTGTCCACACAAATGTATTATAGGTAGAGCAATGAAAATCTGGTGACTTGTTGCCCAGATCAAGAAATGTGTGTATATAAAAAATCTTGTGCTCAAAGTTGACTTTTGACCCTTATTTGTCAGATACTGTACTCTGCCTTTGTATTATTTACTAAAAAATAAGGAGTCGTGCAAAGGCAAAAGGCAGTAACTGACATATAATCAATTTGCTTACCACCATTTAGAAGATAATTACCTGATCACCTTCATTAAAGTCTAATGGGAAGAGAATCGACCAAACAAAAAGTTGTATGTGTACGTGGATAATATTTTGCAACAAATACATTTTATGCTGTTTCACTAATGCTAAATGATGCTTAATTACAGAAGACGCTTTGAAACTAGCCTAGATAACTTGTGGATAGCTTGGTCTGAATACCAGCAAGGGACACGGACTATATGTTCAAAACCTTTGAGGATTGTGGAAACATCGTAGATGACGTGTATTGCAATGGATTTTATGGAGTTACAAGAAAAGGTAGGAAATGATTGTATATTGCCACCGTGCAGTATGTGTTAGCAGGCTACTGCCGCTGTGCAGTAATGTGTAGCATGATAGCTAGGCTGGGGCTAACATGTCAACATTGAATAGGCTACATTCCTGCAATGTCTGCATCTCTGGATTGTCGGCACAGAATGGATTGCTGAGTGATTTTTAATTATTTAAGTATTAGATGTCATGCTGTCTAGGTATCTAATGTTTTGGTTGGTGTTGGTGTGCTGGCTAATAAGTAGACTAGTTAGCTTCTTCGTCAGTTGCTTGTCCTAGCAATTCAAAATTAACGTTAAGTATATGGCACTTTCATACTTCATCTAATGCATTATTTTATAAGATAATTTATTACCTTGGTCTTCATGTCTTCTTTTCAACGCCAATTCCACCATCATTCTCCCTCGAGAGCAATTTGCCATTCTTACAGTAGTTCAACACTTGATAAAACGACCACTTAACACATTTGACAGCTCGTTTTTTATTTGGATATTTGTGTGTTATAGAAGTAAGTGATTTAGTGACAATACATGGACAGTAACTGAAGCGCGGCAAATTTTTATGGACAGTAAAACAAAGGCAGCTCATCGTAACTGCAAGGTGGCACCGTAACATCTCTTTTATGAATGGCTTAACAAAGGCGGAACTGGACTTTTGCGTCGAAGATCAAAGCCAAAGAAGGGTAACTGCAGTTACCGCTTTCTGCCATGGTTGCTTGTATGGTTTTGGGAGTTACTGTGAACACAACCCTCTATTTTTTCGAAAAAACAGTCAAATTGAGTATAGATATTTATCCACATGATAAAGGAGGTCTTTAATATCCCAAAAATGACATTAACTCATTTTTGACCAAAAATGCAGTTACTGCCTTTTGGCTTTGTAGGGCAGAATAGACATGAGCTCAATGCCACTTCATTTTCCTAAGTAGTATTGTAATAGTCAAATGTCTACTGAAAGAACCCTATACAATCCCAAAATGAGCGCAACCAATAGCATGCAGATGACCGCCTACTCCCATGAAGCATTGCGGATAACGTAATTACTGTATATGCTTTGTGTTTTTTTGCTTCAGATAAAAAGTTAGAGCTAGAGTTAACTTTTAAAAAAATCCTATTGAGGAAATGAATGGCAAGAATCCTTTCAGAACCAAGGCCGCTGAAAAAATGTCCAGTCACTGTTGCACTCCACAGAAAAGAGCTCTTTGAAAATTCAGTCCCACATGCACACAATCACGGTCTTCTCTCACAAAGCAACTAGACGACCATAACACTTATTTTTGTAAAGCTTTCACTGTCATGTTTCAGCCTGCTGCTTCTCTGAGTCACACAGTGTGCTATAAGGCTGTTTTCACACTATATTCGACTGCTTGCTCCAAACCCGAATGCAATTCCACCCCCACATCCAGCTTTCCCCCCCCCAAATTGCACTTTTGGCTCTGAATTGCGGTACAAACCAAACACAAAGAACTCTAAGTGAGTGGCAACTCTGATGGGGGGCTTCAGACTTTCTATTTGAGCATCAGGGAGGGTTTCCTGCTGAAAAACCGGGATCAACGCTCACTTGTTCTGCTTTTGATGACTGTACCGCTGATGTTGGGCATCTCTAAGCTGTTTGTCTGTAAACGCTGAGAGAGTTCAGAGCAGATCAGAGACGTTTGCTGTCTGAAGGACAAGAAGAGAGAGATTCCGTGAACAGGGCACTGGTGTGAAAAGAAGAGAAGAGGAATGGAGGTGACAGGAGCTGTGATGATGAAGGGAGCTTAGAATAGGAGAGAAGCGGTAAAGAGAGGGGTGATATGGCATTTAACACTAACAGATTTGCAGATGTGCGAGTATTGTATGTATTAGAGCATGTGTCTGTTGACACGCATGTTTACACGCATTCCGGCGCAGCCAAAGAAACATCAAGCACACACACACAGACGCACATGCATACACACGCACACACAAACAAAATATGAACTTCTTACATAGACTTCTTAATGGTTTTAAAAGCATCTAATTCTAAAAGCTAACCATTTTACCAGCTCCAATAAACACTTTTGCTTTTTTTTTATTCAATAATCTTGCATAATTAAGGTGCGTCACATTAGCTAAATTTTAAACAGGTGTAAACAGTGTAGAAATATATAAAGTCACTTTCATACCAAGCAGCTTTCAGTTGGTCAGTACAGCGAATTTGCAAGATTCGCAACATGAGCGAAATCTGTGTGGGGAACGTTTCGTAACATTTTATTTACAGTGTCACTGTTACATGTTACATGTACATGCACTGTAAATGCATAAACTATGAATTATCACACGCAACTAAACCAAACCCTAAACCTATAGGTAGTCCATGTAATTCATATATCACTCAGTACTAAAGTCTATAATTACAATTTAACAAAAACACCTTAAAATAAAGTGTAAAGTTTCAGCACCATACACTACAAACATTACACAGTATACCTGTTCAAACGTTTTTTTTTTTTTTTTTTAAGAACTGTATACTTTTATTCTGCAAGGATGCATTACATTTACAATTAATTTTAATGAATTAACATGAGTTAACTAACATGAACTAACAATAAACAAAACATATTTTTACAGTATTCATTAATCTTTGTTAATGTTAGTTAATAAAAACACAGTCATTCATTGATTGTTCATTTTAATTCACAGTGCATTAACTAATGGTAACAAACACATTAGTAAATGTAGAAATTAACATTAATTTAGATTATAATAAATGCTGTATATGTCTTGTTCATTAATTCATGTTAACTAAAGTAGTTAATGTTACCTAACAAAACCTTATTGTAAAGAGTTACAAATTGATCAAAATTGACAGTGATGATGACATGAATAGAACATTTATTAAAATTAGTTCCAAATCAGCATATTCATATTTCACAATTATGTTTTTGTTTTTTTGATCAAATAAATATGAGCTTGGTGAGTAAAAGAGACTTGAAAAATGTAACCGACCCCAAACGTCAAATGATGGAAATAGTTCAAAATGAAACTCATAGCGTCAGCACGGACTCCTGTGTGCTGGTTAAGTGTTGGCTGCAAGGGCAATATTGTGATATCCATGTCTAATAGCCCCTAGGATAATCACACCTATTGCTGAACATTAAATAAAAGTAGGAGCTTCACACGCTTATCTAATTATTTATTTTTACACTTGACCTCCATCACTAGCCTCCAGAGGGAAAGCAGTCAAAGTCACACTGTCATTTTCACATGGCCTACATTCCCTACCACATACACACACACACACACACACACACACACACACACGACACAGGCTCTGGGCTGCGGTTGCATTTGTCCTTTGGGTTACTTTGCCATTAGGGTTGAAACAAATCCACCCATGTAATGACAAAGGTCATTTAAATCCATCTGAGTTCTAATGGCAGGTCTGAATCACTCAAGCTTTAGCTTTCCTGGGCTTCAGCTGGTGGCATCCAAGGAACCTGTCACTAGAAGCAAAGCTGTACTATGCCCAGGTCATATTTCACCCAATACCAAAAAAAAAAAAAAGAAATTGTATTTTGCTAAAAGAAAATGAAGCCTATTTTAAGAAATGCTGGCATTATAACACTATTTCCATGGCAATTAAGCTTTTCCTAGAAAAAATTATTGTGCTCCAAATTGACAATAATTTTTCTTCAGATGCACAGAGCCAAGGGAATACTTGAAAACGAGCAAGAAGGTTGCTGGCCAAAAACTGAATCTAGTACAGACTGAAGTAGTCTAATTTTTTTTATTATTTTTTTTTTTTATGTCGCATCATGCAAAAAGTGCAAAATGAATTAAAAACAGGTAAACACAATGCATCTCATAAGATAAAAAAAGTTTTACTAAACTGCTGATTCAGTGTGCGGCCAGCAACCTTTTTGCTCGTTTTCAATTAAGCATTTCCCCCATCAATTCTCAATATATCAAATAAATCTAAAAATATAATAAAATAATAAAGTAAATAGAATTTAAAAATATAGATTATTTAATTTGTAAAGTATACATCATGGTATTAGTTGAACTGCCTTTCATTTAGAATACAGTAGTAAAACAGTATACATTCAGTGCATTACAGTTATTTTACTGTAAAATGAAGAATAAAAAAATACTGCAAAAAAGGATGTTGGGGGAGGGTCTGAACTGTCATTAAAATATTAAACTGATTTTTTATAAAATAAATGACTACAAAAAAAAACACATTTGTATTTTGGGGTAAGAAAGAAACATTGACGTATTTTTGTGTGATCAAGACACAATGCAGGCTGAAATGAACTTGCTTTCCTACATGACCATGTCTGAAGCATCTGCACTAACCAGGAGGAAATAGCTTTGACTAAATAATGCCTTTTCAATGCACACTAGGAAGGATATTAATCACTTGTTAACATTTATTAAATACTAGTAAAGGACCATAATTCACCGCTGCAGGGCTATAATGCAGTAGTAAGGAGCTGGTATAATGCAGTATCTCAGCTTTATTATATACCACAGCAGGGATCTGATGAACCTTTCCAGGCCAATCACAGGGTGCAGTGATGTACAGGGGTAGCACGATGCTTTGGGGCAGACCGTGACCTTGACAACATCTGTTCAGAGAACACGGCTCCACTGCTATGAGCTTCAGCATCTGAAGCTCTGAACAACATTTTTAGCACTTTGTGTGTTTGTCCCTCATACTGAGGTGTTAACTAAATTTTCTCCATCCTGCAGCTCCTAAAGTGTGCACTTGAACCATCCCCCCACTCTCTTCTCTTCCTCTCTATTTGCTGTCTGGCCTTGGGGTTTTGCACAGAAAAGGCACGGCACCAAGTCCACGGCCACGACACTGTGCGCTCCTAATCGCACACAAACCACATGCTAAACGCCTCTGCACAAGTCAGGAAGCAGTTACACCGACCAGCAGGTTATGCCATTTACTATTGAGTGTAAAGCCAAACAAACTAGTGAGGACCATCATCTAAATGTAAAATAAATAGTTCAATGGTTTAAATGGTTTAAAAATGTGCAGAATTCATTTTGAAGTCACTTCAACATGCACAACATCTCAATCCAAGAGAGAAAAAAAAAATGTAAGATAGTGTTTTTCTTAGTCAACAGGTTAGACCGACAAGCTGGGTTGAGATTAACAGAATGAGTAATTATGCATTTAGACAATGATTAACTTTTACAAGAGGTCAAACATGTACAAGAAAGAAAAAGAGACGACTACACCTACATGGCCACCTCAAAAAAAAGACACTTTCTGCAAATATAAATGATCAGATTTGCCCGTGTCTCCTCATGTTCAGGCAAGCTGAAATCAGCCTGAGGTGATGAAGGTTATTCTTTGTGGCAGAACATTTCACTTTCAAGAGCAACTCTAATCAGTCAGAGAGAGAGAGAAGTCTTGATTACCTGACCTCCCACTTTATTCTCTTTTTCCATCTCCTTCCATCATCATCATCATCTCTATACATTCTTGTCAGAGTCCAGCTGATAGAGGGGTTCAGGGGGTCTTTTTCAGCTGATGGCCCTCTGAGAGTACTTTTCCTCCATGAGAGAAGCTCCAGAGGACAGCAGCACTGTCCCAGTTTGACAGCTGTGTATGTGTCAGACACTTTTATCCAAAGTAATTCACAGTGCATTCAAGTTATACATTATAACTTCAAGTTTACACCCCCATGAGCTACAGGAAGGTTTAACTAAAGCCACGGAGATCCTTAGAATGTAAAACAAGGCTTATTCAGTGAGCCATTCTACACTTTCATAACAAGTTTCAAATTGGCATACCATCAAAACCTAATATGGCACGCCTTATTTTATTTACTGAGTGTTCACATATACGTGTATGCAGCCTATATGTTTATCTGAAGTATTAAACATTTTTTGCTCAGCTTTCTGTATTGAAGGTGGTTTTAGATTGCCTTCAATACAGAAAGACTACAGCTACAGTATATTTCCACCATAGACGGAGAGGGAGCAAGAAGACGAAGAATAAATGCTCTCTGCTTTGCCATTATCTAAACGCAGAGCTTTCTCAGTCGCTAATGCCACCCACAGACAAAGAAACTGCTGGAAAATGTATAGCAAGAAACTACTGACCTTAAAAGACCTGGAAAACTTCTTCTGACCCTTGCAGTAACTCACCCAAAAATGAAAATGTGTCATTTACACAGGCTTAGTTAAAAAAAAAAAAAAATTAATTTGACTCGTGTGCCTCTTCTGAAGTCATACGATAACAGAGTGAATTTTCAAGTCCCTATTCACTGAGTGAGTCTAGAACACAACAAATGGACCAGTACAATTCATACAATTGTGAACAAAATTAACTGATATTGAAAAGAATCTGTTCAAAATAAAATAAAAAAAAGTTCATGAATCAGACTAACATCGCTACTTCTGTCATGAACTCTCATTTAAGTGCCAAGGACAGCTTTGGTGGATGTAGGGATTTTCAGTCAATAATAAAGCTCATGTCACCATTCAGTGTAACTGCATTGAAAAATAAAGACCATGAACATTCGCCTGAAAATCTCTTTTTGTTGTTGGAAGAGAATACAGGTTTGAAACGATATGAGTGTGAGTAAATGATGATGGATAAATTAATTTCAGGCTGTACAAGTCCTTAACCATCCAAAGACACATTCACAGTTCACACCACTCTATATCTTCTAAGCTCTGGCTTTCCATCTCTCTTTTTCTCCTTATCTCCATTCGTCTACAAATTTTTCCTCCCTCTTTCCTTGAAAGCAGCAGGGTGGAGGCCACTCAATCACAATCGATACATTCATCTCTTCTCGCCTCATTCTGGCCATTCCACCGTTCTCAAACGGCATGTGTGTAATAGAACATGCTTCATTTACTCACACAAACAATCTTTCAACAACACTGCCAAAAACAGAAATCAGTACTTTTGTCTTATTTTCAGAAGCATCTAAGCATCCATATGTAAATCTATAATAAGCAGATGTAAAAAATATTTCAAATATAAAAACTTTTTTTTAAAGAAATACGTTATTAATTATTTATATTTTAAATGAATATAAACTACCATTAGTATTACTTTTAATTTTATTGTATTAGCCTATGCATTAAATTGTTTCAGTAAAAACATTTATGATGTTATTTAAAATAAATTTACATTCATTAAAGAATTCTGAAAGAAATGTTTAAACAAAATTATTAAGCAGCGTAACTGTTTTCAACATCACCATATTAGATATATAAGTTCTGAAGGATCATGTGACACTGACAACTCAAATAATGATGCTGAAAATTCAGCTTTGACATCACAAAAATAAATGATGTTTTTAAATATATTCAAATAGAAAACTATTTTAAACTGTAACATTCCAGATTATTACCATGTTTTATGTATTATTAATCAAATACATGAAGCAGGCTTGGTGAGCATTAGAGACTTGTTACCAACTCCATTAAGACAAATATAAATTGCATTTTTATTATAGTAATATGTTTTTTAAATGGAAAAAACCCACTAAATTTTACAAAACGTATGTGTTTATGAATTATAAATCTTCCTTTTATTTATGATTTTTTCCCAAGATATATTATTTGAAATCTATACCTGAATATCATAAATTTAGTGGAAAAATTGTGTATCCTTCTTCAATAATATATAAAGAAAATAAAGAAAAAAAAACTTATGCTGAAGACATGCACACATGCATTTCATTTGAGACTCTAGAGTAATCAGAGGGTTCAAACACTTTATTAAAATGCAGATGAGCATACGGTGACTCTTACCGTCCTCTTCCTTGTGTGTGTTTTGCGGGCTGTGCATCCTATCTGCGCTGGAAGTATGGTTCAGGTCAGACAGTGCGGTGTGACGTTCAGCTGATATCCATGTGGGGTCACTCATATCAAACTCCTCACTACTCACTGAACACTCATCCTGTGGAGAAAGAGCCAGAGAGATTTTAGTCCGACAGCTGAGGCAAGATTGCTCATATCGGCGCAACGTCTGTGCATGTGCGCAAAACTAGAATAGATGTGAAAGTGAGATTGGGCCGTGATGTTGGCAGGCAAACAGGCCCATGAGGAGCGCTGTCAGAGAGAGCAGTCACCCCCTGCTGAGTGACAGCATCACTCATAATACACACACACACACACACAGGCGCAGTGGCCCACCGGGACCACCAAAATTACGACTGGGCCCCAAAGCACAGTGCAGACAGCATGAATGCATAGAAGTGTTTTAGTGTACTGCTCTATTCTATCGAAGGCATGAACATGGTGAAAAACATGATTTACTGATGAAATATTCACATTCTGACCTCAAACCTGATTCAGTCAAGTCATTCAGGTTTTTTGCCTTTGTGCAACCGCTGTGAAAATCAAGCAATGAACATGAATCATTTTAGAATTAAAGGAATATGTATCAGAAGAACATATTTGATTCATGTGTGAATAATGATATGCATTGAAATGTAAGTAATGTAATGTAAATAAAATCTGAGAAATACTTTCCAATATGCATAAACTGATATATGCAGACATTTTCACACCATTCCACTATATCATTGACATGACTATGAATTAAAAGTAAAAAAGCAAGGTTGTAAAAATTTGTTCAAATCAAGAACATTTTCTACCATCAATGGAATTCAATGGAACAAATGGCCTAAACTCTAGCTTTGTAAATTAATATAATACTATTCAAAAATGCTTTTATTCAGCAAGGATGCATGAAATGCATTAAATAAACTAAAGTGACAGCAAAGACTTCTACATTATTACAAAAACTCTATCAAATAAATCCTTTCTTTCCAACTTTCTATCTCAAGTAAACAGCACATCAATATATTGATTGAATGATTTCTAAAGGATCATGTGAAACTGAAAACTGGAGTATTGGAAATTCAGCTTTACCATCACGGGAATAAATAACATCTTCAAATGTATCTAAATAGAAAACAGTTCTTTTAAATTGTAATTACATTTCACGATATTAGAGTTTCTACTATTTCAAACAAATGCCAAAATATATACACTTTCATTCTTTAGAATGGTAATGTAAGTCTTTGGAGTTTTTGCTGTGTTGTTGCTAGATTTAGCACCATAGTGGATCGGCTAAGTGCTTATGTTTGGCAGAATCATTCAGTTTATGAATCATGATACAAGCGTGAAAATTGGCATGAGCAGTCTCCATGGGTCACTTGACAAGATTGTCCGAGCCACTTGAAATTTCAAGATTGAAGTTTCAAGATTGCCCACATCTTAGTGGAGCAGTTAAGTGATAGTGGTTTATTTGGTGATACAAGCATGCACATTGCCATGAGTAGTCTCTGATGGTCACTAGACAATAAGCCACCCACAGCTACTTGAAATTTCAAGATAGCAGCCATTTTTCAAGATGGCCACCACCTTAGTGGAGCAATTAGGCTTAAGAAATCATTTAGTTGGTGATACAAGTATGGAAATTGCCATGAGCTGTCTCAAAGGGTCATTTGACAAGAAACCACCCACAGCCACTTGAAATTTCAAGATGGCGGCCTTTTTTTTCAAGATTACCACCACCTAAATGGAGCAGTTATGCGATATAATTGTTTAGTTAGTGACAAGAAAGAGTTGCTCATGGCAATTTTCATCCTTGTATCACCAAATAAACCACTATATAACTTAACTGCTCCACTAAGGTGTTGGCCATCTTGAAAAAATGGTCGGCATCTTGAAATTTCAAGTGGCTCGGACAATTTTCTTGTCAAGACTGCTCATGCCAATTGTCACGCTTGTATCATAAACTGAACGATTATATCACTTATGTAGCTGCTCCCCTACCAGGAAAAAGTCTAAGCATGATCGCTTAAAGTAACAGCACACCTCAAGTTTCTTTTAATGAATGACTGTTTTCTTTTTTTTCTTTTTTTTTTTTTCAATTGTCTTTTTATTGATTTTAACATTTTATTAACATAAAAGAGAAAAATAATAACAATAATAAATAAAATAAATAAAAAATACGGCAAATTAGATCAAATCAGTCCATGGTCACGGTTCATCCTTTGTGAATGTTATGTAAACATGCCAAACCCTGTCATGACATGGTGGTGTCAGAGGTCCATAAGCGGTTCCCATATCTTTGGGAAGGCATCTCCCTTATTTTTTAAGATGTATGTGCGTTGTTCCAGTCTTAAAGTTTCATTGAGGATTTGTTTAAACAGATTGAACGATGGGGGTCTTTGTTGATTCCAATTGAGCAAGATGCATTTCTTTGTGATATAAGACACTATGATAATCCTCTTCCGGCATGTGGTGTCCAGTGTCTTGTCCAATTCCGTACCGAAAAGGTATCGTGTTGTTGGTGTAATGTCCAGCGGGGTTTTCACAATCTTAACAGTTAGATAATCTACCGCCTTCATGAATGACTGTTTTCTTAAATAAAGCGATTTTCTCCATTCAAAATCTTAAATTCACAACAACACATACTGTATGTGAATCAAATAAATCATTGCATTCTGTTTTTTGTCCCATTTGATAGCATCATTTTTCTAAATAAGTGTTTGGATGACACTTCTTAAGTACATTTGTAATCTTTAGGGCCTATGGGGAATTCACAGAAATATTTGTCAAAAGACTTTTTTCCAGAGAACACGTCAAACAAGGACAAACTTAAAAAACGTAATGACTGTAATGATGGCTATTTTACTTAATTTGTTCCCTTGACTTATTGAATTGCTCTTCAATTTGAGAAACCTGTTCAGTAGAGGCCTTCCACCTCTGAAGGATAGTCATCATCACATTTTAATCACATAACAACCTACGCATATCCTCAAATGAATGTCTCTAAATTATCTCAAGAGCTCAGGCAGTTCCATTCGTGTGTTGATTTTCTACACGAACATCTCAAACTGGCTCAATCGAATGTAAACGCCGTGCAAGGTTGGTAAAGGAAAGAAATACCTGTGCATAATGTATTGGACAGAAGAGGATGATTTATTAGACAGGCAAAAGTAAAAGCCGCCCCAGGGACAGCGGGGTGAGGACCCATCTGCTCATGCCTGTTGTTGAGGGGGAACCCTGCCACCCCGCCACGGCACGACCTCTGTTTAAACAGACGGATTTCCCCCCAGAGCTGCCAATCACACAATACCTTGCACCACCAGGCCCAGCGCCAGCTCTGATTGGTTAAGGTGTTTACATGCAAATTTGACAGTGAATTATTAATGGGAGAACCTCTTCCACCCTCTCCTCTCTGGTGCTCCCTTAAAGGAGATTTTGCAGTTAAAATACTTTATTCTATGCTAATGTGAAAAGGTGACTACAAGCAAGACACTTCTATATTGTCTTATAAATGCCATAGTGGCGCCTTCAGAATATTAAAATATATATATATATATATATATATATATATATATATTTATCCTTTATTTAACCAGGTAAAAACCCATTGAGATTAAAAATCTCTTTTGCAAGGGATACCTGGCCAAGATAGGCAGCAAAATTACATCACACGTACAAAGACACACAAATGAAAGCCAATTATGCACTTACAATGAAATTGTAAGAACATAAGTGCATATATGTTACTCAAATGTACAAATTGTACATTTGAGTAACATAGTGCAAGCAGAGGCATGAGTTTGGGATAGGACTATCTGTTTGGGATAGTAGTCATTGGATAACCTATTTGGCCACAATAAATTCTGCTCAATGCAACTATAGTACAGAATCTACATAATTTTCCTTAAAATCAATCAGGAATGTGTTTTAGGAAAGTCATGCTCAATTTTGAAAGATGTTCTTGTTCTGCTAGTTCTGATTTTTAACTTGCCCTGCCAATGTTTTCACCAGCCCTCAAGCACGAAAGTGTGACCAGTTTATGGAGTAATGAGGCTGAAATGAAAATTCAGCTTTGCATTACAGGAAAAAAAAATTACATTTATAAATGTATAAAAAGAAAACATCTTAAACTAATAATAATATTTCAGAATATGACTGTTTTTACCATATTTTTTAGCAAATAAACATAGCCTTGATAAGCTATGTTTTAAATAAGCATAAGAGACTTATTTTAAAAATATTAAATATTAAAAAAACTACAAAAAGAAAATTTGCAACAAACTACAAATTATACAGCTATAAATGTTTCTTCATAAATTCATAAATCACTCTTTGTCGCATTTACACATTTTTACTCATGCTCAATTTTGTTAGTAACGTTAGTAAGATAACAGTATCTTCTTGGTGACAAATTAACAGAATTTGAAGTGAAGCCATAACAATGGATGTTCTAGCTAGATCAACAAATGATATTCAGTGGCAGTGCAGCACTGGCCTGAAAGGAAAAGTGATTGATCTTCGTCAGGTGATTGTCAGAGTTGTTGACCAGCCTGAAACCCTTACACTGACCCATGCCCAACAGGCCATCCTCATTGTTGGGGCCTGCACTGACTTTAATTATCAAGGTTTGAATAATACATCAAATCAATCAAATACCGGATACATGTGCGTGCACGTGTATAAATGTGCCCCCAGATATCGAGAATGATGCCCAGAGGTCAGCTAAGAGGAACAGACAGCAGAGGGAGGGGTCAGACAAACCCTTTTAAGGTCACAAGGAAACCTGCTGGCTCAAACCATCAGGAAGACAACAAAGAGGATCGCACTTAAAGCGGCCACTCACCCGTCCCACCCCTCAAACCCTGCGTAATGTATTCTGCCGCATTTTCATTCCCTTGCTGAAGTCACGGAATGGACAATCCAGCACCTCCTTAATCATCTTCCAATAGGACATCAAACAGGAGCCTCTTTTAATCTGACATTTAACTCCTTTTCAATTAGAATCTTGTAAAATCGCTTCAAGCCCGCGATCAGCGCCGCACGGCTAATCCAATTTAGGACAATGCAGGTCATCAGCGGCCGAATCTCTCCAACTCCATTTCCCCACACCCCTACGACTCAATTCTGATGGTCTTTTATTAGTTTTTATTGTTTATTAATGATCATGCTTACAGGCTCCTCTCATCTGCATGCATGTGACATCCCGCTCTCTCTGACAAATTGCCGTCTATGCAGATAAAGAGAGCAGGGACAGCCTGGCATTTTCTCCCTTCACGAAACATCCTGGCTCCTCTGTGTCTTTGAATAACTGATAGACACGAGTCCAATCACCGGGTTTGGGTGGCTCTGTGGGCTGAGCATACTGCGTTTCAGGGTTTCTTTTGTCTAAAAGCTGCGTGTGCGTACACAAAACACAAAGAGCAGACGTCCTTGGGAGATGGTCTCTTCTCAGCCAGGGCTGGGCGTTACCTTTGTCCCGTCTAGCTTTTTCATTTAGTTGATTAACTTTGCTTTCATAATGATACGCTTTTGGGTGGGTGAGAATGAAAGGAGCCTTTTATCGCTTTAACTGATTTACGTTCACGCAGCTTGAACCTCCGAGCCAGGAGTGTGGACATTTGTAGAGTGACTTTATTAGCAGGTTTGGCCTGTTACCTGCCCCGCTGTATACTGAGCTGTAAATTGTCTAAATTAAGACGTGAAGGGGGTAAAGTCTTTAAAAAATCATTAACTTTAGGAGCAGGTCTATTTTTAATAGCATGCCGAGGGGAGTAAGACTACCTGCTCTTCTGCCTTCAGGTCTGAAGTTCAAAAAAAGGTCTTGGGGAAAAACAAAAAACAGATAGCATATTAATAGGTTCATCACGTAAATACATATGCGCACACGCCTAATGTACCTTCAATGATTGATGCCTGCCTTCAGAGGCACGCCATGCTGTTTTGTCAAGCACAGAGGCACTAAAATATGAATATAAATGAATGTCTTTCTCTGAGACAGCTTAAAGCATGCATGAGAACGCTGGGGCAACATTTGCTTTCCTGAGCTTGTAAAAAAGCTTTTGTAAGGAGATTGGCCCCTTCCGCCTGCGTTAAGAGATGAGGATCTTCTAGGCTGGGTTATGGGGAGGCTTTTTGGTACCAGGGCCATTTAAAGCTAATCCAGTTAGCAAGCCAAGTAGCCAACCCTTCCTGTCCGGCTCTTCAACCTTTCCTTCTCATATCGGCAAGCCTTGGATGGTGTCCTTGTGAGAACCACAATGCTTTGGAAAAGGGTTAATGTTGGCAAGTCCAAAACAATTAACCTGATCAACTCCATTTGCATCGCAGATACTGTCAGAATCAATCAAACTCTCACAAAATGTCTTTAATATTGATATAACTGGGTTTAGACTATTCACAGCACCTTTTCTACATTGAATCATTCAGCAATAGAAAACACTGAATCAAAAACAGCATCAAAAAAAGAGTGAGGTGGTCATGGTATTTCCAGAGCATAAATAATTAGTTATGTGATTGTTTTGCATATACGTCTGGTCTGGAACAAGCGATTTCTCAGTGTCTTGTCTTATTCTATCTGCGATTAGTTCCCTCTACTTTTTCCACCTATAACCATATTTAGCATGGCAAGGACAGCAACATGGCTCCAAATGCATAAAGAAATACATTTTCAAGGATTAAAAATAAATAAATAAAAGGAGGAATGCTAAGCATATATATGTGCTGCCATGGAAACTGATCTATATCTGCAATACTGAAACTGATGTAGACAAACAAAAAACAGACATATATTTTAGTCCAGTAATGGACAGTCTTTTTATAATGTAGTGTTCTGAAAAATAAAATAATTGTTTTTATGTTTTTATAATTGTAATAATTGTTTAAAAAAATACTTTTATCTTTAAAAAAAATGAATGTACATTTATAGTCTGGACATACATTTACGTGAGTTATAATAAAATAATAATAATAATAATGACAATGGCACTTCATCTTTAAAAACTCCAACAGATATACTATTTTAGTCAAGACGTGTTGTAAAAAAAAAACTTTTAAACTAATAATAATATATTTCTTTTATCGTTTATCATTTTATAACTTAACATGAAATGACATTTGAAAAAAAAGGACAAAGTTAATTTAGGTTTTAAGCAACAGGAAGTGTTATGGCACAGACAGGAACTCAAATCATGATGGCACATTCAGCTCAAGAGCCGATTTTTCACACATCCACCACACACAAGGTCACAAGATCTTTCTGGGCCCAAGGATGAACACTGACAGCCGTCTGTCACGTCAAATCCTTTGTTTCTCACGTCCAACAGATGTCTGAGCATGTTACATGAGCTTTCTGTCTTTGACCGCCTTCCCTCTGTCCACTGGGATCAATAGCTTTCTAAGGAAGCACACTGTATCATTTCAACACAGAAAGGTGAGCGTATTGATAAGACTGCCGTTACTCTATTAAGGCCTGTAAGACTGCAGTGCACACTTATACATGGGACCATTCTCCCTCAAACACACACACAAAAACACACATTGTAAGGTCCGATGAGGATTAACATCTTGCAGACTGTGAGCTTCCACTGCAGAATATTGATTTGGTAGGAAAACCGGCCATGAAAAGGGAAAATACCAGCACTGACACATAAGGTAAAGGTATACATACATAATCATGTCAAAACACACTTGGTGATCTCGCATCCAAACAAAGCATGCTATAATACAGTAAAAGCTAGAAGAAAAAAAATGTGGGTGCGGAAGGACAAACAGATAGTTTGATATCAGTGTCTGTTTGAGATATTACACCCCAGTGTCAGCCACAGGCTAAAAAACATAAAGCATTCTGTTACATGAAGATGGGCTATGATCAATGATTCTGACTGGACCTTCATTGATCCTGAGGCGAGGGGAGGGGAGCTATTTCTACATGCAGATGCCCCTCTTTTCCTCTCTGAAGAGCAGCGAAACCAAATCCGCACGCTCGGTAACCACCCCTGCCCATTATTCTATACACGACCCAGAACAAAAGCCAAAAAGAGGAAAGAGCGTCTCTCAGAGGCATCACTCATTTCCGTCATAGAGACCTTCACATGCTTTAAAGGTGAAGTGCGTCATTTCTTCAGTGTTTAAAACATGTTGTTTATTATAATCACTTTCTTTGTTCTGTGGAACACAAAAAGAATATATGGCCACTCCTTTTAAATACAATGAAAGTGAAAGAGGCTGGCCTAGGATGGTCAAGCTTAAAAAAGGACTCACCATAAAAGTAGACCTAGATAATATCTTGACTTGTGCATTAGCCTATTTTGCATTTTTTATTTAATTAAATAAACAAATATTTCCATTTTCTTTAATAATTTATTAAAATATATCATAAATACATCATGTAATAATTTCTCATTATATTTATATAATTTCTTCTCATATTATATTTATATAATTTATCATGTTTACATATTTACGTATAATTATAATTCATTTGAATAAACAGAGACTAAATAGAAAATCTGTACTTTACTTTAAATGAACTTTGGTGGCCAGATATAGTCTCCAAAATATTGTACATTTTCCCTTATACTTACAGTACTCAGATTAAACATTTACATTTTTTAAAAAGATTCATATCACAACAAACTGATATTTGAAACAATATTTCACTGAATGATGTGAACATTTATCCGTAGGCATTCCAGATTAATTAACCACGAGTGTATGAACAGACGTCAGTACAAAGTCGCCGGGAAGATGAAAAACTACTGGAAATGAAATTCACTTCCCAATCACATATCTTTTCTCTAGCTGTTCCACACCAAGCAACAACGCTATTTGATTTACCGAAATATAGCCAATATACTCAATCAGAAGTTTCTTAAAAGGATACCAACTAAAAAGACCAGGGGGGAAAAAAGGTTATCTTTAAGTTGTACCACAACATAAAAAAAGCTACCTTTTTATCTAAAAGTCCAGTTCATCTACGCACAAGCATTTGGAAGCTTCGATTAAAAGGCTTACATTCAGGCAAGGCATGAATCTCCATGAACTACATGGTATTGTAGGCAGTGAGCACCATGAATGGAAATAATGTTTTCACAGTAAGTACCTGTTACTGTGATAGCCGGTATAAAAATGTGAATCCAATTTCTAGAGCAAGGACACTTTTTGAGATCACCACACAAGCTTTTGTGTTTGCACATATTGTTCCTGTCTGGCGACCAGTATGGATAACGGCACCAGCATTACCTATGACTAAGCTGGTCATCAAATTCTCTCTTGTGAAGTCTCTTGTGGTTGCTCAGTCAAATATCAGCCTTTGAATAATATACAATTGTACAAAAAATGATCTTTTTTTTGTTGGAACTGTTCAGATTATGGTTTTAGCAACTCTAAAAAAAAAGTGGACTTTAGCCATAGCCATCCATTTATAAATAGTTAAGAGTGTATTGTAGGTTTATGAACACTATGCATGAAATTTGACATGCTGAACATGAACAAACAAAGTGATTCATTTTACATTAATGAATGTATGGGAAACCCAGCACTGCTTAATATTTTTGTGGAAAACATAATACACATTTTTAGGAGTCTTTGATAAATACAAAGTATTGTACCTCCTCTCCTTTCTGAATCAGAGCTGATCCAAACACGTAATCTCTTCCCCCTCAGTGCAGGTAAATGAAACACATGGGGCATTTTTGTCCATTTCTCATTGTAATTTTGAAAAAAAAAAAAAACATCTTTGCTTTTGAATAGATACTTTTTTAACTGATATTCTATGATGGCAATTCTTGAGTAGATTTTTAGTTCTTGTTAGGGATGTGCAAGTACTCGGACATGACAGCGATGATAGATCAAGAAAACAATAATCGCCATGACTTTTAAAAATGTATATATTTTTTATGATTGATTTTTTCGCCATTTTGGGCAGTTACTGAGGTCTGATTGGTTGGCTGTCCAGTAAGGACAGCATGCTGTCCAGACCGGCGAAATAAATTGAAACTATATTTGAAAGCACGCAATGATGTCTGAATAACTTTAATAATGAAAATTGAAAATACAGTTCTGTCATGACAACTCTCGGGGGGGTTGGCATGGTAATGGGTATGACCATGTTGATTTATTTTGTCTTGGCAGAATAGATCTTCGCTGCTGCTGGTTATAGGCCTATGTCACAGAAAAATTAAAGACCGGAAGTACGTTTTTTAGTAGGGATACGGCTCTTCCGGTTAGCTTTTTACAATGATGGAGTCCCATAGCTACCGCTGGACCAAATCTCTCCACAACCTGCCTGAAGTCACATATGACTATGTGGTTCGGATGGTAAATGAAAACTCTCAAGTGGGAAAGCATGAAAGCGTGAAAGCTGAGGTATGGCTGTCTAAGTCCTGATGCAGAGCGACCCCGTACACCACAACAACAGCTCCGGGTAGCTCTAGCCGTTCGCCAGTAAGATAAACGGTTCTATGGTAACAGCGAGTTGGACCAATCAGCAGACGTTGCTGGTTGCAGAGGGTTTTTTTTTCATAAGATCACAGATAAAATGTTTTTCTTTAAACAAGGTTGATTTCAAACAAACTTATAGCTTCAACAGGGGCAAAAACCTTCGTTTCACAACCTTATAACTCGTGGTCAGTCTACCTTGGATGGTTTAGACATTAGGACTGATAACCTAAATCCTTATCGAGAAATACTGTTGACCGGAAGTTCTGTATCCCTACTCCGCATTCCGGAAGAAGGAAGTGTGACATAGGCCTATTGCAGAACTTTGTATTTCAGTCCAAGATATGCAGCGCCAATCTGCCATATCCTATAATGAGAACACTATAGTAATATAATGTTGTAACGTTTGTGCTTTAGTTGCCGTGTTTCCTGTGTTCCATGTTATTATGGGAAGAGCAGATCCACAACGAGAGTTACACAATTTCAGACAAGCAGTTCACTTGTGCATTAACACTCTTTTGTGCAGTAATATTTATTGTATGTTGTATCTGATTAATCTCATATAGGATGCATTTGGTTGAGTTCATTAGCCTGCTACCAAATCGCTTCAGTTTACTGGTGTTCATTCAATCTCAACTTGAATGCCATTCCCGACATTATCGTGTTGGATTCAAGACAGTCATTTTTCCTTTTAAATGTTTCTTTTTCCATTTTTCCAAAGAAATTGATGAAATAATTAAATAATCCAGCAGTGTTATTTTTTTTGTCTTTTTTTTTTTTCAACAGTAGGGTTAATTAAAATTTCTCGTCATGGCATCGAAAATGCATAGGGATGCCTGGAATAACCCGATAAAGTAGATTAAATAGTATACAGTTAAGTGCAAGGCAGTGCCAATCAGCCATTTTCATTAAATCGTAATGAGAGCATTATAAAATGTTGTGAATACTTTGTGCAAGTTGCCCGTGTTTCAGGACGTTGTTACTGGAAGAGAGCATCCACAACAGGAGTAACAGATTCTGGTTAGCATGTAACTTAGTTTAAGTTCACTTGCATTTGTGTCCTTTTGTGCAGATACCAGTTGTAATGTTACGCTTATGTTGTGTATCTAGGAACAGGCTTCAGTTTACTGAAGTTCATTCACTGTTCACCTTCACCTCATGCAGCTTTTCCTTTTAGATGTTTCTTTTTCAAAAACAATGCTGATAATCTAGCACCGTCACATTTTCACATTTTGATAAACATATTTTCATGTCATATTTTTATGTCAACAACATTCATTTTCTTATCAGTGTTTTGATTAAAATATTTTCATTATTGGCAAGACAAGTACTCAAATACTAGTTTTTGAGAACTATCAGTACTCGAAATGAAAAATTGACAAAAATGCCCATCCTTAGTGCTTGTCTGATATTGCAGACAGAAAGAATGTGGTTTTTAAAAGCGGAACTTCAGTGGAGTCATTAAACAAACATTCAGGCTTTTTTTCTTCTCAATGAAGTGTCTCATGTTCCTGTGAAGCACATAAGCTTTTGATACTTACTCCTGCTGAGATAAGACAAAAACATAGTCGTTTTTTCCCCTTTGGCATAGATGTTTTTCTCTATAAGACATGCATCGCTGCTGGAATTTAAAGGGAGCTATTTCTTAAATAGTTGACAATAAAGGCTTGTTTTATCGTCTTTTATGGGTGGAAAACATCTGCCGAGGACCAGCACACTGCTGTTTGTGTGAATTGAAATAAAAATGTCTCTCACTGATAAACTGACCATCAGGACCTTATAGAAATGGTGGTGTATATATAAACCAGACTACGCTGCAAAAAATGCCACTCGAGGAATACTGATATTTGAGATGACCTCACTTCCTGTAAGATATACCTTGGAGCAATGGCTTTATCCAGGTCAGCAGAGATGAGTGGCATAGCCATGCATGTTTGTGACCTCTGCAACAGATCTCAGCCCTCTCCTTCTGTATGCACTGACCAATTGATGTCTTCAATGCGGCTGCAAACGACCACTATTGTCTCTAAACGACCTCTGCTACTGATCCCGTCCTCTCTGTCTGCAGTGTCCTAGCCTTTTTGTAAGCATGAACAAAAGGGGCATGATCAATTTAGTCTTTCAGGGACACAAAACCAGGTTCGGCACACGCAGTTTGCTTGTGGATGTAAACTGCAACAGGAACGTCATCTGGTTTAGATCAATAGTTTAGAGGAAGAACTGAAAGGATAGAAAAGATGATCAAAATTTCCCATTTCAAAGCCTGATTTATAGGAGCAAGCAGCAACCCAACAGAATTTAAGAGCAGATGACACACCAAGCCTCAGGAGGTCAAACCCAGTATTCAACAGACACACGGATTACTGTAGGTCCCACTACCGCTATTCTCCTCTAATCCAGTCAGTCACAAATCTATCTTGAAGATTACCCTTTTTCCTCCTCCACAAACCACAAATCCCACAAATTGTTGGATAGGGATGGGAATTTTTACGATTTTGATCACAACTCTAACTCCACCAAACAGTTCCATTAATATTTATTAATACTTTTGAGAAATCATCAAATAAATGACCATAACTTTACTAAAGCCTACACATCTATACCATTTAATCAAAACTATTTTTTTTTTCTTAAAAACACTCTGATCCTGTGAGTTCTTAGTTTTATTCTTATTGTCATACATTATGAGTCATTATACATTATAGTTAAAAGTAAAAAAAAAAAAAAATTAAAAATTATTTCCATTAATTGAAGTAAAGCTTCAATAAAAATTACATGGAAAACCTCAATTAAGAAAAAAAACTTAAATGAAAATGTTACTTTAGGAACTAACAGGAATAATTAAGTTTAATAATAATAACAACCTGAAAAAATACCGTACCTTTAGACAGGGACCATCTACGTACATCAGAGGTATGTAGAAAAATTTGCCTGGACCAAAGTGAAACGCATTCTTTTCAGCAGGGAAGTCACTTTGGATTTCAGACTTTGGATATGTAACGCTAAAGCGCAGGCTGCTCTAAAGAGACGTTCTGACGTTCTACTGAATGAGTCTTACATACAGTGAAGCACCAGAAAAGCACAGAACAGCAGAGAGGGCACCAGGGAGCCTGTATGTCACATCCTAGATTCCCCCTCAGGTCTAAGCACATGTTGCCCAAGAGGAAACGAGCCATGAAAAGACGGGAAATTACACGGTGGGGGACCCATCATTAAGAGAGCATCTCATTGGTTAGCCCGTCGCTCACATGGGCTGCAAAAGAACAACAATAACATTCCAAACAAACATACTGCATTTGAGCACTTGGATGTAATAACAATAGATTGCTCAGTGGCACAGATGCACAGAGATGCTCAGAATCAATTAAGCTCAAACCAGCTGCGGCTACTTGGGCAATAGGAATGTTATGACAAATCAAAAACAGCCTGAGGAAAATATGGGGAAAACTTTTAAATTGATATTGTCATTTGCAACCCATTTTAGTCCTGTAATATAGCATATTTCTGAAACAGGATATTCCACAAGAACAGGAAATTAGAACAGGACTTGATATAGTCCATCAGGTATTGATTGGAGGGTGGAAAATAGTCACTACACACAATCTTACTAAAGTCTGGGGTCAAAATGTTTTTTTTAAATGTTTTTTATAAAGAAGTCTCTTGTGCTGAACAATTTTTTAAATAAAAAATACAGTAAAAATAGTAATATTATGAAATATGGTCACAATTTAAAATAACTATTTTCTATTTTTAAAATGTAATTTATTTATGTGATGGTCATGCTGAATTTATAGCATCATAACTCCCGACCTCAGTGTAGAGCCCTGCACGGGACTGTTTTCTTAATCCCGCTCCAACTGAATTTCTGAATTTCTAACTAGTTCGAAGTTCAGTTGACAAATTTTAAAATGAACTAGTTCAGTTCATAGTTCATACTTCACACTAAGTTCACGGCTCCAAAAAATTAACTAGTCCATAGTTTTTTTTTTTCCATATTTTGCTGCAAGCTATTTTTTTTTTCAATTATTGCCACAACCCATATACAACCACTACAGCAATTATTTTATCGGCGGGAAAAGTTTGCACAGAAACGTACGGTTTTTTCCATCCTCACCGACCTAGTCTTAAAACTGATCACACAATGCGACGCCACCTCGATTGTCGACTACATGCTGCTTCTTGTCTTGATGACACGTGGCGGCCGTGGTGCGACACTGGTGGCTTGTGTTGCAAGCTACATATTTTTTCGCCGGGTTTTCACCTGGAATGCTCAATAGAAATCTGGCACCCTATTGAACGTAGTTAAACTGCGAGAGCGTGCGTTCACAGACACCAGAATGAACGCGTTCACAGTAATGTTCATTAGGCAGTAATACAGTAAGCCCGGTTCACGTTCGCCTAAAATATGAACGCGTTCAAGCAAAACACAGCCGCCGGCTCCACAACATGCGAGTTTCTCATCCGCACCTGCAATGTTTGTCGAATGTAGCTTGAAGAAATTGTGAAAAAAAATTCACAAACATTAGGGCTATGCTAAAAGTTCAGAATAACAGAGATAAAACATTGCGTAACTCTGTTGTTGTTCGGTCATTTTAGAAAAAAAAAAGAAAGAACAAAAGAAGGGGACTTGATATTTTAGAGTACAAAAGTTTGAGGTCAGTAAAAAAAAATTTGGGAATGTGATTTTTGGACTCTTGATATAAGGCACTCTTTAAAATATGCAAGAGAGCAAGTAACATTCCAACAATTTTTTTTACTGACCTCAAACTTTTGTATAGTAGTTTACTGTATATCATACATAGAAAAATAAGACGGCTGAGTGATTTGGTGGTTTGACAAAGATATGGCACGTTCCAACAGCAGCGATGCGAGAACAAGTGGCCATACAGACCCATGAAACACTGAAAAAGTGGCGCTGAGAAAGAGGCGCATCTCGGGGCTCCAGATGGGTATTTCGATTCGTCTTGTAATGACTGGAGAAGAGCAGAGGATGGTACAGACCCTCTCAGAGAACGAGGGAGCAAAGAGACATTCATCGGAATACCACAGGGACAAAACAAAGAACAATAGATTCAGACAACCAGAGCTGAGAAAGGACAGAGGGGGAGAGAAACAAGGAGCAAAAAAAGGATGAGAGAGGATGAGTTTGACTATTTAGATGGCAAGGGGGTGGGGGGGGGGGATCCTCACTGCTGAACAGCTTGGCTTTAGGAAAGGATTATGGCTCATGGAGCTTCACTTCTGCTGGACAGGCTGACGTGGGGGGGGGGGGGGAGTAAAAAAAGTGATTTTATTTTGGTAGGCTTTATCCTTGTGAAGCTCTGGCAGAAGGCAGAGGATGATAAAGGCGGTTTTAAAGCCTTTAACCCTTTGTCAACCCTCTCTGCTTTTAATTTGCATGGCCATTATACGTAATCAGAAAAGGATGTTTAAATAGCACCAGTAAAAGTGCAACACAGTGTATAAAAAATATGGGGTAGGGTGTCATGATAAAATTGGAAAGAGTAACAGGGCGAGGAATATAAAAGGTTAAAAGGTAGAGGGATAAGTGAATTTTGGCATTTGAGTGATTTGACTCGGTTGCACATTTCTTTGGCTCTTAGACGCCCACATCAGTCTATAAAACCACCTGCCAAAGGCACAGAAGAGCAGAAAAGACAGAAATGACACCAGAATAATTGCTGAGCTGTCTATTAATTGCACAAAACATAATTCACACAAAATTAAAGCTGAGGCGGAGCAAGGAAAAAGCATTACTTTGATTTTTATGCTGACTCAAAGCTATGGCAAGTGCCATGCAGTGGTGCAAGAACAAGTGGCTGTACAAACCCAAAAGGGGCACAAAAACAGTGGCACTACAAAAGGAAAGGCAGGAATCTCTGAAACGCATTAATCTTAAGGATTCAAAAAGATTTACTTTTAGATATTTAGGTAAGTTAGTAAGCTGTTCTCTGGTTTCAGGCCTTCATGCATGTAAGCCTGCAGAACCAGCTTTGCCACATCATGATAAAAACCCACAACAAATAACTTCAAGGCACAAGGATATTTTAAATAACATATATTATTAAATAAAAATAGTTTAAATCGTTGAACTATATATCCTGCTAATAAAGTTTATAAAGTTATCATACGTGTATGTTTATTATCATTCATGTTAAAAATATATCCATCCATATATCATTTGCGGCAATGTTATCTGGAAAAGTCCTTCCTGGAAAAAATCTTGCCTATGTAACATTAATTTACCTCAATCATGCAAGCTGCCCAAATCAGTCAATGGATTCCTTGAGTTAACTTCTCAAATCCATTAATAAAACATGCATTGAGACTGCCCTTCCTTCATCCACCACTGCCGTACTATACTGTATAATTCATATTTTCATATAGCTAGAATAATGTCATGATCCATAAACAATTTCAAACAGTCTGAGGGCCATTTATATCGTTTAGTTCAGATGTTATTTGCAGATAAATTTCATATTTTAGTCGATACACATGCAGTACATGTTTTGAACAGAGACGCAGCTGACTTCGCTGCGCATATTTCTCCCAGGTTGTATTTATACTCATTGTGCTAAATAAAATGAACAAACAAACTTTACAAAAAAAGTTAAAACACACTGCTGTCAGCATCCATGCGTGCACTATCAATGATCTATCAAGCGTGCAGATAGCGCAAACATAACAACACATGACAGTCACAACTAATACTCAACTCCAAACAGAAATGCTGACTGATGATAAACATTCGAAACATGGACGCTATCCTGTTGCCAAGGCATCGTGATTGAGACGCACTAAACATGTTAACCGACTAAATAACCGTCTTCATTCCGTCATCAATACTGTTCAACTTGACCGGCAAACGCTTCGCGTGTTTGTACAGGTTAAACGCCATGGTAAACAACGGCTATGCCGTTTTAACTGTTCAACTTAAAAATGTAAAGATGTCATAACTAAGTATTAAACCCCCGATAAGAACAAATAAATAAACATAACGACCTTCCCATTTGCTCTTTGCAGCTCTAGTCAACAATACACCGTGTTCTGCTGGAGGGGAAAGCTATAATAACCTGCTATTTATTTAAGAAAATGAAGTCATGTCAGCCTAATTGAATCCTTACCTTCACTGGTGGACGCAATTTGTTTTTAATATTCTTCTCAGATCCCCTCTCGTTGCAGAGTCCCTCTACTCTCCACTCTCTATGCGTTTAATATTGCAACAATATTGCTGCGGTCGCGAGAGCGTTCCGCGCGACTCTCTCTCTCTTTCTCTCTCCAGCAACCAGCCCCGAAGATGGAGGCGGGGCCGCGCGCTGACGTCACGCCCCCGCTAGAAGTACAGTGAGGTACAGAATCACCAAAACCACTTTAGAGCAATTCTCATTCCCTCCCCTCCCATCTTTTCTTTCTGCCTCCATCTTCCTCTACTGTAAAAGCGACATTTGTGCTAGAAATCCATTTTCATATAAAAATAATCCGTTTTTGCTAAAGAAAGACCACATTTATTGTAGATCCATTCCACATGCTCACTGTCTCAGCATATTGAAAACTGTAGGCCAAACAATGAAAACTGACAAGTTTTTTTCTTATCCTATACATCAGTACGGTACACTACGGTCTCGATTACCCAGTGAACATCTAAGTGCATGAACATACACACACCCTTTGAAGTAAGAGTCACTAATGGAGCCCTCAAGAGAAGCACATACATTCAAAGGAATCAGGAAATACAACTCTTGCTCATAATGCAAACTATTATTTTGCATTATTTAGATTGACATTAGGAAAAGATTTACAATAGCAAAGCAGAAGACAATGTGAGTCATTGTCTTTTAAGCCAGTTTACAATGTGTGTGTCACAGCTTGGTTCACACATGAAGAAAAGGGAATCCAATCGCAAACAGTATTTTTATTAAAGGCTAGTTCACCCAAAATGTAAAAAAAAAAAAAGTCATCAATTACTCACCGTCATGTTCTTCCAAATCCGTAAGACTTTCGTTCATCTTTGAAATATATATGAAAGATATTTTAAATGTAATCAGAGAGATTTCTTTCCTTGCATTTGAAAGTCAGTGCAACTACCACTTTTACGCTTCAAACAGTTCATAAAGAGGTCGTAAAATGAATCCATATATGAATCAAGCGGTTTAATACACATTTTCTGAAGAGACACAATCACTTTCTATGATGAACAAATTTATTTCACGCTTTTATACACATATAAATCTGGATCAACGAACAAACAGAAGCTCAACAGTTTTTGCTTGATGCTTGAGAACAAATCTCTTAACTGAAGCTCAAAAGTACTGCGTAACATGAAAATGAACCTCATTGTAGGGGTGTGTGATATGGCAAAAATATCATATCATGATTTTTTTTAGGAAAATCACGATCATGATTTTTTATCTTTTTCAAGTTGGTTTTACTATTTTGCAAGTGGCTGTTCATTACAGCCAAACTAATGTCCCTATGTTAAAAACAAAGCCTTAGGTAACAAAAGAAAAAAAGAAAGGCATATATTTAGGCCAGTGGCAGACATAAAAAGCTTTATTTTCTTTGTTATTAAAAAAAAAATAAGACAAGATAAACATTACACAAATTAATATTCAAAATAAATAACAGTGCTTTATTTTTTCAGATACAGTAGGTGTATTTAACAGTAGCATTGAAGAAAGTAATTAAATGAACAAATATGAAATTAAAACACTACATAGACTTCACTGTATAAATTATTGATTCTTATTAAAGCTACTATTAAAGTTCTCAGTCAGTGAGTGATTTTCTTCTTGTGTTTTTTTGTTTTATTAACACTAAAGGGATAGTTCCCTCAAAATGAAAATTGTCTTAATTTACTCTCTCAAGATGTTTTAAACCCAAATAAGTTTCTTTCTTCTGTTGAAAAAAAAAAAGTTATTTTGAATAATGTGGGTAACCGAACAGTTGCTGGTCCCCAGCGTATAGTTTGTTTGTTTTTCTCTCCTGGAAGTTAATGGGGACCATCAACTGTTTGATTACCCACAATTAAAAAAAAAAAAGCTCAAACGTGCTGCGTAACACGAGAATGAAACTGAGTAACACCTGCGTAACACCTTGCACATCAATCTGTTCATTATATAAAGCGATCGTGTCTCTTCATAAAATTTGGGCTAAACCGCTCAATACATATGTATTGTTTTTTTTTTCCTCTATGATAGTTTTGAAGTCTCAAAGTGTCAGCTGTCTATGGAGGGACAGAAATCTCTCAGATTTAATTTTCATCTGGGTTTTGAAGATGAATGAAAGTCTCACGGGTTTAAAACGACATTATGGTGAGTAAACGATGACAGAACTTTCAATTATTTATATCTCTTTAAAAAGAAAGCAAAACACCCAAGAACACCAAGAATACCCCATGGGACAGAAAACCTCATAACACACAAGAACGGACAAAGAACTGAACCAAATATGGGACTAAAAAAAACACAAGATAATGAGGGGTAAAACGAGGCACAGGTTAACTAATAAGAAAGCATATCAACCCACAACCAAATATGGAAATAAATAAAATAATCTGTCATGGTAACTCAAATATCCTTGAGTCTTTTAAATTGGACCCTTGTAGTGTATCTGAAATTAGCCAGCAAAAGATTACACAGCAGCTTTGGTCAGCTATAGTATGGATTGATAGTTACTAGAAGGAACTGCTTGGTAAATCTGCCACCTATAGACAAAAAAGCACAATACAGCTTTTATAAGAACAAAAGACACATTCACTTACACTGCTAGTCTTGCCACCTCTCTTCCATTTTAAATTTGGTAGTGACACTAATCAATTTTCAGTATAATACATTTAACGCTTTCAAATACAGCAGCTATTTTTCAGAAAATCTGACTATCACATAAGAGAATCAACAATTATCCATTTAAATTTGAATGCATGAAAAAGTACGAATATAGATGGAACTTAATGAATAGTTTTCTGCGACTACAGTAGGCCTATATCATTTGCAAGAATATTTGAGAATTTCAATCTTTCCCCAGAGAGAGAGAGAGACAGAGAGAAGAGAGCTAAAGGAGGAGAGAGAACGAAATGAGTTTCCTGAAGAGGAGACACAGCAAATGGGTAAAAAAAAAAAAAAGAAGCCATAAACGATAATGAACATTCCCCCTCTCCTTAATCTCCTCCATCCCCCCTCTGAGAGCCGGGAGTCTGCAGCCTGCAGGAAGGATGCTGCTAATTTCCTTCTTTATTGAATTGAGCTGGACACACACGTCCTGCAGGGCCGACCAGCCTCCTCGCCACATCCTCTGCTCTCGCTCCTACTCATCCAAGGGCCTCTTTGTTAATTATTCTGCTTATTTGTGTGACTCTCTGAGTTTCTCTCTCTATTCTCTTGCCATTTCTACAGTACATCTCAGCACTTAGTCTCTGTCTCTTACTCTGCCTTTCTCCATCTGCCTCTTGGCACTTTCTGCAAATAGGGTACAAAATAGGACATTTAACAATGAAAGGAGGAGCTTAACCCAAAAATGATCATCACTAGCTTTAGGAGGTCAAATTGTATTATATAAACGGTTTAATTTTACTCTACTGTTCAAAAATTTGAGGTCAGCTGGATTTTATAAAAAAAATAAAATAATATTTTTATGCAGCAAAGATGCACTAAACTGATCAAAAGAGATGTAACAATGGATTTCTATTTTAATTTTTTTTTTTTTTCTTTGGACTTTCTATTAATCAAAGAATCCTGAAAAATCAAATAATAAATCAGCACAACTATGTGTAATACTAATAAAGGTTTCTTGAGCAGCAAATCATCATATTAGACATTATCATATCGGATCACGTGACACTGATCAAAATGTTGCAGCCTTGATATTACCAACATCAAACTATTGAATGATAATATACATAGGTTTTTGTACATAATATACATAAGTATCAATATATGGTCTAAAATAATGTCTAAATGTTATGTAAAACACTGATTTGCATATTATTGTTTTTATGTGTTTAAAGCGAACTAGTTTTCAACCAATGTTAATGATAGATAGGTTGAATAATAGCTTATCGAACATATTTATCACAAAAAAAAGGTATAGGGATAAAGAGCTGTACCTTATTTTAAAGAGCTTTTTGTGCTTTCTGCCCACACTTCCTGTCTGCTCCCTGCAATTTTCGGAAAAGCAAACCCTCTCTCACAAAATGTGTGTATTGAAAACATAGATTCCTAAGCATTGTGTGTTTTTTATAAGGACATTTTATATAAGAGACTCGTGGAAGAATTTCACAGTAAATTGAAAGCAAACAACTGCAATGCACAGGTAGATTCTAAAATAAAAGCAAATGTCTGTGGCACATCTTGTCTTGCACTGGCTTCCTGAAAACAGGAAAATAGAAGCAGTTTAACGAAATCAAAAAAACTAGCTTAGACCAGTATTAATGCTGGTTCAGACAGTAGTGCTTATAGTGTTGCCTGGTTATGTGTTAGGAACAGCGATCCCTGTTATCAATATTTGGTCTAAAACACCCATTAATGTTGGGGCATGTTGTAAAATGTTGTTTAAAACCCTTATTTGTATGATGTTTCAACAATTAACATCAAAATGAAATACACTCTTAAAAATAAAGATTTCAAAACAGGGGTTTTTCACAGTGATGCCATAGAAAAACCATTTTTGGCTCCCCAAAGAACCTTTGAGTGAACAAGATGTATAAAGGTATCACTAAAGGAATCATGAATAAAGGTTCTTCATGCAACCATAAATATCAATAAAGAAGCTTTATTTTTAGTGTAAAATTAAAATAAGATTAAATTCAATCAATTAAAAATTGTGTGTGTGTGCACAAACTGAGGTGTGCATGACCAAGTATAGCTTGCTTTTCTTTGTTAGATTGGCACTTCACCGGTTTTCTCACACCTCAACTAATTAGCAACCTGCTCAGAAAACTCGTTAATTAGAACAGAACAAACTGCCATTGCTTCTAAATACTATACCGAACTAATTCACATCCACCCACGGGTGGCCAATATGACAGAGTCCATGTTACTGCATATTACCAGCAGGAGTAAATGCTGAGAGTGCCTGAAATACCTGTCAGTAACGTACAACACCCACAATGATTACTGCACCATCTGGATGGACTGAAAGGAGATGTGGATATCTGTCGGTCAGTGAACACTGAATACTAGAGAAGACTGCTGTACCTGCTCGTTGTTGTTCATGCACTGTAGTTTCTTCTGTTTCAGGTAGGTTGTCGTGAGGGGCATATTGTAGTCTATGAGGTCGGCCGCCAGACAGGTCGGTTGGTTGTTCTCTGAGAAAGCATGAGAGTTAAAATAGTGAGGCCATTCATATTTATCGTAACAGGAAAAGTCAATAATTCTGTTGCTATACCTGAGAATCACATAAAGAGTGTTATTTCTCTAAGCTGTCACTAGAGGGCAGTATCTGCCCCAGTGTTTTCTGCAAGCACACTCCTGCCTTTGCCAGATTAACAATGCTAAACAAAGGCCTAATTATAAGAAATGCATATGCAAATTACATTAATATGCATCGAGGAAATGTATAGAAATTTAAACCCACTCTGCCCCAACAGCCGTGCTTCTGAATGCTTCTGAAGTGACGATAATGACGGCTGATTTGTTTGTTTTTTTATTAATCTGTATGTGTGTTTGGGATTAATGCACACATATACACTTAATTTTAAGTGCACTCACACAAAGAAGTGCACTTATGGTCTCCACAAGTGTTCTGAAGAAGGTCAAAAACACATAGGACAGCTCTCAACTATTTCCTTTAGACTTTGTAAATATGGAGGCTTTTTTTAGTCACTGTAACATCCTTCTTATTATGGATTTTATCAGCTTTGAGTTAAAAGAGCCATGAAGCAACCCATTACCTGCTGATAATCTCACGCACACATACACACACACACAGGCTATCAGTAATGGATGAGCTGTTTGCTGTGTATTGATCAACCCCATTTTCTCATTTCATATGGATTTAACACAACAAACCAAAAGAAAACTGTTCCTGCAGGAACTAGATCATCAGTAAAACAAACATAACAATGGTTAAAGACAAAAGTGATTTTCAGGTTTTGTCAAGCTGCTAAAAAGTTGTCAAATACATTTTTCACCTGCAAAAACTTATAATAAAAGCTATAATTGCTTGGTCAATAATCTGTCAAAAAGTGCAAAGAAATGAAACAAAATAAGAAAATAATGAAGACAAACAAGCCATCGTAAATTACTGACAGGTTGGCGTCATACCTTGTGAAAAAAAGCTTATTTAAGCATACTTTTAAAAAGAGTACTTACTACGAAAATAATATACTATGAAAGAATGTATTTGAGTGCAAACAGACACTTATTTCCATGTTATATTTATATTAAATGCAATTAGTTGACCAAAACATTGATTAACCGATTTGCCAGCACTATTCTGTTACCTTTGAAATATGATTAAAAACTGCTGTTTGTACGGACAAGCATTTATGGGAAATGTTATATTCTATATTAATTTCAAACAAAATGTCAAATTACAATCAAGTACTTCAAACACATCAAAATGCATTTCCATAATACGTTGTTGTGCTTTAAAGTTAAACTTTTAATTTGACATTAAAAAATTATTTAAGTGTTAAGAAACAGTCATGAAAGTGAACCCTCAATAAGTGGCTTTTTATTTAATTATTTTATATTATCTGCAAGTCCACATTTTCACAAAGGACTGCTTTCACAAACTAATACTGAAAAAAAAAAATCAAATTATACTAAATTGAAAAAGAGAAGATTGGATCAAGAGGATGTTGAGGTAAACAAAAAACAATAAATCGCTTATATTTAGCCATTATGCCACCCGTCAGCTAAAGAAATTACAGTTGGGAAAAATCATGTGATGACATCCTCAACATGTCCTGCTACTATCACTTCTTCAGTATGTATACATAAATAGCACATTAAGCTGTACAACAGATATAGATATGTGGATAAAAGAGCCGATATCATCCACGGCCTGAGTGTCAATTAAAGACAGAGCGAGTTTACAGTAATTAACTACTTTGAATAATTCAAGGCTGAACTTTCGTACGGCCGGCTGGAGCAAGGGAGGGGGAGGTCTGTGCACCCCCATGGGCAAGAAGCCAATTAGCAGCTCTCTTTATGAGCAACACCCAACCTAAGCCCGCAACGTTGACACAACACTGACAGTTCATGCCTAGGAGGTGTTTCCTCTGTTTATCTCAGCGAGCGGGACATTTGAGGGCAGTTCTTCTGATTGGCCACCCGCACAGCTGGGTTCGCACTAACTGGGAATGCAGCTTTGCCAAAATGACAAAACAACAGTATTCAATTCTCCATTCCAATGAACATCCCCAAATCAAATCCCTCCCCCATTGGATTCCACCCACAATCAGAGGGATTTCCACACTCTCTGTAGAAATAATCTGGTTTCAGAGGCATTTTCTTTGTTAAAGCCTGCAAATTGGGTTAATTGTCATGTGTAGGGAGGCTAGCAGGACACTCCAGTGACTGCAGCCTAATCAGAGGGTGTTGGGATGAATGTGTGCGGGGGGGAGGAGGTGTGACCAGAGGGGGTTTCATTAGCTTCAGGCTGGCACGACGGGGGGAGCTCGTTACAGGGTGGGCAAGGGACAAAAAGGGAAGAGAGGGGGTTTTCGTAACAAAGACAATGAGCTGTCCAATGAAGCATTATAGGTATTAATATGTTTTAAAAATATGGGAATGAACGGATTCTAGCTTTTCAGCTCTCTTTGGAGTCAAGATGTACACAACGCAAACCGCCCTTGATAGAGTTAATACCTATAGTAAATCTAAAGTACTCTAGATTGGTCTGTATGTACAGTATGTGTGTGTGTATTTGGTGTGATACCTTTGAACTCTGCTCCAATGGGGCTGATGTGCATTCTCTTCTGACATTCTCCACAGCTCATCAGGAAACGGGTCACCGCCTCTCTGGGCAGAAACGCATACGTCTCCGCTATCTGACACACAAACACACAGGATCTTTTAGACTCACTGATCCTACAAACTCAAACTCGAGTAGTGCCAAAGCTTAATGTATGGTAAAATCTTCTCAGATCAGACATGACAGCAACAATTTATAAGAAAGATGGAACAGGGATGATTATGGGGGGGGGAAAATGCAGTTTACAGTTACCAAAACAAGAAACGAAATGAAACCCATAAATCAGCTGGGACTATTTTGGAGATTTCATTTGAGTTTACGAGAGATATGCACAAGCAACCATCTGCTGCATGATATTACTTGAAATGTTAAAATGTATTGATTTTCTTTTTCTTTTTATGTATTTATTTTCATTTCTGGAGATTTTTTTATAGTGGATGTGCACAAGTAATAACCTATGTGCCATTATTTAGATGTTAAAATTATGATTTCTTTTATTTATACAGTCTTTACTTTTGCCTTGGAAAATTATTTATTCCCATTTTTTCATAGCAAAGAGCTGTACAGAGGCAGTAACAGGAAACACAAGTGATGAATAGTTTGCAGACAGGATGTGAATGCTTAGAGATTTTCTTAGGATAGTGTCATCAAGTGGACTAACAATCCCTGAGAGACTACAGACATTTTTACATTTACAAACACTCACACCTCTCCCTCATGTCATGCTTATTCACGCTGTCTATATGAAGGGTGACAATTTACTTAAGTGAGAATGTTCATAATTGTCCTTGTCAAAACATTTCTCCGTCACACAAATACATAGAGATCCAAAAGTCTGAGACATTGAAAATCAGTGAAACATTTAAATGTTACACGTTTGCAATTCATGGAGGTCACTAAACAATTATAGCTGCAGTCTATAGCTATTTGGGGGTTAAAAATCATCCAAAATACATATTTGAGAAAATACATAACCAGGCAGTGTTCAAAACTATCTGCTGTAGCTCGATTCAAAGCGGTAAGCTTGTAATAATGTTTTTAACTCCAGTGGGTACTAGTGGATTTCCACGGGAGATTCAAGCATGTCTTAGCGTCATTACATCACATCTGTACACATAAAGAAGGAGTCTCGGCTAGTAGGCTATATTGCGTGTGAGGATGATGGATGTGGAGATTTATAGCCTTTTGTCACAGCACTTGATATAATTACAGTTATCAATTTGATGGCGGATCCAGAAAGATTCAAATGACGATAACCAGTGACAACAGATTCACCCGCTGTAAAATGCAAAAGACTTCGGAGTGGCTAGAGAAAAGAGAGACTGCAACCGGCCCATGCGAAAACAAGGATAATATCGGGAGGACATTACATGTAGTCACACAATGCTGACATTGTTAACATTAACAATTTGACAAAGTATAATTTCCCCGGTTTTGCGTGGTATGATAACTTATAAGCCATTGTTAGATTTAATCAGGGTGATTTACTGTAATATCAGAACCAGAACAAAAGTGGATGTTTATTACTTGTTTAGATGACATTTTTCAGTGACAATTATAATGTTGGTCGTACTTCCAAAAAGAATAATCTGTGACTCTGAATGCCAGTATCGACACCGGCGCGGTGACTGACAGCCTCACAGTCTCCTCAAACATTGTGTTCATCCACACTGTGCCGTGTCGAGGGTGTTGAAGTACAACTCGCGTAAAGTTGATAGTTCTGCGAATGACTGCAATTGTAGATTTCGAAAAGATTAGCGACAAAGAGGAAAAACGCGGGACTGCAGCTTTAAATAAATAAGTGGCACTGATCACGTGACTCAGAACTTTGGTCCTCACTGTATTTGCACACATTGAAAGATGATCTTTGGCTTTATATTCTTTCACATATACACTCTCACAGCCATTTAGTGTAAAACAATGCATCATTTGAAAGTTACACACCGTTAACTACTATTAACACAAAAAAATTATTTATGGAGTTGTTTAATCATCATCACAAAGCTTTGCAAAACTGTATATGTATCTTTCTTTAATATTTTCCGTCTTCTTTTTCATGTCTGTTTCCCAATCCTCCACCTTCTGCCATTGAACTGGACAAAGAAAAAGAGAAAGTACACCCCCACATTAAAGGTCCCTCGTGTCTCTCTAATTGTCCATGAGGCTCTAACAAACCAGCACGGGTGGCCATGGAACCACAGCTAGAGGGTATAACATGTATGTGTGTGCTTAAAGAAGACAGAAGCTGAACTAAACATACAAGCCCCACTGAAGCACTGATACAAGAGCCAAAAAAAAAAAAACCAACACATGATCTTTCTCCTTTCTAGTACCCTGATTCCTCCAGGAGATGGAGAAGGGACAGAAATCCTGATGCCCAGGGAAAAGCTCTGCTCGTGGCCCTGCCCTCCCCTCACAGACCAACAGCTGTCAAGCGCGAGAGGAACAAGGCACAGTGTGGAGGACACAATATATTTGCATGTGAGTCAAAGACTAAAACATACATCGCAGAAATAATTAATGCAACACAACCAAACAAACTCATTTATGCATTTATTGGAGTAACGTGTGTAATGATACCTAAATGCATGTGAGCGCAAACATGCACTTTTGTAGCTGTCCAAAAGAGGGCAGTAGCAGCACTGGACCTCGGCACAACCCCCACACCAGGTGAGAGCAGCCCATGCCACTCTCACTTCCCATGTTTCCATGACAGCACGTGTGATACAGAGTTCTGAAGATGTTCACCGCAGACCTAAATACATCTAACCTATCTCAGCTAACAACAATGCAGAAAAAGAAAGAAAGAAAGAAAGAAAGAAAGAAAGAAAGAAAGAAAGAAAGAAAGAAAGAAAGAAAGAAAGAAAGAAAGAAAGAAAGAAAGAAAGAAAGAAAGAAAGAAAGAAAGAAAGAAAGAAAGAAAGAAAGAAATGAGGAATAAAAGGCCAGGAAGAATATATAAATGCAAATAGAATTTAAAAAAAGAAATACAGGATAAATAAATGGAGACTGAATGCATAAATGGATAAAAGAAAGGCACAGAGAAAAAAGAAAATGCAAAAACATGCAAGACAAAAAAATGCAAAATGCTGAAATAAAAAAGCAAAATAAAATGCAAAAAAATAAATAAAAATAAATGAAGAAATACAGAAACAAATACAGAAACAAATACAGAAACAAATACAGAAAATACAGAAATATAGAAAGAGATTATGAAAAAAGGAAAATAATTCTAAAAGACATTCTGAAATTCTGCAAGAAATTCTGAAATTCTGAAAGAAAGAAAGAAAGAAAGAAAGAAAGAAAGAAAGAAAGAAAGAAAGAAAGAAAGAAAGAAAGAAAGAAAGAAAGAAAGAAAGAAAGAAAATGCAGAAATCAGGAAAAAAAGGCCAGAAAGAAGACATAAATGCAAATAGAAATAAAAAAGAAATACAGGATACAAAAACATGCAAAATTAGAATGCAAGACAAAAATATATAATGTGTAGAATGCAGTAAACACAGAAATGCAGGAAAAAATTTAATAAAAAATTGCAAAAAGAAATGCAAAAATAAATAAAAAGAAATCCAGAAATGCAGACAAAGAAAGAAATGCAGAAAGAAAGACAAAATAGAAAAGAAAATGCAGAAATTATAAATATAAAGAGATACAGAAATGTATAAATGGATAGAAGAAATACAGAAAGAAAAAGGAAATGCAAAAACATGCAAGGCAAAAAAAATGCAGAATGCTAAAATAAAAAAGCAAAAGAAAATACAAAAAATAAATAAATGAAATGCAAAAATAAATACAGAAAGAAAGAAATCCAGACAGAAAGAAACGCAAAAAGAATAAAACGCAGAACGTAAGAAAATGAATACAGAAAGAAAAGGAGACATGCAGAAGAATGCAGAAAACAAAAAGCAGGAAAAAAGAGTCCCACATAGTCCCTCCAGCTTTCATTTATCAGGTAATGTGTATTCTGACTGATTCACCCGAAACTCACAGAGGCCAGTGATTCTCTGCTGCGAATCACACCAGGACAACACACAGCAGGAGTGCAGCACACACCACGAGCCACTCGCTTCTGCTCATAAGAATCACAGAGGAAATAAATCAAGCTGACAGAGAACAGGACACTCTAAGTGACTGGCAGATACAGGCGGTCAAAAAGGGCCACACGGGGTATTAAATCTAACCTGTACTAGGCCATAAACATACTCCCATGACTTAACAGAGACAATGTAGATAAGTTCCCTCGCTTTACTCACCGCTTTATACGTTTTCTTCTGCCCGGCATGTTTGGGTGCTTTGGCTGGGTCGGAGCTGATCTCCACGTGCATGGCATAGATGATGTCATAGAAGTCCTCCACCACAGCCACCCTCTTCAGAGAGGAGCTCTCTGACCCCGAGCCCCCGTCCACACACTGAAATCAGACAGACATAGGCATTTCCTTAACATAAGCAACAGCACATGTTATACTTTAACTTCTAAACAGACCATTTAAAGTCAAATCATAATTATCACAGCACATTGTTCTGGTATGTAAAACAGCAGTGCTGCAGGTAATATATATTAGGGCTGTCTTTGTTATCTTTTGAAATTAAAAAGGTTGAACGCAGTTTAACAAAGTTAATATATGTACCCGTTTTGACATTACAATACCTTCATTCTTTTTAGTGTGACTGGTTGAACTAATAGTGCCAGCACAGATGTCTGTGTTCAAACAACAGAGTCTCGTTTAGCGGTATGATGGGAAAATAGTACCGTAATGGCTAATTTATGCATGAATACAATTTGGAGGGGGCAACTGCAAAGTGGAATTTAATAATCATCAAAGCACATGTCCAAAAGATCACCTATGAGCAAATTGCACTGTTAATAAGAGGACCAGAGCTACTTCCAACTGCTATGGGCAAGAGACAAAAATAACATTGCTTTCTTTTTTAACCAAACAGTAGGTGGGCCCCTTTGACTTCCATAATGGGGCCCACCTACTGTCTGGTAACCGACATCCTTCAAAATATCTTCTTTTGTGTTCAGCAGAAAAAGAAATTCAGACAGGTTTGGAACAACTTGAGATGATGATGATGACAGAAATTTCATTTTTGGGTGAACTATCCCTTTAGTTAATGTTTTGACCTTCTAATGTTCTTCCAGTGAAACAACAGACTCTCTCATACTCTCTACAGTTTCAATCATTGATACAATATAAATATCTTTTCCAATCATTAAGTCTACATAAACCTACCCCTTTTTTACAATTGACTACAAGCTTGCATTCAGATCTCCCTCCATCCAATCAATAACCCTCCCGGTCCAAATCAACATCCGCATCTTCCTTTCCTTTCATGACCTGTGTCACAGGGATCCTCTTCTCCATCCTTGGTTCTTCACCTTCATCATATCCCCCACTCAGACCCCTCCACCCCCCAGTACAGGGCCATGGGGTTAACCGCAATGCAGCATCTCACCATTCATTTTAGTGTTAATTATAACTTAAAGGTATAGGGTAGGCAATTATCGGAGCAGCTAGCAATAGCAAGTTAGCTTTAAAAGAATGAGATCTTTTCCTTCAGTGAACACATGAACGCGTATAGCAGAGTTTACAAAGTCTCATAAGACAGAGTTAAAATCGGGCCGAATGCAATTTTATGGTCATATGCCTTCCACTGATGATATACACATTTAAATACATTTAGACCACTTAACTAAACGATTGCTATCAAGAGACTTTTTTATCTATGTTTTGGCCCACACTTGAGCTTTTTGAAGATGCTCTCCAAAGTGGATAGGTTTGAAGCCCTCTTTCACATATCACGTGAAAACTGAGAAAACAGAAGAATTTGAAAAAGATGTTGTACCTATTTGTCTATGACTATGTTACATACCACTATGTGCCAACTATGTGCTATTCACTTTCAGTGTTGCTAAATGTTACTTTGTACAATCTCAATATTGCATTCCTGCAGAGATGACAAGAAAATGTACAGTACTTGCAATTGCTGTCCTGCATTAGCCTGGCTAACGCCAGACCACATATCATTGAGAATGAGACGTGGTCTGGAAACCACATTTTCTCGTATTTGAGGCGTGGTTTACGAATGCCCAGAGCCGTATTACTGGGTGCTACAAATGTCTATCAAATGCGCCTGTACGTAGCTCATAGCCAATCGGTTCAATTATACCAGATGACGTATGTAGAGCGACAGAAAATTAGACGATGAAGACGACGATTGTTGCAAAGTTCAGGGAAGAAGGAGGCAGGAACCGGAGAACAATCAAATAAAACTTTATTTAAATGAAATAAACAAACAAAATACCTGCCAGCAGTCCGTCACGGACGACTGCTGGCCATCAAAATAAAAATATAACAAAATACAAACAAAAGCAGGCCTGTTCCTCTCTTGATCATCCACGTCGCCGCTCCCCCTTTATGCCTCCGCTCCTCCGTGAGAGATGCGAGACCGGTGTGCTCACGTGTTGCTCATTAGCAATCGCGCCACCGGCCTCGCGCCAGATATTTAGGAGATTTATGTATACACAAAGGCTGTATCATTCTTTTTGAACCACTTTGGTATTTTAAATGACAATTATAATCACTCGTATCACTGCGTCCCCTGTAGGTATGGGAATCGGTTGTTGTGAGTTCAATTACTAACGTTGCTAGCGTTGAAGATTAACATGAAAAACATTAAATAAAGTGAATATTTTTCAGTTCAATGGCTGCGTTTTGATAAGGTGTAGTCAAGATATTTTTTTTTTTATGTAAGTGCCTGTGTACTCGGCCAGTGCTACCATTATAACAGCTTTCCGGGTGACGTCCATTTTTTTCTCCGACTCTGACACGCAAAACATAATAGAAAGCTTGAAGTGTGGATGTGACGTCAAATCCGAGGTCTGAGACTCCGAGTCGGTTCGTTGGCTATAATAGAACGCACCAATAGTGTCCAGGCTGCCTAACAGCGTGAAAATTTGGCTATATAGTCCTGCATCAAAACATGGGGGCAATTGCGTTTTAGGCCATACATGGAATGGCCGACTGAGTGCAACTGCAACCTGGCCGCACCAGTAAGTAGTGGGATATTTTTCGACTAAAATGGCAGAGAAATAGAATAAGAGCTTTATTCTGTCTGGTCTCTCTGCATCATCTCAGTGAGTTTTAATTACGTTTTACGCATGTGCAGTAAGATGATTTAAGCTGGTTTCAGAGTGGACAAGAAACTTTTGGAAAACGATTTAAAAAGCCAGTGTGGATGGAGAATGTTTTGAAACGATAACGCGGGTTTAAAATGCCTCGGTATTTAAATGGAAATAGCCTTATATTCCACCTGTAAATCATCATGTTACAGTATAAGAATAGTCGTGCACTAAACATGAATCTACCGACGTGGGCGCGGAGTGCGTTCTGATGAGTCGCTGCAGTAATGTGACATGCACTCACACATGTTTACTGCTGGATTCCACTCCACTACATTAACTTCAGGAGATAGGACACGTGTGCCAGGCTCTGCCAATGTGTGTGTGTGTTTGTTACAAATTCATGCTGCTGTAGCATGATGCCATCCGGCCTTCAACCCCCCCCCCCCCCTTTTCCCAGCGTTGCGGGGCACATCAGCGGCCTGGGACGATAGTGCGTGTGACAGCAGCAGCCCAACCACACGCGCCAATGTGGGACACAGAAGGGAGGGGGTCAGCACAGTACCTTCAGGCACGGCAGACAGGACACTCGCGCATGCCTGTACACACACACACACAGGGTGCACCTCAAGGCAGAGAGGACAGGATAGAGAGAGATCCCCCTTCCCCCAACGCCCACACGGGGTCAAAGTCACCGAAACCCTGAGAGGGTAAAACCAGGCTGTCCTGCACACACGCTCAGAGCCCGACATTAGCATTGTCTTTGTGCCACTGCAGCATGGCATCTTGTGTTCAAAATGCAAATGCATGGATATAAATTAAGTGCAATCTTATTGAATCAAAAGTGAAGACATCATGACTGCATCTGAAATGCATCATGGCACGTGTGGATTTGGGTTTGCGTAACATCCTCTCCACAGAGTTGCCTTCATTCAGTGGATTTTTAAAGGCAGCATTGCATCCTTCAATGCCAGTGAACCAATCGTCAACCAATACATAAACACTACACTACAGTTATTTAGAAACTACTTCTGAGAGGATAAAAAAACAAGAAATAAGAATTTTTAAAAGGGTGAAAATACTTTTTTGTTGTCAACAAAAAGCAGAGTGTACAATCAAACTAAGTATTTCAAACACCATTTAGGGATGCACATAACTGGTGCTCATGTGTGGTCAAAATAAACTATGCGTAGCAGAAAACGTGGAGGGAAGCGCCAACATTTTTGGGGACAGGGACACATTTACTTACTAGAGAAAGATTTCTCCTCCATCTCTGGTAAGATAGCAATCAAGCGTGTTCATTCATAATTAGGGGTGCAACTGTATTAGGATACTACTCAAAGACCAGGAAGGAAGGCATCATTTTGGATACAACAAAATGAACAAAATGAGCGAGGGGAATTATTCGTTCACTGCACTTCCACCTCTATAAGCGGATGCTTGTGCGGTTTTTAAAGCCTCACACTTTTTCTTCCTCCAGCCATGCTGCCATTCCTCCCCCATTCCCTTGATTTCTCCCTTATCCCCCCACCCCCCCCCCCCACCCCTACAAGCACTTGCAGCACCTCTAACCCACAACCTCAGTCTTTCTCCCGCACTCCATCTCTCCCTCTGCTCTTCCAGGCCCTTGTTCCTTCCAGCAGCACCAGATAATTACAGCTTTCCCTTTTTCCCTTTTAATCTCTCCCTCAACACTCTCTCCTTTCTGCTACTCTGTTTCTCTCTTGCTTCCACTCCCAGGTCCCGGACCAAACAGCCCTGTTGCTAGGAGACAAGCTGGGTCGGAGCAGGAGAGGCAACGGCAGCTCCCCCACGTCTCCGCCTCTCTGGAAACAAGGGATGGAGGGATGGTGGAAGAGTTCAGTGGAGGGGAGAAGCCCTTCAGACATGTGTGCTCAGCCAACAGGAAGAGACAGACACCGACCCCCCACTGATATACAGACGTCCAAACAAACAACAATGACAAAACCGCAGAAATTCACAAAGTTCTTTCTTACGCACACCTGCACCACATACCGAGCTCGGCATGGCAAATCCAAAAACCTGCTGATAGCGACACAAACATTTATGGTACAGTAATACGGGAGATTGTCTTTCTGTCCTAATCTTTACCTACGGGTTCGCGCAGGACGAGTGCTGTATGTTTTGGCACACATCCAGAGGACAGATTTGCTTCTCAAGAAAATCTACAGTTTTGAGGAGGTTTCGAGGTTTCAGAAAATAATTACAAAAACGAGAGGGATTGGGGGTGTGATGAGGGTTTTATCGGTAGCGGAGAGATGGACAGGATCGAGTGGGAGTGGAATGAGTTTGACTGGGTTAGTGCTAATTTGTGACAGGCGGTCACAGTTTATTGGCTAATCTTGGCAAATGGCTGCGTAGATACACAAACCGATGGCTAAATGATGGAGTCTGTGTGTGTTCTTAAGACTAGAGCATGAGGGAAGGAACGCACTCACATCTGCCTGGTTCCAAAACCTGGTGAATGTCCTATCGTAAGCAGCATTTGGCAAGCTCCCGACGTGAAGACCATTGCAGAAAGTAGTAAACTTAATTATGTGGCCTACTAAGATACTTTCTTTGGCCAGCATGTATCCTTTACAGTGAAAGCAATCCCAGAATGCATTACAGCAAACTCCAAAGATCATGGATTAAGTAGAAAAAATGCTGATCAAGTAATATACTGTATAGCATATTTATAAAAGTACCCATACATTTTTCTATTTTAAAGCCAATATTTGTGTTTTGCATAGTTACCCTAGTAAAAATTATACCAAAATCTATTTAAAATACATGTATTTCACACTAAGTATACTTCAAAGACATATTTATTGACACATCACTTAAGACTTGCTGGTATAAAATTATAATTAAACATTATTCAGAGTATTTCTTTATTGCACAATGCACATTTGTTAATATTAAGCCTAAAGAGTATCTTAATATCACTATTAGTACGAATATGATCACTGCATAATATCATTCATTTAATGAGATATTTAAAGTGTCCCTAATGTATCCTTGCAATAGTTCCACTTTAGCACAATCAAATATTCTTTAGTGTATCTTTAGTTGAACCTCATTACTATAACCACACAATTAAAGTGCATCAAGTACAAAATTAGTTTAGCAGTTTAGCAGACTTTAAGTATACCAGTTTAGTATAAGCCTACCATAAGTACAATTGCATGGTATTTTATCTATCACATACTTGCAAATGCATTTGTAGTAAACTTAGCACAAAATAAAATATTTAGTATATCATAACATTTTTTAATATATGTTTTCACTAGGGTAGTTTTGCTTATTAGAGTACCACGCCATTAGCTTAGCAACATGCTAACGCCAACTCTATAGACCATTTCACAAGATGTAAACAACATTGGTCCAGAAGCACTTCCTGTTTCAGTTTTTTAACACTACATAAAAGCTGGGATAAAATACAACCAACAGAACATTTAAAACTGAATCAAAAAGTTAAACAAACATCTTTAAGATGTGTTCTTTACATGTGAAATAAAGAAAACAGTTACAAACTGAAACAGGAAGTGCTTCTGGACCAGTGTTGTTTACATCTTGTGAAATGGTCTATAGTGGATACACTTCAAAGATGTTACAAAATCTTTAAGCAGCTTGAATCCGATGCAAAATCCATACAGGGAAATGTTTCACCTCACATGTTCCTACTAAATTTCATATTAAACGAATTCCTGCAGAATTTCACCGTACAAAGGTAAATTTGACCACATATTTAAAGTAATTTCTGAAGGATCATGTGACACTGAAGAATGGAGTACTGATGCTGGAAATTCAGCTTTGATCACAGGAATAAATTATGTTTTTAAATATAAAAATAGTCATTTCAATTTGTAATAATTTCACAATATTAATTCAAAAGGCAGCCTTAGTGAGAGCATTATATACTTATTTTACGGACTCCAAACATTTGAATGGTAGTTCACATTATGATTTTTGTTTTTACAGCTTTCTGTTGGTCTGCATGGGGAACTTTTTCGAATCGGAATGTCTGGATTTTGCCAGCAAAAATTTCCCTGAGCAAGAGTAAATGTGACCGGACCTTTAGAAGACAGCCTATGTGGGGCATCTCACTAGAACAGGGTATATCTCTCTTGATCTGCCCTTTCTCAGTCCCATATGACATTTCACCTATATACCCTCAACTTTCTTTCTTCTCTTCTTAGTTTGCTCAAAGGGCGGCGTGCTGTATATTCCGTCGGTGAAATGCACTTGTGTCGTATGTTTTGGCCATATTGGCTCTCAGGGCGTAAGCTGTGTCTGAGTTTGAAATGAGATTGGACACACACACTTGGGGTTACACTGCTCCATTGGGATTTATAAGGTCCTCAAACATGCACACCTGAGTGAATGCATATGCAGAGTGTATGATAATGCCCCGCAAATGACAGTGTGGCGATAAGGCGCACTGTAACTCAGAGCCCTGAGCCAATTAAAACATTGTTAATTTATCCTGCTCTAGAGCACCGAGATTCTTCACCATGGCAACCGCAGGAATGCAGGGAGACCAGAATACGCAGCCACTCACCTCACAGGCTGTCCTGCAGTTACTGTAGTGTGTGTGTGCAGACGCAGTGAGATGCTGACAGTGGAAATGAAGATGAGTGACTGCTGGTATATTGTAAGGTCTTGTATTCTCACCAGTGATGCAGCTGTGGATAAGAAACCAGGCCAGGAAACCGATCAATATTTGAGGTGTTTATATTATCAGCACTGGCCAATGACTAACAGAAATGTTTGCTCTTTGTGTCTTTTCCAAAAACTACAACCGCCATGTCAAATGACATGGTGCATCCTAATTCACATACTTGTGCAGTATTCTTTGCCATTTTTTACTATTAATAGGATGACTTGTGTGTGAAAAGTGCATCTCAAATACCCAGATGAAGCCAGAGAAAAAAAATATTTGTATACTGAACTGTTGTAGCTTTCCTTACATAGCGGATATTATCAGATCCCAATACTGGATGACTAAATATATTTATAACAGTCATACACTACTGGACAGTAGTGGAGTACATCTTTGCACCACTAGTGGTACCAAGCAGAACTGCAGAAATAACTCTCCCTGTTTGTGGAAATTCAGATCTCACAAATGTTACTTCATATATATTAAATAGTCACTTTATGCAACAAAAAGTCATACTGTGAGACTTTTTGCAAATTGCAAATTGATATCGTACAATGTAACCTTATATCTCACAATGTGGCTTTTTTTTAACTTACTCTCACACTTCTTTTTTTTCCATTTTTACATGTTTTTAAAAATTTATATTTCAGCTTAAATCAACAATTTTATAGTCTCTAAATATTTGCAACATCAGCACTGGAAAAAAACATAAATCTTGTCCACAGAAGATTAGTCACTGCAGTGTATCACTGCATCAGTACCTCCAGTATGAGTTTCAGCATTCTGTCACATAATATTAATCTCCTTGTAGTTAACAAGGAAATTAGACTTATTTCATTTCTCTATTCACGGGTGATAAATGAAACTAATCATTTTGGTCTGTCATTAGCTCCCCCCAGCTGTGTGTATGTGTTTCTGTTAGACTTCCAGGGTAGTGGAACGACACTTCCTCTTTTCTCTAATTCATAAATAATCACTCTTTCAGTCTCGTATCTGTCCTCGTGGCTGCACAGCTGAATCTATGGCCACAGATACGGCTGGCCTCATGGGGAGGCCAAATTATAGACCGTCCTCCGAATGAAAGGCATGGTCTTGTGTGAAGCGTGTGAATCTTGTGAATAGCTCATGAATATTCAGGAAGAGTCACTCTATTTGCAGATATCAAAAGTAGCTTCACGCCAACTTTATTAAAATCAATTAGTTCCACCGTGATAGAGTATGATGCAGTGCTCCCTTCTAATCTCTCATTCCACACACAACCTCAGTGTCAATGTCATGAGATCAGTTTATTAGCGGTGCATGCTAAAGCTAACACAGTTACTTGAGGATAGTGACCTGAATTGTAATAAACTTTGGCAAGTAACTCATAACCATACTTACTTTTCTAGCAATCAGACACTCTGCATTGCAACTAAACTCAAAATGCATTTTTGTTGTTACGGTGACCATGAATTATGCTTGTAAACAGTGACAGTGACAAATATCACAGATTGAGACTACCACAACACAGGAAAGTCTTTTGACACAGTGTTATTTATTTATATTATTAAAATTATTACTAAAAACTTCCACCAAATCTTAATTAACTCACAAGTTTGAGCGTAGCGCTCACGGTTTTGTTCACATAGCACAGATTAACCAAACTTTTTGCAAAATTCAAGGGCAAGTCCTGAACATTTAAGGGAGTCAGTTTGGATACAGAACATATTTTGCTTTTGACAATTATATTCTGTTGTGAATGCAGTTGCAGAGGAGGAATGGCCTTTTAAAGTCATTAAACATTTTGCGATAGTCTTTTTTTCCCTCTATTGTGACGTATAATCTGATTAGCTTCTCAAACAAGAAAAATAATGTAGGGCGGGACTTGACTTTCTACATTTGGAATTGATTGAATGGTGGTGGCTAACTATTGCTTGATCTCATGTTAGTGACATGTTGCCCCGCACTGGCACCAGTACACGTCATTAGTATCCTAGTAACACCTAAGCAACGAAATAGCTTCTTTTTTTTAAGCATAGAATCACACCAATTACACCCTAGCAACTACATAGCAACTCTATACCACGTACATTTAGCAGCTATAGCTGCAAGTAATGTAATGTAAACATAGCCACAGAGACTTAGGGCTGGGCTTTTTTTTTTTTTTTTTTTTTTTGACTGGGTCTGAACAAAATCTCCCAAAACACATTAGAAACAGCAAAGCAATGCTCTACCAAAGGCCTATCTTAGCGGCTACTCTTATGCGAACAAACACCACTGACAGTTTCTTAATAGAAAACAGAGCTTTCTTTACTGTGAGACACCTGTAGGACCAAGTCCCAAGGAGAATTGGACATTGTGTGTGTGTGTGTGTACACTAGAGAACACACTGACCACTAGCTGCCCTGCAAACATCCGTATGGCCCCTTCTCCAGTAGAACAACACTCTGTTCCAATGTGTTCTTCTTTTTATCAGCTTCTGCCCTGTCCTCTCATCCCCCTCCATTCCTTGCTCTTCCTCTGCTCCTGTTAGCCTGAGCACAATTACCGCTGGAGCTACATCTACAGTTGCTTAACTAGCAGAGGGGGGTCAGGACCGCCGTGTGTGCGCGGCAGAGGTAATCTGAGTGAAAGAGGAGCGGGGATGTTTTCTCTGGTTCTCTCATTGTTGAGAAGCCGAATAAACCGAGAGCCTTCGATGAGCTGTCAGTGAATGTGACAAACTCTTGCTCTTTACTGGCTCTGAATGATTAACCACTCAGATCATTGTCCTCATACAACATCTAAACCAACCGACACACACATGCAGACACTAATCTTACCAGCTGCTCCCCTACACCTGCTTTTTGTGTGTATGTGTAAGAGATATTTGAGCCCCGGGTAACAACGACTGGGGGGGTTGGGGGGGTTGTAAGGTTACTCATCTTTAGTGTCCACATGAAAGAGAAAGAGGTGCATAGGGAAAGAAAGATGAAGTTTGCTTTCTTGTGACAAAAAAACGGAACTTTGTCAAATTAGCAGATCAATTATAGTTGTCTTTCTAACATGACCTGGACGTAATTGTGTGAAAGGTTTTTTTTTTTTCCTCATATAAAAATCACAATTGTTAGTAATAAAGTCACAATTACGTGTTATAAAATCAGAATTGACAATTGAGATATATAAAAATCACAATTGTTAGTTATAAAGTTGCAATTGGCCTTTTTATTTTTTATTCTGTGGCGGAAGCAAGCTTCCATTGATAATTAAAATGGGAGCAAATAACATTATAAACTATTTTGTATAAATAATTTCAAAACAAAGCACTAAAAACTAAAATCAATCATTTTTAAATGCTACAGGTGAATTTAGCCACCACAAAAATATACAATTAAAATCAACAAATTATTTAATAATAATAATAATAAAACTTATATTAATTTTGAGATCTGCTAAGGAATACATTTAACAGTGATCAGTCATTATGAATTATGAAATAAAGCTGAAATAAAATAAATGTTAGATCAAAACCCTAAACTTAAAAGAAAATTATAAATGTAAATTAACGTTACATTAATGTTGATGTTAAAATAGAGGGAATTGCCAAGTACAATACCAATAAACGAAAAAAATATGCTGGCCAATATGGTACAATATTGTGTATCCCTGTTCATCAGACAGCAATTTGTGGATTTTAAAACTCTGTTTACAAAGAGAACTGCCATTAAAACGCCTACAAATATTTCAAAGTCTGCAACGCAACAGAATACAGGTTCCTTGAGACGATCGTGGCACAAAATGCTGAAAAAAATGACCAAAATGCCCATCCCTAATTGGAAATGGTGGTAAACACAACACAGCTCACAGACTGTTGAGACAAACACGGCAAAATCCCCTCCCTCTGCCCATGGTGATGTCAACGATCACAACCACATTCTCTCCTGTACACCTGCACATGGCCGACCACAAACACAAACAGGCATCAAACATTCCCACCCAGTGTGTGCTGAGGGAGGGTCTTTCAGTAATACAGAATAATTTAGCTCAGCTTTTGGGGCTCCTTTAGGTCACAGAGATGAATGGACTGATAAAACAGGCCGTCCCAGTCGAGATGCTCCCTTAGGCGGAGCAGAGGCTAGACTATGCACATACAGCTAAGGACACAGAGAGCCATATTTTACACAAATTTGAGTTAGGCTAAATGAGTTTGCTATGTGAATTGAAAAATCTAATTGAACAGGGAATCTGTATTAACTCAGAATGTGCCTCTAAATTGAAAATATTTTCAATTAAAATTGTTTGAATATGTTCTTTTAAAACTCATAGGGCTCACTGTGTTTGATGTTTTTATGTTGTCAATGTCTAGAGATTTCCACAATCGTGTCCTACCCCACCCCACAAAATAAACGAAGCTTTATGACAAAATAAGCAGAAGAGAGAACAGCGTTCTTCTGCAACAGTTACTCTGTGTGTTTGGAGAGAGAGAGAGAGAGAGAGAGAGAGAGAGAAAGGGAGGAAAGAGAGGAACGTTAGGGGATATTAATAGTGTCCACAGACGCTGGTGTCAACTGCATGTGATGGCTGTGTGACTGTTTCCTCAAGCCACCTTTTTCTCTCTCTCGCTCAAAATCATTTCTTCTTTCTCCCTCTCCTGAAATCCCCTCTGCTTTCTCTTGCTCCATCTCGTTAAATGGAAAAAGTCGACACTTGATAAAATTTGTCGATAAATGGCATTTCCATCAGCTATCGGTAACCGTTTTGAAGCACTAAACCTTTTTTTTCACTGAAAAAAAAATCCTCGGATGGAAAACTGGCTATTGTCATGTATTGTCATGTTCTGATATAAAAAAAAATCCTTCCATCTTTCATTCTTCTCCTCTCACGCCTTCATCCCTAAGCGATTTCATCCCATCATTCTCGCTTAACTCTGCAGCTATAGGTCATTTAAGGTGAGTTAGTTGAGGACCCATTTCCATATGTGGATGATGTCTGCTGTATTCACACTATTTTAAGCCAACTGTTTTGATGAGTAATACTGTAAGTGATGCATCTGAGAGAAAACAATGTCAGTCATAGCGGCAGACTGATCATTGTCTTCATACCGAACTTATGATCTGTCCACTCTAGCGTCAAACTACTACTACACACAAGCAAAGCAATGAGGTACATAACAGAATGCAATACTGTAAATATCACTTAAAATAAGTGTGAAATCAGACATTTTACAAACGTTAAAGGAATGGTTCATACAAGATTTAAATTGTATCATTATTTACTCACCCTCGTGTTGTTCCAAACCCTTTGCTGTTGCTTTTTTCCCTATGGACACAAAAGTAGAACTTTTGAACTTTTGGAGCAGCTCTTCCAAAAGCACAACAGTCATAGTCGCTAGGATCCGCGAAGCACCAAAAAAGGACCAAAAACACACCAAAAAGTCGCCATAAAAAGTAACGTCAGTGTCATTTTAGAATACAAGTTTAAAAAAGTTTAAGTTTTAGTCATTTTGTTATGTGCTTTGCATGTGCGAAGTTTAAGTTTTAGGGCTGTCAAACGATTAATCGCATCCAAAATAAAAGTTTGTGTTTACATATATGTGGGTGCAGTTTGTATACTTATTTTATATATATATATATATATATAAACACACGTGCATGTATATTTAAGAAAAAAATTATTTATAAAATATTTATATATAATATAAATTATATATAAATCTATATACAATATATACATGAAAATATTTCTTAAATATATACAAGCATGTGTGTGTATTTATATATATATATATATATATATATATAAAATAATTATACACAGTGCACCCACGTATATTATGTAAACACAAACTTTTATTTTGGATGTGATTAATCGTTTGACAGCCCTATTAAGTTTTGGTCCTTTTAATACTACAACTTATTACAGTTAGTTGCCAAGGCAAGGCAAATACTTTTTGAGTTACGTTTTTCCAAATTTTATGTTTTTTCTTTAATATTTATCATTTATTTTATTTCAGTTACTGAAAACTATTAACAGCTCAATTTTTGTTAAAAAAAATAACAACACTGGTCCATGTTAATTAATCACTATTGTTAATCACTAGAATTTCACTAGACACTTCTAAATTAGTTTCTCATTGAAAAACGTGACAGCATGTGGTTTGGAACAACATGAAGGTGACTAAATAATGATTCGGGGGTAAATTATTCCTTAGAATTCAATCAAGAGAACAATCAAGACACCAGGTGACCTTTGCCAAGTTCCATTTAATCGAAATTTGTATTACAGGTATAAGATTCTCCAATTCTCATATCTGATATAAAAACCACCAGGCAATGGCCATGATATATATACACATCATGATAGTATGATGATAGACAAGATCCCCTTCACACAGATGCTCTTGAGTGTGAGTCTGGCTTTACAGCTTAGTTTTAAGCTGAGCTCACCAACAGGTCAGAGTGTCTGGATCTTCGATCAGGATCTTGTGTTACCTGTGCATATTAGTACACAGTCTCTGCACTGCTAAACGAATGGTGAGGGAATAACTTTGAGTGAACTGAAAGGGAGGAATGTCTCAAAGAAAGCAGAATACACACATACCCAAAGCAAAGAGAGTGAGCGAAAATAGTATTTGAATAGGACAAATCTGGGGCAGCCACTTCATTATGAGGGTACACGGAGCGCATCCATCTTAACTTTTCCATCATACCACTTTCCCTTCCTTGCAGTGAAATGTTCATAAGATGAATCTTCAGCTGGGCTCCTGATTATTCCATTTGTTCTGTTGAGAGCTGACCTGTTCACCTCTCCTCTGCCTCTCTATCTCTCCCTATTGCTCTCATACAAACACACACTTCTAACTAGCCTTTTCACCAATAATACCACACACTGATATCGTCTCACTAAGCTACACAGGTGAACTAAATCGGCAGGTGTGTTTAGGTTTAGTCAATTATTATTTAAAAAAAAAGAAAGGAAACAGCTTGGAAACCCGAACTCTTCTGCTCAGAAAAAGACATGATTAATCAATTGAGAAAGACAACATTCTTAAAATCATGCATTTTTTTCTCTCTAAAACAGGTCTCAATACATATACTAAATGCTGTAAAGATTATTCATTTTGTCTGACTAAATGCTTTTCATAATGATAAAATGCAAAAAAGGATAAATGCACGAATGCACAAATTTGGCCATTCAAAAGGATGCTGTTTTCTAAACTGATCCATACATTAGCATGAGGCGTATAACACTTTTATGAGTTCATATGAATTCAAACAATTTGACTGAAAAAAAAACAAGCATGAAGGTTCACCATAAGCGGGTGAGATTCATAAGAATGCCCACCAACTCACCAAAATGTAAAATAGTTCTAATTAACCCCAAACAGAAACATATGGGTCAATGATAATGGTGATGAAAAGCGAAAAACATTTATACTGATTTCTACCAATTGTTTGATCTACTAATTTAAAAAAATGTCAAATACTGTCGCCATCAAGTGAAATACTTTCATTGCACTTTGAATACACTTGAGTTTACTCAATGGATACTCTACTCAAAATATTAAGGGAACACAAATGTCAAGTAACCTACTGCATAATCAAGAGGTTTACTCAGGACTACTTGACCTAAACAATATGTGCCTTCACATAAAAAGCTAAAATATGTTAGATTTTGTTAAAGCTTTTTAACACTTATCAAACCTCTTCAAGATCAAAAGTTTTCCTCTCTCCGTTGTCTGGTTTTCTTGTCACATGACAACAAAATGTCTTCTTCCATGCTGATTATACACTATACACTGACTTTTCAAAACCATATTTTTTCATTAGCCAACTACTAATATATACAAAATAATAAAAAAAAAAAAAATATATATATATATATATATATATATATATATATATATATATATATATATATATATATATATTCTTTTCTCTATTTTCTTTTTTTTTAGATTCGTCAGCTAAAATATCTTTTTTTTTTTTTTTAGCTGTAAATTTCATTAATATTCTGAATATTCTGATAGGTAAATTGGTGTTGATTGTTTGATAGTGACTGAACAGCTTCCGGACAATCGGGTGACGGAGCTGCCACCGTTCCCGTGGATACCGAGAGGAGTGACGAACAAGTGGTTACCGGAGACCCGTGAGTGACAAGAACTCCATTACGGATACAACCGAGAACAAGATTCACCGGTAAACATGTGCGCCATTGTGCGTCTGGCGCAGGATTTGCATAGGCAAATGTCGCGCACTATTGCGCGTTTCATAAGCATACGGGGAAGAGAGCACCCATACTGACCGTTGCCTTGATGGGGACGTACAGGACCGGTCTGTCCGCTGCCCCGTTCTCGCTCGGCTCGCCGTCAGTATTGCCCACCTGGAAACCTTTGGATTTCACCCAGAACTTAAATTTGGCGTTGATGTGGTTGCTCTCGATATAGACGCCCTCCAAGTCGTCGCTCTGTAAGAGGGTCTGCAGAATTTTGGTGTATTTTCGCCGGGTGACGGTCTTTGTTTTGCCGGAGTCTCCGTAAGTGCGAAGGCACCACTCCTGAAAATCACCAAACATCTCCGCCTCGGACACCGCGGGGCTTCGGCTCCTTCTCGTTAAATCCATACGTTTTTTGCCTGACATGGCTTTCTCGGTCCTCCTCCGGAACGAAAGAGGCTTCTTCGTAAAAAAAATGTTAAATATTTAGGCTAGATATAGCTCCTATTTTACCGCTAATACAAATGAAAATATTCTTCAAATTGCGGTTTGTTTGTCTAACCTCGCACCTGTTAACGGAGCCGTCTCTTCTGTCCCACAGGGTGGCAAACAAATGACAGTCCCGCGTCTCCTGTTGAGGAACTGAAAGAGGGGCCGTCCTACAAACGGCTTTCGCCCACCTGTAAGCTGAGGCCAATTAAAACAAACAGTCTTTCGCCTAAATACCCTAAATACGACGATTAGGCTGGGTTAATACACGCAGGAGTCCAAGTGGTCCTCTCAGTGTTCGTTGAAGCTCGGCTCAGTGAATGAACTGCTGCTCCACCTGAAATCGCTCCCACCACCTGTTAGAATGAGCTCGATCCTCGACGCTCCCCGCGCCTCTTCACGCGGAGGACGGGATTACAGGTGCGTGTAATGTGAGGTATATGAGGAATACCAACTGACACACGAGGCGGTGGGATGGATCGCTTTGAGCGGCGTCCCATGCGCTGTGGGACAGTCCAGATCCAGGAAGTGCAAGCGTTCAGATATCCCAAAGCAAGCAACACAAAGCAGACGAGTGTACCGAAAAAAAATCGACTAGGATGTTATTGCGTTTAAATGTTATTGGTTTATAATATATATATATATATTTTTTTTTTTTTTTGTAATTTATAAACTAGTCCTTCTGTATCCAAACAAACCAAATTTAAGGAGCATTAACAATTAAATTACATTTGCTGAAATGTTTTGAATTGTATATGTGTGTCTATAATAGCCTACAGCATATCTCATGAATTCCATCACCACTGCAGCAAATCACTTGCATCCAGTCATAGATTAATGAAAATTAGGCTTAGTTCCCCTTTAATTAGGCTAGAAAATTAGGCTTAGCCCCCCCCCCCCCCCCAAAAAAAAAAAGATAAATTATTCACCCTTGTGTGTGTGAATACATAAACATGCAATGTAAATAAAAATATAAGATAAAAATGTAACATATACACACACACACACACACTTACCTAAAGGATTATTAGGAACATCATACTAATATGGTGTTTGACCCCCTTTCGCCTTCAGAACTGCCTTAAATCTATGTGGCATTGATTCAACAAGGTGCTGAAAGCATTCTTTAGAAATGTTGGCCCATATTGATAGAAAAGCATCTTGCAGTTGATGGAGATTTGTGGGATGCACATCCAGGGAACGAAGCTCCCGTTCCATCACATCCCAAAGATCCTCTATTGGGTTGAGATCTGGTAACTGTGGGGGCCATTTTAGTACAGTGAACTCATTGTCATGTTCAAGAGACCAATTTGAAATGATTCGAGCTTTATGACATGGTGCATTATCCTGCTGGAGGTAGCCATCAGAGGGTGGGTACATGGTGCCCACAAAGGGATGGGCATGGTCAGAAACAATACTCAGGTTGGCCGTGTCATTTAAATGATGCCCAACTGGCACTAAGGGGCCTAAAGTGTGCCAAGAAAACATCCCCCACACCATTACACCACCACCACCAACCTGCACAGTGGTAACAAGGCATGATGGATCCATGTTCTCATTCTGTTTATGCCCAATTCTCACTCTACCATCTGAATGTCTCAACAGAAATTGAGACTCATCAGACCAGGCAACATTTTTCCAGTCTTCAACTGTCCAATGTTGGTGAGCTCTTGCAAAGTGTAGCCTCTTTTTCCTATTTGGAGATGAGTGGTACCCGGTGGGGTCTTCTGCTGTTGTAGCACATCTGCCTCAAGGTTGTGCATGTTGTGTCTTCACAAATGCTTTGGAAATTGATACTGTATGCATACTGGATGTTTTTCCCTTTTCACACCATTCTTTGTAAACTCTAGAAATGGTTGTGCGTGAAAATCCCAGTAACTGAGCAGATTGTGAAATACTCAGACCAGCCCGCCTGTCACTAACAACCATGCCATGCTCAAAATTGCTTAAATCACCTTTCTTTCACATTCTGACATTCAGTTTGGAGTTCAGGAGATTGTCTTGACCAGGACCGCACTCCTAAATGCATTGAATCAACTGCCATGTGATTGGGTGATTAGATAATTGCATTAATGAGAAATTGAACAGGTGTTCCTAATAATCCTTTAGGTGACACACACACACACTTATATTATATATACTGTATATATAATGGATGTAACAGAGTCCAGCTAAGAAACCTCACTCCCCTGATCTCAAGAGGTACTCTAGCGACTGACAATAGCAACTGCTGGACCTGGAGACTCAGGTCAGAAGCCTGCACAGAGTGGCTCGAAGAGGACCTGAAGGGTTACATTGGTGCTCTGACCCGGATGGGAGTGAGTGTAACGGAGGCCAGTTGTGCATGTAAACCTCACTCCCTTGATCTAAAGAGGTGCTCTAACGACTGACGCTTGTGACTGCAGTCTTTAGAGTGACCGCCTCCCACCCCTTAGTACCGGGTTAGAAGGCCGCACAGAAATGTGGAAAGTAGGAATATACCTATACGAACAAAAACTATGAGACCTTCACTAGCGTGAACAGGGCTTTACACAGAATGTGCTTCATTATTTTAAAAACCAAACAATTCCACTGAAGGTTGACTAAAGGAGATTTCAGTAAGAGATCGGTATTGTAGTGTTGTCCTTTATGTATTTAAAACTCATTCATTTGCATGTTGCTAACAACAATAAGGTCATGGGTTCGGTTCTCAATGAATGCATGTGCTGACAAAATGTAGGCTATACCTACATAAAATGGAAGCATTAAGTCTGTGAACAGTGTTTTGATGAACAGATGTTGTTAACTTTATTTTAGATAGATGTGTCAGGAAAAAGTTTATTTTCATTGATCATGAGAGTTTGCTCTTTCATATCTTAGGAGACTTAATTGAGTTCTTTAAGTATCAAAATTGTCTCAGATGTCTGTCTTAAAAAGCCTACAAGAAAAAAAGACAATCGTAGAAATACGATTTCTACTTACTGGATAACAGCTTAAATAGTGTTAGTAGAATGTGATGAGAAATGTTCATCGCAGACCTTGAACAACCCTTTCCCAAAAGAAAAATAATAGAAACTCGAGAGACAAAAAAAGGCTCCATTTGCACTCTGAACTACTGAAAGATGTGCTTTATGATTTTTTCATAGACACACACACACAAAAAAAAGTCTACTAACACATTTTAAGTTAATGACTTGGAAAAAGTATTTTCCAAAATATTATGTAAAATATAAGAATAATTTAAATGAATTAATCTTTAACATAGCCTCATGAGCAGCACTCCAACATGTTGAGCCATTGTGCTTCAGGCAACCCCAGTTCGAGTTCTGGCTCACAAACCTTTTCCGATCTCGTCCCCCTCTTTAAAAGGCATCTTAAGACACTGTTATTTAGACAAGCATTTAGTTAACTAGGTTTTATTTTGGGGTTTTTAAATGTTTTTAAATGTTGTAATTTTACTGATTGTATACAGTTTTATTTTGTGGTTGCACCGTAAAGCACTTTGTGATTTTTATCTGTGAAAAGTGCTCTATAAATAAACTTTACTTACTTACTCTCCCACTACACTTCCTGCTACTCTAACCTATCCTATCGCAATAAAGGCAAATAAATAAAAAGGCAAAAAAAAAATCTTTGAAAAATATATATTAATCTTTAAATAATCAACCAACCAATACTCATCAAAGCGATTAACGAAATAATTACCACTGCAGATAATGAAATTATGTGGGCGATCGAGGAGACCTTGAGTGAACAGTGAGCATGGACATTCTGTGCTGGGCTGAGTGCGTTTGTGTGACTCCAAGTGCAATGTCTGATTCAGACACAACATACAGAGATACACATTCAGTGTGCTGCAAGTACGAACAAATGTGTATCATGGAGCTTTCAAAAGATTTTTTTGACATTTCTGGACAGCTCTGCTCCATTGAATTAAGTTTTGTGACTATTTGTCCATGTCAAAACATCTCATCGTCTCAACGAACAAAACATCTCATCGTCATTCTGCACACATCACAGATTTTTGTCCAATGAAATGCCCTCATGAATGTCAGTCTGATTTTAAAGGTTTGTTAGTCATGTGTAGCTAAAGTATGCGTTTTTGTTGTTGTTTTTTATTTATTTATGAAAAACAAAGGAGGAGTAACACCAGTTTAGGACTTGGAAACTGGTAATCAATGCAAAAGTTCGGGTGGGCACAGGGAAACGAAGCACTAGAACGAGCTGTATCGAAATAGCCTTTTGCTTTGGGAAGTGAAAGTGGGTTTCAAAACCCTGCTGACTACCTCCCTGCCTCTTTTTCCCCTTTTCAGCTGTGACCCAAGAGAGAAGCGAGCATCTGCTTCCAGAGAAAAGTGGTCAGTCATCTGTGGTTAGCCCACTGAAGTCTCTTCTCTGAAATGTTTGTCACTCTGTCTGTCGAAATCACAACTGCTGGTTGGGCCGCACCATGTTCCATTAGACCTCTCAGATGCTTATGTTGTCTTCTGGAACTGTTTGGATTGTTAGTACTGTGTAGTCAGTGAGGCATGCTTTAAACGTCCCATACCCTCATTGAAATAAAAGAATACTGTATGTTCATATTTCCCTAACATTCTGAAACTGAATTATACAGACGTATAGTGTGTTGACTTTCTGTTATCCTTCTTTCTCCCTTGTTCAGTCTAGATGTCTAGCTCCACTTGGGACTGGTGACATGTGCATGTGTGTAAGGCTCTGCTCTATACAGGACTGTGTGTAAGTTATGTCTATCTGTTGCTATGACGGCAGTCATCAGCAGAGGCTGTGAGTGGGTGTAGGGTACAGTGTGCTGCTTATCCCTGCTGACTTACTTGTGCATGGGTTTGTGCAATCTGGACTGCTTCCATTACTGCAAATGAGAAATTTTTTACACTGATTCTGTTTTATATCGATTCTGAAAAAACAACAACAAATGAGTTCAATTTCAAATTTAATTGAACAAATCAATTCATATGCAAACTTGCACTATATGAAATTTGCCATCTTCAATTATTTATTTCGTATTTTGATTATTTAGATTTATATATGTTTGTAAATGTTTTCTTAATGAATTATATGCATCATATTTAAAGGGATACTCCACTTTTTTTTGGAAATAAGCTCATTTTACAACTCCACCAGAGTTAAACAGTTGAGTTTTACCGTTTTCGAATGTATTCAGCTGATTTTCTGATATTTAGAAGAATATCATTAACCAGACAGTTTCTGGTCTCATTGACTTCCATAGTATATTTTTTTCCTACTATGGATGTCAACGAGACCAGAAACTGTCTGGTTACTGATATTCTTCTAAATATCAGAAAATCAGCTGAATGGATTCAAAAACGGTAAAACTCAACTGTTTAACTCTGGGGGAGTTGTAAAATGAGTATCCCATTAAACAAACTCATACATTTTGCGTAAAGCAAACTGCAAAACCTGAGCGATTGCACCTGAACTTTACATTTGTTGTCACATAAGTTAATTCCGCCATGTTTCATGTCTGCACACCCCTTCCCAACATGTTTTTTAAAAGTCCAATATAAAATTAAAGGATGAAAATAAAATACAAAATAATGAAATCTATTTCTTACTTTTAAAGGGTTAGTTCACCCAAAAATGAAAATTCCATCATTAATTACTCGCCGAGTCACCCTCATTTTGTCCCATAACCGAAAGACATCTTCGGAGCTCATATAAAGATCTTTTTGATTAAATTTGAACCATCAAATCACTGAACCATCTTTGAAGTTTTAGAAGGGAACTTTCACAGCAAACGTTCCAGTGTCCGTCCGGTTGCGTTCCAGCTGCCTTTTGCACAAACAGATCTCTTGCCGCATCTTTCACAGGAAGCAGAACAGGGGGAACTCGAGACATGTCTGTCTTGATCAATATCTTATGGTGTCATCACATGGGCTTAGTGTGGCTGAGAATAGGTTGTGTGTCAGGGAAACAGTTGAAAATGAAAGTACTGAAATTGAGAGTGACAGATGTAGTGTGAGAATAAGGTATAACAAGACTATATTGTGCAAAGCAATCTATCTTTTCACATCAAGGAAAGACATCTGATATCATATTTTTTCCTTGATTATGTAGAGGTTTGGATATGGTATATTGTTTATACCCTGACCTGTGTTCTGCATGAATGCTATCACAAACACAGATGAACCGTTTTCAATGCCGATTCATTGTTTGTCTGTTTTGCGGTGTCCCAGTGGCAGAAACTAGGGCAGCACTGGTCTCTTGAAACACTGTGGAGCCAAACACCCATCAATCCCCATGCACTGCACCTCATTACCGGGCTGTCCTAAGACTGTACACGACCATAATAGCTGTTTAACGATCCTCTATCCATCTTCCATAATCAAAATGGTGCCTGGAGATACCAAAGACCATGCACTTCAAATGTATGTCATGATGCTCATATGGTCTAAGAGAAAAATAATAATAATCAAGACACTAAGCATGACACACCTCTAAGCATTAGATAAGATTTCCTGACTTCTGAAATATCCATAGCCTTTGTCTTTTTAACCCAACAGGTAGCCCTTTCAGGTAAAAAGAAATGTGCTCAAAAACAGCAGGAATGGGTGGGAAAAAAATAACATTTCTTTTAAGATGTGTTCTTCAAAGTTAAGCAATAGCTAAAAGCTTTATCATATAAACAAACAAAAAAAGCAACACTGGAAAAAAAATAGCGAGACAGCGCAATGCTAAAAAATTCCATCTGATATTTGTACTTGTAGACCAACTATTTAATAGCACAGACTGAATGTTCATATCCTGTGTGAAAAGATCCCTTACTGCCATTCTAAATTGTATCAATAGTAACGCCAGACCCATATAGTATTAGTGACCTATGAATAATGTTAACTGCAGTGTTAGCATCTATGCTAGCAATGTGCTTGATTGAGTCTGAGAACTTGTGCGACTCTGTAACTGAGTTTGTTTGGTCTTTAAATATTTGCTCTCAATTTTAGAGCACAGTACACTTACCTAAAGGATTATTAGGAACACCATATACTGCGTTTGACCCCCTTTCGCCTTCAGAACTGCCTCAATTCTACATGGCATTGATTCAACAAGGTGCTGAAAGCATTCTTTAGAAATGTTGGCCAATATTGATAGCATCTTGCAGTTGATGGAGATTTGTGGGATTCCACCACATCCCAAAGATTCTCTATTGGGTTGAGATCTGGTGACTGTGGGGGCCATTTTAGTGCAGTGAACTCATTGTCATGTTCAAGAAACCAATTTGAAATGATTCGAGCTTTGTGATATGGTGCATTATCCTGCTGGACGTAGCAATTAGAGGATCACCAAATTGTGACTCTACCATCTGAATATCTGTATCAAGACTCATCAGACCAGCCAACATTTTTCCAGTCTTCAACTGTCCAATTTTAGTGAGCTCTTGGAAATTGTAGCCTCTTTTTCCTATTTGTAGTGGACATGAGTTGTACCCGGTGGAGTCTTCTGCTGTTGTATCCCATCCGCCTCAAGGGATACAACAGCAGAAGATTTTGTCCCATACAGGACTGTGTGTAATATAGCGCGTGTAATATATCCTGTATAGCGCCATTTGTCCCATCCGCCTCAAGGTTGTGTTTGTTGTGGCTTCACAAATAGTTTGTTGCATACCTCGGTGGTAACGAGTGCGGTTATTTCAGTCAAAGTTGCTCTTATATCAGCTTGAATCAGTCGGCCCATTCTCAAGGCATTTTCGCCCACAGGATTGCTGCATACTGGATGTTTTCCCTTTTCACACCATTCTTTGTAAACCCTAGAAATGGTTGTGCGTGAAAATGCTAGTGTCACGGCGCGGGTGCAGGCTGAAGAAACAAGGAGTCCGGGGTATCGGTAAAGATGAGTTTTTAATATATATCAAACAGGCAGGAAGACAGGAACACAGGCGCCACACGGGCTAACAACAAACATCGACCGACAAAGATTGAATGGGACAGAGGGAACTAAATACATGGAAGAATCAAACATAATGAGGTGCAAACAGGTGAAACAGATGAAACAGGACGCTGAACGGGAGGCTGATGAGGGAGTGAGTTCAGGTGTGCAGACGAGAGGATCATGGGAAGTGTAGTGCTGAAGACAAGACAGACTGGTGCAGACGAGGACTGTGACAGCTAGTAACTGAGCAGATTGTGAAATACTCTGGCCCGTCTGGCACCAACAACCATGCCATGCTCAAAATTGCTTAAATCACCTTTCTTTCCCATTCTGACATTCAGTTTGGAGTTCAGGAGATTGTCTTGACCAGGACTACACCCCTAAATGCATTGAACTGCCATGTGATTGGTTGATTAGATAATTGCATTAATGAGAAATTGAACAGGTCTTCATAATAATCCTTTAGGTGAGTGTTTATGTTTCATGTTGTACACATTTTCTGCCCTATTCAAGACGATGTTAATGAGAAAATCGTGACGTCTAACTTAAAGGAGTAGTTCACTTTAAAAAAAAACATTTGCTGATAATTTACTTACCCCCATGTCATCCAAGAAGATATCCATGTCATTCTTTCTTCAGTTGAAAAGAAATTAAGGTTTTTGATGAAAACATTCCAGGATTTCTCTCCATATAATGCACTTTACTGGGCACCAAACGGTTCAAGGTCCAAAAGACAGTTTCAGTGCAAACTGTTCAAAGGGCTTTAAACGATTCCAGACGATGAATAAGGGTCTTATCAAGCGAAACGATCGCTCATTTAAAAAAAAAGACAAAGTTTAAGTTTTCTAAGCTCAAATGTACGCCTTGCTCTGTTCTGTGACTTTCTTGTTCAAAGTCGTTTATCAAAATGAACAAATCTTTTTTCATGTCATTTGGTTCATTCAACGAACTATTGAATCAAAATGATTTGTTCATTTTGATGAACGAGTTCGGACAGGAGCGTCACGAACGCGCATCACAGAACAGAGCAAGGCAACCATTTCTCAAATTTCGTTCAACTTCCAGTCCTTGATTCTGATTAGTCAATGTTTTTTTCACTACACAACACCCCTAGCAACCACTCTTAGCAACTTACAGGCCTGCTCACATATTGCGTCTTTTGCACGTTCAAGTTTGTTATTTCAAATGTAGGTGTGCGGTATGAGTTTTTGCTCATTTTTTCCAAGAGCATCCGTGCCACATTGAGATAAAAATATCTTTTCAGAATACTGCAACTAAGCGCACCGTAGGTCAAGTGACAAGAACCAACCAGAGCGCAACTGGCCTAGCGCTTTGAAAACAGGAGAACGCGGCACGCCCAACATTCTCTACGCGTTTTTAGTTGCTATATGTGAATGGCGCCATAGGTGTGAATTCTCTGCTGAAACATTTTTTGTTATGCTGGTTAAAAGTCTCCTCATATCCTGAAAGTTACTTGTGACTAGTGACAAAAGCCACACTATGCAGGATTTCCGTTTTTGTCAAACTGTGACCCCTAGAGTCGCTGTGGAGTACTTGTACTGTCGTAAATAGCACTCACTCAAGGCCTGATCCCCTCCACCTGTATACCGGTACCTACCTGTTCAGTAGGACGGATGCTGTAACGAGTGGAAATAAGGTGTGGCCCCTTTAAGAGCTGCGTCCTGTTGAACTGTCAGTAGCCTGTATTGTATGCGCCTCGAACACCACATGTATACGGCGCTGGGTTGTTTCTGTTTGATGCTCATTTTATCAGATCTTTCTTGCCGTAAAGCAATTCGTTACATCGCGAGACCTGATATCATGTAACACTTCCTGATGCTGCGGCCGGCGATATAGCAGTAGATATGGCATTTTCCTTCAGGTCAGTCCTATATTCATAATAAAAAAAAAAATGTTTGAATGTCTGCAGCGATTTCTTTTACGGTAAGGGGGTTTCTCTTGCCCTGATGGTAGAGATACACTTTTGCGACGCGACTGTCGCGTGGTGTCGCGATCTCCCCCACCCCCTCCCCCTCATTTTATCATATCATGTCAAATATTACTACCATATGCTACAACTAACCAAACAACCATACAACCAGCATGGTAAGATGTTATTTTCTTCTGTGGTGGATATTTTAGTGCCCTCTCAATTTATCAATTTATTATTATTATTATTATTATTATTATTTTCATTTAACTTAGGCCTACAGTTAAATTAAATTATTTTTAATTGACTTACAGCCATCCTGGGTACATTGTTATGGTTTGCAATATTTTGTTTATGATTTCAATTGAGATGATCAAGATAATAACTTATGGTGTGTGTGTATATACATAGCATGAATGGGATCAAACTTGTTAGCTCATTTCAGTATAACATGTCAGATGAAGATGTAGATTTCAGATCCATTTATGGAAACACCCACTCTGAAACATCCATAAATATTATAAACTAATGAACGCATCTCTTTTTTTTTTTGGATCACCCACAATTAAAGTCTTCAGTTTTCCTTAACACACTTGGTCAGTTTATCAGTCCCTTTTTAAATTTGTCTGAACTTTTTCCTTTACCTGCCTTCAGCTTGTGTCATGAGGTCAACTGAGCATGACCGGTCCTTACAACTGCCTGTGGGTGTTTACAGACAATATACAAGGATCGTGTTAGATGGAGGAATCAGTCGTTCAATGACTCTCTTTTGTTTGGGCTTTGGGTTGACTCTCCTCCCCTCCTTTTCTGTCCCTGTACTTTTTGAGGAGAGACAGAAATCTACTGCAATTGTCTGCAGCTTACAAACTATTTTCTCTTTCCCCAGCTCAAACTATTTCTTTCTTTTTACTTCTTTTCTGTGTAGGCGTAGGTTAGTCTGTGCAGGTCATGACAAAGGAAGACATGTTTTTTTAGTCTCATTTGAGGTGCTACAGCACTGCTGGTAGCAGCGATGCCTTTGGCCTCAACTCACCTCATGACCCTTTTCTCACAACTTAAATTAGCTTCTCCTCTCTTTCTCTCACCACCCTCTACCATGTTCACATCCTTTACTTCAGCTCTATCTTTTGTAATTTACCCTTCATTTGCTTCACCCTGATTTGGAATTTCTTTCTTGTCTGGGTTTTTTTTTTTTTTTTTTTCAGCTAGTCACTTTTCTAATGAGACCCATAGTTCTAAACGAACATTATAGCCAATGCTGACCTCTAGTGTCCAATGCACCTAACTGCAGTTAATCAGATTCAGGATTGAAATTGAACAAGGAACACACAACATAACAAAATTTATCGTATTGTTGTTATGCATACTTGCATTCATCATGTTAAAATAATTTTATAATAATTCATCATATGTAAAATGTACATGTATATACATTCTAGACCCTGGTTTAGTATACAAATTGGCTAATATAATATGATGCAAGCATATACATCATTTATAATATAATATTATATGTAAAATGTATATGTATTTACATTCTAGACCTCGATTTGGTATACAAATTATAGGCTAATGTAATATGATACAAGCATATACATCATTTAATATAATATTATTTGTAAAATGTATACATATTTAGATTCTAGACCTTGATTTAGTATACAAACAAATTATAGGCTAATATAATATGATACAAGCATATACATATACATATATATAATTGTATATGTAAAATGTATAGGCCTATGTATTTACATTCTAGACCTTGATTTACACACAATATAATATGATAAACGCATAATCTATACATCAATCACCTTCATGGAGGAGTTATGACACATTTTTGCTTTATTTAGGTCTTGGTTTTATTTTCAATGACTTTTAATTTCTTTCTCTGTGTTCCCGCTCTTCATTTGTTGCCGTAGTTACTAAGTATGTTACTAATTGGACCACCTGTTTTGTGGTCTTAAACGTCTCTTAAAGGATTAGTTAACTTTTAAAAAAATCTTTTGCTGATAATTTACTCACCCCCATGTCATCCAAGATGTCCATGTCTTTCTTTCTTCAGTCGAAAAGAAATTAATGTTTTTGATGAAAACATTACAGGATTTTTCTCCATTTAATGGACTTCAACCCCAACCATTTCAAGGTCCAAATGACCGTTTCATTGCAGATTCAAAAGGATTTAAACGACACCAGAGAGGATGAAGGGTCTTATCTAGCAAAACGATCGGTCATTTAAAAAAATAAATAAAAAAACTTTTTAAGTTTTATAAGCACAAACGCTCGACTTGCACTCTTCTGTGATGACTATCCTGTTCGAACTCGTTCATCAAAATGAACGAATCTTTTTTCAAGCCATTTCGTTCGTTGAATGAACCTAAATGACTCGAAAAAAAGATTTTGATGAATGAGTTCGAACAGGATAGTCACGAACGCGCATCACAGAACAGAGCAAGGCGAGCGTTTGTGCTTATACATTATTTTATTTTATAAAAAAGTGGTAAAACTATACCACTTTTTCCCTGTCATGGAAAAAGTGGTATAGATGCATCCCTAATAATATATATATATATATATATATATATATATATATAATTTAATGTATAGATCATTTACCTTGTATAGGTTTATCATATTATAATATTGTATTATATCAAGAACTAAATGTTCTCAGACTTATTCAGTTATATTTAATGAGATGTGGTTGTGCTTTTGTAATATTATAATTTTGTACACAATTCTATACCAAAGTAAGTAATATATTTTATATTATTACTTGTGATTATACCATAGAATAGTACCTCCATAATGAATGAGCAAAATCTTCTAATGGCTAAATGTTTATGGTTTTACACATTTCGTAGTTCTCAACAGCAAAAAAATGATTGATTGTGATTTGGATTAATTTTTACTCTGAATGAATAATTATCTCAGAAAATATGAACAAACGAGACGTGATGTAGAAAGCGTGTGTGTTGGCATTGGGCTTATCTTTGAGACTGTGGGGAGGGGAAGGAGAGGAGAGAAGAGGCTGGGGTGGAGGGGGAGGGGTCAGCCTTGGGACAGGCCCGCCGTGCTAGTGTGGAGGGGGAGCAATGGGATGGCTCGGTTGCCAGGGCAATGAGAGTGGCTGGAACTAAGGTGAGTAGTAACTAAGTAACAAGAGCAAACATTAGAATACTGCAAAAATACATGTATAAGATTTACAGTATGACAGAAAAAATGTATATCAATCTCTTGATGACACAAATGTGTATGAAGTAAGTCTGTGGACTACCATTTCTCTGCTGCCCATGTCAATATTCAGGAAACCCTGCATCACACTTTCTCAAAGCACACAAAATTGAGGCCCTTCTTCCTTCAAAGCGCCCTGTGCAGCCTGTCTGCCCTGCCCAGATTAGGGCCGGAGCGCCTGGGGTGAAATACTGCAGGAAACCCAGCTGTGCACCACAGCCCAATCTACACGACACAGTGATGCTTGTGGCCTGCACCCGAAAGGAACTTAAATAAGAAACCATCAATTATTCTCTAGTGGACGAGAAACTTTAGTGAAATGCGTGTGTGTGTGTGTGTGTGTGTGTGTGTGTGTGTGTGTGTGTGTGTGTGTGTGCTCATGAGAACATGACAGAGTGAATGGAACAGTCTGAATGGAAGTGTGCACATGGCTCTGAGAAACGCAGATGGGGAAAGAACAGGGCCGTATATGAAAGAGGAAGACTGTAGGAACCTCTTGTTTCCTCTTTGAAACTGTGCCTTTGAGAGGTTCATGTGGGGAAGTGTGTGAGTGTGTGTGGGATAAGTATCAGTATCCTGCATGGTATGGGGCTGATGAAGTGCTAAACCCTGTTCTTCCTTTCTGAGCCCCTGTTTCTCTCTCTGCTATATTTATGGCCCTAGTGAAATCTGCAGACATTTTTCAACCCACATTTCTGCAGCCATTGTGTTAATTTTTTTTTTTAATTACATATTTAACCCAATGTTTGGGTTTGTCCATATTAGACCAAAGTTGGGTTAAAACAACCCATCATTTTGTGTACACACACACACACACACACACACACACACGCACACACACACTTTAGTGTGTAAAATAACACTAGATATTTGAAAGAAAACTTCAGAATATTTAATCAGAAAAAATATAAGGCTGGATTTGTTTTCCTGCATCAAAAATGTATTGGATGATGAAAAGTGTGGATTCCACACATGAATTGGAGCAAGTCGTGAATGTTGAAACAATGTTTGTATTGCTAATCTGCTAATAAAAAATGGAGTTGCTTGCTGTATTTTTTCATTGCTATACGCCATAGGAAATAGGACTGTAAATGATTGTTTTTAACATTCCCGAAGGTCTCTGCCCATTTCCTTTACCTCAGACGTTAGTAGAACGAAAAAATGTCCCAAAGCAGAACACAATGAAAAAAATCATTATCCTTCTTTCAAAAATCCCACATTTGTCAAAAACCCCCACACTCTTGGATGTCTGTCATTTGTTTTGTCTGTTATTTGTAAAAGCATAAAAAGACAAACTGAAATTTCAAAGGGCCATTTAAGATTAATTTAAATTATAAAACAAGAAATATGTTTTTTAGTTAAATGATACATTTAAAGTCAGCATGAAATGAACATGCACTCTATATATTTTTACAGATCTTATGAACAATTCACCCGTGCATTAAAAAAAAATGCTCTCATGCACAGTGAGCTGGAATGCCTTTTAAAGCAATACTTAATATCTGTTATTTCATACTTGATGAGATTCACATACTAGCCTTACAACGATTTCATTAAAGGGTTAGTTCACCCAAAAATGAAAATTCTGTCAGTATTTCAACATTTACTCACCCTCATGTTGTTCCAACCCCGTACCTTCGTTCATCTTCGGAACACAAATTAAGATATTTAAGATATTAAGATCACTCCTGCATACTAGTCCATAGGCTTCTTGAGGGAATGACACTTGCTGGCATCTAAAAGTCATTAAAGACATCGTTAAAATAGTCCAAGTGACTACAGGGGCTCAATCTCAAGTTTATCAAACGACGAGAATACTTTTTGTGCGCCAAAACAAACAAAAATAACGACTTTATTTCAAATATTTACTTCCTTCTCTATGGGCCTCTAGTCAGTTAAAGGGTTAGTTCACCCAAAAATGAAAATTAAGTCATTAATTACTCACCCCCATGCTGTACCAACCCCGTAAGACCTTCGTTCGTCTTCGGAACACAAATGAAGATATTTTTGATTAAATTTGAGAGCTGTATAACTACCCCATTGGCTCCTAAGGGACTGCCTCTTGACGGGCCAGAAAGTCAATGAAGAAAATGTTTAAATATCCCAAGTGACTACCGTGGCTCAACTATATGTTTATCAAGCGACGAGAATACTTTTTGTGCGAAAAAACAAACAAAAATAACGAGTTTATTCGACTATTTCTTTTCTTCCTTGTAGGCCAGAACGAGACTTCCTTAGATTTCCACGACGCATGCGCGAGAATTGCGATCTGAAGTAGTGTAAGCTGGTGTGAGCAGATCGCAATTCTCGCGCATGCGTCGTGGAAATCTAAGGAAGTCTCGTTCTGGCCTACAAGGAAGAAAAGAAATAGTCGAATAAACTCGTTATTTTTGTTTGTTTTTTCGCACAAAAGTATTCGCGTCGCTTGATAAACATATAGTTGAGCCACGGTAGTCACTTGGGATATTTAAACATTTTCTTAAAGACCACCAAGCCAAATAAATCAACAGACAACTGTCCACAGCATATTTTCTTTATATCAGAATGTGCACCTATACATACATTGTGGTCAACATTTTATTATTATTATTATTTTTAATCTCATTACCTTGTTTTTTAACCCAACTTTGGGTCAAATATGGACATACCCAAACGTTGGGTTAAAAAATGTAATTAAAAAATTTAACCCAATGGCTGGGTTTGCCCATAATTGACCCAAAAGTTAAGTTAAAACAACCGAGCAATTTTTGGAGTGTAGGGCAGATGTTTGGGGAACTGCTTTAGGGTGTGTAGTTAATTCTCGTGGGAATTTAACTTCCTCTTTTAGCTGTCTAGAATAACAGTAACTTTCCCCTATCCCTTTCTGTACTCTCAGTTACACACATACCTCTCTCTCTCTCTCCCTCTCTCTCTCTCTCTCTTTCTCTCTCTCTCTCTCTCTCTCTCTCTCTTTCTCTCTCTCTCACTCTCTCTCACACACACACACACACACACACACACACACACACACACCAGGTGTTTAGTGGATGGCAGGTGTGAACAAGCATGACAGACCTGAAGTAGAAATGTAAAAAATCAAAGAGTTTCAGTTTTTGGAATTTATTCAGACAATCTGTTTAACATCGTACACGTATTATTGCTGTCTTCACTCATTTTTATTGCCAACTGAAGGATTCATGGAAACTGTTTCTGCCTAAAGCCTTTTTATTTCCTAAGTCAGAGTCATAATATTTAAAATCTGCTTGTAAAGATAATGAGTAGGCCTACACCGAGTACAATAACCAAAATAAAACATGGAACAAACAATGTCAATGCTGATTCAAAAGACGTTTTTAGCCATAGTTTTAGATACATTCAGATAAACAGAAACAATAATTGTATAAATTGAATTTAATCAATGTGATTTATTAGTATTATTAATTCAATATCAGATACATTTTGTAATATATTTGTAGAGTGGACAGATGGCAGTTTTCAAATGAAGGATTTTCCTCTTAGGTTGTGATGAATACCATTTTTATGGATGTGAACACCCCTTTGCAAATGTAATGAGGGCTAATTTGATTTTAAGGGACACAACTTCAGAACTGAATTGAACCGATTTTTCTTTTTCTTTCAGAACATATTTATCTCATTGAAAGTCATAATTGTGCATGTAAAATAAACACTGCCACAACATCATTTGATTTTTTTTTTTATCTGCGCCTCAGGCTACATTATAAGGCCACACTGAGGTGAGTGATGAATTATAAATTTTACTTTGACAATATATTGATGTATTGACCACATCCCATTTGTACAAGCAATGGGCTTTATGTTTAGCTGCACTTCCTGAACTTCAGCCAAAGGGCAAATTGATTAATTCAGATGTGCCTGACCTCAGTAGTCACGCAACAATAATCAGACACACCTGAATTAATCAAGTTTGTCCAATAATGGCAGACAGGAAACAAGGAGCTGGCTGAAGTTCAGGAAGTAGTGCAGCAAAGCCAATTGTTATATTTGATGAAGGTTTTAACTACAAGGGTTTACATGCTCTACTTTCCAGATGCCATGTACCTAGAAGCGTTTGAGCCTTGATTCATGATGTGTCAAACCATAGAGTTTGAGTTATTTATTTTCTTTGGTAAGTGAAGTTTTCTTTCTTCCTCCCATCTTCAGAAGTGCTTGTTGAAACAAGTTGTTTCACACTGGTTTCAAATAAGGCAAAAACATTCACAGATGTTCAAATTATATTATATATGGTCTCATTGACAGTCACCTCAAATTTAAATCATTAGTCTCATTTGACTAATATGACCATAAATATGATTTATTCTGTAAACTTTTAACACAGCACATACACAATACATGTTTTATGCTGCAAAGAAAAGTATTTAGCAGTGATGATGAGTGTTATGCCCTATTTTATTTCACAAACCACCTTTAAGATGTTTAGACTTCACTAGATGTTTTTGCATGCAGGGCTTAAAATGAGGACTGAGACGGTTAGATAGTGAACGCAAAGCATGATGCTCCGACCTTGGCTGTATGCTACAGTTACGATTAGGTTGTTTTCTTGGATAATCACGTTGAGTGTTTTTTTCTTTTTTTTATATTTTAACAGGACCACCATAGCAAGGAAGCAGATACAACTTATATGACAGTCCCTTCTAGAAAATGGTTTGAGCTTCCTCTCACATACATAAGTCAACTCATAAATTGATCATAAAGAGCATTTATATGATAGCAACAGCTAGAACATGTGTTTGCTTAGGGCTGGGTTCTTTTTTTTTTTTGACACGAACATCTTATATAGGATGACCAAAATGGACTTTGAAAGCAAGGCCTCAAATTGCTTCTGGCTTGGTGTCAGAAAACATACCACATAGATAACTGGCTAATGGCGACCAAACCATTAGTTATGTTGCTTTTAAATTCATTGATGTCGACTCTTCCTAAATCAGTGTGATGAAGAATTCACCAAGCGCTTAATTTTTCACCCACTATAACAGAACGTTAGCTGGGATTTGACCATTGTGAGTTCTGCTACAGTACGTGTTGTTGTACATTTAGTATTTGCAGTTGGCTGAGGGAAATAAAAGTTCCACAAGGAGGGTTTGCAGCAAAGCAATAGAGGAACTATTTTTGGTTCACCAAAGAACCTTTCAGACAACAGTTCTTAAAGCTTTTAATGTTGTTCATATGTCTGTTTATATATAAATGGCTCATAGATGGCCTACACACACTGACATGCAGATAGAAGAGTGTCAATCAATAATTGAAGAAATTATCAGAATGAAAATGAAAGAAAATGAACCAGAATGAAAAAAAAAATCAAATATCACTGCTCAAAGTGAGGGAAACAATGGCATGCATCAGTCTAACGATACACAGCCTCTGGGTGTGTTCTCTGATATTACCGGTCTTGATTTTAAATTGCCCCACGACACAAATACCACAAAACAGAACGCTCATATTTAACACAGAATTCATTTATTACATCATTCTGACTCTGTGTAAAACATGACATTCTTTGATATAAGCAACCACTTCTCTGTGTGTACATTTCTGCAGCACCTAGTAGTAGTAGAAGTAAAAATATATATTACAATTTTTACCCAAATATTTTAATACCAAAGACAACACAAAAGAAAATTGAGAATGTGCTGTATTCATTCCAAAATAAATGAATATTAGTGTATTGTACTGTATTAATTATTTTATTAATAGGCTACAGTAAGCAGATGGTTCGATTTCAGGTAACAAAATGTGAAATCCAACACTAAATTGAAGAAGAAATGTATTAAAGGTTTAATAAACAGAAGATCATCAATAAAGAGAATCAATGTGGAATGTGATCTTTGTCTCACACAAAAACACACTGGACACAAACAAACATACTGAACAAGATCAGTGAATTATTAAAGATTCTTCTTGAAACAGTTTGAGAGTATGGGAACATCATTACAACCCTTTACTGGTCAACAAAAAAAAAAACGGTGAAATGACCTCCGACCCGGTTAACTGAAGCAGTCCATACTAGCTTTGGCACGCTCCATCTCATGAAGGAAGTTATAAAACTGGGGTAAAGTCAGCTCTAATGTGGAGAGACACAAACATAATTATCAAATATGACATCAAATGTATCCTGAAAATGCTGAATCAAATACAGTAAAACAACTCAGATTCATGAATTTGAAGTAAACTCACCCATGTACACATTTTCTGTTGTGTTTCCTTTTCTGATCACCAGTTTCAGCTGTGAGAAGAAAAAAAGTTTAATGAATCAGGGGCATTTTTAGGACTTCAATTCAACAATTACGAATGCACAGAGTCGTATTATTGGCTACTACAAATGTCTATCAAATGCGCCTGTACGTAGCTCATAGCCTATCGGTTCAATGATACCAGATGACATATGTAAAGCGACAGAAAATTAGAAGATGAAGACTACGATGGTCAGAGATTTAGGAGATTTATGTATACTCAAAACGTGTTTCTCAATGTCAAGGATACCTTCTTGGCAGGACGGGTCCTAAATACATGTGTATGTTCAATTATTAACGATAAACCTGAATATTATAATGAAATGAACACTTAACACAATACATTATTAACAGAAACAATGTACACAAATCTAAAATCTAGTCCAGCACTACAGAGATTTAACTCTACACAGTTTATTAAAACCAGCTGGGTGCAGATTAATATTTAATATTTCTGACATATTTCTGTGAAACGCGTTAAGTTGCACAGCCCTGTACAGTTTAAGAAGCAGTACGCAGAGCCATATAGGACTATTATTTTGTTGAAAAGACCTGGGGAACTACTGATGACATCACAGGCTCAGATTTGCTTGACCAATCGGCTGAAATGGGCATCACATGACCGCCCACGTGCAAAACGGATTTTGAAGTAATTTATCCGTTTTTAAAGCCTTAACCAAAAATCAACCCGAAATCTCATTTTTTCAATTTTATAAAAAAAAAACAAAAAAAAACAAAACAAATAAAGGCGCATTTTCTCGTTTTTGCTTATTTCATTTCAAATTGGAAATGAAATGGACGGAAGATACCCTGATTTCCTGCATTATATTATCTAAACTGCATTTATGACAAAGAACTACACAGATGCAGATATCATAACAATCTATCAATAAATGCAAACACACGTCGTCCTCTGCTTCTGACGATGGCTTTGTGCTGCAGCGGATTGAAAACTCACTGAATAACGCAGACTAAATACATATTTTATATACATATTCAGATCTTACATTAGGCTGCTTCTGCAAATACAACCACTGAAGATTACAAATGAAAAACAAACTTGACTGGCTAGTACAAACAAAGAAAGAATTTCACATTTGTAGCCTTGTTTTGCTTACGGTGATTCATTATGGGTTGGGTATTATTTCCTTGGACAAGTGTGACTCAAGTTGAACGGAAACTTTATGGAGTCTTTCTGTGCAGCTTATGAAAATGAATGTGCTGCCAATGAAAATGATTCGGCTATTGTGATTCGGCTATTGCACTGTCAAAAGAATACAGAGGACTGCTAATCAGTGGCTCAGTTTACATTCCTGATTGGGACGCACTGCTTCAATGGTGTGCAGTAAGTTGGAGCTGTTTGCAAGCTCATAATGATCAAACTATAGGCAAGTTGTCTTGTTTCAGCATTGACCTGCGTTTGCATCTCTTGTTATTTATCTATTACATGCACAAATCAGTGGACGGGGCTAGACAGGCAGTGATGTAGAAGCAGGCGTGGATCTTCTGCGGAGGCGGTGTTTAGTTACCTTATTACATAAGTGGCACATTAGTTCTGGCAGATTGGCTTCAATATAAGCTGTTTTCAGGATCTTTCAGGAACTTAAAGGATGTTTTCATAGTACAATCACGTTTTATAGTAGTATATCAAAAGATCAAGGGAATTTTGATTTCTCAGTTCATGAAGGGAAATCCTTTTAAAGCAAGAGATTATTTTTTTTATAAGTGATTGGATAAATACAGGTAGGTTGATGAAAAATTACAGACAATGACTCCAAAAAAGGTGAGCTGCAAATATATATATATATATATATATAAAGGGATATTGATTTAAAAATGCATGTAATTTCCTAAGCTGGGCTAGAGTCGAAAAATAGTAGATAAAGTCTGATGTTACAAATTTATGGAAATGCAGTGTACCAGTCCTGAATTCCTCAGAGTCTCTGACTCATTCAAAGTCAAATAAAAGCTGCTATCTGAGCCTGTGTCATACAGTAAGTAATAAGCTATTTACAGTAAAGACCTGTGTTTCAGTTAAAAATAGACACGGCAATGTTAAAAGAAATCATGCTACATTGCAGTTCAGATTTTATACATTTAGAGGGTAATTTGTATGTAAATGTTTTAAAAGTAAAACGTAACGATTTTAAAGCAGACCTTAAACGATAGAAGTGACATTTTGGACTAGTTTACTGCTACAATTTGGACTTGTAGTACTGCTACAATACTGCTGTGCTGTCATTAACCTGTCTCCCTGTGTTAACACTACAGTCCCTGAAAATACATAACCAGCCAGTGTTCAAAACTATCTGCTGTAGCTTGATTCAAATCGGTAAGCTTGTAATAATGTTTTTTACTCCATTGGTACAGGTGGATTTACTGGTGGAGATTCGAGCATGTCTTTGTGTCATTACGTCACATCTATACAAATAAAGGAGTCTCGGCTAGTAAGCTATATTGAGTCATTACGTCACATCTGTACACATAAAGGAGCCTCGGCTAGTAGGCTATATTGAGTCATTACGCCACAACTGTACACATAAAGGAGTCTCGGCTAGTAGGCTATATTGAGTCATTACGCCACAACTGTACACATAAAGGAGTCTCGGCTAGTAGGCTATATTGAGTCATTACGCCACATCTGTACACATAAAGGAGTCTCGGCTAGTAGGCTATATTGAGTCATTACGCCACATCTGTACACATAAAGGAGTCTCGGCTAGTAGGCTATATTGAGTCATTACGCCACAACTGTACACATAAAGGAGTCTCGGCTAGTAGGCTATATTGAGTCATTACGTCACATCTGTACACATAAAGGAGTCTTTATGTGTCTTTACGTCACATCTGTACACATAAAGGAGTCTCGGCTTGTAGGCTATATTGAGTCATTACGTCACATCTGTACACATAAAGGAGTCGTGCTAGTAGGCTATATTGAGTCATTACGTCACATCTGTACACATAAAGGAGTCTCGGCTAGTAGGCTATATTGAGTCATTACGCCACATCTGTACACATAAAGGAGTCTCGGCTAGTAGGCTATATTGAGTTATTACGCCACATCTGTACACATAAAGGAGTCTCGACTAGTAGGCTATATTGAGTCATTACGTCACAACTGTACACATAAAGGAGTCTTGCTAGTAGGCTATATTGAGTTATTACGTCACATCTATACACATAAAGGAGTCTCGGCTAGTAGGCTATATTAAGTTATAACGTTACAACTGTACACATAAAGGAGTCTCGACTAGTAGGCTATATTGAGTCATTACGTCACAACTGTACACATAAAGGAGTCTCGACTAGTAGGCTATATTGAGTCATTACGTCACAACTGTACACATAAAGGAGTCTTGCTAGTAGGCTATATTGAGTTATTACGTCACATCTATACACATAAAGGAGTCTCGGTTAGTAGGCTATATTGAGTTATTACGTCACAACTGTACACATAAAGGAGTCTCGGCTAGTAGGCTATATTGAGTCATTGTCACATCTGTACACATAAAGGAGTCTCGACTAGTAGGCTATATTGAGCTATTACGTCACAACTGTACACATAAAGGAGTCTCGACTAGTAGGCTATATTGAGTCATTACGTCACAAGTGTACAAATAAAGGAGTCTCGGCTAGTAGGCTATATTGAGTCATTACGTCACAAGTGTACACATAAAGGAGTCTCGGCTAGTAGGCTATACTGAGTCATTACGTCACAAGTGTACACATAAAGGAGTCTCGGCTAGTAGGCTATGAGTGTGAGGATGTTGGAGGTGGAGATTTATAGCCTTTTCTCACAGCACTTGATATAATTTTTATGGTGGATCCAGAAAGGTTCAAATGACAATCACCAGTGACAACAGATTCACCCACTGTAAAATGCAAAAGACTTCGTTCTGACTTCAGTGTGGCTACAAAAAAGAGAGACTGCAACCGGACTCATGCGAAAACAAGGATACATATCGGAAGGACATTACATGTGGTCACGTAATGCTGACGTTATTAGACGCCCAATATTCAACCCGAAAATAGTCATCTAACCATTGCAATAACTCCGAAGCTATTCAGTTAAGGTAAAAAAACTGCATAGTGCTGCTTTAACCCGAAAGCGAGCACCTGTGCTTTACTGTTTATTATTGTATGAGTTGTAAAATCAAGATATCTTGCTTCCCCAACGACTCCTAAAAAAAGTGAAAAGTATTACACATAAATAATGAAATTTTTTGGGAAATCGGTCAACTTCAACTCCCCAAAATCTGAAGAATGACTGACACTGACTTTCAACAACTAGCATCAATTCCTCCAGACAGTAGAAAATCTGGGCAAAATTGGGTTGCATATTCCAGCCTTTAATCTGTTTTAACCATCAAGTAAAGGTTAAATGCACCTTAAAATCAATCTATCAGTGAATATTTGCTCTGACTTTGAAAAAAATTAAAGAGGTTTACCTGTAGAAAAATATTTCCAGTCTTTTGCAGCTCACTTGTACCAACAGTAACTGCAAAAGATTATGGGTTTAAAGTATTCACATATTATTTATTTACTTATTTGCATTGGAAATTATATAGATTTAATTACAAATGTTTATTGATTGCTTACCACCAAATTTCCACTCCATGTCAACAAGCTGGTTGACCATTAGTGTCTGTCCCACAGCCAGCCTGGACAAAACAGGGTAGTGGACTCTCCACTGAAATAAATGGAAGATGTAGACATACTGAATCTTAGTCATACCCATCCACAACCGCAGGAAACAACAGAAGCACCAACATAACTCATCAATGATGGCTTAATGTTAAGTCATACCTGGTCAGAGAAATGACTGGCCTTTTCTTCATTTAGTCCTGTGATTAAGCAATAGATCACACTGTTAAATATTGACTAATGGGAAATATAATCGAACATGTACAGATATGGCAACGAGGAAAGATCGATTCTCACCTAATGAGAGCAAGTCCACCTTCACCTGTTCAGCAGTTAGGTTTCTTTTCAAAGCACCTGAGAAGGGAGGAAGACATTAACATTGTTTCTATACCCACATTAAATCTCTGTTCCAAAGTCTAGTGAACTAAATAGGCAGCATTCTAACTGATACGGACCTTGATAGCATACCAATGTGAATCTATGCATCAGTCAAATTACTTATATGTATGCCTTAAAATGCTGCCTACGTAGACAGCTCACTATAGGGATTTTAAAGCCTATACATTTGTGTGAGTCTTTCTGATACCTATTTTTCTACACTACCACTTCTACACAATTTCACACAATTTCCCTCCATCAGTATGATTAATAATTTGACACTTTTGTCTTCATTCTAATGTCTAAAAGCACAGGCAGCAGTATAGTCAATGGATACAAATGTTCAGTAGCAGCACACCATTGCATACTGATTGGTAGGGTCGGGCAGTCTGCATGTGACATTAGGTCCAGATTCCCCAGGGCAATTTGTAACAAGGGCAATTTGCATATGTTAGGGTCCTCTAGACGCATAATGCAGCAATTTGGTGTAAAATACAGTGAGCAATCACTCACTGTGATTAGGATCATAGCATTCACTGTTTAAATTAGTGCTGGGGTCAGGCTAAGCGTCTACATTAGATGTTATCACCAGCAGAAGGGGAGTGCATTATTCAACAGTGGAAATTCAGATTAAGGTGCTCGATCTGTTCAAGCTGAGGGTCCTGAATGTTTTACCGTGAGGTAGGAGGAGGACACTCTTCATCAGAGCCCTCAGTGGCCCTGCACTCATGCCATTCTCACCAGCAAACTCTGTTAGCCGATGCAAGAACCTCTCGGACTGAAGACGAAAAAGAAACATCTTTACTTTTACTTGGGTGTGATTATAAATCCACTTAAAGGGATAGTTCTCCCAAAATGAACGTTCTGTCATTATTTACTGACCCTCATGTTGTTCAAAACCACACAAACACAAAAATAGATATTTTTAAGAATGTCGGAAACCAAACAATTGATAGCCCTCATTGACAGATGAAAGAAATTCATTCAGGTTTGGAACTTGAGAGTCAGAAAATGAAGACAGAACGTTCATTTTTTGTATGAACTGTCTGTCCCTTTAACTACAAATAGAATCATTTTACACTGACAGGTTATCATAATTTTTCACATAATCAATCTTTCTTTACTGTTAACCATTTATATATATATGTTTTGTTATTTCCATGTATTTGGCAATTACTTTTACCCAAATCAGCTGCATTCAAGGTAGACATTTTATCATTTCTTGCATTTCCTGGCAATGATTTAACAGAGAAATGTAATCTGGAAGTGTCGTCTCACCTCTTTGGGTTCTAGAAGGAACTGGTATAAGATCTCTGTCAGACTCACGAACTGCTGCAGGGAAGTAAATTTATTGGCCTTGGTTACATTGGTGTATTATCTACTATCTAGGTGAAAAACTGAAATTAAAGTATATCAGTAAACACAGTAAGTACAGTATAGAGTGCAGAAACATGCAAATACACACTACCAATCAAATGTTTGGACACAACTTGACTTTAATTCACTTTAAGCATGAATTGAACTCCAGGCTTGTGTTTGCTGCTTTTCCATTACTGTTCATCTTGTTCAACACACCCATTTAAAACATAAATATATTAGCAAAATTTCAGCAAAAAAATAAATAAATAAATAAATTGCAATAATGTATTTATTTACCCCCTATATATCAAATATGATATAGGCTATCTATATATTTTAACATCATAAGTGAGTTTAAACTTAATAAAACTTTAAATAAAACTCAATAAAACTGTATTGGCAGTGTAATGTTACCTGTTCATTGTTGCATACGACTCATTAGCAGTGGTCAAATACATATTAGAAAGAAAGGCATAATTGTGTCTGTGCTACTTATAAGAAGAAGACAAGCTGTTTCCTCAAACATTCACAACAAACCAATGACAACTGTGACCGTGTCGAAATAGAATACAAAAATATACGGTAACGTTAGTCTTACGTTACATAATTTTAAATAGTTGCCTTGAAGTTTAGTAAGTTACGCGTAAAATGCATTACATCACTAAAGGAGCTCCGGTTATTCATGCTAATGCTAAGTGTTATGGTATATAATGCATACATGTATTGAGCGAGACATTATGTGACTTATTTCTGAAAACGCGATGATCGATAGACCCGTTTATTTACATCCAGTTTAATTATTCACAAAATCTGTTGATCACCAATACATTATTAAATTCATGATTATTTGGAATAATAGTTAATACTTTCCGTTCCCAGCATACTGAACTCCTACCTGTTCGCTGAATTTAGTCAGATTCTGAAAGTCAGTGCTGACATTGTCGGGTAAAGTATCATTCGTGAAATGCAACTGCAACATTGTTTTCTTCTTCTTCTTCTTCTTCTTCTTTTTGTTTCATGGCCGTTCACTCCTTTGGAGTATTACCGCCACCTACTGTATACCTTACGCACATGATTAATGGATCTGATTAAGAAGGAGGAGAAAAAAAAAAAAAAAAAAAAAAAAACATCCCATAGTATCAGAGCTCGTGTATCAGCTGACGCTGCGTGTTCAGCTCCTCCAGCTTCTACACTGAGCTCCTCAAACCTCAGGATGATCAGAAACTTGTTCTCCTCCTCAGGCTAGATCCTGTGATCTAGTCCTGTAAGCTCTAAAAAGGTTATCACTTCCTTAAACCTTTCTCTATCACTCAAACCCTTTCCCAATAGGTCCATAATGCTCACTGGCCTGTTCTTTATATTTCTAAAAAGAGTCCTACGCTGTTCTTCATATTTACTACACTTAAAAAACACACATGTTCTACTGTTTCAAGTATGCCACATTCATCACACATACCATTTCCATGCTTTCCCATTAATGCAACATTGTTTTCCTTGCAGCTCCGCTGTTCATACACTCAACTGTCACATCTGCTTCCAAACTTCCGCTGCTAATTCAGGCCAACGATTTAACGCAGCACTTTCGCCATTCTCAGACTAGCGCGCCCTGAGCACGTGTGGTCATAAATGTGTGTAGTGCAGTGATAATGATGAAGTTTTTGTGTGGGTTAATTAAACGATTATAGCGGACAAAATACGTAATTATTATTTTCTTTTAAGTAACTGATATTTATATTTCGTCTCATTTGGATATATATAAAATATGAGCCATGATATTAACCCTTAAACGGGCAGCATAAAATACAATGTGCTATTAAATAAATTAATATCGCTATTTTCCAAAAAATCGGGTCTCACATAATAACATTTCGTGTTTTTATTCTAAATAGTGCTTATATTTTCAATTGCATAGTTTGTATCTCCTATGTAAAAAATTAGGTTATAAATATTAGCTACTCTGGCAAAATCTAATGCATTGCTATGTTAGTTAGCTTCTTTGAACAGGACAGCTTTTGCGGGACCATGGTTGTATCCCAAGTCACTTGACCTGAGTTTTAACAGGGTCCAATTTTTAAATATTTTTTTTTAGAAATTGGGCACATTCATTGTTTGTTCATTGCTCTAAAATATCTGTAAGCTATAACAACACATATGCCTACTATAATATAAGCCTATACTATGGTCAACATACAAAGTAGATATTTAATAAGTTCCAACATTATAAATAGGCTACAGCCAGGCCTAAAAAATATGTTTCAAGCAATCCAATTAAAATAATTAGTTCTGTTAGGAAAAAACAACAACAACATGCATATTTTATTCACACAGGATAGAATCTTACAGCACACGTGCATGGCAAACTTATCTCATCCAATCCCGAGAAAGGGTTAAACAGTAGGAGGTAAAAGTAGCTTTTATTCAGTGGGAGTGTGATTCGAGACCCGGGAAAAGTCACGCCTGAGTGTAGAGGCAAAAGACCGAGCGGACCTTGCGAACGAGACACCATTTACATATTCACTCAAAGGGTTTATAGGCGAGTGTACCAGCAAATATTAGTGTGACATACCTTGGTATCTTGGCAGTGGACTACTATAACTGCGCATTCAACCTCTACTATCAAGCGTTTTTCTATAACACCTCTTCTCCAGAGACAGGTAAGTTTCATGCCTCTTCTGCATGGAGAGTTAGTGCGCGTTCTCTTCAAGTGCAGCATGAGTCATGACCGTACATGTCTGATGATATAGACTTGCTCAAACTTAGTTTTATTTTATTTACTTTAACCAAACATATCTATTTGTAACTAGAATGTTACATTTTGTTCTGCTACACCTTGAAATATTGTGTGGTTGTCGAGCGTGCATGGCTGAGGCGTGCTGGAAACTTGTCTCATTGGAGATTATGTAACGTTAGTGGCGTAGGGAAGATTCTGATTATTTAACCTATTCGTCATTTTCCTACATTGCTGGTTTGAGGTATTTGGTGTTTTGTGCACATTTCATAACTAATTTCTATTTGTTAGACTTATAAGGGAATTTCTTATTCAAAGATTTCCACGTTGTCAAGAAATCCAGATGTTTAGTGAAGATGCAGTGCACAGAAAGTGGGCTTTTCTCACAGATTAAAATACTAGATGGCAAAAGAAATTGAAGCCCATATTCTTAATGTGTCACCGTTTCCCCCCAGAAAGAAACAAGCTTTGCGATTGCGAATAAGTAGATAAACTTATTCTGTAAGCCATTTTAGAAACCGGTTTCTTTCGTTGACGTCAAGACGTTTACAGCGTCACGCGGGTTAAAGTTTTTACTGTTGTGACAAAATCGCACTTTTGCAACATAATTTATAATGGACACAGTTTTTATACCTCAATTCCTCACTTTGGCCTAAGGAAATTTATTTCAATTTAATCGAAAATGAAAGTTCGTTTCAACTTTATTTTATGTAGGCTACTTAAATAGGCATGGGTAATATAAGATAGCCTAACTACAGCAGGGATTAATGTTAGGTTTAGGTGTAGGTTCAAGGTTAGTACCTAACGTTACCTAGTTATTGTAAGAAGTAGCCTATAGTATGACCATGTGGGACGTGACTGTAGCCTACAATAAAGTGCTACCGAAAGTTTAATTTACATACCCAAACTTTATGATTTTCTTTCTTACGCGGAACACGCAATGAGACGTTAGTCGGTTAGGAACTGAATGACAAACTCTTTATTCTGTTGAAGGAAAGTGACTGGCGAATGAGGCCGTCATTCTCATTTTTTTGGCCCGCACAAGAAATATAATCACATAGAATTGGACCAACATGAGAGTGAGTAGGACGACATTATTTTCATTTCTGAGTGAGCTAAGCTTTAAAGCAACATAAATGTGAGCACGTGCAATAGTGCAGGTGAATTCCGCAGCGGGGTGAATGTGAGTTGAGTCGAGCGTGCATCTGAGCGAGGGTAACGTGCTAATTGTCGTTGGTAGACTGTACGGCGGAGCGCACGCTCAATGCCCGCGGGGCCTCTCGGAGGAATGCCGCGCCGTCACTTTGGTTTTGCGCTGCTGCATAAAAATGACTCAGACTTCAATCAAAACTCTAGTAACAATGAGACTGCACACTAAACTAAGACCGATACGGCCTGTTCAGATTACGTGACACTCTCTCGGTTTTGTTGATGTCTAAAACTTAAGTTGTTCATTCATAACTCGCTTTATTTTCTGTCAGCTCACAGCTGCATTCACGTTGGAAGAAACTAGTGATGTTCAATTTGTGATCAAACAGTTATTTTGAATCCTCTTCCAAGTGCATGTTTTTATATATTTCAATTTTTTTTTATTTTAACTAACCTTAACATTTTAATTAAATTGCCTGTTTTACAGACCATGCTTAAAGGGGTGGTTAAGATTTTTGGACATCGGGCCTCATTTCCAAGTTAGCCGGGGTGTTATTTTTCAGTGGAGACAGTTTTCAAAATTTTTACAGTCGGAACTACCTGCACTCCCACAACCTCTCTCGGTTGCCCATATTATATATAGATGTCATCTGGCTATGACAGTTTTTTGGTTCGTTCCAACGATCAGACATGTATTTACCATTGATTCAAGAAAAAAATAAAAAGGTTTTTTTTTAAACATTCTTCCTAGTTCAGATTTCATTCGTGTGAACATCTTACACAGCACAAAAGTCCGCCACCATCAGTTAATTCGAAGTAAAGGCAGAGTTAGCAGCGTTACCTACCTACTTCCTATGACAAGATAGCATGCTTAGAACCCCAAGGTGACGTCTAGTGTATAGTCTATGTCGGTTGCCTAGGTAACTACATATCACTTCGCTGCTGCTCTAGACTGTGCTAATAAATACAGGGAACAAAGTATAACTGTCTATTGCAATGCAATGAAAGGGTAGTTTGATTTCTAAGTCTAACATTATTCTCTCAACAGATATTTACATCGATAGTCTGGTGTTATAATTTATTTGCTTTTGGTGTACTGTGGAGTGGGTAAAACTGTTTTTAATAGCAGGCTAGCAGTTACCGTTGACTACGATCTCCGTCCACACAAGCGTTTTATCTGCGTATTAGAATTGATCTCCGTCCACATTAAAACGACTTAAAACGCGGATCACGTGACCATTCACCAAAACCGGGCATGCACGTGCTGGTGTAAACAGTGGCTGACGAATCAGGGAAGGATACGTCATGACTGATGACACCCAATCATAGAGCCGTGCGTCAGACCCTGCGTCATCGTTTCTAAACTCCTCCGTTTTGTTCCGTCTTCACTAAAATGCCCTCCGGAGATTCAGAACGCAAAACGGAGCTGCAGCGTTTCTAAACTTCTCCGTTTTAGGTCTTCGTTTTTTCCGTTTTAGTCAGGTGCAAATGTAGCAAAAAGGTCTCTGTTTTTAAACGAAAACACAGTATTGTGGACGGGGCCTTAGTCCCAGACTAAAATCATAGACTGTAAAAAAAAAATATGGACGTAGTGTCCGTGACGTCACCCGTAGGTTTCTGAAGAGCGTTTTTGAAGCCTAAAGTGGGCAGGGCCGGTCGTCGCCATCTTGGCAGCGCGTCACCTCTCGTCACTACCGGATAAAATAAAATGGGCAAAGAGGTGGGTCGTGGGTGGAGCTGATGTGCTAATGCTATATGCTACTAGCCTCGGGATAAAGTGACAGCTGTTTTTATGAAGTAAAGCCAATAGTTAAAGTTCATGTTTTTGCCCATCGAAATATTATAATAGTTAAAAAAAGTAACTAAAAGTGAGACTATTTACTTTTTTATCAACTTTATTAATCCCAATTAGCTAGTACATAACACAGATCACACACATTTCTCACAACATACAAGCAGTCAACTATGTGCATCGTGATGCATTATTATTCTGCTAGTTAAAAATGTATTATATGGAGACAGACAGTAACTTACAATATAGCTCTGAGCTTGTAGGTGTGACAGTGATTCATACATATACATGTCAGTCAGCATGGCATCGCACGTCAAGTTCGTAAATCGCTTTATTCAGTCCATTTTACCATCTGATTTTGGGCGCCTCTCAATTTCTCAGATGGGTTAAACCAGCTTTTAAACAAGCAATTAAAGATATTACCTCAGAAGTTCAAGTAAATGCACAAGAAATCCGCGCTCATTTAAGTGGATGGAGAGACGGAGAATGAACGGAGTGAAAGCACTTACACCTGCAGGATTTCATCTGACGGTACTTTTTATTTTACACTACAAAGTTAAATAAGCATAAACAACATAAACAAAACGAAAGTATAAGCCAGCAGCCCCTCATTGATGACTGCTGAAACGTTACACACAGCAGAAACAAAACACAACATAAAATCAGGCCTGTTTCTCTCTCGATCTGCTGTCGTCGGTGCTCATTTTATGCTTTCGCTCCTCCGTGAGAGACGCGAGACCGGCACACGTCTCACGTTTCTTTCATTATCACTCACGCCACCGGCCTCGCGCCGTCCTTTTGTGTCCCTCACCCTTGATCGTACTGCTCGCCACAGCCAACTAACTAGAAATTTTGTGTGAAATTTTTCACACTCTGGTGGCAGCTAACGTTAGCCTTGTAGACGTGATTTCTCTGTTTGCGCTGTTCCAGATTAGTGGGTGTGGCTTGCGGAGCTGTGCAATGTGGTGCATTGTGGGAGTTGTTGTCTTACATACAAATGCGCCCTTCAGTTATTTCTAGTCTTTTCTCGGTCAAGAGGGCACCAAATTCAAAAATTCTTTTACATTTCGGCTACATATATGATCCACTTTCAATAAAGATTAATGTTGAAATGGGTGAAATGCTCCTTTAAACCCCACCCCTCAAGCTTGCAATCATCTGCCGCCATTGTTGTGTGCAATGCAAACTTTAATAACCGGTTAAAACAACTGATCTGTCCAACACTTAACTCAAGAGACATAAATCGGAAAAACTTTACAATAAGGTAAAGTCCCTATATTACATGTTTTCTTTTTCGATAATTTTGAATGTACTTCACAATATGGGAAAAGAGATCTGTTGCTTTTGCCACTTTTATCACAACTTTTTAGTGATTTGTTCACTAAATTCACTAAAAGATTTGTTCATTAAAATGATGAAAATGTTAATATGAGATTTGTGATCCTAAATGGCAGATACAATCACACACACACACACACACACACACACACACACACACACACACACACACACACACACACACAAAATACATACACAAGCACACACACATACACACAAAAAAAACCCCTGCATTAATACTTAAACCGTGCTCACATTAGGTTCAGTCCACGTTCTCTGTCATTTGTACAGACCTTTGATGTGGCCTCTTATTGTGTTCAATCTCATTCACCTTCACAGGTTTTCTCAGTTCTCCCAATGGGCTGTGGAGGGAGTATGTGTGTTTATAGGACCCATAAGGAAAACGAACGCATTGTCACTTAGATAATGGATTGAAATGAGATCCATAGAAGAAGTAAAGAAGTAAATGCCTTTATTTGTGCAAGTACTTGCATGTGCTTGTCTGCAGACTTAATCGCTATGTCATTTAGCCATTGCTTGTAGGAGGCATCTGGATGCCCTTCCTGTGTCCTGTTTATGTGGCTTGTCACTTTCCCAAGATCCAGTGTGCATGTCTGATACAGGCTGTGATATAGACTATAGAAAAAAACTGCCTTCCAAAGCGATGGGAAAAAGTTATTAGTTATACATTCGCCACCCTCGGCCTCAGGGTGTAACATGAACAACAGCTTTGATCTGATAGTAAGATTGACTGATGACTGTTGTTGTGTTGACAGGCTGAATGTTTCTACCTTGTGGGATTTTTGAACTACAGTAGAACATAAATAATGATACTAAGCATGGAAGTATTAAAGGGATCGTTCACCCAAAAATAAAAATTATGTCATAATTTACTCACCTCCATGTCGTTCCTAACCGGTGTGCCTTTTTTTAGGTGAGATTTAAAAACAAATTTGAAATTGGAAAAAAAAATGAAAGAAGTAAATAATCACTTTGGCTCAATTCATGATTGCAGGGACTTTGATTGATAGGCGATCTGACCTATCACAATCCGCCATTTTGTCCGACAAAGCAGTCAGGAGAGTTTGAAGGATTTATCCCACTTGGTAACACTTTATTTGAAGGGGTGTGCATAAGACTGACATGACACTGTCATAAACATGACATAACACCTGTCATGAACATGAAGGAGTCTTTATGAATGTTTGATTGTTGTCATTAAGTGACATTAGGTACATTATGACACTTTTAATGCAAAGTTGACATTGTTTAAAATCAAAAATGTCTTGATTATGACAACTTGACATTAACAAAGACAGAATGTCTTTCTGGCCCCCGGTCCACCGGTTAAGAACCGCTGATCCAATGTAGGGCCCTATGATTTCCACGATCACGGAATTGCGGACGGAATTGCGGAATTGGCCAATTAATGTGGAATCTAGTGTTAACATGGAATTTTGTGGAATTTGACATATTTGGTTTGAAATTCTGTTTTTGTGTGGGAGAAGAACGGATGTCTGGTGAAAATGCAGACTGGGGGAAGCAAATCTGGGCGACACAACCCCCCAACCCGTCATTTCAGCTACAATGACGAAGCAGCTCTACATGGCTTTCCTTTCGTCGGCAAAAAGTTAAGAAACTCGCCGCTATAAGCCGTCAGTGCCGAGCCGAGCAGTTCGCACGTGACTTATGCAGTGTTTCCCACACATAGACTAATTCACCGCCACATACTGCGTTTCATTTTTAACACTATTTAAAACATGCAGCGTATTCTTTCAGTTGTATTTCCCCGCTCTCCCTCCGTCTCTCTCTCACTCACACGTCTCTCTCACATACACACACGGACACAAAACGTGCACACCGCGTCTGTCTATGAGGCGCCGGACTGGACAAAAGCGAAGCGAAATCTATGAGCGACACTGGGCGAGAGAGACAGAGTGTGACTTTATTTAAACTTATATAAACTATAATTTATATTACTGGACAGTTTAAAGCTCATAACCATATTTTGTTGTTACTTGAAGAGTGCAGTGTTATGTTGCATCATGCAGTATTTGTCCTGAAAAGGCTACTGAATAAATGTCTGTATTACCTCAATAAATTTAAGGTCATTCCTAATTTATTTGTATTTTTTAATACAATTTAATCATTAACTTTAAAAGTACACTCTTTTTATGACTAAAATGACAGTCAAAGGTAAAAAAAAAACCCTAATTCCCAAAAATTAAAATGGAAAAAATGGAATTTGGGAAAAAATAAAACGGATTTCATAGGGCCCTACACACGGCAGTGAGGCCACTCATGAATTATATGCCTGTTTTGCGTCGATCAGTGACGCCGTTCCTGAGTAATCTGCCTGTTCCGCATTGGCTAGAGAAGACTTTTCTGAATAATCTGCCTGTTTTGCCTCAGCAAGTGAGGCAGTTCCGGAGTAAACTGCCTGTCCCATGTTGGCTAGCAAAGCCGTTCCTAAATAATCTGCTGTCGACGTGGATTTATGGGCCTTCGTCAGTGACTCATCCCTCCACATTCTTTGCTCCTCTGGGCTTCCATCTTTCCTCTGGCTTCACCTCAGTCCTTGGGCACACGAGCTATGCCTCAGTCTTCGGGCACTCTGGCTTCTTCACGGCTGCTTGTCCCCATGGTGCTGCCTTGGTCTCCTGAACCTTCTGTGTCGCCTGGTCTCGTTGGCTCTTCGGCTCCACTTGGGTCTCCACCTCCAGCAACTTTGCCTCAGTCGGTAGTCCACCTGGTTTCTACTGTGGGCATATGTCTTGGTTGTTCTGCTGAGGGTTCCTCCCTGGCTCCCATAGCCTTCAGCTCTTCCCCGACCTAAGCTGGCCCGCTGTCTGCTGTGCTCATTTGTTTATTATTGTTTCCAATGAAGCACAAGTACATGCATGTGGGGTGTGGGTTCCTGTTTTGTGTGGGTTTTAGTTAAGTTTCGTTGCTTTCAGTTTATTTCCATGGTTATTTCGAGATTTACACCTGACGTTCTACTTTTGTTAATTAGTTCATTGACTGCTGATATGTGCTGCGACCCTTGTTCGGCACAAGCTGAATTGAGCAGACGTGTCAGTTTTTAAATGTAGTGTCTGGTCTCTAACTGAACGAAATTTCAAAAAATCAAAGCAACGGCAGGGGGCGGTGCCGCAATGGGAAAGTGATGTAATCGTGTGTGGTTGAACATCATAACATCGACTAATACAGCAAACCTAGTTTACATGGAACACATTGCTTGAAAAATAAATGCACTGCATACATAATAAATGTGCATATTTTTTTATGTGTACTACAGTATTGATTTACTTTACCCAGTAAATGTTACCAACTGTTCAAATGTGTATCAGAAAAGCTTAGTGTGATACACAGTAGCATTTCATTTTTAGACAAAACTGACAGTCAGTGTCAACAAAAATATATACAGTATCACACAATTTCCAGTGTTGTTATGTCCCATACTGTAAAACAGTTATGACAATTGCACTTACAGTTAAGACAGTTTCATTAAATGAACCAACGGGATTGAGAAATACTCAAAAACAGTTCAGTGCACTGCCATTTTTTTAATATAGTAGCCTTAATTATCTTATTAAGTTGAAATATAACATCAAACTCTTTTTGTCTCGACTTACCAAGAAAATCGTTACATATCATCACCTGAAAAAAAGGCAAGGTCAGAAACTGGAAGTAAAACCTTATCATTACTGCAACATCAATACAGAGTAGATACAGATCAATACTGTTCTAGAGCTTTCTGAATAATCTACTGTGTCATTGATTGAGTAAAGATTTTTTAGAATGATGAAGTCATTATTATTTGTCCCATTTTTCTCTTCCTGGTTCTTGAAGGAAGTTTGAGTGCTTGTTTCCTAAGGGCAAATATGACAACATGTTTAGCTGAGACAGAGGTCAATGTTTAGTAGCAAATATCCATTAATCTTTTCTCAGAGGAGAAAAGTGCATGCTTATGTTTTTCAATATTTTAGCCAAATTGGGTTAATTCTTTTCTGTTTTGTCTCTTTTTATAATTTATTCAAGTCTGTTTCTTTTTTTGCAGGATAAAGAGGAAGACATAAAAAAGGCAGAAGTAGTGATGCCATCCAATAAGTACTCCTCCGCTATAATGGCGGAAAGTGACAAGATGACTGCCACGGTAAGATGGAAGAAGAGTGTTCGGAAAGCAATTAGGATCTTTCATAATTTACCCACACTTAACTCACTTTTTTTCTTCTGGGGAACAAAAAAGGAGAAATTTTGAAGTTTACAGTGTTTACCAGATTACAGTGTTTACTTCCATTTTATTCACAAATTCATTGATTTTTAAACAATTACTTTATTTGTGAAAAAAACTGTAATAGGATTGCAGATTCAAGAAGTTGCCATCTACATTAGAAGCATGTTTATTTTAAAGATTTGTTTTCTAATTTATCTCCAATTTATTAAATATTGATTAAAATAAATATAAAGTATTATATATATATATATATATATATATATACTGTGTATATACACCTTAGTGCCGTTTATTCCAACATTATGCGATAGCTTTGACCACTATTTGCTGAAAATCCAACATCCACCCTAGTTCCAATGATATCTGCTTATAAATTATAGTGATGCACCAATGTGAAAATTTGTGGCTGATATCGATAACCGATATTAACATCGCCGTAATGGCCGATACTGATAATTACCGATGTCGATATTGCTATAGAAATCACTTAGCGAGGATTAGGGCCGCATGATGTTGGTAAAAAAATGACATTGCGATATTTAGTTTTTCTGCTATATAAAAACACTTTGACCAGATGACTTGAATAGCTCTATTTGGAAAGAATGAATCATTTGAGAATGACTGGCGGGGTTTTGTCATGGAGTAAATCTGCATAGAAACTAATATTAAAAGAATGTTAACAAATGTAGTTAACTGCACTTTAATAAATGGAACCTTATTGTAAAGTTTTTCCGATTTATGTCTCTTGAGTTAAGTGTTGGACAGATCAGTTGTTTTAACCGGTTATTAAAGTGAATCGGTTCAAATGAGTCATTAGTTTGCGAATCGGATGTGTCATTAGCGGACCACGTTAAATGTTGTGTGATTTTCCTGGCAGTTTAGGACATCGCACAAGATTTATCTCAACACAGAAAACATTTCATCGCTGGATAGATTTTTTTTTGTTTGTTTGTTTATTTATTGAAAGTGTGGTTTGTCATTTGAATGTGTGGAAAGCTTTTCAGAGAAGATAAGCCAATGTTATTTTAGCACAATTCACAACCAGTGGTAGTTCAGCCAGTTCACATCGGATGTGTAAAAAATTTACCATATCGGCCGATATTATATCGGAGGCCGATATATCGTGCACCATATCAATATATATCGTGCAATTATATCAATTATATCAGCCTTACTTTCACTTCAAAAACCACTCATCTGTTTGACACTTTTCTCACCTACATGCACACTAACAGAGGTGTGGATTGGTGTGGGTGTCCCATTAATCTCTGGTGTTTTGGGTTCAAAATGAGGCCAAAGGTGCCGTGGAATTTAGGGGATTAGAGAAAGGGGAGAGAGAGGAAAAATGTAAGTATCTGGTTTTGATAATGGAAGAGCTGCTCTAGCAGGTTTGTTGTGACAGCTCTACTCAACTTTGCCCTGAAGTTTTATTTTTTACTTAATGACTGTAAATGAGGCAAGACCGCTTAATTACTTTCTTTTGGTCCTGCACTCCATAGAGTGCAAAGACAGAGAGAGAGAGAGAGAGAGAGAGAGAGAGAGAGAGAGAGAGAGATAAAGTGAGAGAGAGCAGGCTCTTTGAACGCTGCACCTGGCTGAGGAAGTGCTCTGAATCCCACAGACCAGCTACTTGGCCGGGGAGGAGAGAGGAGCACACTGGCCATTCAGATGCCCAAGAGCATGTGCCAACTCATTTTGATGCACACCTTCAACTGAAACTAGTCTGTTCCAACAAATCTGTTGTATGAAACATCTTAAATGGTTCTGACCTCCTTTTACTCTGTTGCAGCATGTCAGTGTTCTCAACATCATTATTTATTTTTAACTTAAAGGAATGTTTGAGGTTAAATACAGGTTAAAGCTATTGACACCATTTGTCACAGGCATTCGGTTTCCACAGAAAACATTTCTTCTGGTCTATTATTTTGTAATGAACTGACAGAAATGTAAGTCTGTGGTGTGGTGTTGTCACGACACTAGAGCTGCACGATTCTGGATGATTTTTTTTTTTTTTTTTTTCAAACAGAGATCACGATTCTCCCGCAAACAGAAATGTGAAAAATATTATATTAACTTTTTTTTAAGGGTTTGAAAGAATGATCAAATGACTTGCTCAGAAGTACTTCACTTGTTTCATTACTGGATGAATCAGCTTAAAGAGCCCCTATCATAGTATTTGAAATGTTCCTATTTTTGTTTTGGGAGTTCCCAAAAACAGTTTAACGTGCATGCAAGGATATAAAACACTTTTATTTGTCTTATAATACGCATTTATTTTTACCTGATTTGCTCAACGACTCCCAAATGATTCGTTCGACGATTCATTTTCCCAAACACCTCCTTTGAGTGACACGAATCTGCGGCGATTGGTCAAATGACCCAGTCAGTTATTATTGGTAAACCGTAAGCAGAGACTGTCGGCAACGGAACGCCCATAACCAGGATTATAGCTTGTCAACTGTTGAAAATTGTATATAGTGTTTGAACAAACGTGTCAGAAAAAGTGCACTTTCCACAAGGTCCGTTACTCGCGTCTCCGTCAAGAGCAAGCTTTCCCAGCGAAACTCACATTGCGGCGGCTTTTGAGGGGCAGTGCTTATTATATAGAGCGAAGTCATATTTGACTAAGTCGTTTAGGAGGTAATTGCCATTTTTCAGTGAATGTCTGGTGAATATCAAAAACAAAACTAACTTTACCCCGCTTAGAAGCAGCGCAGAGTGTACAAAACGCACACAACACAATATAACTATAGTGTGCATGCTACAGAAAACATAACAGCAAACATTATTAATAATACTTACAGATTGTGATTCGGAGGAGGATGAACCTGATCCATATACACTGGATACTGAGCCCTCCTTCGGGAACAACCGGCTTGCGAATCCACATTTGAATTAATTTATGTTTTTCAATGATTCGTCATTAAATGATGAGAACACAAGGTTCGGGCTATACTGTTGTGGTATCGTTGCAAATATGAATTCCAACCACTGATTCTTCACATGCTCGTCCCTGGGCACTGAAAACAAGTGGCTGAACAGTCTTTGCAATGTAGAACACAGCGTCTTCTCGACATGATGCGATTCTGCTGAAGTATTTGAATGTGCTAATGTTTCGTATCTACTGTATGTCACGATGTAACAGCTAATGACTCGTTTCAAAACAATTCATTTCATAGACTCAGAGTCGACTCTCACTTTTGAAAGACAATAACTTTATATACGGTACACTTTCAGTTATAAATCTTTGCAGGATGTTTTCATTCCCTTAGAGCTATAGTCCACACTACATGAACAGTCATTTTCAAAAATCCATGATAGGTGCTCTTTAACATTTGATTGACCCTATTCTTCTCCCAGTTCACCAGCCACTTACTTTCATGTATTTCGTGAGAAATGACGTAAATCCAACAGATCCGATTCTCTGAGCTGTAAAACAAACTAAAATGGCGCCGCCCATTGTGCAGACAGCTCAACTAACGCGATTGTTATAAAGATGGTTAAACAACAAAACCCAACCACTTACACATATTTGACAATCGGAATATCAGTGTTTCATGCTGTAGCTAATACATTTGTGAATATTTTTAATAAAACAGGAAAAATTACATAAAAGTAGATCTTCATTCATTCAGCGTTGTGTTGCGGTTGTGCTGTGTCACGTGACAAGCAATGACGCGTCACCATGGAAACATTAAAGTGTCAAGTTCTAAATAACGGACGCCTTGAAAAACTCACGCTGGGGTTCAGTTAGAATGTTTTAAACTTATGTGTGAAGGGGTTAATAAGAGTTCAGTTAATCCATCTCAATTCAAGCTCAGTGCTTTACTGTCAAATTTCCAATAGACAAACATGCAATATTATTAGTAACTGCACTAATTCATGTAAAATGATAGTAATTTTAGGACTAAATCAACTTTTTTTTAAATCTTCCCAGCACTTCCGAATCAGTTACTGTTGTCACCATCTGTAGAACTTGTGGCACCGATGCCACCACTCGGCGGTGTTTTAAGGCTGAATACTCAGTATTGGTGTTGTCATTTTGAGTTTCACTCGTGGGTTATTTGAGTAATAACAGGCTTTACTGGCTAAAACAAGTTGTCATACAGGTTCATGACATGTGGTTCCACTGTTTGCTCATGTTGTGTCTTGTCTGGAATCATTTATGTCTGCTAACAGAGCTGTTATCTGATGAGCCTCTCCGCTGTACCTTTGGCTTTGGGAGCGTGTCTGTTCACATGGTTGGAAAGCATGGCAGAACTCTGGGAAATAACATTGAGTTTCTACACATTGCTTTTCCTCTCTCTCTCTCTCTCTCTCTCTCTCTCTCTCTCTCTCTCTCTCTCTCTCTCTCTCTCTCTCTGTGTGTGTGTGTACTATTACGTAGTATAAAAGGGGATCTGAGCCACCTGCTATGATCTGCTGACTTTTTTCAGCCTTTCAGAAGCTTGAGCCGGGGGCCCCTTTAGGCAAGAGCAGTGCAGGGGGTGTCATTAAGAGCAAGCAGAAAGATAAACTGAATGAATGAAGGAATCCATAAACCCTTTGACCTCTCCAGCCTCTACTTGCCTCCTTAAACCCTTCTTAAACAGAATGTTGTAGTTTACTCTTGTTCATGCTGATGTGATTTTGAGCAGCTCTTGCATTCATTTACAGACAGATTTTCTAAGCATCATGCTGATGACGTAACTAATAATTTATATGCTAGAACTCAATATTAGGATTATCGATCCTACTTTTTTTGTCATTGTATTATTCAAACATGCACCATAATATAAAATGCACCTAGTTCCCCTAAACAATTCTGTCATCATTTACTCAGGTATGTGTGGTTGGTATTCCCTTTATTATGGGGAAATTTTTTGGTCCCTATGAGGATAACAGCTTATAAATGTTATTTGAAACATTTTTTGACATGTAGGTTTAGTGGATTTAATATACAGTTTGTTTTGATATACACATCATATACAATTCCCTATGGAAAGTCCCCATAAAACATTGAAACTCAATGTGTGTGTGTGTGTGTGTGTGTGTGTGAGCAGCTGTGGCATTAAAGATGCCCGGGATTCCAGTGGATGGTTCCAGAAATGCGACAGCAGATTGTTTTGTTCCCACATTCACGAACACACAATCTTCTGTCTATGTGCTTTAAGAAAACAGTGCTCTCTCATTTTTTTAGCAGTTATCTGCTTTTTCATTTGTATAGTTTTTGCTCACCCACATACACAACTTACACTTGCTTCTATTTGGCACTGTTCACATTAGAGGGTGAAAAAGCAGAACAAAAAAAAATCACATTAATATTTTTCACCTTTTTGACATTTCTGTGTTTGCTTTGAAATTGCAAAAATGACACACTTTTTGTCAGAGGCACCGTAAACGAAATATACTAAAACCTTTTAATGTATTTACTGTCAAAAGGCCAAGCTGGGACTTCTTTCAGTGACACTGATTACACAAACAAATCATTGATTCAGAGAGTTTATCTCTAAGCTGTGTTTGCTAAATAAGTGTAAATACTGTTAAACCATTTTTGTCTTAAATAGAATAGCACAATCTTTAGGGAAAATGAATTGGAAATAAAGCAATAATATAATCAATCATTGCAATACAGTTCAAAAGTTTGGAGTCAGTAAGATTCTTTTGAAAGAAGTCTCTTATGCTCACCAAGGCTGCATTTGTTTGATTAAAAATACAGTAAAAATGTGTGGATTTGTATTTCTACAATGACTAATTTTAATAATGTTTAAAGCTGTAGTCCGGCATTTTTTCCTCTTTGTCGCCATCTCTGTTCGAAATCTGCAATTGCAGTTATTTGCGGAATTATCAAGTTAACGTGAGTTGTATCACGTAACTCCCCCGGAGACAATAAACTTACACAAGTAAAATTGAACGCATGCTAAATTTGTGGTAAACTTTAATGATTTTGTTTTCCGCTGCAGATATTCACTTTTCAAAATAATATGTAATAAATTAAAACACTTTACACTTTTAAGAATAATTCTAAGATGTAAAATTAACATGATGGTTATTTTTAAATGTAACTTTTTTAACAGCAGCCATTGACTACATGGCTAGTCTCGCACATCCCTAGTAAAAAATAATATAATGAAATATTATTTCAATTTAAAATAAGTTTATTTATTTCAATCAATTTAAAATGCAATTTATGGCTGTGATGTCAAAGCTGAATTTCTCCAGTCTTGTGACATGATCCTTCAGAGATCCTAATAATATGCTGATTTTGCGCTCAAGAAACACTTATTATTATCAGTTTTAAAACAGTTGTGCTGCTTAATTAAATAATATAAAAAAATATTGACGATTAATTAATTGTTCGATAATAATTTAATCCATAAAATTTACCGATTGTCCAAGCTGCAGTCTATAGCTTTTTTGGGGTTAAAAATGATCCAAAATACATATTTAAGGATAATACATAACCAGCGAGTGTTCAAAACTATCTGCTTGCCGTAGCTCGATTCAAAGTGGTAAGCTTGTAATAATAATGTTTTTAACTCCAGTGGTACTGGTGGATTTCCGCGGGAGATTCGAGCTGTCTTTGCGTCATTACATCACATCTGTACACATAAAGAAGGAGTCTCAGCAAGTATAATCTAGTTCTCGGCTAGTATAAGCTAGAGATCCAGTTCTGTTGATTGTGAGTTGTCCAAATGTTGTGTTTGTGGTCTGTGGTCTGAAAATTATAAAACACAATTTCTTCAGGCTGCCGTGAATGGCGACACGTCTGTGGGGGAGGGATTGTCAGAGAATGACAGTGGTCTGGAGATCACCAATGAGAACAGCCCACTGACTGCGGCAGAGCCACCTTCACCTTTCTGCCCCAAACAGAACGGAGGCGCAGCCTCACCCGCAGGTACACAGACCCATGTTCTGGGTTCAGCATCTGGGACATTCTGCCAATTACTTCAGAAAGTAACTTAAAACATAATGTTTACAGTAATGCAAGTACAATGCAAGTCTATACGGCAAGACATTTTTGGAGGGTTTATTATTAGATAAGTGACTACATTATTTAACACACTTGATTGAATTGTCATTTTAGTAGTAAGACTACTGTTGCCAATGTATTTCATGAGAAATTGAAATCTTTTTTTAAATGTAATTTATTACATAATTACCAGATATCTTTGTGCGAATCATCTGAAATGTTTAGCGACATTACATAATTATGACAGTAATTTAAATATTCAATTCAACCTATCTCCACTCCACCATTGTCAAATATTATATTAGTATTAGAAATGCTTATTGTTATTATTCTGTACATTTAAATAAATTAAATGAAATGATCATTCTGGTGTCTAAAACTCATAACTAGGTAGGCCTAGGATAAAGTAGTATGCAGTATATAGCAACTAAAGTGTCTGCATTTTCTTATAATTTGTCATGAACTTTCTTAAACTTTCAGACGAGAGTGTGAACAGCATCAGAAGAAAGAGATCTCGTAAGCGCTCTGATACAGAGGAAGACAGTGCCTGGGATTCCTCCTACAGTGAGGTGAGAATTCACTTACATTTACTTACGCATGTGATCTTCTTGCACACTGACAGAGAACGCTTCAATAAGACAGATCTATTCCAGACAGATCTATTCCGAAGTCCATTTTACTGCTGTTTCCAGAGACATGGCTGAAATAGGGCAAAAATAGTTGCTTTATTCCAGGAAATATATATCCATCCATTCATCTTCTTAGCGTCATTTCCACTCGTTTGCAGAGTCCAATTCACACACACATACATTTGCGCCGGATGACCTTCCTGACACAGCTCAGCACTGGTGCTGGGACACATTCACACACACACACACACACACACACGCACGCGCGCACACAACAATTTGTCATATCCAATCCATCTTACCTGCATGTCTTTGGACTGTGGGAGAAACCAGAGCACCCGAAGGAAGCCCACGCTAGAAAGGACTCCTGGGTCAGGAACCGGGGACCTTCTTGCTAAATCAATATATCGTTGAGTAACTGAGACGACAAAACACTCAAAATGTGGTGTTATATTCATATTTGCATAGATTTCTTCATTCATTCACCTCTGCTGTGATAGACTATTTACGTTCATGAATGCATCTGTAATTTTATAGAGCAGGTGCATCGTGGAGGCTGTCTGTACAGATGCAGGAAAACACATACATACGGAGTTTGGGATCACTTCAATGGAACTTTTGTGCATTATCCACATGAGATTTTCAGAGCAAGAAATGCAGAAAGAGCGCATTGTGCAGCATTCATGCTGCCCTTTTAAACTGCAAACTGTGTGCATGTGTATGCATGTCTTTTAATTTGTTGTTGTGATAGATATCTTTACTCATAACACATCTCACCCTTTAAGATGTTAAGGGCTATTCAGTCTATACTTTAAAGACTCCTTAAAAGCAGATACATGTTGATAAACAGATATGACTGTATTATATATCACTTCTTATCTTTTCTATTGTGTTTTGAGCTTATCTGCGATTTTCCTCTATACTGATAAAGCGTGTATATCCAGTCCAAAGAGGAAAAAAAGCAAAACATTGAAGATATAGGTCAGATTATGGGAATTTATATAGTTTGCAGACTGAGCGAGTACTGTTGTGTGCATAACCTTGCCTTACCAACCTATTATCAAAATGATGAAATGCAGTGTATGGAATTATATTGTGTCTAAAGTATTGATACCTGCTAGTATGATTTTTGAAAGACTATTCCTGTCTATAAAAGTGTAAATATGCAGCAAACAAAATATACATTTGAGAGAATGAAAGTAATAATCATTATAAATAATCATATTAATTTAGTTTCAGCTATGTAATAATATAATCTAATATCTACCATTAGCCTCCCTGCACTCTAGATTTTAGAGGCCATTGAAAAAAAAAAAAAAACATAAAATCACTAATCTGCTAATTACCGCTAATCATTATTTCTATAAAATGTACCTTGAATTATGGTACAGTACTAGAACATATGGATCAGCTTATTGTTACGGGATTATGGTTTCAGGAAAAGGCTGACATTGGGTCTGGTTGTGAGAAGGGTCTGCGGCAAAGGCCTCGTCCCAGGACTATTTTCCAGGCAGGACTGACAGCTCACAGTAAACCCTGCAACAGAGAGAGGGGGCATAATAAACAGGATCACAGCAGCATGGTAATGCTCACATTCACACACACAAAGCTGCATTATGCTTTAAGTGAATTTTTTTTTCTGTCAGACACTGAAATCCAGGCTGACGAACAGAGATCACCCTCGCAGCAGATTAAAGCTGTCATGCCACTGTCAGCTCCTTACTCTTAACTTAACACCTTTAAGTCGAGCTGTCTATCACTGTGTATTTATGCTGTCACACATTTGAAGTTGCCTGTGGTCTTTTTGTCTGTGTTGTGGTAGGGTGAGCAAAGACAGAAAAAGTGCAGTAGCACCTCATTGCAGTACGCGAGATCCAGGGGGCGGAGTTGGATCTAGATCTAAAGGGTAGGATTAGGGGTGTGGTGCCATTAGGTGTGGGGTTAGGAATCAGGGGGCGGAGATGGGTAGTATTAGGTAGAGGTCTTCACGGGTCCACTTGGATCCGAAAACCCGAGGTCCGACCCGAGACCCGAGCGGGTCCAAAACTCCGACGAGTGTCTCGGACACGGGTCGGGTTCGGTATTAGTGGCCTCGGGTAACTTAAAATAAAAATGCCTTTTCCAAATGGACCCGAGAAGACCCAAATTATTTTAAACAATATTGGGCATTTAACAAAATTGCAGCATTTAAAACAACTCTATGACCAATCTGACTTTTTTTAAGTGAGAGAGCGAATCCGCGCTTTTACGTGCAATGGGATATAAGCATAAGCACGGTTGCCTCCACATTTATTTACTCAGTTGCTCGCTCCGCAAAAACCAACCCCTCCATTTGCAAAGAAGAACTAGTGTGCCATCATGTGGATGCATGTTTGACTACATGCAAGTATTTGAATTGTCGTTTAGCCAGGCCTGTCAATCAATTTTAAAAATACGCGACACTGTCAGACAAGCATGGAGACAATAAAACAGATATTGGCGAAAAAGGTGAGGGAAAACGAATATGTAGAACAGAAACATCCAGGGTCATCCTTATTGATAAGGAAGGAAAAAAGACGTGCAGTTAAATGCGTTGATGCAATAACGTTACCATATTAAGATTTGATTCAGAACGTCCAATTTGACTGCTATTGTAGTTCTAATGACCTGTTTTAATCGCATTTTATCGAAACAACTTTGTAACAATGGGATTGTAGGCTAAACAACACAATTTTAGTAAAAGTCAATGACTGGTAGAATTTGAATGAAAATCTGTAGGCTATTTTAAAAACAGCCATCGGTAAATTTTACCCTGTGGTGGTTCTAATCATCGTGGTCCGGTAAATAACATTATGCCAAATGTTATAGGCTGTAAAGGGTTACAGTGATGTGTGATTGATATTTTAGCACTCAGCGTGCACTTGCGCGTCTAGGTTAAGCGCATTTTTGAGAAACGCAGGGCTGTAGGCTTTGCACACTGTAAATGCCGTTTACGTTCAGGTCCAGTCGGGTTCTAAAGGAAATGGCGTTGGGTCGGACTCGGGTCTAATTTTATCGGGTTTGTCTCGGGTTGGGTTTTTATTTTTATTTTTTAAATAATTTATGCACGTCGGGTTCAGGTAAGTAGTGATTCGGGTCAATTTGGGTCGGGTACAGTTTTTAGGACCCGAGAAGACCTCTAGTATTAGGTATATGTAAGGTGGGAGATCCAGATCCAACTCCTTCCTGCTGGATTTCATGTTCTGCAGTGAGGACCATCTCAAAAAGTGCAGTAAAATGACTGATTTATTAGCTTTTATTACTCCACCACCTACATGATGTCATTAACGACTGAATCAGCAAGGTTTGAACTGGCCGTAAATGTATTTTTTTGGAGAAGGTCCTCACTGTAGAACATGAAATCCAGGGGGAGGAGTTGGATCCAGATCCAACTCCTCCTACATTACTGTACATATACTTAAACCTACCTATCTCCACCCCTTGATCTTTAACCCCACCCCTAATCCTACCCATCTCCACCCCTTGGATCCATCTCCGCCCCCTTGGATCTCGTGTACTGCAATGAGATGCTATTGTTTTTTTGCAGTGACATGCAATGAATGCAGTGAATCCATGATAAATCCCAAGCACTAACTCGCAATCATAATTAAATGCATTGGGTGGCACTGTGGAGTGTGTTTAACAAGTTGTTTGTATTTGATCACATAATGTTGTCGTCTGCCTCGCGAAGTTTGGAGTTAGGATATTCAGAGGAAAACTATGTAAAATGATCTTACAAAATGGAATTACTTTTGATCAAATTAATTAATGAATCTGAGTTATCATAATTTCACCACCATGAGAAATAACATGGAATCCAAACACCATTCGACTGAGGAAAGGCTTGTTGTTTATATTGCCTAATCATAAGCTTGTTCAGAAATAGTGACAAAAAACAACAACCTTAAACTTAAAAAATAACGTCTTTTTCGTTAAACGTCATTTAAATAAACAAATATTAGAATATTCGATTTTTATGAGTTTGAATGATGGATGTGCTACAGTTACTACATTAAAAAAAAAAAACAGTCATGACTAGCTAGTTATCTCCAACAATGTATTGTACTATGTTAGCTAGGGCTGCACGATTTGGGGAAAATGTTGTAAAAAATCATATTGCGATTATTGAGGTCAATGTTGCGATTTCGATACAATAAACAAATAGTTTCATGCGTCAGCTTGCTTGGTTCTAATGCAAATTGCATACACAAATTAGTGAAAATTCTGAAATGTGTATATCTCAACTCAAACTAGCAACAATTGATTGATAACACCTATAATGATCAATAAGCCATTGATGTCTGGATAAAAATGTCAATTGAAAGCTATAATTAAAAAAAAAAAAACAACAACAACATTTATTAGGTTTCAAAAAAGTTTTTAATTTAAGTGAACTTCAAACAATCCTTACATAAACCTATAATAAATGTCATATCATGTCTAACAGCCAGGACATATTCATAACTGAATAAAGTTATCAAACAGTCTGCCCTGCATAAATTATAAATTATATGAAGAGTTCAGATGCAAAAGCCTCTAAATGCCATTTGAAATTTTCTTCTTAAATGATGATTTTTATCAAACTTGTATATTTAAGTTCAGTAATTTCACTTAAATAACAATTAATAGGTAATTATCATTGCCATTTAAGTGAAATCACTTAACTTAATTATACAAGCTTGATAAAAATGATCAATTTAGAAGAAAATTTCAAATGGCACTTAGAGGCTTTTGCATCTGAACTCTTCATATATAGACTAATCATTATCAAAGCTACAAAAGTTATTGGCTGCTGGCCCTTTAAGAGCAGCCTCTGTCGACAGAACTCTTTAAGTCCATCTGCTCTACAAAAACGTCATTTTTTGCATAATTGTGTGTGTTATTGTTCATTCAAGCGTGAAAGAGAACTGAATTCTGGCGCTGTCTGTGCATGCGCATGATACTGGTGCGTATCTTTCTGTGAGTTACTGTCAGGACATTCACAGGCAGCACGCTCTCTTTTGACTTGTCACACATAAATGGTTCAAAAGCATTCGCACGAATTAGAGCGGGATCATTACTCTAGCCTAGTGTTGTCACGATACCAAAATTAGTGTTTCGATACCGATACCAAGTCAAGTATTGCGATTTCGATACTTTTTCGATACTTTTCCTGAAAAGGAAAGTATTTCTTACAAGGTGTTTCATATGCACCTCCTTTGCACATTTGTGCCCTTTAATGCTGTAATAACCTAATATAAATAAATCACTGACATGCACATGCTCTGATTATAATCATATAGCCGATAGATCATTTTACTGATGTTTTGTATCCTTTATTTTAGCAGCTTGCAAATTATTTATGCTATCTATGAAAGTTGGGGGGGAAAGTTGTACGTACATCTAATACAAAAATAAATGAAACATCTCCAGTTAACTAGCAGATAATTCATTTAGTTAGCTATTAAATAAGAGATCTAGCGCTAAAATCTGTTGTTGTTGTTGTTTTTAAATCAAGCACCGCTCTTTTTCGCTGCTATCAGTTGGATACAGTATCTTTTGCGGCTCGCGCAGTCGCGCACCGTCTTCACACGGACGCGCGCTTCAAACTATCGCCATTGCAGAGACCTCTGGATTGTGTTGCTAATAACTTGCAAACTTGCAACGGCCCACCGGGAAAAGATCCGACTCTCCTGATTGCCACTCCGCTACTGACAGGCGGCCACTCTATCACATGTGCTCGCGCATGCAGCCGTCTCGTGGTAGTGTTTGTCTCATGACAGCTGCAGCTTCTTTGCTGCGTGCGTGAGGAGAAACACAGACGTTCATAGGGAGAGACTGGAAGCGTGCGTGGCACACACCAACATTAAATACGTCTCTTACAAATCTGGGTTGCGGTCATTCATAAAAGTATTGATACTAATAAATTTAGGTATCGTGAGGTTTTTAATTTCCGAGTATCGCAATACTTTTGAAGTATCGGTGCACCGTGCAACACTACTCTAGCCAAAGGTTGACAAAAAATAAGAGATGCTGCGATAATTGCGTTAACAGCCCTAATTTGTTTATTTGATATAAAATCGCAGGATTGTGCGTCATATAATCGCATAGGCTTAACATCACGTTTGCAATATGATTAATCGTGCAGCACTAATGATAGCTAAGCAGGGAGTTATGGTATTGTACAGGAAACACACCCCTGGTAGACCATCTTGGTCAAGGTTCCTGCTTGCAAAAACAAGTCATGACCAGCCAGAAACCAGCTACCATGTGCTACACGGCTATCCTAAGTGATTATTCCAGATTAAATTCAATTTAAGCTGTATTGAAATCTCTGTGGCATGTCACCAGTTTCCACAGAAAATAATTTCGAACTGCCTCACAGTTTGTAAAAACACACACAAAAACTTGCTGACAGAAATGTTGTCGTGCTAAAAGTCTGTGAGGGCAGCAGGTTAGACATTTGCCCCATATTTTCTATTTTACCTATCATTGCAATATGTTTTGTTGTTATTGTTTTGTTGTGTTGTTTTTGTTTTGCTTTGACTAAAGGTTGAAATTGTGTGTGTCTGTAGGTTTCTAGTGTCCCTGAGGGTCCCATACTGGAGCTCATGGAACAGGACTCTAAAGACTCTGCACAGAGCAGCGCAACATCCACCTCAACTACTGACACAGCCAGACAACCTGAGTACAAGGTACCAGGATATCATACACACACACACACCTATCTTTTCATGTCCCGTTCTTCTTTATGTTGATGCACAAACAATCCACAAGTACCAATATTTGTCCACCTGCCTCACAGAACGGCTTCGTTTGAATGTGAAGACAACTGCTTTTGTGCTTGTGGTGTATCCTCTCCTGTGCGTGTCACTAAGCCAGGCAGCTGCGCGTTTAGAGAACACTGATGATCAAGACAATGAGAGCGTGAAGGTCTTGAATTGGGGTTTTGTGGGTTATAGCATCTTCTAAGTCACTGTTGAGCACTGACTCATAAATACTCACTGACACTTGCACAGGTGAGGAAACAACAGCGCTGTTGAAATGGTCCTGACTGATTGAGAGTCCTGCTCAGACAAGCTCAGTGTAAGAGGTTTTGCTTGTGTCTCAGTCATGCTCAATCTTTGTGTAACTGGATCAAAGAAATCTGTGCAGTGAGAAGGTTGATTGTCCATCTTATTTAAAAGGATAATTCTCCAAGAAATGATAATCTACCAGTCGAAGCCTGCATGCTTTTTCTTTTTCTGTGGAACACAAAAGAAATTATTTAGCAGAATGTTCAGGCTGGATGGGAACAAAACAGACCAAAAAACAAATTAAAACTTGTCCATATTAAAGAAGTAAAATCTTCATATTTAAAAATGTAAAATACATTTAAATTGACATTAAAGCTATTATACACTAAAATCTGTGTCTGCATACTTTTCAAATCTAATGCAGGTTTCAGTGAGTGTGAAAATGTTAATTTATGGTCAACTATTTCTAATTTCCACATATATATTCCTTCCTCAGGATAATAAAGGCTTTGGTATTGGAGAGTTAGTCTGGGGCAAGATAAAGGGCTTTTCTTGGTGGCCCGGGATGGTGGTGCCCTGGAGAGCAACAGGGAAGAGGCAGGCGTCCCACGGCATGCGCTGGCTTCAGTGGTTTGGAGATGGAAAATTCTCAGAGGTAACAAACAAAATTAAGGGTTTCAGAATACAACAACTGTAGTAGTTGATACTAATAATAGCTGTGAAATTTCAATAACAGACTAAAATGATATAAAAAATACTATTTTATTTTAAATGTTAAATATCGATGTAAATATTATCAATTTTAAAATAATGGTAGGTATAAACTTTGCTTCAGTTTTTTTTCAAGCAAGTAAACAGTCAGTAACCAAATCAAGAATAAAGAAACAAATAAAAAGCAATAGAACTAATAAAAAGAGCTGTCAAGTAACTAACATCAATATCAATTCAATTCAAGTAAACATTTAAAGAAAAATTGATCTAAAGAAAAGTAAAAAAATACTTATCATTCACAAAAAATGCGTTTTTTTCATGTACAAAATGCATTTTCTTCATGTACAACAGCTATCAAACATAATTTGAAAAATAAAAAAATATTTTTTTTTTAGCTTTTTCATTAAAGTGCTGACCGTGGTGACATTACTTGAATGCCATATTAAATTAGTTATACTGTAACTGTAGAAAAACTGGTATTGTGACATGTTTTATTGGTGTTTTGATTTGATCCTGAAGTACTGGTTCCTCTGACATCACTAGTTTGAACGTCTCTGCAATTATGTGAATTTTAAAACAAATAGTAACGCGTTACAGTAATGTAACTACTTTTTCGGGCAAAAAGTAGTGTAACGCGTTACTACTGAAAATTTGGTAATGAACCGTAGTTCCTTTTTCAATTTGGATCAACGTTACTTTCCCAGAAAATGAGTCAGAGAAACTTCAATTAAAAGTTTTAATAGTTTTTAAAGCCTATTAAATGTTAAAATTGATTTTAAGCTTTCAATTATACTGCAATTCTGAATGCCAAAATAGTGATCGTGATTAAAATTCGATTAATCGTGCTGCCCTAAAAAAACGTGTGCTTCCTTAATTGTGTTAAATATTTTTAAAGTGTTAAACTGAAAAAAAAGTAATCATATGCATTAATGCGTTTTACAGCACTACAGCACTAATATATATATATAAATATATATAGTGTATTACATATACAATTAAATTATTAACTTAACATGCACACAAATAAATGTTTGCCCTGAGCCCTGGTTACCTTCTGACCCTGGTGGTGTCATGTGTATCTTGCAGGTGTCTGCTGACAAACTCGATTCCATCACAGCCTTCCCAAAGTTTTTCAACCAGTCATCCTACACCAAACTGGCTTCCTACCGTAGAGCAATCTTTCAGTCCCTGGAGGTGAGAGCAGGGAGAAGTCTGTGTTTATTGTTTTATACAACTTTTATCTCCTATGGGGCACTTGGCTGCAACATCTGTAGTTCACTTAATAGAAGACAATAATACAAAAATATGCGTCTGTTCTGAATTCAGGGAGCTTGGACTTTACTTTTACACAATGCAGTGTGTATGTGTTTATGTGTGAGATAAACAGGAGACTGGGAAAACACTCATCTGGAAAGTCTGGAATTCCCCAGATCTTCCTTAATTATCTCTTTGTGAATCGTACCTCCTAACAAACTTAACAGAAGCATCCAAGCCCAGACATGCACCAGAAAGACAGGACTGGCTGCACTTTACTTTCTCTCTCTCTCTGTTTTTGTACCCCACTCTTTTGCAGTCTCTATACAGCATGATTAATATCTGCAATTTGTCTCTATTTCTACTGAGAGGATAGTCTTTCTGAATACGTTATTTTAGACACGATACACATAGTTGGTTTTATTCCACCTGAGACATTTGTTTCCAGGATGGTTTCTGTTTTCTTACAGTTACTCTGACATACTGTTTTCCCACTATCTGCATGTCAACAGGTGGCTAGTATACGGGCAGAGAAGACTTTTCCTCCGAGTGAGTCAGACAGTCTTGAAGAACAGATAAAGCCCATGCTTGACTGGGCTCATGGTGGCTTTTTGCCCAAAGGCCAGGAGGGCCTGAAACCCAGAGAGAACCCAGGTGAGTACACGTCGTCATCGCAAAAGCATCTCAGATCTATCTCACACTCAATCCATGCAGTTGTTATGGCCTCTAACTGATAAATTGCAAATACTAAAATACATGTTTGAGATGTATGTTTGTTTTAACTGAAAGTAACTTTCACTGGCATATCTTAAAAAAAAAACATTGTTTTATCTCAAGATTAGGGGTGGGAATCGAAAACCGGTTCCACTCGAGAACCGGTTCTAAATTTTGCGATCCATTGATATTGTATGCCCTCGACGTTACCTCTTATCGATGCTCCTGCTCTGAGTCAACCTCTGAGTATGTAGGCTACAGACAGACAGTGAACTCACAGCTTTGTCATTTTTCAAGCACCATAGCATGGCGTCCAAAGCGATTTTTTTGTACCACCAAAGCCTTATTTGATCGGTGAGTAAAATTGCCTCTCTCTGTAGTTATGAACCTCTGCGCTTGTTACAGGGCGCGTGTTAAACTGAACGAGCAGGGAGAGAGAGAGAGAGCCCCGGTCGTGCGCGCGCGCACCTCTCTCTGGCTTCACCGTCTCAAAAGCGCTGTCTTGCTCTCTCTCTCTCCCTCGCACATATTAATCAAAATAATCGACACAATGGTAAGGTCGGGAGACTAAAGTTTCATGTGCAGCATTCGCAGATTTGTTTTTCCTGAATTACCGCTGGGTGGGAATTGTGCTAAAATAGGCCTACGTTGCCTTATCTTCTCTGAAAAGCGTTCCGCACAATTTAGCTGACATAAACCACTCTTTAAATAAACGGAAAAAAACGACCCAAAGATTAAATGTTTTCTGTGATGACACACATCTTGTGTGGGATGTCCCAACCGCCGGGATAAATCACACACAAAGCGCACAAGTCCGATAATGACACGTTCAATTCACGAAGTAATGACTCATTTGAACCGATTCATTTTAATGAATGGTTAAAACAACTTAACTGATCTTCCAACACTGAACTCATGGGGCGTTTAATCGGTGTATAACTAATCATAACACTTTTCAATAAGGTTTCATTTATTATATAAATGACATCAAAAGTACAGTTTGCTTAGTCAAGTGTAAGGTTTAAAACAAATAAAACCACTGGTTTCCCCCCCCAAAAAAGCATATGACTACTTTGTCCCACAGTGCTATCAGGAATCGATAAGAGAATCGTTAAAGAATCGGATCGATAAGCAGAATCGTTAATGGCATTGATATTGATAAAATCTTATCAATTCCTATCCCTACTCAAGATGCACACCAGTAGTGTCTTTTTCTAAGGTGCATTTGAACTAACAAATCCTGGCTTAATCTAATCTTAATCTAAAACGTCTTAATTACGGATGGTAACCCTCGTTCCCTGAGGAGGGAATGGAGACGTCTCTTCGGAGGAGTTTCCATCAAATTCGGATCCCTATTAACACGCCATGGTGCTGGCCTCTTCCAGCACCCAGCTTAGCTTCCTGCCAAAGCAGTTTCTTAGTTTTCTTTATGGCGGGAGCTAGCTAGGAAGAATCACACTGCTGTTTCATAAGACCCGCTCAGTGGATTTGGATAACACTGGGGAAGTGTGCCCACCTGTAGGAGGAAACACTGCGGAGCCCCTGTCTGCCCGAAAGGGAGGCACTGGAATGCACATATGTACTAACCCGTGGGGTAGTGAAACATATGGCAGCCCCTGAGGTAGTCCCAGCCCGAGGGGTGGGAGCGTACTCACCTGGGATGACAGAACTGGTCTGTTGAGGGGAAGACACGGTGCTAACCCAGAGGGTAGCTGGATTGTGAAAGAAATGTGTCACCGTAAGGACCACTGTTAAGCCCACCCACTATAATACCAACTCTTACGAGAGATAATAGCAATCTGCCTCGCCTTGTGCCAGAGGGGTGATGGAGGAACTCACAAGGTCAACTGTTTGTTGGGGAACCAATAGAGCAAAAAGCACACGTATCCGGCCTATAGGGTGGGAATGGCGGAGCAAGACGACATGACCTAATTCCTCGCACTACTGGCTGTAGCAGGTACACGGGAAGAAACAGGTTTAACACATAAGCTATAAATTTAGCGAACGTGTTAGGTGTCGCCCAGCCCGCAGGTCTACAGATGTCTGCCAGTGAGGCGCCTTGCACCAGCGCCCAGGAGGAGGCAACACTCCTAGTGGAGTGTGCCGTCAACCTTGGTGGGCAATGTACGGCCTGGGACTCATAAGCCCGAACGATAGCATCCACTAGCCAGTAGGGGTTAACCTCTGCTTGGAGACAGCCTTCCCCTTCTGCTGGCCTCCGTAACAGACGAAGAGCTGCTCTGAGGTCCTAAAGGTTTGCGTTCTGTCCACGTAACAACGTAGAGCGGGTACAAGACAGAGAAAAGCTAGGGCTGGGTCTGCCTCCTCTGGGGCCAGCGCTTGCAGTTTCACCACCTGATCTACAAACGGAATAGTAGGAACCTTGGGCACATATCTGAACAACGTGAGAAATACCAGGTCCGAACACCAGGCACGATTCGTCGACCGAAAATGCCTGCAGATCCCCATACCTCTTGAAAGAGGCCAGAGCCAACAGGAGAGCTGTCTTCATAGACAAGATATTTAACTCTGTTGTATTTAAGGGCTCAAAGGGGGCCTCTGGGGTGCTCTGAGCACTAGAGTTAAGTCCCAAGAGGGTACAGGGTGTTGATTATGAGGCAGATTTAGCCTCCTAGCACCCTTAAGGAATCTCCTTAAGTGGACTGCGAAGTGGACTTCACAGGGTATTTCGCCATCTTAAGTGAGATTCCAATTCGAAGGGAACGAACATGTTCAGTTCGAAGGGCACTGCACACGGCATAGGGAATAAGGGAACATCGATGCATCACTTCACAGGAAGTCAGTGAAGTCCACTTCAACTGATATACCGTGTTCAGTAGGGTTGGGTATCGTTTGAATTTGAACGATTCTGATTCCGATTCCTTGTTTCGATTCCGGTTCCTAACGATTCTCGATTCCGATTCTTTTAAGAGGCAGGGTCAAAAAAGTTTAGCTAACCTTGCTAACCAACGGTCTTTCTGAAGGAAATAATCCTTTCTGAAGGAAATGCTCCTGTCACAAATACTCCTTCTGTCACAAATTTTGCATTTTGCTGAGATTTCGTTGAATGTTCGACTCGCGCGGTTATGCCAACACTTCCGGTAGACGCTTCTTCGTTGGTGTTGTTCAGCGGTTTCTTCTTCCGCTCGGCGGACTGTGAATATCGAAACCAAGAATCGAAATTTTAACCTTTGAACGATTCCTGGGAAAAACGAAAAGTTAGTCCCGGTTCCAATCGATACTCGATTCTCGATAACCAACCCTAGTGTTCAGGGAGTAGGGAGCAGTGAACACTGCGTAGGGACCCTGTCGAATGGAACGCACCCCCAGAGATGGAAGAAATTGCTCTATTGAAAATGTGGGAACCACTGGACTCCAGGGAGCCAGCAGCAGAACAGAAAATGAACAAAGATTCTCTATCAGGCCCTCCTCAGGGGGAGAGAAAGTTGAGGACACCATCTCCCGGAGAGCAACTTCCTCCAACTCTGTGTCACCCATCTCAGGGTGATGACAGCCACAAGAACTAAAAAGCTCTCAGAATATCAGCAGTGAACTCCATCTCAGATCAGCGCACAGGGACAAAAATAAATTAATAGCCTAAATTAATGGACGAAACTTGGCAAGGTGTTCGTGGAGGTTTGAGGTTTAGCAGCACACTTGTGATGCAGCATATTAGACGTACCTGTCATGAACATAAACTGCTTCGCAGGTTTTGCAAATTACATAGCCTGCACTGGTGTCATCCTGATTTACCACTCTTTAAAACTTATTCCAGGCAACACTTTTCTGACCTTCTATTTCCTTTGTATTTAATTCTCTTCTTTTGAGATTGTCTCGTGCCTCCTTCGCCGGCATTGCCATCTCTGATAATTACAAGCAGTCTCTGCATAGACTCGACTAGCTGCCTGATGAAAATGTGACTATTTCAAAGTGTGCTTGATTTTTTTTTTCGATGTAGGTATAGTCAGGAAACAATACTTACATGTAACAATGTATATATATATTTTTCATTTGAACGGTTCTACCGCCCGCCACCCGCCCGAATTTCATTAAAATATTTTTTCTTCATGTTTTCTTCTGCCCGATTTGCGGTTTATCCGCAGAGTACGTGGCTGTAACCACCAACCGTGCATCTCTATGCTGAAACACACAGGGATCAACGCGTAAACACAGACTAAACAAAAACAGGACAAGATTGACTAAAAATTATGGAAACTAAAATGTATATTTTACACAGGACTAAGGCTAAATGTAAAAATAGTTGACAAAATTAACTCAAAATAACTTAAAAATACTCCCTTTACAGCAACCAAACTGAACAAAATATTAAAATAAATGGGTAACTTTAATCACCACGAGACATGAAAAGACAAACTCTTAACACCACACTTAAAACTGTTAGAGCAGTTTCTACAGAAAGCCCTTCAGACTGAGCAGTTTCTACTGGCAGACGTTCAAGCATTGCCATCTTATCAAGTCATAGAAAATGTTAGCAACAGGAAAGTAATGTAACTTGTTGGTCAAGTTTTTTCTCAAAGCTGTTATTACAAGGGAATTTTATGAATTAATTTGTAGTCTCACACTGTAGTTGAGTTCCAAGGCGGCGGCTTAACAAACAATCTTTTTCTTTTGTTACCACACACAATATATCTACAATATCAAAAAAAGGATATTTATTTTGAGATTTACTAAAGAAAAAATGCTTATAATGTTTTGAGGACAAAACGACTTGATTATTTGTATTAGCTATATTATATTATTATATATTAACTGCTTTAAAAAATATTAATAAATTAATATAGTTATAATTTCTGTATTTTTTTGTCCTTCACATTTTCTGCCCTTATTCTGTGGAAAATGTGTAAAATAAAGCTGAGACTTCTACACCTTTATTGGCAGTTAAACGTGCAATTAAATTACTAAAGCAAAATTATTAAACAAATAAAATTAAATGTGTGGAACTTTGTGAACAAAGGGTGTTCAAACTTTGTGGAAATCTGTGGCTGTTAAGTATTTGTGGTATTGCTTAAAAACCAAGTTGCAGGGCCCTCAGGCATCAGGGCTCAGTCAGGTAATGGCAGGTTACACTCTCACAGTATATCAGATCATAGACCTCTGTTCTGGATTCGTTAGAGCTTATCCATCATATTTAAATGTCACAATACCTTAGGTTTTCAGGAGAGCAACTTATGGTGGGCTGTGCTATGGTATCAAAGGGTTTCAGTGTTATCAGAATTGAAGCTTTAGCTGTCAACTTTTTGAAGTACTTTATTTATCTTTCCTTTTCATCTGGGAAAAACTGTGTAATAGATTAGTTCAGTGAGTTTCCCAGGCATATTTATATGTGCGGTTAAAAATGTCTTGCAGTCCCTGTCAGAGATCCAAAACATAAGTTGAGCTGGTGCAGTCATTTGTTTGCAAGGTTTAGTGTGTCTGGTCTCCTCTCATTTAAACATGTGTATCAGGTCCTTTAGTATATTTCTTAAACCTTCTGTTTAAAACATGTCTAACACATCAATCATTTTTTTAATTGTTCCATTGTGTTTTCATATAGTCGATACTGGGCTGTTAAACCTAAGGGTACCACTGCAGAGATGAGCAAGCAGAACTCTCTGGTAGTGTGGTCTTACAGTGGGATCAGAAAGAGGAAATAGCCTATCTAATTACTTAACGATTTGTAGACTGCTGGCTTTTTACCCACAGCGATTACGGATGTATAATCCAACAGCTTCCTTTTTGCATGTTAATGGCTGTATTTCTCTTGGTCAATTTCTCAATGTTTTTGTCTAAATTGTGATGAAGTAATTACAATTAACCAGTATAGACACACTAACTGATTAATTATTTATGATAATTAATAAATGTTTTTAATATTTTATATTTGAATCAGCACAAATAATTAAATAATCTATAGTTTGCACTCATTTAAATAATATATTAGTTATTATATTCACTTTTGTTTTGGTTTTTTTCAGGCAGAAATTAACAGTTTAAAAGTCATTGTTAACAAAAGATTCTTTATTTATTTTATGAATAAACGCTGTAGTGATGTGATCATTCTTGATAATTACAAACTAGCTGTTAAAGTAGATCTCACAAGTTGCAAGTTGCTTCATTATCTAAGGGTGTGATCTATGAAATATAAATGTAGATATTGACAGTACATGTGTGAGCATGTTTATTGTAACAGTAAGTAAAATGAGTGCACTTGTGTCTATTCCAGCTGAGTATTGTGTGTTTCCCATGGCCTCCGAGAGTTCAGTGCCGCAGGACTCCAGCCCTCCGGAATTCCCCCCCTCTGCTAAAAAAGCTCGACTGAGCCTCTGTAAGGCCAAACCTGGCACTGAGGACGTCTACAGTAGAGGTTAGAGCTTACACAATGGAAATTATTCATGTTCATGGGTGACAATCGATTGTTGCACTCCGAATGGGATGTTCTGTCATCATTTACTCACCCCACAAGTCTCTTCAGAACACAGATTTTTAATAAAACCTGAAATATTCCTGTTTAAGTCTAGGGCCTCGTTTGCACTGCAGGTCTTTATGCCCAATTCTGATTTGTTGCCTTTATCCGATTTTTCTGACCGTCCGTTTACACATTCTTTCAATTTTGACCCATATCCGATTCATGTGTTTACACTTGACATACATCTGAAACATTGCGCATGCTTAAATGGGGTAGATGGACGACACGAAATATGCTTGATGCTAGCTTTGCGATAAATGCCAACTTTGCCAATCATCACCATGAATTTGAGGCGAAGAGGACGAAAAGTGCCATCATTGCAGCCTGCGAATATGCTCCAGAAATTGTGTGCGAGAGAGATCTCAAGACTGGTGGGACCGATCATAATATAATGCGTTTAAATATTGGCTTAACGAGGAGCAGTGGATCCGAAATTTAAGGATGAGCAATCCGTTTTTCCACATTCCTCTCCTACGTCGAGACAAAGTTTTGTCGAGCTATCTGTCCTTTTGCAGATGCGTATCAGGTCATTAAACCGCGAAGATCCTAATACTTTCGAAAATCCGATCTGCCTGTTTACATGACATTCAAATTAAACATATCTGATTTATATCTGATTTATCTTTACATATGAACAAGGCTTGAAACCGATTGCAAAATATCCGAATGCATGCATTTTATTCCTGTTTACACGGTCATAGAACACCCTCGATCTGTGTCACATATGAGCAAAAAAATCGGATTTGGGTCACATTTCACTGACAGTCTAAACAAGGCCTAGGTAATCAAACCATATGGGTTTGAACCCTTAAAATGATACAGATACTAATTGTTGTCTAAATTGCCAAATGATTGTAAATCTTGTGTGACAAGACAAGCTCCTTTACACACAGTATAAAATATCAACATTTTGTTATTCTTTTCAAAATGTATCTTTTTTTTCCCATCGAAATTCTGAACAACTGATTCAGGCATATAAATAATTAAAATATAGTATTGTGTGCATAGGTTTTGTAACAAAACTTTGCTATTTTATACTTTTGTGCAATTTAGTTGCATTGGACTTGATGTGAACAAGACATCATTGAGCTTTAACTCTTACAATGTGTTTGAATTTCCAGCTTGTTGCTCATGACTGCCATTTCATCTGCTTTTCAGAACAAATGGTCCATGAAGTTTTGAAGAATCACAGAAGTATAGAAGGTGTGTAGAGTTGCGACCTATTACAAGCCCTGCAATCACCTGTTAAAACACATAAGAATCCATTAACAAAGAACACATTTTTTTCTTTAAAAAAGCCAGGTCTACAGATGCATTTTTTTTATAAGTTAAACAACATTTAAATTTTACAACGCCATATCATGTTCAAAGGCACTGCAAAAGTGCATGTTTACATAGAAACAATGGAAAAGAAGTGCTGTCAAATGCAAAAACATGTTCTGTGTGAACAGCCCCTAACAGCATTGGAGCCACGGCCTTAGATAAAATTAATTTTATTTTTAGCAAATGTATTTATGCATGTGCCAATAAAAAATATTTATATTTTTCTTATGGATGCACAATACATCAGTACCACATTGATTTCCTCTATTTTTACATTTAGATTTCCTTTGCCGTCATCTTTCACTCACTTAAAGTTAAAAAAAAACCAGAACATTTAATAACACTGAAATCTAATTTTTAGCTAATTAATATCCAAATATAAATTTTTCATACTGCACATTGTAATGTTGTGATGCCTAATTTCATTTGCAAATGAAATTTTTAAATGACAGATTTTAGTTTTTAAGGTATAATGTTTTTTTTTTGTGTGTGTGACAAATTAGTATACCATTTTAATAATCAGCCATCTTAGTCATTAAATGAAAAGAAGTATTATTTGTAAACAATTCACTAGGTTTTTAATTTGCAGTGAAAGCTGGAAAATATATAGTTATAATTTGCTTTCCCACAAATGTATGTTTATAAATATAACTGTGATGAAGTATACTATATATACTTCATCACAGTTATATTTATAAACATACATTTGCGGGAAAGCGATGGCAAACTATTGGATACAGTATAAATTTATGCATTTAGCAGATGCTTTTATCCAAAGCGACTTACAAAAGAGGTCAAAATGCAGTTTATAAGAAAGCCAACAATATTTGTGATATACACGTCCCCGTGTACCTAACGCCCCAGTGTAGTCACTGGGACACTTTACTGTCAAAAAGCACCATCCTTCGAATGAGACGTTGAACCGAGGTCTTGACTCCCGTGGTCACTAAAAATCCCACGATAAAAGAGTAGGGGTGTAAACCCAGTGTCCTGACCAAATTTTCCCCTTGGCCTCTGCCCATCATGGCCTCCTAATCATCCCCATATTCACTGATTGACTTCGTTACTGTCTCCTCTCCACCGGTAAGTTCATGTGTGGTGCCACAATATGGCTGCCGTCGCATCATCCAGGAGGATGCTGCACATTGGTGGTGGTTGAGGAGATTCCCCCTTCCATGTAAAGCGCTTTGAGTACCCTGAAAAAGCACTATGTAAATGTAATAAATTATTATTATACAATACCAGGTTTAGTAGGACAACTAGATAAAGGAAGCAAACTAGAGAGGAGGAGAAATGCAGAGTAATGCAGAGTATGCTTCTCATTGGTTAATAATTTTCAGCCCATTCTTACGGATGCGTCCAAGAATAAGTTACTTTGGTATATTGACTCAGCCACCTCAATGCGTTTGCTTGCCTGTTTCAGAGTTCTGCCTCTCTTGTGGAAAGATGAGAGTGGCGACCTTCCACCCGCTGTTTGAAGGAGGCCTTTGCCTGACATGCAAGGTAAGAGTTGATCTTGTTCTCCAGATTCTCAAAACAGAACACAACACAACTCGAGAGTCTGGGAACATGGTTCTCCAACACGTGCTGACATGATTGCTCATAAAAGTGTCAAACAACAACACTCGATCCTAACACCTGGACACCAGTGTTGTATCTATCGATTACCTTAGGGGGACAAAGGAAGTGCCATGGATCATTTCCATCATCGCTGCATTATTCTATTACACTCTATTTGCAGCAACACGATACATTGCTTCAAACAGAGACTGTTTGTAGAAGATTTAGCTATTTAAGTTATTTACATGTTTTTATTTGTGAATGTGTCAGGATGTTTATTTAGAGATCTCCTACATGTATGATGACGATGGCTACCAGTCGTACTGCACCGTGTGCTGTGGCGGCAGAGAGGTGCTGCTCTGTGGAAACGCCAACTGCTGCAGGTACGAAACTCATTTTCTTCCCGCAATCTCTCCCTCAATCTCGCTTTTCATTCCATTCTTGGAATTTGAAATAATGGAAATTTGGTCGGCAGGAAAAATGGTCCAACGAACCGTTTTAAAAATGTGTAACGAAAACCGAACCGAAAGCCTCGTACCGAACGGTTCAATACGAATACATTTATCGTAACACCCCAAATAATAATAATAACAACATTTTGGTATATTTATTTTTCACCAGGGTATTCAGTAGACTTCATCACAACCCAAGTTGAATTAAAATCACTTGACAATGGAAAAGTAAATTTTAAAGAAAACATGGGAATTAATGTCAAATATAAGAATTAAAACATTATTTTGTGTAGTTTTTACTCATAATCTAGTTATATTCATAATTACTCTCTAAAGGTGGGGTGCTGTACTTTGTGTTGTATTTTTGCATTTTTTAATACAATTTATTTATTTATTTTAAATTTGGCTCTTCAAATTCATGTCAGGTCACTCAAACTAAATGCATCGTTTTAAAAGTGCCACAGGTCAACCTACAAATGGCTTACACATTAAACTAGAAAAAGGTACACTTCACCTTTAACCTTTAACACTGTCGGTTTCATTTGCCCTTTTAAAGGCTGGCTTTGATCAGTGTCTTTGCCCGCAGGTGTTTCTGTGTGGACTGTCTGGATATATTAGTGGGAGCTGGAGCGGCCAACAGTGCCCGTGATCTGGACCCATGGCGCTGCTACATGTGTCAACCGCTGCAACAGTACGGTGTGTTAAAGAAACGCCACGACTGGAGCCTGAAACTACAAGAGTTCTTTGTCAATGACAATGGACAGGAGTTTGTGAGTCTCACGTTAACTTTTACAGACAAGGAAATTCTCTGTTTGCAAAGCTGTTCAACTATACGACGTAATTATTTTATTTTCTTCCAGGAAAGTCCAAAAAGTTACCCTGCGGTCCCAGCCGAGCAGAGACGTCCAATCAGAGTCCTTTCACTGTTTGATGGCATTGCTACAGGTCAATAGGATGTCTCTTCTATATTCTGTGGAAATGTACACTATCAGTGATTCACAGATGTCAATAATTTGTACAATATGTGACTACCTGATAAAATATTTTCTTTTTCTGAAAAAGACTTTTTCATGTCTAAAAATAGTGCTTTTAACATTTGGAGGGGTGAATTAAAATAAATATATCTTGAGTTTTAAATGTTTTAGTTTATTTTAATTCTTGTTTTGTCTTATTTTTAATCTCGTTTTGTCTATCTATCTATCTATCTATCTATCTATCTATCTATCTATCTATCTATCTATCTATCTATCTATCTATCTATCTATCTATCTATCTATCTATCTATCTATCTCTCTCTCTCTCTCTGTCTGTCTCTCTGTCTGTCTGTCTGTACATAAAGTTGTATTGTGTGGCCAGAACTATGGACACTAAAACATTTATAGTAAGAGACTTTACATTTAAATAATCATAATCATTAATCTTAATTTGCAGGTTATCTGGTGCTTCGGGACTTGGGCTTCAATGTTGATTTGTACATTGCATCAGAAGTATGTGAGGACTCAATTTCAGTGGGAGTTGTCCGGCATGAAGGAAAAATCCAGTATGTGCACGACGTTCGCAACATCACCAGAAAAAATGTGAGTTGACAGTTATCTGTTTCTGCCTGCTATATTTCATGTTTTCACTGTAGATGATTTAATTATTTTTTTGGTATATTATGACTGTTTATTAACCTAGTCATGAAACCCTGACCTTTAGCTGTTTCATTTGACACTGAATGAGTATAGACCGATTGGCGCCGTCACCACACAGGCTACACGCACCTGGTCCAAGGTTATTTGTTTAGTCGCGTGTTGCTTGTTTCAACAGCACTTGATAAGGCTAATGGCCTCACCTGAGTCTGGTCTTTGTCGTCGCTCCTCCAAGTTTCTGTTTGGCTTCTATTATCTCTCCACCTCACATTCAAATGCTCAGGCACACACAGAGAGCAAGTTGTCTTAAGCCTTAGTGACGGAACACAAAGGCGCCTTCTCCCTTCCTAAATCCCCTCTCCTAAATTCATCCATTCACCCCCTCACCCTTCCATTCAATCACTCATTCACTCACCCATTGTTGTTGCGAGGCTGGATTGGGCGGGATCGCAGAGAGAGATGCATGAAAGGGCTCTTGTCGCAGAAGAAAAGAGAGAAGGGATATATTGGAGGGGGGTTTTGGGGCCCTGGGTTGGGTTATTTATGAAACACTAAAAGAATGAGAAAGCCTGAAAAGAGTCTAGCTGCAGATATGCTCTCGCACTGGCACATGCAGATATGCCAAGGGTAAAGATGTAAACAGGACATTCCCACAGTTTCCTTTAGCAGAACATCTGGAATGCACAATTACAGTAAATGGCATTTATGATCCCAGTGACCGGTTATTACACCAAATTACTCAGATGTGGTCAGGGAGTTTTCCCATCACCTCACTGAACTATCAGGTTCAGTAAGAAAAAGATGCACTTCATGTTGAAAACCTTGAATGTTCTTTTTTGTGGTTCAAAAAGTAGCTCTAAAGGAACGATGACAGAACTTTGGGCAAGGTTCTCCGTTATCTGTTATCTGTTTTAGTAATGTTCTTAAAACGTTTGCACACAAATGTTATGAATACATTGTCCATGGAAGGTTTAAAAAAAAAAAAAAAAATTTTGTGGAAAGTTCATACAACTTTAACTTTTATGTATACTTCAAAATTATCGAAAGGAATGTTTCCTTAAAGTTTGCATAACCTAGAAAAACATTTAAATGTTAAATGTTTAATTTTTTAAATGCATTTAAATGTTTTGAACATTTTCATAATATTAATATGAACATTAGCAAAAACTTCTTAGTAAATATGTTGTTCCCTATCGTAGTCACTTCGAGTTACGTCAGAAGTGACGGAGATTGGGGGTTTCGCATAGAAAGCCAATCCTCTTCGAGTATTAAAACACGAGCCAATGGCATGCAATGCCTTGGGGCTGCGGAAATTTGCATAGCGTACTCCGCCCTACTCCGTGAGTATAAAAGGAGGAAGTGAACGCAACCGCAGTATGTTTTCGCTTCGGAGCCAAGAGAACCTCTTCACTCCTGAAAGCACTGTTCAAGACTCTTCGAGACGAGCGTCCTCTTCAGTGTTGGTGTGACGGCGGTACCCAGCGAGATTCTGCATCGCCTGCGATCTGAGCAGTGGTCTGCCAGACTTTGCGCTTCTCCCTGGTCGCTTCAGCGCTGAAAGAGTGAATTTCCTCCTCTCATTGAAAGAGCTGCACGCGCACGTCTTTTTAAAGACGGTTCGCCCGTGCTCTTCTGGGTGTGATTGATTTCTGTCGTCATCTGATGGTCACGATCGCTGCTTTGTATGCCTGGGCATTTCAGCATGCAGCAGCAGCGTTCGTGGATGACTCATTTTCCTTCTGTGGGAACATGACCATCTCTACACTGAGGTCGAGACTCAATGATCTCACTTGAGTGAGAGTCCCGGTCCCCCCCCGCTCGATCGGTTTCCTCCATAGGGGGCCCGTCGACCCGGGGACCTGGTGATTTACGGTGATGGTGTGGGATAAGCCCCGACGATTCCTCGGGCCACACCTCCCGCCTCAGTGCGAGAGCCAGCGAGCGTTAGTTCGATTCAGTCGGTTGCTTCTTCGGTGGCACCGGCTGCTTCGGGCAGCGCTCCAGATGATGATGCGATGTCGATCACAGCATCACTAGGCGGGCTTGACTCCTCGGGAAGTGAGGATGCGGCCGCGTTGCCTCCCTCGGGAGCGTCAGCGCCGCCGTGTCTGATCCCGCGATGATGGCCGTGCTATCTCGGGCGTCCGTGAGCATCGGGTGGGGGTGGAACTCCGCCCCTCCCCGATCTCTCGCGGCTGAATAATTGGTTTTTGGGTAACGCTGCCGCCTTACGGCCACGGCCAACCCCAATTTCCTTTTTTCCCCGAGTTGCATGCGGAACTGACACGCACTAAAAAATAAATAAAAAAAAAAAAAAAAAAGCGTGCTTAGTTCCCCGCCCTTCCTCCCCTCGGCGATGCGGCTGTCTGTGGGTACGCTGGGGCTCCCCCGGTCAACCGGCGGTTGCTCTCAGATGCCCCTCCAAAGCCTATGGGTTCTCGTCGTCTATGGCGGCGCGATTCTGTAGAGCGGCGGGACAGGCAGCCTCCGCCCTGCATATGATGAGCACCTACAAAGCTAGCTGCTCAGGAATGTGCACGAGGAGGTGACGGACCAAGCGAGCTGCGAGCCTGTCGCCTACCTTGTCCTTAAACGGGTCACGGAGGCGGTCGCTCGCTCCCTTGGTCAGGTGATGCCCACCGCTGTGGTCCAGGAGCATCATAATGTTCGGCGGTGCGGTCCAGGACTTTGCCCAGCACTTCTCGACCGCCTAGGAGCAGACGAAGGCGGTTTCTCTGCCCCGACGGCCAGCTGCTGCCTCCAACCAGCCGTCGGCTCGGACGCCTCCGCCAGCTCGCCGCCGAGGACGCCCCCCTGCGGCTCCCTTCCCTCCCACGCGGCCCCAGCAGCAGCCTTCAGCCGGTTCGCGTCGCGGAGGAGGCCACAGGTAAGCGTCCCAAGAAAAGAGCCCCCCCTCAGGCCGCGTGCCCCGCTAGATGCCAGGCGAAGCGATGTTCCTGAGGCGGGCCGCTCAGTGATAGTGTCATGGTTTTTCTCAGGAGGCGGTGGCAGGGCCCCTCCTTCCCCGGTGGAGGGCCGGTGGAGAATCTTTTGTTCTAGCTAGCTCCCTGAGCTGGTTGAGGAAAAGCTGACACTGTCATTGAGCACACAGACTGGAATGAGCGCGCACGACGTCCAGTGCGTCGCCCCGTTCATTCCTCTCTGTCTCGGAGGGCGCGGAAGGGTGCGTGTGTCGTCCCCGGGCTACGCCAATCCCTTCCCCCTCTGTCGCCAGACCCCCGGCAGAACAGACCCCCGTGGAACGCTCTGCCTTCCCTGGTCTCTTCTGTCGGGGAGCGGGTTTCGACGGTGCATCCGGACGGGGTAACTCCTGCACGCATGCCGGTCGACCCGCCTCGCTGCCCCTCCGGGGGGACGTCTGTGGTTCGCATGACCCCGTTGGCTCACTTCCTGGAAGCCTGGCTAGCGCTTCCCGGGGTTCCCGCTGGGTCATCAGAACGATCGGATTCGGCTACGCGATTCAGTTCGCACGGTCTCTTCCCCGCTTCAGGGGAGTTCGCTCCACGATGGTTGGTGGCAATGCCCCAGTCTTGAGAGCGGAGATTGCGACCCTGCTGGCGAAGGGTGCAATCGAGACGGTCCCTCCAGCCGAGGTGAGGTCCGGGCTTTACAGCCCCTACTTCATTGTCCCCAAGAAAGACCGGTGGGTTACGACCGATCCTGGACCTGCGCATTTTGAACCGTTCTCTCCATCGACTACCGTTCAAAATGCTCACGGCCAAACGCATTTTCGAATGTGTTCGGTATCAGGATTGGTTTGCAGCGATCGACCTGAAGGACGCGTACTTCCATGGCTCCATTCTCCCTCGACACAGACCGTTTCTTCGGTTTGCCTTCGAGGGCCAGGCATACCAGTACGCCGTTCTCCCATTCGGGTTAGCTCTGTCCCCTCGCGTCTTCACGAAGATCGTCGAGGCAGCCCTTGTTCCCCTTCGCGAACACGGGGTTCGCATCCTGAACTATCTCGACGACTGGCTGTTACTAGCACACTCTCGAGCTCAGGTTTGCGAACACAGAGACCTGGTGCTACGGCACCTAGCCCGTCTGGGCCTTCGGGTCAACCGGGAAAAGAGCAAACTTTGCCCCGTGCAGAGGATCTCTTTTCTCGGCATGGAGATAGACTCGGTCGCCATGTCCGCGCAGCTCACGAACGAGCGCGCGCACTCACTGCTGGCTTGTCTTCGATAGTTCGAGGGCAAGAGTGCGGTTCCACTGAAACTATTTCAGAGGCTCCTGGGGCATATGGCATCCGCGGCCGCGGCAACGCCGCTCGGTTTGCTTCATATGAGACCGCTTCAGCTGTGGCTTCGCGATCGAGTCCCGAGGTGGGCATGGCATCGCGGCTCGCTCCGAGTTCCAGTGACTCCGACGTGCCGCCGATCCTTCTTCCCGTGGTCGAACCTCAGCTTTTTACGGACAGGGTCCCTATTCAGCGAGTTTCCAGGCATCTCGTTGTCTCCACGGATGCGTCTACCACGGGTTGGGGTGCCATGTGCAATGGGCATGCAGCCGCCGGTTCCTGGACAGGAGCCCAGCGCCTCATGCACATCAATTGCCTCGAGCTGTTGGCAGTACGGCTCGCCCGGCACCGCTTCCGAGCGTGCTCTAGGGCCAGCATGTGCTTGTCCGCTCAGACAACACTACGGCAGTAGCGTACATCAACCACCAGGGGGGGTCTACGCTCGCGCCGGTTGTCGCAGCTCGCCCGCCACCTCTTGATATGGAGTCAGAAGCACCTGAGGTCCCTTCGTGCAGTTACATTCCTGGAGACCGGAACCGGGCAGCCGCGAGCTGTCCCGGGCCCGTCCCATCTCCGGCGAATGGCGACTCCATCCCCAGTCGGTCCAGCTGATTTGGGACCAGTTCGGGGAGGCACAGTTAGACCTGTTCGCCTCTCGGGACTCATCCCACTGCGCCCAGTTATTCTCTGACCCACGGCTCTCTCGGCTCGGTTGCGCTGGCGCACAGCTGGCCACGGGGCCCACGCAAGTGTGCGTTCCCCCAGTGAGCCTCCTTGCACGGGTGTTGTGCAAGATCAAGGAGGACGAGGAGCAGGTCTTGCTGGTAGCCCCCTACTGGCCCACCAAGACGTGGTTCTCCGAACTCTTGCTCCTCGCGACAGCACCTCCTTGGCCTATTCCTCTGAGACCGGACCTACTCTCTCAGAGACGGGGCACTCTGTGGCACCCTCGTCCCGATCTTGGAGGCTGCACGTGTGGCTCCAGGACGGGACGAGGCAGGTTTGAGTTCGCTGCCACCTGCGGTGGCGGCAACCATCACTTCCGCAAGAGCGTCGTCCACGTGACACCTTTATGCGTTGAAGTGAAACCTCTTCGTCAATTGGTGTTCTTCTCGCTGAGAAGACCCCCGGAGATGTTCGATCGGAGTCATGCTTCCTTCCTGCAAGAGGGGTTGGAGCGCAGGCTGTCGCCCTCCACCCTTTGGATTATGTCGCGGCCATTGCCGCGTCTCATGATGCAGTGAAAGGTAAGTCTATGGGAAGCATGACCTAGTCATCAGGTTCCTGAGGGGAGTGAGGGGGCTAAATCCGCCTCCCTCCCCTCCTGCCCTCTGGGGACCTCTCAGTAGACCTGGGTGCTCTGCAGAGGCCTCCCCTGGAGCCTTTGCAGTCGGTAGAGTTTTTGCCCTGTCCTATGTGACAGCACTCCTGATTGCATTGGTATCCATCAGGAGAGTAAGGGACCTGCACGCACTCTCTGTTGACGAAGTGTGCCTGGAGTTCGGGCCGGCTTACTCTCACGTATTCCTGAGACCCCGGCCTGGATATATGCCCAAGGTTCCTACCACTCCCCTCCGGGACCTGGTGGTGAACCTGCAAGCGCTGCCCCTGGAGGAGGCAGACCCAGCCTTGGCACTGCTCTGTCCGGTACGTGCTCTCCGCACCTATGTCGACAGAACGCAGTGTTTCAGGACCTCAGACCAGCTCTTTGTCTGTCATGGGGGGAGCCAGAAGGGAAGGGCTCTCTCAAAGCAACGGCTGTCCCACTGGATAGTGGATGCCATTGCTTTGTCTTACCAGCAGCAAGGCCTTCCGTGCCCCCTTGGTGTGACGGCCCATTCCACTCGGAGTGTAGCCTCCTCTTGGGCTTTAGCGCACGGCGCCTCGCTAACAGACATCTGCAGAGCTGCAGGCTGGGCGACACCCAACACCTTCGCCAGATTCTATAATCTGCGAATTGAGCCGGTATCCTCTCACGTACTCGTTTCGGCCAGTTCTGGATCCGCTCAGGTGTCTTCGCTTGCTCGCCACTCCACTCCCCGGACTGGATAAGTGCGATATTTCCTCAGTTCTTCCATTGAAGTCTTGAGTCCTCCAGCACCGACGATGCGGGCACCACTGCGTTGCTCTGGATGCTAGCTAGGTGCCTCCATGCGCACGGTTCCCCATGGTAACCGTCTCATGTGTATTATCCACTGTAAGCCTCTCTGAGCATGTGTCTTCCCTTGGCAAGCCATCTGCCACCCCTGGAGTTTAAATCAGTAGCCACCTGCGGTTGGTACTCCAGTGTTCCATATGCGTTCCTATGTGGCCATATGTGTATCCTTAAGTCCTCCCTTCGGTAGGCAGCTGGTAGCATGTCCCCTTCGGGATATGTTTCCCAGTGTACCTTGGTAATCCTGTGTCAAAGTCGGATCCCCAAAAAAAAAAAAAAAAAAAAAAGAGGTAAGGCTCGGGGGTTCAGTCTTTCGCAGGGCACTGGAAGACAGCTTGAAGATGGCGTGATGGCACAGACCCCCAATCTCCGTCACTTCTGACGTAACTCGAAGTGACTACGATAGGGAACGTCTCGGTTACGTATGTAACCCTCGTTCCCTGAGTAGGGAACGGAGACGTTACGTCTCCCTGCCACTTCTGCTGTATCGCTGGGTAGAGGCCGAGTTCAGTCTTGGCTCCTCAGCGAAGACATACTGCGGTTGCGTTCACTTCCTCCTTTTATACTCACGGAGTAGGGCGGAGTACGCTATGCAAATTTCCGCAGCCCCAAGGCATTGCATGCCATTGGCTCGTGTTTTAATACTCGAAGAGGATTGGCTTTCTATGCGAAACCCCCAATCTCCGTCACTTCTGACGTAACGTCTCCGTTCCCTACTCAGGGAACGAGGGTTACATACGTAACCGAGACGTTAACTGGGATTAGAATGCAAAAGTCATGTTTAAAATCCCATTCATTTTCTCCATGGGGGATTGTTTTTTTAGTGATAACTTATTAACTGTTTAAAAATGATTCTGCAAAAAATAAAAAAATAAAAAGATATATATATATAGCATTGTATTTGTTTCCATCATTAAGTTCACAATTTTATTCCTCTATCTTTATAAGTTTTTGCTTTAAATCAACGTTTTGAAATGTGATTCATCTTGCAACTGTTTGGTTTGGTTCACGGCTTATAAATTTAACAAAGGCTTTTTTAAAATCCTTATGGGAAAACTGCATATGGATGAAAAACTGAAAAAAGGCAGTTGCGCTGTTGCACTGTATAATAAAACATCTGGAAACAAACTAATGGATCTTCAGAGTTCCTGAGTTGAATGTGCAGTGTAGCAGTGATAACACTAGATGGTGCTGTTCTGTTGCTCAGATTGCTGAATGGGGGCCCTTTGACTTGGTGATTGGTGGAAGTCCCTGTAATGACCTTTCAATTGTCAACCCTGCAAGGAAAGGCCTGTACGGTAAGACATTATTACTTATGAATATTATTAAGGTAATCTTTCATCCTCCCACACAAACCCCTTGTAGATTCTACAATTTTTTATGATAACATGCTATGTCATGTCACATGCTGAATTATTTTTGTGGTGTGTTTACAATCCAATCTATGGCATTGTGTTTTTATTAATAAGTATTTAATGTTAAAGTCATCATGTTTTGTGCTATGGACATGAATTCATATCCTTTGTAGGGTTGCAGTTCGGACATGAATAATATCTCAAATTATCTAGCCGGTTAAGTGCAGTTGTGCTATTATTTTCTATGCCATCGCACATAATATTAGCCTGGTGACGATGAATGAAAAAACTGACTAAGACAAACATAAGCCGCTTTTCCACCATCGGGCCAAACCATTCTTGTTGCAGAAACTGTTAAATTGTGCCCAGCCGGTAAGGATATGGTTTCATTTTTCACTGTGGGGCTGAAAATGACTACTCTTTGAAATGTAATATAAATGCGCAAGAGTTTACAGAGGTTTGAGATCTAAATAGCAACCACGTTATGGAGAATGACCAGATATTTCTATTGTGATAGAACAATAGAAATAGCATGCTTAGCCTGGTACAGAGAAACTGTATTCGGACAACAGAACAGACCAATCCTGACTTGCAACAGTGGAAATATAAGCGTAACCATTCCTTACCTTAGAAGCGTTTGGCCCGATGGTGGTAAAGCGGGCTATAATAAATATTTAAGACTATTTTTTAAAATGTTTTCTTTATTATATTGTGTTTAGAGGGGACCGGGCGTCTGTTTTTCGAGTTTTATCGCCTTTTGAGTGAAGCAAAACCAAAGGAAGGGGAAGACCGACCTTTCTTCTGGATGTTTGAGAATGTGGTTGCCATGAGCGTCAATGATAAGAGAGACATCTCACGATTCCTGGAGGTTTGAGTTTCTTCATGGCTGTTGTTGCTGGAGATGGATTGATCTGGTAGTTTCTCATTTCAATTTGTTTGTGTGTATCTCTAGTGCAATCCGGTGATGATTGACGCTATCGAGGTATCAGCTGCTCACAGGGCACGTTATTTCTGGGGAAACCTGCCAGGAATGAAGAGGTATTTGTCATCTCATCTACCCCACCTTTGTCTTTCTCTTTCTCGAAATAGTCTCTAGATAACATCTCTAAACCTTTTTAGTCAGCATTTTAAGCGATGTATGTACTGTATGCAACTTTGAAATGGAGGTGCTTTCCTTCAGGCCTCTGTGCGCCACTGGGATGGATAAGTTAGAACTTCAGGACTGTTTGGAACATGGCCGTGTTGCCAAGGTAAATTATTTTCCATTTTTGAAAGGCTCTGGTGAAAATGTAAACCTGTGAGCCCTTATTGATTTACTGTATTCATGACCTTGAGCAGGTTGTGTTAAGCATAGTCTCTTAACTCTTTTTGTCTTTAGTTTGGTAAGGTGCGTACCATCACAACACGGTCCAACTCCATCAAACAAGGCAAAGACCAACACTTCCCTGTCGTCATGATGAATGGCAAAGAGGACATCCTGTGGTGCACAGAGCTCGAGAGGTGTGTTCACAACAGCCAGTTAATATCAAAAATATTAAATGTCAAATTCTTAGTAGAGTTGGGCAATATGGCAGAAATATTTTATCATTCATATCAATGATTCACGATTTTATCAGGATTCGTTTTCATGTTGGTTTTACTATTTTGCAAGTGACTGAGCATTACAGCCAAACTAATGACCCTATTCTAAAAACAAAGCCTTAGGCCGGATTCACATATAGCGCCTAAAACGCATAGAAAACGCTGAACGCGCCGCATTCTCCTTTTTTCAAAGCGCTAGGGCGGTTGCGCTCCGGTTGGTTCTTGTCACGTGACCTACTGTGTGCTAATGGTGCGCTTGCGGCATTCTGAAAAGTTGAGATGTTTTTATCTCGATGCAGCGCGGACGTGCTTGGAAAAAACTAGCGTGTCGCACCGCGACTGCCTCTTCCATTATGAGCACGTGCCGTTAATAACGTATTTAACTGACAGCCCTAGTAATTTTTATAAATGAATAGATCTGGACAAAAAATTTACATCATGTTTTAACCCAAAAATGTATCTTTCTCTTGTCAGGATTTTTGGCTTTCCTGTCCACTACACGGATGTTTCTAACATGGGCCGTGGCGCCAGACAGAAGTTGCTGGGACGTTCTTGGAGTGTTCCTGTAATCCGTCATCTGTTCGCCCCTCTGAAGGACTACTTTGCATGTGAATAACACATGTAGTCCATGTTCAGTTAGTCCAAAGTCACACAACAAACACAATAACAAAGTACAAAACCAAATGTCCTCAATAAGGAGCTCTTAGAAAGCAGCTAGTCTCCGATTTTACAAGACAATCTCAGATTTGGAAAGATAAGCCGAGAAGTTGGGCTCACTTGAGGATGAGGTTAGCCTTGCCCTTGACCATCAGACCAAACTCAAGGTAGACACTGTGCTGTGACAGTCGCTTAGTAAAAACACAGTTAGCTTTTGTTCTAGATGTTTTTGAAATTGATGTGCCTGTCAAAGTCTTTAAGACTGCCAGTGTTTGTCTTAATATGCAGTTAGCATTTCTTCTCATGGAAAAAATAATAATACACAAATGCCTTACAATCTCAAACTTTTTTAATTGAACAAAACATTTTACCTTATCGTACTAATCTTATTTTGCTAAGAAATCCACAAATGTGCAGTTGTATTATCATGCCATAGATTCAATACACTTGCATGTGATTTCCGTGGTATTGTTGGTGTGAGAAAAATACTTGATGCAAACTTATCAATGCAAACTTGAACACCAAGCTGTGAGCCCTTACAAATGCATTCAAAGATTTGATTCCCCATTCGTGTTTTATATGGCCTACATTCCCTTTGTAACATTGCACAATAGCAGTATAACCGGAGGGTGTTTTTATAAGCAGAACTCAAGGGCATTAGCCTGCTGAACATTTTACTGTTGTTTTCTTGACAAGTAAGTAGTGTCAAGTTGTTGCTCGAGATAGAGATCAGTGTACTGTATTTTAACCTTAAAATAATGTTTACAAACTTTAACTCATTTAAACACATTTTTAGAGTTTCCATATTATACCTTGTTTTTTTAGATTGACCTCTAAGATGAGGCACTGGTGTAGATGTAAAATGTTAGCTCTGTATGGGTTTATCTCGCATAGATGCTTTCATTTGACTTAAAACTGTTGTTTTTATACTGACTGTTGATACCAACAATAACAAACACATTGTATCAGGCATTGTATTATTGTAGCACTCTGATTCTTAAAAAACCGATGCCTCATCTTTCTAAAACACTTAATGTGTGGTGCCTTTTGAAGAGAACAGACACATCCTGCCATACGAGGGTTAAGAAGAAGATTTCTGCTTTTGTTTATTAGACCTAATGCTGTAACACAAACTGTTTTATATGTCTAATTATATGCTTAAAGAAAACTACTGTCCAAAGACAGAGCTTGAAGTGGAAAGTAACCTTTAATACTTCATAAGTCATGGAACTCAGTGTTTAGATATTGCTTGTAAATTACATTCATTTGTTCTGTAAAATCTTGACAGGCAAAAATGTATGTAAAACAGCACAAATAGCTTACTGTCATTGTATTTTCTTTAAGTTTTGTTGTTGTTGTTGTAGCTTAAACACAATTGTGATATCATAGCTCTAATATTTTGCTTAGTAGATCTTTAAATGTGATATATAACGCTGTCTTTTTACTTGTTTATTTGGTAACAATGTTAATCTGTACTTTTGAACATTAACAGTCCTTTTATACAGTCAATTTATATTTACTTTTATTTTTTATACTTTTTTCGGATAGTTTTTGTATACAATTTATTTTTCTTTTGGGACTTATGGTATAAAACATAAAAAGTAACCAATAAATGTTAGTATCCTAAACAAAACCAATAAAGACAGACTCCAAAATTGTGTTTTGTCTATAGTGCTTTATTTTAATGATGTGGTTATGACTTGCAATCATGTCTGGGGCATTCCTGGGATTCGGTAATATTTCCACCCCCCAGTCTTTTTTTAAAGTGGTGGTTCACCAAAATTAAATGTTAAAAACTTTTCGCAATAATTTGGTATGTCCATTATGATAAATAAAAATAATTATTGCATTTAAATCATTTTTAGCATAAAGAATGTATTTAATTTACTTTAAATTTCTATCTTACTCCTAGCATTTTGTCATGTCCCTGAAGGACTTCACTGAATTTGTACTTAAAAAAATATTTAACAAAATGTGCACAGTATCTATGATTTTTTTGACAGTATCGTATTTATTTACTTTATTAAAAAAAAAAAAAAGAAATTTTATTTTAAAAAAAAAGTCATGTCGCTCAGTCTCAACTCAACCCCGTCCGCCAATTATTCGCCACCCATAATAATTTATACTTCACCCATATATATCAGAAATGACATCATTCAGGTCTCTTTAACAGTGGTGCAGAAGATGGGAAGAAGTATCCTACTTTTTATTCTTATTTCCGGGGCATATTTTAGTCATGGAAGGTACTGTCAAGCTTAACATCTCAACCCCATTACATAAAATAAAGATGGAAAATGATTTTTCTAATTTTTATTTTAATCCATAACTATATACAATGTTCTTATTTCACTGCTGCCATATAGTCTACTCTCCTACATGACACGAGGAGCAGTGGCCATTTTGGGCAACAAAAAAAAGGGTTGAAAACTTGTGACGGTTGAGTTTTTACACTTCATTTATAAATAATTTACATTAAAATATATATAAATAGTAATTGTTTTAATAAATATATACTTACCAAAAATCATGAAGACTCATAATTTTATTATAAATAGATTTTATGTAATGTGTCCAGTTAACCACTGACAAGCATCCTATGTCATAAATGGCAGCCACATCAACAGCAAAACGACAATGTTGTTTATTTTTAACTTCATTCTCAGGAAAATGTGTAAATTATCATACGTTACATTTAGTTATTATAAAATTGAGGGACACAAACAGTAGGTAAATGTTTATTTAATAACAATGGGTATTTAATTTAGTCTTTATTGCCTGAGGTGGAAAAAATGATTTGTTGTGGGGTTTGATGTGTGCCTTATGATATGGGGTGTTTAGAAAACGTATCATATGTAGTTTACACAATCAAACTTAAAATATTCCTGAATCCCAGGAATGAGCCATCAACAAATTTGAAATAAATGTATTAATTTCAAAATTGTAAAAAGTGGAGTCCTAAACACTGACTAAACCCACTTTTTGCATTTAAAAATTTGTCCATTGAAATACTCACTAAATCTCCATCAATACCACACTGATGATTAAGTTGGGGAAATATTTGGTCAAAAAAAATGTATTATAGGAATTAGGAATATGAAGCAAAACATGGTTCCAACTGAAACAACACTAAGTAGTGACCATGGATTTTTCTTATATCCTTCTTGAGCGGCAACACCAACTTTCACCTCTTTCACGTGAGGAGACCTCATTAAACTTAAACCTTATAGTAGGCTTCTCTGTTTTCAGGCATTTTATTGGTATAAACTATAACAAGTAAGGATCTTAGTGATGAAAGGGAGAATATTCAAAATCAAGTCTGGCACACTCAATCATGTACATATGAAAAGCTGCACCACAAAGACATTCACCTGACACATCTCCCAGTGACAATGACAAAATATTTATTTACAATAAAACAATATAAAGAGACTGTGGAGGTAATGTTACAGTTTACTACAATCTGCAGTCAATCTGTAGCCTATACAGCAGATAGCTGTGCAATATTATGCAGTGAATTAGTGCTTTATTCACAAGATGAAATGACTAGAAAACAACAAATTTGGAGTTTGGGTATCTCTATTGCTACTGGATACTACATGGTTTATCATGTAACGTTACACTGCTTCAATTAAGTATTCAATTAAACATCTTGTGGTATGCACTTGAATCACTGTTGTCAAGTTCGCTTATAACGTAGCAATAGCATCTCCGACGGGCCTATTGTTTTGTCTCGGTCAAACTTTTAAAAGTCATATTTAGTTAAAAACGGAGCTTTTTTGAACAGTCGTGCAAACGAACCCGCTAAAAGAAATTACTTCCAGTTCATTCATGGACGCCAGTTTGTCATTGTGGCATTCAGTATTGTAGTTGTGCAAATACAGTAGGCTAAGTCAACTGGTTTAACAATTGTAGGCCTATGGTAATAATACGCAATTCTGAACATGTTTTTTTTTATCTACCTGGTTCGTCGTCTGTGCTTTAACTATTCATTTACAATACAAATCAAAGATGTTTAACTGGCGTATTAACAGCGTAATCCATCCGGTCAGCATACAAATGCTGAATTCGGATATACTCTCGCTACTAGCCTACTGCCATAAAAAGGTATTGCGGAAATGTTACGCATATATAAGGCCATGCTATTCCGAATTCAGTCTATTTTTTCGTTCCCTTTGTCGTTTGAACCGTCTTTCTCTCTGTGAATGTGTGACCATTCGAATGCGGGCCGGGTTGTAAAAAGCATTTGATTGGTTGGACCAACTGAACTGACACGCCCCAATCACAAGCGAGCTGCGACTCGTTGTTTTGAGTCTGAACGAGACTTGGCGCAGGCTGCGCAGCAGTGAGTGAAGTGAACAAAGATCTGCAGACCAGCGATGCCGTTCTTTCAGTTCGTCATGTGAATTAGTAAGTATCGTAAAAGAGTATCAAAGCCAATATGAGTTATTTGGTATCGTTTACAACAAGATAAAGGGAGCGGAAGAACTGAAGTGTTTGGAAAACGCGTAGAATACGTTTCAATATCTCTTAGTAGGTTTGTAGACATGCAAATATAAAGCATAATCATACTCCTTTCGGTCGCGAATGAGTCGGTGTTTTTAACGAATCGTTTGTCTCACTTGAAAACACACAAAAATATACGCACTGGTCGCCACCTACTGGGAAATTAGTGTAACTTTATAAAATATCCGTGAACGAATCTTTTTGGTCAACCGATTCAAAAGAATCGAGTCACATCGGCTGAATCAAATTCTCCTAAACTGATGTATGGCGTTTCCACGTTGCAAAACAGGAGATTGAACGCGTGCAATAGAACGTTTTTGATACCAACGCGATCGACTTCCCTGCGTGAAATTGACCAATCCGAAGATCCGCTGAAGTCGCGGGATCGCTACAGGTAGGACCGATTACCAAAACACTGAACCGACGTTGTGGTTGTGTTAAGTAGTGGTAAATGTAATGGATTTCTCTTTATCGGTGTAACTTTTACGCAGTGAATGTAAAAAGCTGGCCGCGCGACAGATGCGGAAATGGCTGTGTGCGCGAGCTGCAAATGTTTGCATTGCATTGCATTTAATAAGAACCGCTAAGAGTGTTTGTTGTTATTAACATGTCGTGGTTGCTTCACTTCAGTATGAAGAACATTAATGTCGTGCACATTTTTATGCATATAACGTTAGATTAAAACACTGTAAGCACATCTGAGTTTAATACATTTATTCGCTTTATGATGCCATTTTTGTAAACAAAAAATAACGCCAAATTATTTCTATAGTGTGCACCTTGTATTTAATACTATAAATGTTTACATGTAACATAAGTGAAAACTATACCATCTCGTCAAAGAAAATATTAAGAATAAAATATTTAAAGCAATTTCCAGTTACCTTAACCAAGTGTGTGAACCTATGTCATGTTGAATAAATTGATAAGTGTTTAGATACAGCAGTCATTTTAGCATGAAGTTTCGCCAACAAACAGAAACATGTGTTTTTTTGTAAGACAATAGTTCTGTCTCTTTGTTTCCCTGCACCCGGTGTCCCATTGTGGCGTGTGGAGTAATGGCTGCTGGGAGCGGGAGGCCGCTCGCGCTTCATTGGCCCCAGCAGCTGTTTCCTCCCTTTAAGTATTCGCGGCAAATTGAGGGGTCCGCGCATAAAAACATCCGTGCGCATACGCGGATGTTTTTATTTTGTTTTACTTTCGACTACTAAAGTAATCGTCTTCATCTGACTTTCTGGCTATAAGAAAACTTATTTTGTTCGTTTTTTGTCCTTTCAAACGGATTTTTTTGTTGGGTTGAGTGAACAAAACCGCATTACCACTTAATGTGAATTGCGCAGTATGTAAATGCATTATAAACTTTACTTTTTTCACAAAATGTCAGCATCTGTTGAACAGATACTGACATTTTGTGAAGAAAAAAAAAGTAAAGTAAGGAGTTAATACATATTACTGTCTTTATGTGTGTATCAATGTTAGGAATACGTTTTTAGACTAAATTTATTAAAATATCTCCAAAGGTTATGGAAAAATGGTGGTTAATGTAGAGACTGGAGATGAGAAACACAATCTCAGTGAGCTGTTTGACTGGCTCAATGACACACTGCAAGCCACTTTCAGTCAAGTGGAGCACACCTGCTCAGGTATTTTTGACACTAACTGCTACTTGCTAACTTTGTATGAAGTTTATATCTTTTTCACATGAAACACTTTAATGGTGTGTTTTTTCAGGTGCTGCTTTTTGTCAGTTGATGGACATCATTCATCCTGGATCTATCGACATAAAGAAAGTGAAGTTCACAGCAAAAGAGAACATAGACATCTTGAATAATTTCAGTCTGCTACAGGAAGCTTTCAACAAAGCACAAATCAAGAAAGTGAGTTTGTGTGAACTGTAAAAAAAACACTGAAAATATTTGATGCAGTTAAGTTAGATTCAGGTTCACAATTTTCTTTTTTAGTTATACTGATATGCAGTTATCAACATGCATTTTGTCAACAGATGCTTTCTTTCTCTCCTTTTATAGGATCTGGAACTGAAATTGTTGGTGAATGGAGACACCCTGAAAACATTAGATTTGCTTACATGGTTCAAAAATATGTATGATCACAATTTTGCAAATCATAAGAATAACCCTCAGGAGGGTTTTGTTGAAGAGGAAGATGTGTCATTGAAATCAAACAGAGAGTTTGGAATGTGTAAGTGATAAACTTTGAGTTTTTTATTATTGATATTATGACCGTTGTCATTTATGATCTTGTTTTTGATTTTTTTTTTTTTTGATAGCTAAAAAGGTAGAACATTCTTCAGCACTCTACAATCCTGCAGAAACAAAGCATCTAAACCATGCTAAGACGGTGTCACATGAGTCTTCCCCCTGGATGTGTTTCTTCAGAAAATATTCCCCATCTACCTCACCTGATGCTGGATCAAACTGTACCAATAGCAAGTACAGTCTAGTATTAGGCAAGAAATACCGGGAAGATATTACAGCCTTCTGCAGTCAGACTCCATACTGCCTTTATTTATACCATCCTGTGGAGCTTGAAGATGAGAAAGAGGCCAGTGTGGTCCTGTTGGGCTTTTTTGACAAAGCTACTGGGGAAAACAAGTTCAGACTGCTTGATGTTCTCCATCTAAAGGAAGAGACTGCCGATGCTATCTGTACCTGCATCGTGGAGATGCTGAAGAAGTTCAGAATACCTCTAATGAACATGGCAATATTTTATTCAAATTTCCCAGATCATGAACATGTTCTTGCTGGTCTAAAGCTGCTGAAACCTGGGATTGTGTCTTTATGTGGACTTACAGATATGACAGGACAAGCGTGTCATAATGGTTTCATGAAAATGGAGTTTTCTGGCCTGATTCTGAATCTCATCACAGAAATCTACAAACACTTTCCATCTTTCCCAGCTGCTCTGCAAAACTTGCTTGAAGATGTTGAGGGGTCAAACTTCAATAATCTCCTGACGTCTCAATGCTCTCTATTCTGTAGAATAATCCAGAAAATGACTTTGGCTTGGTCAGACCTTGAAAAATACTTTGGATCTCAGGAGACAGATGAAAAAGCAATCTGTCATCTTCTTAGTGATCCCAAAATAAGACTCAACGTCCTCTTTCTTAGCCATGCTTTGCAACCGCTTTGTGATTTTCAGGAGAGTTTTGTCCGAGGTGTCGGCGTGACACAGCTGCTCCAAGATGCTTCTCAATTAGTGAGATGTTACACAGCGAGTTTCCTAAGACCAAAAGCAGCAGAGTTTTTTCTTAGGAGAGGAAAAACATCGCTTGTACAGGACACAGTGGGACATTTACCTAGAGGAGAGGTTCAAGTTGGCCAACAGGCTGCTGATTTTCTCCTGCAATGCTCTGCTGAGTTGTCTGACTACTTGGACACTTTCCACAGTTCCATCATTTCCTTCTACACGACTGTTACTGTTGAAATTGTTGAGCGCTTACCCTTCCCAGACTCCACCCTGAGAAACGTCTCATTAGTGTTGAGTCCAGGAAAAAAGCTTGAGGTGACCGGCAAAGTCGTCCAAGATTTAGGTGTCTGTTTTGGGGTTTGCTCAAGCCCTGAGAATGTCAGCTTGCTCACTGATGAGTTTTTGGAGTATCAGTTCATTGATGAGGGTGACGCACACCCCGCTGACCAGTCCACGGAGCAGTACTGGAAGACCGAGCTGAGGATTATGGGAAGGACATCTAGTTTTGGGAAATTAATCATTAGCTTGTTAGCCCTGCCCAAAACATTGAAAAAAGAGGTCATTTTTGAACAGGTGAGATATCAGTGTGATGAAATATTTTTCCAACCACTTTTAATGTACAAACAGTTTATGAAAATGAGTTTAGTTTGGAGACCTATGGTGATATTAAAAGTATCTAGAACATCCAGACCACCTTACCTCCATAGAATCATCTAGAACATTCAAGCATTATGACAGTTGGTTGTACTCAAGCAGACGTCTAAAACTTTGTTTTGTATTTTTATGTGTGGTTGTCTGTATCTCAGATGATTCAACAATCTGACAGTCTCAAGGAGGGGAGAATGGAGGACTGTGACGAGAAAGACATGGCTGAGGACGATACCACAGACAGTAGCTCATATAAAAGCGCTCCATCACATCTCAGCCCAGAGACTCAAGGGAGCATCGCATCTGGTAATGAGACATGCATATACGCTACAAGGCAAAATAAAAGACATCTCTGAACTTAACAACAAACTTCCAAAAAGAGCAGGGCCCGTATTCAGAAAGAATGTTAATGCAAAGAGTAGCTCCTAGTGACAAAATTCGAAGAAAATTCGTTTACTCTTAAAATTAAAGAAAAAATCCAGAAAAAAGGAATTCAGAGAGTATCTTAACCCTTAAAAGAGGTCTTAAGGTCAAAGTTGTTTGGAGTACAGAGTTAATAAAATGCTATAGATTGACACCCGGCCCGAATTTTCCGAAGGATGGTCTTGTGTTCATCCATCCACTAACTGGGATAACAGTAAACACTGTTCCTCTGTCCAGTCGGGCTCTCTTGTCCTTCTTGGTTTTGATTCCATGTTTGTTACATTAAAACCAACAGTCAAACCACCACTTAAAAAATAGACATGCCAGAAATCAGGTTAGGTGGAAAAAGTGGAACAATTTTTATCATTCTAAGCCAATCAAATACCTTATATGAAATTATATATATATATATATACACGTGTGTGTGTATATATATATATATATATATATAATATATACACATTTATAATGTGTGTTTGAGAGAGAGAGAGAGAGAGAGAGAGAACAGTCAAATAGGAAAAATACGCATGTAATTTCAAAGTGAAGGCTTAGAATAGACCCTTTACTTAAAATCACTTTTCCCTTTCTTGGACAACCAACCAATCACAACCTTCAAAAGATTGTGTCAGACATAGCAACGGGGTGAACCCCGCCTCCTCACTTAGATGAAAGTTTTTGTCTTTTCCTTACTCAGAGATGCTCTCAGATCTGTCCCGAATCGCTCCTACGTTTAAACGAAATAAAGAGTTTTCTGAGAGGAATCTTTATGAATACGGGCCCTGACCTCTACTTGCTTTGCATCACACTCTTAACAAATGCATTTGTTTTTCAGACATCATTGACTTAACGGAAATGGATGATATCGTGCCAATTGAAGTGGAGGACATTGCACCGATGGAAGTGGATGATATTGTACCAATCTCTTCTGATTCAGAAACAGAAAGTCAAAATAACATAGAAGGTTTTAGACTCTATTCAGATATTCCAGCTAGTGTTATTTTATTCTGCAACAACATTGAGACAGGTCTAAGTGAAACTTGCATTGCCCCTTTTTCCAGGGGATCAGGCATATGTCTCTGTAATCTTAGAAGATGATGATGATGATGATAATGAAATCACTGATGATGACGATGATTACAACTGTGATGCTGGTGAAGTCATATGGAATTATGCGGTAAATATATGCTCATTGGTTTTTATCTAAAGTTCAGTTATGGATATTTTTTATTGAAATCCTTTCCTTTATTGGCCAGAAAAGAAAAGGAAATACATCCTCAACACGAAACAGTGAGAAACCATACCAGGTAAGTTCTATTATTAGTTATTAAAAAGGCTTCCTTTTTTATTGCTTCTGTGCATCTAAGTTAAAGCTAAAGTATTGCTAAAGACTGCTGTGTTTCTCTCTTTAGGATGGTTACACAGTCGGTGAGATGGTTTGGGGGCCAATTGAGGGCTTTGGTCTTTGGCCTGGACTAGTTCAGATGTGGGACAGCAAGAGGCCTTGTGGCTCCATACGTAAAGTGATTTTCTTTGGGAACAGGATGCTGTCAGAGGTACAAAGCTCAGGATGCTGTCAGAGGTCTTGTGTGAATTTTGTGTTATTCTTTTATTTAATTGTGTTATATATAACTGTTTGTCTTATTGCAGATTCAAGCTGACGATCTCCTGCCCTTCTTTTCATTTGCAAAGTGCTTCTGTTCTAATTCCTTTGCTACAGTAACAGCGTATAAAGATGCCATTTTCAGTTCTCTGCAGGTAATGAATTTTGTTATTATTAGTGATCTATGGTCCATGTACTAGCATGCAGCTTGCAATTTAGTGTTCGGTTACTGTCTGGAAAAACAGTTTTGGGAATCTAAGCCTAATTCTATCTAAAATTTCACTGGTAATATTTTGTAATGCATTTGTTTATAATTCCTCTTGGAGATGCAAGTGGCACAGAAATTGCACTCACCCTTTAAGGGTTTAACAATCTTAAAAATGTTAGTGCAGAAACATCTTTGCCTCTCATTTTGTGATTTGTCATGCGTCTTTAGGTGGCATCCAGGCGCAGTAGAATGTTTTTTTCTCCTAAGACGGACTCTACGGATGAGCTGCTTAGAGTCATGTTGAACTGGGCCTTTGGAGGCTTTGAACCATTAGGCCCTGATGGACTTCAACCTCAATCCGAATACAGTGGTATGCAACAGATAAGCACTGAAGACACTCTTGGCTGCATTTTTAGCATCATATGCTGTATTAATTTGCTGTATTTTTATCTTTCTTTCTCCCTTAGACAAAATTGATATGCCTCGATCAGTGAATGGGCACATGGGAAACCACAAAGACCATGCAGGAAAGTTATTTGAATTAACTGTATCTCTGAATAAACTCCCTGAATCTCTGGACCTGAACAATGGCTCGATAGACCTTGGGACAACAGATGATTACAAAAAACGCACATATTCAAAATGGAATCAGAGGTCCTTGCAGACTGTGAAAACCCGCAGAAAACGGAATAAGCATCAAAATGTTAAACCAGCCATACAGATAGAGTCCAGACAGAACAGCCAACAAAGACGTACGTACGCAATTGATAGTTATTATTGCTATTAAATTTGTGATGGTAAAGCAAAGAAAAAAAAAATCCCATGTAACCTGGTGTTTGAAATGTTTTCAGATCAAATGGTGCATGAATTTCTGAAAAACAAAAGAAACATAGAAGGTGAGAAATTATTTTAAAGATATTGCAATGAGCATTGATATTGAGTAAAGTTCATCCTAATTTTACCTCTCTTTCATCTCAGAGTTCTGCTTATCATGTGGGAGTGTGCCTGTTGAAATCATCCACCCACTCTTCGAAGGAAGGCTGTGTTCGAACTGCACGGTACTATATTTATAGTTTCACATCTAGAATTCGCAGCTAAAGCAGCTACACTTATTACCAAAAATTGCGTATGGTCATACAATATCCTTAGACAAACATTTTTAGTAGGTTCAGTAGGTGTGCAAAGAGTATCACTAGTTTTAGCTGAAAGATTTGAATGGTTGTCTGTTTGTTTGTCACACGTAGTATAATTTCACGGAGACGCTGTACCGTTATGATGAAGATGGCTATCAGTCGTACTGTACCGTGTGCTGTTCTGGCATGGAGGTCATTCTGTGCGGCCATGACAGCTGTTGTCGGTGAGTCTTTATTACATTGGTGATTCAAAATATAGACTCATGTCACTGTCATTTTTCATTTTTGACAGATCAGAAAACAAGGTTCATTTTCATCCTTGTGAAATGTACTAAAGTCCATTGTCAAATCACTAAAAATCACTTTGTACATCAATGTGTACAGTGTTGAGACAAATTCAAATAAAAGAAATGGGGAAAAAATAGGACCCATTTTGGAACATTCGCACATTAGTTGCTGAATATTGTAAATGCTTTGATTTGTGTCAGAAAAGACAGCATTGGATATTTATTAAATAAATTTAAGTAATATGTTCCTATTTAGTGACTGTATAAGCATTGCAGATTTTTCTTTTGTTTGTTTTTGTAAATATAGATAATAAATCAGATAGACGGACAAGAAGCAGACAACATTTTTATTCTTACCTTTTTATGTATTTTAAATAATGGATTGTGCAAGAGGTTGGTTTCTCTCATTTGTAGTTTTGGTAGTGAAACAAACTATCTAAATAGAAAAATGCCAAATAGAAGTATCTTCTCTAGTGTCCTTACACCTTTGAATCCCACTTTGTATAGCTGAATTTGGTCCTTTTTCTTTCTCTAGCTCCTACTGTGTGGACTGTCTGGATATCCTGGTGGGCGAGGGGACCTTCGACCGGCTGAAAAACGTGGACCCGTGGACCTGTTACCTGTGTGCACCTGAGAGCAGCTCTGGAGCCTTGAAGCCCAGGCATGACTGGAGCATCCGTGTGCAGGAATTCTTTGCCAACAACAGTGCCATGGAGTTTGTTAGTGCTTGTTTTATATACTTCATCATATTGTACAAATCTTCCTGATTTGGATTTGTTTTGGTTTGACTTCTGACATTTGACCTCCTCAGGAGCCCCATCGTGTTTACCCATCGATCCCTGCTACCCTGCGACGTCCAATCAGAGTCCTTTCCTTATTTGATGGCATAGCCACTGGTAACTTCATCTTCTTGGACCACTTGTAGTTTAATACACGTCTATCACAGTCTGTTCTTGTTCTAGTCATGTGGTTCATTTAAATGCATTTTCGTGTTTCAGGATACCTCGTTCTAAGGGATCTTGGCTTCAAAGTGGAAAAATATGTGGCCTCAGAAATTGATGAAGAGTCCATTACGATCTCTATGGTCAACCATGATGGAAAAATCACTCATGTGGATGATGTTAAAAACATTACGAAAGAACATGTATGGTTGCAAAATAATTTTTTCATCATCTTGTTTGTTTTCTGTCTATAAATGCACGGAGATTTAATTACAAATCAAAAGAAGAATCTGCTTATCAAGTTTATTCTCTTTCATTGTTCAGATTGAGAAATGGGGCCCGTTTGATCTTCTCATCGGTGGAAGTCCATGCAATGACTTGTCCATTGTGAATCCTGCCCGGAAAGGCTTGTATGGTAAGACAAAAGTCTGGATACTGACTAACACATGGTTCATACACATCAAATTTAAGGTTTTGTTGAAAATGCAGCCGCTGAGTGGACTTAAGATTCTCTTTACTCTGCAGAGGGCACTGGGCGGCTCTTTTTCGAATATTATCGGCTTCTGAATGTTATGAAGCCGAAGGAGGACGACCCACGGCCGTTCTTCTGGCTGTTTGAGAATGTGACGTTCATGGAAACCAAGGTTAAAGCGGACATTTGCCGCTTTCTAGAAGTGAGTGTGATTCTGTTATGTTTGATAAAGACTCAGTGTTTTCTTTTGAATTTTAAAAACTCATGTTCAGGCTGTAAGATTTTTCTCAGTAAAGGAAAAACAGCTGAACCGCTCCCATTTTTAAAATATTTTTTTTTAGTCACATGGTGTAATAAGCATGTATGTTTGTTTTTTAGTGTAACCCTGTGCTTGTTGATGCTGTGAAAGTGAGTCCAGCTCACAGAGCAAGATACTTCTGGGGGAACATACCTGGGATGAACAGGTGAGTCTGTTATTCATATGACTATCACACCCATTTAAAGGGAAAGTTCACCCAAAAAAGAAAATTGTCACAATTTACTCACCATCATATCAAAATTTAATTTTTTGGGTGAACTGTCCCTTCTGTGAAATACTCAATTGTGTAAAGTATATAATTCTGATATTCATTAAGTGTTTTCTTTGGTTTTGACCAGACCAATCATAGCATCTCAGAAAGATAAACTTCGTCTTCAGGATTGTCTGGAGGCCGGCCGCACTGCAAAGGTTTTTCAGAAGTTTCTAGCCAAAGTTATTGAAATGATGTTACAGTAGGGATGAGTTGTGACATCTATAATGTTCTTAATTTGCAGTATGATAAGGTTCGCACTATCACCACACGGCCAAACTCACTGAAGCAGGGTGCCAATGATGCGCATTACCCCATCACCATGAATGGAAAAGATGACAATGTGTGGATCACAGAATTGGAGAAGTAAGTTTAACTTCTACTCCTTTAGCTGTAAATAAAAATGTAAGCACAAATATGTATTTACTTTATGCTCACTGTCACACTTGCACTTTGACAGAATATTTGGATTTCCGAAGCATTACACGGATGTCAAAAACATGGGGCGTGTCCAGAGGCAGAGAGTGCTGGGGAAGTCCTGGAGTGTCCCTGTCATAAGACATCTTTTAGCACCACTAAAGGATTACTTTGCTTGTGACGAAGTCCCCTTGAAATGAACAGAAGATTTATAATGTCTTAATCTTTTTCTGTCAGTGTCACTCAGAGACTCAACGACTCAGGGACATGAGAGTTTATTGCTTTTAATTTTTTTTTTAAACCCTTGTTTTAACTAAAATGTTATGACTAAGAATTTTAATAATGTAGTATTGTATGGAATAATGGATGCTGGAAAAAACTAAAAGTTAATTCCATTTTGTTGAGAATCACGTGTCACTTTTAAAAAATGTTTTTTTCTCTCTCTCTCTCTCTCAATTTGTAATCAAGTTAAGCTTCAGATACATTGACATATTTGATGTGGGATTGAGCAAAATGAATAAACCTGCTAAATGTGTTCAGTGTTTATCTGTGTCTAAAATATTATCAAATAAAATTGTATAAAAAATAATAAAAAATAAAATAAGTAAAGATACAAAAACAGTAATTCACCACAGTGCAGCCCAATCTTTGCCTCCACATTTTAAGAATTAAAACATTTTGTTAGTGGCGTTATATCTTGACACCTTGTTATCTTCGACCCTGATGATTCTTCATTGCGATGGCCACAGGTTTATTCGTCTATATAAGATGCATTTACGAAAATAGTTATTGAGATATTGACCGTTTTCATTCTGAGAGTGTCAAAGTGTCAAACGAGTTCTTAGCTGTAACCAAATTAAATGAGAAAACGGCTTTTATTTTGAAACGTGAAGACAAGCATGTTTTGGATGGACAGTCGTGGAAAAGTCTTCCACTGTATAGTTGTTTAGTACCGTTTACAGTGTTTAGAAGAAGATTAATAATAGTGTTATGTGAGACTTAAGTGGTCACATAAACGTGCGATGTGAAGGAATGACCGCTATTTTGGGAGGCCATTTGCGCTTCATTGGCAGCAACATCCGTTTCCTCTCTTTCAAGTTTTCGCGGTAAATGAATGTAGCCATATGTGGATAAATGAGACATGTTCATTTACCAAGACTTATCTTCCAAGTGTTGCCACTGAATTCTGGACATATTAGGTGTATCGTAACGACGTCTTTATCTAAACGGGCTTCCGGGAAAAAAGAAAACATCTGTTCGGTTTGTAAATTAGTTCTTCCTTTCAGTAATGCGTGGGTTACATTTTCATAGTAATTTTCCATAGCAAATTACAAATTAACTGACAATATTGTGTAATGCTGTATTTATTCATTTAAAATCACAGTGCAAAAGTGTTAACATTATCAGATGTAGAAGTCGATCCATGAATCTAAAGACTGGACTAACTCAATGACATACTGCAAGGCTTTTTTTCATTCAGTCAAGTGAAGCACATCTGCTCAGGTATTTTTGTTTCCTGGTTAAAACATTTTTAATTGGATAGTCTTGTCACTTTCTTCCAACTTTCTGTGTGTGTGTGTGTGTGTGTGAAGTTGTTTGTGATTGTACAAATAGTCCTCCTTCGTATAAAAGTAATATAAAAGTCTGCATACTGTTTTCTTAGGTTCAGCGTTTTGCATATTTATTTACATAATTCCCTCTGAATATGTTTATGTGATTAAAGTTTTGTACTCTTTTTGATTGTTTTATAATGCATTTTTTTAAACAAGTATGATGTGCTATGATCAATGTTATTTTTTATTACCACATAGTTGTATCCCTTTTATAAAAACTGGAGCAGAAATTGTTGGTGAATGGACAAATCCTGAAAACATTGTACATTGTTCTGAAAACAACATGATCTGAACCAGAAATGTGTAGGTGTTTACTTTTGAGTAAAAACAAATTTGACTGAGCATATTGAAAAATGAAATAGGTCTTGTAAACATGATGCTATCTGCCATTCTTTTCTTCATAGATAAGAAGGGAGAACGTTCTTCAAGAATCAACAGTCCTCTATACAAACAATCAAAGAGTCCAAACCAGAGCATGAAGAATGCTAAAAAGAAATCAAATGAATCTTTCTCCTGCAGCCCAGCCACATTGTGTTTCATCAGAAAATATTCCCCATCTACCTCACCTGATGCTGGATCAAACTGTACCAATAGCAAGTACAGTCTAGTATTAGGCAAGAAATACCAGGAAGGAATTACAGCCATCTGCAGTCAGACTCCATACTGCCTTTATTTATACCATCCTGTGGAGCTTGAAGATGAGAAAGAGGCCAGTGTGGTCCTGTTGGGCTTTTTTGACAAAGCTACTGGGGAAAACAAGATCAGACTGCTTGATGTTCTCCATCTAAAGGAAGAGACTGCCGATGCTATCTGTACCTGCATCGTGGAGATGCTGAAGAAGTTCAGAATACCTCTAATGAACATGGCAATATTTTATTCAAATTTCCCAGATCATGAACATGTTCTTGCTGGTCTAAAGCTGCTGAAACCTGGGATTGTGTCTTTATGTGGACTTACAGATATGACAGGACGAGCGTGTCATAATGGTTTCATGAAAATGGAGTTTTCTGGCCTGATTCTGAATCTCATCACACAAATCTACAAACACTTTCCATCTTTCCCAGCTGCTCTGCAAAACTTGCTTGAAGATGTTGAGGGGTCAAACTTCAATAATCTCCTGACGTCTCAATGCTCTCTATTCTGTAGAATAATCCAGAAAATGACTTTGGCTTGGTCAGACCTTGAAAAATACTTTGGATCTCAGGAGACAATCTGTCATCTTCTCAGTGATCCCAAAATAAGACTCAACGTCCTCTTTCTTAGCCATGCTTTGCAACCGCTTTGTGATTTTCAGGAGAGTTTTGTCCGAGGTGTCGGCGTGACACAGCTGCTCCAAGATGCTTCTCAATTAGTGAGATGTTACACAGCGAGTTTCCTCAGACCAAAAACAGCAGAGTTTTTTCTTAGGAGAGGAAAAACATCGCTTGTACAGGACACAGTGGGACATTTACCTAGAGGAGAGGTTCAAGTTGGCCAACAGGCTGCTGATTTTCTCCTGCAATGCTCTGCTGAGTTGTCTGACTACTTGTACACTTTCCACAGATCCATCATTTCCTTCTACACGACTGTTACTGTTGAAATTGTTGAGCGCTTACCCTTCCCAGACTCCACCCTGAGAAACGTCTCATTAGTGTTGAGTCCAGGAAAAAAGCTTGAGGTGACCGGCAAAGTCGTCCAAGATTTAGGTGTCTGTTTTGGGGTTTGCTCAAGCCCTGAGAATGTCAGCTTGCTCACTGATGAGTTTTTGGAGTATCAGTTCATTGATGAGGGTGACGCACACCCCGCTGACCAGTCCATGGAGCAGTACTGGAAGACCAAGCTGAGGATTATGGGAAGGACATCTAGTTTTGGGAAATTAATCATTAGCCTATTGGCCCTACCCAAAACTTTGAAAAAAGAGGTCATTTTTGAACAGGTCAGTCAACTATGAAAAGTTTGAGAAACCTAATTTTAAAAACCTGATATTTACACAATGCACACATACACTGCATATCAAATCTGTCGACTTCTCAAACAGTAACGTATTTTCCGCTGTCGCAAACCTCAACTGTGCGCATGCGTCGGTGGAACCAGATGATTGGCTTAAATGTTTCCCGGCTTGACTGTTAAAAGCAGACGATTGGCTGTCCAGCGGGAGGGGTGGGACATGTGCATACAACCGCCATCTTTTGTGTTACGGCTTTTCCCTATATAGTTTTATTAAAGATTGAGGAAGTGGCATGTCTCTATATAAATAGTCTCTGGTCAAACCCTGCCCTACATTTTTTTTTTTCTAATTTCAGAAGCCGTTTCACTCGGATATACGTCACAACAAGGAAAAAATGACAATCTCAACTTCCATTTCACGCCGACTTTAAACCACAACGTAATTGGCTTTATGCCCAGCTGCACTACTTCCTGAACTTCAGCCAGCTCCTTGTTTCCTGTCTGCCATTATTGGCCAAATTGATTAATTCAGGTGTGTCTGATTATTGTTGCCATGACTACTGAGGTCAAGCACACCTGAATTAATCAATTTGACCAATAATGGCAGACAGGAAACAAGGAGCTGGCTGAAGTTCAGGAAGTAGTGCAGCTGGGCATAAAGCCCATTAACCTAACACAAAGAAAAGATGACCTACAATAAAGCTTACCTAACTATGCTCATCAAAAACATAAAAATAAATAAGTTCCAAACAAAAGAGCAGGTCTCCCCGACATTAGCACATTCTAAATAAAATGCACAACCAATCTGGCGGCTGGCAGGAACGACCGACCCGAAGCCGCAACAGTTCCCTCTATCAAACGTAAGAGGAATTTTTAAAAGGACCGACAGCTGATTATCCAATTACCACCGGCAGGCTATTAGCCAATCAATGATGATCTGATACTCAAAGAAAACCTCAAAAAGCATACACCTTTATTACAAAGACATAAGGACTAATGCACATAACGTAACAGTGTCATATTCTTTCTCAGATGTTTAATCAAACTTACAATCTCAATGGGAGTAAAATGGAGGACTGTGAGGAGAAAGACATGGCTGAGGACGATGCCACAGACAGTAGCTCATATAAAAGCGCTCCATCACACCTCAGCCCAGAGACTCAAAGGAGCATCACATCCGGTAAAGAGACAGGTCGTTGTACCTTTGAAGCTGAAAAATATGTTATAACATTATAACTCGATGACAAAGTTAATAAAAGACTGTTGATGAACTGATCTCTATTTGCTATACTGTACATCACACTCTAACAAATGTGTTTGATTCTCAGATGTGATCGACTTAAGGGAAGAGGAAGACATTATGCCAGTCTCTTGTGATTCCGGCCCAGAAAGTCAAAAGGACCAAAAAGGTTTCAGGTTCTCTTTAAATATACCAGCTAGTGGTATTTTATTCTTTCTGAAACTTTGCAACCTGGCCCAAATCAAACTTTACTTTTGTCCTTTTGCCAGGAGATCACCAATATGTTTCCAGTGATGATGAGTTCAGCAGTAGTGATGAAGATGAGTACAGCAGCAGTGATGATGATGTTGTATGGACTAAGGTAAATATGTACTTGTTTGCAAAGAAGGGCTGTGTTTTGTTGTGGATATCTTGATTGAACATATTGCTCTCTCTACCAGAAAAGAAAAGGAAGTATCTCAAATAACAATGAGAAAACAACCAGTCAATACCAGGTAAGAACTTTAACATTTCTAAAAATGAAAGACTTTTATTACTGTATGCATTGTAGTAAAAGCTGAAGTGTGTCATTTCTGTTGCTAAACATCATCAAAAGGAATTGTATAAAAATTAATTCAAGCCTTCAAGTTTCAAAAATTATACAACTTAACCATAAAAGTATTATAATGTGAAGGCCATTTGGTTCATCATCTTCTATATTGTAAGTTTTTTTAAAGTCATGTGAGGATTTATAGTCATTGGGTAGCTTTATAATATGGGAAGAACATTTCTCAAATTACACAGTGAATCTTGGTGATCAGATATTAGACTGTCTAATGTCTGCTGCTTTTTTAGGGCAATTACACAGTCGGTGAGATGGTTTGGGGGCCAATTGAGGGCTTTGGTCTTTGGCCTGGACTAGTTCAGATGTGGGACAGCAAGAGGCCTTGTGGCTCCATACGTAAAGTGATTTTCTTTGGGAATAGGATGCTGTCAGAGGTACACAAATGCAGAGTCTTGTGTGCAAATTTTGTGCTTTTATTTAGTCAACCAAAAAATCATGTTATATATTTTTTCCATTGCAGATCCAAGCTGACGATCTTCTGCCCTTCTATTCATTTGCTAAGTGCTTCTGTTCTAATTCCTTTGCTACAGTAGCAACATATAAAGAAGCAGTTTTCAATTCTCTGCAGGTAATGCAAATTTTATTTGGCTTTATCATGTTTTAGCACTCTAACATCAATTTACCAGTGTGTAGATTGCTATTTAAAAAATCAAACAAATTCTCCATGCATGGACATAACAACAAACACTTGTAAACATGTAAGCAAGGTTTTATACAAAATATTCTCTAGGTGGCGTCCAGGCGCAGTAGAATGTTTTTTTCTCTCGAGACGGACTCTACGGATGAGCTGCTTAGAGTTATGTTGAACTGGGCCTTTGGAGGCTTTAAGCCAACGGGTCCAGATGGACTTCGACCTCAATCAGAATATAGTGGTATGCATTGCAACAGATAAATACTGAAGACACTCTTTGGACTTTAAGTCTCTGTTTCATATTCATTTGTATTTGCCTTTTTTTGCTTCCTTAGAAGAGGTTTTTATGCCACGATCAGTGAATGGGAATGTTGGATCCTCTACGAACTGCAAAGACTATCGAGAAAAATTATTTAAATTAACTGTAACTCTAAATAAACTCCCTGAATCTGTGGACCTGCACAAAGGTTCGATAAACCTAAGAAAAACAGATGTTTACAGAGAATTCATGCAGCCCAGATTGAATCAGAGATCCTTGCAGACTCCGAGGACACACAGAGAACAGAATCGCACAAACTGGAATAAGTATCTAAATTACAGAGAAAGTATGCAGGTCGAGTCCAGACAGAACAGCCAAAAAAGATGTATGTACACCATTTGATACTTATTATTGCTATTGAAAATTGTGATGGTAAACAAAAAAAAGAGTCCCATGTAACCTGGTGTTTATTGAAATTTTCTCACAGATCAAATGGTACATGAATTTCTGGAGAACAAGAGAAACATTGAAGGTGAGAGACTCTCTTTCTAGACCTTAAAATAACTCTTGGAAATGAGAAAAGTTCATCCTAGTTTCGCTGCTTTTCCCTCGCAGAGTTCTGCTTATCATGTGGGAGTACATTCGTCGAAATCATCCACCCACTCTTCCAAGGCAGCCTGTGCATGAAATGCAAGGTACAGTAATATTACACAGCTTTAGATGTTCCTCATGTGTCACGTCACACATTTGTAGTTTTCAAGGATGTAGTCAATGAATCTAGGTTGTCTTAATTTTCATGCTGGCCAGTAGGACACCTACTTCCACTTAGAGTTTGGTTATTTCAGCTACACCCATTAGTAAGATGCATAAAATCATCTATATACTGTCAGTGACTGGCACTGCATAAAGATAAAGTCCTGTTAAAGTCCAGTGCCCTCAGCAACAATTTTGGTGAGTACAGCTCCTATCTGTTTGACTCTATTTGTCAATCTATTGTTTAGATACATACAATAAATGCAATCTCACCGTGGACTCATTAAAGGAGTAGTTCACTTTAAAAAAAAACTTTTGCTAATAATTTACTCACCCCCATGTCATCCAAGATATCCATGTCATTCTTTCTTCAGTCGAAAAGAAATTAAGTTTTTTGATGAAAACATCCCAGGATTTTTCTCCATCCAACGGACTTCAATGGGAACCAAACAGTTCGAGGTCCAAAAGACAGTTTCAGTTCTCACTGTTCAAAGGGCTTTAAACGATTCCAGATTGCTCTGCTCTGTGAAGCGCGTTCGTGACTCCTGTTCGAACTCAAAATGAACAAATCTTTTGTTGTGTCATTTGGTTGATTCAACGAACAAAATGAACAAATTGACTTGGAAAAAGATTCATTCATTTTGATAAACGTGTTCGAACTGGAGAGTCACAAACGCGCATCACAGAACATAGCAAGGCGACCATTTGAGCTTATAAAACTTAACTTTTTTTTTTTTTTTTTTTAAATGAGCGATCGTTTCACTTGTTAAGACCCTTATTCATCGTCTGGAATCCTCTTCGTTGCCCTGAAACTCTCTTTTGGACCTTGAACCGTTTGGTTCCCATTGAAGTCCATTATATGGAGAAAAATCCTGGAATGTTTTCATCAAAAACCAAATTTCTTTTCGACTGAATAAAGAACGACATGGACGTCTTGGATGACATGGGGGTGAGTAAATTATCAGCAATTTTTTTTTTTTTAAGTGAACTACTCCTTTAAGTTTGCTGCTCTAACTTAAGTAGCTGGTCCAACTCATGCTTATGCACATTAAACATTAAACTAGGTAAACCGTAAATGCTCATTGAAATGATTGATTCTAATGTGAACAGCATTACATGGGCAAATAGCAAGGGAAGTGGGACTTTAACTGCCATTAACCACAACGATTTCTTCCATTCATTTTTGGACTGTTTAGATATGACAAAGCTGACCTCAAACCAACTTTGTATTGAAAGACTGCACCCTTTGCTACACCATTGTTCTGTTCATCCGTGTTTAGTAATGCCACTACTTGTCACTGAATGATTTCAATTGTGTCACATGTAGTATAATTTCACGGAGACGCTGTACCGTTATGATGAAGATGGCTATCAGTCGTACTGTACCGTGTGCTGTTCTGGCATGGAGGTCATTCTGTGCGGCCATGACAGCTGTTGTCGGTGAGTGGGGTTGTGTTGAACACATATTACTAAGGTTAAGCTGCACAATTTCTCAGTCACATTAGTGACATTGATCATGTGACTGTTTTCACTCCCAAGCCCAAGTTTTTGCTAATGCTGGAAAACATGCAAAATCTTGTAAAAAGTTAATGCTTTCAGTCATGAAAGCAAAAGATATTTCTGAAGTTCAGGTTCCTTTTAAATGGAATTTTTGACTTGCTGTAAATTGCTAAAGTTAATTTCAATCAGAAAAATGCATTGTAATAATTTTCACAAATTTTGACCACCAATCTAATTTGGTCTCTTTTCTTTCTTTAGCTGCTACTGTGTGGACTGTCTGGATATCCTGGTGGGCGAGGGGACCTTCGACCGGCTGAAAAACGTGGACCCGTGGACCTGTTACCTGTGTGCACCTGAGAGCAGCTCTGGAGCCTTGAAGCCCAGGCATGACTGGAGCATCCGTGTGCAGGAATTCTTTGCCAACAACAGTGCCATGGAGTTTGTTAGTGCTCGTTTCATATACTTCATCATATTGTACAAATCGATTTGGATTTGTTTTGGTTTGACTTCTGACATTTGTCTTCCTCAGGAGCCCCATCGTGTTTACCCATCGATCCCTGCTACCCTGCGACGTCCAATCAGAGTCCTTTCCTTATTTGATGGCATAGCCACTGGTAACTTCTCATCTTCTTGGACCACTTGTAGTTTAATGCACGTCTATCACAGTCTGTTCTTGTACTGGTCATGTGGTTCATTTAAATGCATTTTCGTGTTTCAGGATACCTCGTTCTAAGGGATCTTGGCTTCAAAGTGGAAAAATATGTGGCCTCAGAAGTTGATGATGAATCGGTGACCGTCTCTATGGTCAACCATGATGGAAAAATCACTCATGTGGCTGATGTTAAAAACATTACGAAAGAACATGTATGCAAGATAATATTGTTTACTTTCTGTTAATAATTGTTAAAACCTCTCAGTACAAATGCACTGAGATTTAATTACACATTTGATGAAGAATCTGTTCATTGTTCTTCTCTTTCATTGTTCAGATTAAGAAATGGGGTCCGTTTGATCTTCTCATCGGTGGAAGTCCATGCAATGACTTGTGCACAGCCAATCCTAGTCGAAAGGGCTTGTTTGGTAAGTCATGTCTGATGCATGTTGCACACAAAATGAGAAGCACTTACTTGATCTGGCAACTGGGATTTTCCTGTCACTTTTAGGGGAAATTCTAAGAAAACGTCATGGCTCTGAGAATTTTCTTAGAATTTGGCCGCTAGGAGACACTTTTTGCACAAAAATTCTTTAGGGATACGGGCCTGGTCACATATAGTTTATTTCATCTGAGATTCCCCTTACTCTGCAGAGGGCACTGGGCGGCTCTTTTTCGAATATTATCGGCTTCTGAATGTTATGAAGCCGAAGGAGGACGACCCACGGCCGTTCTTCTGGCTGTTTGAGAACGTGGTGTCGATGGAAAACAAGGTTAAAGCGGACATTTGCCGCTTTCTGGAAGTAAGTGTGAATTTGTTTTGTGGTATTGCTGTTTGAACCTGTTCGGTGAGTCAAATACCCTCTGCAGATTCTTGTCAATTTAAAAAACGTGTGCAAAACTGACATCTCAAATCGTGGCCTCGCATTGTCAGTGTTATTTTTTTTCTGGTCACATGGTGTAATAAACGTGTGTGTTTTGTTTTTTAGTGTAACCCTGTGCTTGTTGATGCTGTGAAAGTGAGTCCAGCTTACAGAGCAAGATACTTCTGGGGGAACATACCTGGCATGAACAGGTGAGTCTGTTATTCATATGACTATCACACCCACTTAAAAGTCTTTTCACTTTTTTTGGGTAAGTTAACATGACAATAACGCTTTAACAGGTAAAAAATAGCAATGGTAATGCAGGCTTTGACCTGATGAATCAAACGTAGTTCAAGCCAGGGTTGCCAGATCTAAGGTTTTTGTTACTTTTGATAAGAAACAGTCTCAGCTTTCAAATTATGTGCATTTTTATCATGAAATTAAAACATTTGACGCTCTTAAATATGACGTGACAGATCGCTGTAGCACTTCAGTTCAAGCAGCAGTGTGTGAACAATATCACTTAATGTTGCATTATCTCAGGAAAGATAACCAGTGTTGACAGTCCGTTAGTTAGCTATAAAAACACCAGAGAACAGCTCATTTACTGTTAGTTATATATGGATGTTTGAATAAATTTGCCATGAAGTGTTTATGAAAACTACCTGTTGTGCAACTGAGTAATTTACAAGCTTTTCAGATTTTATTTAAGAGTGAATATTATATCTGAAAATAAGTATCAGTTGAATATAATAGCTCGGCTGTTAATTTTAATCTTGAATATTATAGTGTACCAAATTAGAGGGTTCCCTGTATAGTTTGCAGCATTTTCTGGGATTTTTTTTTCCTTAAGAAAAATCTAACCATCGGCTTCAGCGAATATCATTCTGAACAATCGTCTATCGGTATCGACAGAGATATATAGTGTCGGTGGATCTCTATTGTGCATCTTGAGTTAAAACAATAGCACTGACATATCTCATTTTAAACAGCTCAAACATGCATTTTAGTCCGGGACTAGTTTTTTCTTTTGTTTTGACCAGACCAATCACAGCATCTCAGAAAGATAAAGTCAGTCTTCAGGAATGTCTGGAGGCCGGCCGCACTGCAAAGGTTTGTCATTACAGCCATAGATATTTTAATGATCCCATTACACTTAACTGTTTCAGTGTTGTCCATGTGAGTTCTGACGCTATGTAATCTACCATTTTGCAGTATGAAAAGGTTCGCACTATCACCACACGACCAAACATACAGAAACCAGGCGTCGATGACAGGCATTACCCCATCATCATGAATGGAAAAGATGACAGTTTGTGGATCACTGAATTGGAGAAGTAACTTTTACTTATTCTATCCTTTTAGTTTTATAATCTTTTCAAATTCAGTCACACATATGTATTTGATTCATGATCATGCACTCTTCACTTGCACTTTGACAGGATATTTGGATTTCCAAAGCATTACACAGACGTGAAAAATATGGGGCGTATGCAGAGGCAGAGAGTGCTGGGGAAGTCCTGGAGTGTCCCTGTCATAAGACATCTTTTAGCACCACTAAAGGATTACTTTGCTTGTGACTAAGTACTCTTGAAATGAATTGAAGTTTATGGTGCACTTTTCATCTTTCTCTTTTAGAGTAAAAAGACTCAGGGAAACTATAGTTTATTTTTTATTGTTTTACATCTTTAAAAAGTAATAAACTTAAATGTGTGTAGTGCTCTGTGAAGTGACGAGATACTAGACCTTTGTATTATTTAGAACTGAAATTAGGTTTGCAGTGATCAAAATTAACTTATCATTTATTCAGGCTGTTATTTATTTGAACTGGTTTCCCCTGGAAATGTTTTTGTTTTTTGTTTTTGAGGTTTTTTTTGTTTTTTTACTTATTTAAAATAAGTAAAGTGTTGTTCCATTTATATTAAATATGTTTATTTAATCAATTAATGGAAATTGTCACTATGATGTCTTAGCCTATAACTAGATATAAACCTGTAACTGAGTTTAGAATGAGTATCATCAAATGTCAGATAAGAGAAAACATAACAGAATTCACCACAGACTATTATTTTTTTTTTTACCTTAGTTTTATATCACCTTCATTTTTGCTCAAATCTATTTTTCTTTTGACACTTTTATTAATGATGTGCATTATTCGGATGGTATTTAAAACGTAAATTTTAAAGTCTTAAAACGAGTTACTTGCTAAGGCTTTACATGACATGAAAAAAGAGACTTTTATTTTGAAGTGTGTTTGGTAGAGTCCTGTTTTAGATGGACAGCACCGTTGTTTATCAATTATTAGTTTACAATGCTTGTAGTAGAAGTAAAGAGCAGTACCATGTGTGAAATGTTTACATAGTTAACAGTAGACAAGTTCATCTGTTGTTTAAACATGTTTCATCAGGCTGTTAAGAAACTAGGTATCTATCATAATGTCAAAATTTGGTCACTGTCTTGTATTACACGTGCTATGCTTTAAGAGTTCTTACTGAAGACGTTTCATTTAGAAGTCATGCTTATGTTGGTGTGTCATTATCAAAATGTTCGCAACTTAAAACAATGTTAGAAGTTTTGAGTTAAGACCACTTTTATAGATTAAAACTGATGGTAAGTATTAGCATCCTGGAATGATTACTAATAAAATACAACTTTACTGTTTTTATTTTATTCATTGAAAGTTATTTATATTCACAAAAGAATAAAAACACCCGTGACATTCTTATAAAATATTATTTTAAGAGAAGACATGCATGGCATCTCAAAACATGCTGGTCAAACTAAAATAAATACATGAAACCCAATATTTTCAGCCTGGGACATGGCAAAATATGTGAAACAGGTCATTTTCTTTTATTGTCCTAACATTCCTAACAAATTATCTTTTAAATCGTTATATAATGAAATGTATATTTTAGTTCCCTGGGTTGAATAATTCATATATTTAACAAAAAATGTAAGTAAATCCTTTTCTGTAAGATTTCTTAAATACTTGATCACTGAAACTGGAAGATTACTTTTCATGAGTGAATATAGTAGAGTTAGTCTCAATATTTTGAAAATAACCCACCTGTCGCATTATAAAATCAGAATAAATATTCACACAATTATTTGAATCTTAGCAGAGCTTTTGTGGAAGAAGGAAGAAAAAACGTGTGGCTTATAAATTCAAGACATTTATACCAAGATGGCGTTTTGCTTTCAAGTATTTTATAGGAAGCACAAATTCACAATCAAAACTTTTTTCTCTCTATTGACATGTATCCTAACCCTCTCTGTAAATTAATGGCATTTGTTATGAATTACAGATTCTTTGATGCCAGATGCTGGAAAGCAACTTTTGACAACAGCAATGTCTTCAATTAAATGTATGGTGGTTGGAGATGGTGCCGTTGGTAAAACCTGCTTTTTGGTTTCATTTACAAACAAGTTCCCATCAGAACCGACAGTAAGAAATTGACTTTTTTTTTTTAATTGATATGTTCCTGTCTACCAGCTTGAAAAAGAATATACAACATTTGTACAAATTATTAGTGATAACAGCTGTATAGACCGTTAAATCCCATCAGTTGCATTACTCATGGAAATAATCCTGTCAAGGTACTGTCAATTCAGTTGCTTTGTCATGTTCTTTTTCAGGTGTTTGACAGCCAAGCTGTGACTGTAATGATTGGTGGTGAACCATATTCTATTAGATTGTTTGATGCTGCAGGTATATGATGATAATGACAATAATCCATCAATTTATAATACACTGTGGGTCATATCTTAAACATATTTCAAATGAACACAATTTGCAAAACTCACAAACCTAAGTATTTAACTATTTTGTAGGTCAGGATCAATTCCGGCCCCTAAGCTATCCCCAAACAGATGTCTTCTTAGTGTGTTTCTCTGTAGTTTCTCTTTCCTCGTTTGAAAATGTGAAAGAAAAGGTGAGTCTGTCTGTGATCTGTCAGTAATGTGGAATCATTTTATTTTTTTGCTAACAACAATTCATTTAAAATGCAGTGGGTGCCTGAGATAACCTATTACTCCCCGAAAACCCCCTTTCTGCTGGTTGGAACGCAGATTGACCTAAGAGATGATCCTATAACTATTGCAAGGCTTGCAAAAAACAAACAAAATCCAATCAACCCAGAGACAGCCCAAAAACTAGCCAAAGACTTAAAGGCTGTGAAATATGTTGAATGCTCTGCTCTAACACAGGTGGGTATGCTTGTTGAGTATGTTCTGTTTCTAAAGTCGTGCTTTCGCTTTATTAGCATAACAAAGAGATTCGCTTTTTCCCTTCATTACAGAAAGGACTGAAGAACGTATTTGATGAGGCGATATTAACAGCTTTAAAGCCCAGAGGGTCCAAGAAGACATGCAAATGTGTTATTTTATGAGCTGAACACATGAATTTGGACATAAACCAACAGATTTTCTTTTTTTTTTTTTTTATCAGGAAAGTAACAATAGCATACCCAACAGTTTCCCCCCTCCCACTATATACCATGGTGCCCATGTCCCATGATTAGATATGTGTGCAGCTTTTACACATACAACTCTCATTTGTGATACTAAAACACTCTTCTTAACAAAAAGGTTGGTATGGTAGGCTGGTGGGGTAAGATGTGCCACTTTTATTTAAGTTGCCAAATAATAAGAGGAGAAATGTTTAGTAAATAGGAGTAAAATAGGCCAATTTATATGTGTGGATATCTGTCATAGATCCATACGAATATGACTTCTTTAAAACAATGTCAAGTTGAGTCATTGGATAATATCTGAGAAATGTTTATTTAAAAAATATTTATAGCCTACAGAAAGCTCTTGCTGCACATTATTCACACTTTCTAAAAAAAAATACTTAAACCTGTGATTTGGAGTATTTTAAAAAATATAGGCCTACATGGTTTTATACATTGCCACTGTACCAAAAAGTATGCAATATATTTTTAGACTAGAATAAACTTTAGCATTTAGCAAGGGGAAAATGGTCAAAAATCACCTTTTCTCTCTTTTTTTTTTTTTGTCAAACATGTCAATTTAAAAAAAAATGCTCACATGAAAGCAGTGATGTGTCTTTCCCGCTGCTTCATTTATATATGCAATTATACATATTAAATTCAATAGTGACAATGTGACCTTGTAGCCCAAGTCTGAAACTAAGCAGGGTTGAGCCTGGTCACTACATGGATGGGAGACTTAGGTTGCTGCTGGGGGAGGTGTTAGTGAGGACAGCAGGGGGCGCTCACTCTATGGTCTGTGTGGATCCGAACACCCCGGTTCAGGCCCTGGCCCTGTTTACACGAGAATGCTCGCGGGTGAAAACGTAAAAATATTTTATCGGATGTGCCTTTCGTTTACACGGCGACGGCGTTTTTGAGGCTTAAAAACGCAAAAAAAAGTGAAACCACCCTCCAGAGTGGAAATCTTAAAAACGCGCCACCGCCGCGTTCCCGTGTAAACGGTAAAAACGCAAAAGTCTGCTTGACGGTGAAAGTTGTACGCAGGCGGGTGGACTTGGTGTTGTTTTAGTATGCACTCCAGCCACCTGAAGTGCATACTACATTGAATTTCACACACTTTTGCGTCACCATTTGCACGCGGATTTCCCACACAAAACGCTCGTCTAAACGCAGAATAAAAAGTGATGACGCAACGCCACTTTTGCGTTTTCTCTTCAGAATCGTTTCCGTGTTAGCCTTAGTGACAGGGACACTACTGTAACAAGCACTGTCCTTTGAATGAGATGATAAACCGAGGTCCTGATTCACTGTGGTAATTAAAAAGTAGGGGTGTAACCCTGACATCGTGTCCAAATTTGGCCATTGGCCTCTACCCCTCATGGCCTCCTAATCATCCCCAAATACACCCACCTAAAGGATTATTAGGAACACCTGTTCAATGTCTCATTAATGCAATTATCTAATCAACCAATCACATGGCAGTTGCTTCAACGCATTTAGAGGTGTGGTCCAGGTGAAGACAATCTCCTGAACTCCAAACTGAATGTCAGAATGGGAAAGAAAGGTGATTTTGAGCATGGCATGGTTGTTGGTTCCAAACAGGCCAGAGTAATTCACAATCTGCTCAGTTACTGGGATTTTCACCACACCCATTTCTAGGGTTTACAAAGAACGGTGGGAAAAGGGAAAAACATTCAGTATGCGGAAGTCCTGTGGGCGAAAATGTCGGAGGAGAATGGGCTGACAAACCCATTAGAGCATTTTTGGGATGTGGTGGAACGGGAGCTTTGTGCCCTGGATGTGCTTCCCACAAACTGCGAGATGCTGTCCTATCAATATGGGCCAACACTTCATTTAGGTGAGTGTTTTTACTGATTGGCTTTGTCACTGTGTGGTGGGCGTTCTGTTGCAATATGGCTGCCGTCGCATTATCCAGGAGGATGCTGCACATTGGTGGTGTTTGAGGAGATTCCCCCCATCTATGTAAAGCACTTTGAATGCTGTGAAAAGCGTTATATAAATGTATCGAATTATTATTATCAATAGAGATAAATTCATGTTATGGAAACATGTCTGAAACTCAAGTTCTTAATGAAGGCCCTCCTTAAACATGAATGAGTTGTCAAGCAAGGTACTCAGTCTCACTGTAACACAGTGTTTGGGAGATAATAAGGTGGCCTAGATAATTAAGAAAGGAAGACCAAGAGGCCTTTTTAAATATAAACAGCCAAATACTCATTTATATATATTGTGCAAAAATAAATACATACATGACAATCTTCATCTTCATGTACAACAATTAGAGATGCACCTAATTTTCTTAAGGCTTTTTTAAGTTCACCCTTACATAGAACAGTGTTTCTCATAACAGACAACACATTCAAACAGAGTTGAGGTACTTGAGTCTTGCTTGCACTTGTCACAGACTCTAAAGCATTTTTACTTGGACTTGACTCTGGCTCAATTCGTCGGGACTCGAAAAAAGTCCAGAGCTGTCGTTGAAATTCGTGCATATGTTCTTCGGTCTTGTAGTTTAAACATTCAAGTGATTTATCAATTGTTCAAACTCAATAAGACGTGGAAGATAACTGAATTTGGTCCTTGCAAGCTGTCTGAAATGGCGCATAACACCGGAATGCATTTTCATCTTTTCATATCCCAATACGCTGTTTCCATTGCTTTTTTTTCCCATTGTTTCCACGCCATTACTAAAAGTAACATGGTTAGTTACCAGTTGAATTTATATCGATGATACAGTCAAGTCTCGCTCTATAGTTTTTCACATCAGAAAAGCCGTTACTCAGAAATGTCCCAATACAGAAATCGGCCATTACTTCCATTAGCCTACACAACTTATAGTTTGCTCAGCAGGATACTATTAATGAGAAGATGTGAAATAAAAATACGTGCTTAAAACAAGCCTAAGATATTGACTTAATGATGAAGTAATATTTAGTTCTTGACTCTCTTTTTGACTAGACGTGGACTCAAATAACGTGGTCTCCAACGCAACATTGCGGGACAGATCTCTGGACTCGAATAAGGTGGACTCCCACCCAACATTGCAGGACAGATCTCCACGCTACTATTAGTGACCCGTATTCCATAATGGCCTGCCCAGAACTGGGTATCCTTCCCACCGTGAGTGAAACGGATAAACCGAACTCCAGGTCCATAATCCTTAAAGACGTAGGTCATCTGAAAAAAATAAATAAATAATGATACAATATATATATATATATATATATATAAATATAAAGAGAGAGAGAGACAGTTATTTAATTAAATGTGATTGTTAATTTTATTTCCCTCTACTCACTTCACACCACTTCGTATCATTCCACTGTTTAAAGAAAACTGGTTCAGGCTCAAACATATAGATGGGTGTCATCTTCTGATCAAGCAACTCTACACAGATCTGATACTCACACCCACAATCGCAGCGCTGGGCATACCTGCAGCAGACAAAACATTTGAAAATTATACTTAATTGTACTTCAGTTAGTATAATAAATAAACCACTGATATGTTAACATAACATGGGAGTTTGAACAAACACTCACCAGTCTGATATTTTGATATGAGGTTGATGCTGATCCATTAAAGCAGCATTATAACCTTCTTTCTTCAAATCAATCAGCTGTTGCTTCAAACATAACCTTGAGGACAAAGATTATAGGTGTCAAAAAAGGCCTCTGACTCATCTATTGTCATATTGGTTAAACTGAATGATAATTGTATTTTAATGCAAATAATTTCAGTTTGAACTTTCAAATGAAGAACTGTCAAATCATACTTACATGTAAGAGGTGACAAAGCATTTTGGCACTGTGTTATTTGAGATTTCTACAGAATTATCTTCTATTCCCCAGCAGTCACCACCGTTCTGTACAATCTTCCATCCTTTGAACTCATCTAATCAGACCAACAGAGAGGAGAACGTTAGGAGCAAGTGACATTAGTGGCAAACGAATAGTGTTAATGTTTTATTTTATTTTTTATTACAACACACGTACCAGACATTCATATAAGCCAATAGACATAAGAGTCTTTGAATATTATCTTGCACAAAGGGGGCTTTGAATCATTTAAACCTGAGTAAATCATTTTTTAGGACTTATAGGTCCCTCTCGGAAGTTTGCCATTTCTGCATGTACATGTACCTTGAAATGTGCTCTAGTCTAAAGATCAGTATTTGTTCCAAATATTGAGGTATTCATAAACGTCTGTTTAACCAACATTTGTTAAACCAACCACATAAGTATAATAGGAAAAAATATTTTTTTGCAATACCAATTCAGAAGTAATCACTCAAAAAAAAGAAAAAGCAATTTTTAAATGGTCAAGCAACCAACTTCTTTACGTTGTTAAACCTTCTGCGTTTCCAAAAAGCATACAGAAAACCATTGTTAGTGGCACCATATGGTCTCTATGATCAGCTTAGGTTCATGAGACTTTTGAGAAACAGCCCAGAATGTGAAGTGCACTGCTTTATTAAAACACTATCAGTCCAGTGGCTCACCTTCTGCTCTGGGATTCTTGAGCAAGTTACGTTGTTTCTTAGATATAAAGTAAAACAGGCGCCAATCCTTTGGGGGTCTGGAAGCATCACAGGGCTGGATCCCCTCTCTCCGACAGCGCTCTTTCCAGTATGAAGCACTGTCCACCAGCTCCTTCCACTCACGACACACCAGCCGACAGACTCGCACCACCTGATGTTCAGGCAGGTTCAGTAGAATCTCTTCAACCACAGCTAGAGGAATATCTGGTGGCAGAACTGTGCACTGACAGAGCAAAAAAAAGATTACCTTTCAATTTAGATCCAGCTGTGGAACATGGTTGTTGATCATCTGCTACCATGTTCCACCTCCATTTTAAGATGGCATGACCATGGTTTATTGCTGGTCCACAAATAGTCGACTTATTATAAGACATGTCAGACAACATTGTATGGCCAAGTTACAATATGATGCTAATTCTCTATTCAACTGGCTATTACTGAACCAAGAACTCAAAAACTTACCGAGTGTGAATGACCCATCCTTGATTTATTTATTTTTTTAAATTAAGTCACTTTTGCGCGTTTGAACCTTCAAAAACGGAAGTTACGTTTCAAAGTCTGACAATGTTACAAAGAAAAAGACAATTAAAATAATAGTAACGTTAGCCACTTTCGCATTAGTTATATGTCAGACCGATTTCTGTCCTCTTGCAGCAGGACTCTAATCTGCTTGTGGTAAACTGCACTATAACTATATATCTGGCAGTGGAGCGTGACGACTCACTCTACCGGCTGACCCTGTCAACTGATCCGGTACTTCTTTCCAGAATAGATTTCTCATTAGTCACATGTAGCAGCATTCTAGACTTCATACGCCGCTTAATCGGAATCGTTTTAATCACGTTTCACGAGATTCATTCCAAATCGAAAGTTCGAGCGTCATATCCCCGCCCACAACTATGACGCATGCATACGGGTGCTCATGAGGTTTCTGCGGAACAAGGGCGTTTTCTAACGGGAATACCATGGGGCAGAGCCAGTATGCGTTTTTCAACCTCTTTAGGAGATGTATATGATATTCTTCTTTGAGACGAATACAATCGGAGTTAAAGTTATATTAAAAAAATGTCCTGGCCCTTCCAAGTTTTATAATGGCTGTGAATGGTTGTTTCTTTTTTGAAAGTTCATAAAAGTGCATCTATCCATCATAAATGTGCAAAAAAATAAATAAATAAATAAAAAATAATATATAAAAAAATATTCATATTCAAGTTGTGCAAATTTAAGTCAAATCCGGTTGTTCGTTCGGCCGGCCCGGAAGATAGTTATTTTATTTTGTGAAGTTTTAAATACTGATATTTTTATTATATCTCCATCTTCCTCATCACTCCACACATACAGTCAACATCTGAGATCTTTCCATCAGCTATATGTTCAAGCACTTCAAGAAGTTAAGAACTGTATTTTCTGCATATGAAAAAGTTTCAAAAATGTATCGGTGTGATATCCATTTTTTATAGCCTATATAAGAAATTTCAGTCAGAATTACTGGACATGTGATTTCAGTAACAGGCTTTCGAACCCTGTCCATTCTAATGGACAGACACATTTGAAAAGAATAACAGCGGTTCAATTTCTCATTATTGCAATTATTTACTCAACCAATCACATGGCAGTTGCTTCAATGCATTTAGGTGTGTGGTCCTGGTCAAGACAATCTCCTGAACTCCAAACTGAATGTCAGAATGAGAAAGAAAGGTGATGATTAAAGCAATTTTGAGCGTGACATGGTTGTTGGTGCCAGACGGGCCGGTCCGAGTATGCACGAACGTGCTGGATTCGCTGTTTGGATACCGGTGTAGGTTTGCAAAGCCATGAACCTAAATAGTAACGCAACGACCGCCATTGTTGATGGAAGGCTTGTTCGAGATGCATCGGAGCGGCGTAGACATATCAGAGCTGCGGTAGTGTTTGGAGAGCATACGATTCCTTCTGCTTTTGGATCTCTCTCGCAGTTCGAGATTCGCAGTGCCGAACCATCTCGAACAAGCCTTGTGTGTTAGTGTGTGCCGCGCTAGCGTTGTTGAGCAACATGAGATGTATACATTGAGATATAAAGATCTGGCTCTGTGATGGCTCTCTAGCCTGTGGAAAGGCAAACCGGTTCTTTGAAAGCTCATCAGTCGAACCGGCACTAGCTCTGAACCAGCACCTGGTTCTTGTTGGTGGAAAAGGGGTATCAGATCAGATGGTAGAATCAGAATTTGGCGTAAACAGAATGAGAACATGGATCCATCATGCCTTGTTACCACTGTGCAGGCTGCTGGTGGTGGTGTAATGGTTTGGGGTATGTTTTCTTGGCACCATTTAGACCCCTTAGTGCCAGTTGGGCATTGTTTAAAGGCCACAGCCTACCTGAGCATTGTTTCTGAGTCTGACCATGTCTCACTTTGTGCACTGGGATTCTTGAGCAAGTTAGAGAGACTGAACCTGCAAGTGGAAACACAGAAGTTATGTCGCCCATTTGGATGATATTAAAGTAAACCAACTGAAACACAAATAATAGAAGCTACTTTCCCTTTATGGCCGCCATGTACCCAATCTCTGATGGCTACTTCCAGCAGGGTAATGCACCATGTCACAAAGCTCGAATCATTTCAAATGAACAATGAAGTTCTGACTTTTCCTTTGGCATTTATAGATTTTTGACTGTATTTTGCCACTGACCACTATCTAAATGACCCTGTTACAGCTAACCAAAAGCAAAATTTCAACTTCTCTTCAATAATTATTTATCTAGAGAGTCCAGAGAATAGACCTAGACCGATTTGGTTCCAATGGGACAAAAATCCAGGGACTAGTTCGCAAAAGTAGGTTTTGGACAATTTTCCTTCATTATCATCTGGACCTAACTGTGACAAGTTGTTATGACTAAAGTACATACAAGTACAAGGGTGATTCTCCAACTAGGAGCACTTTTGGCACTGTGAGTTTTTGAAAATTCACTCTCTTAAAACACACTTAAAACAATCTTCCTAGCTTCATTAATTTGTCTTCTAACACAATATAATAGTGGGCAGTTTTAGAATTCCATGGAATATTATTATTTTTAACAGTTTTTCTGAAGAGCGATTTCAAAGATGTCATTTCCACCACTTTTCAATTTATGTATTTTATTACAATATAATATTGTAAAACTGATTATATAAGATTATGTATCAGTCAACAACATCAGTGGCTACCTAATCATGTAACAAAAGAAATCTTAATACTTCATGAACTTAATACATTTCCATTTAAAGTTGTTAAATGCCACGAGTTGCCACGAGTTGGGATTTTTTGCCTACAGCATTTCATTTTTGCTCAGGTCTATGATTATTTTTTAAAGTCACTAACACATTTATTGTGAGTAATGAACTATTAATACTTGATTTAAAATACATTTAGATCCACATAATTTGTTATTCTTATGTTTTTACTTAAAAACTGTGTAGTGGTGGAAAGTGGTGGAAATGACGGTTAAGATAGTTTCTGTTAATTTTTACTTAAATTGCCAGTCCAAAATATTTTTAACCTTGTATTTTATTATTTAACATGTATAAATTGAACAGTATACATAATAGTTTTGAAAATAATGATTACAAATGATATGAAAAATATATGAACCTGCTCAAAACATTAATTTCATTCAAATAAAGCTGTACACTGTGTGTGTGTGTGTGTGTGTGTGTGTGAGAGAGAGAGAGAGAGAGAGAGAGAGAGAGAGAGAGAGAGAGAGAGAGAGTCTGTGTGAGATAGAGATACTGAATGTAGTGTCATAGTGTCTGTGTGCATGAATCATAAATGTGCATGGAATGCCCCAGCTTATAAATCACGTTGTGTGCATTACACATTAAAATGCTACCATCATAAAAAAACACAAGTGTAACATCTTAGCCATAACCACATAGGCTACATAAAAACAGGCTAGACATAACTAACATGTTTTACATAAACAACAGCAGTAAAAAAACTGTGACTTCTTGGCCACCGACTTCGGCATCTTAAATAGAAATATAGATGAATAAAAATACATATAGAGTGTATTGGAATGTTAATATATAGTTTTCAGTCCAAAAATCACAAATATGTCATGAGAACACACAAATAGCACACAAAAACTGCATTTATATCATGTCCAAAGCTATGCCTGTAATTTCTCAGAGGTGGAAATGACGGAGGTGGAAATGACATTTTAGCAGTTTTTCTGCAATATTAGCACACCCTCATGTCATGCTTAGCTGCTTTTAGACTTAGCATGTTGTTTACTCATAATAAACATAAATACATTATTTTCATATTTGTTGTACATAATTCAACCAAACTACAGCCACGGTGGAAATGACGCTGAATAAAAATACTCTGTATAAAAGCTTGAGTTACCTTGATTTATTTTCTTGTACTGAAGAGCACATGTGCCTGAAGTTTCGTCTTCAACTAATACGTCATTTCACTAATATTGCCATGGTTACCAAGTAAATAAAATATTTAAGGTGGATGTATTAAGGTGGATTTTGTTGAGGGAGGTGGAAATGACGGAAAACCTGGGGACAGACTTATTTTATTCCAAAATTAGTTTAAAATTGTGATATACATGTGGAATTTCGATTCGTAAGATATTATTTTATTAGTCCTTAAGACAAACATGTAAAAAAAAAAATTTTAATCGATTCTTTAATTTGTATTTTTAACATTCAAAGAGGGCCAGTCTGGGCTGGGGACAAGCATAAAACTGCAAAATCTGCTAATAAACAGCCTTGCAAAGGCATTTTAAAAAGAAAACAGGGGCCAGATTTGGTGGTTACTAGGATGATGGAGCATGAACTTCATAAATACAATGTATTTTTGCATTTGTTTGTTTATGTATTTACAAAAAAAGGCCAAGGACACAAAAGTGCCTGTAGTTGGAGAATCACCCACAAATGTTTGAGTATGCGGTCAGGAACGCATAATAATAAATGAAACAAGTAAATATCACCATAGAGATAACTAGACTATTAGAATATAACAACAGGCATGTAGAGCAAACCTTGAAGGAGATATGTCTCCTTTAAGCCCCAGACCTTCAACTTTTATTTCATAATCAAGCATCAATGTACATTTATAAGTTCAAAGCTTTAATGTTGAACATAACATCATTTACACACAATAACTTTGAGACATTTATTGGCTGTAACTGTATGGCACTGAAGCAATTTATTTCATAAGCAGTCATTGCATGTCTACGGCTGTAGTTATAGTCGTCTACTAAGGTCCTTCATTTTAACAGTATAACATATATATCTCAGGATTAGGCCTTAATTCAATTAGAGCATTATAAACTCTATAAAGTCTTAGAAAAAAACAATTCTGGTGTGCATCTTGAGACAAAACAACGGCACTGACATATTCTAAGATATAAACATTATATTGTATTTGATACATATTTGATTTATATCCTTATGGCATAATGTATCATTACAATTCCCAATTTCAAGGTCACTTTTGCACCTGTTAAATGTAGGAATGTAAAAAAGTAAAATAATAATAAAAACATGTGGAAAACACTCTGTAGCATCAGACTGGATAGATCTCCACGGTACTGTTAGTGACCTGTATTCCATTCTGGCCTTTCCAAAATTGTGTATCCTTCCCGCCATGTGTGAAACGGATAAACCGAACTCCAGGTCCATAATCCATAAAGACGTGTGCCATCTGAAACAAAGCGGAATGAACACAGGGACAGTTACACTTTTATTATTATTATGTTTACAGAGGACTAACTGGACTGTCTGTTATTCTACTTTTTCTACTCACTTGACACCATGGATACATTTTTCCCTTTTGAAAGTAAACTTTCTCAGGCTGAAAGGTACTGATGGGTTTCTTCTTGTCATCAAGCAACTCTACACAGATCTGATATTCACTTCCACAATCAGAATGTGGGGTATACCTGCAGTTAAGACATCACAGAAATGTGGTTCTGTTCAAAATCAAATATTTGTGTTTTCATATTAGAACCTGATTTAACATTGGTACTGTGTTCTTAAAGGGATAGTTCACCTAAAAATAAAACCATCATCATTTACTCACCATCCTCGTTTCAAACCTCTGTGACTTTATATCTTCTGTGGAACACAAAAGGAGGCGTTTTAAACGTCGATGATTCCAATTTGATTCCAACATTGGACAGCATAGACTATTTTATGAATAAAAACCAGAGATTTTTCAAAATCTCCTTTTGTGCTCCACATAACACAAAAAGTCACACAGATTTGGGATGGCAAGAGGTGTTACAAGTCCTTGCCCTCACATAGACTACGTTACACATAATGCATGTGTTCGTTTGTAGTTGCGATCGCTCATGGTTGCGCTAGGCGCTTTCGCTTTGGTGTGGTCCGTCCAGCATGTGGTCCAGTGCCATGAGAGAAGTATTCACGGTGCATCCTTTGTTAATCCTGCGCTAATCTTGTGTGTATGAGTGCTGTGTGCACCATTGGATTTGCCTATTCCTTCTGACCGAGGAAGACGAGCAATCCATAATCAGCTGCAGACACACACGATCTCTCACATGAGGTGAACTATCCATTTAATGATATTTAAATTAAATTATGTCCTAAGTGTGTGTTGTTTTGTTTAGTTATTTTTTACTCTGTTGTGAAGGACAGTAGAGACTTGACAGAAAACAATGTTGAAGAGAGAGGAGGGAACAGGAGTGGTCCCAAAGTCCCACGAGCCAGGACTTGATCTTGGGTTACCTGAAGCTTAAGTGCACCATTTGTGTCAAAGCTTATGCAGATTCAACGATAAAATGAATTACAAATATATATATATTTTTAAATATGATTGTCATTCAGCTTGGATTCTCATACTGCCAGGCACAATTCCAGCATAAGGCATATGTGACCCAAATGGACAGGTCATTTACAAGAATTAATCGCATAAAATATGAAATTCACCTCCTTAGATACTGTAGCATGAAATGGGATTTCGATTGACTCTCACCAGTCTGATATTTTGATATGAGGTTGCTGTTGATCCATGAAAGCACCACTATAACCTTCTTCTGTCAAATCAATCAGCTGTTGCTTCAAACATAACCTGAGGACAAAGTTTGAGTGATCCATGTGTGGATTGGGTTCATGATCTATTTATTTTCACATTGTTACATATACTGAAATTAAATGAGCTGAAGGATCTACATTATCAAACATACCCATGTGACGTTACAAAACATCTTCTGACTGGAAATATCTGCCTATTTCCTCCTGTCACCCAGTGGTCACCTCCATCATGTACAATCTCCCATCCTTGAAGTCCATCTAATTAAAACATCAGAAAAGAGATGTTCGCTGAAGCAAAAATTATAGTCACATATATTGTACAATCTAAATGACGTGGCTCACTTTGTGCACTGGGATTCTTGAGCAAGTTACGATTAGTGAGACTGAACCTGCAGGTGGAAACACAGAAGTTACTGCATGTTGCCCATTTTGATGATATTACAGTAAACCAACTGAAACACAAATAATAGAAGCTACTTTCGCATTAGTTTTATGTCAAACATCGCTCTTCTAATTTACTGCAGTAGGACTCTAATCTGCTTCTGAAAAACTGAAATATATCTCGCAGAGGAGCGTCTTGACGACTCACTACTGGTTCATGCTGTCAGAGCTGATCCATTATATACGTATAGTATACTGCTTGATGGTTTAGATATCCCAATAGTCACAGGATTCTGGACTTCCAAAATTGCTGAATTAGGATTTAGGATTCTTAGGGATCACGTGTTTACTGTTTATCGACAATATAGAACAGAGTGATTGTTAATGCAATCAAAGCCCCTCCCACAACTCTGAGAAATGCAATAAGGCTGCAGTAGGACAGGACATGTTATGGGAAATGTATTATGGTACAACTAGACATACCAAAGATAGTCTAGCCCTAGAGACTCATCACTCATTTTGAGAAGTTAGGTTATACGAGTAACCTAACTTCCTATAAGAGTCCGTGTTAACGGAATTTTCTCTGACTACATAGTCCTACATTCTGGATTACCTCAGGGATGTGTATTATCGCCTTTGCTCTTTTCTGTTTATACTAATGAACTTAAGTGTAACATTGATGATCTTACATTGATTAAATATGCAGATGATTTGGTTTTAATTTCGTGCCAAACAGAAAAGAACTGTCCCACCTACTTTGAGTATATCGAAAGCCTTGTACAATGGTGTGACAATAGTTGTTTACGGTTGAACACTGGGAAGACAAAGGAATTATGCTGTGGGAATCAGAATAAGAAATGTACAGGTGTCCTCCAATATGAAGAAGTAACTATAAAAGGTGTAAAGATTGAGCAAGTTAAAAATTTTAAATATTTAGGCACAATCATTGACGATAAACTTTTGTTTTTGGATAATGTGAACCACGTACATAAGAAAGCAAGACAGCGCTTAAGCCTACTTAGAAAGTTGCGAAACCTTGACATCGAAAAGAGGATCTTAACCATTGTATATAGATCGATGATTGAAAGCATTATAACTTATAATATTGTCTCATGGTATGGAAATTTAACAATGAAATTAAAGAATAAATTAACACGCGTAATAAATGAGGCAAACAAGATTATCGGCCATAAACAGAGCACACTACAAGAACTATTCTCAAATTTTATGGAGAAAAAGGCGCTAGCTGTGTTTTCAGATCAGACTCATCCTCTCCACTCATGCTTTGAAGTCCTCCCTTCGGGTCGCAGGCTACGTACACCGTATGCTAGGAAGAATATTTTTAAAAGATCATTTGTCCCATTGGCAGTGACTGTTTTAAACCAAATTCTCAATTAGGGATGTTATTGTGAATTATGTGCACTGTATTTTTATTGAATCATGTATTTATTAATCATTAGGGGTGTATTATGTGTTTTATGTGTTAAATGTGGTTGTAGAATGTTGTTGAAGCCAGTATCAAAGATGAATTTCTGTCCAGTTAATCTGAACAGACAATAAAGGTAAAACAAACAAACAAAATACATTTGATTTGATAACGTGTATGATATTTCTCTCTGTCATTCAGTGTTGGTGCAATGAGTGGGTTCAGCTGCCAACCCCTCTGTCATTTGAACATATGAAATACAGTATGGTAAATATGAATGTTAGTGCATTTTCTAAATACTTTTATTATTACTATAATTAAAAAAAAAAAATCAAACTATTATTATTGTTACTTTTATTTATTACACTCTTTTTAAAGTTTAGAAATTCCTTAAAATTATTTTCATAAGCTCTGGTCAGAGAAAAATAAAATTAATGAGTGGCTTTGATTGGTTTGTAAAGTATAATTAGCTGTAAATATACCTCACTCCCCTGGCCTTAAGAGGCATACCAACAGCTGACGCTATAGGCTGTGGTCATTAAGCCCAATGCTTGATGCTGGTTTCAAGTGGGCGGATCGGAAATAGTTAACATTTGCACTGATATGCATACATAAAACATGTATTTGCGTTGTGCATTTTGATAAAAAATAATGAATTGCTAAAATTATAAAATATGTTTTAGAGTAAAATAAATAATAATGCTGAAAAACATTACCCGTCATCAGCGGAATAGATCTCCACGCTACTGTTAGTGACCCGTACTCCATAATGGCCTGCCCAGAACTGGGTATCCATCCCACCGTGAGTGAAACAGATAAACCGAACTCCAGGTCCATAATCCCTAAAGACGTGGGTCATCTGAAATAAAGCAGGACGAACAGAGGGACAGTTTAGCTTTGATTATTAGTTTGATTCCAAGGGAATAACTGGACTCTCTGTATTATTCCACTCACTTGACACCACGGCTCATCGTTCCCATACGAAAATATAACTTTCTCAGGCTGAAAGGTTCTGATGGGTTTTTTCCACTGATCAAGCAACTTTACACAGATCTGATACTCACTTCCACAACAAGAGATTGGGGCATACCTGCACCAGACAAACAGCAAATAAAAGTCTTCCTGTTAACAAAGTGGCCTTTCATATTAAAACCTGATTTGTGCCAAATGCTAGTAGTGTATTCTTAAAGGGATAGTTCACCTAAAAATGAAAATTCTGTCATCATTTACTCACCATCAAGTCGTTCCAAACTTATATCAATTTCTTTATTCTGAAGAACAAAAATTATGTTTTGAAAGTTGGATAATGACTTTCCCTTTGACTTTCATTGTATGGACAAAAAAAAAAACACTTTCAAAATATTTCTTTTATGTTTCACACAAGATATATGGTCACACAGGTTTGGAACGACAGGAGGTTAAGTGAATGATGACAGAATTTTTGTATTTTTAGGTTAACTATACCTTTAATGACATTTTAATTCATTTTTACATACAGAAATAAGATTTATTTTTGACACTTTTGCCTTTATTTTGTAGAACGATTGAGACTTCACAGGAAACAATGTTAAAAAGAGATGTGGGAGCAGGATCGGAGAGTATAATCGACAAAATAATAGGCCGATGGCAAAAAAATAAACTAAAAAAAAAATAAACGTCATATCACTTTGGGTTTTCATACTGCCAGGCACAGTTCCAGCATGTGAAAAAAATGATCACATATAATATGAAATTCACCTCCTTAGATACTCTAGCATGAAATGGGATTTTGAGTGACTCTCACCAGTCTGATATTTTGATATGAGGTTGCTGTTGATCCATGAAAGCACCACTATAACCTTCTTTCGTCAAATCAATCAGCTGTTGCTTCAAACATAACCTGAGGACAAAGTTTACGAGTTATTAATGTGTGGATTGGCTTGATGATTGAAAATTTTTCCGAACATTCAAACAAACCCATAAGATGATATAAAACATCTGGTGACTGTTTCCAGAAGTGGTTTCCTATTTTCTTCCGTCACCCAGTGGTCACCTCCACTACGTACAATCTTCCATCCATGAAGTCCATCTGATAAGAATATCAGAAAAGGGACTTTTTTTAAAATATTTTTATTTTTTTTACAATTGTTATTGTACAATCTTAATTATATGAGTCACCCTGTGCGCTGGGATTCTTGAGCAAGTTAGGTTTTGTGCATCTCAACCTACAGGTGGAAACAAAGAAGTTACGTCTCATATTCTGAAGGTACAGTAATTATGAGAGAAAACTCATATTTTTTATTTGAGGAACACCCCCCAAAAATGTGTACATGCCCCCCCACCCCCATCTGCTTATGTAAAACTGTCTTGTGGTGGTGTCTAGATGGCAGACCTATTATATGTAATGTAATATAACAATGATTATTAGAACTGAATACATTTACAATAGACCTTTGTAATGTCATACTTGTCAATAGAGTGCCTAAGTCCCTCCCCTTCCGGTCGACCACGATGGGACCTTATTTCGGAAAAATATTGTATGGTAGTCAATGGCGAGAGACAACAAATATTTTGATGTCGTTTGAATTGTGCCCTAAATTACACACATGATGTTTGTCAATTTAAAGGATACATTTTAAAGTAAAGAAAGTCGCAGTTTGATGTAAAACCGTTGAGGTATAAGACTGTGAAAATATGTAATTACAAAGACTACAAACCCCAAAGACACACATTTTCTCTCAATGAATGAAGCTAACTTTACGGAGGCTAATGTCTGTCATTGTTTCTATAGTCTTATGTTATAATCGCAACGGTACGCCGTCATGCCTGAGTGTTTTGTACCAGACTGCACACACACAAGCAGCGGATCTTGCTCGTTGTTTTGCTTCCCGGGAGATGTAGTTAACTGAACGATTTTCACATAAAACTAAATGTTACTCTTCTGTTTTAAGACAAACTGAGACGTTTTTGACTTTCAGAATTATCTTTTAAATTGACAAACATCATATGTGTAATTCAGGGCACAGTTCAGACGGAATAAAAAGATAAGTTGTCTCTCGCCATTGACTACCACACATATTTTTTTTCCGAAATAAGGTCCCATGAGCCGGAAGCGGAGGGGCGGGACTTAGGCTCTCTATATCTCCTTATAACATAATTTATTAGATTGATATTAAATTTAGGAATGTAAAAAAATTATTCTGGAAAACAGTACCTCTCTGCAGCAGGACAGATCTCCACGCTACTGTTAGTGACCCGTATTCCATAGCAGCCTCTCCAGAACTGTCCATCCTTTCCACCGTGAGTGAAACGGATAAATCGAACTCCAGGTCCATAATCCTTAAAGACGTGGGTCATCTGAAATAAAGCAGGACGAACAGAGGGACAGTTAAGCTATGACTATTAGTTTGATTACAGGGGAATAACAACACTGTTAGTATTCATTTACTCACTTGACACCATGGATAACTGCCCCCTTGATTAATGAAAACTTTATAAGGCTGAAAGGTTCTGATGGGGTTCTTCCTCTCATCAAGCAACTCTACACAGATCCGATATTCAGTTCGATAATCAGAATGTGGGGTATACCTGCAGATAAGACATCAAAGAGATATGGGTCTGTTCTGAAATTGTTTTTTCATATTTTAGAACCTGATTTAACATTGATACCTTGTTCTTTAAAGGAGTCAGATAATGCCCTTTTTGTACTAGTTAATATAAATGTTCAGGGTCTAAATGAAAACTTTGTAATATACTTTTATAAAGGAATCTAAAACAAAAATCCAGAAAATCACTTTGTATGATTTAAGTAATTAATTTGCATTTTATTGCATGACATAAGTATTTGATACATGAGAAATCAGACCTTTATATTTGTTACAGAAACCTTTATTTGCAATTACAGATTTCATACATTTCCTGTAGTTCTTGACCAGGTTGGCACACACTGTAGAAGGGATTTTGGCCCACTCCGGAATACAGACCTTCTCCAGATCCTTCAGGTTTCAGGGCTGTTGCTAGGCAATACGGACTTTCAGCTCCCTCTAAAGATTTTATATTGCATTCAAGTCTGGAGACCGGCTAGGCCACTCCAGGACCTTGAGATGGTTCTTACGGAGCCACTCCTTAAGCCAAGTTCACACTACAGGATTTTAAGCCCGATTTGCAAATCTTTGAGCTCGCCGACAAGTCAGGGTGTTATCGCGTGCAAATCACGGGGGATTAGCGGATGATGAACGCTTGCCAATCTGTTAGTATGAAAGAGCCAACAACTCATCAAAGATGCTCGTAGACGCGTCGCCAAGCCCAGAAAATATCTAGCATGCTAGATATCCAGAGCTGTCACACGACTCAACCTCAGTGATGTCATAAGCTCCAGCCAATCAGAGCAAGGCATGGGTTGAGGTCATCAAGTATGTATATAGTGCATCAAGGAGAATGTGACCCAGATGGTCATTCACAAGAATTAATCACATAAAATATGAAACTCAACACCTAAAATACTGTAACATGTAATGGGATTTTGAGTGACTCTCACCAGTCTGATATTTTGATATGAGGTTGCTGTTGATCCATGAAAGCATCACTATAACCTTCTACTGTCAAATCAATCAGCTGTTGCTTCAAACATAACCTGAGGACAAAGTTTAGGAGAGATTCATGTGTGGATTGGCTTGATGACTTATTTTCATATTGTAACATTGACTTAAAATAAATGAGCTCAAAACATTCTTGAAATATCTAAAATATCAAACATACCAACGAGGTGATGATGAAAAACATTTTGTGACAGTGTTGTCTGGAAATAGTTTTCTATTTTCTTCTGCCACCCAGCAGCCATCCCCATTCTGTTCAATCTCCCATCCTTGAAGTCCATCTAATTAAAACATCAGAAAAGAGATATCTTAAGAAAGAAACCATTATAGAGACACGTATTGTACAATCTTGACTAGGCTCATGGTTACCATCAGCACTGGGATTCTTGAGCAAGTTCCGTCGTTTCTTAGTTAAAAAGTAAAACAGGCGCCAGTCCTCTGGGGGTCTGGAAGCATCACAGGGCCGGATCCCCTCTCTCCAACAGCGCTCTCTCCAGTGTGCAGCACTGTCCACCAGCTCCTTCCACTCACGACACACCAGCCGACAGACTTGCACCACATGATGTTCAGGCAAGTTCAGTAGGATCTCCTCAACCACAGCTAGAGGAACATCTGGTGGCAGAACTGTGCACTGACAGTGGAAAAAAGATTATCTTTCAGTTCTAACCTTACCTTTTTTTGAGTGCTGTTGAAAAATCCAGCTGTGAGACATGTTTGATAGTTTTCAGTTGGTCACCATGTCTCAAAAACCCCATGGCTCCAACAACAACAACAACAAAAATTTTCAAGCAGAAAATTTAGTCCATTGATGTAAATTTCCGCAATAAGCCTGGCCAGTTCGGGAGCGCAAGAATGTTTAATATTTTAAGGCAGCAAGATAATATTCTTTCATGGGAACACAAAAGGAACCGAGTCCCAGTAATGGCGGAATAACATATAAAGAACTTACTGTGTCTGAACTGTTTTCAAAGTCCCTCGAACAAGCAACATGATCGCTCTCTGACGGATCCATCCACAGAAAGTACGTTTTACAGACGAACGATATTACAGTAAACCAACTAAAAACAGTTCACATTAGCAGCTAGCAAGCTAATTTCGCATTAGTTATGTCTAGCATCGCTCTCATAATCAATGATAATACAACACTGTACGTCAATCTGCTTTTGAGAATAGTTTGGCAGAAGAACCGCGTGTGGGCGCGGGTACTACCCATAGACTGGTACTACCAGAGCCCTAGACATTCTTTGGTACTGCTGACCCACCGTTACTTCTTTCAGACATCCAATTCCAGTTAGTCACATGACTGCATCCGGCAAACAAAAAAAATAAAAGAAATGTGTGTCCAGGTATTACATTTATTACGGTAATTTCAGAAACAGCAGAGACCCTCTCTTTCTTTCTTTTTTCTTCGAGTTGCCCAGAACTGTGATAATTAGAAAAAAAAAATTATTAATATCGATGTTCTTTTATTTCTTTTAGTCCTTGTTTTATTTAAGATGTGTTTACATCTTAATTATTTGCAATGTCCTATTCTATCTACCTTATTAAGAAATATATATTATAGGGGACGGACATATGCACACCTCATGAAACCATTGCAGTATTAGGTTGAAAATAGAAAACATATAATGTCTGTCTCAGCAATAAGTATCTTCTGTTTTGTCACAAGGAACATTTATTAGACACTTTAGATAAGATAATTTTTCTTATGACCCCAATGAGCATCTCCAGTCAAATTTTCACACATTCATTTAGCAATTTCGATAGTTTTGCATTCTTCTCTTGGCATTTAATATATTTTTTTACTTGTTTAGTGCGAGTTAAATATCTTTTTTGGCCCATATTATCGGTAAAATAAAACCTGCGTAATAACGATGTGTACATCTGAATATGAGGCCTTTTTGAATTGGAGCCCTCGTTAACAATTACATATCACATTTTCACCAATAAATGATTATATACAAAATTACTAGTGGTTATCAAGATTGATGTGTTTTGGAATTGATATAATGTGCTTGGAAAATAAAATATGATTAGAATATTGGTGTACCTAATATGCACCGCATATTCCTTATATCTTGCATCTATCCTGTTCATAGACAACCCAGGTGCATCATAAATGAATCATGTATACTGTAAATATGGGATTTTTACTATAGCATGAATAAATGGGAACTTTTTCAAAAAATTGCCATTGGGGTCGCTAGTAAAGGAAAAAAAACATGCAGGAAGACACTATTTCTCTGCAAGAGGACAGATCTCCACGCTACTGTTAGTGACCCGTATTCCATAATGGCCTGCCCAGTACTGTGTATCCACCCCTCCATGAGTGAAACGAATAAACCGAACCCCATGTCCATAATCCTTAAACACGTATGTCATCTGAAATAAACAAAAAACAAATGCAGACTTTGACTTTTAGTTAACAGGAGAATAATTGTAAGTATTATTCTACTTACTTCACACCATGGCTCATCGTTCCACTGCTGAAAGAAAACTTTTTCAGGCTGAAAGGATTTGATTATTTTTTTCTCCTCATCAAGCAACTCTACACAGACCTCATATTGACACCCACAATCAAAGCGTGGCGCATACCTGCAAGTAAAACATTTCATAATTGTGCTACCATTTTAGAAATGGGTTTGTACCTAACACAGGTATTGTGTTCTCAAAGAGAATTATTATTAATAATTCACCCAAAGATTAAAATTATGCTATCCTTACTGTGGAACATAAAAAAAATGTTTTGAAAGTCAACAGGGTCAAAAACAACAACAACAATTTTTCAAAATATATTTTATGTTTTAACTTTTGAATTGTTTTAACCAATAACAGATTTTTGCAATAATAGTAAAAATTACAGGTTTAAAATATTAATAAAAACATCAATATCATGTTGACATATTGCAACAAGGCATATGTGACCCAGATGGACAGGTCTTTCACAAAAAATATTAAATTCAACACCTAAAATACTGTAGCATGAAATGGAAGTTTGAGTGACTCTCACCAGTCTGATACTTTGATATAAGGTTGCTGTTGATCCATGAAAGCACCATTATAACCTTTTTCCGTCAAATCAATCAGCTGTCGTTTCAAACATAACCTGAGGACAAAGTTTATGAGAAATTCATGTGTGGATTGGCTTCATGTTTGATTCAACTTTCTTCAAGATTCTAAAATATCAAACATACTCATAAGATGTTACAAAACATTTGGTGACTGTGTCATCATCCGGAAATGGTTTCCTATTTTCCTCGGCTGCCCAACGGTCACCTCCATTCTGTACAATCTCCCATCCTTGAAGATCATCTAATAAGAACATCAGATTAAAACCACAAGCAAAAAACATTCTCTTTTTTTAATATTGACATGTTCGACCTAATTATGTGGCTCACCATCAGCACTGGGATTCTTGAGCATGTTCCGCCGTTTCTTCTTAGTTGTAAAGTAAAACCGGCGCCAGTCCTCTGGGGGACTGGAAGCATCACAGGGCCGGATCCCCTCTCTCCGACAGCGCTCTCTCCAGTGTGCAGCACTGTCCACCAGCTCCTTCCACTCACGACACACCAGCCGACAGGCTCGCACCACCTGATGTTCAGGCAGGTTCAGTAAGATCTCCTCAACCACAGCTAGAGGAACATCTGGCTGCAGAACTGTGCACTGACAGAGAAAGAAAGTATAACAATTTGTATAACAAAATCCAACATTTAAGTTAATGTTTATCACCGCAGACTTTTTGTGCTCATAAACTGAAAAATTGTATCAATTGGACACGCTAGAAACCAGCAAACAACGGAAGAAAAAAAATGAAAAGAAACCACTGTTCCAAACACATCTAACGTATTTAACTGGATTTCCAGCAGAAAAGTCTCCATTATAGACCATTTTGCAAGATGTAAACACTGGTCCAGAAACACTTCCTGTTTCAGTTTGTAACTGTTTTCTTTATTTCACATGTAAAGAAAACATCTTAAAGATGTTTGTTTAACTTTTTGATTCAGTTTTATATGTTCTGTTGGTTGTATTTTATCCCAGCTTTTATGTAGTGTTAAAAAACTGAACCAGGAAGTGCTTCTGGAGCAGTGTTGTTTACATCTTGCAAAATGGTCTAGGTCAGTTTGATGTTAGTTCTCGTTCTCAACTTACTTCGCCCGAACTGCATTGCCTCGAAGCAACATGAATGAGCTCACTCTCTGAATGAGCCATTCTTGTTTTTTGATTAGACATTGGTCCTTAATGACACGTTTGTGCGTCTGGACCTACGTGTGGAAACACGGAAGTTATGTATCATAGCCTGACGAAGAAGATACAGTAAAACGCAGCTACACAAATAGCTAACTGCACATCAGCGAAACTGGAATATTTGGCAGCGGAGCGTCTTGATCACTCACTACCGGCTGACGCTGTCAGCGCTGATCCGTTGTAGCCTACTTATTTCCAGCTTAGATCCTATATCCAGGATTCTGGTCGGAATCCTAATGTATTCCTTGGGATCACGTGTCGACGACGTTTCACTATCAACAAATCTAAAAGTACTGTTACCGTAAGTGCGTTGGCTCCTCCTACTACTCACAGGAAACGTAATGCGGGTTACCACCAAAGAGTATAGATTACAAGAGGCGAAACTCTGATGCTTTTTTGGTAACAGCCACTAGATGGCGCTTCGGTAGCGCGGCCGCCATATCGGGGTGAAAATTCCAACTGGAGTTACTGGACAACAGCACAGATAACAGTTTTTTGAGGTAGTTTTTTCTTACATTAGTGAGTATTTCCATTGTATGCAACTTTACACTTTTACTACTATTATTAGTTACCAACTCCACTAGGCCTGAAATATATTTCGGACGTTTTAATCCCCTGAATCATGCTACAAACATGATGATCATTGATGCACTGTCCGTTATCCTATAACTAATTGCCACTTTGGACATTGCTGTGTTTTTTGTTTGTTTACATAGTCTTGCTTTAACGGTCATTAGGCTAGTAGCCTACTGCAAAAAAAAAAAAAAAAACTGTTTACTGTAAAGCTATTCTATTGCTGTTATATATTGTCAAACATTTACATTTTAGTACAACATTTATTTGCTGAATTAATTTATTTCATTGATAACTTGTTTTGTAAGTAACGTTATGTGTACCTCCCGGGAAACGGTCTAATGTTATTATAACTTTACGAACTGATATCACTTTATTCTTACCTATCACACTTAATGTGGAGAGTAATATAATTAAATCCTTGAACTTCCCTGTCTCAAGTTATGTGGGGTTAAGTAGCAACTTCTTTTTAAATAAAGTTAACTGTTGTGAGTTAAATAATCACCTAGCCTAATTATTTCAACCTAAAAATGATCTCTGCACTGGACTAAATGTATATTATATGACTGCCGAGTCGCTTTCACCCCGAAATGGCGGAAGCGTAGGGCTGCTGCTGGGCGCTGGTGTTGCAATGGAACGTTCTATTGGCTTTCACTTTCACTTCTTACCACTACCAGAGCCATGTATTGAGACCACTACTAGTACCAACAAATGAAAAAAACAAACAAAACAAACAAACACAAAACAAAAAATCAAACAAATGCACATACAGTTTCATTAACATTTTTAAAAAGTTATCATACATTTGATATGATCATTTGATTTTGTGGTTTCTCAGACTCACTCTTTGAATTTATAAATTATGAAAGATAAACCTGTCACCCTGACTTTTCTGAACCCCCTATTGTTTTCCTTAGGATTAAAAAATTAACGACTATTCTGGCACTTTTGGGGCCCTTAATGTGCTTGAAAACTCTGAAGCTTGTACCCAGGAGTGGCAGGGGTCCGAAAACTTGGTTCATAAAACAAACACGTTTGCATGTAATAATTTGAAACTCGGTTCACATATAGATCTCATCAGTTCATATATTCATACTCTTTTACTTTTTACCCCAGCCCAACAGAAAATCGTCTATTAAGGGCTATTTAGGAAAAAATGCAATGGAATTCGAAAGGATTATTTAATATCTAAGATAATGTTGCCATGGCAACGCATCAAAGTTTAATATTCCTTTTTGATGCTTTTGAGTCTCTTAGCATGCTTGAAATTGCATAAACCTCAACAGACATCTCGTTTATTAGCTTGTAGATGTGCAAAGTTTCAGAAATGGGCGTGGTGAGGGGCTAAGTAGTGCCACCTTTAGTCAAAAATGGGGTATTAGTTTTACCTACAGTAACAAAAAAAGTTGCCCTGCATTAAAATGAAAATAAGTTTTTTTTTTTAATAAAGTAAAGGGATACAACCAGTTTAATTGTATTGCTTTGACAATAGTTTTATATAATTAGTTTATTAATTAAATTAACTTGGTCCATAAACTTGGTCTGAAAATTTGGTCCATAAATCAAACACACTTGCATGTAATAATATGAAACTCGGTACATATATAGATCTCATCGGGCCAAACAACTTTAAGCCAGCCCAAATGGAAGTCGGTTATTTTGGTCTGAATGTGCATGTTTCAAAACCAGCCTCAAATTTTTACTCACTCCTCTTAAGTAGTTTATTTTATTCCCACCAAACATTTTTAACATGGTGAGAATACATTAAAGATGCTAAATTGTTAACAGATATTGAATATCTCAAACGGTTTGCTATGGCGAGGGATTTTGTCAAAAATAGAATCAGAAAACGTCTCATTTCTTCTAAAAATGTAATTATACACCATTTATTTGTATAATTATACTAATTTAAGAACTAAATTCATTTTATTCTTTTTTTTTTTTCAATTCAAGCAGTATGAAAAAGTTTAAAACAGGCTATTTAGTGCTATTTGGTAAAAAAAAAAAAATCATACATATAGGCTACTGTCCTCTTGTGTCCAAAATGATATCAACATAGTACCAAATCCCGTACATAAAACTTTATCAGGAAACCTTTGGCTATTGTATTTAAATATAGATATTTTAGTTATGTGGGTGTGAAGATATTTTCCCACCGGTTAATCGATGGGCGACACCAGCGAGGGCTTTTTTTTTTCATTTTTAATTTGTAAATTTGATCAATTAATTAAATTATTTACAATAAAACAGTATAAGGCTTTTGTCCTATAGGGCTGATCAAATTAAATCGTTTACACTGAAAAGTGGTGCTGGATTGGCATTGGCATTGCCTCTGTGTCCTGACCTTTTCCTCTCCTCCTTCCATACCATCAGCTCCCAGATCACGGACTGTTGCGCCCTACAAACTGAAGACGACCAAAGGTCCTATGGACCCCTGGCTCAATGACTCAACTTGGGTTGCCAGGCGTCAGTGTAGACAGGCTGAATGTTAATGGAAGAAGGATAGGCTGCAGGTGTCACTGAAAATGTTTAGAGACAGTCTTGCCACCTATCAGAAAGCAGTGAAGGAAGCTAAAGGACAGTACCTTTCTAATCTCATCAATAATAACAGCCACCGTCCTGGAATCCTGTTCACCACCATTAATTCTGTTATAAATCCAGAGTCTGCTGCTTTGAATGATGTATCTGAGAATACATGCAATGTATTCAAAGAATACTTTTTGGACAAGGTTTTGACCGTCAGGCAAACAATCACACAAGCTCCTGCTGTTGCCTTGTCCACACCGAACTTTGAGGCTGTTTCTCTTGCGGACCTTATAAAAGCTGTCAAAGAGTTGAAGTCTACCACCTGCACTCTAGATGCCGTTCCTGCTAAGATTATGAATGAGGCTAGTGACATCATTGGTCCCTTCCTTGTCCCATTCATAAACACCGGTCTAAGTTTGGGTACTGTGCCTGATGCTCTCAAACACGCCATTGTTAGAATTGGCACTGCTGAGGGCCAATAATGACATTCTGGGGGCCCTGGATTGTAAAAGCTCTGTGGTTTTGGTGTTACTGGACCTGACCGCTGCATTTGACACCCTGGATCATGCCATTCTCACCTCCCGTCTTCAACATGTTGTCAGTCTGCAGGGCGCAGTCCTTATTGGTTCACTTCATATCTCACCAATAGAACTTTTTCAGTAATGCTAAATGACTTTTCCTCCTCACCTGCTCCTCTGTCCTCAAGTGTGCCTCAAGGATCCATTCTTGGTCCGATTCTGTTTTCTTTGTCCTTGTGGTCACTTGGTCAACTCATCTTCAATCACAACGTTAATTTCCATTTTTATGCCGACGACCTCCAGATTTACCTTCCTGTGATTCTGCGCTGGTTCCTCTCCATAACTGTCTTCTGGACATCAAACAGTGGCTTTCCCAGAATTTCCTTCATTTGAATGCTGACTCACCCAATGGGTCTCTCAGTTTTGATCCTCTAACACCTCAGTATCCTCCCATTGTGCGTAACTTGGGTGTTAGATAAGAGTGTGCAGTACGATGTACAGATCAGTGCAGTCGTGTAGGCAAGCTTTTACCAGTTGAGGCTCTTGAGTAAGGTCAAACCATTTCTGTCAAGAGCTGACCTTCCATGCCTTCATCAGCTCGAGGATAGACTTTTGCAATGCCTTTGACATTGGACTTAATCAATCACTCCTCAATAGGCTTCAACTGGTACAAAATTCAGCAGCACGTCTCCTTCGTAATGGCTCCAAACGCTCTCATATCACCACAGTCCCCAGTTTACTCCACTGGCTTCCGGTGCGGTTAAGGGTGGAGTATAAGATTCTGCTGTTCGTGTTCAAGGCCATCAATGCTGTGGCCCCGGCAGACCTCGCAGAACTATTAACAGTCTATCAACCTGTCAGAACCCTACGCTCCTCTGAATACACCTCTTTGGTGACTCACAAGTTTAAATATAAGAAGTTTGGAGGTCAGTCTTTTGCCATCCAAGGCCCAAGGCTGTGGAACGCACTTCAACCTCAACTACGAAGTATTACGTCGCTGAGTACTTTTAAAACGCAGTTGAAAACACACTTATTTAGACAAGCTTTTAACATGTAGCTTCCGTCTCTATTCTATTGCTTCTAATGTACACTTTTAATATATTGTTGTCCTTTGATGTTTTTTGAAAGTGCCTTGTGCACCTTTTGGCTGTTGTAAGGAGCTCTACAAATAAATTTTGATTGATTGATTGATTGATTGATTGATTGATTGATTGATTGATTGATTGATTGATTGATTGATTGATTGATTGACATTGGGTGTGGTCACTGCACAGCACTGGGGCCGGTAAAGATTACCTGAAGACACTAAGGCTGGTGAGGGTCACTGGAAGGCACTGAAGATGGTGATGGACGACAGGTGTAATTTATAAAGATACAGACAAGACAGATGCTGATGTTGACTCTGAAGCTGATTCAATTAAAACTTATCATCTTCATTCAATTAGTAGCAAATCTCTTTTTTCTTTATTAGGTCTGTCAATATTGCATCTAAAATGTAAGTGACTTGACTTGTGTGTGTGACTGTGTTTGTTCCAGTGATAAGAGTTGTTGTTTAAAATTTAAGGCCATGTCTTTTTGGATATATATCTTTTTTTTTTTTATTACAAAATATGCATACAACCCATATATATTAAATGTATTGTTTGATTTAAATTAAATTAAGATAATTGAACCTGAATGAATTTAAAATTAATGTGAATTCATGATTGATGTAAATTTAAAATTATAACAAATATTTCAGATCATATATTTTTTCTTAAAATTTGAACTAACACTAACTTCATTCTCAGATGAATTATAAATAATTTATTTCTGTATAAAATAAAAACACATGATTTTTTTTTTTAAATCAATGCAGCAAATGTAAATGAAAAAAAAAAAAACAGATTAGGGCTCTGTTCGAGGACAAGAAATTAAAACCAATGCAAAATGATTGCACCCAAAAGATGGCAGATCTTTTGGGTGCAATCATAGAAAGATCGCCTTATTTTGCCTAATGATACATTAATTTGGTCATAAAACCATATTCGATAACATATAAAAATTAAATAATATTTTTGAGTAGGCTAATTTTATACTGGTAGAAGGTGTTCTTAAAAAACATGTTGAAATACAAAAAGTTATTTAATGTCATATCCAATGTAGTGAAGCAGCTGTCGTCAGGGGGTGCTGCAGCACCCTTAGCAGTCAGCACCCCTAGTTGCTGCAGCACCCTCCCTCAGCAGTGAACACAACCCCAATCCCGCGGAGTCGACATGTGCTTGTCCTGAGAACACAGTTCCACCTTTAGAAACAATTCATCCGACAGCAATGCAATTAAACATTGGCGTTACAAAAATGTCGTTACGTAGCCTTTGAGAAACTTTCTTTCCAATTGACATCCTCAACTGCTTTCGTATAGAGGAACTTGAACCTCGCCTACTTTGCGTCAAGTATAAAGCACTAGAAAATCTAAAAGTATTCTACAACTCTCTTTCACGATAACGGAAGGATGGCCAACAATAATGGGAATATACGGAACAATCGAATAGATGACAGCATAAACTGCCCGACAGAAAATGATGACAATCTGCAGGTATGACATATAAGTTTTAGAGAGAATTTATACGTAGGCTTTGTAAATAACTTGCATGGCTTCGGCAATGGAAACTAAAATATGTTGGAACAAATCTAAAAACAGTCGGCATGTGAGTCTTTGCTAATTTTTCTAGTGACTTAAAAAAAGTCGGTTACACTTTATTTCAAGGTGTCCGTCGTGTTACAGTGAAAAATTATATATTTAAGTACTGAGTAATAATAATTAACTACATGTTGCCTACTTAGGGTTAGGGTATGATTAGGGTGTGGTTTACGGACACTGTAAAATAAAGTGTTACCAAATATTGTAGGCTACGTTAGCCTATTTATATTTTCTTGCTTGTTCTGTGCCTATATTAAAGTGTTTCATATCATTTTTTCCTGTTAAAGAGTTTGTTCAACCAAAAATTCAACTTCTGTCATAATTACTCATGCCCTCATGTATTCTCAAACCCATAAACCCAGTTCATCTTCTAAACACAAATGATCAAATATGAGAGATTTCTTTCCTTCCAGCTATGTAACTGACACATTAACTTTTTAACGCTTCAAAAATTTCATAAAGAGATTTTAAAACTAATCTGTATTGAGTTTAGTCCCTTTTTTATGAAGAGACACAATCGCTTTATGATCAGATTAAATTAAGTTTTTATTTACATACACTACCAGTCAAACGTTTTTGGACACCCCATGGTTTTCATATATTACAGTATTTTGCAAATATTGTATTGAAAATAAGTAATATGTTATACTACAGCACAACAAAACATTTTTGATCAGCTATTTGAAATTAAATAACATGAAAAGCATAACTCTTAAACGTTTCCAATGATGGTCTACAATTTGTTTGTAAATGACTGCATGTACCTGTTTACAGATATAATGCTAAAAAAGTGAAGTGTCTCATGCTGCGTTCCAGGCAGTTTTTTGAGCACTTAAATCTCAACTCACGACTTTGTTGTGTTCCAGGCCAGTCATGGCAAACTACTTGAGCGCATAAGCATTATCAATGCTGCCAAGTTCAGGTTTTATCACCTTAACATTTCCATGCGGCAATACACTTTCACAACATGCTTATTGTTTCAGACACATAACATTGTAATACATAATCGCGTGTGTATTATTATCATTATTATTATTAATTTGACTGCTACGCTATTGTCCTAAAGTGTATTCTCACCTTGTACCACCTGCAGAAACACTGCATCCGTAAGGACTGCCATTGTTGTTTTGTATGGTTTTGCGGGCTATGTGACGTCAGAGCTTTTAACTGGGAGTACATGGATCTAGTACGAGTTCACGGGTGGGAAGTCACGGGTTTGCCTGCCGTTCCAGTGCACTTTCACGGGTATAGGGTTGGAAAAATACAGGTTACAGGTTGCCTGGAACGTGGCATAAGTCACAGTTGACTGTGCTGTCCAGCTGAATTGAATTGATGTTTTATTAACAAGGTTCAAGAGGAACCTTTTGGTTGGTTCCGCCTTTCGGTTGGCATTTCACCTCACCGGACTCGTTCAAGATCTGGTTTGCCAGCTCCCATTGCAGACACTAGCCTTAGGCTGCCACCACTTGTGGACATTCCATCATCTTCTTGCAACTACCGCTAACACCTTCCCTCACAGGCTCACACATCTCATTCATTTCCCCCTTTCCCCCTTATGCTTCTCTCAATTTCCCTCCTCAAGCCCCACAGGCCGACCTAAGCATGAGGCTGCCTCCGCCAATAGTCGCAGCCCTGGCTTCTCTCCCTTACAGCTCTCTCTTAAATGCTAAATCACATTATTCTCTTTTTACAGCTACCCCGATACCAGTTCCATCAAACGCTGTCGCTCTGGAGCCTCCCCGAGTGGTAGACCTTTAACATTTACTTTCTCTACATCTCATGTCCGATTCTAACTGCCAGTTAGATGGTGGATCAGTCACAAAAAAAAAACACACACATTCATCACGTTTACTTTCTTTTTCTGAGTTTTCAATCGCTTTCAGCCATTTTACAGAAGTCATTTGCTTAGCTTTCCCTCATAGGAGGCGTGAATCAAGGACTACTTAGCGCTTATAGCTGAGCTTACATTGTCCTATGGGGGCGGGCACTTTTACACCTATCACAAACTCTTCTCAGCAAAATGCGCTGTTAGGGTTTCTCAGTGGAACCAGTACCCTTACTGGGGAGCCAAGACCGGCAACTATCAACCAAAATCCACACAAGGCTAATTTCAGCTTCAGAGCATCTATGGACAGCAAACTCTCATGCTAAATCCCATCTCGAACTCCTAGCCATAGACGACTCGAATTAAACCTGTGACACGCTTTTGGTTCCAAAAGCACCTCAAATTTGTTCTATTAGGCATCCCAGCAGAGAATGTTTCCAGCCATTCCTTCCGCATCTGGGCAGCAACCTTAGCAGCCCAAAAAGGCCTCTCCCAGCAGCAGAGCCAAGCCCTTGAAAGATGGTCCTCAAAGCTACATCAGAAGAACCAACCGATTCCATATCAGAAAAGCCTAGCAAACCCTCATTGGATAAAAATATAAAAAATAAATAAAAAGCAAGAGCCTTCCCAGCCGAACATCCATGTCTTCTATTTCTCTGTCCAGCAAGCATTGATGTCCCAGCAGACACAGCGAGAGACTTCCCGGTCGAGTATCTATGTCTTCTCTTTCTCCGTCCAGCAAGTATTGATCTCCCAGCGGGCACAACGAGAGCCTTTCCGGTTGAGCGTCTATGTCTTCTCTTTTTCTGTCGAGCGAACATTGATGTTCCAGGAGACACAGCGAGAGACTTCCCGGTCGAGCATCAATGCCTTCTCTTACTCCGTATAGCGAGTATTGATCTCCCAGAGGACACAACGAGAGGTTCCCCAGGTCGAGCATCTTCGTCTCCTCCTCCTTCGTCCAGCGAGTATTGATCTCCCAGTTGACTCAGCCAAACCCTTCCGGTCAAGCATTTATATTTTGTCAAGGTGTGTTTTACCCTAGGTTATGTTTATATTTGCATGTTTTATAACATTCAGTGGCAACCATGGGAGACAAACGTAAACTAACAAGAGAGAATAGGCATGCTATTGTTACATCGAAGAAACTATGACCACTTAAACCGAGACCAAGACACTATCAAGACCAGAGTGTATCGAGACCAAGACAAGACCAAGAACAAGACCGAGACCAAGTCGAGACCATGACTGAGACCAAGTCAACACAGAGGGGAAAAAAACAGACTAGTGTTGTTGAAGCTAAGCAATATCTTAATAAGATTTTGTTTTGCATTGCCTGGCTATCTCTGCCGGTGCCGATTTCAAACTTGTAAGTACATAATTATATATTTTTTTAAAAACCATCATCAACTGATATATGTTTTACTAAATATTAATACATCAAAAACTGTTCATGATATGTGTTTTTTAAATCAAGTCGTCAAAGTGCTCATTGCCGCTGTGATCGGTTCTCGCGCACACTGCACTGTCTTCACTCGGACGCGCACTTCAATCTGTTGCGGATATCATTGTGGATAGTGTAGTATTGTATTGCTAAATCCCCCGACCACTATGTCGGTCTGAGACAGCGAGACCTAGACAAGACCGAGAGGACCGAGACCAAGACAAGACCAAGACCAAAGACCACCAAGGCCAAAACCGAGACCACGTAAAAGTGGTCTCGAGACATACATCACTACGCAGCACGCTTGAGCTTCTGCAAGAACCAATGGGGTTAATTCTCGTGTGTTGCGCAGCACGTTCAAGCTTCCTCAAGAACCAATGAGGTTTGTTCTGGCATGTTTATGTTTGCTGATCAACGTTTAAATATTAATAAAAGCCTAAATTAAATCTGTTCATTATATAAAGCAATTGAGTCTCTTAAGAAAATTGCACCGCTCTGTAGCAAGGTAAGTGTTCAGGGAAGAAGAAGGTGTGAAACGGCAAACGTTCAACACACTTTAAAATAAAAATACAAAAAACACAAAACGAAAGTAGAGCGGCAGCCCCTCACGGAAGACTGCTGCATAAAAACATTGTTAAAAAACACAAAGTAAATAGTCCAGCGATGGACTCTTTCATTCTTCACTGTTGTCACTCCTTTTCTAAATCCGAAGCCACTCAAAAGCGGTGTGGTGCACAGGTGACGCTCATTATCAATCACGCCACCGGCCTTGCCCCGTTCCCATGGTTCTCGGACCTTGCTTACGACATACCCCCATCGACCCTCGCAGGCCGGGGGGTACCTACGAGACTGTGCTCTGCTCCCCTTCCGGGGGACCAGTCACGGTGACTGCGGCACCTGGGGATAAGGACAGACAAGGCGAGACAAAAGGAGACAGAAGGATGAGGAGAGACTGAGGGGAGAAAGAAAAAAATGATCCTCCACTAGCTGGGTCAACTCCTGCGTGATGCCTTGCAGTGAATAGCCCTCAGTGGACGGCCCACTGACTCCTCCACCACCTGGTGGACTCCGATGGCTTCTCTGGTTGGAGTCTCCCATTCCCTGCTCTAGAGTCTATGGCAGTAGAGTCGGCTCAGCTCGATAGCACCAGGGAATTCACACAGTGATAGCAATTGTGCCACCAGCCTCACTCCATTCCTATGGCTCAAGGCCCCGCCCTTGCTCTATTCATATGGATTAGTTTTAAGATCTCTTTATGAACTATTTGAAGTGTCAAATTGGTAGTTGCGCAGCTGTCTATGAAGGGAAAGAAAGCTCTCAGATTTTATCAAAAAGATCTACAATCTTCTGTTTCATAGATGAACGAAAGTCTTACGGGTTTAGAACGACATGAGAATAAGTAATTCATATCATTCACTAATAGAGCGTTCACATGTGACATTAATGCGTACATGTTAATCTCGTGCAGATAACTCCAGGCATCCCTTTGTCCAGGAAACTGTGCTATGCCATTGGAGGAATGCCTTATCAAATGACTGCAACCGCCAAGGGCTTTTTCATGCAGATCTTTTTACTGGATGTTGTGAAGGTGAGTGTTAAAGAATACAAGATGTGATTTTTTCAGCAGCTGTCAGTGGTGAACACCATACAAATAGATGTACTCTATTCAAATTCACTTTTACAGCAATGTTACATATGAAGAGTTCAGATGCAAAAGCCTCTAAATGCCATTTGAAATTTTCTTCTAAAATGACCATTTTTATCAAGCTTGTATATTTAAGTTCAGTAATTTCACTTAAATGACAAACAAGCTTGATAAAAATGATCATTTTAGAAGAAAATTTCAAATGGCACTTAGAGGCTTTTGCATCTGAACTCTTCATATATAAATGTACATATAAATGTTTTTCCTTGATACATAAAGTAAAAAACATTTAGTTTTTTAACACTACCACACCCATTAGTTTGTTTAGTGATACAGGAAATCACCCTATACAATGCTAATATGAATGTCAGTTGTTTAATAATACTAAATGCGCCAATTGTTTACATAATAATTGTGATTTGTTGGCTTTTTCACTGTGTGAATGTGCAACATGATATTGTTTGATTACTTTTGAACTAAATATAATCCAGTCTGTATAACTTAACTGAGCATTATTTTCCATTAAAATCTAACCAAAAATGATAGTTAATACAAACAATAAGACAATAAAAACATCCCGTTGTGGTTAAAGGATCAAGGCTGATAAATTAAAGGTTGTAGGTTCAGACCGTAAACTGTATGAGGTTTCATCATGGTCCATCTCAACTGTTCCTCAATTTGCATGTCATGTTTGCATGCCACACACTCAACACTTTTTACTGAACTATTAGCACAGGAAGTAAAAAAAAAAACAGAGTAGGCTTATATGAAATATCCTGTGAAGGTTAAAATATGTTATACTTTAACAAGTTGGTTAAACAGTGTTTTTTAAGTAAATGTTTTAATATTACAAACGTATTTACATATTATTTTTTACAATAATGCATTTTTTTTTTTGAGAAATAAGCAATTTTCTTCTGGCCAAATGTTTTTCACAGATGGACGCTTTCTCTGCATCTATCATCCTCTTCCTCGGTCGAGCTTGGGATGCCATTACGGATCCTCTGATTGGATATGCCGTCAGCAAGAGTGGCCGGACCAGAATTGGTAAACTTATTCCTTGGTGAGTGAGTGTACTGGTTAATATCTAGCTAAGTGTGAAATCAGACCAGAGTTTACATTTATACTACATATTTTGATGAGGATTGTGTCTTTATTTATTTATTTGTTCATTTTATATGCCTAATGTGCATAATTATATAATCCACCCTCTTTACACAGGATTGTTTTAACTATGCCACTTGGGGTCACATCGTATGTCATGCTCTGGTATACCCCACAGGACACCATGTCCTCTGCCTTCAGTTTCAGCTGGTACTTCATATGGTGCTGTCTGTTTGACACCTTCATGAGCGTAAGCCCACTATTACTATTATTATCTGCCCACAGTTTTCAGTTGTTTTACACATTCAGCGTTAAAACCATTTCATCTGTTAAGGACATTTCCTGCTTAGGGGGATGACCCAATTTAAATTTGTTTTTGAACTGAGATAATAATGCTTTTTTTAGAATTTGTTTTACATTGCAAACAAAAATACAGTGTCACTATTGTCCTCAGCTCTTTCCTCTGAAGTACTTATGGTGATTAAATATAGTACTCATTACCGTAGTTTACAAACAGCTATGTTTGCTAATATAATACGTTATATGATTCACAAGTTGAAACATTTCTTTCTCTTTCTGTCTTGCTCAGTGCTACCATGTGCCATATTCTTCCCTCAACATGTTCCTGGGGGGGGATGAGAAGGACCGAGACTCAGCCACTGGTTACAGTAAGAAAAAATATAGCCTCAAATGACAATCATTTGTGGTTCAAGCACCAATAACACTTTTGGTAACACTTTACAATAACAGTACATGAATAATTATGTACTAATACCTGTAGTACCTTAACTACGACATGTGTCATTCCTGCACCATCTTAACTACACGTTAGTACATGCTTGTTTATTAATGCATTAATTAAAGTGTTATCACACTTTTTTAGGAGATAAGTGTGGGGCAAGTTGATAGAATTGCCATGCATCTTAACTTTTCATTTCCTGTGGCTGTCTCTAGTGGACAACATTATTATAACAGCCTTCATCTGTCATCTACAGTGACAAAAAATGACAGATAATCTAGAAATTTCCAAAGATTGGACATTCAGAAGCATTCAAAAGAAACAGGCCAATTACAATTAATTTGCTCAGTGCAAACACAGTGTTTTGTGCCTTTCAGAATTGAATTTAGAATGAATTTGAATTTAATTTGAATTGAGAAAGCAAACAAAAGAATATTCAAAATTCTATAAGGAAGTAAATTTCAAATTAATTGGAATTCAAAGAACTTCTTTATTATTATTTGTAAGCAGGTTACAGTGGAATTTATAGGGATTTATTTATATTTACTTGAATTTAAAGGTTATAACCTTACCTGAAATCTGTTTCCTGTTTAAAAGAGAAAACAGTCAAGACCTTTGCTCTCTGTCATGATACAGGAATGGGCATGGAAGTGTTCGCCACCCTGGCGGGAGCTGCCATTCAGGGTCAGATAGTGGGAGTGCACCATGCCAAAAAAACTAAAATCTGTAGCTCACCGAATGGCAGTGATGAGACTTCTGGGAACCACACAGATGACATAGCTCTACAAAATACAGTGAGGCACAGAAAATACCCTTTTACCATTGTGTCAAGCATATTAATGGATATAGTGGAAGTTCTTATAGTTGTTGCTTGTGAAATGGCCATACATTTTGACTGCCGACTATCAAGGGAACTGTTTTTCTTAAATCCATAATTGAGTCATGTGTAGAAGATGAGATGCTTCCTGTTTTGAGCCTTGTTGTGGGAAGTGTTGTACCAGAGAATGATGAAATCAGTGTTGTGCCAGAGAATGCAGTGCCTGTGCAACGCATGCCTATAGGCAATAGGCTTTAAATATCATATTAGAAACCCCAAAATGTATATCTAAATTCAGCAACAAAGTATCTTCTGTTTTATTCCAGGAACAGGAATTAGACTCTTTAGATAAGATATTTTAGGTTTTGAAGATTTAGTTGAATTCAATTTAATGTGTCCATCCAGAATGAAAGTGTTTTGAAAGGAATAGTGCCATTTGTCTTGTAATTTTTCTACAGAGAACAGCCTATATGACTGGTGCACTGATTTTAGGAATGCTGTACTTTCTGTGCTGCCTCGTGCTTTTTCTTGGAGTAAAGGAGCAGTTGGGTAAGTCCAAATGAATTAACATGAGTTCAAATGCCATGTACCAAATACCTATATTTATTTATTTTTGGGGACAAGTGACTAGATGCAGTGACATCTAGAGTAATTCAATGATTTGCATGTGTCTACATCTTACTTTAGCCCCTCTGAGTAAACTGGACCGCATAAATGTCTCCTATCTTACTGGTATGAAGATGATATGGGGACACACTCCATATGTGCATCTTGTATTTGGCTTCCTCTTTGCTTCACTTGCGTTCCAGGTCAGATGTTTTTTAGTTTAAATCATGAATTTATCTTTGAAGTGATTGTAGTTAATATACCAAAATCAACATGTATTGTCTATTAAGATGCCATGTTATGCATTATAGTTGTTAAATTAGTCATGCAGTAGAGACAACAAATGCAAAAATATTTGTTACAGATGGCTCAGGGAAATTTCGCCCTCTTCTGTACTCATGCAGCGAATATGGGAGGACATTTTCAGCATCTTGTTCTCATATTATTGGTGAGGTATCCATTATTTGAAAAGTGTATATGAAGTACTGCATATAGCTATTTCTGCATGATCTAAAAAATGTGTCAGGCTGCTTTACCTATATATAGTATATGGATTACAATTTCAAAAGCACATCATATTATGTTTTTGAATGTTTTATCTTAAACACATGCACATTTATGCAATATTCAGGCAGGTTAAGCTGTTAATTTGAAGGGATAATTAGGAATATTACAATTTCTGCTCTTCTACAGACAGCAGCCACAATGTCAATCCCAGTGTGGCAGACATTATTGGTCAAAATAGGCAAGAAGACCACTATATGCATCGGCCTTTCAGTGAGCACCCTTTTTTGTTAATTGTTTTTTAATGGCTTTAACAATTAAAGGTGTATATTTTTTCCACAGTTTCATTTCCTCTTTCTTTCTCCTCTCCCCTGCAGATTTACATCCCAACTCTAATTGTGATATCCCTAGTGAAAAGTAATTTACCCGTCTTCATTATTATGTCCATTTTAGCCGGCACAAGTATGGCAGTCCTCTTTTTACTCCCTTGGTAATGTAACCCTTATAACATATCTCTTCTTCATTGTTAAAGACCTTACTTGATCACATACACATACTCCACACCAGCTCCCCTTTCATTATTGAGACATTATGCTAACCCAGATAGTGGTCAGCTGGGAATTATTCTATGATATGCTTGGCCCCCATGAATAGGAAAGCATACTTTCCCATGCTTTAATGCACATAGTCAAGCTACAAGTAAGATTGCAAGTAAGATTTAAAAAAAGAAAGACTTATATTCATCGAGGAGAACACATTAAATTCATCAACAGTGACCGTAATGACTTTTACATTGTTACAAAAGATTTCTATTCCAAATAAATGCTTTACGGTTGAACTTTTTATTAATAAAAAATGTATCAACATTGTTTTCAACATTGATAATAAGAAATTTTCTTGAGCAACAAATCAGCTTATTAGAATAATTTCTAAAGGATCATGTGACACTGAAAACTGGAGCTGAAAATTATTTCATAATAATAATTTTTTTTGTTAGTTTTACAGTATTTTTGGTCAAATTATATTTATTGAATATATATATTTTATAAAACCAGATTTATTGTTTATTTTAGGTCAATGCTGCCAGATGTAGTGGATGACTTCAAAGCCAAGAACCCATCTTGCCAGGATCTAGAACCGCTATTCTACTCCTGTTATGTTTTCTTCAACAAATTTGGTGGAGGCATGTCTGTTGGAATCTCAACTTTGGCACTACAGTAAGAGCTTCCTTCAATCGGATTGTTTTTTCTTTGCCAGCAATGGAAACAAATGTTATTTTTAAACAAAGTTTTTATTTGAACCCCCAAAAACCTTCCGTGACTGATTTCACAATACTTTAACATTCATCCTTAACTCTTCAGCTTCGCAGGATACAAGCCTGGTGCTTGTAAACATAATCCAGGGGTGATAAAATCTCTGCAGATACTCTTCGCTCCTGTGCCCATCTGCCTGTTGCTCATCAGCTTGGTGATGTTTTACTTCTATCCCATCAATGAAAAGCGACGGCAGAAAATCCAGAAAGCTTTAAGGAAAGCAGGGTATGTGTTTCTGTTGGTATAAGATTGAGAGGTTTATTTTTCAAAAATAACTGGCTGAGTTGAGGGCTTGATGCATGATACATTAATTATTTCTACATACTTATACAATAATGACAGATAAACAATGTTCTTTGTGAACTAGTGACATTTTTGTTGCCAGATCTTCCTGCTATATGGAAGCAACTTCTTTCAAACTTACAAAAGGTTTATTTTATTTTAGTCTTTGCATTCATTTCAACACTACTATGTTATGTAACATATTCAGTGATGTTCTCTTTCTGTGTTCCAGTTTTGCATTAGGTTGTTATAACTGTTTAAACTACGCCTTAACTGCCTGTTTTCTTGACATGTTCAGGGCAGAGACCAGCATGACAGGAGAAGAAGAACTGAGCCTATGAAGTAATCATTCAGTATGTCAAGGATTCCACTATCATATATAGGTTGTGGAACTGTTAATAATGAACATGTTTTGTTTTCCATCTCAGTGGAAAGGCTTTGTATTGTGCATGGTGAATATTTCTCAATCCTGTTCTGGAGGGACCCCAACACTGTTTAGGAATCTTACAAATCTTACACACTTGAGATGAATAATGGAGAGATTTAAAGTGTGTATTGCTACATGGCTTTAAGACCAGTTGCATAAACAGTCACTGATAAGACTGTGTCTTAAGAACAAGTCTGGTCAACTATTCCACTCTAAAAAACAATGGCTTAAAACAACACAACTACTGGTTTGAGGGGCGACACATTTATGTGGGGTGACCATAAAAGAAATGGACACAGCGACCCCATAGACTTCAACGGAGAAAAGTAAAGGCCATTAAAAGCACTGACTTCCTGATGGCTGAGCGTACTGTGCAGGCTCAAACCGAGCTTGACGATGTAGATGTTACGTGAGCAACCTGTCTGACAGTTAAGTCTTCTAGTATCTGAGCCAAGGGGAATCTGAATCATTCCCTTCCGAATCTTGCAGAGACTGAGAGCGTTAGTAGGAGCTGCCCATGAGCTAGCAGCAGGATCAACTTTATGATTCTCTATGGGCTTCCCCTTTGACTTTACCGGACGTTATGCCTCCGCTGCCCAATTTTATTGGTTTATAATACAGCAATCTTATGGGCGTAGACTCTTGAGGTATGAGCATCCGCATTCCTTCATGTACGAGTCTGATTCAAGGGGGTAATCCTTCAAGCGGAAACTGAGCCACCCTGGGGGCCGCCTTTGTAGCAGACGATCACCTGCTGTTAGCATTCCATTGACTCCCATTCATTTTGGCATCACTTTGACAGCGAATAACTTTGCATCTGAGGCGTCAAAAGACTCCATTTGTCCATTATTTATTTCTAAAGAAACACGACAAATGATTCAGATTCCCCTTGGCTCAGCTACTAGATGTACAACTGTGAGACAGGTTGCTCACGTCACATCTACGTCGTCAAGCTCAGTTTGAGCCTGCGCAGTGCGCTCAGCCATCCGGAAGTGAGAGCTTCTAATTGACTTCACTTTTCTCCGTTGAAATCTATGGAGTCGCTTTGGATAAAAGCGTGTGCTAAATGACTAAATGTAAATGTAAAAGAAATGAAATGTAAAATGTAATTGTTTTAAACATGAGTTTGCCATTAAACATTGTATTTGCACTTGTTAAAAAATGACAACAAAAATGGTCGTGCTTTAGAATTTAAAATCAGCTGCTACATTCTTACAGTGAATTTTCATCATTTGTGTAAAATCTCAAGTTTGTGCTGCTGATCCACCGATCCTGAATAGAAATATGAAGAAGTTAAAGTGAATGACACGCTATTGTAAAACATCTCCCTAGAGTAGGCTAAAGGTGCTGTCACCAGGCGTTCGTTTTTAAACAATAACTTTATCTATTCTGTGTCTTAAGAAGCCTAAAATAAAACATTAGCCAAAACATCTTAACTAAAAGGACCATGCTAAATCGATAAGATCTGATTAAAGTTAGAATTTAATATTTCTTTAATATGGCCAAATCATTCACAAAATCATACATAAAGGGATGCGCATGCTCAGAATCGTCTACACCAATACGACTGCTTGATAAGATAGACCAAAGATATTAACCAATTAAAATTGGGAGTGGGCGGAGCGACCCGTGTTGTCGCGCCCAAATATGTCGCCCTGCCCAATCATCCAGAATGCACTCTGGGATAGGCCTACTTGAAACTACTCAAATTGGGTTGTTATGTGTGACCCAGGGGCCCAGTTATTAAAAAAATAACCCCAATAATGTACCCAGAAGGCTCAACCCAAGATTTGGTAGAAAAAAGAACCCAAGATTTTTTTAAAAGTAAGAGTTTGTCAAGAAGTAACCAGTTTTTCTTTTTGGATTCAAATTAGACCAATTTACTGTTTTATGTCTATAAAAAAAATATAACCAGTGTTAAAGTAAAAAATTGCATGAGGAACTTCTAAGACTAGTAAGACTATTCTAAGCAGTTTGGAACTGGCCACAGGATTGAGAAACATTAGTTGGCTAGACTTAAAAGTGCAGTGTGTAATTTCTGCTCCTTATCCAGACAGATAGTCCTGTCTAAAACCTAGACCACCTAGATGTGAAGTCAATGTTGCTGCAAAGTGTGTAAAACTCTTCAGAGAATTCAACCAATGAAAGGCTTGCTGATAACTGTCTATTATTATTAAGCTGAGTGAGTGAATGAAAAGATACACACAGTGTGTCGTGTATGTATGTACTTGAATCAGCATTTTTGATCAGAAATAGTAATGATGATAATGATGTAAAAGTGTATAAATAAACAGCCTTGTGTAAATATGTCCAATGTCATATTTTTGTCGTCATGCCTTGCAGAAAACCATAGACATAATAAATACAGACATCCTATTGGCCGCTGGAGTGTATGTCAATGACCCCGCCATATTGTGGAGGGCAACTTTCTCATACTTCTCACAACGGGAATTGAGATAAATGCCTGTTTCGTGTGCTGTTTGGGGCTGTACAAATCACCACACAATTGAAAACAGGTCACGAGGAATGATCTTTCTCAAGCAAGACTGAACATTTGTTTCTGGTTGTATTTGGTCATGATATAATTAGTAATAGTAATGTTCAGAGGAGAAAAGCCATGAAATTTAAAAATACTATATTGTGTCAGTCGACAATGTAGTTGTTAAGTCTAACTATTGAGATTTTAAATAACTAGAGATGGAACTTTTTGTGCACCACATACAAACCACTGAAATCAGTTGATAAATGTTTTTTTTAATCCAGAAAAAACGCAGCTCACCATTTACTTACATTTGATTACAGTGCGGTCTTGCCCTCCGCAAAATGGCGGACACGTTGACGTATCGCAGCAACGTTCCAAGGCGGGCCAAGGGTATGTCTCTGCAGAAAACTGTTCAGCGCCCTCTTGTGGCCATTAGTTATTTGGCCTTAAAAGACACCATGAAATCAAAGTTGTCAAAGTTATTTTTCTTAATGGAATATTGCAGTACATTATTATTATTTTTTCATTCATGTGCTCTCGTAGTGTTTAATTAAAATAATTTCTCCTCCCATTTTCCCAGGAGATATATGTTTCTATGAAGACGGAATGAACTTTCACTCACATGAGATCACAGCAACCACAATCACCTAATCAATTCCCCATGGACAAAATCAAGTGTCCCCTACATTCTTTGTCTGAGAAGCTGTTTCACTCGTGTATACATCACAATAGGGAATAAGACGATCTCAACTTCCTTTTCATGTCAAATTTAAAGTAACAGTTCATTGACAATGACAATTGAAAATTCTGTCATAATTTACTCACTAAAAACCACTATGACTTCCTCTCTTCTACAGACACGCACACGAAAGAAGATATTCTGAAGAATTTTGGTACAGTTTGGTGCCTATTTAGTTCCATTGTATCCATGATTCCACTGTAAGTTTAGCCTGGCATGCCAGACCTACATTGCTGCAAAATAATTTTTGCTGCCGCTAGGGTGCGCCTAGATTTCTAGGCTACTGTAAGTTCCCCAGTAAAATAAACCGTTTTGGAATGACATGGATGTGAATTATTAGTGGCAGATTTTTTAGTGGAACTATCCCTTTAAGATCAACATGTGTTGGGTGACTGTCAAGTTGTTCATGGAGGGGAAGTGGGAGGTGGACATGTGCTTCTACAGTCACCCACAGTACACCACTTTAAAGTGAGTGTTGAGAACATGTTACATAACTGGTACATTACAATCAATCTGTCTGTCTGTCTGTGTCTGTCTGTCTATCTATCTATCTATCTATCTATCTATCTATCTATCTATCTATCTATCTATCTATCTATCTATCTATCTATCTATCTATCTATCTATCTATCTATCTATCTATCTATCTATCTATCTATCTATCTATCTATCTATCTATCTAACTTTCCTTCTTTTGCTTTTGAATATCACCATTTGTTTTCCAATACAATAGTTAAATATTTTTCACTCGTAGCAAAGGGACGGGCCACATCAGTCATCATGCTGTAGTGCAGTCACGTGACCTGACAGCATCTCTCTCTCTCTCTCTCTCTCTCTCTCTCTCTCTCTCTCTCTCTCTCTCTCTCTCTCTCTCTCTCTCTCTCTCTCTCTCTCTCTCTCTCTCTCTCTCTCTCTGCAAACAGCTGTGAGTGAAACAGTGTGCGGGAGGGCTCTTCGGAAGCATACACACGAGCGGGACAAAATGGGAGTAGAGATCGAGACCATAACCCCCGGCGATGGTACATAACCCCAGTGCAGCCTCTATCATATAAAGTAGCATACTATTCGTCACGCTGCATGCGTTTAACAGCTTTGTATAATTCATTTCTCTTGCTCCCTGTTTCTCCTCGCGCTGCAATCACAGGGAGGACATTTCCCAAAAAAGGACAGACATGTGTGGTGCATTATGTTGGTGAGTTGAATTTCAGATTTTCTTTTGGTCAGTGTACAGTTTGGATGTTGTAATCTTTCCCTGTTTGCCCGTGTGTGTTTATATTGATATTTGTAGCTTTATCGTAAAAATGTTTATTATAAGAAAAAATATATATTATTAAAAAGGGTAATGTATTACAGTAAGAAAATATAAACATCTAAAAAGTCGAAATGCCGTAAAGATATAGTAAAAAAATCGCAACAAACGAAGAAGAAAATCAAGCCAATATGCATCATTAGTTGTGTATTGTTTTCACGCGCCACATGATCCTCATGACAGCTGAGACTGAACAGATAGTCTTTGTTGTATCATGTCGGATAGACGGATTATCACTGTCTGGAGTGAGTCGACCCCTGAGATGTTGTGATTGTCTTTTAATTGTTCATACTAAGAAATCTCTGTCTGTCAAGTCGATTATTTGACAATTAGGCTATGCAACCTTGATATAATATTCAACATTGTGCCAAAACAGCCCACATATCTGTCATTATAACTTTGCATTACATTTTCATGACCCTCACTTACTTAATTTTTCTTATTATTTTTCTTTTCTTATTTTTAATTAGTTGTGGTGCATTTTCTACATAAACATTTTATTTTTACTTTAGAGTTTTTTAAGTAAAAAAAAGTTAATTTACATGAGTAAATAAAAAGAAGGGAAAATGTTGCATACTAAAAAGCACTTAAAACAAATATCCATCTTGTAGTTTAGGGCTTCCATCTCATTATTTATTTATTACATTGGAAGAAGAATGGAAAACCGGTCACATATTTTGTCTGTGGGCTTAATCTGTGCTTATTAGTCATATAGCAATATATATATCTGAAAATCCCCCTGACAGAACAGAACAATAATAAAGAATTCGCCCATTTATCTGATGCTCTAACATCCTGTTTTTCATGGCCTTGTCCTTTTCCTCTCAAATCTTCAGGCTCTCTGACAGATGGACGAAAGTTTGACTCTTCCCGTGACCGTGAAAAGCCATTTAAGTTCAAGATTGGTAAACAGGAAGTGATCCGTGGCTGGGAGGAAGGTATTGTGCAGGTGTGTAATGGTGTTTTACTCACTCAGAAAAATCATAACACTTTTTGATTGAAAGAAGTTTAAATAATATCTTAATAAAGTACCAAATCCAGTCTGTCTAGGATTGATATTTCAATGAAAAAAAGAAACAAGATAATTCATGCCTATATTTTTGTGACATTTAGATGAGTGTGGGCCAACGCGCAAAGCTGACCTGTTCACCTGATTTTGCCTACGGTAATAAAGGCCATCCTGGGATTATTCCCCCAAATGCCACCCTCATCTTCGATGTGGAGCTTCTCAGTTTGGAGTGATTTAATGCTATTCACTGCCTTTTGTTCATTTTTCATTACTTTATAAATGTTTTAAGTGTCAAAAGTTTAGGGTTACACTTTATATTGTTACACTGTAATTATACATTTAAGTACTGAGTAATATTAAGAAACTAAATAGGGTTATGATAAGTGTTACCAAGTTTAGTCTTAACATTACTTAATTAAATAAGTTTCTCTTTTTGTCACACTGTATTTTTAGCCATTTTTTTTAGAAGCATCTTATCTTATTCAGAATCTTACAGATTTAGGCATATTATATAAAGATCTGTGCTTAATTTGATCTAAATCCACATTTCTCCTTTTGCTTTGGTCACATTACATCTGAACTAATTCTTAAACTGTTTTATTTCAGTCCAGACTTCTTCCTGTAATGAATAAGCAAATCACCAAAAACCTTGCAATGTCCTTAATCTTGAACATGTTAAATTGGCGACCAACGCACCGCACGTTGACAGGGTAACACGCTGATCCGACAAAACTATTGCCGTTGGTCGCCATCTGTCGTGCAGTGTGAATTGGCCTTTAGACTTCGTTTTCTCTTGTGACTTTTTCTCACACTGTGATTGTTGTTGGCTTGAGACCAAGTTCAAATTTTATACCAATATTGGTGACTTTATCCCTGAATCGTAACCCCCCCACAAGAAAACCATAAATTTGCCTTGAAGATGTTATGTTTGAGATAATATAAACATTGAAATATTTGTTGCATTGTTACTTTTTACATTGAATAAATGAATAAATTACAAGTTCTATTTTTTACATTTAAAAATACAGAAAGTAATTTAAGTTATTTAAATTATTTAAACACTTTATTTCGATAGTCCACTTCAGACATACACTTATTATATGTCAACTAACTCTCATTAATTAGGGTTGCATAGTTACTCATAATCAGTCGGATGTCTGTTGGGGAGCATCACAATAATGTGTTAGCAGATATTAAAGGGAGGATTCACCCCAAAATGAAAATTTTGTCATTACTTACCCTCAAGTTGTTTCAAACCTGTATGAAATTCTTTCTTGTGTAGGACACAAATGAAGATATTTTAAAGAATGTTGGTAACCCGACAGTTGTCGGCATCCATTGACTTGCATATATGGGGAAAAAAATACTATGTCAATGGGTGCTGTCAACTGTCTGGTTTTGTGTTCAACAGAAGAGAGAAACTCATACAGATTTGGAAGAACTTGAGGTTGAGAAACCGATGACAAAACTTTCATTTTTGGGTGAACTCTCCCTTTATACAGACAGTCTAGTAATACTCTAATGACTTGACTTGCAGATGCAAATATACTTATAGTTAGTAGAATGTCTAAATTGGACTATCAAAATAAAATGTTACCTAATTTTCAGTCAGTTTTGAATTGTAAGCTTTGAACAGATGGACTTTACACAGGCTCCCTGGTTTTGATTAATGGAAAGAATCACATTCTTGAACAAAATCCTTGTGCCTCCCTGTGTGTTTTACACTTTCCAGAGTTTGACTGGTTTTGTATAAAGTGATCAGACGTGTTCACACTGATCAACTAATAAAGTGCTGTCATATCTTGTAATCACACTTTACAGTAGACCTGGCTGATTAACATAAAATGACGATGTATGATAATAGTGCCATTTCTGTTAAATTGGTGCTAAATTTAATAGTTTTTTCCCCCCCTTTGATGTATATTATTAACATATAGCTATTTGGATTTTGTTTGTTTTTGATGTGTTTACTTTCTTCTGTGTATGATGAGGTTGTGTAGTTGAGTATCTGGCACATTTGGCAGCGTAGCAATGGATGCATGTCATAATTAGTGCTTAAAGATTTTGTGATCATGTTTCACTCTTCTTCTAACAAACAATTAGCTTGCTAATACATTTAAAAGATGTGCACTTTGTATTCTCATTGAGCTGGAACAATTTGTTCTCAAAGATGGACAATGTCTGAAAAGCACATTGCGACCTACTCTAACAACAATAGATGGCTGCAAATAATTTAGCATAAAAATGTATTAATGGTAAGTAGTGTGCTGGAAATATGGTAATGTCGACCGTGCTGCCTATAGACATTTGCTATTTGATGCAGATACAGTGACAGTACTTTTTCTATTGACATGAAAACAATTTTGAATTCTAATGAAATCTGCAGACGCATAAATATTTTGAGTCGATGCTGTTTATTTCTGTGATTGCAGGTTAAGCGTCAAATAATATTTCTGTAATGCTCTGTATTTATGTATTGTCATACAGACAAAACACCCAATAAAATAATTAAAATGTGCTAAGTGCTTGTACATGTTTTGGAAAATGTTGCTTGCTTCTGTTATTTTACATTAGTTCCTTCACTGTTTTTATTCTATGTACACATGCAAATCCTTTGAGTTCAGAGGCACTCCTATTATAATACATGTAAGCTGAAGAGCAGGAGAATTTTACCTTAAACATTCTTACACAGTTTAAGGTGCTTTACAACAATGAGATTCAACAATTAATTGACAGCTGATGTTTAGCACTTTATTATTTATACAAAATAAACCAACATAGACAGAATCAGCCAAAACATATTTTTATGATTATATGATGTAGTTAATGAACTAGTCAATGAGATTTGTTAGAACTGTTAATTTGGTATCCCACCACTATCATCAAGAATATCGAGATCTCTGATCAGTCCAATACTTTTACAGTATTAACAATAACTAGAGTATATGCTAGTTTTTGGCAGTCAGAGTGGCTGGGCTAAAGTTAATAATTAGCAAAAGAATAAACATAAGTTGTAGCCCAGCCTCTCAAGATAAATGAGAAGCGAACAACGTCATGAAACAATGAAGTCTACAGCAGGAAGTAAACTGAGCTGCAAAGCCTAATAGAAACTGTACGCACACACACATACTTTCTGTCTCTCATCACCTCCCGTCTAATGTTGTTCACTTCTGCTCCAACCTAAAGAGGAAAAGGGTCCCATTTACTGCGCTCAGCTTGTTTACATTCCTTCTCATTACATTTACCCCATTTCTTCAGAAGTCACTCGTTTGAAAGCCGAAAGGTAAGACGTGATACTTTCTAACCTGAATATTGTTGTTTCAATGATTTTTAGAGTGATTTATTGAGTCATTTAGGTATGTGGGACTCGCTGGCTAACCGAAGCTAAACTTAACCAGGCTGCTGCTAACATACACGAAGAACAAAGACGTGTTAGTGCTCACTTTACCGTGTTCTTCATCCCTTTATATGTATTATGTTTTTGTTTTTAAGGACATTTTTTTGTAACGCATTACCTGGCCATTATTTTAAGGAGAAAGTAATCGAACTTTATTCGTGTAATTAGCATGATTGTGTGGTTTGCTAAGGGAGTTAGCTCGAGAGCTAAACAACATTAACAGTCTAACGTTACCAGTTCGCCTGTTTATATTTTGAGTTAAGTCTGCTTACTTTATGGTGACAGAGTATAAAACCTCACTTTATATATATATATAAACAGTTGACGTGCTTTTATCGCTTTTGCAGTTTTTGGGTAATTTTGAGGAGAAAATATTTATAGCCTAAATTAGATAAACTGTTAGATTTTATTTAAAAGAGAGAGGGGAAGAAAAATCACATTTATAACTCAACTCTCTTTAAATGCACGTTTAGTCAGTTAATATGATTATACATATAACAGTTCCACATTGTTCGTCAGTGAAACATGATTTGATGTTTGCCACGTAACGTTAACATTCAATCAAAATTTCCAGGTGACGCATGTTGCGTATTATATGTTGAAACCTAACGTTAGTAATTTCTTGAGAAACAAGTTTTACTTTCGATTATACCTGTATGTTTAGTCAGTAATGGATAGAACTGAATTATTGATGACTGAATTGCTGAAAACAAACAAACAAATAAAAGAGTGATGCTAACAGACAAACCTAAGGCTTCTAACCTAGTTTTCCTTTGTTCTTGTTGTTGTTGGGGTTTTTTTTTTGGATGAAGGGACTTTCCCACATAATGACATCAGTTTACTGGAAATATTTTATCATTGCTGTTCATGTCACACAGCTAGTCTGTCATAGTCATTATACAATATATTATATTTAGTTAATGACAGCGGTATTATATTTATTATATTTCCCCTTAAGCTGTGGATTGGATATTGCAACATGAATCCTTTGCTGGTCTCAGTCAATAGAGTTGCAGACTGTTGCCATGGGAGATCTGTTTATTATGCTCAGCACTCATTCAGTCTCCCTGAAAATGAGCTTTGCCCATTTCTCCCCCATCCCAAAGGCCCCTCATCCACTCAACCGGACAGTTATCCATTGGCTTTGCCCCTAACTTAAGTTTGCTCTGGTGATTTGTCAGTAATAAACTGCGTGGAAACTGGAAAGTAGTCCACATTTAGTTAAAGATATCATCTAAACCATATTCAAGCAGTGTGAAATCATTCTATTGCTTCTGCATTATCATGCATTAGTGACGCTTTCCACAATGTTGGTCGATCAATTCAGATTTACACTCAGGTAGCAACATGGTTATTAATGTATTTATTTATTTATAGGTTTAGTTTTTTGAAGCTGAAACTTGAAAGTAACTTGTGTTAATTTTAATTAAATTTTATTTTTGGAATCATAGTTTCTGTTTCCCTGTTGTTTTAGATTTATGTTTATATTATATTATTTTAATTTAACGGAACACAAATGTTTGAGTTTTTGTTAAAGATTCACATTCAGACTCTACTCCAGACTCCAATCCTTTCACTTTCTTGTCTTTTTGATAATTCCTAGTGTACGTTGTAACATGGAAAAAATCCGCCGCTACTTCCGTTTCTGAATCCGTTTCGTGACCTGAATGAATAAACTGATAACAGGTGTTGACCTCAGTTGACTTAAAGCCAATGATGAGATTCCCTGCTGTCCTTTATGCCTGCTTGATTTATGACACACTTTGTGCCCAAAGTTGATTCACTTGCTTTCTGGCGAGAAGCTGATCTAGATCGAGCTTCAAACAATAGAGGCACACATGTCTGTGAGAAGATTGCTCACTGTCTCCATAAGTCCACTATTTAGAGACATCTCTACTTTAGAGGAGTGCTCTTGACAGGAAATAATGGTCCTTTAGTACCATAGAGACATTTTTATGTGATGAGAGACTGTGTTTGTTTGGCAGTAGGAGCCTGACTGATATATTTAGTGCCTGTTTCTGACATGAATCGTCAGCAGATATTTCAGTGCATGTTTACTTTTCACATATCACGGTCTATGTATGTTGGGAAGAGGGTGTATGTTGGTTTGCATGAGCTGTTCTGTGTGCTCTTGTGTGGGAGTTTATTCATGAGCGTGTGGGTGAGTTTTTTTTTTTGTTGTTGTTGCTTTTTTGTGGTTATTTCTGTCTGTGAACGTTCAGATTTGTACAAAATGTACAGCGTGTAGGAGCATGTGCTTTAGCTTTAGTCTCGAATCTGATATTATGGGATAAGCAACTCAAGTCTCTTTAATCTGGTTGTAAACCTACATGCGTTAGAGTCTTTAATAGGTCTCCAGGCTGTTTGTTTCATTTCCAGTCACGGGCCAGTACTCCAGTCGGACTGATTCTAACAAAATACTTCCTGTTTCCTATTTCAGTTTGTTCATGTAATGAGCGACTAACTATTTCCATTAGTATGTGGGATGTCTCTTTAGGGAAGTGAGGCAATGTGCAAGTTCTCCCATTTCCCATCACGTAACCATACCTTCTTTTTGCTGTTACTTAATGTTCCTTGCTAGAAATTTTGTTTTAAGATTAGCTTTGTTCAATGCCTATATAACCATATGATAGTGTTGCTGTAGGCTCTTGTTTTGCATTTCCTGCATCTTGCTTTCTGCTGCCGTGACGTGTACAGTAACCTGATGATCTACAGGCAGTGATATTGTTCACTGATATACACAATCCGTCATGTGATCACTGTCATATGATTATGACTAATGTCACTGCCCATCAATCACATGCTGCTTGGCCTTTCCTCTAGTAACTTGTAAATCACTCCCTCATAACTTCCATGCATGGTCTTCCTTTCTTTCTTTAAGTAGTTTAATTTCTTTTACTTCACTTGCTCATTCTCTTTTCCTTCTTTCTCTTTTTTTTCCTCCCCCTTCCCATTCCCAGTAATGGATTTGTTCCCGGTAAAGCACTTAACTTCTCATTGATCTTCCTCTATAAGATGAAGAGCGCAGTCAGGCAGTGTTTAAAGGGATAGTTCATTTTGAAATTAATTTTTGATATTTTTTAGCTTACCTCAAGGGTATCTAAGATGTAGGTGTCTTTGTTTCCACAGTAGTTTCAATTTTGATATTTCTTTCTATTCTTGTCTGTCAGTCATATAATGGAGGTATATAGGGTCCACCTCAAAGGGCATGCACAGAGAAGTCCAAATTAAACATGATTTAATGACTCATAAATGTAAGTACACATTGATGGCCTAAGACACGAAACGAGCACTTTGTGTGAGAAAACCAACAGTATTTATATATTTAAATCTCTGTGTAAACAATGAGTGACGTACACGCGCGCGAGAGATCACTTCCGGGGGGCTTTCCGGCTCTTGCCGGTGCTTGTGCAGTCAGAAGCGCCCTCGCCCTCAGAGTACTTGGACGTGCCTGTGATTACGAGAGGTAAAAACAATATTATACTGTTTATATACTATAAATACTGTTGGTTTTCTCACACAAACCGCTCGTTTCGTGTCTTAGGCCATCAATGTGTACTTACATTTACGAGTCATTAAATCCTGTTTAATTTGGACTTCTCTGTGCATGCTCTTTGAGGTGGACCCCCTAAACCTGCATTATATGACTGACAGATAACATTTACATAATATACATAATTTACATAATATATTATTCAGACATCATCATCATCAAATATATAATACAAATGTAACATGTAGTAAAAATTAATTATTATCTAAATAAAATAATAAGATATAATTATAGTTTTAATAAACCCGAGACAGAAATGTCAAAAACTAGGTTTGAAATAACAGTCTGAAGTTATTTAAATGTGTAATTTTATTACTATTTTATCTGTTATACAAGCCATTTGTATTATATTGTTATATGTTAGCTGTTAGCATTCATCCAATTAAATAACTCATGATTATTGATGTTGCTAGCATCATACTCTTCTGCTTGAGTTATTGGAGCAAGACTGTCTTTAAATCAAATCAAATAATTTGATTTGTGCATATGGACTGAGTGTTTAGGTTTTTATTTGCCTCTTGTGAAGTGAAATATGCTCCTATGTCTGAAAGTGCAGCTATTATAGGAGTTATAATTTCTGGTGGTTTGTTTTTTAATATCAATGAGGATGACTGTGCAGAAGACACAGATGGACTCATAGGTGGATCATTTCACAACATGAAAGTAACACCACCCCTGAGCTAATGCCTGGAGAGCTGGGACGCATCCGTGTGTGTGTGTGTGTGTGTGTGTGTGATGGGGGGGAGGGGGGGGAGGGGGGGGGGTGTTATTTTTTAGAGAATCTTACTAGTGAAGGTGTCAGTCAGAATGGAGAATCCTGATGAATTGACTGTGTTTTTGTTTCTGATTAAAGCATCAGTCATTGCCTGTATGCTCCTAATATACTCCCTGGCCTATCTAATTAGTATAGGTTTCAGTTCCCGCTGGAGTCATGTGGTTGCTAGTCAGCTGAAAAATCAACTCAGGCAATATGGCTCTATATGAGATGACTGAAAGCATGGTTTCTTGTTTTATATGCACAATGTCTTATTTCCCCCATTTTCATGCTGGGACAATTGTGTTTTTTTTTTTCTAGGATGTCATTGTACCCATCCCTAGAGGACCTTAAAGTGGACAAGGTCATTAGGGTAAGCAGTGTATTATACTATCTATTAATATGTTGAATGACCTTTTTATTTGTAAATTTTTTATTTCTATTAAGTGTTTTTTTAAATATTTTTATTTCCTTATTTCAGTACTTGAACTTTTTTTCAGTTAGTTTGCCAAGCCAATATATCTCATCTATTTTATTTTATTTAAGCTTTATTATTGAAAAACAAATGCTTTTTAAAGGGTTGGTAGCCATCCCTATGATTAAAGCACTTTAAAAGATCTAGGATTGAAGTAATTCAATGTTTACATGTGGTCTGCTCCTATAGGCACAATCCCAGTTTGCTGATGCCACTTCCAGTACCCCAGCCATCACTCAGGGGGTCTACCAGCCACAGCCTGCCATACAGGGGATGCCGAGCTCCAGTGAGTCCGGGCTCTGTTTTTCTGTCTTCTTATGATTCTTACGTTGTCTATCTTGCTTCCCTCTCCATTATCATCTCATTCTCTTTCATTTCTGCAGTGCTGAGTGAGAGCTGTTTTTATAGAGATGAAAGGCATACTAGTGTTTGTGTGATTGTCAAACAGGAAATAAAGACATGCCTTTGGGGATCTGGCAGCAATTCCAAAAACAGTGCATCAGCCTTTCCTATTTCCTTTTTTTAATATTAGTGTGAAACAAGCACTCAAGTTGAACCCCTCTTATCCAGGCAGCACTGCCTTCCACCTATATGTTCTCATTAGCCGTGTCGGGCCAAAAGCGAGCATGCTAGTGCATGCCAGTCACTTCCGGGGCTTCATCTGGGCCAACGGGCAAGTTTTTCTTTGCCCGCCGAATACCTTGCTCCAAAGCAGGCCAACTGGGGCTTAAGGAGTGATCATGAACAAAGGCAGTGAGGGTCAACACCATGTCTAATTTCCCATGTTATTATATCAGGCTACCTAACTTCAACATTTAGGACATTTTAAACAATTTTCAGCTCATAACTCACTCTCAGACACCAGCGAGTGTTTGAATTAACTTCCATACGATCCGGTGGCGATTCTGACCACCATATGAGGCAGAAATATACAGCATTTATATGCGATTCTAAAGGCTTCTTATGCTGCTAACCATTGCAATAATAAATCCATAAATATGTTCATGGTAAATACCAGAGACTGTTTGAAGAACGTAGACAAATCATATATGATTATAACCATGTATTTATGTGGTTTCATTAAGTTAAGCACAGTCAACCACAGTTCTATAAGACAGAGGGGTGTGCTAGTCTGTTTGTGTAAATCTAACACTAAGGTTTCACAGGCAGGCATCACAGGCAGACATTTTCCTATCTGAGCACTGGGGAAAGCAGGAGAAAGAAAAACAAGCATTGTAGCCGTGATTCAACTCAGGAAATAATTACTGGTTGGAAACATTCATGGCCAGAATCTGAAACCGGCGACTGTAGGATCACTGACACTTGAACTCTGTTCTTCACAGTTCTCTGTTATTCTATGTTCTGCTTTTTTCACTTGCTTAATGCTGTTATAACGCAATCTTGGATTTTTTTTAAACTATAGAATAAAAATAAAACATCTACAGGTTCATGGTTAACTATCACTACACTACTATTTTAGCTATTAGCACTGTATCAGATAGGGAATTCAAAACTTCAATATGAAATGCATTTTTTCTCCTCATCCAGGTCTGTATCCGAATCTCGAGGAGCTGGGAGATTATATGGGCCTCAGTCTGAACAGTGATGAGGTCCAGAGAAACCTTGCGCTGGTGCCGGTGGCTGACAGTGTAAGTATGCGCATGTTTCTGTTGCTTTAGCATGGCATAAATATGTTAAATACAAATGACAAAACAGCACAAAAGTTGATTGTCTCTGAGGACACATTTGCCTTTAGAGTTCAGTGTGGGTTTCTCTTCCCTGTTCTAAGGATATCCAGTCATTAAATATTTGTTGTATGCAAACAATGACATTTCAGAGTCTCAAATGCTTTCCTAGCAGTGCAAGCTAAACCACTCTTTCCTGGTTTAGTTTGCAGTACAGTCTGTTTTTCCATCCATGCCACTGTTGCCTTGGACAATATTTTCTCTGTTAAAGCAGCCAAGGTAATTGTGTAATCTTTGAAAAAGGCGCCAGTTATGCGTGTTAGCTTTTGTGCTTTTTTCCCCTTCTTTTTCTGTGACTAGCGCAAACCGGCCACAGGGTGTCTTAGCATAACCCATAATTCTTTTCAGCATCATTCCTGGAAGCAGAGCTCAGGAGAGTGACTCATGCACTGTGTTGGAGTGTTGCTAATGTAGGCTGCTTTCGAAAGGCATCTTAAAATGATATTCACTGTTCTGTTCAAGTACTTAACATTAGACCAGAATCTCCCAATCGTTTTTATACCATCACAGCCCCGTCAATTAAGGATCAAGTAACCATTTATCAACACCAAACCAGAAATGCATTTCTCTTCACTAATACTGCTGGATATCATACATTCAGCGTTATTGTTAATATTCTTAAAGCTGCTTAAAAAAAACATTACTGTGGGTGAAAAACAGACACACAAACTAGAACATTCTAATATGAATATCTTGTTTTCATTCCTTGAAAAGAAGCAAAAAAAATTACTCGATTGAATCACAATCATTTTTGGTTAATAATTGTTTTCACATTAGTTAATGCATTAGATATCAATAACAATAAATTACAGTTTGTATTGGTCTAGTTTTAGATTAATATATTCTTAGGTTAATATGTTTTGTTTTCTTATTTATGCAACTTTACACAAAAAAATAAAAAGGTATTAGTTGGAGCCATAGTCTTGTGGGCAGCAATCTCGGATTCAAGTCCCGAGCAATCCGATGTACGTTCAATGAATCCAATGGTTCAATGCACGTTTTATGGGTAATCACTTTAGCGCCAGGTTACAATGCAGATATCACTTTATTATAGAAGTTGTTTGAACTATGTTATAAAGACCATTGTTGTCTTTTAACTTGAATGTTTCATATACTAGTATATATCCGAATCTATAGATTGTCAAATGAAACATTTATCATTCTTAGTGGGTTTTTTTTTTAGTTAGCTTAGATATAGTAGCATAGCATACAGATATCCGAAATGTTTAGAGATAATTATTTTTTTTACACCATCTATGATATTTTTAGATAAAAAAACTTCTATAACAAATATGATACAGGTATAAATCTTTTTAAGAATTAATTATTACACCACATGCTTGTAATTCAAAAAAATGTATATTATGGATATTAAAGATTATTACACGAATTAAAGTTTGATTGATTACATTTAAGAATTGCGAGAACACCTTTCGATCAGGCATACTACTGGGGTCCTAAGCTGGGATTCATCACTTCACCACACCGGCTTGTTGTTCTTTCCTGATCCATTCGCCTCTCTCTTCCCCTGTTACTTCTGTCACTACTTCCACTGTCCTATCTTTAATGATAAAAATAAAAATTCATTTACTCTACCAATAAATTTGGGGTCAAAAAGATTTTATTTCTATAAAGATTCCTGAAAACAGTGCATCACAGTGCACAAAAATACTAAGCATTACAACTGTTTTCAACATGGATCATAATAAGGAATGTTTCTTGAGCACCAAATCAGTATATTAGAATGATTTCTGTAGGATCATGTGACACTGAAGAATGTGACACTCTGCTAGCTCTAATAGTAACTCATATCCAGGTTTAATTAGGCAGAATCTGCATTAGTACTGCATTAGACCATTTGCATGGACAGCAGTTGCTATCCACTTGTTAAGCCGTGTGTATGAAATACTGTTTCCAGGTCCAAGCCTCAAGTTGTTTCAAGTGAGAATACTAGCTCAACAGCAGTTTCTGAACATTATTTATTCATATTACACATTAAAGGTACGCTTTTATAAACTCGCGTGTCACGTGATGCTACTGTATATTCTCAGGGCTCAAGGATTCTTGGACGCCAATTAAACGATTATTTAAAAAGATAAATCCCTGTCTGGCCATCTGGGATGAGATAGAGTTAGGATCGTGTTTTTTTTTTTCTTCTTTCAATTTTCCCCCTGTAGTTTAATGGCATGCTGTGAGTGTGTATTAGTACCATTTGTTGTTTGCTTTTGGTATCTGACAAGGGTTTGTACCCAGAAAAGGTGATGCATGATTCAGACTTCACAAGCAGATTCTACAAAAGTAAATGTTAGTGTTGTATGTGACCAATACACTCACACATATGAGAATTAATAAAAATGGTTTTCTATCTCCTCGCAGCAAGTGGCAGTGCCAAGTTGTCTGGGTGGCATGGTGCGGCCCGTGACTGGTGCAGATGTGGGTATCCGGAGGGCAGAGATTCGCCCAGGTCTTCGTGAGGTCATCATCTGCAAAGACCAGGAACGAAAGGTCGGCCTCCGACTCAAAGATATCGATAATGTGAGTAAAGCTCTTCGCATTTAACACTTTCTCAGAGTCATGACTGGTGTTGTGATTTATTGTTTTGAGTGAGTAATTGGTATGTGGGTTAAAAAGGCATTACAACATCATTCTCAGCATATGTGTCATTGTTATCATCATCAGCAGCAGCCAGATGTCCTTATCTTCATGTATGTCATTGTCTTTAGGGAGTGTTTGTCCAGCTAGTGCAGGCAAACTCTCCAGCGGCTTTGGGTGGTCTGCGTTTTGGAGATCAGGTCCTGCAGATCAACGGGCAGAATGTTGCTGGCTGGAGCTCAGATAAGGCCCACAAAGCTCTGAAGGCAGCACCTGAACAACGCATCGAGCTCATCGTTCGTGACAGGTCAGTCATTTATATCTATACAGTACATGTTTGGGTCAGTAAGAATTTTTTTTTTTTTTTAAATTAGTCTCCTATGTTCACACAGGCTGATCAAAAATAACGAAAAGTGTAACATTGTAAAAGTTTATTGTAATTTAAAGTGTGTGTGTGTGTGTGTGTGTGTATATTACACTAACAAAATATTCATAGAAATTTGACAGCATCAGCATGACATGTGTATTATTATATTTGTGTCGTTCTTTGCTGCCTCCTGGTGGTTGAATGATTTTTTTGAACGCAATATGAAAAGGAAAGTTCCTAATTGATCCAAGTTAAAGGAGTAGTTCACTTAAAAAAAAAACTTTTGCTGATAATTTACTCACCCCCATGTCATCCAAGATGTCCATGTCATTCTCTCTTCAGTCGAAAAAATTGTTAAGTTTTTGATGAAAACATTCCAGGATTTTTCTCCATATAATGCACGTTACTGTTAACTAAACGATTCAAGGTCCAAAAGACAGTTTTAAGTGCAGCTTTAAAGGGCTTTAAACGATTCCAGACGATGAATAAGAGTCTTATCAAGCGAAACGATCGTTCATTAAAAAAAAAATTACAAAGTTTAAGTTTTATAAGCTCAAATGGTCGCCTTGCTCTCAACGATTTTGAAGTTGACATTTCTCTCTTCACTCTTACTGTTTGCATTACTGTTTAATGCAATATCATGATTACATAAAAAAGGGGTTGAATCAAAAAATCATTTTCAACTATATGTTCCAGACCATTCCAGCGCACAGTCACCATGCATAAAGACAGCTCTGGCCACGTGGGCTTCATCTTCAAATCTGGGCGCATCACGTCTCTAGTGAAGGATGGTTCTGCTGCCCGCAATGGCCTGCTCACAGATCACTACATCTGCGAGATCAACGGCCAGAACGTCATTGGACTCAAGGTGAGTTTTTTATTTTATTTTCCAGAATATGCCTTTAAATGTGGTCTCTGTCATGTCCCAGTACCAATTGTTTTTATAGTAAAATCACAAACCCATAAAATAAAATGTTAAAAAAGGCATTTCAGTGTTAAACTGAGATCCATATCTATCACTTACTATAAGAAATCAAATTATTTGATCAATTTGAGATTTGTGGAGTAAAGTATTTTGTTTTCTGTCTCTAGGACACTCAGATCAAGGACATCCTGACCACATCTCCTACTGCCATGACCATCACCATCATGCCTAAGTTCATCTACGACCACATGATTAAGAAGTGAGACCCAGCTTTTTATATACTCCTAAACTATTTAATAATTGTAGTATAGCAGTGACTAAATAAAGAAATAAATTGTACGTGTGTTTTAAAAAATTATAGCTATAAATAATTTCGGTATTTACATCTATAATTTCACTGTTAAGCCTTTCCGTAAACCTTAACCCACCATCAAATCTGCACGATTCAGGAGAAATTGAGAATCATAATTTCTTGAAAAAAGTTTTTCCCATTATTTGTTGTCTGAATAGACAACAAAATAACTGACTAATTTACTCTGTTTTGACAAAATGTTAATTGCTGCAGTCTATTTAAAAAATTTTTTTTTTAGTTAATATGAATTATGTAAAAACAAATCGGTTTAAATGGTTGACTAAATGACTCACTCGAAGACATTCATTACCCTATGAATCAGTGTTTTTAACATCTCTTGAATGATTCAATTGCAAATGCATTTTTTTAAAGCTACACTGTGTGATTTTTACCCCCATCTAGCGGTGAAAAGGTATTTGACCATCCAGTGAATATTAGTTTCTGTTCCTCTCAATTCCGATTTCGTTTTAACTCCTACGGTGGCCAGTGTAGTCCAAGAGTAACATGGCTTCCAGTTCTACCTCGTCCATGAGTGTTAACTCAAACGTAAACGCGAAAGGCGAAGCTTGAATTAATGGGTATGTCCCTCTTTGGCTAATTTACTTTCAAGATGGAGGGGCAACATGGCGACACTAGAACCCCTTACCCGTATGTATTTTCAATGGCATATTATACACTCACGAGAATACTTTATGTAGTTTCAATGGCAAATTATACACTCACGAGAATACTTTATTACTTGAACAAAGTAAATGTACATTAATGAGCACATATATTTTTGAAAGAACTAAGTGTTTTTAGCTAAGAATAAACCAAAAGTGTTACACAGTGTAGCTTTAACAGTCACTTGTCTACTGGTGCAACAGCAGAACTGATACAATAGTTATTTGAAGCATCAAGTTACTTTCAAATTGGGTTTTACTCTATTTTGATCGCTACTGTGGTCAGTGTTTATACCTAAACTATAAACTTTTACTGCAGTGCTTTTGTGATCATTTGAGTAATATTTCAGTTTCATATCTATACATGGCCACTGCTCTCTCTGGGTTCGCAGTTGCACCAACACATATTTGAACGTACCCTGTGATAGTACTTGTAAATAAATGACTTCTTAATGTGCATCAAGCTTACTTAACAAAAACAGACATCAATAATCTGAAAAATTTGAGTCAAAAATAATCGTCAGGCAAAATGTTCCGATGACAGCTGTAATCTGTGTATTGCAGGATGTCAAGCGGCCTGCTGAAGTCCTCAATGGATCACTCTGTGCCTGAGGTCTGAACACAGGAGTACACTCACACCCCTTTCCACAATGCCTACAATCTCTAGCCTTCCCATTTGAGCCTTCCACCTCATGGGTCATCTATCACTGATGGGATAAACCTCCTCAATCACATTCATTTATAACATGTACAAATGGCCTTTTTATTTTACTTGTTGGCTGTTATTGTTTTGCCTTCTAGTTCTTGATTCTGTCCTTCATGTCATTGTTGTCATGTTACATGTTATATAATAATCCATCGTCATAACTGAGTATTATTATTATTATTATTCTATTATTTTAATTTGGCTGGGAGGAAAGGGGTTAAAAACGGAATCTGAGCTTCCTTTTTGAAAAGCGTTAGCTTCAACACTCCTATCTTTTCCATTTCTCCCACTATGCACAAACACTTTGTTTTTTTGAACATCTATATGCCAAGACAGCTGTACTCTGCCAGAATGAATCATTGGCCAGAATTTGTAATGTCACAACTCATTTCTTATTGATTGTGAACATGTTTTTTTTAGGCGTTTAATCTTTGATGATATTCTGTCATTATCCTGTAAATGTTTTAGTGTCTCTAAAAATTTATATTCGAATGTAACCTGAATACTGAAATTATTACAAAATAAATAATCATCCTGGTGATACCATTGGAGAATATTGCTCTATATATATATATATAATCAAAATGTTTTACACATTTGCTCTTTTCCAGATGATTAGGAACTTGAAACAACGGATGTAAAAACATTAAAAGTAGCAAGAACTCTTTGTTCACCATGCTGTTTAATATAGATCCTTTTACAGAGCGATGTTGGTCAAGAGCAATGTGTTGCAGTGATGTCTGTTCACACGAATATTACCATAAAAAATATTATTCTACACAAAAATATCAATAGACAATATGAAACATTGCCAGACTTACAAGACTGGTTCCACTTAGGGTGCTGTTAGACAATACAGAGCCAAAACTGAAGTGCCAGATGAAAAATGTAAACGTCATTGGACTTCTTATGTAAGAAAAAATCTCTATAACAAATGTACCTCTCTGAAATCAAATCTTGTAGGCACAGTCGTATAATCCCGCTTAACAGACACTAAACTGCTGATGTGAGTGTCAGTTTCCCACCAATTTTACATTTCAATGATCTGAAAGAAAAACACATGGTTTATGACTTTTTGGTGGCTAAACCACTTTCAATCTTTTCATTTAACCAAATAATTTGCAGAATATGTGGTACTAAAGTCTTCTAACCATATTTGAAGGTGATAAAAGGAAACAGACAGTTACCATTCTCAGACACAGTGCTGTTAACCTCGGAAGAAACGTAACAAATACTTTATTAGTAAACTAACATGTATTAATATCGGTAGACTTCTTAATGGTGGATCTGAGGCTTTAAAGCAAATAATCTGTGATTATCAGTTACCATCCAAATGCAGAAAGAAAAACATTCTCATGAGGACGTTCTCATTCTTCTTCTTCTTCTTGTTACCGGCTGCTCACCGCTTAGGAGTATTAGCGCCACCTACCGTATAAAATGATGATCCATATATAAGGCGCTCCGGATTGTAAGGAACACTGTCGTTTTTTCAGAAGATTAAAGGCTTTTAAGTGCACCTTATAGTGCGGAAAATACGCAAATTGAAAAGCGTATGTACAGCGCGCATCTTCCTCTGCTTGTAAACAGAAAGTTTTGCGCTTCCAGCTATATCAGCAAATCATCTTATACGGTAGGGGGCGGTAAAACTCCTAAGCGGTGAGCAGCCGGTAACAAGAAGTAGACGAATGAGAACGTCCTCGTCTCAGCTCTCGCGCATGCGCCCATAAGGAAGTAATGGAATAGTGGAATAAAGTCGTTATTTATGTTTTTTTTCGCACAAAAAGTAGTCTCGTCGCTTGATAAACTTATAATTGAGCCGCTGGAGGCACATGGAATATTTAAACCTTTTCTTTAATGACTTTATGGGCCGTCAAGAGCCAGTCCCTTAGGCAGTCTATCTAGGACTGATCTAGCTCTCAGATTCAATCAAAAATATCTTTATTTGTGTTCCGAAGATGAACGAAGGTCTTACGGGGTTGGAACAGCATGGGGGTGAGTAATTAATGACTTAATTTTCATTTTTGGGTGAACTAACCCTAAGAATAACTGATGCTGCAACACAAATCTCCAGCACACACTTACACAAGACAAGTGTTGAATGCTGTTTGAAAGTTTTTTTTTTTTTTTTTTTTTATAAAATAACTATAATATGACAGAAATATTATTACTCAAATTTACCAGCATATAGGGCCAACATACACATCTCTGCTAGTACTATGGCTTCAAAAAATTCAAGAAAATCTTATCAAGGCCTTGTGTGTCAATTCAGCAGTTATACAAAGATTTACATCAGCGTAAAACATTTATCTGGTCAGATAACTAATGCAATAGTTATTTACGTACATTTCATTGACAAACAGACAGTAGCAGTTTGGAGGAAACCTCCTGTTCTTGAAGTAGCGCTTGATTACAATCTCATTAACCTCATATTCCGTTATATCTGAAAACCACACATTCATAGTTTAAACAAACAAAACAAAAAATCAGGAATATCCCTTCTTTTCTTCTAATCTATTGTAAGGTTCTTTAATAAGCGCCTAGTTGGAATGAGGTAAAAAGTGCAGGGACTAGACTAAATTAAAGACACGTGTATGCACTTGACGCCACATAAAGCACAAATTAAGATTGTCAAGCAGAATAAATATCAAGTGCTGGAAACTTCACAGATGCCGCACAAAATCTGCACAACAGAAAGCAGCAAATTATTTGATAGAGAACTTTGTAAACAGACAACAAATAAAAAGAATATATCCAGCCACATACACTGTACACAATATCAGAGGGAGGTAGACTGAAAGGCAGCGGCTATTAATGGTTTAGAGGGACAGAATATAAGATGATATGTGAGATGCAAATAACTACGCCTGGCTGATTATCTGGTACACTGTTTTCTGGCTAATCAATCCAGCTGTCACATACACAAAGTATAAATCTTTAAGTACATTTTGTAAATCAGTGATGATTCTTTAAAATGGTGGTGTTGGTGAAATTTAACATGTATGCATTGGCCTTTGGACAGACAGAAACACACAATCAAGTTTACTTCAAGTAATTGCTTATAAAGTGAATTATAGTGCAATCGACGTCACCTTGGTGTCAGTCAAATGAATGTTTAACATGAACAAAGTCATGGCCAAATGTTTGGAATCAGATTTGTTTCTGCATGCTATTTTTTTTTAATAAACTTTCAACAAGTTTTATATTTCTCTTTTCATACCAAGTAACAATACAAAGTATTTTTTTCTTTCTTTGATCTTTTAGTGGAATTATATTACATGGTATTTCTGAAATAACATATTAGCTACGTCAATACCATAACATTACACCTATTGTTAAGCTTAGCATTTTATCCAAAAAAAAAAAAAACCCATTTGGCTATGACAGTATTTTGATGGTCACACAGTGAAAGAAAATCATAAAATTCATTTCTGGTGAAAAATCTCCCATGACCCGATTAGAGTAATTTAACCCTGATCATTGTCTAAACGCTGAATCTTTTTACTGATAATATTATTACTTAAAATGTTTTGCCCTTTTCCTATTTCCCATTTCTCAACCATCAAACTTTCCCACTTATTTGAGCCTAAAATAAAGAATACATTTTCTAAAATACCCCAGATGGACTAAATATCATTTTGTGACAGCATTTATCTAGGACACGAGTTGTATATGCAAAGCATATAAATAGATGAGAAGGTGCTTGCCTGACTCCTTAAGGGGAAAAGTTGATTGCTCTGAGCCACACAGGCAAAAGTAGTGGGACAGCTAACTACTGCACTCACGGCTACAACAATGATGGCCATTAGTAATCCAGGTACTTTGGCTGCACTGTACATTAACACAACAAAAACACTCGCTCAGATAAATCAACTCGCATATAGAGCACACACACCCTCCGCAGTGACAGTGAGAGTGACGCACAAAAGGTCAGTTCCTTCCCATCACTTATTCTTCACTCGAAATAAGCGTAATTAAAGGGGTCAGTAATTGTGTCAGTAATTCAGAACACACAATCTCGCCTATTTTCAGTGTAGCTGTTGTGGAGAAAGATGAAAGCTCGCTAGTCTTCATGAGCATCTTATTTGTAGGTGTAAATACATGCTAGTGATTCCTCTTCCTCATTCTTATCTCCTTTTGAATATAGACCATAGAGAACCACAGCATTAAGGTGCTGTGCTCAGACACTATGCTTCCAGAGGTTGCCTCAATTCAGTTTAAGTTTTAGCCACTCTCTTATTGCACATCTTGTGATATCACTGGCTGCAGGGCTTCCCAAGACAGAAGAGAAGGTCTCATATATTCATTCCTCCTGGACCACCTCCTCCTGCGGGGTAGTGCCGAAGACCACCTCCTCGACGCAGGGAATGGAGGGCCACAGTGCAGCAACCCCGCAACAGAGAACCAATATGGTACATTGGTTGACCATCACGGTGTGGACCCCGACAAAGCCATGCCACTGTGGGGACCACTGGCACGACCACTGCAAGCAAATCCACTAGGAAGTGCCGGCTCCAGTAGTTCTTTACAGGTAAACCGCAGCCAGGCGACTTGGAATCGGTGTTTGTAGCGCTCTCGTCAACCTCATCTTCATCATCGGAACCTATATTGATTACATCATCCCCTGCAACCCCAGCCTCTGTAAGTACACTACGAGGCTGAGTGGTCTGTGGAAGGGTGTCCTCCTCCGTCTCGACCAAAGTCTGTACCGAGCAAGGCGAGGTCCCAGGGTTTGGCAAAGGGTCTGTTAGAAGTTGAACAGAGTTGGTAACTGGAGATACGATGGTCTCTGTGGTCAAAGCTGTTGTTGTGATTGTCAAGTCTGTAAGAGACTCTGAAACAGTAGTCTCCTTGACCGGGGACTCCATGGGGATCGACGCTAAAGATGCAGGTCCTTTTGGAACTGATGCAGTTGGTGCACAAGGCTCCATTGCAACAACCGGTGCAGACTTAGTGGAAAAATCAGTGCCAATGGAAGTTGCTGTAATGGCTGACTCTGTAGCTAACAACTCCAGATCATCTCCCTCATCAGACATCCAGGTAGAGGTCGGGCTGCAGGCTTGAGAGCGGAAGGTACGCTCAGCAATAGTGTCCAGATCAGAGTTAAAAGATGTACTGGGGCCATGTGCTGGCGCTGAAGCTGGAGAATGGTCGGTCTGAATGCCTTGCTCACGCAGGTGGTGCAGGTATAAATGATGATGGGACAGACATGGATTACTTATGCTAACACTGGTCCCCATTCCGATCCCACTGCAGAGGAGTGGTACAGCTCCCGACTCACTGTTGCACAGCGCTTCATAGGTGGAGGAGTGTGGCAGGCGGGAGTACGCATTGAGCAGCGAAGCAGTTTCTTGGGACAGAAATGCAGCCTCCAGGAGCAGGTCTGCCTTGCTGGCTCCTCTTCCACTCTCTCCGCAGCAAACAAACCCGCTGTCCTGCGTGCCCTCGCCTGACAAACATGGAATGTCACAGCCGTTTTCATTCCCCCCACGTTCCGGGCCGGTCTGGTCACTCAGCTTGGTGTAGGTAGAGCTGCGGGTAAGCGAGCGAGCTGGGGAGCCTTCTGAAGACTCCTCCAGGCCCTCGCTGACCTCCAGCCCTGCCCTCACCACCCCTCCACCCACTAGGGCTTCTCCTGCTTTGGTGGTCCCGACCTGAGCCAACTCCATGCTTTGCAATAAAGACTCTAGCTTGTGGTTCTGGAGGTTTATGTCTTGGAAGCACTTCTGCACCCCAGTGTCGGTGTCTCCCAGACTGGATGAGACAACTTCTACAACCTGTTTAAGCTGCTGGATCTCCCTGCGAGCCTCCTTTAGAGCCAGCTGAGCCTCTACACGGTGGCACTCCTCTTCAATCCAGTCTTCTTGCATACGAGACAGCTGAGTACGCAACTCATCAATCTCAGTGTCCCTAAGGAAGGAGGTGGAGAAAGTGAGAAAGAAACAGAGGATGTCAAAAAAGAAAAGGAAGGCACAAATGTACAAAAGTAGTGACCAGCAGGTAGAGAAAAGACCAAAATTAAATCTGTTGTGAAAATATGGTAGCATTTTATTTTACAGTCCTGTTCCCCATGTACATACTACTCAGTATGTACTTATTATAGTAATTGCAATAACTAGGTACTAGCCCTGAACCTACCCATAAACCTTACTTTAATCCCTGTAGTTAGCTTTTTTAGGTAAGTACACTGTAAGCACACGTAGGGGCACATCTTGTTAAATAAAGTGCAACCGAAAATACTTTGTCCTATCCCAACTTCATCTAAAATTTCCAAATATATTTCAGTCACAGATAATTGGCTTTTCAAGAAAATTGTAAACATGGCTCTGTGGCAGTTTCAACGCAGCAACATCCTGGCTTAATCATTTGTGTGAGTTTGGAATGGGTCTGTGTTTGTCTGACCAGTGGCATAAGGGGAGTGTGCCAAGGAAAGCTTTTTGGAAAGTGCCAGAGGTCAGGGTTTGTCTGGTTAGCATGGTGCAAAACAACAACAACAACTTTCTCCATTGAACTCCATTCACTGTTTGCCACTGCATGTTCTTGTGATGCCAGCCAATCAACAGTGTTGTTGTGCATTTTTCGGTGGCTCGACATTACTCATGTGGCCTTTATGGCTCAAGTGATTAACTCATTACACACATCACCTTTACGAATGCATTACCACTTATATGATCATTGCTATTAGACAAATGGGGGCTGCCATTAAAAAACAGTTTAGTAATAAATGTTTAGCTCCGAGGCCTTGCCTTAGAGGGAAATAAATGACAAATTGCACAGTCTAAATGCTAATATACAATGGTAAGCAACTTGAATAGGTCAATCAGTCTTTGTAATTGTTACACGGTCTGGAAATCATCAACCAAGTGCAAATTTGGATAACAATTTCAAATAAAAGAACCAGTTTAATTAATTTCTGTTAAAAAACAGATGAGATCATTAGTGCATTGGTCCTCATTTGAATGATGCATGCCTTACCTGTCCTGCAGTCTGTCGATGGTCTCTTTAAGCCGTGCTCTCAGGTGTCTGATACACACCTCTTTCTGTTGCAGTGGAGTAAGATATTGCTCGGGTGGAGGGGGCCGGATACCATGGTTATCATTGCAGGCTGTGTATTTCACGTGACGCCTGATATGAATGAGAAAAGTGGTATATAGAAAAACAATACAATATATAAACAAACAAGAAAGAAGACGTTTGAAAAGGAGCAATGCATCATTGATCTCTGGGTGAGTTGTGTCTCACCTATGGGTTGGGCTTCCATCACTGCCCTTGCATGACCCTGAATTGCTACTGCTGCTAAGAGAGGCATTTCCATAGGGATCGCGGTTACTGACAGGTGCTGGACTTCGTCTGTGCCATAACAGAATCACAAACTCAGTGTCACCTTCAAAGCCACTTAAGAGGACCCGAGACGAGGTATAAACACACAAACACACACTTACATGAACAAACAAAAAATGCAATTCCACAAAACACAAAACAAAACATGCTCACCGATACAAAATGACTAACGTGTCTCTAAAGATACCGTTTTGGAGAAAACATCTTTTATGGATGTAAAAAAGAAAAAGACAAACAGCTCACATAAAAAAAAAAAAAAAACGGAACAAATTGCAAAATAATACAAGCAGTTGTATTATAAGCTGTTGCAAATATCATGATAAATGTCAATCATGAATCAATTATGAGAAAAAATATAGAAGCTGAAGAGCAGAAACAGCAGCTCCATTTTGATGATCTGATGAGAGCAAAAGATTTACTTTGCACAGCACAAATATGAAATCCGTATTAACTTTGACGCACATATGCAATTCAAGCTTTAACCCCCCCAATAAAATCAAAAGTTGGATATTATAGGGATAGTGTGCAGTGGTTGAAGAGTTTGAATCCATGCTGACACAATACTACAACAAAGAACAAAGAAAAGTGCAGAAATGCATGACGAGAAAAAAGGAGGAGAAAGAGACAGCACTGATGAAAGAAAGAGGGATAATGGAGCGCTGACCGACAGTGGCGTTCCGGGGACTTTGGTGTCAGAAATCCTCTGCTCTGTCTCATAGAGACCATAATGCCTGACTCCATGGGTGTGTAGTCTAGCTCTATAAACCTGCAATAGTCAAAACTGACCCACAAACAAAATGGAACCATTACACAGGGTAGTAGCACACACCTAAAGTTCACCTTAATAGCTTGACCTGTTTTGTAGATATTCAAAGAAATGTTTCTGTGGACATTTTCTGTGAAATCTTATAAATATGGGATGAATTTGGGTAGAAGTAGAGGTTGTGTTACAAAAAGTCATTATGCAGCACTTTTACGCACTGGGTTGTAACAATTATGCTCTATCTCTTTTTTTTCAGTTTCCTCAAAAACACATATACATGCAGATTTGGTCTTTTTGATACACTCATAATAACATTGTAAATAATTTAAATGTACAAAATATTTGGTTAAAGCAACCTCTGGGTAGGCATCATTCTAAAATCCATTTAAAACATCCAATTAAAATTAACATTTAGATGAAAGTTGTTTTTTTATTGCAGATCTGACAGTTTATTTAACAGATTGTCTGACTAATTAATTGAGTCTTAGACAGCGAGATAGATAAAAGGGAGCTTGTTATAATTAATTCTGGTCAGAAACACTAGCAAAGGGCTAGCTAGGATTAGAACCGCTTTGCCACACTTACGAGAATAATAGACATGCTGGACATATTGTGCAAAGGTTTCCTAAATTATTTTTTGACAGAATTACACTTCCTTTATCTTTATCTTTAGTGTTATGTAGACAAAAAAATGACCTCCTGAACATGCAGTTTTATCCTGACCTCACATAGCCTACCAAAATCATAAAGCTGAGGAAAAACAGTACACAATCATCTGTCAAATTTTGAAACAATGGATCATAGGGTAGCTTAGAGCATAATGGCTTTTTAATCTCCCAGAAACATTCTCTTTTGGGAACAAGCAGGTTAGCAGCATTGAATGAAAGCAATTCTTTTAAGTGGTGCAGAGTGGTGCGTTCATGATGGATAACTTGGAATCTAGTGATAGTCGGGAATTGATTAGCTGATATTTGGTCTGTTTCATTTCAATTTTGTAAGTGAGTTTTGATATCGTTATCAGCATGAACTCAGTTGACCTTTTAAAGCTACAGTTGCAGCAGAGGCTTTAAAAATCCTATCAAAGCAATATCAAATAGAAATATCAGCAATAATTATTAGACAAAACCAGGTCATAAATGTCCATATTCATTAGTTAAAGGAGAAAAATGAACCTTTGGTCTAAGAACACATTGGTACCTAGTCAACCGTTCTCTGAGATTTATTTTCATGATAATCGAATGTAAAGAGTTTTATCTCTAAAAAAAACTGTTTAGCGTATAATGCTAGTAATGGAAGTAATTAACCGTTTAATTGGCCAGATTGGCCATCAAAAAAAACAACAACAACATAGTAGGCTAATTATAAACTTCGGTGTTTATTTTTGTGCAACGTGGACTTCAATGAATTTTGTGACTTTACCAAAGCATTTGATTTGTAAGCATATGTAGCCTGCCTATTCCTTCAGTTGCGAGCCTGTGCGCTTTACCCTGACGTTTCAGGATTATCCCCGGCAGGTGGGGACGGACTGGGTTCGGTGATGAAAGGCTTTCAATGACCAAAAAATAATTCAGACTGACAAAATAATAAAAAAATACATTCTTCTTCTTTTAAATGATAATAATAATAGAAATAATAATAACAACATCCTTCATCTAAATATCAATAAGCGTCATTAATACAAATAATAATAATAATAATATTAAAAATTGTCATGCAATTATTAATGTGAATGAATGGTAGGCTACTTCATATCACATCATCATCATCACCACCATTGTAGGCCTACATGTGACGTGAATCGAAATTAAATGCTAATTCAAAAGACGTGCTGTAAAAAAATGTATTGTGATAGGTCATCGGCTCCAAGTCAGAGAAGTTTCTCTTCTTTGCCGTCTTCCGTGTGTCCATGGCGTAAAATGAGGGCGTGGGGGGAGCGGAGACTTGAATATTTAGGGGAGTGTTATTCTAATGACGATCGTTTTCAGCCGCCGGATTGATCAAGGGCAGGTATTGCGTACACCTGGATTTCAGCAAAGCTTCATAAATCAGGCGGTGAGAGGAGTGTAAATTTACGCCAACATATACGCCCGTTTCTACGCAAGAATGATAAATGAGGGCCAGTGTGTGTGAGAGACAGACGCAAAGGTGGAACATGCGCTGCCAAACCGGAGACCAAAGAAGACAAGAAAGATGCCAGGCGAGTTATGTGATGATGACACAACCATATCAGATGCTGACAGCAAGTATGAGGTACACGTGCACAATGTCATTCTGGATACCATCATTGAAAGTATTTCCCGACGTTTTGCTAAAAACAGAGAACTATACACAGATTTCGCCCACCAGAATTTCAATGACTTGAAATGTAACGCTAGGCTACCCTGCAGGCGCACTCAATGCCCTGAGCGCCAAACTGATCAGACACGATAGCAGAGCAACTCCTGAGGCATTAGGGTGAACTACTTAGCCTGGCTACGCACTGGGACAAGCCGACCCCATACCATCTAATCGGACTTTGATAGAAGTTTCTGTTAACTCTGTCTGTGACACAAGTTGCATGTGAGCGAAGCTTTTCCACGCTAAAATTCATCAAGAATCGATTAAGGAGCACAGCGGAGGAGCATCTTGAAGCCTTTATGTTGATGGCAATCGAAAAAGAGACTCTGGTTTCTTTGGACACGGATTGCATCATTGAAAGGGTAGCGGAGAAGAGCGCGCTGATGCAACGGCTGCTGATTCAATAAGGTAGGTCACGCTTCTTTTTATCATACCCGTATTTTCCACACTATAAGGCGAAAAAAATGTTCTAAAATAGGTCATTCGTTGAAGGTGCGCTTTATAATCCGGTAGTATATATTCTAATACGGTATTCTAATGTGGTTTGGTCATGGTCCTTTTTCTTTAGTGTTGTGTGCGTCGGGCCGCTGTGCCATGCTCGTGTGTGTGTGTTTTTGGCCGCTGTGCTCGTGTGCGTGTGTTTTTGGCCGCTGTGCCATGCTAGTGTTCATGTTTTTTAACGGCTGTGCCATGCTCGTGTGTGCGTGTTTTTGGCCGCTGTGCCATGCTCGCGTGTGTTTTTGGCCGCTGTGCCATGCTCGCGTGTGTTTTTGGCCGCTGTGCCATGCTCGCGTGTGTTTTTGGCCGCTGTGCCATGCATTGCTCGCGTGTGTTTTTGGCCGCTGTGCCATGCTCGTGTGTGCGTGTTTTTGGCCGTGCCATGCTCGTGTGCATGTTTTTGGCCGCTGTGCCATGCTCGTGTCCATGTGTTTTTGGCCGCTGTGCCATGGTCGTGTGCGTGCAGTTTTTGGCTGCTGTGCCATGCTGGTGTGTGCGTGTTTTTGGCCGCTGTGCCATGCTCGTGTGCGTGTTTGTGGCCGCTGTGCCATGCTTGTGTACTGTTTTTGACTGCTGTGCCATGCTCCTGTGCGTGTTTTTGGCCGCTGTGCCATGCTCGTGTGTGCTGTGAGGGTCCAAAATAAACTTTTTGGCTCACGACTTGCCACGGGTACTGGTAGATGAAAAAATCCACCAGCCATATATATATTTTTTTACAGGCCAAAATAATAAACAGCCTTTTTGTGTCACATATACATTTTTGTCATTCATATTTCTGGTGTATTATTTTCCATTCTTACTTTTACATACACACATATTACACAATTTATACACATTAAAATAATATTTTTTGTGGCGCCTATGAAAATAGTTCTGTACAAATTAAATGTATTAATTGTATAGTAAATAAATAAAATGTAAATAAATAATAAAATAATAAAAAGTATGCAATAATAATATACTAAAATTATATAAAAAAAAATAGTTTTACTCTGCCTATTTTTTTTTACTCCATTTACCCTGACTAAAACTCTTTACATTCGATTATCATGAAAACAAATCTCAGAGAACGGTCAACTAGGTAATTAGACCAAAGGTTCATTTTGTGCCGGAGTTCTCCTTTAAGTTGGCAAAAGTATATCAAATGGTCATTTTCATTTTCATTAATTGAAATAACTAAAATATAAATATTCGATGAAAAACTTAAAACCTAAAAATAAATTTACATATTTAAATATAAGTAAATACATTAAGATTTTAATAATGCTCAAACACTGGTCCAAATATAAATTCAAAATAGATTTAAAATGTAAAAACAGACCAATCATAAAAGCACATTTACGGTGACAAGTCACTTTATACTGTCCACCAGGACCACCACTGGTGGGCTGTAAGAGGTTAGCTGAACTACCTAACCATGAAAGCAAGCCACGGTCATGGTTAAGGTGAGAGCAAAGCAGAGAAAATACAAGTAAAGTGAAACAGCTGACACAAACAAAGCGTGCTTGAGGAAACAAGAGAGTGAGAGAGAGAGAAAAAAAGAGGACTCTGCTATCAATAATGATAGCAAGGAAAGAAAGGGAAACTGAAAAGCAGCTAGGATAGCTGGACAGACCAGGTACGTCCATCATGTTTCCAGGGATATGGACTTATTAAGTGAAAATCGGGTAATGCGGTGTAGTGAATATGTGCACTGCATCGCCACACACTCATTAGAATCACTGTGAATATATCACATTCATTGTAGGTCTCAGATTTTCAATTCAGTCAGAGCCAAAATGCCTACGCATGGGACTGATTCCCGGATTATTAACTCCCTCTGAGCCTCTGTCAAAGACCAGAGAGTATCAGAATTGCCCTCTCAGATCCTCAACATCAGCATCAGTGGAATCAGGTAATAAACTGGTGTTGAATTGGCGTGTGAATGCCCAGTGCAGCAGTGTTGTCTACTATAGTCATGCCCTATACTGTAGGGTACTGAATCAGAGTCTCACACAGGGGATGCAGTGGGAGACGACAGCATTTGTTGCAAGCGGTGCTTAGGCTGTAGGGCCTTCAGCAGGTTGAATCTGAGGAAAGAGATGAGACAGAGGCACAGAGCTGGGCTCTACTGCATTGTTTCCATGAATACCCACTGCCCATACTGGTACATATGCAGTGACAAAATGATCTGTATTCAGACAGAACTGATGTTGGCTTGGCTTTAACCGAAAGTGTGTGGAAACTACAACTTTTCCATTTATCCATTGTTGTATATTTCATACAATTGTCATTTATAGTTTTTTATTACAACCGTTATGTAAAATAATGCTAAAAAGTTTTTTTTTAAAGAGCAAGTGAGACACAGCGGTATGTAGTATTGTAGTTTAAATTTACTTACTGTATGACAACATTTCTGAGAAGCACACTGTTTTAGATAGCAACCTGATGTAAGTTTATTTAAAATATTGCTTTATCATTGTGCTTCATGAAAAATCAGATACATATTTCTTATATAATTTTTTTTTTAGGAAGTCTATAGCAGACTTTTTACTCTGTGCAAATGAATGAAAGGTCTTATGTCTGTGGTGCTACAGTTAAAAAATCTTGACAGCAGGGAGATAAATTGAAAGAGCTAAACATCTGATGTATTAATGACAGCAGCAGAAGAGAGAGAGAGGATTATTGAAGCACTTGAAGCTCAAAAGGTCATTAAACCGCAGCACAGACATTAGTGTGATTAAGAGCGGGTACATGGGTTAGATATTACAGCAAAGCACCAACACAGCTGCGAGTTTGAAAGAATGTTGGGTTGAAAGAAGATAAACGACAGACAAAAGATGTGCCTTACTTGCGTGATCCAGAACCAGATCTTTTATTTGAAGGCGAAGACATGGAGTCAGCAGTCCTCTCCACTTCTTTCTCCTTCTTCAGCTGGATCTGTCCTCCTCCCTGTCAACACAGGATGAAACGCTCAGCTGCAGCCAGCCTGAATGAAACACAAGAACACAGACATTTAAGTCATTTTGACTCGAGGAAAAGCAAACCATAAAATAACCCTAATCTCATTAAACAGCAGTGTCACAAGAAGGTACAGTCAAAAAGGAAAAAAAAAGTTTATAATACTATTAAAGAAACAGTTCACCCAAAAATAGGTTTTAAGTGAACTGTCCCTCTGAGACATCCACTAAATGTTTGCGCATTTTCTCATTTTTTTTATTTCTGATCAAGTGAGGCAGATCATGCCATCAAAGTCAAAAGGAAACATAACAATCTGCCCATTTCATTTAATCTATCTGACCTCTTCACACTCAGCAGACCTGGCAGCAGCATTGCTTGCGGAGCTGTAATAAATTTAACATTGTGCTGACACGGACTTGCTGGTCTCTGACTCTGCGCTGGTGGAGCAGACAACAGAAATACAGTAATAGAGATTTGACTTTCACATTTGGACAACTCAGAGATATCAAGGTCTCGCTGCTCTAAAAATGTTTTCATTCCTGATGCAGCATTTGTAAATTAAGAGAAACAGACAAACAAGCAAATGAAAAAAAAAGGTTCAGTGGAGTTCAATATAGAACCCTAGACCTCTTGACTCCGTTTTAAAGAACCTTTATGCCAAAAACGTTATATAAGGCGTCTTAAATGATTGCATAATACTATGATGTTTAACGTTGTTAAACATGTTTGCCAACTAAATCCATAAAATAATGGGAATCCCTAAAAGAGTTTGTTCACCTAAAAAAGAAATGATCCCCTTGATTTATTCACCCTCAAGCAATCCTAGTTGTATATGACTTTCTTCTTTCAGACAAAAACAATCGGAGTTATATTCAAAAATACCCTGGCTCTTCCAAGCTTTATAATGGGAGTGAATGGTATCCTAGAAGCCCAACAAGAAGAAAAGTATCAATATAGTTAACTTTATATACTATAATCACTGACTTTCGTTAATGGCTGGGCAACAAACTCAACAATTCTATTTAAAATTTTTGTTTTACTCTATCCTCTGTGCTTCCGCGTTCAACCTTGAGGCGGATGGGCTACAACAGCAGAAGACCCCACCGGGTACCACTCATCTCCACTACAAATAGGAAAAAGTGGCTACAATTTGCAAGAGCTCACCAAAATTGGGCAGTTGAAGACTGGAAAAATGTTGCCTGGTCTGATGAGCCTCGATTTCTGTTGAGACATTCAGATGGTAGAGTCAAAATTTGGCGTAAACAGAATGAGAACATGGATCCATCATGCCTTGTTACCACTGTGCAGGCTGCTGGTGGTGGTGGTGTAATGTGGGGGATGTTTTCTTGGCACACTTTAGGCCCCTTAGAGACAATTGGACATTGTTTAAATGACACGGCCTACCTGAGCATTGTTTCTGACCATGTCCATCCCTTTATGGGCACCATGTCCCCATATCCTCTGATGGCTACTTCCAGCAGGAAAATGCACCATGTCACAAAGCTCAAATCATTTTAAATTGGTTTCTTGAACATGACAATGAGTTCACAGTACTAAAATGGCCCCACAGTCACCAGATCTCAACCCAATAGAGGATCTTTGGGATGTGGTTGAACGGGAGCTTCGTGCCCTGGATGTGCATCCCACAAATCTCCATCAACTGCAAGATGCTATCCTATCAATATGGGCCAACATTTCTAAAGAATGCTTTCAGCACCTTGTTGAATCAATGCCACATAGATTTAAGGCAGTTCTGAAGGCGTAAGGGGGTCAAACACAGTATTAGTGTGGTGTTCCTATAATAATCCTTTAGGTCAGTGTATGAAGCGTGTGACAGATGAACCTATTATGCCATATTTCAAAGTCTTCATTTTGTTGTTAAAGAAAGTTGAATGTGTAAAAAAGTAAAACTATATAGAAGAGACCTTCCTTTGCTTCTAAGAGTGTAAAAAAGTTATTTCTGCCACAGAGTGCATCCAGAGACACATGGTGAAGAGAAGAGGGATTAATGATCTAAATAATTAAAAAGCCATTGGCACAGCTCAGTATTAGCAGCAACAGCAATATACTCACAAAAAAAAGTAACTCAATCCTTCTCCTTGATGACATGATCTTTCAAACACTTGGGGTTGGTTTGGGTGACAAAAATGAACAAAACAACAGAAACCTAGCACTTTTGCTGTGAAATGTGCAACCGCTGAGTCAGTTTCGGGACATTGTGGTCTCCCTCTGACGCAGTGTGAGTCATAATGTAGGAGCGCAGCAGCTAAATCCATCCTATCTGCTTGAACTTTGCACCGATGCAGAAGACTAGTGTCTCAGTCTCTCACACAGTTTATTCCGTCTGTATAGTTCTCACTTTCTTATCAAACGCACAACTGCAAACATAAATATCATACTGTAGGTGAGTATTAGTGTAGCTTATACAGATAGTAGCAGCATAATGCATGAAATACACAATTACTGTTTTTTGGCTATTTTATGCAAGGATTTTTCTTTACAACAATTTTTATTAGGCTAAATAAAGATACTATATAATCACTGGTGATTCGGTTACATTTTGATGTTGAAATCTGCTGCGTCATGCTACAGTGTCATCAGCACTGGACGACCTCTGTCTGCTGTCGAATGAAATGTGCAGAAAGCTGCAGAAGAGCGATTATTATGACCCAGCACTTCTTTTGTCTATCACAGCCAACATTTAAGCTTTTTACTCCCGCTTTCACAGACAGTCCCAGACTAAAATGCATGTTTGATCTGCTTTAACTGAAAGCAACTTGCACTTGCAAAATATGTCAGTGCCATTGTTTTGTTTCAAGATGCACATCAGGAATATTTTTTTAAGGCACATTTTTAAAATTGCCTAATTGAACTAAGGCATAATTCTGGCTTAATATAAGCCCTGTTTGCGAAACTGGACCATAGAGTATCACTGCAGAAAGAATGTCTACCTCTCAAAATATTCCAATAACCAAATATCACATACTGGTGGCTTGCTTCTCTCAAGCAGATTATGTCTTGAATATAAAGCATATGGAAAAGAACAAAGCAACACAACAGATTGATCTGTTTGTCAACTAAGTTCTTCATGCAGGTCTTTTTCATACAAAAACAGTTTACAGTGACCATGACTGTCCAGCTGCAAAACAACAAAACTAAATATAAATGCAGCACCATAGAGTAATCCATAATGCTCTAAGACTTCTGGGGTCACATTTGAGGAACAGACAGAAATTTAAGTTATTATTTCAGTGATGTTATTGATAACTAAAACTATAAAGAATATTTTTATTATTTGAAATACAGCTATAAAATATAATATAAATATTGAAGAAATAAAAAAATAAAATATAAATATTGGATGGAAAATCTTGAACTTTAAATATTAGATGGACAACTTCACAAATGTTAAATAACTGAAATAGACTATTGTAGTTGAAGAATTAAAATGACTAAAACACAAAATAAATGTATGCTAATTAGAAATATAAAAACACAAAATTACTAAAGCTTAATCTAAAAAGAAAAAGAAAATGGAAAATCTTTAATTAAAAGATAATTCAAAATATTAGTATATCATAACAGTAGCCAGGCTATATAAATATTTCTAAAATAACATGGATTTATATAATTTAAATTGAGAAAACAGTCAGAAGACAATCAGAATACAAATTTGTGAACAAATCCTTGAGTAAACAGTCATGATCAGTATGATTGTTGTATAGAAATATTTTTACAGAAGAAAATGCGATTTAGAAATGTAACAACAGATAAATACATTTCAGAATGTGTTTTATCTGGTACCACTCACAATGAAAATGAGTAGGTCTGCCTATGTTATGCTTTCCTAAATCTAATGAGAGCTAGACTAAAATTTGTAAATAGTTGTAATTTATTTTTTCAAATTTTTGTTTAGATAAAGTTAATTTTTTTAACATGTTCCATGAGGTTCACTTATAATGTTAATAAAGCTGTTGGAGCTTGATTAAATGAATACTTTGTTTATAATGAAGAGGACATTTTAAGCTCTGAAACTTGCAGGATATTTTAATAAAGATCTCTTATATGTCAAAAGATCAAGGCAAATTAAATAATTCATGTCATGACCACTTTAAAAGTTTTTCATCTAATAAATATATTTTATTTTAGCTTTGATTTAATTAAGAAAAATATGAATATTTGCATATTAATTTGAATATTTTTTGAGTAAGACGTGAAATTAAATATATCTTTTTAAATATGTGACTTGTTTTCACTGGCTCCTCCCATAGTGAAATATATTGAGTGCTCTCTTTGAAGGCTGAAACCAATGTGGTAAGGAAATGTTTTGGAAGATTAGCTTGAATGCTGAGAGGATGTAGAGCAATCACCATGGAGACAGCCACTATTCTAGAACGTAAGCTCTACAAGTGGTGTGATTGGCTTTCCTTGCTGGTGTGTATGTGTTGAGACAGACAGATGGGATGCTGACATTACACAACCGCAAGGCAAGCAGGCTCAATGGCAAGTCAATGAGCAACAAATAGAATCCTGCAAAGAAGAGGGTGATAATTTTGATATAAAATAGAGTAAAGGGATTAATAGTGATGCACCGAGACATTCTGTACAGTTTACTTTGACTGGTTGTAATTCTAAATTATGTAAACTTTCTTAACGTGAGAAAGACTACATATATGATGATCTTTCTAGATCCTCACAAATCCACTCTTAGGGCACACTTTCGCTGCAATTTGGCAAGTCCTTACAGGGATGCAAGGTCATACTACACCCTAGGCCGTACAAACTACACTGTCCCTGTCACGACTCACAGCGCACAAGAGGTGCTCAACCCAAATCAGGAATTAAACCAATTTACAGGGCTGGGAAACGATAAATTTCAAGTTATGAAACACAGTCCTATGATTAGCACAGTATGAAAGCGCAATAGAGGCAAAACCATAACAAACGCAAGATACACACACGCATGCTCGCTGCAGCGAATCATCTGTTGTGCGCGCGCACATCTAAACACCGGGAAAAAAAGATGTGTGCAAACACGGTGCAAATAAACATAATTTAGCGTGCGAATGTAAGATATCGTTTTGCTCGGTATGATAAAATGATAAACACGAGAAAAGCTGAAATACAGAAACGTGCATCTGGCGCGTCACAGTCCTTGGTGTGTCCTACACACGGGACATAAGGAGTCCTTCGCTACAAAGATGCAGCACAATTTGCATGACATACTGCAATACAAAAACGTTTTACATTTACCTTGTAGCAGCCTTCCGGCGAGAATCAGCTTGCCTTCATGTAAACAGCAGTGTTTTGCCGTGTTTACCCGTGCTCGTCCCCGTCAAGGACTCCGCCACAGCGGTGCTCCGCTGCCTGGGAGGGCGAGTCGAGTCGACGGGGCGGGTGCTGGTGCTACTGCTGCTGATGCTGCTGCTGATAGTGAGAGGGATTCTGGTGCGTGAGGTTTGTTTGAGAGCCTCGTGAGGGATGACGAGCGTTGATATGAAAGCAGATGCGTAATATTACGAAGATCTTAAAGGGACCACACCACTTGAAGTTCGGAGGATGTGGTGTTTGGTCTTCCTGTTTCCGTTTAATTATTTCCGAAAAAATAATTTTTTAGATTATGCAAATTTTATACTATAAATACACAGCATGTTAGTGCTGTTTTGTGCTCGTTACGCTATTGAAAAAGCAGGCATATGGAGGCAATTAAATACCTCCCCCTCCCCTCAAACACAGTCTATGATCTGTCTACACATTTTAAAAGTAAAATCAAAGTAAATTACAACCAGCAGATAAGTTCTTTGGACAAAATTGTGCAAATTACTAAAGAATAAATCTCTGAAACTGTCAAAAAAAGTAACAAAATGGATGGAAACAAATATGTTAAATGGAACGATTTGGTAACCCTCAAAATAATAACGCACTCCAAATTAACAAGCACACCATGGGACTTTAGTTTGCTTCATGTATGCTACGCCTAATAAGATAACATATATAATCTGACAGTTTTCGAGCAGTAGCCTATAGAGAAACAGGAGAAATTGATATTCCACAAGAGAGTCGGCCGTTCAGCACCACGGACAGCACTCCACTCTCTTCTCATTGGATACTCCCAGAATGATACGTGGCTATACAGCTTGTTTGATGTTGTGTAGATTTGCAGATGCTGTTGCTCTGTCTGGATGGTTAGTTCATATTCAGTGGGTGTGCCATAAGAAAGAGAGAGTCAGCTGCAAATGAGTGTTAGCTGTAACAGACCTACAAAACATTTTTCCGGTTGACACTATACATGAAGCTAGTCTTTTACTCTGTGGATGTCTGTTTTCTTACATGTAAAGTGCATTTTCCCCATTGTATAACGATCTGATTTTTCAGACTATTGCCTTAAGTGTAAAGAAAGCAAAACTTTCCAGCCTTCATCTGCAAAAAAGAAAAAGAAAAAAAATAGAAGATGTGTGTGATGAAGAGTTGGGATTGGCTGCTGGACAGGATTAGCTGTTGCTGATGTCACTACACCTCAGACTGAGGTGACCACTCCTCTTCAAGTTCATCTTCATTAGAATTAACCATCTACAAAATTAAATTTTTAAAATGTATGCAGTCTGTATACAAAGACACTTTATTCCCACGTTTGTTTTGTACTTTTGTATACTTCAGCAATATCTTATTTGTTTTTATTTTATTTAAGGAGTATTATCTAAGTAAATCTTCTGAAGGGGGTGTATTAAGTCTTTAGTTTAGATCTGAAAAGATCATAAGATATTTTACAAATTCTTATTTGTATAGAAGTCAAAGTGCAGCAGATCATTTGAGTGTTCAAAAAGTCCTTCCCAATATAAGTCCTTATCAAATATATTAAAGACAATGAGTTTTGTTGTTGTTGTTTTTTGTTGTTGTCTATTAATGAAAATAGAGAATGGACAGTAAAAACTCATTTTTAAATTGAATTTGACCGGCCAGGCATAAAAATACTGCCCTACAAATGGGGTGCCTGAAACCACAAAACATGCAACATTAAGTATCAATAAGAGTAATACAATACATAAATCACACTGCTTTTTTAAGCAGACAATATTAAATTGAAATGGCATAATTTCTGTAAAAATGTATTCTTATTGTATCATTGTTGCAATATTATGTCAACTAAAGATATTTCTTTTTAATGTTTTGTTTGTTTGTTCACTTCTCACCCCTATTTTTGTGGTCAAGCTTTTGGCAAGAGAGGTTGTCTTGTAATATACTACCATGACCAGCAGATGGTAGTCAACATTTGAAGGATTGAGTTCAGTGTTTGTCCAACACAGAACTCGTACAACATGCATCACTTAGTTGTCATTCAAGCTGACAGTTTACTTAAAATAAACCTATTACTAATTTATTTGGTGAATGAGATCTATATAATTGATATACAGTAGAGCCAGTGAAAAAACTGAGATATGATTTTCTTAAAAACATGAAATATGATCTTCTAATCTATTTGTTTTTATCTTTGCATGAGTCTTTTTCATTTATTCCCACTAAGAATAGGTTTCTTATACTGTACATTATTTGTTGTCTTTTCGGGCATCAGGAAAACAGGCATGACATACAGAGCTTTACATGCTCTTTATCTTTCTGACATGTGCATATTTTACAGGTGTTTACATCAAGTTAGAAGCCTTGATTGGCTAAAACCTTGTGTTGAATTTTTTATTTTAATATTTTTAATAGTACTTAAAAATGACTCGGAAACTATGGAATAAACAAACAAAGTCTGGTCGTGGTCTGCTGACAAATGGTGGGTGAAATGAACTTCAGATCAAAGAAAGGATGCCAAATAAACAATTTAATTCTTCTGTGAAGTTTGATGTATCCTTCTATTGATTTAGCTCTTGTGAGTTCTGTCATATCTCTGATAACAGAGCAATGAGTGGGAAAACAAATGGAAGAGCAAAACAAAATTGATTTCGCTACTTTTCTACAAAGCCTTTCACAGCTGGAAATATCACTAAATCAACTTTCCAGTGTTATAGCTTTCTCAGGTTGCGTTAAACATCTGTGTCAGAATGAATATATGACAAGCAAGAAGGAACCACATTCCTCTCACTCATGCGACTCTAGAATTTGTCGCTCTTCCCAATTTACCCTATTGTATATTCATCCTGTATTTCTGCCATTTAACGGGCCGTATACAGCACTATTTAATGACTTGTTCAATTTCATGCTTGGAGGGAGTTATGCGTTTTGATGTCACAAGAGCTGTTTGAATTTTCCACACCAATTCTGTCCTAGCGTTCATATTGAAAGGCAAGGCAAGGCAAGTTTATTTATATAGCACATTTCATACACAGCGGTAATTCAAAGTGCTTTTCATAGAATACGGTAAATGAAAATAATCATAAGAAATCAGAATAATCAAAACAGTTTAGAACAATAAAATAAAATAAATAATTAAAAGAGTTTAGAATAAAAAAAATAAAATACAGTAACAGTCGGACAAACATGGCACTGTGCTCATTCAGTAAATGCATAGCTAAACAGAAGTGAAGAGAGAATCAAGGCTCTTGCTTGTCCCATAATGCATCTTTCGGATGATGCACTAGACTTTGTTAATGATGAACGGAACCCTCATTGCTATGTTTACAGATGAATAATACAGTCATAAGTCCTGTTTGGAGTGACATGTGCTTATGTCCAGACACAGTTTGGTTAGTTTTGAACTGGATAATTGCATTAACTATAGTGAATTCACAACCTAATTTTGGGGAAGAGATTGGTTAGTATTAGTGAGATTAGTGTTAGTGGAACAGTCGACAACTAGTTTGTCATGTGTGTTTGACATAAAGTAAGCGTGTCACTAATCTGAGGACTATATGGAGAACTAAGTGTGCCATATATATATATATATATATATACAGTATGAATAAGTTTTGGCACCCATGCTAAAGTTGCCTAAAAAGAGGAATAAAAAAATCATCTTTTAGATATTGATCTTAATGTCTTAATTAGAAAAATGAGAAGTCCAACCTTTAAGGACACCAATTTTCTTTGTGAATGAATAATGTATCATAAATAAATAAATGTTTTTCCTTAAAATACAGGGTGCATAAGTCTGGGCACCCCTATGTTAAATTCCCATAGAGTCAGGCAGATTTTTATTTTTAAAAGCCAGTTATTTCATGGATCCAGGATAATATGCATCCGGATAAAGTTCCCTTGGCCTTTGGAATTAAAATAGACCCACATCATCACACACCTTCCACCACACCTAGAGATTGGCATGGTTTTACTTCAGTTAGCCTAATAGCTGGTTTGATTTGCATTGAAAGATGATCTTTTGGAAAGTACCCCATGCCAATCTCTAGGTGTGGTGGAAGGTGTGTGATGATGTGGGTCTATTTTAATTCCAAAGGCCAAGGGAACTTTATCAGGATGCATAATATCCTGGATCCATGAAATAACTGGCTTTTAAAAATAAAAATCTGCCTGACTCTATGGGCATTTAACATAGGGGTGCCCTGACATATTCACCCTGTATTTTAAGGAAAAACATTTATATGACACATTATTCATTCACAAAGAAAATTGGTGTCCTTAAAGGTTGGAGTTTTCCTCATTTTTCTAATTAAGGCATTAAGATCAATATCCAAAAAATGATTGTTTCCTGTTTGTTGTGTGTTTGCCTTGCCATCATGTGATTGTCTTGTGCTTCCCTATAGCACTTTGTGTCATATTCTTATTGGTTGACTGTCTTGACCTTTTATTTTTAACAGAAGAAAGAAACTTGGGTTTAAAACAACTTGAGAGTAAATGAGGACAATTAATTTTTTGGGGGGAACTATCATTTTAATGTTAATAAAAAAAAATAAATAAAAAAAAAATAAAATCCCTCACTGCTCTGTGAAATTTAATAGTAGCTTTAATAAGTATCAATGTATAATTTATACAGTGAAGTCCATGCAGTGTATTATTTGTCATTTTTATTTTTCATTTAATTTAATTTCTTGAATGTTTCAGTTAAATACACCTACTGTAGCTGAAAAAATAAAGCACAGTTTATTTAATTTGCACATCATATTTTGTCTTTTAATTTTTTATCTTCGCCACTTGGCTGAAATGTCTGCCACTCTTTTTTATTTTATATTTTGGTACAGTTCTATTTTGTACCTTTGTTTTTAAAATAGGGACATTAATTTGGCTGCAATGCTCAGTCACTTGCAAAATAGTAAAACCAACATGAAAACGAATCCTGATAAAATCGTGAACCGTGATTTTCCTGAAAAAAATCGTGATATGATATTTTTGACATATCACCCACCCCTACAAATTCTGTTGGAATGTTTACTGCCATTATTGCAAGTTAGATAAGAGGTTTGGTTACATTATTTGATATGTACTCCTGTCTGCTATTGTATGGACAGGATAAGTAAAGTGTCACATGGTTGTCATTTCTGAACAATGATTATGTGAACACATCCATTGTTTGCTTTTTACATAAACAAACAAGTGTTTGTTTTATGTCAATTTTCTCAGTTATTGCACATTTTTTATGTGAATGTCATCTTATGTTTACTGTGGAAATGATAGCTATGGAAAGGGCAGCACAGTTCATTAAAGCTGTGAAATACATGCCATAAATAAAATATAATTTAAAACAAGGCAAAGTAAGAATTGAGTCTGCAGCTGTGGTGAGAGCTGGGATGTCAGAATCTTATCTAATTTAGAGTATTAAGATTTAATTTTAACTAAACACAACGTTTGTTTACACATGACTTTGTAATATTATAATTATATTTAAATAGAGATAGAAAAAAACAAGAGATCTTTATGTCATTTAAAAAATATATATATATATATATTTTAACCCTTTATTCTCAAGGATATTCTTTAATATTTTTCTAGACAGAAATTTGAGCAAATTGAAATGGTCTTTTCCCCTCAGATTTGGGGACACCTCAACCATTTGGTTGAGATGGTTTTCTAAAGGCTACCCATAATTTAACATTTTCTTTAAGCCATTTAAAACCACAGTATAATATATTTGCCTTTGAAAGATTCATGATTTCACTGGTGCTTACATCCTGAAATGATTCTAGTACAATGGTCTGTTCCTGAAAACAATTTTAGTACAAAAACACAAACAACAACATATTCAATTTACATTTATACATCCTGCATATGCTCCAAAGCGACTTCTGTTGTATTATAGGTACACATTTGATCAGTTCTTGCTATCCCTGGGAATTAAACATGACCTTGGCATTGCTAGCACCATGCTACTAAAAAGCTGGATATCGTACAATAACTCAAATTGTCGTTAAATATGGATTTAAGTTAAAAAGAACATGACAGAGAATGATAGCAAACTGTTAAGAAATTGCAGATTGAAATCTCTGTTGATTCACAGCACAAAGCCTGACCTGCAGACATTCAAACTTCTTTTTTGAAATGTTTGCACAAGGTAAGATCTTGAATGCACAGCTGAACACAAAGAGCCAGCCTTGAAATACTTGGCCAGGAATAAAAATGAGCTAAAAATATAAACCATACCCTTGAGTGTTGGGCTGAAAAGCATTCCCACTGAGTCTCAGACAGAAATGCTGGAAAAAGTGGTGTTAGGAAAAGAACAGGGCTATAACATAGCTAGGCAAGCACTCACATAACGTTCTGAAAGTAAGGGTGAATTTTTCAGCTTCACTTCAACTTTCAGGTCAAACAGGGAAGAGCCGGTGACAATGTTCGGAGCTCTTTCATCAGGCTCAGGAGCTGACAGGAGATTGTAAGAATATCCGCTTTGATCACTTGCATTGATCCTTTCTGTCTCGGGTTAATTGTGGCTGTCTAATATTGTCAGTCATTGTCTGTCAACGGAAATCTGCAGGAATTAAAAAGAGATTAAGACTTGAAACAAATAAAGGAGAGAGAATGTACCTGTATAATGATCGCCCTCTCTCAATATTTCATTCTCTTCTCCTTGACTCTTTCTTTTGATGTCAATTCTTGAAACTCAAACGTCTCAATTTTTTGTAACATATTTGTTTGCTCTTTTTTCATGCCATCTTCCTCTCATCATTGAAGGCTTATGTGGTCCATGCCTTTGTTAAGCAAATGTAAAGCAATCAAAGTCTATAAATGATTGTACTCATATCAGCTCAGAGGAAAGAAAGGACATACATACAGGCCTTTGATTAATACAAATATTGAAATATTTTTGTTATAAAGCACTTTTAAACTTTTTTTTACAATGATTGTAATATGTGGTGGTCAATGTCTTTTCTTTTAAACCTGTATTTCCATGGTAATTGATCTCAACAGTTGACATTTACTTTTTTCAAATCAGTCAGTCCATCATCAAGGTTACAGTATATATGTTTACCATGGTTTGAAATAACCAATGGCTATTGGAATTTTCAATTAATTCAATTATTTCAACTATTCCTAATGTGAAAATGAAAACCAAATAGATTTTCGTTCACAGCAGATGTCTCAATGTGTTACAAGCAATCACACAAATTTCTGTGGTGGTATTTTTTCAGAAAGGCTAAATGTCATCATGCTTTACTGGATAGGGAGTGCAAATCCATAAACACATTTTTTTTTTTCCCCATCCTTTTTCAGTAAAAAAAGTCACCCATTCTGCTTTCATCAGAAGTGGTCATTTCTTCTCCTCTTGAAAGTTGTCCCCTTCAAACACAATATCACATCTTCTACGTCTCCTTTGTTGGTCTAGAAATGTCTGTTTCTTATTATGAACAGGAAACTGATTCAAGTGTATTATTGATATAGCCTACATTAGAAAGACAAACAATAATGTTACTTAAAATCAGCCAGGTGGATTTTCAATATCATGACATTATTAAACTAACATACAAGCTCATGGAAGATGCAACAGGTGTTACAGCGAATTAAAACTTTCTTATCGTATTACTCTGGACATGGTCAACTTATTTTTGAGCAAGTAAACCTGATGATGATAAACCATAAATAATTATTAGCAGACGTTCTCAACTGGTATGGCATGAAAATGAGTAACTGGTCTACTCTGGTTATATATATATATATATATATATATATATATATTTTTTTTTAAGTATATTTTTGTAGACATTTTGCTAAAACAAATTTGACTCTCTGTTGGGTTGCCACTTGATGTCCATTTTAAACTTTTGATAATATCCATATTTACTGTAACACATTAAAGTAAAATTCTATCTTCCGGCTGAAGCCATTCACAGTCGACTTGTCCCTAATGCACTTTTAACGCTACTTGTGACTTAATGCGTCAGTGCGGAGCGTAAATATCAGCAGTGTGTCACATTTCTTGCGTAGGTTGCGAATCCGTATGTTTGTTTGGCTGGAAGCTAGTTATTTTACTTTAGAAAGTTTTAAATATTAATATATATCTTACACAAATGCTTCGCTTCAGAAGGCCTTTATTAACCCCCCAGAGCTGCGTGGAACACTTTTATGATGGATAGATGCACTTTTTTTGTACTTCAAAACAGAAACAGTCATTCACTGCCAATATAAAGCTTGAAAGAGCCGGGATATTTTTTAATATAACAATTGTCATATACACCTATAACAATCTGTCCCTTTAACCTTAACATCCCTGTGTGTTCAATGAAAAAAAATTTTTTCTTACTTTTACAGTAAAAGAGGAACATTTTTTGTCTGTTTTTTAAATAAATGACTGCAATAATATTTTCGTTGTAGACTAAAGAAAGAGAGAGAGAGAGAGACGTCCATGATGACTCATTTTCACTACAAAGCCATTTCATTTGTTTTAATAGGGTAGAGAAAGAGTGCTAACGTTAATTTCTACTATTTGTGCTCTGCATTAGAATATTGTGACAGTTAATTGTCTAACTATCTAGTCATAACTAATGTTTTTAGCTGGAAAATTAAAAAAAAAAAAGCCATTTTGGTTTGACCTTTAGGCAGGGGTAGCCTATTGTAAAGCAGACAGAGGAGGAATTCATAATTAATTGTGCCTGCTGATTGCAATGTTTTTTATGCTGCCTGTGTTGCTTCAGCAACTAACTCAGTATATGCTCAATAATGGAAATCATATGTGCAATGCATCTAAATCAGCTCCCTTGGGCACTGATCAGGGAGCCATTTAAAGGGCCGTATCAGTCTGAAAATGCTTCCTATGCACTGAAACGTTTGCTCCCTAAAAAGTCCCACAATGCACCCTTGAAAACCAGGGAGCATCAACGCTCACTATGTTGAAGTGTGAAACATAAATCACGCAAGCCAACTCAACACATATAATGACACACAATAGATATTTTGAAAAAACAAACCGTTATTTAATTATATTTCAACACATACATTGTACAATTATGATTAAGTTACAGCTAAATGCTGCAGGTATACGTAAACAATCAAAGTTTTATCATAATGCCCTTCAAAATAACATAAACAAAATGAATGTCAGAATAATATCAATTCTGATGTTGTTCATAAATATTAGGGATGTTGGATTATGCAATTCACAGTTTACTAAGCAAGTCACAGTTCTCATTCAATATGGGGAGAAAGAAAGATCTTTCTGAAGATGAAAAGCATGACGTGTCTGGCAAAATGCATGAAAACAAATAATATTTTGCACAAACTGAATCGAGATTATAGAATTGTTAGAAGATTTGAAGATTTGAAAATTTGAATTCGCCACTGTTTTATGCCAGCCCGTTCTCATCCTTTAGCGTCACATAAAACGCTATATGACAAAACGACGCTATACTACGCACATGGCACCCTTTATCGTTAATATAACACGCGAACCCAAGACGTCATAAATCCTTTAGCGTGAATATGACACGCAGACCCTACCCCACACCTAAACTTAGCCCTCACAGCGCGTGTTATATTAACGATAACGGGTGCCATGTGCGTAGTATAGCGCCGTTTTGTCATATAGCGTTCTATATGCCGCTAAAGGATGAGAATGTGTTGTTTATGCCAATCATAAATCAAACCAAGACCCTTCCTGCCCACTGCCAGCAACAAAAAAAGCCTCATCCTCAGAAAATAGCCCCCTTTCATTTCTCTCCCCTTTGTTTCTAGTGGCAGTGAAAGAGCCTATTTTCAAATCTATAATTTCTCAAGGCAATTTGCAGTGTGCGTTAAGGCAGCATGTACTGTCGATGCACTTTGATTAGCGTTGGGTTTTTCCGTAGCTCATTTCACAGTGGTGTGTTTAGACATACGGGAGATGAAGTGCTTCTGTTCTGTCTGCTCTAATTCCCTCTCTCCTCCATGCACGCTTTTGAAGGCTCCTTTGAGACTCCGGGGCCACAATAGCATCATAAACATGGCACCTTTGGTAGTGTGGGCTTATGTGTGTGCTTGTGTAGCCCAGGGTATACTGGAAAATGGAGTTAACATGCTGATGTCATGAGGCTTAGGATGTTGACGGCGCTGTGATATGGACGGTGATATGGTCGGTAATTGGTATTTCTCTCAGAGGTGTATAAAGGAGCAGGAGGTCAGCTGTCTTTGCTTTCAGTGAAAGTGGCCCTCAGATGACCCAGAGGCTAAATGAGCGTTTGAGCATTCTGTACATGCATGCCAGTAATGAGGTGGGAATCTGCAGTGAAATAAGTCAAGATGTCCATTGCTTGTTATAGGTTGTTATTATAATTCAAGTTGTGCGTTTTATGATCCGTGTCCAAGTTTATGCCTTGTATTTTTTTCTGTTAAATAAAGTTGTTATTTCCCAGATTCAGTGTTAAATTTTTTTTTAAATGTTGTATATTTTTTTCATTTTGATAAAAATATATTTAGTCAGTATTCAATTTTACTTTTTTAATTTGACCAAATAACATTTTAGTTTATAACTTTTAGTTTAAAATGCAAAATTATATATTCAGTATTCTATATATAGACATTTTAGAATCTAAAAATCAACATTTAACAAAAACTTGAAAGTTGTGACAATATGACATTTCTTGTCCGGTCTAAGTTATTGACGCATATGTCGGGTGACTAATCGCTCTGGAGGAAAGTGACAGGATGACAATGATTGGCTTACCCATGGAGCATTTAAGCACTGCTAAAACATGACAAACAGTTTGTTAAACAATGGAAGAAGAGGGAGTGTTCGAAAAACCTGTTTGAAAATAGTCACTATTTTGGCAACTTCATTTGGCGAAATTGACTCAGACTAGATCTCCCTCTCTCTCTCACTTTTTTTTCTAGCTATCCTTATTTCAACTTCACAAGTTTGTTCCTAGGTGTTCTTCTCGACAGTGCAATAATAAGTGATACCTCTGGAGAATAAGCTGGACTTCTTGGAATCCGACTTTAACACTCATCTTTAAATCATGGATCCCAACTCCTCCTGTCGCCTCCAATCTTGTATGTCCACCTGGCTGGACACTAGCTCATCCATCTGCCACCACTGCATCCCGCTGATCATATTTCACTGTTTTACTTTCATGCCTCTAAGCCTCATAGAGATAAAGACCCAAGAAGATTGAGAGATAGGCAGCAAGAAAACTTGTTTTGGAAGTGAGCTAAGCTGGTAACAGCAGTACAAAACAACAACAACATAATCTGCACAGGGGCTCAGATTTTTTTCTGCTGGTGGGGTTTATTGGGTTACCCTCATAACAGGGTCTCAAACAATACTGTAAAAAAAAAAAAAAACGTTTTTGGGTCAAATAAATCTGTTCTTCATGTGGTAACATAATTTAACTGATTTTATTCAATTAAGTAGCCTTTTACTTTATTACAATTATAAAATATTATTTTATTATAGTATATCTTTTTAAATAATATTAGATCAACCTAAAAAAAAGAATCACTTGTATTCCTCATAAGTCACTTTGAACAGTAACGATAAATGTAAATGTTTCAGATCAGGTAAATTCAGTAAATGTTTCAGTGGTTTTCCCCCACTAGGTCTGAAGGTGACCTTAGTGTCATCCCAGCCATGGTGTGTTGTATATTTGTTGTTTTAATACTGTTACAACTGATGACTATGTCATTCGATAACATTTTGTCTCTGAAAATCTGACCATCACATCATCATCATCATTGACACAATCAATGATGTTTGTAAATAAATATTTCCATTGAACAAATCCCTTTTTTTTCTCATTGAGTTTACAAATTGAAATGATACAAACTATGTTTTTTAAGGCCATGTCAATTTACTGTGGTGTTGAGGACTTGATACACCTTTAATAAATAGTGCAGTTGTTGTCAGGTGGGAGGGAGATGAAAAGAATATAAGGTATTTGCTATTCAGCAGTGTACACAGAAAACAAATGAAGTGTAGCTAAGAAAATATTACTTACAAGTGTCAAACACCAGTGTGAGCAAAGCCAAGGCTGAGTGAGACTCATGTATGCTCATATTTTTTCACTCAGCATTGGTACGATTTTTTCATTTTAATTTCCTTTTTCAGTTTTATCAGTTAAATACGCAGCATGTTCGTTCTAGTATCAGTTTGAGACGTAATGGGAAAGTAGACTAAATATTTGCTTATGTCTGTATCAGATTATGTATAAATTATTGGTTCTTTATTCCAGGAAAAACATTCTAGACATACTATATTCATTTTGTACTTCAAAAAAAAAAAAAATGTTTTAATAAAGAAATAATGTTTGGGTAAAAATTGATTATGAAATGTGCAAAAATAGCAAAGATGTTTGGTTGTTCTGACCATATTCCAAAGGGGCATGACCCAAAGAGCGTGAATATAGTAAAGAATATAGTAATTGGTGCCAGATGTCATCCACTGGATGAATTACATGGGGCCATGAGGACACTAATGGAGACATGCATCTAAAGGCACGTGCCAATCAGCTGCCAGCTGTCTTCATTGACACGTAATATTCCTGCTTTTCAGTCAACACACTGCAATAAATTATTCCTTAAAACACGATAAATTAAGCAACACTGCATGTGTTATGTTTTAGATCCCATCCTAAATATGACTAATTGTCTCTTATTCTTTTATATATCATATTTTGTTCACTTGTAGTAAGAAAATATATATACTGAGTCACTGACATTAAATATAAATTCACTGAAAAGTCTCAAGTAAACTTGATCTGGATTCAATTATAGTTAAATAACCAGAAAAAAGTAGCCTATAGCTTGTGGTAGATTTTTCTCTATTTGACACCTGACTTAAAGGAACACTCCGACTTTTTGGGACTTTAGCCTATTCACCTTACCCCCCAGAGTTAGATAAGTCCATACATACCTTTTTCATCTCCGTGCGTGCTATAAGTCTGTTTGACGCACCCACCGCTAGCCTAGCTTAGCAAAAAGACTGGATGTGAATGGTTGCAGCTTTCATACTTTCCAAATGAGTGACAAAATAACGCAAACGTTTTCCTACTTACATGTTGTTGTTTGTATAGTCACAGAGTGTGCAAATATGAAGGCCATATGAGACACAGACATCTTTTGACCGTATAAATACTATATTTTCTGAAGGCGAAGCACTGCTACTTGGGCAGAGTGATAACCATCACCTGAGACGCACCGTGACGAGGAGCAGTTCGCTCAGTGTTGGAGTAAAGAGTCAGCAATTACTAACGTTAGATAGAAAAGCATAGTTTATCATGGGTGTTTGCTTTATTGTATGAGCTGTGACAATAAACAGGGGAGACCAGTACCATGTTTCATTGATTTCCAACCAAAAACGCACCCAGATTTTTTTTTATAAATATCACATGAATAAATAATTATTATTACAGGAATCAATATATTTTAAATGCAATTTATTAGCTGAACCAAATGTATTCAACAGTAGCTTATATAATATACAGTATAATTGCATTACTATAGAATAGAATAAGGGGAAAGTAATAGCACAAATTGTTTTTGCACAATGAATTCACAGCCTATCGTACCCTTTTGCACGCTCAAGTTCGTTATTTCCATGGTTATTTCAAATTTAGGCTACTGGCGCGCCGCGCGCAGGGTGCAAGTTCAACGCGGTGAACGCGCTCGTTTTTTTTCCAAGCGCGTCCGCACCGCATCAAGATAAAAACATATTCATACCCTAATCATATAATAGTGTCACTAACGTTACATTAGATCTGGCTAAAGGCACTGTTACAGTAGGTCATCTAAAAACATAACGGAACACTTACCTCAGCCGCAGGTGATCCACTTGTCCTGTCTGTGCTATAGATGGGATGGCCGTATCCTTCAGCACATTATGGTCCGTGTGGCAAATTCCATTTTTTCAAAATAGTCGTCCATTGAAATGTACCGAGCAAACATAATGTCCCTTGATAATCTATTTAGGTGTGTTTGGATAAATATCCAGAGTAAGTTAGCCATTTCTTCATCCAGTCAGCGTTTTTAGTTGGAATTCTGTGAAACATGGTTACCTCCCCTGTTTACAGTCGCAGCTATTTACAATAGAGCGAAAACCCATGACTCTAAACTACGCTTTTACTATTTATAAATTGCTGACTCTGTTACCCAAACACTGAGCGAACTCTCCGCTCCTCACCACGGCGTGTCTCCGGTGATGCGGTTATTACTCCGTCAAAGTAGCAGTGCTTCGCCTTCAGAGAATAGTTCCCAGGTTTTATACGGTTAAAAGATGTCTGTGTCTCATTTGACTTTGTTATTTGTACATTATGTGACTATACAAATCACAACATGTAAATAGGAAAACGTTTGCGTTATTTTGCCACTCATTTGGATTAGTATGAAAGCTGCAACCATTCACATCCAGTCTTTGTGCTAAGCTAGGCTAGCGGTGGGTACGTCAAACAGACCTATAGCACGCACGGAGATGAAAAAGGTATGTATGGACTTATCTAACTCTGGGGGGTAGTGTTGTCACGGTACCAAAATTTTAGTATTCGGTAGTATACTAATTTTAGTATTCTCGGTACCAATTTCGGTACCAAAGCTTAGTTTAAATTTACATATATTTAAGTGTTTATCACGGTTACAAGTATGGAAACTGTACATTTGCATTATAAAAAGATTTAGATAAAATGACCTAAAATAAACAGTATGCACTAACACATTTTTAAAGTTGTTTGTAAAGTTTTAATCCGTTAACATTTATTTAATGCACAATGAATGAAGTGAAACAACCAAGTGTTTGTATTAAATAACATTTACAAACATTAATTAATGTTGTAAAAATATATTGTTCACTCAATGTGTTGATGTGAACTAAGTAATGTTGATGAATGGTAGCTATCTTATTGTAGCATTACCAAACTATACAGGAGATAAAACATGTTTTATTTGACTTGTCTGTACTTTTATTTAATCTAAAACTGCATTCATATTTAATTTTAAAAAGGCTTTTTAAACCTGCTGAGTTAAAGGCAAGAATACGCCTAGAACTGGCACTGACATAATAAATAGGGATGCATCGATTCTAATACCAGTACTCTGGTGTCGGGTGGATACTACTGTGCTCATGTACTCGTAAAACTACCCCGAAAGCACTTTAGAGGCCGTTCACATATCGCGCGTGTTTTTTTATTATATTTTTGCGCGTGCTTATTCTTTCCAAAGCGCTTGCTCTCACGCGGCGTCTGTCGTTGCTATGCAACAAGTTTTTATTATGAGCGCGCTTGCCTCGCGCCTATATTTGAAATTGCGACTTTGCATGTAATCGGCCTCTTATGGCAACGTGACATTAGCCTAATCCAAAATATTTCCATATGTGGCTCTTTCCTCCTTTCGTTTCAACAAGTGGATTCAGAGAGAGAGCGATATATCAGTGTTATGAAGAGGACGCAACTGTGCACCTTTCAGACAGCGCGTCTAGAACTGGATTAACCTGGTATTCGGTACCTAGAAAAGCTGGTACCGTAACATTTTTTTTTTTTAGTACCGACTTGGTACCGAAGTACCGAGTTTTTTGACAACACTACTGGGGGGTAAGGTGACTAGGCTAAAGTCCCAAAAAGTCGGAGTGTTCCTTTAAGTCTACCTGGGTCTCGTCTACAAGCGACCAGCAAAAGGAATACAACAGTTTTTCTTTTTATTGTATAAGAGCATGGCAAAAATGACATGAAACATCACCCAATGTCCCTACAATTTGATGGTTCTCGTTATGCAAACCCTTCTGTTACTAGGTAGGAGCAAAATTAGATCTCAAATCATTAGAAAAGTAGAGAAGTTCATTTGATTACTCAATATGTCATGAGACAATGCAGACAGTATATATATTTTTTATATTGTCATGGTCAGCACTTCAGAATTTTCCATGGACACGACATTTAAAGAACAAAACATTTTAGTATGTAACTGACTCCAAGGAGACACCGGACGCACAGCGTGGAAAGAAGTTAAGATCGGCAACCAGTCGATCACGTCCCGCCACAGTCCGCACCATAATTCACAAAATAATCCACACAGTCTAATGAGAGCGACCAGCGAAAACATGAGAGAGAGCGAGAGCACTTCACTGGCTCAGCTTATAAGCGCCACTATGCTGATCAGCTCCAGCTGCAGGATTTCATTCAGCATCATGCTTAAAACACAGGTACTGTACAAACCTGCAGGTGAGAATAAGCGGCAGAGCAATGCCGAGGTTGTGAGTTTGAGCCTCACCTGGAGCATGCTTTTAGAAAGCCATAAACTTAAAAGATCGTCTGAACATCACATTGCAGTCAGCCATTAGAAGAATGATCACGGAATAATGCAAAAACCCATTTGACTTTCTACATAAGTCTAGAACAAGTAGAGTATTAAAGGGCTTAAATGAAAGATTATTTTAAAACAGAATCACCCTCATAATAATAGCTGCAGTGGCTATAATAATCAGATTTTGGTAGATGTTGCTGTCTAGAAGCTCCGGTGGAAGCTCCAGTACGCAACAGAGCAATACCGAGGTTGTGATTTCGAGCCTCACCTGGGGCATGCTTTTAGAAAGCAAGAGATGCTATGGAATTGAAAAAACCCATTTAATGTTCAATGTATGTCTTAAACTAGTAGAGTATTAAAGGGCTAACTTGAGCCTCACCTGGAGCACACTTTTAGAAAGCAAGAGATGATATGAAATTGAAAGATTTCAGTGTCTATCTTAAAAGATCGTCTGAACATCACATTGCCATCATCCATTAGAAGAATGATCAAGGAATAATGGAAAAATCCATTTGATGTTCTAATGAAGGGCTAGATTGAAAGATTGTTTTAAAACTGAATCATAAGTTTACAGGTAGGGGCTTTTGTTATCAAGCGTAGTAGCCGGGCTTTAAAATGGATCAAGTTGTTTCTGATTCCCCACATTGTATTTGATAATATAGTTGTTTATGAGAAGCTCCAGTGGCGCAATCGGTCAGCGCGCGGTACTTATAAGGCAGTACGCAGCAGAGCAATGCCGAGGTTGTGAGTTCGAGCCTCACCTGGAGCATGGTTTTAGAAAGCAAGAGATGCTATGGAATTGAACGACTTCAATGTTTAACTTAAAAGATCATCTGACCATCTCATTGCCATCATCCATTAGAAGAATGATCAAGGAATAATGGAAAAATCCATTTGATGTTCTAATGAAGGGCTACACTGAAAGATTGTTTTAAAACTGAATCATAGGTTTACAGGTAGGGGCTTGAGTTATCAATCTTGGTAGCCAAGCTTTAAAATGGATCAAGTTGTTTCTGATTCCCCACATTGTATTTGATGATATAGTTGTTTATGAGAAGCTCCAGTGGCGCAATCGGTCAGCGCGCGGTACTTATAAGACAGTACGCTGCAGAGCAATGCCGAGGTTGTGAGTTCGAGCCTCACCTGGAGCATGGTTTTAGAAAGCAAGAGATGGTATGAAATTGAAAGATTTCGGTGTCTATCTTAAAAGATCATCCGAAGATCACATTGCCATCATCCATTAGAAGAATGATCAAGGAATAATGGAAAAATCCATTTGATGTTCTAATGAAGGGCTAGATTGAAAGATTGTTTTAAAACGGAATCATAGGTTTACAGGTAGGGGCTTGTGTTATCAAGCTTAGTAGCCGGGCTTTAAAATGGCTCAACTTGTTTCTGATTCCTCACATTGTTTTTGAAAATACTAATCTGGATCAGAAGCTCCAGTGGCGCAATCGGTCAGCGCGCGGTACTTATAAGGCAGTATGCAGCAGAGCAATGCCGAGGTTGTGAGTTCGAGCCTCACCTGGAGCATGGTTTTAGAAAGCAAGAGATGCTATGGAATTGAACGACTTCAATGTTTAACTTAAAAGATCATCTGACCATCTCATTGCCATCATCCATTAGAAGAATGATCAAGGAATAATGGAAAAATCCATTTGATGTTCTAATGAAGGGCTAGACTGAAAGATTGTTTTAAAACTGAATCATAGGTTTACAGGTAGGGGCTTGAGTTATCAATCTTGGTAGCCAAGCTTTAAAATGGATCAAGTTGTTTCTGATTCCCCACATTGTTTTTGAAAATATTAATTTCTATCAGGAGCTCCAGTGGCGCAATCGGTCAGCGCGCGGTACTTATAAGGCAGTACGCAGCAGAGCAATGCCGAGGTTGTGAGTTCGAGCCTCACCTGGAGCATGGTTTTAGAAAGCAAGAGATGATATGGAATAGATCGATTTCAATGTTTAACTTAAAAGATCATCTGACCATCTCATTGCCATCATCTATTAGCAGAATGATCAAGGAATAATGGAAAAATCCATTTGATGTTCTAATGAAGGGCTAGATTGAAAGATTATTTTAAAACTGAATCATAGGTTTACAGGTAGGGGCTTGTGTTATCAAGCTTAGTAGCCGGGCTTTAAAATGGCTCAACTTGTTTCTGATTCCTCACATTGTTTTTGAAAATACTAATCTGGATCAGAAGCTCCAGTGGCGCAATCGGTCAGCGCGCGGTACTTATAAGGCAGGACGCAGCAGAGCAATGCCGAGGTTGTGAGTTCGAGACTCACCTGGAGCATGGTTTTAGAAAGCAAGAGATGCTATGGAATTGAACGATTTCAATGTTTAACTTAAAAGATCATCTGACCATCTCATTGCCATCATCCATTAGAAGAATGATCAAGGAATAATGGAAAAATCCATTTGATGTTCTAATGAAGGGCTAGATTGAAAGATTGTTTTAAAACTGAATCATAAGTTTACAGGTAGGGGCTTGTGTTATCAAGCTTAGTAGCCGGGCTTTAAAATGGCTCAACTTGTTTCTGATTCCCCACATTTTTTTTGAAAATATTAGTTTCGGTCAGGAGCTCCAGTGGCGCAATCGGTCAGCGCGCGGTACTTATAAGGCAGTACGCAGCAGAGCAATGCCGAGGTTGTGAGTTCGAGCCTCACCTGGAGCATGGTTTTAGAAAGCAAGAGATGCTATGGAATTGAACGACTTCAATGTTTAACTTAAAAGATCATCTGACCATCTCATTGCCATCATCCATTAGAAGAATGATCAAGGAATAATGGAAAAATCCATTTGATGTTCTAATGAAGGGCTAGACTGAAAGATTGTTTTAAAACTGAATCATAGGTTTACAGGTAGGGGCTTGAGTTATCAATCTTGGTAGCCAAGCTTTAAAATGGATCAAGTTGTTTCTGATTCCCCACATTGTATTTGATAATATAGTTGTTTATGAGAAGCTCCAGTGGCGCAATCGGTCAGCGCGCGGTACTTATAAGGCAGTACGCAGCAGAGCAATGCCGAGGTTGTGAGTTCGAGCCTCACCTGGAGCATGGTTTTAGAAAGCAAGAGATGGTATGAAATTGATAGATTTCAGTGTCTATCTTAAAAGATCATCCGAAGATCTCATTGCCATCATCCATTAGAAGAATGATCAAGGAATAATGGAAAAATCCATTTGATGTTCTAATGAAGGGCTAGATTGAAAGATTGTTTTAAAACTGAATCATAAGTTTACAGGTAGGGGCTTGTGTTATCAAGCTTAGTAGCCGGGCTTTAAAATGGCTCAACTTGTTTCTGATTCCCCACATTGTTTTTGAAAATATTAATTTCTATCAGGAGCTCCAGTGGCGCAATCGGTCAGCGCGCGGTACTTATAAGGCAGTACGCAGCAGAGCAATGCCGAGGTTGTGAGTTCGAGCCTAACCTGGAGCATGGTTTTAGAAAGCAAGAGATGCTATGGAATTGAACGATTTCAATTTTTAACTTAAAAGATCATCTGACCATCTCATTGCCATCATCCATTAGAAGAATGATCAAGGAATAATGGAAAAATCCATTTGATGTTCTAATGAAGGGCTAGATTGAAAGATTGTTTTAAAACTGAATCATAGGTTTACAGGTAGGGGCTTGAGTTATCAAGCTTGGTAGCCGTGCTTTAAAATGGCTCAACTTGTTTCTGATTCCTCACATTGTTTTTGAAAATATTAATCTGTATCAGAAGCTCCACTGGCGCAATCGGTCAGCGTGCAGTACTTATAAGGCAGTACGCAGCAGAGCAATGCCGAGGTTGTGAGTTTGAGCCTCACCTGGAGCATGCTTTTAGAAAGCAAGAGATGGTATGAAACTGAAAGATTTCAGTGTCTATCTTAAAAGATCATCCGAAGATCACATTGCCATTATCCATTAGAAGAATGATCAAGGAATAATGGAAAAATCCATTTGATGTTCTAATGAAGGGCTAGATTGAAAGATTGTTTTAAAACTGAATCATAAGTTTACAGGTAGGGGCTTGTGTTATCAAGCTTAGTAGCCGGGCTTTAAAATGGCTCAACTTGTTTCTGATTCCCCAAATTTTTTTTGAAAATATTAGTTTTTGTCATGAGCTCCAGTGGCGCAATCGGTCAGCGCGCGGTACTTATAAGGCAGTACGCAGCAGAGCAATGCCGAGGTTGTGAGTTCGAGCCTCACCTGGAGCATGGTTTTAGAAAGCAAGAGATGCTATGGAATTGAACGATTTCAATGTTTAACTTAAAAGATCATCTGACCATCTCATTGCCATCATCCATTAGAAGAATGATCAAGGAATAATGGAAAAATCCATTTGATGTTCTAATGAAGGGCTTGATTGAAAGATTGTTTTAAAACTGAATCATAAGTTTACAGGTAGGGGCTTGAGTTATCAATCTTGGTAGCCAAGCTTTAAAATGGATCAAGTTGTTTCTGATTCCCCACATTGTATTTGATAATATAGTTGTTTATGAGAAGCTCCAGTGGCGCAATCGGTCAGCGCGCGGTACTTATAAGGCAGTACGCAGCAGAGCAATGCCGAGGTTGTGAGTTCGAGCCTCACCTGGAGCATGGTTTTAGAAAGCAAGAGATGGTATGGAATTGAACGATTTCAATTTTTAACTTAAAAGATCATCTGACCATCTCATTGCCATCATCCATTAGAAGAATGATCAAGGAATAATGGAAAAATCCATTTGATGTTCTAATGAAGGGCTAGATTGAAAGATTGTTTTAAAACTGAATCATAAGTTTACAGGTAGGGGCTTGTGTTATCAAGCTTAGTAGCCGGGCTTTAAAATGGCTCAACTTGTTTCTGATTCCCCACATTGTTTTTGAAAATATTAATTTCTATCAGGAGCTCCAGTGGCGCAATCGGTCAGCGCGCGGTACTTATAAGGCAGTATGCAGCAGAGCAATGCCGAGGTTGTGAGTTCGAGCCTCACCTGGAGCATGGTTTTAGAAAGCAAGAGATGCTATGGAATTGAACGACTTCAATGTTTAACTTAAAAGATCATCTGACCATCTCATTGCCATCATCCATTAGAAGAATGATCAAGGAATAATGGAAAAATCCATTTGATGTTCTAATGAAGGGCTAGACTGAAAGATTGTTTTAAAACTGAATCATAGGTTTACAGGTAGGGGCTTGAGTTATCAATCTTGGTAGCCAAGCTTTAAAATGGATCAAGTTGTTTCTGATTCCCCACATTGTATTTGATAATATAGTTGTTTATGAGATGCTCCAGTGGCGCAATCGGTCAGCGCGCGGTACTTATAAGGCAGTACGCAGCAGAGCAATGCCGAGGTTGTGAGTTCGAGCCTCACCTGGAGCATGGTTTTAGAAAGCAAGAGCTGCTATGGAATTGAACGATTTCAATGTTTAACTTAAAAGATCATCTGACCATCTCATTGCCATCATCCATTAGAAGAATGATCAAGGAATAATGGAAAAATCCATTTGATGTTCTAATGAAGGGCTTGATTGAAAGATTGTTTTAAAACTGAATCATAAGTTTACAGGTAGGGGCTTGAGTTATCAATCTTGGTAGCCAAGCTTTAAAATGGATCAAGTTGTTTCTGATTCCCCACATTGTATTTGATAATATAGTTGTTTATGAGAAGCTCCAGTGGCGCAATCGGTCAGCGCGCGGTACTTATAAGGCAGTACGCAGCAGAGCAATGCCGAGGTTGTGAGTTCGAGCCTCACCTGGAGCATGGTTTTAGAAAGCAAGAGATGGTATGGAATTGAACGATTTCAATTTTTAACTTAAAAGATCATCTGACCATCTCATTGCCATCATCCATTAGAAGAATGATCAAGGAATAATGGAAAAATCCATTTGATGTTCTAATGAAGGGCTAGATTGAAAGATTGTTTTAAAACTGAATCATAAGTTTACAGGTAGGGGCTTGTGTTATCAAGCTTAGTAGCCGGGCTTTAAAATGGCTCAACTTGTTTCTGATTCCCCACATTGTTTTTGAAAATATTAATTTCTATCAGGAGCTCCAGTGGCGCAATCGGTCAGCGCGCGGTACTTATAAGGCAGTATGCAGCAGAGCAATGCCGAGGTTGTGAGTTCGAGCCTCACCTGGAGCATGGTTTTAGAAAGCAAGAGATGCTATGGAATTGAACGACTTCAATGTTTAACTTAAAAGATCATCTGACCATCTCATTGCCATCATCCATTAGAAGAATGATCAAGGAATAATGGAAAAATCCATTTGATGTTCTAATGAAGGGCTAGACTGAAAGATTGTTTTAAAACTGAATCATAGGTTTACAGGTAGGGGCTTGAGTTATCAATCTTGGTAGCCAAGCTTTAAAATGGATCAAGTTGTTTCTGATTCCCCACATTGTATTTGATAATATAGTTGTTTATGAGATGCTCCAGTGGCGCAATCGGTCAGCGCGCGGTACTTATAAGGCAGTACGCAGCAGAGCAATGCCGAGGTTGTGAGTTCGAGCCTCACCTGGAGCATGGTTTTAGAAAGCAAGAGATGCTATGGATTTGAACGACTTCAATGTTTAACTTAAAAGATCATCTGACCATCTCATTGTCATCATCCATTAGAAGAATGATCAAGGAATAATGGAAAAATCCATTTGATGTTCTAATGAAGGGCTAGACTGAAAGATTGTTTTAAAACTGAATCATAGGTTTACAGGTAGGGGCTTGAGTTATCAATCTTGGTAGCCAAGCTTTAAAATGGATCAAGTTGTTTCTGATTCCCCACATTGTATTTGATAATATAGTTGTTTATGAGAAGCTCCAGTGGCGCAATCGGTCAGCGCGCGGTACTTATAAGGCAGTACGCAGCAGAGCAATGCCGAGGTTGTGAGTTCGAGCCTCACCTGGAGCATGGTTTTAGAAAGCAAGACATGGTATGAAATTGATAGATTTCAGTGTCTATCTTAAAAGATCATCCGAAGATCTCATTGCCATCATCCATTAGAAGAATGATCAAGGAATAATGGAAAAATCCATTTGATGTTCTAATGAAGGGCTAGATTGAAAGATTGTTTTAAAACTGAATCATAAGTTTACAGGTAGGGGCTTGTGTTATCAAGCTTAGTAGCCGGGCTTTAAAATGGCTCAACTTGTTTCTGATTCCTCACATTGTTTTTGAAAATACTAACCTGGAGCAGAAGCTCCAGTGGCGCAATCGGTCAGCGCGCGGTACTTATAAGGCAGTACGCAGCAGAGCATTGCCGAGGTTGTGAGTTCGAGCCTCACCTGGAGCATGGTTTTAGAAAGCAAGAGATGCTATTGAATTGAACGACTTCAATGTTTAACTTAAAAGATCATCTGACCATCTCATTGCCATCATCCATTAGAAGAATGATCAAGGAATAATGGAAAAATACATTTGATGTTCTAATGAAGGGCTAGACTAAAAGATTGTTTTAAAACTGAATCATAGGTTTACAGGTAGGGGCTTGAGTTATCAAGCTTGGTAGCCGTGCTTTAAAATGGCTCAACTTGTTTCTGATTCCTCACATTGTTTTTGAAAATATTAATCTGTATCAGAAGCTCCACTGGCGCAATCGGTCAGCGCGCGGTACTTATAAGGCAGTACGCAGCAGAGCAATGCCGAGGTTGTGAGTTTGAGCCTCACCTGGAGCATGCTTTTAGAAAGCAAGAGATGGTATGAAATTGAAAGATTTCAGTGTCTATCTTAAAAGATCATCCGAAGATCACATTGCCATCATCCATTAGAAGAATGATCAAGGAATAATGGAAAAATCCATTTGATGTTCTAATGAAGGGCTAGATTGAAAGATTGTTTTAAAACTGAATCATAAGTTTACAGGTAGGGGCTTGTGTTATCAAGCTTAGTAGCCGGGCTTTAAAATGGCTCAACTTGTTTCTGATTCCCCACATTGTTTTTGAAAATATTAATTTCTATCAGGAGCTCCAGTGGCGCAATCGGTCAGCGCGCGGTACTTATAAGGCAGTACGCAGCAGAGCAATGCCGAGGTTGTGAGTTCGAGCCTCACCTGGAGCATGGTTTTAGAAAGCAAGAGATGCTATGGAATTGAACGATTTCAATGTTTAACTTAAAAGATCATCTGACCATCTCATTGCCATCATCCATTAGAAGAATGATCAAGGAATAATGGAAAAATCCATTTGATGTTCTAATGAAGGGCTTGATTGAAAGATTGTTTTAAAACTGAATCTTAAGTTTACAGGTAGGGGCTTGTGTTATCAAGCTTAGTAGCCGGGCTTTAAAATGGCTCAACTTGTTTCTGATTCCCCACATTGTTTTTGAAAATATTAATTTCTATCAGGAGCTCCAGTGGCGCAATCGGTCAGCGCGCGGTACTTATAAGGCAGTACGCAGCAGAGCAATGCCGAGGTTGTGAGTTCGAGCCTCACCTGGAGCATGGTTTTAGAAAGCAAGAGATGCTATGGAATTGAACGATTTCAATGTTTATCTTAAAAGATCATCTGACCATCTCATTGCCATCATCTATTAGCAGAATGATCAAGGAATAATGGAAAAATCCATTTGATGTTCTGATGAAGGGCTAGATTGAAAGATTATTTTAAAACTGAATCATAGGTTTACAGGTAGGGGCTTGTGTTATCAAGCTTAGTAGCCGGGCTTTAAAATGGCTCAACTTCTTTCTGATTCCTCACATTGTTTTTGAAAATACTAATCTGGATCAGAAGCTCCAGTGGCGCAATCGGTCAGCGCGCGGTACTTATAAGGCAGTACGCAGCAGAGCAATGCCGAGGTTGTGAGTTCGAGCCTCACCTGGAGCATGGTTTTAGAAAGCAAGAGATGCTATGGATTTGAACGACTTCAATGTTTAACTTAAAAGATCATCTGACCATCTCATTGCCATCATCCATTAGAAGAATGATCAAGGAATAATGGAAAAATCCATTTGATGTTCTAATGAAGGGCTAGATTGAAAGATTGTTTTAAAACTGAATCATAAGTTTACAGGTAGGGGCTTTTGTTATCAAGCGTAGTAGCCGGGCTTTAAAATGGATCAAGTTGTTTCTGATTCCCCACATTGTATTTGATAATATAGTTGTTTATGAGAAGCTCCAGTGGCGCAATCGGTCAGCGCGCGGTACTTATAAGGCAGTACGCAGCAGAGCAATGCCGAGGTTGTGAGTTCGAGCCTCACCTGGAGCATGGTTTTAGAAAGCAAGAGATGGTATGAAACTGAAAGATTTCAGTGTCTATCTTAAAAGATCATCCGAAGATCACATTGCCATCATCCATTAGAAGAATGATCAAGGAATAATGGAAAAATCCATTTGATGTTCTAATGAAGGGCTAGATTGAAAGATTGTTTTAAAACTGAATCATAGGTTTACAGGTAGGGGCTTGAGTTATCAAGCTTGGTAGCCGTGCTTTAAAATGGCTCAACTTGTTTCTGATTCCTCACATTGTTTTTGAAAATATTAATCTGTATCAGAAGCTCCACTGGCGCAATCGGTCAGCGTGCAGTACTTATAAGGCAGTACGCAGCAGAGCAATGCCGAGGTTGTGAGTTTGAGCCTCACCTGGAGCATGCTTTTAGAAAGCAAGAGATGGTATGAAATTGAAAGATTTCAGTGTCTATCTTAAAAGATCATCCGAAGATCACATTGCCATTATCCATTAGAAGAATGATCAAGGAATAATGGAAAAATCCATTTGATGTTCTAATGAAGGGCTAGATTGAAAGATTGTTTTAAAACTGAATCATAAGTTTACAGGTAGGGGCTTGTGTTATCAAGCTTAGTAGCCGGGCTTTAAAATGGCTCAACTTGTTTCTGATTCCCCAAATTTTTTTTGAAAATATTAGTTTTTGTCATGAGCTCCAGTGGCGCAATCGGTCAGCGCGCGGTACTTATAAGGCAGTACGCAGCAGAGCAATGCCGAGGTTGTGAGTTCGAGCCTCACCTGGAGCATGGTTTTAGAAAGCAAGAGATGCTATGGAATTGAACGATTTCAATGTTTAACTTAAAAGATCATCTGACCATCTCATTGCCATCATCCATTAGAAGAATGATCAAGGAATAATGGAAAAATCCATTTGATGTTCTAATGAAGGGCTTGATTGAAAGATTGTTTTAAAACTGAATCATAAGTTTACAGGTAGGGGCTTGAGTTATCAATCTTGGTAGCCAAGCTTTAAAATGGATCAAGTTGTTTCTGATTCCCCACATTGTATTTGATAATATAGTTGTTTATGAGAAGCTCCAGTGGCGCAATCGGTCAGCGCGCGGTACTTATAAGGCAGTACGCAGCAGAGCAATGCCGAGGTTGTGAGTTCGAGCCTCACCTGGAGCATGGTTTTAGAAAGCAAGAGATGGTATGGAATTGAACGATTTCAATTTTTAACTTAAAAGATCATCTGACCATCTCATTGCCATCATCCATTAGAAGAATGATCAAGGAATAATGGAAAAATCCATTTGATGTTCTAATGAAGGGCTAGATTGAAAGATTGTTTTAAAACTGAATCATAAGTTTACAGGTAGGGGCTTGTGTTATCAAGCTTAGTAGCCGGGCTTTAAAATGGCTCAACTTGTTTCTGATTCCCCACATTGTTTTTGAAAATATTAATTTCTATCAGGAGCTCCAGTGGCGCAATCGGTCAGCGCGCGGTACTTATAAGGCAGTATGCAGCAGAGCAATGCCGAGGTTGTGAGTTCGAGCCTCACCTGGAGCATGGTTTTAGAAAGCAAGAGATGCTATGGAATTGAACGACTTCAATGTTTAACTTAAAAGATCATCTGACCATCTCATTGCCATCATCCATTAGAAGAATGATCAAGGAATAATGGAAAAATCCATTTGATGTTCTAATGAAGGGCTAGACTGAAAGATTGTTTTAAAACTGAATCATAGGTTTACAGGTAGGGGCTTGAGTTATCAATCTTGGTAGCCAAGCTTTAAAATGGATCAAGTTGTTTCTGATTCCCCACATTGTATTTGATAATATAGTTGTTTATGAGATGCTCCAGTGGCGCAATCGGTCAGCGCGCGGTACTTATAAGGCAGTACGCAGCAGAGCAATGCCGAGGTTGTGAGTTCGAGCCTCACCTGGAGCATGGTTTTAGAAAGCAAGAGATGCTATGGATTTGAACGACTTCAATGTTTAACTTAAAAGATCATCTGACCATCTCATTGTCATCATCCATTAGAAGAATGATCAAGGAATAATGGAAAAATCCATTTGATGTTCTAATGAAGGGCTAGACTGAAAGATTGTTTTAAAACTGAATCATAGGTTTACAGGTAGGGGCTTGAGTTATCAATCTTGGTAGCCAAGCTTTAAAATGGATCAAGTTGTTTCTGATTCCCCACATTGTATTTGATAATATAGTTGTTTATGAGAAGCTCCAGTGGCGCAATCGGTCAGCGCGCGGTACTTATAAGGCAGTACGCAGCAGAGCAATGCCGAGGTTGTGAGTTCGAGCCTCACCTGGAGCATGGTTTTAGAAAGCAAGACATGGTATGAAATTGATAGATTTCAGTGTCTATCTTAAAAGATCATCCGAAGATCTCATTGCCATCATCCATTAGAAGAATGATCAAGGAATAATGGAAAAATCCATTTGATGTTCTAATGAAGGGCTAGATTGAAAGATTGTTTTAAAACTGAATCATAAGTTTACTGGTAGGGGCTTGTGTTATCAAGCTTAGTAGCCGGGCTTTAAAATGGCTCAACTTGTTTCTGATTCCTCACATTGTTTTTGAAAATACTAACCTGGAGCAGAAGCTCCAGTGGCGCAATCGGTCAGCGCGCGGTACTTATAAGGCAGTACGCAGCAGAGCATTGCCGAGGTTGTGAGTTCGAGCCTCACCTGGAGCATGGTTTTAGAAAGCAAGAGATGCTATTGAATTGAACGACTTCAATGTTTAACTTAAAAGATCATCTGACCATCTCATTGCCATCATCCATTAGAAGAATGATCAAGGAATAATGGAAAAATACATTTGATGTTCTAATGAAGGGCTAGACTGAAAGATTGTTTTAAAACTGAATCATAGGTTTACAGGTAGGGGCTTGAGTTATCAAGCTTGGTAGCCGTGCTTTAAAATGGCTCAACTTGTTTCTGATTCCTCACATTGTTTTTGAAAATATTAATCTGTATCAGAAGCTCCACTGGCGCAATCGGTCAGCGCGCGGTACTTATAAGGCAGTACGCAGCAGAGCAATGCCGAGGTTGTGAGTTTGAGCCTCACCTGGAGCATGCTTTTAGAAAGCAAGAGATGGTATGAAATTGAAAGATTTCAGTGTCTATCTTAAAAGATCATCCGAAGATCACATTGCCATCATCCATTAGAAGAATGATCAAGGAATAATGGAAAAATCCATTTGATGTTCTAATGAAGGGCTAGATTGAAAGATTGTTTTAAAACTGAATCATAAGTTTACAGGTAGGGGCTTGTGTTATCAAGCTTAGTAGCCGGGCTTTAAAATGGCTCAACTTGTTTCTGATTCCCCACATTGTTTTTGAAAATATTAATTTCTATCAGGAGCTCCAGTGGCGCAATCGGTCAGCGCGCGGTACTTATAAGGCAGTACGCAGCAGAGCAATGCCGAGGTTGTGAGTTCGAGCCTCACCTGGAGCATGGTTTTAGAAAGCAAGAGATGCTATGGAATTGAACGATTTCAATGTTTAACTTAAAAGATCATCTGACCATCTCATTGCCATCATCCATTAGAAGAATGATCAAGGAATAATGGAAAAATCCATTTGATGTTCTAATGAAGGGCTTGATTGAAAGATTGTTTTAAAACTGAATCTTAAGTTTACAGGTAGGGGCTTGTGTTATCAAGCTTAGTAGCCGGGCTTTAAAATGGCTCAACTTGTTTCTGATTCCCCACATTGTTTTTGAAAATATTAATTTCTATCAGGAGCTCCAGTGGCGCAATCGGTCAGCGCGCGGTACTTATAAGGCAGTACGCAGCAGAGCAATGCCGAGGTTGTGAGTTCGAGCCTCACCTGGAGCATGGTTTTAGAAAGCAAGAGATGCTATGGAATTGAACGATTTCAATGTTTATCTTAAAAGATCATCTGACCATCTCATTGCCATCATCTATTAGCAGAATGATCAAGGAATAATGGAAAAATCCATTTGATGTTCTAATGAAGGGCTAGATTGAAAGATTATTTTAAAACTGAATCATAGGTTTACAGGTAGGGGCTTGTGTTATCAAGCTTAGTAGCCGGGCTTTAAAATGGCTCAACTTCTTTCTGATTCCTCACATTGTTTTTGAAAATACTAATCTGGATCAGAAGCTCCAGTGGCGCAATCGGTCAGCGCGCGGTACTTATAAGGCAGTACGCAGCAGAGCAATGCCGAGGTTGTGAGTTCGAGCCTCACCTGGAGCATGGTTTTAGAAAGCAAGAGATGCTATGGATTTGAACGACTTCAATGTTTAACTTAAAAGATCATCTGACCATCTCATTGCCATCATCCATTAGAAGAATGATCAAGGAATAATGGAAAAATCCATTTGATGTTCTAATGAAGGGCTAGATTGAAAGATTGTTTTAAAACTGAATCATAAGTTTACAGGTAGGGGCTTTTGTTATCAAGCGTAGTAGCCGGGCTTTAAAATGGATCAAGTTGTTTCTGATTCCCCACATTGTATTTGATAATATAGTTGTTTATGAGAAGCTCCAGTGGCGCAATCGGTCAGCGCGCGGTACTTATAAGGCAGTACGCAGCAGAGCAATGCCGAGGTTGTGAGTTCGAGCCTCACCTGGAGCATGGTTTTAGAAAGCAAGAGATGGTATGAAACTGAAAGATTTCAGTGTCTATCTTAAAAGATCATCCGAAGATCACATTGCCATCATCCATTAGAAGAATGATCAAGGAATAATGGAAAAATCCATTTGATGTTCTAATGAAGGGCTAGATTGAAAGATTGTTTTAAAACTGAATCATAGGTTTACAGGTAGGGGCTTGAGTTATCAAGCTTGGTAGCCGTGCTTTAAAATGGCTCAACTTGTTTCTGATTCCTCACATTGTTTTTGAAAATATTAATCTGTATCAGAAGCTCCACTGGCGCAATCGGTCAGCGTGCAGTACTTATAAGGCAGTACGCAGCAGAGCAATGCCGAGGTTGTGAGTTTGAGCCTCACCTGGAGCATGCTTTTAGAAAGCAAGAGATGGTATGAAACTGAAAGATTTCAGTGTCTATCTTAAAAGATCATCCGAAGATCACATTGCCATTATCCATTAGAAGAATGATCAAGGAATAATGGAAAAATCCATTTGATGTTCTAATGAAGGGCTAGATTGAAAGATTGTTTTAAAACTGAATCATAAGTTTACAGGTAGGGGCTTGTGTTATCAAGCTTAGTAGCCGGGCTTTAAAATGGCTCAACTTGTTTCTGATTCCCCAAATTTTTTTTGAAAATATTAGTTTTTGTCATGAGCTCCAGTGGCGCAATCGGTCAGCGCGCGGTACTTATAAGGCAGTACGCAGCAGAGCAATGCCGAGGTTGTGAGTTCGAGCCTCACCTGGAGCATGGTTTTAGAAAGCAAGAGATGCTATGGAATTGAACGATTTCAATGTTTAACTTAAAAGATCATCTGACCATCTCATTGCCATCATCCATTAGAAGAATGATCAAGGAATAATGGAAAAATCCATTTGATGTTCTAATGAAGGGCTTGATTGAAAGATTGTTTTAAAACTGAATCATAAGTTTACAGGTAGGGGCTTGAGTTATCAATCTTGGTAGCCAAGCTTTAAAATGGATCAAGTTGTTTCTGATTCCCCACATTGTATTTGATAATATAGTTGTTTATGAGAAGCTCCAGTGGCGCAATCGGTCAGCGCGCGGTACTTATAAGGCAGTACGCAGCAGAGCAATGCCGAGGTTGTGAGTTCGAGCCTCACCTGGAGCATGGTTTTAGAAAGCAAGAGAAGGTATGGAATTGAACGATTTCAATTTTTAACTTAAAAGATCATCTGACCATCTCATTGCCATCATCCATTAGAAGAATGATCAAGGAATAATGGAAAAATCCATTTGATGTTCTAATGAAGGGCTAGATTGAAAGATTGTTTTAAAACTGAATCATAAGTTTACAGGTAGGGGCTTGTGTTATCAAGCTTAGTAGCCGGGCTTTAAAATGGCTCAACTTGTTTCTGATTCCCCACATTGTTTTTGAAAATATTAATTTCTATCAGGAGCTCCAGTGGCGCAATCGGTCAGCGCGCGGTACTTATAAGGCAGTATGCAGCAGAGCAATGCCGAGGTTGTGAGTTCGAGCCTCACCTGGAGCATGGTTTTAGAAAGCAAGAGATGCTATGGAATTGAACGACTTCAATGTTTAACTTAAAAGATCATCTGACCATCTCATTGCCATCATCCATTAGAAGAATGATCAAGGAATAATGGAAAAATCCATTTGATGTTCTAATGAAGGGCTAGACTGAAAGATTGTTTTAAAACTGAATCATAGGTTTACAGGTAGGGGCTTGAGTTATCAATCTTGGTAGCCAAGCTTTAAAATGGATCAAGTTGTTTCTGATTCCCCACATTGTATTTGATAATATAGTTGTTTATGAGATGCTCCAGTGGCGCAATCGGTCAGCGCGCGGTACTTATAAGGCAGTACGCAGCAGAGCAATGCCGAGGTTGTGAGTTCGAGCCTCACCTGGAGCATGGTTTTAGAAAGCAAGAGATGCTATGGATTTGAACGACTTCAATGTTTAACTTAAAAGATCATCTGACCATCTCATTGTCATCATCCATTAGAAGAATGATCAAGGAATAATGGAAAAATCCATTTGATGTTCTAATGAAGGGCTAGACTGAAAGATTGTTTTAAAACTGAATCATAGGTTTACAGGTAGGGGCTTGAGTTATCAATCTTGGTAGCCAAGCTTTAAAATGGATCAAGTTGTTTCTGATTCCCCACATTGTATTTGATAATATAGTTGTTTATGAGAAGCTCCAGTGGCGCAATCGGTCAGCGCGCGGTACTTATAAGGCAGTACGCAGCAGAGCAATGCCGAGGTTGTGAGTTCGAGCCTCACCTGGAGCATGGTTTTAGAAAGCAAGACATGGTATGAAATTGATAGATTTCAGTGTCTATCTTAAAAGATCATCCGAAGATCTCATTGCCATCATCCATTAGAAGAATGATCAAGGAATAATGGAAAAATCCATTTGATGTTCTAATGAAGGGCTAGATTGAAAGATTGTTTTAAAACTGAATCATAAGTTTACTGGTAGGGGCTTGTGTTATCAAGCTTAGTAGCCGGGCTTTAAAATGGCTCAACTTGTTTCTGATTCCTCACATTGTTTTTGAAAATACTAACCTGGAGCAGAAGCTCCAGTGGCGCAATCGGTCAGCGCGCGGTACTTATAAGGCAGTACGCAGCAGAGCATTGCCGAGGTTGTGAGTTCGAGCCTCACCTGGAGCATGGTTTTAGAAAGCAAGAGATGCTATTGAATTGAACGACTTCAATGTTTAACTTAAAAGATCATCTGACCATCTCATTGCCATCATCCATTAGAAGAATGATCAAGGAATAATGGAAAAATACATTTGATGTTCTAATGAAGGGCTAGACTGAAAGATTGTTTTAAAACTGAATCATAGGTTTACAGGTAGGGGCTTGAGTTATCAAGCTTGGTAGCCGTGCTTTAAAATGGCTCAACTTGTTTCTGATTCCTCACATTGTTTTTGAAAATATTAATCTGTATCAGAAGCTCCACTGGCGCAATCGGTCAGCGCGCGGTACTTATAAGGCAGTACGCAGCAGAGCAATGCCGAGGTTGTGAGTTTGAGCCTCACCTGGAGCATGCTTTTAGAAAGCAAGAGATGGTATGAAATTGAAAGATTTCAGTGTCTATCTTAAAAGATCATCCGAAGATCACATTGCCATCATCCATTAGAAGAATGATCAAGGAATAATGGAAAAATCCATTTGATGTTCTAATGAAGGGCTAGATTGAAAGATTGTTTTAAAACTGAATCATAAGTTTACAGGTAGGGGCTTGTGTTATCAAGCTTAGTAGCCGGGCTTTAAAATGGCTCAACTTGTTTCTGATTCCCCACATTGTTTTTGAAAATATTAATTTCTATCAGGAGCTCCAGTGGCGCAATCGGTCAGCGCGCGGTACTTATAAGGCAGTACGCAGCAGAGCAATGCCGAGGTTGTGAGTTCGAGCCTCACCTGGAGCATGGTTTTAGAAAGCAAGAGATGCTATGGAATTGAACGATTTCAATGTTTAACTTAAAAGATCATCTGACCATCTCATTGCCATCATCCATTAGAAGAATGATCAAGGAATAATGGAAAAATCCATTTGATGTTCTAATGAAGGGCTTGATTGAAAGATTGTTTTAAAACTGAATCTTAAGTTTACAGGTAGGGGCTTGTGTTATCAAGCTTAGTAGCCGGGCTTTAAAATGGCTCAACTTGTTTCTGATTCCCCACATTGTTTTTGAAAATATTAATTTCTATCAGGAGCTCCAGTGGCGCAATCGGTCAGCGCGCGGTACTTATAAGGCAGTACGCAGCAGAGCAATGCCGAGGTTGTGAGTTCGAGCCTCACCTGGAGCATGGTTTTAGAAAGCAAGAGATGCTATGGAATTGAACGATTTCAATGTTTATCTTAAAAGATCATCTGACCATCTCATTGCCATCATCTATTAGCAGAATGATCAAGGAATAATGGAAAAATCCATTTGATGTTCTAATGAAGGGCTAGATTGAAAGATTATTTTAAAACTGAATCATAGGTTTACAGGTAGGGGCTTGTGTTATCAAGCTTAGTAGCCGGGCTTTAAAATGGCTCAACTTCTTTCTGATTCCTCACATTGTTTTTGAAAATACTAATCTGGATCAGAAGCTCCAGTGGCGCAATCGGTCAGCGCGCGGTACTTATAAGGCAGTACGCAGCAGAGCAATGCCGAGGTTGTGAGTTCGAGCCTCACCTGGAGCATGGTTTTAGAAAGCAAGAGATGGTATGAAATTGAAAGATTTCAGTGTCTATCTTAAAAGATCATCCGAAGATCACATTGCCATCATCCATTAGAAGAATGATCAAGGAATAATGGAAAAATCCATTTGATGTTCTAATGAAGGGCTAGATTGAAAGATTATTTTAAAACTGAATCATAGGTTTACAGGTAGGGGCTTGTGTTATCAAGCTTAGTAGCCGGGCTTTAAAATGCTCAACTTGTTTCTGATTCCTCACATTGTTTTTGAAAATATTAACTTCTATCAGGAGCTCCAGTGGCGCAATCGGTCAGCGCGCGGTACTTATAAGGCAGTACGCAGCAGAGCAATGCCGAGGTTGTGAGTTCGAGCCTCACCTGGAGCATGGTTTTAGAAAGCAAGAGATGGTATGAAATTGAAAGATTTCAGTGTCTATCTTAAAAGATCATCCGAAGATCACATTGCCATCATCCATTAGAAGAATGATCAAGGAATAATGGAAAAATCCATTTGATGTTCTAATGAAGGGCTAGACTGAAAGATTGTTTTAAAACTGAATCATAGGTTTACAGGTAGGGGCTTGAGTTATCAATCTTGGTAGCCAAGCTTTAAAATGGATCAAGTTGTTTCTGATTCCCCACATTGTATTTGATAATATAGTTGTTTATGAGAAGCTCCAGTGGCGCAATCGGTCAGCGCGCGGTACTTATAAGGCAGTACGCAGCAGAGCAATGCCGAGGTTGTGAGTTCGAGCCTCACCTGGAGCATGGTTTTAGAAAGCAAGAGATGGTATGAAATTGAAAGATTTCAGTGTCTATCTTAAAAGATCATCCGAAGATCACATTGCCATCATCCATTAGAAGAATGATCAAGGAATAATGGAAAAATCCATTTGATGTTCTAATGAAGGGCTAGATTGAAAGATTGTTTTAAAACAGAATCATAGGTTTACAGGTAGGGGCTTGAGTTATCAAGCTTGGTAGCCGTGCTTTAAAATGGCTCAACTTGTTTCTGATTCCTCACATTGTTTTTGAAAATATTAATCTGTATCAGAAGCTCCACTGGCACAATCGGTCAGCGCGCGGTACTTATAAGGCAGTACGCAGCAGAGCAATGCCGAGGTTGTGAGTTTGAGCCTCACCTGGAGCATGCTTTTAGAAAGCAAGAGATGGTATGAAATTGAAAGATTTCAGTGTCTATCTTAAAAGATCATCCGAAGATCACATTGCCATCATCCATTAGAAGAATGATCAAGGAATAATGGAAAAATCCATTTGATGTTCTAATGAAGGGCTTGATTGAAAGATTGTTTTAAAACTGAATCATAAGTTTACAGGTAGGGGCTTGAGTTATCAATCTTGGTAGCCAAGCTTTAAAATGGATCAAGTTGTTTCTGATTCCCCACATTGTATTTGATAATATAGTTGTTTATGAGAAGCTCCAGTGGCGCAATCGGTCAGCGCGGGGTACTTATAAGGCAGTACGCAGCAGAGCAATGCCGAGGTTGTGAGTTCGAGCCTCACCTGGAGCATGGTTTTAGAAAGCAAGAGATGCTATGGATTTGAACGACTTCAATGTTTAACTTAAAAGATCATCTGACCATCTCATTGTCATCATCCATTAGAAGAATGATCAAGGAATAATGGAAAAATCCATTTGATGTTCTAATGAAGGGCTAGACTGAAAGATTGTTTTAAAACTGAATCATAGGTTTACAGGTAGGGGCTTGAGTTATCAATCTTGGTAGCCAAGCTTTAAAATGGATCAAGTTGTTTCTGATTCCCCACATTGTATTTGATAATATAGTTGTTTATGAGAAGCTCCAGTGGCGCAATCGGTCAGCGCGCGGTACTTATAAGGCAGTACGCAGCAGAGCAATGCCGAGGTTGTGAGTTCGAGCCTCACCTGGAGCATGGTTTTAGAAAGCAAGACATGGTATGAAATTGATAGATTTCAGTGTCTATCTTAAAAGATCATCCGAAGATCTCATTGCCATCATCCATTAGAAGAATGATCAAGGAATAATGGAAAAATCCATTTGATGTTCTAATGAAGGGCTAGATTGAAAGATTGTTTTAAAACTGAATCATAAGTTTACTGGTAGGGGCTTGTGTTATCAAGCTTAGTAGCCGGGCTTTAAAATGGCTCAACTTGTTTCTGATTCCTCACATTGTTTTTGAAAATACTAACCTGGAGCAGAAGCTCCAGTGGCGCAATCGGTCAGCGCGCGGTACTTATAAGGCAGTACGCAGCAGAGCATTGCCGAGGTTGTGAGTTCGAGCCTCACCTGGAGCATGGTTTTAGAAAGCAAGAGATGCTATTGAATTGAACGACTTCAATGTTTAACTTAAAAGATCATCTGACCATCTCATTGCCATCATCCATTAGAAGAATGATCAAGGAATAATGGAAAAATACATTTGATGTTCTAATGAAGGGCTAGACTGAAAGATTGTTTTAAAACTGAATCATAGGTTTACAGGTAGGGGCTTGAGTTATCAAGCTTGGTAGCCGTGCTTTAAAATGGCTCAACTTGTTTCTGATTCCTCACATTGTTTTTGAAAATATTAATCTGTATCAGAAGCTCCACTGGCGCAATCGGTCAGCGCGCGGTACTTATAAGGCAGTACGCAGCAGAGCAATGCCGAGGTTGTGAGTTTGAGCCTCACCTGGAGCATGCTTTTAGAAAGCAAGAGATGGTATGAAATTGAAAGATTTCAGTGTCTATCTTAAAAGATCATCCGAAGATCACATTGCCATCATCCATTAGAAGAATGATCAAGGAATAATGGAAAAATCCATTTGATGTTCTAATGAAGGGCTAGATTGAAAGATTGTTTTAAAACTGAATCATAAGTTTACAGGTAGGGGCTTGTGTTATCAAGCTTAGTAGCCGGGCTTTAAAATGGCTCAACTTGTTTCTGATTCCCCACATTGTTTTTGAAAATATTAATTTCTATCAGGAGCTCCAGTGGCGCAATCGGTCAGCGCGCGGTACTTATAAGGCAGTACGCAGCAGAGCAATGCCGAGGTTGTGAGTTCGAGCCTCACCTGGAGCATGGTTTTAGAAAGCAAGAGATGCTATGGAATTGAACGATTTCAATGTTTAACTTAAAAGATCATCTGACCATCTCATTGCCATCATCCATTAGAAGAATGATCAAGGAATAATGGAAAAATCCATTTGATGTTCTAATGAAGGGCTTGATTGAAAGATTGTTTTAAAACTGAATCTTAAGTTTACAGGTAGGGGCTTGTGTTATCAAGCTTAGTAGCCGGGCTTTAAAATGGCTCAACTTGTTTCTGATTCCCCACATTGTTTTTGAAAATATTAATTTCTATCAGGAGCTCCAGTGGCGCAATCGGTCAGCGCGCGGTACTTATAAGGCAGTACGCAGCAGAGCAATGCCGAGGTTGTGAGTTCGAGCCTCACCTGGAGCATGGTTTTAGAAAGCAAGAGATGCTATGGAATTGAACGATTTCAATGTTTATCTTAAAAGATCATCTGACCATCTCATTGCCATCATCTATTAGCAGAATGATCAAGGAATAATGGAAAAATCCATTTGATGTTCTAATGAAGGGCTAGATTGAAAGATTATTTTAAAACTGAATCATAGGTTTACAGGTAGGGGCTTGTGTTATCAAGCTTAGTAGCCGGGCTTTAAAATGGCTCAACTTCTTTCTGATTCCTCACATTGTTTTTGAAAATACTAATCTGGATCAGAAGCTCCAGTGGCGCAATCGGTCAGCGCGCGGTACTTATAAGGCAGTACGCAGCAGAGCAATGCCGAGGTTGTGAGTTCGAGCCTCACCTGGAGCATGGTTTTAGAAAGCAAGAGATGGTATGAAATTGAAAGATTTCAGTGTCTATCTTAAAAGATCATCCGAAGATCACATTGCCATCATCCATTAGAAGAATGATCAAGGAATAATGGAAAAATCCATTTGATGTTCTAATGAAGGGCTAGATTGAAAGATTATTTTAAAACTGAATCATAGGTTTACAGGTAGGGGCTTGTGTTATCAAGCTTAGTAGCCGGGCTTTAAAATGCTCAACTTGTTTCTGATTCCTCACATTGTTTTTGAAAATATTAACTTCTATCAGGAGCTCCAGTGGCGCAATCGGTCAGCGCGCGGTACTTATAAGGCAGTACGCAGCAGAGCAATGCCGAGGTTGTGAGTTCGAGCCTCACCTGGAGCATGGTTTTAGAAAGCAAGAGATGGTATGAAATTGAAAGATTTCAGTGTCTATCTTAAAAGATCATCCGAAGATCACATTGCCATCATCCATTAGAAGAATGATCAAGGAATAATGGAAAAATCCATTTGATGTTCTAATGAAGGGCTAGACTGAAAGATTGTTTTAAAACTGAATCATAGGTTTACAGGTAGGGGCTTGAGTTATCAATCTTGGTAGCCAAGCTTTAAAATGGATCAAGTTGTTTCTGATTCCCCACATTGTATTTGATAATATAGTTGTTTATGAGAAGCTCCAGTGGCGCAATCGGTCAGCGCGCGGTACTTATAAGGCAGTACGCAGCAGAGCAATGCCGAGGTTGTGAGTTCGAGCCTCACCTGGAGCATGGTTTTAGAAAGCAAGAGATGGTATGAAATTGAAAGATTTCAGTGTCTATCTTAAAAGATCATCCGAAGATCACATTGCCATCATCCATTAGAAGAATGATCAAGGAATAATGGAAAAATCCATTTGATGTTCTAATGAAGGGCTAGATTGAAAGATTGTTTTAAAACAGAATCATAGGTTTACAGGTAGGGGCTTGAGTTATCAAGCTTGGTAGCCGTGCTTTAAAATGGCTCAACTTGTTTCTGATTCCTCACATTGTTTTTGAAAATATTAATCTGTATCAGAAGCTCCACTGGCACAATCGGTCAGCGCGCGGTACTTATAAGGCAGTACGCAGCAGAGCAATGCCGAGGTTGTGAGTTTGAGCCTCACCTGGAGCATGCTTTTAGAAAGCAAGAGATGGTATGAAATTGAAAGATTTCAGTGTCTATCTTAAAAGATCATCCGAAGATCACATTGCCATCATCCATTAGAAGAATGATCAAGGAATAATGGAAAAATCCATTTGATGTTCTAATGAAGGGCTAGATTGAAAGATTGTTTTAAAACTGAATCATAAGTTTACAGGTAGGGGCTTGTGTTATCAAGCTTAGTAGCCGGGCTTTAAAATGGCTCAACTTGTTTCTGATTCCCCACATTTTTTTTGAAAATATTAGTTTCTGTCAGGAGCTCCAGTGGCGCAATCGGTCAGCGCGCGGTACTTATAAGGCAGTACGCAGCAGAGCAATGCCGAGGTTGTGAGTTCGAGCCTCACCTGGAGCATGGTTTTAGAAAGCAAGAGATGCTATGGAATTGAACGACTTCAATGTTTAACTTAAAAGATCATCTGACCATCTCATTGCCATCATCCATTAGAAGAATGATCAAGGAATAATGGAAAAATCCATTTGATGTTCTAATGAAGGGCTAGACTGAAAGATTGTTTTAAAACTGAATCATAGGTTTACAGGTAGGGGCTTGAGTTATCAATCTTGGTAGCCAAGCTTTAAAATGGATCAAGTTGTTTCTGATTCCCCACATTGTATTTGATAATATAGTTGTTTATGAGATGCTCCAGTGGCGCAATCGGTCAGCGCGCGGTACTTATAAGGCAGTACGCAGCAGAGCAATGCCGAGGTTGTGAGTTCGAGCCTCACCTGGAGCATGGTTTTAGAAAGCAAGAGATGCTATGGATTTGAACGACTTCAATGTTTAACTTAAAAGATCATCTGACCATCTCATTGTCATCATCCATTAGAAGAATGATCAAGGAATAATGGAAAAATCCATTTGATGTTCTAATGAAGGGCTAGACTGAAAGATTGTTTTAAAACTGAATCATAGGTTTACAGGTAGGGGCTTGAGTTATCAATCTTGGTAGCCAAGCTTTAAAATGGATCAAGTTGTTTCTGATTCCCCACATTGTATTTGATAATATAGTTGTTTATGAGATGCTCCAGTGGCGCAATCGGTCAGCGCGCGGTACTTATAAGGCAGTACGCAGCAGAGCAATGCCGAGGTTGTGAGTTCGAGCCTCACCTGGAGCATGGTTTTAGAAAGCAAGAGATGCTATGGAATTGAACGACTTCAATGTTTAACTTAAAAGATCATCTGACCATCTCATTGCCATCATCCATTAGAAGAATGATCAAGGAATAATGGAAAAATCCATTTGATGTTCTAATGAAGGGCTAGATTGAAAGATTGTTTTAAAACTGAATCATAAGTTTACAGGTAGTGGCTTGTGTTATCAAGCTTAGTAGCCGGGCTTTAAAATGGCTCAACTTGTTTCTGATTCCCCACATTTTTTTTGAAAATATTAGTTTTTGTCAGGAGCTCCAGTGGCGCAATCGGTCAGCGCGCGGTACTTATAAGGCAGTACGCAGCAGAGCAATGCCGAGGTTGTGAGTTCAAACCTCACCTGGAGCATGGTTTTAGAAAGCAAGACATGGTATGAAATTGATAGATTTCAGTGTCTATCTTAAAAGATCATCCGAAGATCTCATTGCCATCATCCATTAGAAGAATGATCAAGGAATAATGGAAAAATCCATTTGATGTTCTAATGAAGGGCTAGATTGAAAGATTGTTTTAAAACTGAATCATAAGTTTACAGGTAGGGGCTTGTGTTATCAAGCTTAGTAGCCGGGCTTTAAAATGGCTCAACTTGTTTCTGATTCCCCACATTTTTTTTGAAAATATTAGTTTCTGTCAGGAGCTCCAGTGGCGCAATCGGTCAGCGCGCGGTACTTATAAGGCAGTACGCAGCAGAGCAATGCCGAGGTTGTGAGTTCGAGCCTCACCTGGAGCATGGTTTTAGAAAGCAAGAGATGGTATGAAATTGAAAGATTTCAGTGTCTATCTTAAAAGATCATCCGAAGATCACATTGCCATCATCCATTAGAAGAATGATCAAGGAATAATGGAAAAATCCATTTGATGTTCTAATGAAGGGCTAGACTGAAAGATTGTTTTAAAACTGAATCATAGGTTTACAGGTAGGGGCTTGAGTTATCAATCTTGGTAGCCAAGCTTTAAAATGGATCAAGTTGTTTCTGATTCCCCACATTGTATTTGATAATATAGTTGTTTATGAGAAGCTCCAGTGGCGCAATCGGTCAGCGCGCGGTACTTATAAGGCAGTACGCAGCAGAGCAATGCCGAGATTGTGAGTTCGAGCCTCACCTGGAGCATGGTTTTAGAAAGCAAGAGATGGTATGAAATTGAAAGATTTCAGTGTCTATCTTAAAAGATCATCCGAAGATCACATTGCCATCATCCATTAGAAGAATGATCAAGGAATAATGGAAAAATCCATTTGATGTTCTAATGAAGGGCTAGATTGAAAGATTGTTTTAAAACAGAATCATAGGTTTACAGGTAGGGGCTTGAGTTATCAAGCTTGGTAGCCGTGCTTTAAAATGGCTCAACTTGTTTCTGATTCCTCACATTGTTTTTGAAAATATTAATCTGTATCAGAAGCTCCACTGGCACAATCGGTCAGCGCGCGGTACTTATAAGGCAGTACGCAGCAGAGCAATGCCGAGGTTGTGAGTTTGAGCCTCACCTGGAGCATGCTTTTAGAAAGCAAGAGATGGTATGAAATTGAAAGATTTCAGTGTCTATCTTAAAAGATCATCCGAAGATCACATTGCCATCATCCATTAGAAGAATGATCAAGGAATAATGGAAAAATCCATTTGATGTTCTAATGAAGGGCTAGATTGAAAGATTGTTTTAAAACTGAATCATAAGTTTACAGGTAGGGGCTTGTGTTATCAAGCTTAGTAGCCGGGCTTTAAAATGGCTCAACTTGTTTCTGATTCCCCACATTTTTTTTGAAAATATTAGTTTCTGTCAGGAGCTCCAGTGGCGCAATCGGTCAGCGCGCGGTACTTATAAGGCAGTACGCAGCAGAGCAATGCCGAGGTTGTGAGTTCGAGCCTCACCTGGAGCATGGTTTTAGAAAGCAAGAGATGCTATGGATTTGAACGACTTCAATGTTTAACTTAAAAGATCATCTGACCATCTCATTGCCATCATCCATTAGAAGAATGATCAAGGAATAATGGAAAAATCCATTTGATGTTCTAATGAAGGGCTAGACTGAAAGATTGTTTTAAAACTGAATCATAGGTTTACAGGTAGGGGCTTGAGTTATCAATCTTGGTAGCCAAGCTTTAAAATGGATCAAGTTGTTTCTGATTCCCCACATTGTATTTGATAATATAGTTGTTTATGAGATGCTCCAGTGGCGCAATCGGTCAGCGCGCGGTACTTATAAGGCAGTACGCAGCAGAGCAATGCCGAGGTTGTGAGTTCGAGCCTCACCTGGAGCATGGTTTTAGAAAGCAAGAGATGCTATGGATTTGAACGACTTCAATGTTTAACTTAAAAGATCATCTGACCATCTCATTGTCATCATCCATTAGAAGAATGATCAAGGAATAATGGAAAAATCCATTTGATGTTCTAATGAAGGGCTAGACTGAAAGATTGTTTTAAAACTGAATCATAGGTTTACAGGTAGGGGCTTGAGTTATCAATCTTGGTAGCCAAGCTTTAAAATGGATCAAGTTGTTTCTGATTCCCCACATTGTATTTGATAATATAGTTGTTTATGAGAAGCTCCAGTGGCGCAATCGGTCAGCACGCGCTACTTATAAGGCAGTACGCAGCAGAGCAATGCCGAGGTTGTGAGTTCGAGCCTCACCTGGAGCATGGTTTTAGAAAGCAAGAGATGCTATGGAATTGAACGATTTCAATGTTTAACTTAAAAGATCATCTGACCATCTCATTGCCATCATCCATTAGAAGAATGATCAAGGAATAATGGAAAAATCCATTTGATGTTCTAATGAAGGGCTTGATTGAAAGATTGTTTTAAAACTGAATCATAAGTTTACAGGTAGGGGCTTGTGTTATCAAGCTTAGTAGCCGGACTTTAAAATGGCTCAACTTGTTTCTGATTCCCCACATTGTTTTTGAAAATATTAATTTCTATCAGGAGCTCCAGTGGCGCAATCGGTCAGCGCGCGGTACTTATAAGGCAGTACGCAGCAGAGCAATGCCGAGGTTGTGAGTTCGAGCCTCACCTGGAGCATGGTTTTAGAAAGCAAGAGATGCTATGGAATTGAACGACTTCAATGTTTAACTTAAAAGATCATCTGACCATCTCATTGCCATCATCCATTAGAAGAATGATCAAGGAATAATGGAAAAATCAATTTGATGTTCTAATGAAGGGCTAGATTGAAAGATTGTTTTAAAACTGAATCATAAGTTTACAGGTAGTGGCTTGTGTTATCAAGCTTAGTAGCCGGGCTTTAAAATGGCTCAACTTGTTTCTGATTCCCCACATTTTTTTTGAAAATATTAGTTTTTGTCAGGAGCTCCAGTGGCGCAATCGGTCAGCGCGCGGTACTTATAAGGCAGTACGCAGCAGAGCAATGCCGAGGTTGTGAGTTCGAGCCTCACCTGGAGCATGGTTTTAGAAAGCAAGACATGGTATGAAATTGATAGATTTCAGTGTCTATCTTAAAAGATCATCCGAAGATCTCATTGCCATCATCCATTAGAAGAATGATCAAGGAATAATGGAAAAATCCATTTGATGTTCTAATGAAGGGCTAGATTGAAAGATTGTTTTAAAACTGAATCATAAGTTTACAGGTAGGGGCTTGTGTTATCAAGCTTAGTAGCCGGGCTTTAAAATGGCTCAACTTGTTTCTGATTCCTCACATTGTTTTTGAAAATACTAACCTGGATCAGAAGCTCCAGTGGCGCAATCGGTCAGCGCGCGGTACTTATAAGGCAGTACGCAGCAGAGCAATGCCGAGGTTGTGAGTTCGAGCCTCACCTGGAGCATGGTTTTAGAAAGCAAGAGATGCTATGGAATTGAACGACTTCAATGTTTAACTTAAAAGATCATCTGACCATCTCATTGCCATCATCCATTAGAAGAATGATCAAGGAATAATGGAAAAATCCATTTGATGTTCTAATGAAGGGCTAGACTGAAAGATTGTTTTAAAACTGAATCATAGGTTTACAGGTAGGGGCTTGAGTTATCAATCTTGGTAGCCAAGCTTTAAAATGGATCAAGTTGTTTCTGATTCCCCACATTGTATTTGATAATATAGTTGTTTATGAGAAGCTCCAGTGGCGCAATCGGTCAGCGCGGGGTACTTATAAGGCAGTACGCAGCAGAGCAATGCCGAGGTTGTGAGTTCGAGCCTCACCTGGAGCATGGTTTTAGAAAGCAAGAGATGCTATTGAATTGAACGACTTCAATGTTTAACTTAAAAGATCATCTGACCATCTCATTGCCATCATCCATTAGAAGAATGATCAAGGAATAATGGAAAAATACATTTGATGTTCTAATGAAGGGCTAGACTGAAAGATTGTTTTAAAACTGAATCATAGGTTTACAGGTAGGGGCTTGAGTTATCAAGCTTGGTAGCCGTGCTTTAAAATGGCTCAACTTGTTTCTGATTCCTCACATTGTTTTTGAAAATATTAATTTCTATCAGGAGCTCCAGTGGCGCAATCGGTCAGCGCGTGGTACTTATAAGGCAGTACGCAGCAGAGCAATGCCGAGGTTGTGAGTTCGAGCCTCACCTGGAGCATGGTTTTAGAAAGCAAGAGATGCTATGGAATTGAACGACTTCAATGTTTAACTTAAAAGATCATCTGACCATCTCATTGCCATCATCCATTAGAAGAATGATCAAGGAATAATGGAAAAATCCATTTGATGTTCTAATGAAGGGCTAGATTGAAAGATTGTTTTAAAACTGAATCATAAGTTTACAGGTAGTGGCTTGTGTTATCAAGCTTAGTAGCCGGGCTTTAAAATGGCTCAACTTGTTTCTGATTCCCCACATTTTTTTTGAAAATATTAGTTTTTGTCAGGAGCTCCAGTGGCGCAATCGGTCAGCGTGCGGTACTTATAAGTAGGGTTGGGAACCGAGAAACGGTTCTTTTCCAGAACCGGTTGTGTTTTTGAAAAAATACCGGAACCGTGCAAAATTCCTAAGTTTCGGTTCCGAAAACGGTTCTGATGCCGATGCGATATCATCATGTGGGTGAAGTGCTGGGAGTAGAAGACGCCGTCTTATTCCTAAATGACAAAAACTTCACCACTGAAGTTGCGATTTGCTCTCACACGCGCTGCATTTGTCACACACAGACACACGCACGCTGCGCGCGCCGACCGCCGAGTCACTCTCTAGCCTACATTCAAATCTGTTTGCGCTGAGAGAGAGAGAGCAGGTGTCGATATGAAACTGCTTTACAATCACACAGTCTCGATATTTATTTGTTTCACATATTCAAATGATTTCCGTTACAGAATTAGTGAGATTATAGTTTGAGTAAACATTGACGGTAGTGGTCAAAACAGATGCAGTCCGTATATTTTTTGTGTTCAGAATTTACAAAATATATACAAAGAGCGAGTGCATCATAATGTTTTTTTTTCAAACCGTGTTTTTGTCTTATCTTGAATCACTACGTAAAGCCTGTAATAAGCGTTAATACTCGGACTTCTTGTTTAGACTGGCCGGCGGATCGCAGCTGCGGAGTAGCCCAATGCCTGCGTGACTCGTCATGGACATAAACAGAGAGAAGTAGCTCCGGCAACAATGTTCTTCCGCAAGACGCATGCAGTTCTGTTTATTAACTGCTAGAGCGCCGATTTATCCAGTAGTGAAATAAGTAGTCTTAATGAATCAATCATTCAAACCGTTTTAAAAAATAATCTGTTCTACACACATATGTGTGTTAAAGCATATTCTACTCCTTCTGAGAGGGCATTCTTCACTGTTGGAGATACAATAAAGGAGAGGTCTAAATTATTATAGAGAATTCAGAATTTTTTAATTTCCTTTATATATATATATATATATTTTTTTTTTTTGCAAAGATTGCTTAATAATATTTTGAGTTTGTTTACATTACCAGTCTGTTAAACTAATTTGTCAAGTACTATAAGAAATAAACACAGAAAGGATTGTGGATTTTTCTCTTACTAATATTTTTAATTAAATGGGAACCGGAACCGGAATCGTTTGGCAGAACCGGAATCGGAACCGGAACCGGAAAATTTCTCACGATTCCCAACCCTACTTATAAGGCAGTACGCAGCAGAGCAATGCCGAGGTTGTGAGTTCGAGCCTCACCTGGAGCATGGTTTTAGAAAGCAAGAGATGCTATGGAATTGAACGATTTCAATGTTTAACTTAAAAGATCATCTGACCATCTCATTGCCATCATCCATTAGAAGAATGATCAAGGAATAATGGAAAAATCCATTTGATGTTCTAATGAAGGGCTTGATTGAAAGATTGTTTTAAAACTGAATCTTAAGTTTACAGGTAGGGGCTTGTGTTATCAAGCTTAGTAGCCGGGCTTTAAAATGGCTCAACTTGTTTCTGATTCCCCACATTGTTTTTGAAAATATTAATTTCTATCAGGAGCTCCAGTGGCGCAATCGGTCAGCGCGCGGTACTTATAAGGCAGTACGCAGCAGAGCAATGCCGAGGTTGTGAGTTCGAGCCTCACCTGGAGCATGGTTTTAGAAAGCAAGAGATGCTATGGAATTGAACGATTTCAATGTTTATCTTAAAAGATCATCTGACCATCTCATTGCCATCATCTATTAGCAGAATGATCAAGGAATAATGGAAAAATCCATTTGATGTTCTAATGAAGGGCTAGATTGAAAGATTATTTTAAAACTGAATCATAGGTTTACAGGTAGGGGCTTGTGTTATCAAGCTTAGTAGCCGGGCTTTAAAATGGCTCAACTTCTTTCTGATTCCTCACATTGTTTTTGAAAATACTAATCTGGATCAGAAGCTCCAGTGGCGCAATCGGTCAGCGCGCGGTACTTATAAGGCAGTACGCAGCAGAGCAATGCCGAGGTTGTGAGTTCGAGCCTCACCTGGAGCATGGTTTTAGAAAGCAAGAGATGGTATGAAATTGAAAGATTTCAGTGTCTATCTTAAAAGATCATCCGAAGATCACATTGCCATCATCCATTAGAAGAATGATCAAGGAATAATGGAAAAATCCATTTGATGTTCTAATGAAGGGCTAGATTGAAAGATTATTTTAAAACTGAATCATAGGTTTACAGGTAGGGGCTTGTGTTATCAAGCTTAGTAGCCGGGCTTTAAAATGCTCAACTTGTTTCTGATTCCTCACATTGTTTTTGAAAATATTAACTTCTATCAGGAGCTCCAGTGGCGCAATTGGTCAGCGCGCGGTACTTATAAGGCAGTACGCAGCAGAGCAATGCCGAGGTTGTGAGTTCGAGCCTCACCTGGAGCATGGTTTTAGAAAGCAAGAGATGCTATGGATTTGAACGACTTCAATGTTTAACTTAAAAGATCATCTGACCATCTCATTGCCATCATCCATTAGAAGAATGATCAAGGAATAATGGAAAAATCCATTTGATGTTCTAATGAAGGGCTAGATTGAAAGATTGTTTTAAAACTGAATCATAAGTTTACAGGTAGGGGCTTGTGTTATCAAGCTTAGTAGCCGGGCTTTAAAATGGCTCAACTTGTTTCTGATTCCTCACATTGTTTTTGAAAATACTAATAATCTGGATCAAAAGCTCCAGTGGCGCAATCGGTCAGCGCGCGGTACTTATAAGGCAGTACGCAGCAGAGCAATGCCGAGGTTGTGAGTTCGAGCCTCACCTGGAGCATGGTTTTAGAAAGCAAGAGATGCTATGGAATTGAACGACTTCAATGTTTAACTTAAAAGATCATCTGACCATCTCATTGCCATCATCCATTAGAAGAATGATCAAGGAATAATGGAAAAATCCATTTGATGTTCTAATGAAGGGCTTGATTGAAAGATTGTTTTAAAACTGAATCTTAAGTTTACAGGTAGGGGCTTGTGTTATCAAGCTTAGTAGCCGGGCTTTAAAATGGCTCAACTTGTTTCTGATTCCCCACATTGTTTTTGAAAATATTAATTTCTATCAGGAGCTCCAGTGGCGCAATCGGTCAGCGCGCGGTACTTATAAGGCAGTACGCAGCAGAGCAATGCCGAGGTTGTGAGTTCGAGCCTCACCTGGAGCATGGTTTTAGAAAGCAAGAGATGCTATGGATTTGAACGACTTCAATGTTTAACTTAAAAGATCATCTGACCATCTCATTGCCATCATCCATTAGAAGAATGATCAAGGTATAATGGAAAAATCCATTTGATGTTCTAATGAAGGGCTAGACTGAAAGATTGTTTTAAAACTGAATCATAGGTTTACAGGTAGGGGCTTGAGTTATCAATCTTGGTAGCCAAGCTTTAAAATGGATCAAGTTGTTTCTGATTCCCCACATTGTAATTGATAATATAGTTGTTTATGAGAAACTCCAGTGGCGCAATCGGTCAGCGCGCGGTACTTATAAGGCAGTACGCAGCAGAGCAATGCCGAGGTTGTGAGTTCGAGCCTCACCTGGAGCATGGTTTTAGAAAGCAAGAGATGCTATGGAATTGAACGACTTCAATGTTTAACTTAAAAGATCATCTGACCATCTCATTGCCATCATCCATTAGAAGAATGATCAAGGAATAATGGAAAAATCCATTTGATGTTCTAATGAAGGGCTTGATTGAAAGATTGTTTTAAAACTGAATCTTAAGTTTACAGGTAGGGGCTTGTGTTATCAAGCTTAGTAGCCGGGCTTTAAAATGGCTCAACTTGTTTCTGATTCCCCACATTGTTTTTGAAAATATTAATTTCTATCAGGAGCTCCAGTGGCGCAATCGGTCAGCGCGCGGTACTTATAAGGCAGTACGCAGCAGAGCAATGCCGAGGTTGTGAGTTCGAGCCTCACCTGGAGCATGGTTTTAGAAAGCAAGAGATGCTATGGATTTGAACGACTTCAATGTTTAACTTAAAAGATCATCTGACCATCTCATTGCCATCATCCATTAGAAGAATGATCAAGGAATAATGGAAAAATCCATTTGATGTTCTAATGAAGGGCTAGACTGAAAGATTGTTTTAAAACTGAATCATAGGTTTACAGGTAGGGGCTTGAGTTATCAATCTTGGTAGCCAAGCTTTAAAATGGATCAAGTTGTTTCTGATTCCCCACATTGTAATTGATAATATAGTTGTTTATGAGAAGCTCCAGTGGCGCAATCGGTCAGCGCGCGGTACTTATAAGGCAGTACGCAGCAGAGCAATGCCGAGGTTGTGAGTTCGAGCCTCACCTGGAGCATGGTTTTAGAAAGCAAGACATGGTATGAAATTGATAGATTTCAGTGTCTATCTTAAAAGATCATCCGAAGATCTCATTGCCATCATCCATTAGAAGAATGATCAAGGAATAATGGAAAAATCCATTTGATGTTCTAATGAAGGGCTAGATTGAAAGATTGTTTTAAAACTGAATCATAAGTTTACAGGTAGGGGCTTGTGTTATCAAGCTTAGTAGCCGGGCTTTAAAATGGCTCAACTTGTTTCTGATTCCTCACATTGTTTTTGAAAATACTAACCTGGATCAGAAGCTCCAGTGGCGCAATCGGTCAGCGCGCGGTACTTATAAGGCAGTACGCAGCAGAGCAATGCCGAGGTTGTGAGTTCGAGCCTCACCTGGAGCATGGTTTTAGAAAGCAAGAGATGCTATGGAATTGAACGACTTCAATGTTTAACTTAAAAGATCATCTGACCATCTCATTGCCATCATCCATTAGAAGAATGATCAAGGAATAATGGAAAAATCCATTTGATGTTCTAATGAAGGGCTAGACTGAAAGATTGTTTTAAAACTGAATCATAGGTTTACAGGTAGGGTCTTGAGTTATCAATCTTGGTAGCCAAGCTTTAAAATGGATCAAGTTGTTTCTGATTCCCCACATTGTATTTGATAATATAGTTGTTTATGAGAAGCTACAGTGGCGCAATCGGTCAGCGCGCGGTACTTATAAGGCAGTACGCAGCAGAGCAATGCCGAGGTTGTGAGTTCGAGCCTCACCTGGAGCATGGTTTTAGAAAGCAAGAGATGCTATGGAATTGAACGATTTCAATGTTTAACTTAAAAGATCATCTGACCATCTCATTGCCATCATCCATTAGAAGAATGATCAAGGAATAATGGAAAAATCCATTTGATGTTCTAATGAAGGGCTTGATTGAAAGATTGTTTTAAAACTGAATCATAAGTTTACAGGTAGGGGCTTGTGTTATCAAGCTTAGTAGCCGGACTTTAAAATGGCTCAACTTGTTTCTGATTCCCCACATTGTTTTTGAAAATATTGATTTCTATCAGGAGCTCCAGTGGCGCAATCGGTCAGCGCGCGGTACTTATAAGGCAGTACGCAGCAGAGCAATGCCGAGGTTGTGAGTTCGAGCCTCACCTGGAGCATGGTTTTAGAAAGCAAGAGATGCTATGGAATTGAACGACTTCAATGTTTAACTTAAAAGATCATCTGACCATCTCATTGCCATCATCCATTAGAAGAATGATCAAGGAATAATGGAAAAATCCATTTGATGTTCTAATGAAGGGCTAGATTGAAAGATTGTTTTAAAACTGAATCATAAGTTTACAGGTAGTGGCTTGTGTTATCAAGCTTAGTAGCCGGGCTTTAAAATGGCTCAAATTGTTTCTGATTCCCCACATTTTTTTTGAAAATATTAGTTTTTGTCAGGAGCTCCAGTGGCGCAATCGGTCAGCGCGCGGTACTTATAAGGCAGTACGCAGCAGAGCAATGCCGAGGTTGTGAGTTCGAGCCTCACCTGGAGCATGGTTTTAGAAAGCAAGAGATGGTATGAAATTGAAAGATTTCAGTGTCTATCTTAAAAGATCATCCGAAGATCACATTGCCATCATCCATTAGAAGAATGATCAAGGAATAATGGAAAAATCCATTTGATGTTCTAATGAAGGGCTAGATTGAAAGATTATTTTAAAACTGAATCATAGGTTTACAGGTAGGGGCTTGTGTTATCAAGCTTAGTAGCCGGGCTTTAAAATGGCTCAACTTGTTTCTGATTCCTCACATTGTTTTTGAAAATATTAACTTCTATCAGGAGCTCCAGTGGCGCAATCGGTCAGCGCGCGGTACTTATAAGGCAGTACGCAGCAGAGCAATGCCGAGGTTGTGAGTTCGAGCCTCACCTGGAGCATGGTTTTAGAAAGCAAGAGATGCTATGGAATTGAACGATTTCAATGTTTAACTCAAAAGATCATCTGACCATCTCATTGCCATCATCCATTAGAAGAATGATCAAGGAATAATGGAAAAATCCATTTGATGTTCTAATGAAGGGCTAGACTGAAAGATTGTTTTAAAACTGAATCATAGGTTTACAGGTAGGGGCTTGAGTTATCAATCTTGGTAGCCAAGCTTTAAAATGGATCAAGTTGTTTCTGATTCCCCACATTGTATTTGATAATATAGTTGTTTATGAGAAGCTCCAGTGGCGCAATCGGTCAGCGCGCGGTACTTATAAGGCAGTACGCAGCAGAGCAATGCCGAGGTTGTGAGTTCGAGCCTCACCTGGAGCATGGTTTTAGAAAGCAAGAGATGCTATGGATTTGAACGACTTCAATGTTTAACTTAAAAGATCATCTGACCATCTCATTGCCATCATCCATTAGAAGAATGATCAAGGAATAATGGAAAAATCCATTTGATGTTCTAATGAAGGGCTAGACTGAAAGATTGTTTTAAAACTGAATCATAGGTTTACAGGTAGGGGCTTGAGTTATCAATCTTGGTAGCCAAGCTTTAAAATGGATCAAGTTGTTTCTGATTCCCCACATTGTAATTGATAATATAGTTGTTTATGAGAAGCTCCAGTGGCGCAATCGGTCAGCGCGCGGTACTTATAAGGCAGTACGCAGCAGAGCAATGCCGAGGTTGTGAGTTCGAGCCTCACCTGGAGCATGGTTTTAGAAAGCAAGAGATGCTATGGAATTGAACGACTTCAATGTTTAACTTAAAAGATCATCTGACCATCTCATTGCCATCATCCATTAGAAGAATGATCAAGGAATAATGGAAAAATACATTTGATGTTCTAATGAAGGGCTAGACTGAAAGATTGTTTTAAAACTGAATCATAGGTTTACAGGTAGGGGCTTGAGTTATCAATCTTGGTAGCCAAGCTTTAAAATGGATCAAGTTGTTTCTGATTCCCCACATTGTATTTGATAATATAGTTGTTTATGAGAAGCTCCAGTGGCGCAATCGGTCAGCGCGCGGTACTTATAAGGCAGTACGCAGCAGAGCAATGCCGAGGTTGTGAGTTCGAGCCTCACCTGGAGCATGGTTTTAGAAAGCAAGAGATGGTATGAAATTGAAAGATTTCAGTGTCTATCTTAAAAGATCATCCGAAGATCACATTGCCATCATCCATTAGAAGAATGATCAAGGAATAATGGAAAAATCCATTTGATGTTCTAAGGAAGGGCTAGATTGAAAGATTGTTTTAAAACAGAATCATAGGTTTACAGGTAGGGGCTTGAGTTATCAAGCTTGGTAGCCGTGCTTTAAAATGGCTCAACTTGTTTCTGATTCCTCACATTGTTTTTGAAAATATTAATCTGTATCAGAAGCTCCACTGGCACAATCGGTCAGCGCGCGGTACTTATAAGGCAGTACGCAGCAGAGCAATGCCGAGGTTGTGAGTTTGAGCCTCACCTGGAGCATGCTTTTAGAAAGCAAGAGATGCTATGGAATTGAAAGATTTCAGTGTCTATCTTAAAAGATCATCCGAAGATCACATTGCCATCATCCATTAGAAGAATTATCAAGGAATAATGGAAAAATCCATTTGATGTTCTAATGAAGGGCTAGATTGAAAGATTGTTTTAAAACTGAATCATAAGTTTACAGGTAGGGGCTTGTGTTATCAAGCTTAGTAGCCGGGCTTTAAAATGGCTCAACTTGTTTCTGATTCCCCACATTTTTTTTGAAAATATTAGTTTCTGTCAGGAGCTCCAGTGGCGCAATCGGTCAGCGCGCGGTACTTATAAGGCAGTACGCAGCAGAGCAATGCCGAGGTTGTGAGTTCGAGCCTCACCTGGAGCATGGTTTTAGAAAGCAAGAGATGCTATGGAATTGAACGATTTCAATGTTTAACTTAAAAGATCATCTGACCATCTCATTGCCATCATCCATTAGAAGAATGATCAAGGAATAATGGAAAAATCCATTTGATGTTCTAATGAAGGTCTAGATTGAAAGATTGTTTTAAAACTGAATCATAAGTTTACAGGTAGGGGCTTGTGTTATCAAGCTTAGTAGCCGGGCTTTAAAATGGCTCAACTTGTTTCTGATTCCTCACATTGTTTTTGAAAATACTAACCTGGATCAGAAGCTCCAGTGGCGCAATCGGTCAGCGCGCGGTACTTATAAGGCAGTACGCAGCAGAGCAATGCCGAGGTTGTGAGTTCGAGCCTCACCTGGAGCATGGTTTTAGAAAGCAAGAGATGCTATGGAATTGAACGACTTCGATGTTTAACTTAAAAGATCATCCGAAGATCACATTGCCATCATCCATTAGAAGAATGATCAAGGAATAATGGAAAAATCCATTTGATGTTCTAATGAAGGTCTAGATTGAAAGATTGTTTTAAAACAGAATCATAGGTTTACAGGTAGGGGCTTGAGTTATCAAGCTTGGTAGCCGTGCTTTAAAATGGCTCAACTTGTTTCTGATTCCTCACATTGTTTTTGAAAATATTAATCTGTATCAGAAGCTCCACTGGCACAATCGGTCAGCGCGCGGTACTTATAAGGCAGTACGCAGCAGAGCAATGCCGAGGTTGTGAGTTTGAGCCTCACCTGGAGCATGCTTTTAGAAAGCAAGAGATGCTATGGAATTGAAAGATTTCAGTGTCTATCTTAAAAGATCATCCGAAGATCACATTGCCATCATCCATTAGAAGAATTATCAAGGAATAATGGAAAAATCCATTTGATGTTTGTTGTGAATTTGATCCTTTAATTATACTTTTTATTTATTTTTTTTCTTTCTCCTTACATATTTGCACTTCATATCCCACAATCCTTTTGTCAGTTTCACTACATTACCCATACACCCCCTGGGCAAGGTCTATAAGTAGACCTCACTTCCTCCCTTTTTTCCTTTTGTATTGGTGAGGTGTGGTGGTTGGAATGGACACCCAACCATGTCCTTTCCTTAGGATGCGTTGAGTAAGTTTGTTTTGTCAATTGTTTAAAATATATGTTGTTATGTTACTGATGAATTATATGAGTTTAATTTCCTTTATTGTATTGTTTGTAGTGACTAAAGACCATCTCGTACGTCCTGTTTATCCTGTCCCTCCATTAACATCTGTTCATTGGCATCATGTGTGTCAGCTCCATGTGAATTAAGACTTTATCATCCTGAACTGAAAATAAAAGAGAGCAAAGGACTGGTATTTTTTCCATGTGTTTTAATCAGACACACCATCAAGTTTCTACAACTCCAACGAACTTTGGATACATTTAACATCTGAGATCCAATATATGGTCCTTCGAGCCGGAGATAGAAATTTGGTGGAATGGATTACCATGCAAGACCTGCAATCCGGCGCAGCCTGAGAAGCAGAAGACCTCCTGCCCGTTTTGTTGACTGTATGGTGAGAGAATATGGTCCTCCTCCGCCTCCCTCACCAACACTAGTTGTAAGTGATCCTCACCAAACTCAGTATGAAAATCCACCTTTAAGACATTCCCCAAGCTCATTGGCTCCTTGTGAACAGCCTCAACATGATTTGCTCGATATGGATGTTAAACAAGAAATACTTGGACTTAAGGGTATGCTTGGTGAGATGATGTCTAAAATGTCACAGTTAGTAGTTTCTTCCAGACATTCTGAATTTTCTGAGTCTTTTGATGATGCTTCTGATGATGATGATAATGCCTTAGTTAATCCATCTATTGTTCAAGAATTGTGTGCATGTATTAAGACAGCTGAAAAGAAACCTACATGTGAGAAATGTAATTCCTCAACTGTTCCTTCACTGCTTCCATTTAGTAGGCCTAGTTCTCTGCCTCTTCCTCCTTCCTCATTGTTACGTAGTCCACCCCAACAGATGCACACACATGATATAGCATCACAACTACAATTTAGTATGTTACAACCTTCTATTGTTCCATTGGTTCCTGGGCCTTCTGATTGTCAGTCCCCTCAAGTGCAAACATCACCAGTGTTGGTACAACCAACTGGTCCACCACAACCAGTTTTACCATGTAGTTCATTTTCCTCTGCCATGGTTCATTCTCAGTTATCCTCACAAGTAACATCAGGACAGTTACCTCCACAGCCTCGGTATGCTGTTTCTCAGTATTCACAGCCATTAGGACCATCCTCTAGCTCGGCAATTCCTCATGTAGCCTCAGCTAATGTAGGCCCTCACATGCAATCTGTAGGTCAGGTAGGGAATGATGTTGTACAACCTCCTGCCCCACATATTCAACCAATTGTTCCCACTACCCAGTCAACTGCAATTCCATTCCTTCATCCTTATCCATATTCCCAACCATATTATGCATCATATCCTGTTCCTTCCTATCCTACTTCTCGTGTTCAGGGACCTACCTTTCCTTTCATGGTTAATGATGATCCCCAAGAATTTGCAATGTTGCAGCTAGCATTGACAAATTTGTTGTCACCCCATGAGCCAGAACATTACAAATTCCATATCTTGTTAGATCATTTAAAATTTTCTCCAGCTCGTGATCTAGCTTTAGCTTATGCTAACGATCCTAGGCCTTACAGTATGGCTCTTTTTGCACTACAGCAGAAATATGGGCAACCTCACCAACTAGTTTTGAGAGAAATCAAAGCCATTCTAGCTCTCCCCAGGGTGAGACCAGGTGACAGCAGAGCATTTAGTAGCTTCGCATTAAAGGTTCGAGCTTTGGTTGGCATGCTCCAATCTTCGGGCCAAGACCAAGTTAAATCTGAATTATCCTGTGCTTCTCATGTACAGCAACTACTCAGTAAACTGCCCACAGAGCATGTGACCAACTTTGCCCGTTATGCCCGTACAATCCTAAAGGGTCAAAGCTACAACCTGATTAGCTTTTCCGCTTGGCTCCAAGAAGAAGCTGAGTGTCAAGCAATGGCTGATCAGGTTAGTGACTTTCCAAAACCATTCCTGAGTAAACCTCAACCAAAGACTTCCATTAACACTCGAACAGTCTTGTACGGAGTTAACAGTAATTCTGTTGTGCCAAGATCCATTAATAAGCAACCCCAGAATGTGAGAGATGGAGAATGGAGTTCCAAATATTCATGCGCCTATTGTTCCAGTAGAGATCATTTCATTGGCCTGTGCCCCTCTTTTAAATCTCTAGAAGATACCAGGAAGGATGCATGGATTAGAGAGAACAAAAGATGTTGGAGATGCGGGCTTAACCATCTAGCTGTCAACTGTGACTTGAAGAAACCCTGTCCACAGTGCAAAGGCAGACATCTTGGTATCCTTCATGGAGTTAATTGTCGTGACCAAGATAACGGTACATTCTATCTTAGTCGCCTTGGAGGTTCTGGTAGGGTCTTGCTTAAAGTTGTTGAAGTACTTCTCCATTATAAAGGAAGATCCTTGCAAACCTATGCCATCTTAGATGATGGATCAGAACGTACCATGTTGCTACCTCAAGCATCTGAGTCTTTGGGCCTCAATGGGGTACCTGAGTCCCTAATTGTTAGAACTGTACGTCAAGATACCCTTGCACTTGAAGGTTCTTCTGTAACCTTTGAAATATCTTCCATGACCAATCCAGAAAAGAAGTATTCCATTTCCAATGCCTTTTCTGCTGCTAGATTGGGACTGGCAGAACAGACGTATCCTGTTGAGATCTTGCAGAGACGTTTCAGACATCTTCGAGACTTACCCCTTCCAGCCTTCTCTAATGTCCAACCACTTGTTCTTATCGGTGCAGACTATCCACACCTGATAAATCCCATTGATCAGGTGTATTTCGGGCCTCCTAAATCTCCAGCTGCAATACAGACCAGGTTAGGATGGGTACTTCAAGGCCCAATACCGATTCCTAACACTGATGAGACTCAGTGTCTTTTTACCATCGCTAATCCCCTAGAAGAACTTCGCCATGATGTGGAGAAATTATGGAAAGTAGACATCCTTCCTTTCAGGAATGAGAAAGTCATTACTAGGTCTAAGCAAGATCAGGCAGCTATGGAATTGTTGGCCTCCAAGTCTAAAAAAGTTGATGTGGATGGTGTGAAAAGATATGCCACTCCGTTATTGCGCACTTCTTCCGCCATAAAGCTGCGGACCACACCAAATGCAGTTATGTCTTCTCTCAGATGTATCGAACGACGCCTCCAGAGAAATCCTAAAACTGCTGCTGTGTACAACCAAGAGATTGCTAAGTTGGAGGAATCCGGTTATGTTTCCAAAGTGGAACTTCCCCATGATTCATCTGATGAATCGTGGTATATTCCTCATCATATTGTGGAGCATAACGGAAAAAGGAGAATAGTCTTCAATTGTTCCTATCAATATAAAGGTGTGTCACTTAACAGTCAACTTCTTCCTGGTCCACAGTTGGGCCCTTCCTTACTTGGTGTCCTACTCCGGTTTCGTCAGTGCCCAGTGGCCATTAGTGGGGATATAAAATCCATGTTCCATCAAGTTAGGCTATTACCAGAAGACCGTTCTCTCCTACGCTTCCTGTGGCGCAATATGCAGAGCACAAATCCACCTGACATCTACGAATGGCAAGTTTTGCCCTTTGGCACGGTATGTAGTCCATGTTGCGCAACATATGCTCTACAAAGGCATGTCCATGATCACCAAGAAGGGTATGAAGATATAGCGAGCTCCGTACTTCAGTCATTCTATGTTGACAACTGCTTGGAGAGTTTCCCAAATGTGCAATCTGCTAAGAACTTCTTAGACCGAATGCGTTCTTTACTGATGAGTGGAGGATTTGAAATTAGACAGTGGGCAAGTAACCAGCCTGGTGTTGTCCGACATCTCCCTCCTGAAGCCAGGTCTGAGAATGCTGAACTGTGGATCAATCAAGACAGTTTAGATCCCAAAGAAGGAGCTCTGGGTCTGAGTTGGCACTGTCCCTCTGATTCATTAGGGTATCGATCCCGAACAGTGGAGTATAAGACAACAACCCTGCGTAATATATATAAAGTTCTCGCCAGTCAGTATGACCCATTGGGTTACATAACCCCCTTTACAACGCGAGCTAAAGTCATCATACAACAATGCTGGATGAAGTCCCGGGGCTGGGATGATCCCCTTATGCCAAATCCTATTCAACAGGCCTGGAAGGCTTGGGAAACTGAGCTCCCTGACCTGTCATTAATACAGCTTCCACGTTGTTATCTAAGTTTACCTTCCGACCAAATCACATCCAGAGAGTTGCATATATTTTGCGACGCCTCAGAGAGCGCATACGGGTCTGTAGCCTGTTTGCGAATGGGAACTGACAAGGGTGTGGTACATACTTCCTTCATCATGGCAAGATCTCGAGTTGCCCCAAAAAAGCAAATATCCATCCCTCGTCTTGAACTTTGCGCTGCTCTAACAGGTGCACAGCTTTGTAAACTCCTGCAGAATGAATTGACTCATCCTTTGACAAATATTGTCTTATGGTCCGACTCGACAACTGTCTTGTCTTGGCTGCATTCCCTCTCCTGCCGTTACAAAGTTTTTGTAGCTAAAAGAGTCACTGAAATATTAGAGCTCACTGACCCCTCTTCTTGGAGATATATTCCATCTGCACAGAATCCAGCAGATGACATTACGAGAGGCAAAACTCTTGTAGAGCTAGCCAAACCTGATCATAGATGGCGACAAGGTCCAACGTTTCTGAAATTTCCTCCAGATGAATGGCCCAAAAATCTAGTATCTACATCTGATAGTCCTGATCCTGAGCTTCGTAAACCACTCTTTTGTGGGTTAACACAATTGGATGATATTGTACTCCCAGATCCTGCCCGTTTTAAATCATGGTCAGAGTTACAGTTTGCAACAAATGTGTTACTGCGACAACATAGTGAGGACTCTTGTGACGCCTCTTCTGTCCAAAATCTCCTTTTGAGACAAGCCCAGCAACAAAGTTTTCCCTCCGAGTATCAGTGTTTAACGAAAGGAAAGCCCATTGAACCTCAAAGTTGTCTCCTAACACTTTCTCCCGAATTCAATGAAGAAACGGGACTTATTGTAGTGGGCGGTAAGCTCAGGCGTGTAGAGGATATGGAACCTGGAATGGTTCATCCAATCGTCCTCGACCCCAAACATCCATTGACCCAGTTAATTATTAAGGACTGTGACGAGAAACTTTTCCATCCTGGTCCAGAGAGAGTTTTCTCAGAACTTCGACGCAATTACTGGATAATTAGAGGGAGACAAGCCGTAAAAAAACATCAGTGGTCTTGTTTTCAATGTAGGAAGTGGAGAGCCAAGCCATCTATTCCTCAAATGTCAGATCTTCCACTCTCCAAGCTCCGGTTGTTCAAACCTCCCTTTTGGTCCACCGGAATGGACTGTTTTGGTCCCTTCCATGTAAATATTGGCCGTAGAACAGAGAAGAGATGGGGCATTCTGTTTAAGTGTCAGACCACTCGATGCCTGCACCTTGATTTGTTGAGCAGTTTAGATGTGGACAGCTTTCTAATGGGCCTACGTCGTTTCATATCCAGGAGAGGTAGGCCGTATGAGATTCTTTGTGATCAGGGAAGCAATTTCCGTGGAGCTGCAAGAGAGTTAAAGGAAGCCTTCCAGAACCTTCCCACTGAGCTACAAGACAAATTGGAAAAGCAGCAGATCAAATTTAAGTTTAATCCACCACAAGCTCCTCATTTTGGGGGGTCATGGGAAAGAGAGGTCCGTTCTGTTAAAACAGCATTGCGGGTGGTACTCGGCAGTCAAACCGTATCAGAGGAAGTCCTACGGACCGTTTTGACAGAAGTTGAAGGAGTGTTAAATTCAAAGCCACTTGGTTACGCCTCTTCAAATATTTCAGATCTCGACCCCATTACTCCAAATCTCCTCCTCATGGGGCGGCGAGATTCGTCTTTACCTCAGGTGATTTATGCCAATACTAAGCTCCTTGGCCGCAGATCTTGGCGCCACAGCCAGGCCCTCGTTGACCAGTTTTGGACATCTTTTATCCGACATTACTTACCAGGTCAGCAGCTCCGTCAAAAATGGAATCGAGAAAAACCTAATCTAAATGACTCTGCTGTCGTGTTAGTAATTGATTTTCAACTCCCAAGAGCATCATGGCCCATTGGCAGGGTAGTACGCCTCTTACCTAGTCAGGATGGACGTGTCAGAGTAGCTGAGATTGATATTAATGGAAAGACGTATGTACGTCCAGTTGCTAAATTGATTCCATTACCTGAAATAGATGAGTAATGGCAAATACATGACTGTATTTGGGGGCGGCTGTTGTGAATTTGATCCTTTAATTATACTTTTTATTTATTTTTTTTCTTTCTCCTTACATATTTGCACTTCATATCCCACAATCCTTTTGTCAGTTTCACTACATTACCCATACACCCCCTGGGCAAGGTCTATAAGTAGACCTCACTTCCTCCCTTTTTTCCTTTTGTATTGGTGAGGTGTGGTGGTTGGAATGGACACCCAACCATGTCCTTTCCTTAGGATGCGTTGAGTAAGTTTGTTTTGTCAATTGTTTAAAATATATGTTGTTATGTTACTGATGAATTATATGAGTTTAATTTCCTTTATTGTATTGTTTGTAGTGACTAAAGACCATCTCGTACGTCCTGTTTATCCTGTCCCTCCATTAACATCTGTTCATTGGCATCATGTGTGTCAGCTCCATGTGAATTAAGACTTTATCATCCTGAACTGAAAATAAAAGAGAGCAAAGGACTGGTATTTTTTCCATGTGTTTTAATCAGACACACCATCAAGTTTCTACAACTCCAACGAACTTTGGATACATTTAACATCTGAGATCCAATAATGTTCTAATGAAGGGCTAGATTGAAAGATTGTTTTAAAACTGAATCATAAGTTTACAGGTAGGGGCTTGTGTTATCAAGCTTAGTAGCCGGGCTTTAAAATGGCTCAACTTGTTTCTGATTCCCCACATTTTTTTTGAAAATATTAGTTTCTGTCAGGAGCTCCAGTGGCGCAATCGGTCAGCGCGCGGTACTTATAAGGCAGTACGCAGCAGAGCAATGCCGAGGTTGTGAGTTCGAGCCTCACCTGGAGCATGGTTTTAGAAAGCAAGAGATGCTATGGAATTGAACGATTTCAATGTTTAACTTAAAAGATCATCTGACCATCTCATTGCCATCATCCATTAGAAGAATGATCAAGGAATAATGGAAAAATCCATTTGATGTTCTAATGAAGGTCTAGATTGAAAGATTGTTTTAAAACTGAATCATAAGTTTACAGGTAGGGGCTTGTGTTATCAAGCTTAGTAGCCGGGCTTTAAAATGGCTCAACTTGTTTCTGATTCCTCACATTGTTTTTGAAAATACTAACCTGGATCAGAAGCTCCAGTGGCGCAATCGGTCAGCGCGCGGTACTTATAAGGCAGTACGCAGCAGAGCAATGCCGAGGTTGTGAGTTCGAGCCTCACCTGGAGCATGGTTTTAGAAAGCAAGAGATGCTATGGAATTGAACGATTTCAATGTTTAACTTAAAAGATCATCTGACCATCTCATTGCCATCATCCATTAGAAGAATGATCAAGGAATAATGGAAAAATCCATTTGATGTTCTAATGAAGGTCTAGATTGAAAGATTGTTTTAAAACTGAATCATAAGTTTACAGGTAGGGGCTTGTGTTATCAAGCTTAGTAGCCGGGCTTTAAAATGGCTCAACTTGTTTCTGATTCCTCACATTGTTTTTGAAAATACTAACCTGGATCAGAAGCTCCAGTGGCGCAATCGGTCAGCGCGCGGTACTTATAAGGCAGTACGCAGCAGAGCAATGCCGAGGTTGTGAGTTCGAGCCTCACCTGGAGCATGGTTTTAGAAAGCAAGAGATGCTATGGAATTGAACGACTTCGATGTTTAACTTAAAAGATCATCCGAAGATCACATTGCCATCATCCATTAGAAGAATGATCAAGGAATAATGGAAAAATCCATTTGATGTTCTAAGGAAGGGCTAGATTGAAAGATTGTTTTAAAACAGAATCATAGGTTTACAGGTAGGGGCTTGAGTTATCAAGCTTGGTAGCCGTGCTTTAAAATGGCTCAACTTGTTTCTGATTCCTCACATTGTTTTTGAAAATATTAATCTGTATCAGAAGCTCCACTGGCACAATCGGTCAGCGCGCGGTACTTATAAGGCAGTACGCAGCAGAGCAATGCCGAGGTTGTGAGTTTGAGCCTCACCTGGAGCATGCTTTTAGAAAGCAAGAGATGCTATGGAATTGAAAGATTTCAGTGTCTATCTTAAAAGATCATCCGAAGATCACATTGCCATCATCCATTAGAAGAATTATCAAGGAATAATGGAAAAATCCATTTGATGTTCTAATGAAGGGCTAGATTGAAAGATTGTTTTAAAACTGAATCATAAGTTTACAGGTAGGGGCTTGTGTTATCAAGCTTAGTAGCCGGGCTTTAAAATGGCTCAACTTGTTTCTGATTCCCCACATTTTTTTTGAAAATATTAGTTTCTGTCAGGAGCTCCAGTGGCGCAATCGGTCAGCGCGCGGTACTTATAAGGCAGTACGCAGCAGAGCAATGCCGAGGTTGTGAGTTCGAGCCTCACCTGGAGCATGGTTTTAGAAAGCAAGAGATGCTATGGAATTGAACGATTTCAATGTTTAACTTAAAAGATCATCTGACCATCTCATTGCCATCATCCATTAGAAGAATGATCAAGGAATAATGGAAAAATCCATTTGATGTTCTAATGAAGGTCTAGATTGAAAGATTGTTTTAAAACTGAATCATAAGTTTACAGGTAGGGGCTTGTGTTATCAAGCTTAGTAGCCGGGCTTTAAAATGGCTCAACATGTTTCTGATTCCTCACATTGTTTTTGAAAATACTAACCTGGATCAGAAGCTCCAGTGGCGCAATCGGTCAGCGCGCGGTACTTATAAGGCAGTACGCAGCAGAGCAATGCCGAGGTTGTGAGTTCGAGCCTCACCTGGAGCATGGTTTTAGAAAGCAAGAGATGCTATGGAATTGAACGACTTCGATGTTTAACTTAAAAGATCATCCGAAGATCACATTGCCATCATCCATTAGAAGAATGATCAAGGAATAATGGAAAAATCCATTTGATGTTCTAAGGAAGGGCTAGATTGAAAGATTGTTTTAAAACAGAATCATAGGTTTACAGGTAGGGGCTTGAGTTATCAAGCTTGGTAGCCGTGCTTTAAAATGGCTCAACTTGTTTCTGATTCCTCACATTGTTTTTGAAAATATTAATCTGTATCAGAAGCTCCACTGGCACAATCGGTCAGCGCGCGGTACTTATAAGGCAGTACGCAGCAGAGCAATGCCGAGGTTGTGAGTTTGAGCCTCACCTGGAGCATGCTTTTAGAAAGCAAGAGATGCTATGGAATTGAAAGATTTCAGTGTCTATCTTAAAAGATCATCCGAAGATCACATTGCCATCATCCATTAGAAGAATTATCAAGGAATAATGGAAAAATCCATTTGATGTTCTAATGAAGGGCTAGATTGAAAGATTGTTTTAAAACTGAATCATAAGTTTACAGGTAGGGGCTTGTGTTATCAAGCTTAGTAGCCGGGCTTTAAAATGGCTCAACTTGTTTCTGATTCCCCACATTTTTTTTGAAAATATTAGTTTCTGTCAGGAGCTCCAGTGGCGCAATCGGTCAGCGCGCGGTACTTATAAGGCAGTACGCAGCAGAGCAATGCCGAGGTTGTGAGTTCGAGCCTCACCTGGAGCATGGTTTTAGAAAGCAAGAGATGCTATGGAATTGAACGATTTCAATGTTTAACTTAAAAGATCATCTGACCATCTCATTGCCATCATCCATTAGAAGAATGATCAAGGAATAATGGAAAAATCCATTTGATGTTCTAATGAAGGTCTAGATTGAAAGATTGTTTTAAAACTGAATCATAAGTTTACAGGTAGGGGCTTGTGTTATCAAGCTTAGTAGCCGGGCTTTAAAATGGCTCAACTTGTTTCTGATTCCTCACATTGTTTTTGAAAATACTAACCTGGATCAGAAGCTCCAGTGGCGCAATCGGTCAGCGCGCGGTACTTATAAGGCAGTACGCAGCAGAGCAATGCCGAGGTTGTGAGTTCGAGCCTCACCTGGAGCATGGTTTTAGAAAGCAAGAGATGCTATGGAATTGAACGACTTCGATGTTTAACTTAAAAGATCATCTGACCATCTCATTGCCATCATCCATTAGAAGAATGATCAAGGAATAATGGAAAAATCCATTTGATGTTCTAATGAAGGGCTAGACTGAAAGATTGTTTTAAAACTAAATCATAGGTTTACAGGTAGGGGCTTGAGTTATCAATCTTGGTAGCCAAGCTTTAAAATGGATCAAGTTGTTTCTGATTCCCCACATTGTTTTCGAAAATATTAATTTCTATCAGGAGCTCCAGTGGCGCAATCGGTCAGCGCGCGGTACTTATAAGGCAGTACGCAGCAGAGCAATGCCGAGGTTGTGAGTTTGAGCCTCACCTGGAGCATGCTTTTAGAAAGCAAGAGATGGTATGAAATTGAAAGATTTCAGTGTCTATCTTAAAAGATCATCCGAAGATCACATTGCCATCATCCATTAGAAGAATGATCAAGGAATAATGGAAAAATCCATTTGATGTTCTAATGAAGGGCTAGATTGAAAGATTGTTTTAAAACTGAATCATAAATTTACAGGTAGGGGCTTGTGTTATCAAGCTTAGTAGCCGGCTTCAAAATGGCTCAACTTGTATCTGATTCCCCACATTGTTTTCGAAAATATTAATTTCTATCAGGAGCTCCAGTGGCGCAATCGGTCAGCGCGCGGTACTTATAAGGCAGTACGCAGCAGAGCAATGCCGAGGTTGTGAGTTCGAGCCTCACCTGGAGCATGGTTTTAGAAAGCAAGAGATGCTATGGAATAGATCGATTTCAATGTTTAACTTAAAAGATCATCTGACCATCTCATTGCCATCATCTATTAGCAGAATGATCAAGGAATAATGGAAAAATCCATTTGATGTTCTAATGAAGGGCTAGATTGAAAGATTATTTTAAAACTGAATCATAGGTTTACAGGTAGGGGCTTGTGTTATCAAGCTTAGTAGCCGGGCTTTAAAATGGCTCAACTTGTTTCTGATTCCTCACATTGTTTTTGAAAATACTAATCTGGATTAGAAGCTCCAGTGGCGCAATCGGTCAGCGCGCGGTACTTATAAGGCAGTACGCAGCAGAGCAATGCCGAGGTTGTGAGTTCGAGCCTCACCTGGAGCATGGTTTTAGAAAGCAAGAGATGCTATGGAATTGAACGACTTCAATGTTTAACTTAAAAGATCATCTGACCATCTCATTGCCATCATCCATTAGAAGAATGATCAAGGAATAATGGAAAAATCCATTTGATGTTCTAATGAAGGGCTAGACTGAAAGATTGTTTTAAAACTGAATCATAGGTTTACAGGTAGGGGCTTGAGTTATCAATCTTGGTTGCCAAGCTTTAAATGGATCAAGTTGTTTCTGATTCCCCACATTGTTTTTGAAAATATTAACTTCTATCAGGAGCTCCAGTGGCGCAATCGGTCAGCGCGCGGTACTTATAAGGCAGTACGCAGCAGAGCAATGCTGAGGTTGTGAGTTCGAGCCTCACCTGGAGCATGCTTTTAGAAAGCAAGAGATGCTATGGAATTGAACGATTTCAATGTTTAACTTAAAAGATCATCTGACCATCTCATTGCCATCATCTATTAGCAGAATGATCAAGGAATAATGGAAAAATCCATTTGATGTTCTAATGAAGGGCTAGATTGAAAGATTGTTTTAAAACTGAATCATAGGTTTACAGGTAGGGGCTTGAGTTATCAATCTTGGTAGCCAAGCTTTAAAATGGATCAAGTTGTTTCTGATTCCCCACATTGTTTTTGAAAATATTAACTTCTATCAGGAGCTCCAGTGGCGCAATCGGTCAGCGCGCGGTACTTATAAGGCAGTACGCAGCAGAGCAATGCCGAGGTTGTGAGTTCGAGCCTTACCTGGAGAATGGTTTTAGAAAGCAAGAGATGCTATGGAATTGAACGATTTCAATTTTTAACTTAAAAGATCATCTGACCATCTCATTGCCATCATCTATTAGCAGAATGATCAAGGAATAATGGAAAAATCCATTTGATGTTCTAATGAAGGGCTAGATTGAAAGATTGATTTAAAACTGAATCATAGGTTTACAGGTAGGGGCTTGAGTTATCAAGCTTGGTAGCCGTGCTTTAAAATGGCTCAACTTGTTTCTGATTCCTCACATTGTTTTTGAAAATATTAATCTGTATCAGAAGCTCCACTGGCGCAATCGGTCAGCGCGCGGTACTTATAAGGCAGTACGCAGCAGAGCAATGCCAAGGTTGTGAGTTTGAGCCTCACCTGGAGCATGCTTTTAGAAAGCAAGAGATGGTATGAAATTGAAAGATTTCAGTGTCTATCTTAAAAGATCATCCGAAGATCACATTGCCATCATCCATTAGAAGAATGATCAAGGAATAATGGAAAAATCCATTTGATGTTCTAATGAAGGGCTAGATTGAAAGATTGTTTTAAAACTGAATCATAAGTTTACAGGTAGGGGCTTGTGTTATCAAGCTTAGTAGCCGGGCTTTAAAATGGCTCAACTTGTTTCTGATTCCCCACATTTTTTTTGAAAATATTAGTTTTTGTCAGGAGCTCCAGTGGCGCAATCGGTCAGCGAGCGGTACTTATAAGGCAGTACGCAGCAGAGCAATGCCGAGGTTGTGAGTTCGAGCCTCACCTGGAGCATGGTTTTAGAAAGCAAGAGATGCTATGGAATTGAACGATTTCAATGTTTATCTTAAAAGATCATCTGACCATCTCATTGCCATCATCTATTAGCAGAATGATCAAGGAATAATGGAAAAATCCATTTGATGTTCTAATGAAGGGCTAGATTGAAAGATTATTTTAAAACTGAATCATAGGTTTACAGGTAGGGGCTTGTGTTATCAAGCTTAGTAGCCGGGCTTTAAAATGGCTCAACTTCTTTCTGATTCCTCACATTGTTTTTGAAAATACTAATCTGGATCAGAAGCTCCAGTGGCGCAATCGGTCAGCGCGCGGTACTTATAAGGCAGTATGCAGCAGAGCAATGCCGAGGTTGTGAGTTCGAGCCTCACCTGGAGCATGGTTTTAGAAAGCAAGAGATGCTATGGAATTGAACGACTTCAATGTTTAACTTAAAAGATCATCTGACCATCTCATTGCCATCATCCATTAGAAGAATGATCAAGGAATAATGGAAAAATCCATTTGATGTTCTAATGAAGGGCTTGATTGAAAGATTGTTTTAAAACTGAATCTTAAGTTTACAGGTAGGGGCTTGTGTTATCAAGCTTAGTAGCCGGGCTTTAAAATGGCTCAACTTGTTTCTGATTCCCCACATTGTTTTTGAAAATATTAATTTCTATCAGGAGCTCCAGTGGCGCAATCGGTCAGCGCGCGGTACTTATAAGGCAGTACGCAGCAGAGCAATGCCGAGGTTGTGAGTTCGAGCCTCACCTGGAGCATGGTTTTAGAAAGCAAGAGATGGTATGAAATTGAAAGATTTCAGTGTCTATCTTAAAAGATCATCCGAAGATCACATTGCCATCATCCATTAGAAGAATGATCAAGGAATAATGGAAAAATCCATTTGATGTTCTAATGAAGGGCTAGATTGAAAGATTATTTTAAAACTGAATCATAGGTTTACAGGTAGGGGCTTGTGTTATCAAGCTTAGTAGCCGGGCTTTAAAATGGCTCAACTTGTTTCTGATTCCTCACATTGTTTTTGAAAATATTAACTTCTATCAGGAGCTCCAGTGGCGCAATCGGTCAGCGCGCGGTACTTATAAGGCAGTACGCAGCAGAGCAATGCCGAGGTTGTGAGTTCGAGCCTCACCTGGAGCATGGTTTTAGAAAGCAAGAGATGGTATGAAATTGAAAGATTTCAGTGTCTAACTTAAAAGATCATCCGAAGATCACATTGCCATCATCCATTAGAAGAATGATCAAGGAATAATGGAAAAGTCCATTTGATGTTCTAATGAAGGGCTAGACTGAAAGATTGTTTTAAAACTGAATCATAGGTTTACAGGTAGGGGCTTGAGTTATCAATCTTGGTAGCCAAGCTTTAAAATGGATCAAGTTGTTTCTGATTCCCCACATTGTAATTGATAATATAGTTGTTTATGAGAAGCTCCAGTGGCGCAATCGGTCAGCGCGCGGTACTTATAAGGCAGTACGCAGCAGAGCAATGCCGAGGTTGTGAGTTCGAGCCTCACCTGGAGCATGGTTTTAGAAAGCAAGAGATGGTATGAAATTGAAAGATTTCAGTGTCTATCTTAAAAGATCATCCGAAGATCACATTGCCATCATCCATTAGAAGAATGATCAAGGAATAATGGAAAAATCCATTTGATGTTCTAATGAAGGGCTAGACTGAAAGATTGTTTTAAAACTGAATCATAGGTTTACAGGTAGGGGCTTGAGTTATCAATCTTGGTAGCCAAGCTTTAAACGGATCAAGTTGTTTCTGATTCCCCACATTGTTTTTGAAAATATTAATTTCTATCAGGACCTCCAGTGGCGCAATCGGTCAGCGCGCGGTACTTATAAGGCAGTACGCAGCAGAGCAATGCCGAGGTTGTGAGTTCGAGCCTCACCTGGAGCATGGTTTTAGAAAGCAAGAGATGCTATGGAATTGAACGACTTCAATGTTTAACTTAAAAGATTATCTGACCATCTCATTGCCATCATCCATTAGAAGAATGATCAAGGAATAATGGAAAAATCCATTTGATGTTCTAATGAAGGTCTAGATTGAAAGATTGTTTTAAAACTGAATCATAAGTTTACAGGTAGGGGCTTGTGTTATCAAGCTTAGTAGCCGGGCTTTAAAATGGCTCAACTTGTTTCTGATTCCTCACATTGTTTTTGAAAATACTAACCTGGATCAGAAGCTCCAGTGGCGCAATCGGTCAGCGCGCGGTACTTATAAGGCAGTACGCAGCAGAGCAATGCCGAGGTTGTGAGTTCGAGCCTCACCTGGAGCATGGTTTTAGAAAGCAAGAGATGCTATGGAATTGAACGATTTCAATGTTTAACTTAAAAGATCATCTGACCATCTCATTGCCATCATCCATTAGAAGAATGATCAAGGAATAATGGAAAAATCCATTTGATGTTCTAATGAAGGTCTAGATTGAAAGATTGTTTTAAAACTGAATCATAAGTTTACAGGTAGGGGCTTGTGTTATCAAGCTTAGTAGCCGGGCTTTAAAATGGCTCAACTTGTTTCTGATTCCTCACATTGTTTTTGAAAATACTAACCTGGATCAGAAGCTCCAGTGGCGCAATCGGTCAGCGCGCGGTACTTATAAGGCAGTACGCAGCAGAGCAATGCCGAGGTTGTGAGTTCGAGCCTCACCTGGAGCATGGTTTTAGAAAGCAAGAGATGCTATGGAATTGAACGACTTCGATGTTTAACTTAAAAGATCATCCGAAGATCACATTGCCATCATCCATTAGAAGAATGATCAAGGAATAATGGAAAAATCCATTTGATGTTCTAAGGAAGGGCTAGATTGAAAGATTGTTTTAAAACAGAATCATAGGTTTACAGGTAGGGGCTTGAGTTATCAAGCTTGGTAGCCGTGCTTTAAAATGGCTCAACTTGTTTCTGATTCCTCACATTGTTTTTGAAAATATTAATCTGTATCAGAAGCTCCACTGGCACAATCGGTCAGCGCGCGGTACTTATAAGGCAGTACGCAGCAGAGCAATGCCGAGGTTGTGAGTTTGAGCCTCACCTGGAGCATGCTTTTAGAAAGCAAGAGATGCTATGGAATTGAAAGATTTCAGTGTCTATCTTAAAAGATCATCCGAAGATCACATTGCCATCATCCATTAGAAGAATTATCAAGGAATAATGGAAAAATCCATTTGATGTTCTAATGAAGGGCTAGATTGAAAGATTGTTTTAAAACTGAATCATAAGTTTACAGGTAGGGGCTTGTGTTATCAAGCTTAGTAGCCGGGCTTTAAAATGGCTCAACTTGTTTCTGATTCCCCACATTTTTTTTGAAAATATTAGTTTCTGTCAGGAGCTCCAGTGGCGCAATCGGTCAGCGCGCGGTACTTATAAGGCAGTACGCAGCAGAGCAATTCCGAGGTTGTGAGTTCGAGCCTCACCTGGAGCATGGTTTTAGAAAGCAAGAGATGCTATGGAATTGAACGATTTCAATGTTTAACTTAAAAGATCATCTGACCATCTCATTGCCATCATCCATTAGAAGAATGATCAAGGAATAATGGAAAAATCCATTTGATGTTCTAATGAAGGTCTAGATTGAAAGATTGTTTTAAAACTGAATCATAAGTTTACAGGTAGGGGCTTGTGTTATCAAGCTTAGTAGCCGGGCTTTAAAATGGCTCAACTTGTTTCTGATTCCTCACATTGTTTTTGAAAATACTAACCTGGATCAGAAGCTCCAGTGGCGCAATCGGTCAGCGCGCGGTACTTATAAGGCAGTACGCAGCAGAGCAATGCCGAGGTTGTGAGTTCGAGCCTCACCTGGAGCATGGTTTTAGAAAGCAAGAGATGCTATGGAATTGAACGACTTCGATGTTTAACTTAAAAGATCATCTGACCATCTCATTGCCATCATCCATTAGAAGAATGATCAAGGAATAATGGAAAAATCCATTTGATGTTCTAATGAAGGGCTAGACTGAAAGATTGTTTTAAAACTAAATCATAGGTTTACAGGTAGGGGCTTGAGTTATCAATCTTGGTAGCCAAGCTTTAAAATGGATCAAGTTGTTTCTGATTCCCCACATTGTTTTTGAAAATATTAATTTCTATCAGGAGCTCCAGTGGCGCAATCGGTCAGCGCGCGGTACTTATAAGGCAGTACGCAGCAGAGCAATGCCGAGGTTGTGAGTTTGAGCCTCACCTGGAGCATGCTTTTAGAAAGCAAGAGATGGTATGAAATTGAAAGATTTCAGTGTCTATCTTAAAAGATCATCCGAAGATCACATTGCCATCATCCATTAGAAGAATGATCAAGGAATAATGGAAAAATCCATTTGATGTTCTAATGAAGGGCTAGATTGAAAGATTGTTTTAAAACTGAATCATAAATTTACAGGTAGGGGCTTGTGTTATCAAGCTTAGTAGCCGGCTTCAAAATGGCTCAACTTGTATCTGATTCCCCACATTGTTTTCGAAAATATTAATTTCTATCAGGAGCTCCAGTGGCGCAATCGGTCAGCGCGCGGTACTTATAAGGCAGTACGCAGCAGAGCAATGCCGAGGTTGTGAGTTCGAGCCTCACCTGGAGCATGGTTTTAGAAAGCAAGAGATGCTATGGAATTGAACGACTTCAATGTTTAACTTAAAAGATCATCTGACCATCTCATTGCCATCATCCATTAGAAGAATGATCAAGGAATAATGGAAAAATCCATTTGATGTTCTAATGAAGGGCTAGACTGAAAGATTGTTTTAAAACTGAATCATAGGTTTACAGGTAGGGGCTTGAGTTATCAATCTTGGTTGCCAAGCTTTAAATGGATCAAGTTGTTTCTGATTCCCCACATTGTTTTTGAAAATATTAACTTCTATCAGGAGCTCCAGTGGCGCAATCGGTCAGCGCGCGGTACTTATAAGGCAGTACGCAGCAGAGCAATGCTGAGGTTGTGAGTTCGAGCCTCACCTGGAGCATGCTTTTAGAAAGCAAGAGATGCTATGGAATTGAACGATTTCAATGTTTAACTTAAAAGATCATCTGACCATCTCATTTCCATCATCTATTAGCAGAATGATCAAGGAATAATGGAAAAATCCATTTGATGTTCTAATGAAGGGCTAGATTGAAAGATTGTTTTAAAACTGAATCATAGGTTTACAGGTAGGGGCTTGAGTTATCAATCTTGGTAGCCAAGCTTTAAAATGGATCAAGTTGTTTCTGATTCCCCACATTGTTTTTGAAAATATTAACTTCTATCAGGAGCTCCAGTGGCGCAATCGGTCAGCGCGCGGTACTTATAAGGCAGTACGCAGCAGAGCAATGCCGAGGTTGTGAGTTCGAGCCTTACCTGGAGAATGGTTTTAGAAAGCAAGAGATGCTATGGAATTGAACGATTTCAATTTTTAACTTAAAAGATCATCTGACCATCTCATTGCCATCATCTATTAGCAGAATGATCAAGGAATAATGGAAAAATCCATTTGATGTTCTAATGAAGGGCTAGATTGAAAGATTGATTTAAAACTGAATCATAGGTTTACAGGTAGGGGCTTGAGTTATCAAGCTTGGTAGCCGTGCTTTAAAATGGCTCAACTTGTTTCTGATTCCTCACATTGTTTTTGAAAATATTAATCTGTATCAGAAGCTCCACTGGCGCAATCGGTCAGCGCGCGGTACTTATAAGGCAGTACGCAGCAGAGCAATGCCAAGGTTGTGAGTTTGAGCCTCACCTGGAGCATGCTTTTAGAAAGCAAGAGATGGTATGAAATTGAAAGATTTCAGTGTCTATCTTAAAAGATCATCCGAAGATCACATTGCCATCATCCATTAGAAGAATGATCAAGGAATAATGGAAAAATCCATTTGATGTTCTAATGAAGGGCTAGATTGAAAGATTGTTTTAAAACTGAATCTTAAGTTTACAGGTAGGGGCTTGTGTTATCAAGCTTAGTAGCCGGGCTTTAAAATGGCTCAACTTGTTTCTGATTCCCCACATTTTTTTTGAAAATATTAGTTTTTGTCAGGAGCTCCAGTGGCGCAATCGGTCAGCGCGCGGTACTTATAAGGCAGTACGCAGCAGAGCAATGCCGAGGTTGTGAGTTCGAGCCTCACCTGGAGCATGGTTTTAGAAAGCAAGACATGGTATGAAATTGAAAGATTTCAGTGTCTATCTTAAAAGATCATCCGAAGATCACATTGCGATCATCCATTAGAAGAATGATCAAGGAATAATGGAAAAATCCATTTGAAGTTCTTATGATGTTTATTACTTAAACTACGTAGTAGAGTACTAAAGGGCTAAATTTAAAGATTGTTTTCAAACTGAATCATAGGTTTACAGGTAGGGTTTTGAGTGATCAAGCTTGGTAGCCAAGTTTTAAAATGGATCAACTTGTTTCTGATTCCCCACATTGTTTTTGATAAACGTTTATCAGAAGCTCCACTGGTGCAATCGGTCATCGCGCGGTACTTATACGGCAGTACGCAGCAGAGGAATGCTGAGGTTGTGAGTTTGAGCCTCACCAGGAGCATGCTTTTAAAAAGCAAGAGATGCTATGGGATTGAAAGATTTCAATGTCTAACTTAAAAGATCGCTGAACATCACATTGCCATCATCTATTAGAAGAATTATCACGGAATAATGCAAAAGCCCATTTAATGTTCTATGAATGTCTTAAACTAGTAGAGTATTGAAGGGCTAACTTGAAAGATTGTTTTAAAACTGAATCATAAGTTTACAGGTAGGGGCTTGTGTTATCAAGCTGAGTAGCCAGGCTTTAAAATGGATCAATTTCTTTCTGATTGTGCTCCGTTCCCTGTGGGTTGCATATGCAACCAGGACGTTTTGTGGGTGGGACTTGACTGACTTCTGAATCCATTGGTAATTGTTTGGATGGTGAAACTGTACAGTAAATTGTAATTTGGCTGTTGGCTAACATTATCTAAAAGGGTTCATTTTGATTTGATGTTTACTTCAAGGGTTCTCATGGTCAAAATGAATGTACTGATGTCCCTCTTCGACTGTGATTTAATGCTAAATTTTTTGCTTCCAAAATTGAAAATGTCAGTGGGGCTATTTAAATGTCACTCTACATTTTTCAGTGACAGCCTACATTTGGGGTCTGCAAATAAAAATAAAAATGAAACAAGAGGGTCCACATGAGGGCCAGTGGTCTTTTAGTTGTCAGGTATTTGAGTCACAGAACTGTCATTATGGATTGAGACAGACTTCTTCAGTGATAACAAGTGTACAAACAAGACAGTAATGTTTAAATTATTGGATTACAATACATTACTACACAGTCCTGGTGTAGATTAAGACAAATTTATATTAATATAACACACAGTTCACTGCTTCAGTAGATGGGAATTGGTGCTCATATTTGCATAATACAATTGGTTGAAATAGAGAGGAAGAAAGTAATCAATTAATGAATTATAGGCAGGCATTAGGTCAGTGTTAGAGTCACATCACAGTTTCATGAATCATTTAATTATATCAGTAAACAAATGATGAGATCTGCTATAGAAATATAATTAATTGTTGTTATTTCAAATTAAAAAGGGTGTATTCCATTCTGAGTTAATGGAAAAAATTCCGGTGGGATATGAGATAAATCATTTTCTTTACATTGTTAAATTAAGAATCTGTGCCGGTCGTGTTGTTGAAGGGCTTTGACAGAACCATTGTGATGCAGGTGGGAAGCTAAGAGCAAATATTGATCCGAGCTGACAGATTGCTTCCTTGTGATACATTGTTGCATCCTATCACCCTTAAGGAGAGGAGTGCGAACTCACACACACAGGCTGAGACAATGAAATGGCCTGCTTACAGCTCTACATATGGCACACTCTATGAATAGATTACAAATGAAGGCCTGAATATCCTTACTTTTTTTTCAACAAATAGTCAGTAAAATAATTTTCTTAACCTAATGGAACACAGTTAAATATATATTCTTAATTATTTAAAAATAGTTAATAACTTTACAAATTAACTAAAGTATTTAGCAAAACGAATATTTTCCTCCTCTCTTTTTTCAAAAATTACATCGTTCATACACCCGCATAAATACGCCGTCGAGCGCCATCATAACTATGCCAAACCTATTGGCGGCAGTGTAGGGGTTAAGGATAAAGCCATGCAAGCCAATCAGAATCCTCAGAATCGACAAGAGAGAACCTAAAACGCCGTTTCTCCCAGTTCACACGACAACACATAACCGGCGTTTTCAGAAATCTCCGCTTTGGCCGGAGTTTTTTAGAAATAATCATTTTCTGTGATAAAAACGGGGTTGTTGTGTAAACGAGAGGGCAAAACGCAGAGAAATATCTGCGTTCTCCCATCGTGTAAACAGGGCCTTAATGCTGCAGGTGTTTCTAATAGGATCCAGCTGAGACCAACACACTATCTGCCACAGGCTGTGGAAGTGAGGGTGGAGCTTATACAGCTATTTTTACATGGATTTTGATTAGATTCCCAGATAGCAAACTGACATTGAATCAACGTGGAAACGACGTCTCTCATGACATTGAAACAACGTTGATTTGCTCATCGAATTAACGTTGAACCAACGTCAGACGCGGCATTCTTCAAAGCTAAATGAAATCGAAAATTGGTTTGCTTTCATAACGTTGAAACAACGCGTTGATTTCAAGTTGATTTTCCGTTAGTTTTGAAAGAATGACGCATCTGACGTTGGTTCAACGTTAATTCGATGAGCAAAACAATGTCAGATCAACGTTGTTTCGATGTCATATTTCCACGTTGATTCAATGTCAGTCTGCTATCTGGGTTGATATCTACAATTAGCCTGACGTCATCATACTCAGATTCTAGTCAGAATATGAGTCTGATACTGCTCCATCGGGCTTCTCACAATTGTGTTTTTTGAGTTTGTTTTATAAATAAATACTTTATTTGGAACCTTTTTCATCTTTCTCTTCATCATCTGGACCCACTGTCATCATGATTCTGCCCCAGTGTCCTTGATTTTCTTTAGTCTTGAGGCAGGATCATGACAGATCCGTGTATTGTGTGCAAGCACGTGTTGTCTCGTTACCTAATCCCGCCCCCTTGTTATCCTCGTTTTGTCATTATTGCTTTACATATGTCACCTATTATGTTATCATTAGTCTCCCTACTTAGGCCATGTACACACTAATATGTTTTCGTTTGAAAATGTATATTTTTCTCTCTGTTTTGGCCTTCCGTCCACACTGAGACGCTGTTTTAAGTTAACGAAAACGTATCTTTTGGAAAACGCTCTCCAAAGTGGATAAATTTGAAGACGCCGTTTTCGCGTTGTAGTGTGGACAGTGAAGCCGGAGGTGTTTGAAAACGATGATGCAAGTTTAGTCATGCGATCTATGTTGTACCAATAGATATTCATGTTTATCGGTATTGTGCCTGTTTTGTGTTATTCACTTTTACACTGTTGCTAAAATATGTTACTTTCTATGTTACTTAATATGTGCTATTCTTCATAGCACATTTGCTGTCCTGCGTCAAAACAGGAGAGCAGTTGCATTTTAGACCAAACAAATGGTGACCGAATGCGACCTGGATGCATCAGTAATGGTGAGATATATTTTGCTAAATAAAACTATCCTGTTAGAAGAATTGCGCGATAACTTTATTATTTTTTTATATTATTTGTCATGTTTTTTTGGTTTGTGTCAGTCACAGGATTCACTTTTCAATTACTAAATGGCATGCACATATAAACCCAAAAAATAAACATGTACCCATGTTTATTAAAAGAGTACTCTATATTGAGCCTTTGTCTCATAACTAATCTTAGTTGTCAGTAATAAAAAAGACAAGGGGAAACCTAGATCAAGGTGAGTAGTTTTATATCATCATCCTTCACCAACAGTTTCTAATGGAAAAGGTTGCCTATGCTCACTTAGTTTTCTTTAGCTTTCAAAAAGGAAATAAAAATCCTATGGGATTTTATACAGCAACACACTTCGGTTGTCATCTTCTGGTCATGAATTTGGTATTTATTCATTCATATCTTTCCCCTGTTTCTCTGTCTTTTTAACCTTTTTGGGGGTGCCAGCTGGGAGAGTTTGCTGCCTGCCAAAGCATCACAATCCCAAAGGAATTAGTGCTCAAGCAAAGCCAGGGTGCATTTTGATTTGACTAGTGTACCAGAAGTCTAGTGTGCGTGCTCACACACACATACACACACAAGCACACGCACATTCGGAAATGCACAAAAATGACATCTGACCTGACAAACTTTATTGAAATACATAAATTGCCACAAAAAGAAAAACCACAATGAAAAAGGTTGAATAAACCTTTCTATTGCTCAAGGCATGCTACTAATAATCAATGGGCTATATGCACGCATAAGTTCCGCATTTGACGCAAGGATACTCGGTTGTGGAGATTAAAGCAGAGGAAAACCGAGGAAAACGGGATTATGGCGTTTCTTCAAAATTTACTGTCCTCCCGTCCTTGAAACGAAACGTACATACGTTTAGATGTAATTTTATATATAGTTATGTTTTTTTTAATATAATTTTAAAAAGAAGCATAAACACAACGAGGGGTGTCTGTTTTATCTGTTTTTGTGACTAACGTTTCTTTAGTATAACCATGGAGTATAAAATTCAATATAAATTCTCGGTATTGCATTGGACTCTACGATCGGCGGAAGTTATCGAGCATCCTTAATCCTTCACCGGAAATACCGCCGTGCATAGAGCCCATTGCTCTTGGCAGGCTACTAATAAAGTGACTTTAATTCATAGCTTCACACTGAATAATATTTTTATTTATTTGTTTTACTGTAAATATAGGAGAAAATATAGGTAAAATCTCACAATCCACAAAATATATGTGTTACAAAAATATTATTATAGACTCTTTTATAGCTTTACTGAAAAAAAGGATAACACAATTATATTATAAATATTATTAAAATTCTAGTCATTATATAAATATTATATGTTATAATGAAAATAATGAAATACATTAAGTATCATAAAGATTTATATTTAACATTTATATTTAAAGCTGCAATCACCCACTTTTTTGGGTTAAATATTATTAAAATAAAAATAAAATAAATAACCAACCAGTGTTCAAAACTATCTGCTGGCCTTATCTCAATTCAAAGTGGTAAGCTTGTAATAATGTTTTTAATTCCAGTGGTACTGGTGGATTTCCACGGGAGATTCGAACATGTCTTTGCAGTCATTACATCACATCTGTACACACACATCAGTACACACACATCTGTACACATAAAGAAGGAGTCTCGGCTAGTATGAGCTAAATTGCGTGTGAGGATGCTGGAGGTGGAGATTTATAGCCTTTTCTCACAGCACTTGATATAATTACAGTTATCAATTTGATGGCGGATCCAGAAAGGTTAAAACGACAATGACCAGTGACATGTCATGTCATGTGGTGCTCACATTCTTAGTAAACACCTATCAAAACATAATTGGAGGAGAGAGTTAGTTACCGTTACTGAGATCTTTATGAAAACTTTATTGTTTTACAACCTATTTAATCTCCCCTAAGTGTACAGAGAAAGTGTTGGAATGCTTATGAGCAAGTTAGTATTGAATTATTCTGAGATTATAATTGCCTACCTTACATCCAGTGACCACATTAGTTGCCCATAAAAACTCATTAAAGCATTTCCAGATTTGCTTACTGCAAATCTCTCTGGCCACTTCTTTCGAGATGCTCATTTCCACTTTCCCTTTATGAAGCTGGAAGAGTCACAAGCTCATTGCCCTTACAGAATGTGTAATTAAGCATTATGTGCAAAAGTAAAGATATGATGATGGCTTTCTGTGTGGGCAAAGATTGGAAAATGCTGTGAGGTGTGAATTTTCTGCACAGGCCCCCGTTCCCGATAACAATATAGCTTTTAAGAGTTTGATCGTTCACAACTTTTTTTTACGTGCATTTACCAAAAATCAGAAGAATCAGAAGGTCAATTTGCTTTGTTAATCTGATTGCAATGGGCTCTATGCACGGCGGTATTTCCGGTGAAGCATTAGGGATGCTCGATAACTTCCGCCGATCATAGAGTCCAATGCAATACCGAGAATTTATATTGAATTTTATACTCCATGGTTATACTAAAGAAACGTTAGTCACAAAAACAGATAAAACAGACACCCCTCGTTGTGTTTATGCTACTTTTTAAAATTATATTAAATGTAACTATATATAAAATTACATCTAAACGTATGTATATTTCATTTCAAAGACTGGAGGACAGTAAATTTTGAAGACTCTGCCATAATCCCGTTTTCCTCGGTTTTCCTCCGCTTTAATCTACACAACCGGAAATGGACGAGCATCCTTACGTCAAATGCGGAACTTATGCGTGCATATAGCCCATTCCCAGTGATTCATTTTCTCAAATTCACAAGCTTCCAGGATCAATGCAGAAATGGAGATAGTGGTCACTTACAGACCGACTGAGTGACTGATTCTGAGTAACAAGGTTGACAGTACTGCCAATATTGCGGAGAGCGCATAAAAGAAGTGGAAGATGGAATTTAGTGACATTTATCTATCAAGCGGTGGTCTGCTTTTTACTCCCCAAAAGGTATAATGATGACATTAATGCTGCATTGCAGTGTAAGCGGTGTAGCGCCCTTGGGTTGAGAGGAAGAAAAAGGTTGTTGAAGAAGAGGAAGATGTGAAAGAAATTTTTACGAGCCAATATTTACAATATATGCCCAGTTTTCATGGAAGCTAGTCGTTAACATGTTCTCCCTGTTGTTTATTTTTTATTTTTTATTTTTATCAGCATTCAAAAATTGTAAAATTTCCCTTTAAAATATAACATATCCACTTCCTCTGAATTTAATTTGTAATGTTTTCTACAACAATCATGCAACAAATTTGATTGTACCAAATTAAGTCCACAAAAATCCTATAGTCCTATAAATAGTGTAGTCCTATAAATAAGTGCACTTAATTAGGCCTACTTGATTTTATTCGTTTTGAAATAATTTAATAATATCATTAATTTTAGTTAAATTAGTTCAATTTAGTTAGTTCAATTTATTGTTGAGAGGAAACCCCCTTAAGATGTGACATCTCGTTTCGAGTGGACCTCCATTTTTAAATAAAACATTTAAATTAAAGTAAATAGAATAATAATAAATGTATTACACTTATATTACACCAATATTACTGTATTAAGTTTAGATGCAGTTTTGCAGTTGTTATGTAGGTGAAAGCATGTGTCTGTCTCCTTATGATGCACTTTAGCACAATTACTCAAGAGTATCCATAAATCTGTGAAAAGTTTCTAGTACAACTTAAGTTACAATACTTGAAGAAACAGCCTGTATTTTTAAGATGATTCGCACAACCATTTCTACGATCTGCTTACAGTATGACTTTGGGGAACGCAGCCCTGGACATTACATAAATAAAGTGTCATAAATGTGTCTTTAGTAGTTATTAATGTACAGTTAAGAGCTAAGCTCTTTCAACTCAGTTTTCTTGTTTTTACTAATTATGTGTTGAATTAGTCGATGAATTGGTCTGTAAATCTGCCCATGTAAACTATGAATAATTACAAGGTCTCATGGTATGCAAAGAAAGAGTAAAGACAGACAAAAAGTTTGATGTGTCTTTAACCATGAGAAACGTTTTCCCTGGCTCACTTTGTGCCCTAGGTGACATAAACAAAGAAAAACATTCTGCTGCATTAATTGATCTTTTTAGGCATTTGACATTTTTGGATTATTGGGACCCAATAATCCAAAAATGTACCTTACCTTAGGACATTGACATGACCCCATATCTCTATACAGGGAACAATGTCTATAGAGAGATACATTTTAGTGTTAGTTTCTCACAAAAATGTACTCTTAAAAAAGGACCACTCAGCACAGATCTCAGCTGAATGAATGTCCTGGATACAGCTGAGCGCGCTTTCACCTCTCTGAACTTTCCAAACAGCGAGACTAGCCCACTGATGTTGGTGGATACAGGCAGAGTATGGGTTCTTCCATGTCCTCTCGCTCTTAGTATGAGATCGGGAAGAAATGAAAGGCTCATCTGAGTTGGTGGCTCTATGACAGGGGAAAAACACTCTCATCGCGAGCGATATCTCCCCCAACAAGCAGCCACAGCAGCTGCAACCTGCCTGCGGTGCGTTCCATAACACCAACCAACTCAGCATACACGGGGCGGGGTGGCTGAGAAGAGAAGGATATATCCTATTAAAACCACCCTCATCAGCCATCTCCTGTCAGCCATCAACCCTTTGTCAGCCGCCACATCGTCTGAGAGGATTACACCCCTCTCAAGGCGTTCAGCGGGCTTCATCTGGTAACCTGACATCCAGACACTGAACCGGCGAGAGCGGAGCGTTCACAAAGAAAAATGCTCACAATTTGTACAGGCAGTTCCCCCGCGTCAGTCTCATCATAGAACCGGCAGGAATCGAATCGATCGCTGCAAAAATAGAGAGATGAGCAGCGTGCCGTCCGTGGTCTGTGCAGCTTCAGGTTTATAATGGACACACGCTGCATTTGAGCTCCGTATATTTCTGCCGTAGTTTCGGGTTTCCACCTCTGATGCAGAGCAGCGTAAATCCACTTTCCTTAACTTTGTCTCATTCAGAGATCCAAACGGGGCTCTGAGTCTGTCAGAAGGTCTGAGATCTACTGTATCAGCACAGCAATCACATAATGCACACCAGACTAAGATTATTTTCTGAAATATAGTGACTTTATTCTTGTAATAGCCTTTTAAAACTTTATTTTTCTCAATATATGATGACTCCTCCAAATCTCAGAGAAGTTTATCTCTATATATATATATATATATATATATATATATATATGCACTGAATGGAAGGCCAGCTGGCCAGCACCTGGAGCTGTCCTGGATCTATTCGCCTGCAATAGCACAAAAATGATGTTTAGATAATAAAATAATGGACATCAACATAACTGTCTTTGATTAAATATATTCACTTTTGCAACCTGTTTCTTTATTGACTATTACAACTAATAGGTCTCCATCCTAGTTGTCCGTTCTATTCATTCTGTTTTATTTTGAAGACTTCTGCTAGCTGCATCTGTGTGACCTCTGTGCTTGCTGCATCTGTGTAACCTGTCAGACAGATTCAGTACTGGGCTTAAATGAAAGCCTAAAAGGTCCCCCTTCCAGTCATCAGAGTGCTTTGAGTATTGAAGTTGTTGAGTTTTATGTCCCTGGTGTTCTTTCATGCCACAGGGATAAAAAAAACATACAGTTGAAATTGTGAGTAAAATGTGTTTTATTTCTGGTTTAAAGTCAGTTTGTCAGACAGATTGAGTACTGAGTCTCCCTTCCAACAAAACCAAGCTCTAGAATGAGCCTAAACCAGATAAACTCCAGATTTCACAGAATTTATTTTTGGGGCTTAGTGACTTATTAAGATGAAAAAAAAAGTGATTTTGCTACCACCCCTGCACTGCTATCGTGATTTTTCTAATACTAGGGGTGTATACCTTAGTAAAAAACAATGATAGTATTTGTCCTCCCAATGAAACCCCACTGGCTCATGGACTATAAGAGTTTCTTATATTTTCCAGAGTCCAAGGGAGTGATCAATGCATTTGTGTCCTTACAGCTTTACTGTTGTAATTCTCTGTAAACATTGGAATAAGACTTTTGACTGGCACATTTGGCACCATTTCTCCCCAGTATTATACACAGCACAGCGGTCAACTACTGTTGTTATTATTGTGAATTAATTTTTTTTATAAATACACATTTTGATTTGATTTGTTTATTTTGATCATGGTTGTGAGGATTACATGGGAGTGGGATATCAGAAGTGATTGAACAGCCCAATTATGTTTGCTTCTCAGCGCTGCTCCATCCTTTAGGATCCAATCACCTCAACAATCACATCCATCACTGTAGACAACCTCTAGACTGGGCAGTGCCTGAAGACAGTCAGATAAGGTCAAATAGATTAGCCATCTGTTTGTGTGATTTAGGTAAGACACCAGTGAATTGCAAAGTGTTGGCATGTCTCATATTTTCTGTATCCTTAATGCCTCTGTAAATTGTTTTAAAAGGAATAGTATTTACCCAGAAATTTAACATGAATAATACACTGAGATTTATTACTTTCTTTAATGATGTGAGTAATACAAATTGACCCACAAGATAAACATAATTCAATTTTTATTCAATTATTTGCCAAACAAACTCATACAATTTTTCAGATTGAAAGAAATCCATTATTAAAAATCACAAGCTAAACAATTAAACTGTGATGCAGAAGAAAAGCTTTTTGGAAAATGTATTATTTAGAATTAGTCCCCCATTCAAATGACTGCATCAAATTGTGAATTTCTGTCTTAACACATCAACATCAGTACATTTATACTATTCAAACCCAGTATTAACTGCTAACATTTTTTTTCTTACAAAGAATATTACATATACCACAAACAGAGTTAACATCAAATGTGGAATTAGATCGTATTGATTCAGTTAGCTTTTGATTCAATGAATTGATTGATGACACTATGATCACGGAGGCACAGTCTAAAGGCATGTAATCTATAAAACTGTGAAATCTATTTATAGCGCCATGAAAATTAGTTATAGTGTTGCCCTATTTCAGGCTCACATAGAGAATGGTATTGATTTTGGAGGCAACAACAATAACATTACAATAAAAAAGTCATAGCACAAATATCTAGATCATTCAAACAAAATTATTTAGACATACTGGACCACATGGCTGTTATTTCCCAGGATACCCCAGAGAGCCATCAAGCAATCATTTTTACCTTTCTTACTGTGTTGGCCTTGTTTTCTCTACAGCCTCAGCAGGTGTCTCTCATACCGTTCACTTTCTCATTTCCTTTTTATATGTTGCTCACTCTGCCCTTACAGCCCTGGCCATCATACCCTCATGTTATGCACATTTTCTTCCATTCAGAATTCTTCAACATACCGGTCTACAACTCCGCTCAAGTGCTCAGCGTCCTCCCTGCTGTGAATATCCATCCCGTTCTCTAGAATTCACTCAGGGTGATTGATGTAGATGGATATCAAGACGGTACAAAAATGTGGTCCATATACAGTATATATATTTATATTCCATATGTGGTCCATATATATTCACATCAAGAATCCAGTCATCTCAGGAGCTTAACAAAAGCTTTATTTTACATGGAGTCTATTTACTCATGGGGGCAACTGTATTGAGATCACATGACCAGCTAAAGACCAATATCAATTTCATCTTGGAAAAAGTTCTATTATTGGATACTTTTATTTGTGAAAAAAATTACTAGACTGCAAATAGGCCAACACCTTCCTCATTTCCACCTTCATTTTTATTACAGTTTTCTTTTTTAAAATATTAAACATCATATTATGGAAAATCAGCTGCCTACACTGCACCATGAACTATAGCTTCCTCATCCTCGCTTTTAAGGCATAAGAAAAAAAGCAGTGCAGGCGATCCCATTTTCCTGTATTTCCCCATTTTCTCTAGCTTTCCTTTAGTTTTATCACATTCTATTATCCACATCGTCACAGACCCTCTATATTCCAGCCCGCTCATCTCTCTCTCTAAATGGTTCCCTGTAACTGATGGGTGTTGTAAAGCACAGCACAACACTGTCCACAAGTCCCTGGCCAAAGTTTCTCTTTCCTTCCTCCACGCATATTTTCACCTCTCACATTTCTGCAAAATTATATTAAGTTTCTTCTTGCACTTTTTGTGGAACTTTCAATAGGAAATGTTAAGTGAGTGGCACTAAAACCATGTTCTATTTTCTCAGATAGAGATGAAAAAATGAAAATACTGTAAAAATGAAATTTTACAGAAATGTTAGCGAGAGAATTCAATAGCTATTCAGTGGCATTTAAAGTTGGCATAAAAGTTGCTATAGTCTTTTTTTCCCCTATTGTGACATATAACCATGTAAAATAAAACAAGAATGTAGGGTGGGGCTTGGTTTTGTACAATTTGTCCAGTATAAGCATATGCTGAAGCACATGTGCCATTTAAGTTTGCTTTTACAAGTCATTAAGCTCTTTCATCATAACTTGTGTGTCACAAGACTCAATCCAAGTGATCCACATTACACATTGCATTCCACTTAAATTACAGAAACTTATTGTACCAGGTTGCTGTACCAGGTGAGAATTTTACCATGACAAAAAAGCTATACATCAGATGCAAAAGTAAAAATGTGTTGGTTTACAAATTATTTATAAGATTTTTTGAGATTATAACAGTATTGTGCAAGGAACTAGTCTTTATTTATTGACAATCTAACATTAATCTGTGTAAAAGGGAATGCAATTTGTTGGTGATTTACTGCCACAAGTGTTCATTTCAGCTGGAAACTTCAGTAAATTGTATAGGGTTTGGAGTTGTATAGCACATTTTTCCAATGAGCCTATGTTGCATATTCTATCATTGAAGACTCTCCTCTCTCTCTCTCTCTCTCTCTCTCTCTCTCTCTCTCTCTCTCTCTCTCTCTCTCTCTCTCTCTCTCTCTCTCTCTCTCTCTCTCTCTCTCTCTCTCTCTCTGCAAATTGCAAATCAAGGCAGTGTTTAAATGAAGCTACTTTAGAATGAGAGAATCAATCAAGCCTGTGATCCTGTAAGGCATTCTTCAGTTTTCACACAAGAGCGCAGCCTTCTTTGTATGTGGACTGTTGCCAAGGCTACGGAATGGTGACACTGTCTTAGTGTGGCACAATCAAGAGTCACTTCTTTAACAATGTAGCAGTCACCACTTTGAATGTCCCTGTTTTGCGCCAGTGAATGAAATAAAATTCAAAATGGGATATGTCCTTGTGTTCACAGTTATTCCAGCGTTGGTAAATTACATCAGCTGGATATAAAGATTGTGTACACAACAGCAACTGTCTGCAGTCTGTTCCCGTCATATACGACATTGTTATATTTAATATTTAGATTGAGAAACAATGTACATCCGGATATACATTTGATATAATATGTTTGTATTTACACTGTTTCAGCTCATTGTTCATTGTTTTTGGTGTGTATTTTTTGCTACATACCCTCTTATAAACACGATAAGTGTCTCCGGTGCCAGTTCTGCAATGCACAAAAGCTCCGTATGGCGATTCAGTAGCACGAATATAGCAAATTATTGTAATAATAACTCAATATGAAAACATGCTTCGCTTCAGTGGTCTCTTTTTGGCTGAGAGAATAGAATCTCGACAGTGTTTAGTAAATGGTTTCTTTGATGACATTGGTGGAGAAGGTCTGGTTGCTGCAGATGCTGATAGAGTGTCTGGTGAGAATGCGCTTCTGCTTATTATGGCGGCAGGGCAGGATTAGGTAGTGAAGCGTGGAAAAAAAAATTTGGCGGTAGTTTGCCGAGACGAGGTTGTAGAGAATGGGGTTGATGGCCGAGCTGACGTAGAAGAGCACATTGGTGACCATGTAGAAGTAGTGGTAGAAATCGAAGAGAGCACTGTGGAAGAGAAAACATAAGTATATACTGAGAGAGATTTTGGTGCACCATTGTCATGCATATAGATATTTGCACTCTTTTTGACGCCTGAAAGCTCCAGTCAACATTTATAGCAAGTACGTATAAAGAAAGTTGCCAGTATGAAGGTGAGCAAATGTTCATTACATATGCCTTATATATCTTGGTTTTCTAGTATGTAGTCAGATTATGATAAATATAGGATCACATTTTTTGATGGTGATGATGATCTTCATTCAACCAATCTTTTTTGACCTTTAAATAAAGTAACACAGGCACACATGCTATATTGTGTATAATTTAAGTAATTTAAAATGATTTTAGATTCAGTTTGCTGCTCAACTTTCATAAAGAAATCAAAGTATTAAGCTTTGATTAAACCGGAAGCACTTTTTGCTAGTAAATATGACTCATGCTTAATTCAATGTGTGTATGAATGAGCATGTTTATAACATAAATATGTAACATAAATGTTTATGTATGCTGGCTGATTTTGGTGCACTATATTCAATGACTTGTTGTTCTGAAAGAGAGAGCAATTTTTCCCTAGTGTGTGGGAGAGAAAAAGAGGGATGGTTTTGCATAGTGATTTGTGTGTATGTGGGTAATATTAATGTCAAATGCTTCGAATGGAGGCTGTGTTTGACCCACCCTGGTGCCATCTCATGAATAATAGTATTCCTTGGATTCATGTCTCGTCATCGCATAAAAAAAAAGGAAATTAGATTTTGACTACACAGGGCAAACGTCATATTCATATTCATAATCCATTCTCCATTATCCCTGTGATATTTGACCACATCAGGATTATGGTGTGTATAGCAAATACACAGAAGACAAAACCAGTATGAATCTCTATCAGCTCAGCAAGAATATTGATATTCAATGAAACAATCTTTGCATACTTTGGCATACTATTCCTTCAAAAAAAACCTGCACTTTTGGAAATTGTGCCAAGCCAGCCAATCAGATTGAAGCTTGCTGTTTACAAAAAGCTCTTACAATTTTTGTGTGCAATATACATCATGCATTTAATAAACTGTCTATCGCCATTCCATTTGAGCCTGTAACAGTGCCTTATGCACACTGGTAGCATACCAAAACTTTGAATGCCTTAACATCTCCCCATTCATATGCTGACAAAAAGTACAACCTATATTTCTGAAACCTGCAGAGGACAGAAAAAAATAGACCAAACACTCATCTACTTTGGAGGGAAATGGCTTAACCATCAGCAAAAAATACTTGAGAGTGATGTCCCACTGCCCCGTAGCACTCCAAATATACATTTTGCACTTTTATTTTACCATGGCCTCCTAATCATCCTCATATACTGATTGGCTTCATCACTGTCTCCTCTCCACCAGTAAGCTTTTGTGTGGTGGGCGTTCTGGCGCAATATGGCTGCCGTCGCATCATCCAGGAGGATGCTGCACATTGGTGGTGGTTGAGGAGATTCCCCTTCCATGTAAAGTGCTTTGAGTATCGAGAAAAGCACTATATAAATGTAATGAATTATCATTATTATTATATTATACATATGTATTCTTTTAGCTTGAATAGCTTTAAAGTATGAATAATGAGTATAATAATTTGCAATGCATTTTTAAAGAAGCTGTGAGTCATCTGGGTAAAGCTTTTAATGTTCTCCCTTAGGCAACATTGATGATGAGCCCAGCATCATCGAAAGCTAAACAGAACTGAGAAGAATCATTAATCTGACAGACTTTTCTTTTCATTATTTTAAAGAATGATGAATGAATTCAGTGGCTATGTAGGCTTTTGTGGAAATTCTACAGCATAACATGATTCTGCAGCGGTTTAGTCAATCATATTGAAATGTACACAAGCAAGAATCACTTGTCATGAGTCTCCTCTCAGATTAAATGAAAATACATTTAATCAAATAAGTAAAATGTCAGGCTGATATTACGAGTATTAATCAATATTGTCCATATTTGTGTTTTTGTAAAATCCTGCTTCATCAAAACTTTAATGCTGGCTTTCCATAACATTTTCCTTTTATATGTCCACTCCTCATCTTCTGATTCTTTCTGCTTTACTAAAACATCAAACGTACTACAACATCAAGTACTGCCTCAGCTCACTGGCACATATTAAAGGACTCCTTTAAGAAAAAAAGTAACCCTCAACCTCAGATAAAAAGTACAGCTGCATCTCATACCTATTATCAGCACACCAAACCACTCAGAACACAATATAAACTACATAGCAACACAGTAAAAACCACCCTAAATACCCTGGCAACTGCATAAAAACACACAAATACCCCCCAGAACAGCATTGCAACACAGTAAATCTACCAAGGACACCATAGCAATCTCATAGAAAGGCACAACTGCACATGCTTAAAACTACCCTGAACACTCTAGCAACACACAAAACATCTTAGAACATCAAAGCAACCACATAACAACACGCCTAAAAACATCAACAGACAACGAGCTCTCAGAAGACCATCACAATACGTATACGTAGGCCCATCTTGAAATGATTAACATGACGCTGTTCATCACTCACATAATAAATCAATGAATTTTCATAGAGAATGTCACAGGATTGAGAAACCTTTGACTGTAAACACCATGGGCAATACATTTCAGATAAAATATGATAACCTTAGAAGTGAGAATGAGCTGGTGTTTTTTACCGTTTTTGACAATTGCTAAAACACAGTTCCTAACACTTTCACCCATTTTCTCACAACATTAAACACAATAACCAAACCCCCAAACTACATTCAGAAAACCCCTGACTCTTCAGGCAAAATCGAACAATCGGCTCAAAACCTTTTTGTCTTTTTACCTTTTTATCTTGTTTAGTTGTTTCCGACTCTTTGGCCATCTCTCATCATACACGAGAGACTGTCCATGAATTTTCTTTCCAATGTTTTCTTCTGGGGTAGGTTGCCAGGTCTTTCCCCAACCCATTACATGACTTGGAACTCACACACATTTACACCTATGGCCAATGGCATGTCCAATACACCTAACCTGCATGTCTGACTGTGTGGGGGAACACTTTGGACATGAACTGTGTTTTAGCAATTGACATGCAAACTCCACACAGAAAGGAGTCCTGGCTCAGCTGGGGGTTGATCTGGCGTCAGTGCCACCAAAACCATTTTACTTGTACTCAAAATCAAACAATGCTTTGCTTTCAGATCATTCACACAGCCAATATATAAACACTACAGATCATACAGACTCATTAGACACTATGGAAAGACTAATGGAAAATCTGGCTAATGGGACTAATGGAAAATCTGGTGTGCCAGATCCTGCCTTGACAACACTCCACACCTTACTTTTTCCTCATCCTCATTCTCCTCATCCATCCCCTCTAACACATACTCTTCCTCCTCTCCCTCTCAGATTTTTTCCATCCATTGATGGCATCAACATTCAGTGCACTCTCTGAGCTGACTTAGATTTTGTAGTTCACATCATTAGAAACAACAACCACAAAGCAACTGCATAGAAACACACTGTAGTTTTTATAGGCAAGTACCATTCATATTTCTAAATCTAGTTGTCCTTACTGTCAAAACCAATGCATTTTTGAGCACGGGTTCAAACGTCATGCTTTTCTGGATATTGGAATTCCACTGAGGTGAACTGTGCATCGAATCATAAAAATGTCCCATCACTCATCAGCATATGGTTTGGGAAGTTCACGCAAGCTATGCGTGATAACCACAACATAAATCTGTACACATATACACGCTCACATGTTCAGATTAGTTTGCTCCGTGTATGTGGTGCTCTGTATGAATTATAAGCTGAGTGTAAGAGCATGTGTCACAGATTTATCGATTCACCCCTTGAATCATAGAAGAACTCTCCCAGAAATCTCTACCACCACCAGATGCATCATGATTTATGAGCACTGCTGTTGGTGGGTGCTGCCCAGAACAAAGCATTGATTTGTGGAGCTATAATGTGTGGTGAGCTGGCTACAGGCTATAACTTTTCATCTTTTGTGGCTTTGCATGTTATTTATAAGCTAATTTGTATGTTATTATTGTAATAAGAAGCTCATGGACTTCAGCAACTCTGTCTCTAAAAACAGAGGAATATCAGTCGTGAATTGCTGTTACACTTCTTGTGCATCTACTCTTAGTGTGTGTGCATTGTCCAATAAGAGTTGAGAGAATGTTTTACATTTGAAGTTTCATTTGATTTTTATTGTAATTTGTTACTCACGGTGTCCATTCAGTGGTATAGCAGTACATTAGTCTTCGAGCATGGTATGGCAACCAGCACACCACAAAAGCAATGACCACCGCACCTGTGGAGAATAAAATAAAAGAGAAATAGTAGGTAAAACATTCATAAGCAGTACTTTCACCTTTGTGCAGTTATATATGTAAGTCAACAGGTTTCAAGAGCACTGCTGGTGGCTTCGGCATGTAATAGTCGCATTTGGTAGAAACAGAATTTGTTTCCTGACAGAAATGATTTTGAACTCTCACTCTTTTCGTTTACCGATCCCATTTCAATCTATCAACCCCTTCAGGTCTGATCCGAGTCAAGCAGGGGGTGATTCACTCATCTCTGTTGTATCTTTGTATGAGGCTCTTGATTAGAGGCACAAGGTTATTGATCTCTTATATAGTGTGAGGCAGTGACAGCAAAATGTGCTTCCTCCCTCGGTATCAACTTCAAGTCCATTTCAAGGCTTTTAGATTTTTTTTCTTTTTTTTAAGTTGGCTTCAACATTATGGGACTTATTCATGAAATGCAAGCACAATGCATTTCTGTATAAATATAACCATTTATAAGGAAGTGGTCACACAGTTAAATGTGACAATATACATATGGATGGCTTCATGAACTGTTTACAAAGCAATTTGTTTAGCTTGTTTTTTTTATATAAATAAAACGTAATGGCATTCTGGACATTGAGATGCATGTGAATGTTAGATTCATAAACAGATTTCATTTTTTCAAACTGCTTACACACAATTTGTGAAACTATTGCTTAATTTATTGAAAACATACACATAACATGCAAAACATCAGACATATCTTGCAAAAGCAAACATCATTCAAAACTATTTTAACTCTTGTGTTCTCTTGTGTAACTCTTGGGGGTGGACATGGGGGTGAGTAAATTATCAGCAAAAGTTTTTTTAAAAGTGAACTTCTTCTTTAACTTTGGCTGTGTTAGTTGGCCCTATGGTACAATTAAACATTTTTGCGGTGTTGTGGAAGCTTGAAACTATAATTGTTAGTAAAAAATTGGGGGATACATTTTTACCTATCCACTGACATAAACCTCCTGACAAAACCAATTCACCAAAACAATGAACTGTTTAGGGCAAACTTGTAGCATGTTTCTGACTTAACAGTTCAAATGATCACATTCACGTTACGGAAAATATTAAGCTATTAGCATCAGCACCATTACTTTTACTTCCCAAAACTGGAATTTTGTCTGGAATTTCAATATAATTCCTGTAAAAATTCTATTACATTATGGTGTGCAGCAAAATAGAAAATAATTTATTACAGTATTTACAAGAATATCAGCTTTGTAGGTGATTTCAAATCAGTTTAAAGAAAATCCGTTCAGCTCCACATATTGTTTATCTATCCGTGCCAAAACAGAGAAGTGCTAAAAACACAGCCATTATTTTTTTTCTGGATCATACTAGTCACCCATTTGTCACCCAGATGGTGGTTTAAATGGATGTGTGTGTGTCCGAAGGAGAGAGATTTATGGAGGGATTCCTCTTCCCTTTAAAATGTCAGCAGAAATGCTCTGCTTTTGTGAATTATATCAACATCAGACCTTCTGTTTTGATCTTTTTTTTTTTGAACGATTAAATCTTGCCCATGGTTTTTCTAGTTAGCCAAATCGAATTTGTTTTTCCTTTTTTGAGACTAAAGTAATTAAAAGATAAAGCCCCAGAGAGGGAGGCTGGAGACAGATAAATGTTGCATGGTCTCAGCTTGATTCTTTTAAAAATCTGTCTCAGTTATCGGGGGTTTCCACCATCAGCAATCACTGGTGTAAGTGTTGCCCTTTCTTTTGATCATTTTATTCAGTTACATGGAAATATTGAACAGTAAAATAATTACAAGAGCAACAATTGCTTATCAGAGGTCTCTGCCCCAGTACATTATAAACTTTTTCCTTTGATAATGTAATATTATTGTAAATCCTCCTCTGCTCATTTCAGCCCACAGCAGTGCAATGCCGACTGATTTAAGCATTTTGTCTGTAACACTTGGACTGCAATTTATTCAAATCCCTCACCGACACTCTAAATGATCTTGTTTTCTTTGATTAATTTAATTTTCTTCTCATTCCACCTGTCTATCTCCTTATCTTATCACTAAAGGGGCAGTGAATGAGTAAGTCACCCTATATCTGCAACGTTAATGTGTCAGGACAATGTTGGTGCAGAGAAATGGATGAAATTTGTGAATTTCAATATATTATTTTCTGATTAGCTTTTTAGGGTATTTGGGTACACACATGATATATGATGTTTGTTTTTCAATAGTCAGTCAGTCTTTATTCTCAAAGCCCGGCTGATCCCATTCCTCACAATAGCTTTGGATGTATAAAGAAACATAAATACAGATCAGCGACAGATCTCACAAGAGGATTAGGCTTCTACACAGCAGCAAAAACATGGACTGTACTGCATACAAACACATTGGTTGCCAACATAATAATGGTGCATTTTTAGTGTGTCTCAGGAGCCAAGTGAAGAAAAAAATAAGCTTTTCTATCTCATGTCTTTGTACCAGTATGTGTTGTTTTCATTTGAAATCAGTAGATGCATAAATAAATTTACAAATGCCAAAAATCTTACCGGGTGCCATGCTTTGCTAAGACCTAATTAGTTCTATTATTTTAGGTTGTGAATATGGTAATTAGGCAGTGCTATTGAGTATTTTGTCCATTAAAATGTGCCCCCAACCCACTTTAATTCTTTGGTGGGGTCAGTCTCATTTAGCAAATTTAAGACTCATTAACAAACTTGAATTATTCATGCAGCTTGTGTATAGCATATTTGTAAGAGAAACAGCAAATTATACAAAATGGTGCATTATCTTATGCGAAGCAATTATTAGCATTTGAAAAGGACCAGAGATGGTTCCTCTTCTCAGTCAGAGGAACACTTCCTGTCACAGTTCTTGCGCAGGGTCAAGATGAGCACCTAATCACATTGCAAGCCAATGAGAATAGATTTTCTGTATTTCACTCTCTCTTACAAAAGTGAATCCATCTACTCTCTGTCTGTCTTTGTTATGAGTTTAGTTTATGTTTTTGTCTTGTTTCATGCGTTACAGCTATCCGTCATGTTATTAGTGTTCCCATGTGTTTCCCATTAGCCACCCCCTCTTGTTTTCTTCTTTAGCTTGTCTACCCTTGTATTTAAGTCGGAGTGTGTCATGCAGTCTTTGTTGAGTTCTTAATGTTATGAGGCTGGTTGTTCAGTTCCTAAGTCCTGTTTCCTGTTCCTGAGTTTTTGTGTGTGTATCTGAATTTGTGTATTACGTAAACAATACTGCAAATGGATCCTACTGCCTTGTCTGCTTCACCCAGCCGTGACAGTCTTAGTTGTTGTTTTATTCCGTCTCTCCTAAATGCTGTCCTACAGTCAGATCCCATCCTTCGGGACATTTGTATTTTTTAAATACAGAGTCACTGAGATGATACGGCAAGAGATATGACCTCAGCAGTGAAATTCCCCTTAAAAAGTTTTGGAAAAAATGCTATGGTATCTTAACAACATTAAACATAACTTGACATGTCCCAATGCATCCTGAAGTGCCAGCTTCATCAGCCCTGTGAAGGCCTAATGGACATGACAGCCATCGGCACTGATCCTCAACAACTCGTCTCCATACTGGCGTGATTACTTCAACTTCCAACCTGATGGAAATGGATAATGATCCGATCAAATCTGACTTGTAATGCTGCCCTAATCATACACTGTCCCTTTGTTGGCCAGAGGAGAACTGGCCCTCCAACTGAGTCAGGTTTCTCCCAAGGTTTTTTTCTCCATTGTGATGGAGTTTTGGTTTCTTGCCACCTTTGCATTGGCTTTTGGTTTGCTTAGTTGGGGACATTTAATATTCAACAATATTATTGATCTGCCTTATTGCCTTTGGACTTTTCTTCTAGAAACAAACTTTGTTGTATTATGTTCATGTTATCACTGTGAAGCTGCTTTGAGACAATCTGTATTGTAAAAAGGGCAATATAAATAAAGGTAACTTGACTTGACTTGACAACTGGGTTAACTAACTTAAGAGCAGCACAGGGTCCTTTAAACCGGCACCTAAAATAAAAATAGAAGAACTCTGCCACTGTGAAAGGAAATCTGCTTTTAACATACTGACGTGGTTGGAAATTAAATACATTTATATCCAAACTGCAGGTAACTGCAGTATTTAAGACTTTGTGTGGAAGTGGAACAACTTATTCATATTGTTGTTACAAAATAGTTACATAATTCCTGTTACACGTTTACATACTGAAGTGAGAAAGTGTTGTTACCAATGTCCTGTTAGACATTTGAACTTACATATACCACTCCGAGGGTTGTTACATATGTGTATTTACACAAATAAATTGCTGTAGTACCAATGTGTACTTACACTGTTAAATATGTACACTATAGTAACCATGTAAGTTCACAGGTATTAGGGCCACTTAATATAAAGTGGGACCTTTATTTCAGTTAGGTTCAAAGACAACATTTATATATTTTTTTATCTAATATTTAATTTAATTTTTATTTCAATTAAAAAAATAACACAGATTTTCACAAGATTTTGCTTCAGTTAACAATGACAACACTAATGAGATGTGTATGTTCTGTGGTTGTATGGTCCTAAACCAGCCTACAAATCAGAACGTCACCATAACTTGATCTGAAGAACTTGACTTCTCAAGACGTCTCACTAAGTGCCTGCTTTGGATCCAGTTGAAGAATGAAAGTGAGTAATTCAGTGTCTGAATTTTAACAGCACTCGTACAAATTCAAATTCAGTTGCCGTAGAAGCGAGTTGATAGCCTGGCTGCGCCCTCCTACGCACTTCCGCTCAATTTCATTTTACTTCAGTACTACGTCTGGGACCGCTCCATATCCTTAGGTTTCCAGAAATCATTTTTTTGTAGGACCAATCAGCGAATAGAGGGAGTGGCTGAGAACGATGACGTTGATGTAGTGCGTCAGTTTGAGTGCAGTAATGGCAGCGGAGAAAGACGTGAGAAAAGCCAGTCGGTCCGTTGTTGGTAAAGAAACTGCCGAATATACAGAATTTAAAGCCGGATTGTTATCATCTCACCTCTTGTTGCACAACGGAGGACCAAGTGAAGGAGGCAGAAAGGTTGGAATTTTGTGCTGGGCAGCTCGTGCACAATGACCGTGACATTTTGGACTTTAGCCTGGTGTTCGTGGTGTTCAGAAGCCCCGAGTCCTGGCTGCTAAACTATTGTTGGAGATCCGCTCAGGAGTCATGTCAGTCGCTCATATTCCCAACTGTAAATTTACTGATTCTTGTGATGAACATTTTGAGCCCCTTTGTGTACTCGTGCAGGAGGTTGGTTGTTGTAAATCATACAAATTGGTTGTGATTTAAAAAAAAAAAAAAAAAAATTCATAAATAAAAATTTGAAAACCCATACTTTGGAGACTATATTTGATTTTCAGTTTTAGATGTCAATGGTTAATTTGTTTTAATAAAAAAAACAACTAAATGCCATATAAAAATGTACAAACACATACTTTGAAGACCATAATTAAGGTAATTAAGAAAAAAATACGTAATATGAAAAATTGTTGTTTATTACACATCTGCAGACAGACTGATCATTCACTGTAACTTACAGCATTTGCGGCAGATCAGAAAACGACCACAGCGGCGTATTTGTAATGATTAGACACAGCTTCGACCATTGACTGAATAATCACGGTACTTCATGTCAAATATACATTTCGAATTAATAATTGTTTCTAGATTAACAAAACCTGCAGCTCTCGTTGACTGAAATCCTATTGTAAATTTAATCCTCTGATCATTTGGAGTTCGGACTTGTTTCTTTTACTGTCTATGGTTGTTTCCAGCCGTTTCGGCGCATGACATACGTCACTCACGACCACACATTAGCGATTGGCTATGGCAGATCGCGAGTGACTCTGGGCAGATCCAATAGATTTGAACTTTAATAGTGAACCCGCCTACAAGGAAGGAAACGTTTCTCAATTGAGGGAGGCCAGACTCTATGTACAAATGAAATGTACTAGAGTCTGGTTGAACCAGGCTAGCGAGTTGAGCCAACGTTAGATAAATTGAGAAGACTGGATAAAAGTGCTGCCAACTCTCTCTGACTCTGTATGACCCTGCTGGGCACAAGAAAGTGCCCTCATCAGATTTGCCTAAATTAGTCTTTTAGTCTGCAATTTGCAGGCTCTTACATCAACCATGGCTCACCTCATCCACTCATGCTGTCACAGTGACAGATTGTGTTTTATGGACAAACTCTAAGATCTATCAGTGCATGATAGGAAACGGGAATGGTGAGGATATAAGGTGAACAACTTATAATGGTAAATGGAAATGATTGTTTAACGTTAGGTCAAGTGTGAGAGAACATGCATTTCAGTTGGGAAAACAAACACCTAAAAGGGTCCTATAGGCCTATGTCACACTTCCTGCTTCCGGAACGCGGAAAAGGGATACAGAACTTCCGGTTAACAGTATTTCTCGATAAGGATTTAGATTATCAGCCTTAATGTCTAAACCATCCGAAGTAGACTGACCACGAGCTATGAGGTTGTGAAACGAAGGTTTTTGCTTCTGTTGAAGCTATAAGTTTTTATGAAATCAACCTTGTTTAAAGAAAAACATGTTTTATCCGTGATCTTACGGGAAAAAAATACACTACCCACAATAAGCGTAGTAGCAACGTCTGCTAATTGGTCCAACTCGGTGTTACCATAGAAACGTTTGCCTTACTGGCGAACGGCTAGAGCTACCCGCAGCTGTTGTTGTGGTGTACGGGGTTGCTCTGCATCAGGACTTAGACAGCCATACCTCAGCTTTCACGCTTTCATGCTTTCCCACTTGAGAGTTTTCATTTACTATCCGAACCACATCGTCATATGTGACTTCAGGCAGGTTGCGGAGAGATTTGGTCCAGCGGTATCTATCGGACTCCACCACTGTAAAAAGCTTACCGGTTTTTAGGTTTTCTTTTTCGTGACATAGGCCTATTATGCTTTTCTACTTTGTTTAAAAAAAAAAAAAAGCAAAGCTCAAAGTCCTCTCCAAAGGGAAATAATTTATTTAATAGAATCCACTTTTCAAGAACTACACCGAACGTCTCATTTGGACTACAACATGATTAAATGGTGGATAACATTGTATCTATAATGTATAAGATAAACATACACCTCTGAAACACCCTGTGAAATCCGTGCTTGCAAAGTCTGTGCGTGCCCGTTCTGGATGATCCTCCGTTTGTTAAACACAACATTGTCAGGGTCTGAATCGGGCTTGAATTGGTTTGAAATTGCTTGCTGTTATGGAGGGGACATGTTCTGAACACGTGCTAAGCGGTGCCAATCACAACACACTGGGCCAGCTAACCAATCACAGCACATTTCATATTTTGGAAGGAGAAGCTTCATCGAAAAAGATGTGTTACACCATGATAATAATATTTTTTATTATTATAATTACCAGCTGTAATAATGTAAAATATGTGAATTTTTTTTTTTGAACAATCAAGCATGAAAGCATATTCTAGTACACCCCCAAAACAAAATCAAGACTTTGTAAAAGGGCATTAACAGGATGTGTGGATCCACAGACTGTATAACTGAGCTTTTACATCTACGCGGTCATGTGCAGAAATGAGAGGTGCCTTTCATTATTATTTTTATTATTATTTTTTTTTTTTTGACGAGGCATTAATTCCAGCATAAACACCTGTTTTTTTTTAATTTGTTTATTACAGTCACTTATAGTAGTAATTGGCTGCATTAAAAATTCACTTTGTAAAAATTATAAGGAGACTTGAGGTTTAAATAGACATGGCACTATGGGACGATAAACGTAAAAAATCTGTAGATCGTAGTTGTGACAGGCTGGGTTCTGGGTCGGGTTGTGGCTGATGTATGGATCGGGAGTAGACACTCTCAACGAGACTCGAATGGCAAAACTTCATGGTAAAGACATTATGTTGACTGTTTCGGGCCAACACAGCAATTTGCAATTGCAAAATCGGTCCAATCTTTTTAGGTCCAGTCTTCTGTCAGCAAGGGTTGAGGACAGGCACACGAAGATGACAATTTAGGTAAATTGCTTCAAAGATATATCAGGGGTAACAAAAGAAACACAACCGCAAACAGACACTAATGTAAACGTAGACCAGGCACGAATTTATACTTATATACAGATGGGAACGGGGTGAACACAGCTGAAACAAATGACAAATCATATTAGTAACCATGATGATGACATACAAAGGAAAACAGACACCAACGAATACTAAAAGACTAAAAGTCCAAGAAAGTGAAACTAAGAACAAACATAACTAAATATCCATAACATTTCTGACCCACTTTAGTGTATCTGGACTGTGTAAGATTGACTCTCTCCTGGCACCACCAAGTCTACGTTAAAATTGCCCATTGACACCTTTACGGCATGAGTGTTTACCCAAACACTAATAAAATAGAGCTCGACCCGAGCCTCCAAGAGATCAGTATCTCATTAAAGCCTCCTTTCTGCGGAGAAAGGAATGCCAGGTCATCATAGAGAAATCTCCTCTCTTCACACACACACATACTCGGACTTCCCATTAAACTCAGAATATGAGCCATTGCCAACTGTATATGATATTTTCCTATATGTTTGCATGTTTCCCAGTTCATATTAGGCCAGTTATGATGTACAGGTAATTTGAATCTATGTATGCGATTACTGGACATATTCATGACCAGTTATTAAAATTATATTCCCTTTATTTGAGCTAAGAATCGCTACACCACTTAAATAGGACTTAAGTCTTACTGGCCTGGTTTCACAGACAGGGCTTAGACTAAACTAGGATTAGGCCTGAGTTCAATTAGGACATTCAAGCTTGCCAAAAACAAATAATTAAAACATAATGATTTAAAATATACTTTAAGGTAAAACTTTTAATTTGCTTTTTAAAAGTGTACTTTGGTGTGTTAAGAAATACTTGCACTCATGAAACTTGACTCTATTTAAATAAAATCCCTTTATTTCATTAAGAGCTCAGTTTTTTATTTAAGATTTGCAAATTAACACTCTACTTTACCACAAGGGAAGGAAATGATAGTACATTTCAGTGGCGATATAAAGCCCCTTGCTTTGGGCTTTTGGTGTTTGACATGGATTGCAGTGTAACTGCATTTTGTCTTGAAATACTGCATTTCATGTCGTGTAATTCCCTCAGGCCATTAAATCATATAGGTTACACTTAGTACCCTTAAGGAGCTTCTGGCAGAAAACCACATCAAACTGTCTCTAATGATACAGTAAATTAAATGAACAGCAATGATTGTCTCCCCTATGGTGCTGAAAGCTGCTGTGAGAGCAGTCAAAAGTCTTACACCGCTTCACTGACCCTTTAATGGAGGCTGCAGTCAACTGGCAAAACAAACTAACTCTGGATTCTTCCCTGGTGTACATCTTGACTGCATCATAATGGAAAAAAAAACAACACATGCAAATAGAACAAAAACACCCGCAAATTAAGAAAACAACTTCTTCAGTTCTTCATCAGTCACAACACACGTGTGCTGCAAATTCTCACAACACCACCAAATACAGAAACGCACTGCAAAAGCTCACAACACAAATACAGAAACGCGCTGCAAACACAAACCACAACAGAAATGTTTCCAGGGGAACCACATAAGTGACGAACCCAGCTGGGATGTGCGGACGTGCTGGTGCTTACAGCTTAAAATTCTACTTTATTTATTTTTGCAAAAAATACAGAGATTACATTTTTTATGATACAAATTGTATACAATGTATTAAATGTATTAACAATATCTTATTTAATATCAGTGTTCGACTTCTGTATACCGCTGATTGCATACATTGTAAATTAATTTATAATATTATATTGTACACTTTAAAAAAACATAAAGGTACTCACGCAGCACCATGACTCCGTGGCGCATTGATTGGGCACGATTGGGTTCAACAGCAACGCTAAGCATGGTAGCGTTGCCTCCGCTGATAGAGATGCGATTGTCCTGGGCAGACTCCCGAAACATGCGCATCAGCTGACTGGCTATGACTCCATTTAATGCGGAGATCAGTGCCATGGGGACCACAAAGGACAGGAAGGCATTCACCTTGAGGAGTTATAGGGAACAAAGGAAGAGAGGGAATAAGTAGGCAAGTAGCTTTGACTTTTATGATGCTTTTTTGTTTGACGCAATGACTCTCTCTCTCGCTCTCACTCTTTTTGTAATTAAATTAAATTTGATGTTTTTATTTAATGTCACACTGTTTATGGTGTGCCTTTTTTTAGACTTGTGTAGACCCTGAAGAACTGCACAATCCTATCTCCATTTGACAAGACCTGCTGGGGAAATGTGTATGATAAAAGCCAGGAAGTCAGTTGGATCGAATTTTTTAAAAGAAATCTCCAAATTTTTATTTTATCTAAAGCAGCACTGGGCAGAACATTTGATCATTTCCTGGGAGTCGAACCAACGAATAATCCTAATGTTTTTTTTTTCTTTCTTTCTTTGTTTTTTTTTTTTTTCTAATCAGTTACTGTATGTGTGCACAGTGTCATACATTTTTTTGATGTATTCTTCCACCTGGATAAGAAGGTTATCTTGATATACTGTATGCTGTATATTCTTTCCCCTTACACAACCCCTAAACCCATCACAGAAAACTTTCTGCATTTTAACCTTTTTAATACAAAATTGTTTAGTATGTTTTTAAGCCATTTTAATAGGCTACATGCACACGGCGACAATGATGCACTTCTGCTAAAATCTCCGCCAGCTATACCACTTCTGCCATCATCCCGCTGCAGTGTTTATTATGTCACAGATGAAGTTTAAATTTCATCGCACGGATAGCTCTACAGCTGAGCATTGCTGTGTGCCTTTGTGTCAGGCGTCTAGTAAGTACAAAGTACTTAGTTTTTTATTCATTTCCCTCTGATGTGGAAATCAGGCGAAAATGGCCTGTCCAGAGAGAAAACTTTACGGTTAGCCCACATACTCGAGTTTGTAGCCGGCATTTTATAAAAGGAGATGTTCGTGAGCCCTGAACCGAGACAGGGAACATCAATCAGCTGTATACTGACAAATTATGAAAATGGGCCTCTTGTAAAGTCTTGGGCAAAAGCCAGATTAGGATTTTTTTTTCCGGGTAGAGCTAGTTGGAGACTGACACCACATTAGACATTTGCCTAAATGAAAAAAATCAAGTACATAACTTGCATTTTTAATTTAGGCAAATGTCTAATGTGACTGCTGGGCTTTTTCAAAAGATGGATGAGGTGTCGGTCTCCAATTAGCTCTACCCTGAAAAAAAAAAGCCTAGCAAAGGATGTATATTGACTTGAGGACAAAAATGCCATCTATTCTATGTATTCCTGTAAATAGCGATTATCTGTATATACTTACATGAAATGTCTTTCTATGTTGTGAACATTGTTTGAATATTGTTTTATATAGATATATTCACATTGTTCAATTGGACTCACTCATTTATTTACACATAGCTGTCAGTTCTGCTCACCTACCTTTTCTATAACAATTACCATACTTTACCCCAAAATACTCAATCATTTAGTTTATTAACAATGTAAATCAGATGACACAATAGTGCTTTATAAACAAGATTCATAGGTTTTAAATGATCATACCACGACCAGATTCCAATTACCTTAAACAAAAACATATTTAACATTCCATCAAAGAATGATTTGTGACTGTATGATCGCAAATCAATAAAAGGATATACAATAAGGATAACAATTGAAACAAACATTTAACATGTTTTCAAAAAAAGAACAGATTTGTATCACAAAAGGGTTTGTGCAGCTTTTAAAGATACATATTAAATTGCTTTCAAGGTACCTAAATAAAAAACCTATCATAAATGTTAAAGAATTTCCAGTCAGGGAAAAACAGGAATTAACCTCTCAAAACTTTTTAAAACACTTGTTACAAACCCTGGGTGCGTCAGGGCGGATCGGAAACCCACAGGGATAGTGGTTCACCTCCTTCACTCTGCAGTGCTCCTCCACAGCTGCTGCTTCCAAGTCAAGTCCACTCCTCATGTCTTCAGTCGGATGACTAGGCTTGAGAAGTCTTTTCACTAGATTTTCTGCAGAGCTCTGTCCCCTGGTGTGACAGACCTCTCTGATTTTGGAAGTGGTGATGCGGGGCCGCCACTCAATGCACATCATGTGGAGCTGCTGATGTTCAGTCAGTGCAGACAAAAGAACAAGTAGAGGGTCCCAGCCTGTAATTATGAAGTGGCAACTGGGGGGGAGAAGGGGCATCTGTGTGTGGGCAGGTCTTTGTCATAGTCTTTGCTGGCATGTGATACAATAACACACTTCCTTCTTGCATTTTTCCAAATACAGAGTCAACCAGAGGTACATAATTGGCTGTCACCATTGTTGTTATCAGTGGAGCCAAGTCACTGGGAATGGTAGACTTCATCCACCCTGAGTGTGGAAAGTTCAGGCAGAGGTGAACTGACTCCCTTATACAAGTTGCTCCTATATAAAGAAAGAAAGAAAGAAAGTAAGAAAGAAATAGTGCTTATTGTTTGTATAAAGTAAGTTAAGCATATATTTAAATGAACAAACATTAATGTGAAAAGGCTGAAATACAATGTATCCTATAATTTAGCACATCATATGAATGGGACATCAAATAAATTATATTAAACATATAGCCTTTAGCAGTACTTCATAGCATGATTCACAGAAACTCGATTTGACGAACAAGAACCTGTCTAATGAACTAGCCTGCGCTGAACCTGCAGGATAACTTTCCCTTATGGTCAAACTGTGCGGCTTTTGGCTTTTCCTCATCGACCTGTAACACTCAGGCCTAATTGTTACTTCTCCTATTGGATCCTTGTTTGAAACTGAGATTGACAATGAAGTAGATTGAAATGTAACAGGTAAAGTTAGAGAAGACAACCATACAACGTTAGCAGCAACATGCCTATGATATCACTAAGCTAGCGTTAGCTAGTACACAAACAATATCCGACCCGATCTTACCTTCATAATTGTGGACATAGCTTGACACATAAAGTTTGAAGACCTTCTCCTTTTTAGTTGCTGATGTGTTGCAAAGTCCTTGAATTGATGACCGCAAGTCTAAATCCTGAAGTGAGCGAGTGAAAAACGCCATAGCAGCCGTAGGTTGTGCGACCACCGGAAGTGACTTAGCTGGCTGAGTTGGAATGCGAAAGAGAATGTGAGTATAGCCTATTACAAGGATTCAGGAAATGTACCAATAAATCACATTTACATTGTAATACCACTGTAATACCTATGTCATTATACATATTTGTGTCCAAATAAATCATATAAAGAAGCACAGACACACACACCGAAATGCATAATTATTACTGCATGGTATGCAGGGCTCTTTTCTTGAACTGGTCACATTCCTAGATCTGTCATTAAACTGCCCTTTTGTTCCTTTTCTTTTTCTTTTTTTTTTCTTTTTCTCCGGTTACCAAAGCAAGTTAATCTCATGTGATCTGACAATTAAGATCACAGAGATTAAGCCAAGACTATTAACATTCTCCTTAGCACTAATTTAGAAGAACATAATGTTGCTTTAGGCAGTCATGATAAATTGGTGTTGAACAGATGAATTGAGTTTAACAGGCCAGCACTGTTCCTTCCAGACTGAGAAACATAAAAGAGATCAGAAGGAACATATCAAAAAACCCATTGAAGGGTAAAGAATATGTGAATATCTAGAGTCATTTAATGAGGAAGGTCAGAGATGTTAAAACTGAAGAAAAAAAAAGAGAAAAAAAAGGCTCGTTACTGCAAGGTTGAACCAGAGCTATTAATTAAATTTAAACAGGGCTAAAGCAAACACTTTTTAACCCATACAAGTTAGTACACACACATTTGGAGCAGTGAGTAGCGAACACACACACACACGGAGCAGAAAGCAGCCATTTGCTGCTGTGCCCGGGGAGTGATTTGGGTTTAGGTGCCTTGCTCAAGGGAACCTCAGTCGTGGGTATTGAGGGTGGAAGAGATCGCTGTTCATTCACTCCCCCCACATACATTTTCCTGCCAGTTTGGAGAGTTGAAACCGCAACCTTTGAGTTACAAGTCTGACTCTGACTTAGAAATATTAAAACTGTGTTAAGATGAGACAAGTATAATGCAATTGATAACATAACAGTTTAGACATACAGTTCAATATATATCCAAATCACCTTTATTCATTTTAATAAATAAACAAGTAAAAGATGCCTATATATAGTTGACGAAAAGCAGTACATGAAAAGTATGTCTGATTCATATGCTGCATCCTTAACTCATAATTTTAAAACACTTTTTATGTAAGCATTTTTAAGTTGTGTAGCTTTAAGACCTTAATGGGATAATTATTTAGAACTGCAGGCTGTCTTACTAATCCTGTTTGTAGATCAATGCTCCCACTGAGAAAAAATGACAATGCAGAGAAGAATCCTTTGTGGGTTTATGAAGACACACAAACAGAAGCAAAAGTAAGATTTCTGTCTGCATTATGTAAAGAACCTATGGGTACATTGGCAAACAAATGTAATTTCTTTAGAGATTCTTTGGCTGAGTTCAGTACATGCAAAGGCCAGACCCAGCATAATTGATCTAGTCAGAAATGTATCATTCGGATATGGCAAGAAGTCAGTCACGGAAATGTCATGCTTTAATATTTATTGATTTCCCAGACATCATAGATGGAATTTTATGCTGTGACCAATTTTACAGACCAATTTTTTTTTTAAAAACTCCCCTGCAAAGACCCAATCTCCATGGAAATCACAGAGATCATGGAAATCATTTGCCTAAATTAGGCAAATGATTTCATTAGACATTTGCCTAAATTAAATGGAAATCATTTCCATTTTTTAAAAAGTGGATAACAAATCCACATTACATTCAAAGAGAAGGTGATGTACATCAAAGTGTGAATCGTTAAATGACGATTAATTAGGTAGGAAGCATGATACAGGTGAGGTTACATAATAAAATACATACCATAGTATATACATAATTATACACAAGAGAGTAAATCATTTACACAATGCTATGAAGCATGTTTATTTATGGATCAGTCAGTCTATGATTAATGCAGCAAAGTCTGTTTTAAAGAGGGTTTCTGTCTTCCCATTGTCTCTCTCTTGTGCACGTGGCCACATTCCTGGCTGTGGAGGTCGTAAAATCTCCTTATCAGCTCTGTAACATGACACTGTTTCTGCCTTGTGTTCGTTTCATTTGGGATGTTAGTTTTGGAGTTTCATAAACATTTGTATATAATTAATAATTAGTGTGTGTCTGATGGGTCCAGACCCTACACAACCTAGTGGAGTCGTGGGCGGACAAAGACTCCTGAAGGGATACAGCAATTGGATTGAGGTGTACATTCACGATGTTGAAGGTAAAATCTACTTTTTCCGGCTTTCTTGTGCAGTAAGCTTAGCGAGGTGACAGAGCTAATATTGCCAAACGGGCTAGTAAAATTATGCTGAAAGTATGTACCGATTGTATATGTGATGACAATACTTGCCAATTCAGAAACAGTTAACTGTAGTATTTAATGTATGTGATACCTGTGGTTTACAGTGAAGAGAAACGAAGCAGGCTGTAATGTTAGAGCCTTACACCATGAAGGTATTCTGTATATTTGTTTGCAATGTTCTGCAAACTCCATGTTCAGGATGGCTCATTTGAAGTTCAAGGTTTTAGTTTGTTTTTTCAACCTTTTGTGCTTCGGGACGGGTATAACGAGTCGTTACAGAATGTACAGGTGATGTGAATGAATATAGATTATTGATATAAGAATTGATATAAGTATTATAAATAGCCTAAGTTAGTGGATGTTTGGAACACACTCTTGTGTTCTTTGTAATCTATACGAATAGGATATAGTTGTTGTTTTAAAATATCATGTTTTAGCAATTAGCATTGTATTATTGTTTAAAGGAAGATACAACCTCCTTACAACATTGATATTAGCAATTAGCCAAAAGGCTAATATGCAGAACTGATATTATGTAAACAATGCAGCACTTTTACCTGAAAAGTAGGTCCAATGTCGCGTCTAATTTTAACAATCCATGTTTTCCGAAGCTCTTTTTTCTGTGTAAAATTTGTGAAAGGATGTATTTTCTTTATTTTGACGGTTGAAGGACCAACATCCTGGTACACAACAGTACGCCATATAACACTCTATCCCTGACAGTCTCGTTCTGGAATTCAAATAGAGGCCGGCTGAATTAGGGGTACTGTTGACTCCGGTCGGTCTCCTCTGTATATAAATTCAAGCGGTGTCTAAGAATGCCCAGGAAAATGACATTCCAGTATTATTTCTCCATCAAAGCTTTCCAGCAGGTACATCTCACTTAGGCACAGTGCACATGCACTCTCGAATAAACAAACAAATCATGTGGCAAATCAAATTCCGCTCAAGTGTCTGCTTGTGAAGGAGCCTGTTCTCTAGCTCCTGCTGTCCTGCATGGATTATCTACACCTTGACTGAAGATGCTCTCTGTGTTTGTATTTCGTCTGGAAACTGAAGCAGCTGAACAGCATGACCATTGCTCATTTCTTATGTTCCAGTCTTAATGCTCGTGTCTTCATGTTCCATACATTTATCATATAGGAAACTAAAATAATTAGGGCTACAGAACAATAGAAAAAAGAATCCGAATAATTTCATCCGGCCCTGGTCATGGTTGTCATGTCATCCATGTATGCTCTGATTGATAGTCGCATCCCAGAAGCCAAACGCTTTATTCCTACTACCCATCAATGCACCTGCAGTTTATCCATTGACTAATGCTATAATTGGTCTAAAATGTTTTTTTTTCTCCCTTGTTTGTAAGATTAATATTCTGATTCATTAATTCAGGTATTATTCTGTTAGTTGCATGTGTCCAATGAGACCACCTGAACAGAACTCATAATTAAATTCTCTCTTTATATAGTTACTTTTAAAACTGCAGCAAATGCATTTTTGAGGTGCTAAACAGATCAGCTGCCAGTTCATTTTTTTTTTTTTTTTACCATCAATAGATTTCTAAGCTACCTCAGTCAGTCTGATCCCAACAGGCGACAAAATCAAACTGAAACCCCCACAAATGGAAATACAACAGAGAGAGAGGTTATGAAACCGGTGATAAATAGATTAATGGAGCAACATGCACAGTGGTGTGTGCTAATAAAACACAGTTGTAGAGCTGTAATAAGTTCAAATGAGCTCTCTGTGCCTTGTACACATTTGTTCAAGTCGTGCAATGTTTGATTTAACCAATTAATGACCCTTAGAGGCTCTAATGAAGTAATTAGCTAAATCTTAGGCCAGTGGTGTGTGCTGCAATCTGCACGTGTGGTACTTATGAGGGTTATGAGCAATGCAAATACATAATTGTTCACTTCAGATAGCAGCATGTCCATTGTGTGTTTTAAAGCTGAGGATGGATAAGTGAAGTTTCTATGGTTACTAACAGCACACTGTTTGCTTATGTGTAGTCTTTTGTCTCTTATACAATGTTCTTCTCATAATCTTAATATTCTCTTTTCTCAAATACACTCTTAAATGTCAGAAATGAGCAAGTGTTACAGCAAGTCACTGTACATTAAAGTGACTGAAAACATGTTCTACAAGTTTACTGTCTTCTGACATCTTGGTCTTATTGGATTGAACAGTACTGTGCCGGCTATTTTTTGTCATCGTTCATGGCATCAAATCTTAACAAGAGTTTAAAAATTGTAGCATTTCTCAAGCACACTGCAAATTATTTGGTTCTTCTTGCTACAAAGTCAACACAGTTTCCTCTAATTTCTTTAGTGCTGAGCAAAACCAAATGCTGAGCCACATTTTAAACAAGCTTTCATGGCAGGATTAACATAACAAAATATACTATAGTCAAAAAATGTGGCTTGCAACATTATATCTGTTTTTTATAGAGCAGCACTGCAGCTCTGGGTAATGTTAAAGTCCCCGTGAAATCAAAATTGAACCTATTTACTTTGTTAGCGCATATTACTAGTCTTGTGGTGAACAATTAATCCGTGCAAGTGAATATATATTAAAAAAAATGTTTTACCTTAGTAATCTTTAATCAAAATCTGAAAAGTTACTTCCGGTCTGGAACGGTTTCTTTTTCTGATGACGTAGGTTTCACAGTTTGGGTGGGGAAACGCTTAACCACTCCCCTCAAACCGTTAGTTTGCTATGAGCGAGAGATGGAGAGGAGGAGCGCTAGAGTAAAACCCTGCCCTCTGTTCAATATTCCGTTTCACTTGGAAATACGTCACAGCACTGGAGAAAAATCGTTTGCAACTTCCGGTTCACGGGGACTTTAATTGTGACAAAAATGAGAAGGCTTGAAAAAGACAAACTTCCAGGCCTTTAAAAACATTCAGGACTAGTGCCACCCATGATGTAAGGTATAAGAAAAAGATTAAACTTGTCAACACTTGTCATCTTATTTACTGTTTGAAAGTTATCATTTCTCTTCTTTCTTTTGGCCTCAATTACTGTACATCTCTCCTCCACTCTTCTCCTCAAAATCTTGGCTGACGTTTCTTTTATCTGCCAAACATCTCTCTGCCTGTCAGTATCTGCTGCCCTGACGTCTGTGAAGGTGTCTGGAGTAAAGAATTGATTGCTTTGAAGTACTTGGACTGTGTAATTCACACTTTGGATAGGATGTTGGTCAAAAGTAACAGCATAACTTGCCACTCAATGCCACTGAGAATTAACTCAAAATGCATTTTACAGGTTCACTGATAGTAGTACATTGTGTCGCTTTCGCTACCACCACAATTTTACTTATTGTAAACCAAATAAGTTCACAAAACTTTAAAAATGTGAGGTAATCAGTTGTTTTACATTTTTTTCTGTTACATTTACAATAAATTTGTTTGTGAAAAGTGTTTCATCAGAGCACATATAAGTATTATCTACCAAATTGAATCTCCCTCTCAGAAGTGTTTTTTGCAGGTGTTTTGCTGAACCCAAAAAGCTGTGCTTCATGAATGGTGTTGTACTGTTGAATGAAGGGGTGAAATGTCAGAACATTACATTTTCAACTCCATCTCTCCCTCTTTTTATGGCTAGAAGAGCTCTAAAAACCTGCCAGAACAAAGCGCCAGTCCAATATCTGCTATCAGCCAGTTATCCTCGCCAACATCATGCACTGCCTGCTGCTGTCAGTCTCACTTTATTTGTATACACATAATTTCAAGTGCAGTACTGGATTATTTTCAGGTGTAGACTGTCCAATAGAAAGATCAAAATGACACACAGAAGGCGATAAACCATTAGAAAGGCACCATGCTCTTATTCCAGAAACCATTACTGAACCGAAAGATGCAGTAACACATTTTTATGCCAGTTTACATTTGATGTGGCAAGGTTATATCACATCGCAAAAAGCAATAAAAGAACATTTATGTTTTCTTTCTGCAATCATTTTGTGTCCCACAGAGCACTGGAATTTCAGGTATTGCTATAGCAATGTATACTACTTGATTGTATTATATATTTTGAAACCTTCTGTATATGAAAGAGGACATTTAGGGGTTTTCGTGGTAACCAATTTGCCAAGACTTAAACATGATGAACCGTTTGTCCTGTAGCAATAAGCTGCTATTGCAGCAATCATTCTTTTGACTGGAAAATCTCAGGATGATACTTACACTCAGCACCGACTGATGGAGTTTGTCAGAACCAATTCATCTTGTATTCATACGCTCTCTCTCTCTTTCTCTCTCTCTCTCTCTCTCTCTCTCTCTCTCTCTCTCTCTCTCTCTCTCTCTCTCTCTCTCTCTCTCTCTCTCTCTCTCTCCAGTTTTCCTGCAGCTTTGCCTCTGTTTTTGTGTGTATTCATATTCTCCTTTTCTCTTTCTCTTTATGCAGTCTGATTCAGATCGTGACTCACTGACTGTTTCCGCCGTGCTATGAGTTCCAGTTATCCACATGCATTTCAAGCACTGAATGCTGTAATATATGCCATTTAAAATTAAGGATAATTTTACATTATTTTGCCTCTTATGCTACTCCACAGGTGTTCTCGTTTTCAGTCTAACTCTGTTGTTGTTGTTTTTTTTCAAATGTAGAAAGATGAGAGTTACAAGCAGAAGACTCCAACATAAATCAGATTCAGTGGTGTAAAAGAAAAGAATAAGGAAGGCACAAGGTTAAGGTCTACAAGAACAATTTTTCAAGAATCAAAGCATAATGGCTCCATTTCCAGGCAATTATGATTTACTTTAGGGAACGGTCAAGTGCATTCCATTTTCGTAAGATAGTAAATCCTTATTTTGGAGCAAATCCTGGCACTTGTACTTAAACTAGTATAAAGAAAATCCCTCAAGAGTCATATTGTTTGTAGGCTTGTATTTTCAGGAAACTGAGTAGTTAAATTCATTAGAATCAATGATTTTGACTTTCATGACCATCAGTGCTCACAACAGAAGCAATACAGACCCTGCTGCTCCTCATTTTAATGTGTTTGACTAATGAAGACATCAACATTTAATTTGCAATTCCAACAGAATCAAATGGGCATAATACATATTAATTAATTTACCCACTGCTCTTGTGGTTTAGAATAAAATACACAGCAATATGTTTAATTCAACTGAATTAATGCACTGCATTAGTTTAAGGGTAAAATTAACGCATTGTAAAATGTGATTGGTACATTTGTTTTTTTATGTTTGCCTGTTTTATTTATTTTTCCAGGGGTTTTGGACTTCAGGACGGCTTGTTTAGACATTTTTATTTTTTCCACTAGTTCTGTTTGGACTGGTGATAGTGAATCAACATGTTTGGACTTGCTGATATTTTGCAAACTTGGAGTCAAATTTTACGTTTGACTGCTTGTTTGAACATTTTATTTTCATCTCTTACACATTCGATTTGAAGCACCGGTGGATTGTATAAAAAACATTCCATACTTTTAGGCTGTTTGGTTGTTGTGCTGTATGCAAATTATGTTTTGTTTAGATGTGTTTTTTTTGTTTTGTTTGTTTTTTGCTTTGTTAACTCTTTGGGTTAGAGTTTATTTCAATGATCCACTTTAGAAATGACATAACTTTGTAACTACATGTCAACTCTCATTAGAGTATTAGTAGACTGTCAGGTTAGGTTTATACGTTGTTAGGGTTTGTGTTAGTATAATAAGTTAACATGTAGTCAGAGGTGGACAGTAACAAAGTACATTTACTTGAGTACTCACATACATTTAGGCTACTTGAGTAGCTGTACTTTACTTGAGTTATTTTTTTTCTGGAACATTTTTACTTTAACTTCACTACATTTGAAAGGCAAATATCATACTTTTTTACTTCACTACATTTCATTCAAGGTCCTTGAGTAGATATCAGTCAGGGGATGATTTTGGTTGCAGGGGTTGCATTTTGGTTGGAAATTAACCAAAGTTAACCAAAGTTAGGAGAATGTCTAAAGTGGACTTTCGAAATTTTGCTGTATAATGCTTTGTAAAATAAAGTACCTTTTATACCTGTCAGGAAGCTCGTTTCCATCACAAAATAAAAATAAAAATGATAATTGCTACTTTTTATCTCACAGTTCAGACTTTTTTTCCTCACAATTGCATTTTTACATCTCTTTCTCGGAATTACATGATTTAAACTCAATAATGCAGAATATGTCATATAAACTTTAAACTAAATTAGTAAAACTAATTAACTAATTAACTTTTAAACTAATTAACTTTTTTTCTCAGAATTGTGAGATAAAAAGTGGCAATTACCTTTTTATTCCTTTATTCTGTGGCAGAAATAAACTTCCATAGAAAGCAATGCATAAAGTAAAAGTTGTTGTTATTATTATCATCATCCTTTTTTTTTTTAGCTGTGATGCTGCTTGTGTGATCTTACCCATGAGGGAGCAACCGCTCCATAAATAAAATAAGATTTGTATTGTTATTATTTTTTTAAACTGATATGAATGGAGTCATCTCACGTGAGCCTATTGCTTATCAAAAGTTCGGGGTATTTTTACCAAAAAAAAAACCCCGAAAAAAATCGGAATACCCCTAAAAAAATCGGAATGCGCACTTTTTACGATGACTACCATAACAAGTTAAATATTTCTAGTGGAAATTCGTGTTGGACATTGGACATTTTTCGTTTAAAGTGGACCATCGAAATATGTGATACCATTCTTTGTGCAGTAAATTGCATTGATAGGCTAGCTGTCGGAAAGTATAAAGTAAAAGCTTAGCTACTTTAATTATCTTCATTAGGCTACTATTAGTCGGTGATGCTGCTGGTCACGTGAGATTGCCCATGAGGGAGCGACCCTCTCCATAAAGAATAAAACAATATTTTTTATTTATTTATTTATTTATTTTTGGAAAACTGGTATAGTCTTTCTCTCATGTGGAACGTTAGCGTTTATCAAAAGTGCTGAGTATTTTTTATTAGCAAAAAAAAAAAAAAAAAAAAAAAGAAAAGAAAAACTAAGCCCACACTTTTTAGGCTACAATGTTGTAATTCGTGTTGGATGTTTCCAATTTTACTTAACAAAATATTAGGTAGGCTAGCTATTAGCGACGCTACGCAACAGGTTGTTCCTTTTGATAAGACACTTGAAAAATAAATCCAACGCAATACAAATTATAACCAAATGAATACAGAAATATAGCTAGCCTATAATAAAATATATACCACTCGTTGCGAGCAAGGAAAGAGCTGTGCGCGCTCACCTGTAGAACGGTTTTAGCCGTTATTGAGGACACAACTGTGGTGCATATAAATTCATCATTCATCATTCGCTGTCCCATGGTGAAAAGCATCGGGGTAGCCAGGAGGAAAGACGCGATCCACATGGCGCTGATGAGTTTCTTGGTGCGGCTCCGCGACATGATGCTCTTCGCCTTGAACGGGTGACAGATGGCCATGAAGCGCTCCACGCTCAGGCTGGCGATATTGAACGCCGTCGCATATGAGCAGCCGTCCCGCAGAAAGTAGTACCCTTTACAAACAGCCTCCCCAAAAACCCACGGGTGATGAACCCAGATGAAGTTGTATAACTCGATGGGCATGCAGAGGATCAAGATGAGCAGGTCGGATATGGCCAGACTCGCCAGGTGGTAGTGCACCGTGCTCTGGAGGTTTTGGAGAGATTTTTTCGTAAGGAGTGTGTACAGGGTGATCGAGTTCCCCAAACACCCGATTACAAACAATAGCACATAAATCACAGTGACGAAAACTTTAGAATAAATGTCTGTATTCACGTCCAAATCCTCTTCGGAGACGTGCTCTGTTTCATTGTCCAGAAATGGCTGAGACCGGTTCGCCGAAGAGAGAAGTTTCTGCGTTAAGATGCGCAAGTCTATGAAGTTGCGCCCTGGTAGCGTAGAATTAACCTCCATGGTAGTCGTTAAATATCAACACATAATACAAACGAATGCCAAATGAATTGCGCTTTCCCTGCAAAGTGTTTCACATTTGTTCATTTGAGGAGCTATATGCGTAAAGCTAGTGAAATACTGGCCACTGCTCTGAACTTACTCTCTCAGGTCTGTGAAAGCGAGACGTCCAGACGCTTTTATATGAGGAGGCGTTCGAACGCAAACCTTGAGCAATGACGCAGTGCCATTTAATGATTGGTGTATTTCTATTGTGAGACTGAGCTACCTTGAACACACTTAGAGAGTCTCAGCTCTGATGTTATTGAAATGGCCATGAATTTAAGCATAAAGCAAGTGGTTTTATGTTGGATGCTGATTTGACATTTTCCTTGGCTACAGTGTAAAATATTATAATGATTATTTCCAAGCATTTTTGTTTCCATTTTTGTCTCCACTTTATGAATTTTCAGTGTTTTCTTAATTTGTAACTGAATTATAAATGGTCATATATATATATATACCCATAGTTGTCCCTTTTGCTCCACTTTAATTTAAAAATTAAGGTATCAGGCTTGAGCACTTGGCTTGAGCCTAGATTGAAAAAAAAAATGGCTTGATAGGTTATTTAAAAAGTACTTCATTCCCTGCTAAAGAATTATGTTAAGACTGTAATCTAGACGTACAACATTCATGCTGTTATTATCATGTGACAGTTGCGTCACTTCACTGCCATTGACCAATCCTCTCCTGTGGTTTCATCCTCTCCTAGTGTCCATCATATGCAGGCTTATATCTCACCGGAAGAGGTCATCCAGGTACTTTTTGCCTACACTTCAGACAAGAGTATACTGTGAATTCAGACATACTTTTGTCACACTGTTTTTCGTGTTTCGGATGCAGCCATCAAAATGATGACTATAAAAATAATGACTAGAAAAAGTCGGAAAATTATGATTTTTTATAGAAATTATTATATTAGCTCATTGATTAGACAGTAGAAAGACAAAACAGGGGCCCAGGAATATAAACAGGTTGAATGATTGGTCAAGTGTAATAATTTAGAAATATTTGACTGCTAAATGTTGTTATTGACCAATCAGAAGAGGAATTAAGTAAAGCGTGCAGTGCGGTATCTGAGGGCTTGATTTGTAATCTTGTTCGTGACTGGAACCTCCAAAAGTATCTGTCAGATTGTAATTGTACAGATTGTGTTCTGACAACACATCTGTGTGACTGGTGAGTTGGTTTGTAGATAACATTTATTTATTATTAGGATATAAACAATGAAGGCATATTCATTTATTAATTTGAATTCTCCACAAGTGCTACCATAATTAATGATAAAAGATAGATAAAAAAGAAAATGTTTAAAGTTTAATGGTATTTAATATAACTGTTAATGGCATTTAATATAACTAATATAACTACTAAAGAATAACTGTCTATTATTGTGAAATGAAGTTGAATGAGTCAAGGCTGTCATGAATCAGGCGACTGCTGGGAATAACAGGCATTTGCCATCGGACTCTTCTCAGTGTTGTGATCTCTTTCGTCAGATCTGTCTCATGATGGTCTCTGGATGTCTTTTGATCAATAAATCTCTTCACCACCTGCCTCTAATTCTGGCTGTCACAAGGAGGATGAAGATGAGCCTCTTCCTAATCCCATCTTCGTTAGTTGACATTATGTAAATCATGTTTTTAAATGGTCTAGCACACCACAGCAGTTTGTTGGAAATTATTTAAATTACTTCACTTGTCTTATTATATAAAACGTTTGAGTTAAAAATAAGTGATGTTCTATGCACATATTACAAAATGACAAAACTGAAAATAGCATCAGTAAATTAATATCATCTATGCTTGTCCCTGGTGTACTTATAATACAAGTATAATGACTTAAAGCAAACACCCCAGGTGAATGGAGTAAAAAAAAAAATAAATAAATAAAAATAAATAAATAACAGATATCACCTTCCCCAGTTGATCTGACCTTTTTGGCAGATACTACAACCGATCATTTTTTTATATTTGAAAGCCGACAACCGAAATATTTGCCAATAAATCTAAATCCATGCCCCAAGCACACAATTATAATGATGTCTAATGAATATCACATTATATTACTTTAAATGTCACAGATATGATGTCAGGATGCAGGTATTAGAACTGTCAGAAGTGATGGCTAGAATTACAACCAAAAATATTAATTCCAGATTAAGACTAACAAACAGCCTCTCTAAAAGATAGCTTGCCAAATGTTGTTATTTTCATACTTTATTTCGTTATGACTTTTACATAAAACAATGACTCCTGAGGTTAGTGCTCTCCTCCCTGGGAATAACTTTGTTTCCCAAAATCATAAATCATGCAGATGCAAACAGGAGAAGAAAAAAAATACACATATTTCATTAAAAGAGAGAAAGAAAGCCAAAAAAACCAAAGCTACTGCATTCATTTTAACCTGTTAGTTAACGTCCCATTCGTTACATCCATTATGTCAAATGAGATGTGTCTATAGTACTCTCAGGTCACCAAAGTGGAATCCAGATGCTTTAGGCAGTTTATAGCTACACTTTGTGGTTTGGCTCAGTTCTGTGTAGATTAATTACCACTTGGATGTAAATGTAACCCCCTTTCTCATGTTAATTAGATTTCACAGTGATCAAGTTTGTAATAATTCTCAATGGTCCATCCTGATAACCATTTTATAATTTATGGCCATTATTAAAAGTAGAGTAATCACTTAATTTTCTGTATGGAGCCTGTTTTTTTTTCCTTCTGTTGTATATTTCTGGCATGAAACTCTAAATGGTGCAGGCTGATAGGTCTTTAACTCATTCAGTAGCAATCACGTGTAACGGGAGTCTGCGGTATTTAACGATGAATTAAATTGCTATTGGTGCAGATAATTCATCAGAAGATTGTGGTGAGAAACAAACTACACAGGTTGAATACGAACTGGTATGTCATTTGGGATGTAACGGTCACCAGCTGGAGTGCCCTTGATACCCACCAGAAGGCACTCCAGATTAGTCTTGTATCACTCTCAGACTACATTTCCCATAACTCATTGCTCGGACTCATCTTCACTGATCACACTCACCTGTACCTCGTTCTCTGATAGCATTCACCTGTGTATCATCCTGTTTGTCTGTCTATATATACCTGGTTCATTTGTTCAATCCCTGCGAAGTCTTGTTTAAGTGTTACACTGCATTTCTGAGCGTTTTCCGTGTTTGTTTTCTGGTTTTTGACGTTGGATTGTTCTTGGATTTTGATTACTGCTGCCTGCCCTGACCTCTGCCTGTTTCCCGGATTCCCACTGTGTATTCTCCATTGTCCTGTCTGCTAATTCTCGACCCTGCCTGTACGACTAATCTTAAATAAAGCTGCATTTGGATCTACATCTCCCAGTCTCGGAGCAGTTCGTAACAGAAGACTTCGCCACACTGAGATCCAGCAGCACCGTTGACCAACATGAGTCTAACAGGTACCATTCAGGACCCGCTGAGAGAATTGTGTAGTATTTATCAGTTCAATCGCATCATTGAGGAGTATGTGGAGGAGTTTCTTTTTTATAGTCATCTTGTTCCCGGTGATGATTCAATGATGAAAGATTGTTTCTGGAGTGGACTAGACCAGGACATTAGGATAAATTTACCAGAGGAAGACCCCAGCTGGACCCTGGCACAGTATATTGACTTTGTCCTGGAGTTTTGTGGATCCACCTTCACCGTAGGGAAGGTGGAGGAGGAGGTTTTCACAACCGCACTGCCTGAGAATCTTCACGTTACTTCAGCCGTCAAGCCAGCCATGGCATCCGTTTATGGGTGTCCAGGACTGATGTCCACCGTGACACAGCCGCCGCTGATGTCAGTTCAGAGGGCCAAGAAGACCGTCCAGCCAGAGACAGTCCAGACCGTCCAGCCCGAGACCGTCCAGCCCGTCCAGCGAGAGACCGTCCAACCCGTCCAGCCAGAGACCGTCCAGCCCATCCAGCCAGAGATCGTCCAGACCGTCCAGCCAGAGACGCTTCACGTCACTTCTGCCGAGCCAGAGACGCTTCAAGTCACCTCTGCCGAGCCAGAGACGCTTCACGTCACTTCTGCCGAGCCAGAGACGCTTCAAGTCACTTCTGCCGAGCCAGAGACGCTTCACGTCACTTCTGCCGAGCCAGAGACGCTTCACGTCACTTCCGCCCAGCCAGAGTCTCGTCCCGCCGAGACAGCCCAGCCAGAGTCTCGTCCCGCCGAGACAGCCCAGCCAGAGTCTCGTCCCGCCGAGACAGCCCAGCCAGAGTCTCGTCCCGCCGAGACAGCCCAGCCAGAGTCTCGTCCCGCCGAGACAGCCCAGCCAGAGTCACGTCCCGCCGAGACAGCCCAGCCAGAGTCTCGTCCTGCCGAGACAGCCCAGCCTGAGTTTCATGTCAGCCCTGCCGAGTCTGAGCCTGTTCACGTCACTTCTGCCGAGCCAGAGACGCTTCACGTCTCCGAGCCAGTGTCTACGGACAAGATGGCCGCCTCCGAGCCAGTGTCTACGGACAAGATGGCCGCCTCTGAGCCAGTGTCTACGGACAAGATGGCCGCCTCTGAGCCAGTGTCTACGCACAAGATGGCCGCCTCCGAGCCAGTGTCTACGCACAAGATGGCCGCCTCCGAGCCAGTGTCTCCGGACAAGATGGCCGATCCAGTGTCTCCGGACAAGATGGCCGATCCAGTGTCTCCGGACAAGATGGCCGATCCAGTGTCTCCGGACAAGATGGCCGATCCAGTGTCTGCTCCCGATCCAGTGTTTGTTTCTGTGTCTGTATCTGTCCTTGTGACCATTTCTGTTGTAGTGTCTGTTCCTGAGCCGGTGTCTGGTCCTGAGAGGTCTTCGCCGCCGTGGCCACCCGAGGGGTCTTCGCCGCCGTGGCCGCCCGAGGGGTCTTCACCGCCGTGGCCACCCAAGGGGTCTCCACTGCCTTGGTCTCCCGCACAGCCAGCTCCGCCCTGGCCACCTCCACAGCCTGCTCCGACCTGGTCGCCTCCACAGCCAGCTCCGCCGCAGTCTCCAGGTCCTCTTCCGCTCCACGGGCCTGGCCCTCCATTACGCCCCCAGGTCCGCCTCTGCTCCACCTTCCTCCTGGACATTTTGAGGAGCGTCTGGAATCCGCTCCTTAAAGGGGGGGCTATGTAACGGTCACCAGCTGGAGTGCCCTTGATACCCACCAGAAGGCACTCCAGATTAGTCTTGTATCACTCTCAGACTACATTTCCCATAACTCATTGCTCGGACTCATCTTCACTGATCACACTCACCTGTACCTCGTTCTCTGATAGCATTCACCTGTGTATCATCCTGTTTGTCTGTCTATATATACCTGGTTCATTTGTTCAATCCCTGCGAAGTCTTGTTTAAGTGTTACACTGCATTTCTGAGCGTTTTCCGTGTTTGTTTTCTGGTTTTTGACGTTGGATTGTTCTTGGATTTTGATTACTGCTGCCTGCCCTGACCTCTGCCTGTTTCCCGGATTCCCACTGTGTATTCTCCATTGTCCTGTCTGCTAATTCTCGACCCTGCCTGTACGACTAATCTTAAATAAAGCTGCATTTGGATCTACATCTCCCAGTCTCGGAGCAGTTCGTAACATGGGAATGTGAAAATTAAAATAAAGATAATCAGAAAGGGTAATTAAAATGTCAGTCAATTATACACACAGGTCAAACATACACAGATAATTACAATTGACAAAAGAAAATAAAATGAATAATGGAGTTTCCTTAAAAACTCTTCTCACAAAATATCACAAATGTCAATCGTTTCTATTGGTAAATTTGATTAATATTGAGGTTTTTGTTCAATTAGTTTTAGCTATAGGTAACCATACACCGTCACGAGTATTCAATGCTTTTCAAAGCACATCAGTTTTTTATCAGTCTCTGTACTCGTCTGTAAATCTTGATAAAAAACCTCGATAGTCTCTAAATGTGAATTGTCTCACTAGCAGAAAGGAAAGGATATTATCCTCTTCTTTACGAATTGTTGTCTTTTCACCGTAGTAGATTCGGGTGGCTCGCCATATGAAATTTCTCACAGGATATAACAGATCACCACAATCTGCAGAACCAAGGACAAGAAAAAAACAAAGAAAAAAACAAACAAAACAAAACTGGCCTGATCACAGACCAGAACATTGATTTAATGATTTCAGAAATAAATTTTACATCACTGATCAAAACATTAAAAATAACATACATATATAATTTTTCAAGAAAAGATATTACACTATGTACCTCAAGAACAATCCTACTTGTCTTTCTCACAAAAGCACACGTGACCAATAATAGCAGGAATAACCACGCGGTTCACTATGACCACACTTATAATCATTTAGAATGAAATAGCAAAATATACAATAGAACAAAACAATATTGTCCCGCAAGAACTTATATACTCATTTTTATACTCTATATTAATCGTCTTTTGCTTTCACCCAGGCGCGTCTCACAGGCCCGCATGGTCAGCAATGGCGTCGGTGAACGGTGAACTGAGCAACCTGTATGTCTTCTAGTAGCTGTGTCGAGTGAATTCTGAATAATTCCCTTCCGAATCTCATAGAGACGGAGAGAGTGAGTATCAGCTGTCCATGAGCTACTGTAGCAGCAGGATCAACTTTATGACTCTCCATGGGCTTCTCCCTTGACTTTAGCAGACTTTATGCCTCCACGTCCCCCCCGATTTCTTGCGAGCTTAATTCACCCACTATTTTTCTTAAACGGCTTTTACATATCACTATTTTATCTTTATTAGGGAAATTAGATGTTGATAAATTGCGTATAAATTAAACTTAACCCTGGTTCTTAATTCCTGGTTCTAAATAGAACCATTTCTTCTAAGAGTGCACCCCTATGGGGGGGTTCCTCTCCGTGGTACACTGAGGTTTAGACCTGTACTGGTTGGGGGCCCTATAGTGCTGCAGTCATTTTATCCTCCACCTTTTAATACTCCAGATCAGGAACGACTGAACCTGTTATGTCTACGTTCCCAGAGCTGCCCTGTGGCGTAAGTCTGAACAATTATTTTTGTCTACTTTGGGTCACTCAAGAGAGGGTGCCCTGCATCTAAACAGGTTATGAGCAAATGGAGTTGAGGCTATATCATTGGCTTATGAAGTGGCTGGACAGCCTTCACCTATGGCTGTTCGGACCCATTCTACTAGGTGTATGGCAGCCTCTAATGGCCTTAATTTCGGGTGTTTCCCTTCTTGACATTTGTAATGCAGCAGGATGGTCCTCTCTGCATACATTTGTTAGATTTTATGACCTTGGCCTCTCCACTCTAGGGGCTAGGTTGCTTGCTTCTTAGTGTGCGCAAGGACTTCACAAAGAATGGGCATTTCTCAGCATGGCGTAGTGGGTATGGGGTTTCCACTGCGTTCTAATGCAGCTTGAGGTTCCCTTGAAAGGGAACGTCTCAGGTTACTTTTGTAACCCTGGTTCCCTGAGAGGGAACGGGAGCTGCGTTCGCCTGCCATACTTCCTGCCTGCCCTGATCGACTTGCTTCAGGTTTTTTCAGAAGCTGGTGTGGTCTGACTTCAGGGGTGCTTTCTAGTTTCCTGGTCTATGACGTCACCCGCCTTGACGTTTCGGGCTTCCATTGGACTGATTTTACATGTGCTTCACGACGTAATCACGCAGAGCGTTCCCACTGCGTTCTAACGCAGTTCTCGTTCCCTCTCAAGGAACCAGGGATACATACGTAACCTGAGACGTTTTCTATGGTCAGTGAAGAAGCATGTTGCACGTAAGAGGTTTACTATTTTGCACCCACTGTGCTGCTTTTTCTGTGCATGTTGTGGATTACATATCGTTGCTCAGTGCATAGCAATTGGATTAAATACTGGGTAATTTGGCCATATTTATAGTGTTTATAGATGGCATTTGTCACTTGCTGAGTTTTCTGTTGTTTTCTCCACCTGGCCAGTCAAACTTGACCTACTGTTTTGTACAAAATGTTACATCCGAAAATAGATTTCATTTAAGAGACAGAGCAAGTGAGATAAAAAAAAACATAACAAGCCTGTATCTGTGGGTCATTCATCCATAGCTATAAAAGTAATTACCGTAAGATAAGAAATATATAAAGCACTTATTTTGTGCTATAAATATATTGTTATCTTTTAAGCAGTCCTTGAACAGGAAATTAACAAGAAATTTGTTATCAGGGAAGTCAAATTTTCTGCCATTTGTGAATGATGAATTTCTACATGCATACAGAATTTCCATTGCCACAAAAATCTCATAAGTCTCACAACCACTCACAAAGCAAAAGTACAAAAACACATTAATATCAGTTAGTTATTAATTTGCAATGCTTTCTAAACTTCATTACCTTACTGCAAATACAATACTGTGCAAAAGAAATAATAATTAAAATAATGTTTTAATCCATTTATCTTTTGCTCTATTGTGTCAGTAGGAAAAATCATACATTTACAAGCATTCCTTTTGCCATTTATTGTTATAATCTCATGAGATTTTTATATGCTCACAGAGTCTGACAACAGCCGGTGCTCCACACGGAGATCTGATCTCACCATCATTGAGTTTGTCTTTGATTACATGAAGAATTACAGAAACATTCCTGCAATGCATTCCTGCAATGAAAAGTTTTAGGCACTTGCAAAAAGCTGTAAAGTGAGGATGCTTTCAAAAATAATGTCATAAATAGATTGTATTTATCAATTAATTTCTATTTCTATTTCTATTGTCACCAGCCAAGTTTTGTTAGGGTTAGGGTTAGTAAACTAGACAGAAAGTATTTATTGTTTTGTCTTGTTAAATTGTTAATTAATTAAATCAATTATATAGAAAATGAATGGAATTAAATGAATAGGCAGTGTTTGTGGCTGCAATGATTTATTAGAATTTATAATAATAAATTCATCCTTTGAATCAGAATGACTAACATGGCTTTGTCCTCTGTTTTCATGGACACATGTTAAATGCTACAACATAAAGGACTATAAATATAAACACTTTTGTCTGTCTCTCCTGGTTGTTCTCTGTTCAATGAATGAATAAATCTCCCTCAGACAGACATTAGCTTAGGTTTGCCTTTGCTCTCTGACTCCCTTTGTCTGAATGCTTCCATGATTTGGCATTTCCTCCCCCTGAGTGGTTTACAGGTGGCATGAATAATTCATTTTGGTAACATTTGGTGGATTGGGTATTTCTTTTTTATTTGCCCACACAACTGAACTGTTAGGATGTGAGATGCACCACTGCATTACCTGTTAAACTACAAAAAGAACAGGAGACGATAGAGAGGTGGGGGTTTAGATGTTAAAAGCCAACAGTCCACCACTCAGTGATATACAGTATATATCACTTTAAATTGAATACTTGCTCTATGTGTACTTTAGTGACATGTATTCACTTGGTGAAATGTTATTTATGTATAGCTTATCATTTATTATCTCCAGAGGTCTTTAGATTTAAAGGGTTAGTTTAACCAAAAATTGAAATTCTGTCAGCACTCACCCTCATGCTGTTCCAACACTGTGAGACTTCTGTTCATCTTCGGAACACGAATTAAGATATTTTTGATGAAATCTAAGAGCTGAATCACTCCGCCATAGGCTTCTAAGGGATCGAAACTTGCCAGCCCAGAAAAGTTATTAAAGACATTGTTAAAATATTCCAACTTACTACAGTGGCTCAACCATAAGTTTATTCACCACGACTTTACTATTCATTTTCTTCTGCGTGGGCCTGATAGAGTTCACGTAGTGTAACAGCACAGCAGTTCTGTGTTGTACGTCACCAAGTAGGCTCACTACTGGCTGACGCTGGTCTTGTGTGTGATGCGTGATTTATAATTCATAATTTTTGACATTTAAAGGGCACATCACTAACTGCGATTGCATGTTTGCAGGTATTGACATCTGTCTCCAACACGCCTTTGTTTTTGGTATTGTTCAGTGGAACAAAATAATTATAAGAGAGTTGTAACTATATCCTGAAAGGATGAATTCAAATTAGAGTACTTTAGTTTGGACTATTAGATCAATTAAATTTTAAAGGTTATCTGCGTTTCCATGATGAAACATATAAAATGGCCAACCACAGTTCGTTTTGTTTTTATTTAAAAAGGTTTGGCAGCAAAAGCCTGTCAATTTCACCTCTTAAATGCTTCTCAGTGTTTACTGGTTTTATTTGGAGCAAGAGATACTGGGGGAGTGACTTCATTACACCAGAAATATCGCTAGCCCAGAATAAAACCTGATGTTACCATGGTGATGGCCACCACTAAAATTCATTTTTTTAACCTTAAAAAACGGAATATGCTCAATCTAAAATCAACTACCTGAGTAGCCACTGAAACTGTCTTAATGGAATAGGTCAAGGATGTGTTTGTGTGATTGAAAATGGTGTGGTGAATGCAGGGGTTTTCATCTTGTGATTGGTTGATTTGATTGATTGATTGATTGATTGATTGATTGATTGATTGATTGATTGATTGATTGGTCGATTTGTCGATTGGTCGATTGATCGATTGGTCGATTGATCAATTGACTGATTGATTGGTCAATTGATTGGTCAATTAATTGATCAATTAAGTGTTGTGATTATTTTTTTTCACCAACATTTAAATGCATTAGATTCTCTGGATGAGAATCTCATTTGCTAATTGCAGCTTCAAGACACTTCGCTTCCCTTCCTTTCTTGTGCTATAGTGCACATTTTCTCAAATTAGAAACAAACAGCATCTTCCCATTGAGCTGCAGAGCACCCTCATTATTACAGCTACATAACCATCACTGTCATCATCCTAAATCAGATCTGCAACTGGCCTTTGTGTGGACTGTTAAAATCGGAACCATCAAATTGATAAAACACATAACTTCTGGCCATAAATCATTTGACTGAATTAGAAAACTCATTAGACAGATGGATCACAAAATGTGTAGCCCTACCGCCGTTGTTAGAAGACAGCGCTAATCTATTTTAGTAGGAAGTATTTTGTGGCAGCATTCTGTATGTGATTTGGAATGGTATTCAGAAAAAAATCCTACTCTGAAAGAAATTACACACAAAAAAAGATTGTTTGTTTAGTAAATCAGAAAGCTTGAGGGGGACTCTATTCCTAACTATTATTTTGTGGCAAGTTTCACAGCGGAAAATCAATATATGTGACCCTGGAACACAAAACCAGTCACAGGTGTACATTTAAAAAAAATAAGATTTATACATTAATAAATAAGCTTTCCATTGATGTATGGTTTGGCAGGATAGGACAATATTTGACCGAAAATCTGGTGCATCTGAGGGTGCAAAAATCTAAATATTAAAAAAAAAAACGCCTTCAAAATTGTCCATTTATGTTCGCGATTGTGCTGCATCCACTCACAAAAATATATATTTTTTAAATATTTACGATATGGCTATTTACAAAATACCTTCATGGTACATGATAAATACTTAATATCCTAATGATTTTTTGTCATTAAAATAAAAATCGATAAATTTTGGCCCATTTAATGGATTGTTGGCTATTGCCACAAATATACTCGTGCGACATGTGACTGGTTTTGTGGTCTAGGGTCACATATGGCAAGCCGGAAACTGAGAACATGAAAAGAGAAAAGAGAAATTGTCGTTGTTGAAATTCTCTGCAGTAGACGGACTCAATCTGTGTCCATAGCACGCAGCGAGAGCACATGCACCAGCAGTCCGCCTCAGCTCGAGCCAGTCCGGGCTCCTCGACCGCGACAGGCAGCCGCCTCCGGTTCCTCCATCATCCTCAGCTGCTCTTCACTATATTGCGACTCTTAAAGATAGCCACGAACATCGGATTCGAGCACCAGAGTTTCAAAATCCTCTTCTTCCATATTATGTTTAGTTTCCGTCATTGTCATAACTTCCGATCTCCACAGCACTTGTTACTGTAGCTTAGCTTCCAAACAAGATGGCTGATATTGATTTCAGTATCTGCAAGTGAAGTCCCACCCACTGATCTGTAATAGGCCTGTAGGGTGAGTGGGTCCCACACCCTTGAATAATGAGGAGCTAAGTTTGTAGTCTCTACACTTTTCAATGAAATGCGACTTACTGATTATTATGACGCAAAATGACGATTTTTACGTCATATTGAGCAGGAAGTAAAATGCTTAAATTCTTATTTCTCCTTTCTATTTCTCCTTTCTTCTCTTTGGCATTATTTTATATTATGTATGATATATCCATTTTTGCATTAGACATGTGAGAAATTAATGTGGGAAACAATATATACTCTGAACCCTAAGTAGGTTAAGAAAGTCAAAAAGCATGTTGTGCCCCGCTCTCCCCTACACTTCGGTATGGCATACACAAAATGGAAAGATATGATGTTGGAGAAAATTCTTAATAATTCCCAAGTTGGACAGATAAGGGAATATATTAATATGTAGATAACTCTCTTAAACTCACTATATCAATGTCATTTATATATTACATTATGCATAATCAAAAGGGGGTTAAATGAGTGGGTTCTGTGTTCAAGTGGCAATTGTGTGACTTTGAGGTTTTATTAGGAGATACTTAACCCTGGGTGAAAGAGCTGTTTTAAAAAGCTCTTTTCGGGAATGTAAAACAGAAGATGTTGTCATTGTCCAAAGAGAAGGACCATTGTAAATGAATTATGATAAGAAGAGAGCAATCATTGAGAGAAAGAGGGGGAAAATGAGAGAATAAGAATGAAAAGCTCATTTTGAGTTTCTTTGTCATCCCCACACTCAGCTGTAGATGCTTTTCTCTTTCATCCGCATATCTCACTTTCCTTTCATGCCTCAAAGTATATGTCTCTTCCCACGTACTTTTGTTGATGCATAAAGGATGAAAACATAAAGGTGGACTTGATGTGCTGAGTAAAAGACCAATTTCACGTTACATTAAACATCAACAGTGGAAGGCATTTTATAAGGTGAAGGATGACTAACAATATCAATATGCATCTCTGAGGTTTGTCTGGACTCTAATAGCTCTATTGATTCAGGCTTCCAAAGAAGAGAATTTATTCACACACACAGACATACACACTATAACGTATACTTGCTTTTTACATGTGTGAGCTATACAGAAAAATTAAAGGAGGAGGGAGATTTTTTTCATTACGAAAAAATCCCAAGAACAGACATTTCTCTCATGAGTGAACCTCTTTTTCTAGTTTCTAAAACCAAGGTTTAGGCATTGAACTCTTTTATTTTTTGCTTCAAATCTCCAATTCTCGTCGAAAATGAGTGAACACCCTGTTGCTTGATTTGCAAATGTCTGTGTTAATGCCTCATTATGCACCGCTAGCAAGTATGTGCTACCACTGCAACACAGCTTCCACCTCTTCTGAAGAATTAATGAGTGAAAATGTAATTTGTACAGCAAAGTATTCCAGTAACACACTAGCATGCAGCCAGCAGTGTGTTCTGTTTACTCATACTGCTGCTTTTCTTGATAATGGCATATCCATTAAGCTGCTCTGAGGCATGCAGGTTAAAATCAAAAAGATTCATGAAAATCATTACGTGTTGGTTTCTTCTTAGAGAGCTTCAAATTCGTCCTATAAATTATATCTTTAAAATGAGCCGATTGATCAGCTGAGTTGGAAGGCTGTTGGATCAATATTTGCATCTGGAGCTTTTAAAAGAGAAACACTTTTTAAAATAAAGGTTATTTGTTGGTATTGATGGTTCTATGAAAAACATGGTTCTTTACAATGGAAAACGGTTCTTCAAGTTATTTAATTGTTCTTCAAACTAAATGCTCATTCACATTGCACTGATAGGAAGCAACAAAATGTCACCAAGACCCTACAAACGGTTATTGAAAATGATAAATTGGCTAAAACATGCGAGTTAAATTTATGCATAAAAGAAAAAGAAAAAAAACAAAACAGTTAAAGCTATAAAAGCTTCTGTATTTACCAGTGAGGTAATATTTTTGTTTGGTTGTTTTAAAGAAATGTAAGGATGTTTAATTTGTTATGTTTTTTTTTGTTGTTGGTTTTTTTACAGGAAAACTATAATGATTAAGAATTTATGAGGCCGATCTCATGAAAGTTCATATCTATATAGCACGAATGTCATTTCTCGTGGCATTTATACGGCAAAAACAGTTTTTGCGTGTATATGGTTAACGTTTTTCGCGTGCATATTGCGTGCATTTCGCGTGTATATGGTACACGTTTTTCGATACGCAATTTTAGGCGCGTATAACTCCCCAGTCCCCTCCCCCCTAAACCTACCCCAGGGTTTTTTAGTGCGTAGCATAAGCACGCAAAAAACATTTTTGGCGTATAAATGCCACGAGAAATGACATTCGTGGTATAGATACGCATCTTCATGAGACTGTGTTGGAATTTATATATTTGTTTGTTTGTTTATTTATTTTGCAATGTAGGAAGTTTATTTTATTTCTTTTTTCTTCATCATGCTCATTGCCACATATTCAAATTTGGAATTGCTTTAATAATATCTTACAATTTAATGGCATATATTGTTTGTACACCAGAATTGAACTGTCACTTTGCAATGATCAGTTTCTCTATCTCTGATTTCTTCCTGCTTATTTCTTCTCTTTTTCTCTCTTTCATTTGTAGACGATTTGATTGATTTAAACATGGTGTTACTGCATGAGTATGCGCCCATTCTGTACGAGTCAAAGAACTGTTATTGGATTTTCCCCTGTAGCAGATATCCAATGATTTCCTGTCCTCTTAGAAGCTGTCCTCTTATTGCACAGAGTCAGTCATTCACAAAAACATTTACCACCATCCAACTGTCAAGTACCATGTCTCTAAAATTCCCATATAGAGGAGTGACAGGTTCAGGCTTGTCACCCATTAAAATGCTTTTTTTTGGTGTGCGTTTCTGTTAGCAGCTCTGATACAGCAGTGTTTGATCCATCACTTGATCCAATTACATGACTTTTCTGCCTCAGAGAAAGGCTGCGACACATGAGGTCCAGCAGCAGCAATCTGATGCTCAGAGCGGTCAATGAAAACATGACGTACCTCCAGCAGCATGACTCATGATGCTTTTCAGGTTATTCATCCAAACAGAATTAGATGTGCTGTTTGAGTTGCCTTACTTGTTGGTCTTTGGGCATGCATGTTAGATATCTTAATGTCACATGGGATGGGATACACCATAAAACAAGTTGCCGCCTTACATTTTTAAGTACAATCAACTTGGATGTTTAAGTAATTTCAACTTTACAGTATAAACACCTGTTGCTTTTTGCAAAAGTGAGATTGATGTTGTGATGATGAAATATTTCACTCAAAAGTAGATCTCAGGTCTTTCTCCTAAAATTCCCTAGAAATAAAATTAGAACCAGCACAGATCCATAAAATTAATGTGGATATAGCATAGCTCAGATAGGGGAATATGATGAGAAATCTTTTAGTTTATTTTGAAATCTGACTTTTAATTGCAGACTATCTTGGCAAGAGACGTGTTGAAATCTCGCCTGAAACTCTGAAGCAGTGTATTATTCATATAGTATTGTAGAATTTTTTTTGAATTATCTGATCAGTTTTTTTTTTATTTATCTGTTCATCATTTTATTTTTGTTTTTATTTCGAGTACTTCTGTCACTTTTATATTATTATTATTTATTTATTTATTTATTTATTTTTTTTTTTTTGGGGGGGGGGGCAATTTAGCTTTATTTTATTTCAGTTTTAGATTCAGTAATTTTAGTATATTTCATTTTAAACTCATGTTATTTAACTTAATTGCATAGGCAACATTTCGACTTTTCATTTTTCATAAAATATTGCATTTTTATTTCTGGTTTGTTTCCATTTAAAAACGGTTTTGAATGAGCTAAAAACACTTCTAGATGGGATACGTGAGATTACAAAGCAATTTTTCTTAGGAGATTCAGTTGCTCACCTTTTTTTTTTTTTTGCAAGAAACTTATTAAATGGATATTATTTGTTGTTGTTGTTCTAATGTATGTGGCAGCCACTATATATCTAAAGCAACGTATACACTGTAATAAAAGTATAGATTTAATTAATGCCTTCACTGGGAAACAAACTCATATCCGGGGTTGCTGACTTTCCATTTTAAAGAATATCAAATATCTTGATTTACTTCAAACTGGAATTGGCATCATCTTCTCTGCAAAGGTCATTTTAGCTTTCAGCCATTTAAGCTTTCAGGCTGTTAAGCTGTTATTCAGTGTTTCAGAGTGGGAGGATCCATCAGGGGAATGCAGCCTTCGTTTGAGTCTGTGCCATACTGCTGCTGGTCAGATGCCTAATCTGTTTCTCACAGGTACCAACTCCAAAATGAATCTGGCAACAGAGTTTGGAGAGAAAAAAAATTAGATAATATTGAACATTATTACCATGCTTAGCAATTGTGAAGATATAAATGGAGCTCAACAAACAAACAACTTGAGTGGTTCAAGCCACAATACCCACATGGATGTGAGAAGAAAGATGGAGGAAGACAGAAACACAAATCACCCATAAAGGCAATGCACAAAAATTGATTTGTAATAAATATTTATGAGTTTTTGTTTGTTTATAATGTAATTAATTATTTTTTTCCAAATGACATGTGCTAGCAGAGAGATAATGAAATGGATTGTGGTGCATGAAATCAGAGAAACAACCCAACCCTCAGATGTCAGCTACAGAGGAAAGAGGTGGAGCAGAGGTGATTATAAACTGCTTTACAGGGTACATTAATTGTCTAAAATATTCTCCCAATTTCTTTCTTGCACAACAGTTTTTCTCTTGCCTTTCAACCTTTTATATCACATCAGATATTTTTTTGTTGGATTTTTCATCAAAAGCCAGAACTCAGAATTTAATTGAGAATGCCAATGCAGTTTTAGTTCGAATTAGTCCAGATGCAAAAGTTTCTATTTAATTTAGAGTAATTAAAACAGAATGATATCAAAGAATAAATCCAAATAAAGTAATTAATAATATTCCTATATACATTTGTTTAATGATATTTAATCATTTATATTTAATAAATTAAATTTAATTTATCTTTTTATAAAATATAGAAACAATAAAGAATAAATACAATAACATATAAAATAGCATCACATAAAGTATTTCAATTTACTCAATATCTAATCAATAGATTCAATGTAAATATGTGCATTTACATTAAATCATTTAGCATCAGCATAGTGATAAGAAAAAAACATGTTTCTGAATGACAGATCCTGATGACATGACGGAGAACTGGTCCGAACACTGAGCCCTGAGGCACCCCAGTAGCTAGATTTTGCGACTTAGACACATCACCTCAGATGAGAGGTAAGACTTGAACTATAGGAGGACGGTTCCTGAGATGCCCTTTGTCTTGAAGGATGACAGAAAGATCAAATGCTTAACTGTGTCAAAATCAGATCCAGCGAGATGAGTAGTGATTATTTAGAAGTTGCTCTTGCTCTTGCTAATCTCAGTTTCAATAACCCAAAGCAATGCAGTATCAATAGAGTGTCTGCTTTTGAAACCAGGAGGTTGTTCTGTGAAAGAAAGTTAGAGACTTGTTTGAACTTGAAGACGACTCATTCAAGTATTTTTTTAGCAACGAATGGAAAAAGGGATTGCGGACTGTAATTTTCTAGATGTGCTGGATTTAGAGTGGGTTTCGTAAGAAGTGGGGGTAACCCGAACCTGCTGTGCTGTGGGTAAAGTACCAGTGTGAAGAGAGGTGTTGATGATATGAGTGAGTGTGGGTACAACTGAAGAAGAAATGGCTTAAAGGAGATGAGTGGGGATAGGAACAAGTGGACAGGTATAGGGTGACTGGAAAGGATGAGTTTGAAGACTTCTGCCTCTGAGAGCGGTGAGAAGGATGGCTGAACGTGTGTTCTAGCTGTTAAGATGCACATCAAATAATGGTGTGTAAAATTTGCAGGTTTGTTTGTAGGTTGTTAGGGTTGCACTGCCTCCTAATTGAGACGTGATTTACAAGTGTTAGTAATAGTGGAGATTTGGACGCACATAGTGAAAATGGGATACAATAAATAAAAAAACAACAACAACTCAATATGTCAGTGTCCTTGCTCGCTGGTCTTTACATTCTTCTGAAAATAATGTGGAAAAATGTTGTGGTGCTATATCAAAAAAACATATTGACAGTGCTGAACGTAATTTATAGAAATGGGTCTAATCAGAAACAAAATGAATATGATGCCAGTTTCCACCATATATTCTTCTCCAAACCATTTGATGTGCTTAAAATATCGCAAAATACCCATTGCAGCCCTACGGTTTGCATGATTTAATGAGGTACAATTTAGATGGAAATGTTACCTATGAAATTTTGAAATGAACATCAATTTCTGCCATCTTTTACCATTCAAAAGGCTTTCTATTTATAGATACCTGCACGTTGAACAGAGTGGTGCTCTGAGTCATGCTCTGTGTCTGTACTTTGGGGATGTGAGCAGTTATTCTGTGTGCCTGTTCTGTTCATGACAATCACTCTTGAGGCCTCTTTCAAAGTAATAACACCCAGAGCCCAGTTCTGCCCAGAATTTAATCTCTTTACCAACAATTCATTACCTGAGGTTTTTCAACCATACATATGAACTCATTGAAAAACTCATTAGAGCACACACAAACACTCATCTCATCACTTTCCTTCCTCTCTCTATCTCTCTCTGTCTTCCAGTCATCTAGTTATTTGTTTTGGAGCCTCTTGACCTTTGTCTGCATGGCTGTCGCAGTTTGCATATTGTGTTTGTTCTGTAAGTGAGAGACATCTATAATGATCTGCTGAAGTTAATTAACTCAAAAAAAGAATGAGCTTTTGTTTAGAGTCCTGTTATTTTGCTTCAGGAAGTCGAGAAAAGTGTCCAAGAAATATCCGAGACCAGTCTCAAGAGGCTGGTTCCCTTAGTAGAATTTCTGGGAAATTGGCAAAATCTTCCAAATATATATCTATGTGGGTTCTGAATATAATAAAAGATGGTTACAGACTGCAGGGGTGGTGCTGACTACAGTGGTTCCAGAACAGGCTCGGGTTATGTAATATTATTATTTCGCATTTAAGTAGGCAAATACGGTTTTAATAACAGCAGAGCTAATGGCCATCAATACAAAGGCACAAATCAGGTTTATAGAATTTAAAAACAAACTAACAACAACAAAAAAAAAACATCAAGATGCATTTTTTTTTCTTTTTATTGTAAAAAGCATAAGCATAATTATAGTGAAACTTTGGACAGGTGGTGGCACTAGAGGGAATGAGTTAGAGACACCAAAATTGGTGTAATTACTGTTGGGTCTGTCCTCGATCAGAATGTCAAACCGGAACAACTTTCCCGGAAACGGTTCTATGGGCTGCCATAGACGCCCAGTTGGAAGAAGAAAAAGTAGGAATAATAATAAGAACCAGAACAGACAGAATAGGTGCCTCCACACCTTCTGTGCTTGGCCCCTAATAACTGTAATAATAGCGTCCGCAACAACAGAAGATAACAATCAGTTTTTTTAGAAGCATACATAAGTTATTAGCTAGGAATAAAAATGTTCTGAAAGCGATTCCATATTGTGCCTCTGTGATGTTGTTAAAGTTCTTTACAGCTATTATAAACAGCAGTTATAAGTTCTTGAAGTATACTGCCCTTGAAGTATACTATTGATATTTTTTGTATTTTATCTCATTTAGGGCAGGACTTGGTTCAATCCATCGGCTATTGATTAGATGGATCTGATCATATCTGAATGCAAGCTTAAAGTTGATTGAAAGAAAAGAGGAAATTATATCATTAAATTATGTAATTTCATGGGAAGATAAAGTTATAGCATTTTGATTAAAATGCAATTTAAAGAATATAGAATAAATAAAAGAATTGCATGAATGAAATGTATTTTGAAAATAGATAAGGTGAATTCTAATTTCATGCCAACAAGCATGATTACTGTATGCTGTTGTCTTTCTGAAGCAGCAGCACGCTTGCCTAAACAGCTCACAAGGTTTGGGAACAGAAGAAGTAGTGTTACGTGAATGTTTCTACTTCACAAGCTGTCATTTTGTGCCTTTCAATGGGTATGAACTGTTTTGTTCAGCTTTGTTTGACAGCAAAATTAACCAAAGAGGTTTACAGACATCCATCGGCTGCTTGCAGCAATTAGATTCCTCTATCTGGTCTCAATCACTTTTATTCTCTCTTAAAGGGATACTCCACCCCAAAATTAACATCTGTCATATTTACTTACCTCAAGTTGTAGCAAACCTGTATGAGTTTCTTTCTTCTGCTGAACACAAAGAAAGATATTTCGAAGAACGTTTGGAACCAAACAGTTGTTTGGCACTATTGATTTGCATCGTCGAAAAAAAAAATACTATGGAAGTCAATGGTACCCCAACTGTTTGGTAAATTGCCTAGTAAATTGGTATTATTAAACTATACTTAAAATAAACTTTAACTTTATACTTAAATATAAAAACTTTATAATTAACTTGAAGACATATTTATTTTTCGCATGGACAGCTTTGTTTCTGCACAACAACAGCATTTTGGCATCAACAATAAAGATGGATGCCAATATTTTACCTACTCGTTCGGGATTGTTGATGACAGAATAGTGTTTGGGGCATTATAAGGCAGTCAGAAATAAGCTTACAAACTCCTAATACATCTCTTTGTGTTGATCAGTGCAAATTGAATTTACAGACAACTGAATCCTTAGCATTCTGCTTTACATATCTTTTAAATCAATATAACATTACAAAACACAGATAGCTTCATGCTATGGAGTGTTTTTTTTTCCTTTCTAGCCATAGATATGACTTCATTTTATGACTTTGAAAGCATTGTGACTGATTTTTTAATAAATAAAATAGTACACTGTAATATAAATTAATCATAATTCTAACATCTAACCCTACTTTTCCTTTAGGCCAAACATTCTGACATTTTGAACAAAATGTACTCTGTGTCGAAACCAGCGGAAAATGCTGGCTAGACAATACCAAAAATATAACAGTCTAGAACATACTCATGACATTATTGAGTAATCAGTTGAACTAACCTTTTCCATTTTTTTAATGATTTGCTTCTACATAGTAACAGAAGGGTTTGCATATGAAGAACCAATCCAATTGTTGGGACATTATGTAATGTATCATGTCACTTTTGCAATGCTCCTATTCTATTGTTGTATTTTTTTTTTTGTATTTGTTGGGATCCACCAGCCGTGATTAAAGCATATTCAAAGGCACACTCTAAAAAATGCTGGGTTGTTTTAACCCAACTTTGGGTCAAATATGGACTAACCCAGCCGTTGGGTTAAATTTTTACATTACATTTTTAACCCAACATTTCGGGTTTGTCCATATTTGACCCAAAATTGGGTTAAAACAACCCAGCATTTTTTAGAGTGCATTGTCTGGAGTCTGTCTAGTTAATGCAAGTTCGTAAGCGTACTGGACACTTTGATAGTGTCATAGGGAAAGGGACAAGACGTCATGCTACAGAGGACATGGCATAACATATGAATAAAATATCATTTTTCAAAAATGTTTTTTGTTTTAATATTACTTGTTTCTTATGCTAACTTTTTTCTGGGTCTCAGGAGGTTAATTTTTGCAAAAAAAAAAAAAAAATGTTGCTACTGTTTTTAGCCTTCAAACATTTTTGACATGCTTTGTGAGTAATTGCCGTCATCTTTCGATCCCATTTTCCCCCTTTTGTTATGTTGTTGTACCTCCTGTGGTAGTGATTGTCGAGTCCATTCTCATCCTTTGGTGCAAGGATGAGAATGTGTTGTGATTGTCAGTCTTGGTGGAAAGGAGTTGAGTTCACACTCTCTTCCAAGAAGTGATTTTAGTCACACAGATTAGATGAGGCCTATCAACTTTTCTTTGTCTCTCCTGCTCTACTGTAGATCTCTAAAGATCACATCTTGTCTGTATGGCTTACACAGATCTAGACATGTTTTTCCCTCCCATTTTGTTTCAACACAGTTATAGACATCCAGTTTCTTCTAGAAACACAACTGTGACGATCAGCAGCCGTGGTGCCCTCGAGAGCCACTAGAGGGCACTCTCTCCCCATGTTATGTTTCCCCATGGACTCTTTGTGTTTTATTATGTTCAGCTGTGTTTCATTATTGGTTATTAAGTTCCTTATTTAAGTTATTGAGTTTTCCCTGTGTCCCGGGCGAAGTCTTGTGTTACCCTGTAAGCGTGCAATTCCGAGCGTTATTCCCTGTTCTGTGTCTCCGTGTTTCCCTGGACTCTTGACCCTTGCTTGTTCAATTTTAATTTAGATAATTTTATGTAATCCATAAATAGTTTCTGCATTCGAATTCTTTCCATAATTTATTTGATTTTATTATAAAGTCAAAGTTAAAAACATAAAACCAGGCACATCCATTAAAGTCTGTCATGTAAAGTCTGTTACACTAATATTTAGTTCTTTGCTATTTTAAACTTTTTTATCTATTACTCAATTTCAATACAATTCTTTGGTTTGTTTCATTCAAGTGTTGCCCCCAGGAAACCTATTATGTTTCAATATACTTTTTTATTTTAGTAACGATTTCCATTTCATGTTTTATTTGATATTTGTATCCGTTGTTTTCATAATTTGTGCATTAATGGTTCAAAAAGGACAGTTCACTCATCATTTACTCGTCGTGTTATTACAAATCCCCCTTTTTGGATTTTTTTTTAAAGCATGCACATTCTCATAACATGAATGTTTAAAGGGAAAGAATCAGTACAGCAAAAGTTTTAGTCTCTGTGATTATTAGTCTGCATAAAGCAGATGCATAATGTTAAATAGTAAAACGACAATGTTAATGCAATGCAACGTTAATGCAATGCAATCTTAATGCAATGCAATACCTGTTTGTTCACTTGATTTGTTTATGTTGATAGGTGTGAAAAGTGTGTGTGTGTGTGTGTGTGTGTGTGTGAGAGAAAGAGAGAGAGAGTCAGAGGGGACGCTCTCTAATCTTGATCACTCAGTGACATATGGAGAGGTTGTTCTGTGTGAGATTGACATAAAAGACCTGACCTTCACCGTCAGCTTCACAGCCACTAGAGATATCTAATAACAAAAGCTGCTTTAACAGAGGCCATATGAAATGGGTGTTTGTATGCGTATCTTCAGCTTAATTGAATTTCATTGCATTTAACTACTTTATCTATCCATCCATGATCCATCCATCCTACTAGAAATGTGACAGAAATGTTTTACATTCCCATTTCAAGGAAGATTTGATTTCACCTGTGATGTCTTTTCTACAGTTAGGTTTAAAGATTTCTGCAGGAAAATTGGAAAACTCTCCTGCTTGTTTAAATGAAATAGTCTACTGCTTCTCCGTTTGCTGTTTACCATATATTCCATAAGTGCTGACTAAAAAGCCCAATCGTGTTGAGGGAGAGGGGCTGATATCTGTTCAAACACCCCTGCTCTCCACTCTCCTCCAGCAACAGGGACAGTTTACACAGTCGGTAAAACAGGTGGCTGAGTGAATTATCTAAGAAGAAAAAAAAGACTTTTGTGAGGTGGCCAATTGGGGTTAGGACAGTTAGATGTCAGTCCAACCATATTGGTTCAATCCCCTTACACACACAGAGGGATCTTATCTGATTGTGCGTGAGTGTGTGTTTGTGTAGCCTTGTGACTTTGTGACTGCAGGCTAATGTTTCAGCTCTATCATGACAGCTGGCTGTGAGGAATATTTCAGCTTCTCGCACACTGTTCATTTATATTCTCATTTCTAATATCTTCTGGATCTCCTTTTAGCTCTTGAATCTCCCTGTGTTATATTCGCACTAAACACTACTGTTCAAATATTTAGTCAGTAAGATATTACACTTTTATTCAGTTAGTATGCATTAAGTAGATCAAAAGTGGCAGTAGACTTTTACGTTGTTATGCGCTGTTTTTTTTTTACCTTTACAATCCTGAAAAAAAAAAAAATGTTTCCACAAAAAGCAACACAACTGTTTTCAACACTGATAACAATACATGTTTCCTGAGCAGCAGATGAGCATATCAGAGTGATTTCTGAAGGATCATGTGGCACTGAAAAAGCCAGACAATTGTCATATTCTTGTAAAATACAAATTTCTCAGTTTTGAAAACCTGATAGTCCACACAAACCTGTGTTTGATCACATCCCAAGGCATCTAACGGACGATTTTGACCATGACGCACATGGCACCATTTAGCGTCAACATGAGACGCGCCTCCTAGTGGTGTAACCCTAACCCTACCCCAGGGTTAAAACCTCTCTATTCCCTTTGACAACACCTGCAAAAATATGTATGTATTTCTTTTTATGTATCATTACAAAAAGATTTAATTAAAAGTACAGAAGGCCATTTCTGCAACATAAAAAAATAAAAATAAAAATCAGTTTGTCCATATTCCACTGTAAATTATGATCTTTTCCTTTGGCATTTTGATTTATGTTCTACAACTCAAATCAAGATATAAATTGTAGATTCGATAATCTATTAAGATAATTCGGGACACATCCTGTGACATTTCACAAAGACATTTCCCAGCAGAAATCCTCACGTTTGAACATATCTTCAGAGCATAATGTTTAAGTGTCTTTAACAGTGTGATGTTGCATGCTGCTGAACTAACCCTATCTTGTATTATTATCATTAGCCTACTAACATTTATTTATTTATTTTTTTACTAAGAATGGCTTCTTGTTTCAGTTGCATTTACAATGTACAGCCAGTGACATCTAGTGGCACCAACAAATAATACAATGACCACACGCATGTGAGCAAGCTCTAAAGTGACCGTCGCTGTTTGTTCAATTAAATGAGCAAAAGCAACGCAATTCTTGAGCATTTTCTATTTTCATTATGTTCAATCTACTTTTCATTTTACAAATGTACACTCTAAAAAATGCTGGGTTGTTTTAACCCAACTTTGGGTCAAATATGGACTAACCCAGCCGTTGGGTTAAATTTTTACATTATATTTTTAACCCAACATTTCGGGTTTGTCCATATTTGACCCAAAATTGGGTTAAAACAACCCAGCATTTTTTAGAGTGTATCCTTTGTGTTTGGACTATGTGAATCATTTTTATTATCATACATGCACAGCTCTTACTAGCTAGCCTTCATACACATCATTTCCATATTGTATATGGAGAGTAAAGGTTAAAACGATGTTTAAAGGGATTTTTAAGCATTTGTATTAAGTTTTTTAAAACACAGAAATGTTATAATTTGTGCACTTTCAGATTTCTAGTTCACCAATCAAATAAGAATATTTGTGTCATTAGTGCATGAGACTTTGCATAGCATACAGTATGTGTGCAATGCATATACAGGTATAGACAGGAATAAAATATTACAGTTTGCTTTTTTTGGTTGTTATTCAAAACTTTTATCGAAACTTCAGCTTAAAAATTACTTGACAAAGAAAGTACCAAAACTACTTACATTGCAAGTGATTAGAAACACAGTGGTAAAAAAAGGAAATCAAATAAATATCAATGAAGACAAAAACAGGCCCACACACAAACTCCTTTAGTGACAAGACACATTTGTTTCGGTCATTGAGATAAAAAAGTACACATGAACCAACACAAATTCAATACAAATATCATGTTACACTTTGTTGTTGCATGTTTAGTTTCATTGTGCAAATCTTACATTTTTGAGTGCATCATTGTCATTCAGGATTTGCCATCAGAGTCAATGTAATAATCCACCAAAATCCACAAACATCAGAGAAAGCAAAATAATAATAATAATAATAGAGTTCTGATACAACATGAATCCTTACAAATTCATTTAATAACAAATAAAAACCTCAACATATAGTATCATTGGCGAGATGTCTTTAATAGCACTTGATATAGGCAAATAAGATATTAGTTATGCTTCTTTTTTTTTTGGATTTAAGCAGCTTGTGGTACTTCAATGTTCAACCAGAAAAAAAAAATCCTACTTACAAAGAGAGAAAAAAAAAAAAAAAAATCCTGCTTGTTCTGTTACCTTATGAACAACCAAGAAATTGTCTTTTAATGTTTGACAATATGTCATCCAGAAAATCAGTGCAAGAATAATTTTTAGTGGAATCTCAAAGGAATTTCACATCTCGGGTGGTATTTCGCAACATGGCATTCATTTGCAAAAAGTCAATTTTGTAAACCTGCTCCCCCATCAATTCTCACTTGCATCTCTGAGACCTCACACTTCGAAGTCTCCCTGTCCTGCGCTACAGTATTTTGGCACATTTTAAAATGGTACAAATATTCTGAATATATGAATACAAGAATCACAAGTTTCACATGCGTTACTTTGGACTAGAACTGCGTAGAATGGTGTTGCGGGACAACACTTGGTTTAATAACACTACTGTAAATGCTTCGGATGTATATTTCTGTCAGTGAAGTTAGTTTAAAGTGCAATTTAGAGAGATTTAAGGGATTCTGCAATATCTTTCTAACTGTGCTGAATTATGCAAAACAAAACTTTAAAGGCACAGTTTGTAACTAATGGTCAGTTTTTCTTTATGTATAACTGAGCAGCATTCTTTAGTCGACTTTGTCGTCATTTCTCCACATTTGCTGTAATTCTCTCTTACCGTTACATTTATATTAAGTGCTCTTTTCATATATTGTCCATGGCTTTTTCCTTGCAAAAAGGCTCTAATTTTTCTACTTAAATTATACAAATAATTCTAGTTTATATGCATAATCTATTCTCAAATCAAGATTATGTTTGCTTTTGGTAGGTTCTGTTTATGTAACTCATACTGTATGCTCTGATTTCACCTCTGACCCTTTGGTCGTTCATTGTGACAGATGCTTTCAGTTTTCAGGAGTTTAAACTGGTGGGCTATGAGAGTATATGAGAATAAATCATAGATGCATGTTGGGATGGGGCACAGTGAACAGAGATGGTGCTGACCTTATACACACACACAGAAGCATACACGCACAATTTGAGGTGAGGTGTATTTTGTAGACTCGACTGAGGTCATAATTTGGCATGCGGGTTTGAGATGATCTCAGGGGGGATGTCTTTGATTGGCAGGTCTCTGTTCTTCCCCCCACTGTCATGGCCTCCCACATCTGTGCTCTCACAGCTGCTCTGAGGAGACTCGGGGGGCGGCTGGTAGAGCATGCTGGCCAGAAAGAAGAAAAAAGTCCCTAAAACCTGAGAAAAAGAGAGATAGAGTTAAGATTAGATTGCCGTTAGGTTCATTTGAAAAGGTTTATGCGATTGATGTGAACCTGATCTAAAGGTCAACAGCTATTGATTATTGCTTCAATGGTGAGGCCGCATTAAAAATCTGGGTTTTAAAATCCGATGAGACAGTAACATTTAAAATAACAAAAAAAAATTAATATTTCAAATAAATGCGGTTCTTTTTTTTTAACTTTCTATACATCTATTTACAACATTGATAATAATCAAAAATGTTTATTGAGCAGCAAATCAACATTTTAGAATGATTTCTGAAGGATCATGGGACACTAAAGACAGGAGTAATGATGAAAAATCAGGGTAGGAATAAATAGCTTTTTTATATACATATATATATGTATAAATGCACTGGTGAAAATAAGACACTTCTTTCAAAAACATTTCAAAATCATACAGACCCCAAACTTTTGAACGGTAGTTTACTGCATATATAGTTGTTTTTTAAACACATTTTTTTCTAGACCACTTCTATGTCATAAAAATGGCGACATATATTAAGACATTATGGCATTTATGTTACATTTTCAATTCAACCTTTCAATCAAATCGTTAAGCTGATAATATGATTTGTAAAGATTCAAAAATATTTGAATATAATTTTCAGATTAAATGGCCTCCGGTAGAGCATTGACGAGACTAAGAGTTTTTCTCAAGTGGGGACCAAAAATCTCTTTGTCTCTTACTGTAAATGTACCACTGAAGGCTATTTAGTGCTGAAAAATAAATGGCCTCCTGTGGTACAGTGAAAAGAGTTTCATACAAGCTAAAGTGTATTGAATATGAAATGAATCAGCACTGCTTTCTCAGGGAACCTTATTTTAATCATTTCCACACATTTTTAAGTGTTTTTCCTCTACCTTGTAGATGATGCCTGCAATGAGCGAGTACTGGCTCATGGCTGAGTTGTGGTACAGATAACAGGAGCCGTATTCCCCACACTGCTCTTCCCACAGCAGACAGGAGATGTCAATTACGGAGCCGAACGCTATGGGGCCTGGGATCCCACCGAGAGTCCTTACTACGATCCACTGGATCCCAAGCCCAAACGATCTCTGACTGTCAGGAACACACCTGCAGGAGAAGTCAGTTACATTACAACATCTGGATTATAATGTATGCCAGATTAGAGATCCGACTGTCTATTTGGAATGAAAAATTAGAAAGAGTAGGCATTATTGCACAATACATTTGAAACAGTAGTATGATGCATTATGGTCACATGACCTAATAATGTTTATTGTGCATTTTTATCTAAACTACTGTTGAAAAGCCAATAGATTTTTTTTTCTTATGCTCATCAAGGTGGCATTTATTTGATAAAAAATAAAGTAAAAACAGTAATATCATGAAATATTATTACATTTTAATATAACTGTTTTCTGTTTTAATATATTTAAAAATGTATTTTATTCCTGTGATCAAAGCTGAATTTTCAGCATCATTACTCCAGTATTCATACTAATATGATGATTTGATGCTCAAGAAACATTTATTATCATCAGATTCAGCATTGAAAACAGTTGTGCAGCTTCATATTTTTGTGGAAGCAGAGATATTTTTTTTCAGGATTCTTTCATGAACAGAAAGTTCAAAATAACAATATTTATTTGAAATTGAAATATTCTGTAACATTTAAGGCATCCTTAAATAAAAGTATTCCATCCAAAAAAATCTTACTGACCCCAAACTTTTGAATGGTAGTGTATATGCAGTGTCATACCTGAGTGTGGCAGTAAGTGCAGGAATGCTGCAGAGGAAAGTGAAGAGGATGACGACGAAGAGGAACGTGAGAAAGGCTGGCATGTGATTGCAGGATGACACACACCTCCCTTCTTCAGCAAAACCTTGTTCTCCCCATGATATATTCCCTACCACACAGCTGCACCCAGAGAACACCTACAAATGTGTAGACACACACACACCAACAGGGAAAAATTCATAATCAAGAATAAGACTCATATTTTATTCTGAGATCCTCTTATATGTAACAAATGTTGTGCCAAATCTAGTTATCGTGACTAATTTTATCTAAGAGCAAAAAACATTTTTGCATCTTAGTTTTAACATTTCAGTTTAGTGTTGTTTTGAAACTTGCAGTATTCCTTCATAGTACAAGGATAAGACCCCTTTAATTAAATTACCTTACTAAACATATGCAGTTATGTCGAGTTAATTGAGCGATCGTGTAGAACGTGAGGTTTGAGTACCTGTCTACCTCTGGGGCTGTTCGTGTGGTTGAGGGAGCTGCAGCCGGCGTGGCAGGGAGAGAAATACATCACTCCATTCGCACCACACACTGGGTTAAACAACTCCTTAACACAGTGACATCCAATGTTACAGCTTACGGTCAGATTGCCCAGATCTGAGAAGCTGAAGGGAGAGAGAAAATGTTTAATGTTTCACCTCAACCAATCAATAAAACACTGTCAGTCAATCCCCTCTTTCCTGCTCTGGATATTAATTTACACCATTATGTGTGTAATAAATCACTCCCATGGTGCCATATTAGAGTTGATTGAAAAGGTTAATATCTACAGGCAGGGCTGCATGATAATGGTAAAACTGACAATCATGATTATTGTGTTAAAAATTATAATCATGAATATTGTCATTTTAGAAATTCAGAAGATTATTGCACTTTTACATTAGCACAAATCAAGAAAATCGAACGGCATAGTGCCCTGTTGGCCAATAAATTAACACACTTTTAACTGTACATTTTAAAAAAACTGGTACAACAAGAAGCTTCTCTTAAAAGCTAATCAAGTGAAATTCCTAATAAAAACAGTTTGATTATTCAATGATTTATTACAGTTAATCACTGAGGTTTGATCACAGATTTAGTCACAGCAAAATCTTGGCAATTTTAGAAGGAGGGATACTGCACTTTCGGTACTTTCGCTTCCTTTTACAGTACAGTACTTACAGTGTACTTACCTAGAAAGTACTTGCTAATATAAGGTAAGTACTTGGGTTAGGGGTAGGTTTAGGGTTAGTTCCTAGTTATTACCCAGTAATTGTAACTACTACAATAAGTACATAGTATGTACATGGGTAACAGGTTACCGCACTTTCTCCCATTCATAGTAATACAAGTGCAAAGTCTTGGTATATTTTAAGTCTTTAAAGGTGCCGTAAGCAGTTTTTGAAAAATGCTCTTGAAAGTGCATTTGCCCATGCACAACAAACTTGTAGCCAATCGGCAGTAGGGGGCGTGTTCACTAATGATAGGGAGAAGAGAGAGAACTAAGCAAGAGGGAGATCTGAAGAAGAGAGAGATGGCTGAGAGACATTACAAAAGAGAAAAGATAAGAGGAATATCACTGGAAATAGAAGAGGATATGGTCAGGCAAGAGCTTTAGGACTCGCGTTAATATTAGAAAATCTTTCCAGCACTGAAGAAACCGAATTGGGTAGGCCTGAAATCTGACAACGAGGTTGCGTTGTTTCAGCTCAGTATGTGAGTAACATTGGTTTTGAGTGTGACTCTTGCTTGTACTCTTGTGTACTGTATGTTAATTTTTTGTGCTTCCTTATTGTTCGTTTGACATCTTCGGTTTATTTTTCGCAAAGCATTATTTTGCTTTGCTTCTGCTATGATAACAGAGAAACTCTTGCATTGCGTGTTAATGCATTTGGAGGGCGGAGCAATTTGAGGGGTGGAGCAATGAAAGGATGTTTGTTTGGGTTGATTTCGAGAAATCTCATACTGCACCTTTAAGCTAATGCAAATGCAAGATAACACAATTGTCAAATGAAATATATATAACCAGCGGGAGACAATTGTTCTTAATCAATCTAGAGAAGCAGAAATCATGAATAAAATATGATTTACCATGCAGCCCTACCTATAAGGTGAATTAATTAATAATAAATGACAAACAGATTGTCATTATTTTAATATCATGGAGACGTAACTCTTTTTTGTTTTTCTTTTCTAAAATCATCTTTTCTTTTTCTTTCTTTGTATTGTATTATTAATCTGACATTTACAGACTTGACTCAACAAATCAATAATAACATATCTGTCAAGCCACTTTATCTTTATTGATAAAAACGGAATAAATCATAAGACGTATATTTTACATCAATTCATTAATTTTATTTTCCCCTTTTCACTTTATAGGACAGTAGACTGCAGTCAGGAAAGCAAGACTAATGGGAAACGGGACAGGGTGCATTTTTTCATTCAATAATAAATGTGCTAAATTAGCATGAAGTAGTTAATTTTGTTGATGCATTTATTTAAGTATGATTTTGATCTCTTGCTGTAATAGATACAAATATTACGTTTTTTTTATTGCAGTTTATATTGTTTGCAGATTTGGAATGAGTTCAAAGTGTTCAGTACCTGCTTTTGTGGATTTCTGTCTGCAGGTAGGGGGCGCTGTAGTTGTTGTGTGGGACGTTGCTGTAGTATGGGGTAGTTACTCCTGCCATGGGCACATTAGGACAGTGTACCAAAAATATGAAGATAGCCGTTAGGCTGACCAGTGCGCACAGCATGCAGAAACGGATGATCCCACGGCAACGAAGGTTCAGCTTCTTTACAATGAAGCCGCCCAGGAATGTGCCACCTCCACCAGCTGGTACCACCATATACCCTGGAATGAGAAGACGGAGTTAAATACATCTCAATGTATGTAGTTATTGGTTATATTCTAAGAGCAATTTGAGCAAGAGGGTATGGCATTGCGTTTAATTGTGATTTTTACCAAACCAGGTTGCTGCCTCTGAAGCACTCAGACTAAACTGAGACTCCAGAAATTTGGGGCCAAACGTGGACATCCCAGCTATGAGAGTGGCCTCTGTGGCACCAGCAAGACACAAAAAGATGAAGGTAGGGTTTTTCAAAAGAAACAGCATTGACCTATAGAAAAAAAGAGGGAGAGAGAAAAAAATACTATTCTACTCATTCTGTTGTCACAGTGAATTTTATAGGTAGAGCAAGGAGGAATGGGATAGAAACATGAAACAAGTGGACATCGGCAAGACGAGCCAAAAGAATATTCAAAGCCCTTTTGTTGGATCCCAGGGACAGATAGACTTGAGTGTCATTAAGAAACTGTATCTCTCTTTGCAATGTTTTAAATATAGACCCTAAAGGAAGCACACACAAGGAGAATAAAATCGGACCAAGAACGGAGCCTTGAGGGACACCAAAAGTGAGAGGAGCTGAGACTTCACCAGTATAAAAAATCTACATAATTTAAATGAAGGTGCTCCAAACATGGGATAAGAACAGTGTAGCCAAATATGTCAAATGCTGCACTGCTGTGCACAATAGACTTGCCAAAATCAACAGTCAATAGTATGTCGTTTGAAACTTTTACAGCAGTATTTTCTAAAAAAAAAAAAACGTCTGCGAGACGTAATTTTTGTCATCAAGACGGACCGCAGACTTATCGCATGCAGCCCAATTTTTGTGACAGCATGGATGCGCAAGTGCGAGTGACCTGAGCGCTTTAAAAACAAAATCCACTGGTGCTAATAAATAGTGTAGCAATTACACATTATTTCAATTCTTTGGATGACCATTTATGGATAACATACAACCGCATCTATTGATATAGCATTGATTTGTGCTTTTATCTTTTATTTCTTTCGAAAGACTCATTGGTGCAATTGTCTTTCAATGGCCTTTTAAAACGGAATTGAAGACAGGATAACAATTGAAGGAGGTTTTAATGATCTCTAGTGAAACTTGTGGCCAAATAAAAACTAGCACACCAAGTGAAAAAACGACAGCCCGATAACTTGTGTGTGGCAGTTTGTTGGCTCTTTAAGAGTAAAGTGACAGTGAAAAGTGCTAATTTGAAAAAGTGCTAATACTCAATCTCAAGAAAATTATCTAGGGACCCATTGCCCATCTGAATTCGCTGATCTCGGCAAACTAGAAAACTACAGCCTCAGCTCCTTCCCATCAACCACATTTCTAAATATAAACAGGGTAGTATACTTATGTTAAAAAGTGGTGACCATCAGGGGAAACCCCTTTTAGCTCACTTCCTCTCTCCTCTCATGCGTTCATACCTGGGCATGTCCTTTACTGTTTTTCCAAACTGAGGATCAGATGCAGTGACTTGACTGCCATCCTTCAGCTGGTGGGCCTCTGAGACACGCATGGCCACATATCGCTGAGAGCCTGCAAGATAAAGGAAGTGAGACAGTTATTCACACTAATAGTATAATGTACTGCAGTCACTTGACTTCTGTGCTTATGGGTAGCACCTGGTAGCTGCCTAGGGTAACCCAGTATAGGCAGAGCGATAACCAGAGCGGCTGCTCCTCCTGCCAGGAAACCAATCCACCAAGCTCCCACCCACAGTGGGTTTTCAGGAGTCAGCTCTGTCCTGAGGGTAAGAGAGAGATTTTAGCATTAGAAAGTTTTTACTGCTAATAAAGGCGCTTTTCCACTGCATAGTACGGTACGGTTCGGTACGGCTCACTTGTGGTGCTTTTCCACTGCATGGTACGGTACAGTACGGTTCGCTTCAGGACGCTTTAAATGGTACCTGGTCTGTTGAGGTTCCAAGCGTACCGTACCGGTACTAAAATGTGACGTGAAACACTGCAGATCACTGATTGGTCAGACAGAATCGTCACTACCAGCGTCACTACTAGCGTCATTGGATTTGCGACACGAGACACTTTTTTAGCAGTATTTTTGTTTTGCTGCCATCAGCCTCATTTTAAACACATTTTTCCGTCTAGCAGTTACAGGAACACCATCCCCTCAATAGTCTCCATTGTTCCTGTGTTGTGGGTTTGAAAATGTGGCGCTTTTAAGATGATGTCATGGCAGTAGAGGCGCGCGCAAATAACGATCAGTCCCACACACTTTGAAGGGGTACTCCTGCAGTGGAAACGCAAAGGGAACCGAACTGTTCCGCTCCGAGTCGAAGCGTACTGCGCCGAACCGTACCGTACTATGCAGTGGAAAAGCGCCATAAGACTGTAGAAAAATATGTTTGTTTGTTTTTTCATGCAAGATTTCAGTTTGTATTGTGCATCATGGAAGTCATAAGATCCAAATCAATCCTAGTCTGTTGAAGAAATGTAAATTTAACCCTTACTAAACTTTTTTTTTTTGCTTGCCTATATAGTTTAATCTTAAAATCGTTTCCCCCCCCTCAAACTTCCAAATGAAAATGCAATTTTCATACACTATACACATACAGCATACATTTGTGAGTCCTAAATTAATTTTTAGCATTTAAAAAATTGATTGATGATTGATTTTAGTTTCTAGCTTTTCATTTTAAATTTATTTAGACACAATAGTATACAGTTTTAATATTGAACAGTTATCAGCCGTGGGACAAAAATGAATAGCCTTTTGGCCTTTGGGGGGTTCTACTAGAAAGTCATGAGGATGAGTATATTGTAATTCTTTTCTGGGTGAACTACTACTTAACAACTTACGTTTGGTCGATCTCTGTGTAAATGTTGAGAAAGAATCCACCCAGCAAGTATCCGGCCGCAGGTCCTACAATGGCGGCTGTGTAGAAGATCCCTGAGAAAACAAAAGCAGCACATCAGGTCTCTGTGGCTCCATTGCCCCTTGAGTCATATAAAAGCTAGTCTTAGTTCACAGACTTCACACTGATTCATGTTTTCAATCAAAAGACACAGTAAGATGCAGTTTGAAAGTTCCAGTGCCTCAGTCTGGAGTGAGGGGCAAGCAGGGTAGCGATTGTCCTCAATGCAATGGCCTTTGATAACTGTTCGGTGGGGAGAAAAAACAATGGAAGGAGGTTTTATTTATGTCTGAGGTGGAAACTAGTGAGGCTCACTGATAACAACAAAAGAAAAGTGAGTAGGTGTGTCAAAGCCTGAGTTATATAAAATGACTGGGTTCAGTGAGGGCAAATAGTTCAGTGAGGGCAAATATGAATTGTTGAGTGTTTTTCCATGTAAACTATAAGACAATTGATTTTTTTTCTTTTTTTTTTTTTTTTAAAGAATATCGATCTGAGTGCTTGAATACATTTTAGCTACGCATTTACAATCACACCCTCTGATGAAATCATGTCCAATCAATTAATGGGCATGCACCAATATTAGAAAATTCTGCGTTATTTCTTTCCAAATTCTGATTGCCACTGTACTTTTTTCTGAATCTTTGGATTCCGCTTTAATGCTTTTATTTAATTTGAAATAATCAAAAAGCATGTCTAATCAACTGAATTAATAATTTTATTACAATTTTAAAATTGTGATAAAAAATGACCTGCCGGGTGAAAGACCCCTGCAGGTTTCCCACTCCACAGTAACACCGCTCGGCCTGCTGCATATGAGACTTGGCTTCACGACTCGCCTGCCATCTCCTCATATGGAGTCAAAAGCATCTGAGGTCACTTCGGGTCATTAACATCCCTGATGTGCTCAACCGTGCAGCCGACAAGCTCTCACGGCAGCCAAGTTCAGCTGATATGGGGAATCTTCGGAGCCGCTCAGATAGATCTGTTTGCTTCTTGGGATACGACCCATTGCCAGTTGTTTTATTCCCTGACTGGAGGATCCCTCTGCATGGATGCACTGATGCACAGCTGGTCCCAGGGCCTTCGCAAATATGCGTTTCCCCCAGTGAGCCTTCTCAGACAGACTCTGTGCAAGGTCAGGAAGGATGAGGAGCAGGTCTTGCTAGTTGCGCCGTACTGACCCAACCGGAATTCTGCTTCCCAGAATTTATGCTCCTCGCAACAGCACCTCCTTGGCCCATTCCTCTGAGGAAGGACCTGCGCCCAGACCTCCATATCTGGTCCCTGGACAGGACACGGAGGTTCTAGGTGGCCTACCACAGGCTGTGGTAGACACCATCACTTCCACTAGAGCCCCCTCTATGGGGTGCTTCGAAGTGGAACCTGTTCGTCAATTGGGGATCTGTAGGCATTTTTGGTCAATGAATCGTGCCAAGAGTTCAGACTGGGTATTTCTTATGTTGTTCTGAGACCCCGGGTATGTGCCCAAGGTTCCTACCACTCCGCTTCTAGATCAGGTACTGAACCTGCAAGCACTGCCCCCAGAGGAGGCAGACCCACCCCTAGTTTCCTCTGTCTTGTCCACGCTCTACATTGTGATCTGGACAGTACGTAAAGCTTCAGGACCTCAGATCAGCTCTTCATCTATTACGGAGGCCAGCAGAAGGGGAAGGCTGTCTCCAAGCAGAGGTTAGCCCACTGGTTAATGGATTCTATCATCTGGGCTTATGAGTCCCAGGACCTGCCTTGCCCACCTACCATGGCCTGGATACGCGTGACTTTTTGCTCCGTTGGTTCCCCAATAAACGGGTAACCTCGTGAGTTCCTCCTTCACCCCTCCGACACCAGGCGAGGCGGAACACCCGGCGCAAGGTCTATTCCATCTTGTAGGAGTTGTTATTATACTGGGTGGCTTTAACAGTGGTCCCTACGGTGGCCCATTTCTTCCACATTCCAGCTACCCTCCGGGTTAGCACAGTGTCTTTCCCTCGACAGACACGTTCTGTCATCCCTGCTGAGTACGCTTCCACGCCTCGGGCTGGGACTACCTCAGGGACTGCCCACATGTTTACTACCCCCACGGGTTAGTACATACGTGTATTCCAGTGCCTCCCTTCGGGCGGGCAGGGGCACCACAGCACTCAGGGATCCCCAGTGTTATCCAAATCCACTGAGTGGGTCTTGCAGAACAGCAGTGTAAGTAACTGCTTTGGCGGGAAGCTAAACTCGGCGCTGGAAGGGGCCAGCACCATGGTGTTTTATTAAGGATCCCAATTCGTTGAAAACTCCTCCGACGAGACGTAGGAGCTCCCGAACGAAAGGAAACGTCTCGGTTACATATGATAACTCTCGTTCCCTGAGGAGGGAACGGAGATGTCTCGTCCCATCGCCATGCTTGCTGTACCTTCACGGAGTACTGGACACCGTTCTGCTCCTCAGCATAAAGGATACGTGTTTTTTCTCGCTTCCGCTTTATACCAGTACTGGCAGGCAGGGCGCGGAATGCAAATCCTGCATGCCAATATATTCATTGGCTCGTTTTAATTCACTTGAAGGAAATTCGTCTCCCTAGCGTGATCCCAATTCGTTGGAAACTCCTCCGACGTGACATCTCTGTTCCCTCCTCAGGGAGCGAGAGTTACCATACGTAACCGAGACAATTCTTTTGAAGAATTGCTAAAGATTACATTTAACAGTGTTTTAATATTTTGTTATAAGCTAATTTTAGATGACAGAAAAGGGTAATCTAAATTTTAAAATAGGTTAAATAGGATATCTAATATCAGTATATATATATATATCAGTATATATATATATATATATATATGTGTGTGTGTGTGTGTGCGTGTGTGTGTGTTTTATGGGTTTTTTTGGCATCATCACACTCACCTATGTATACAGGTGCGTAGTTTGACTTGACATTTTCATCGAGGTAGGTGACCCCGAGGGTGTACAAAGGGGTTGCCCCGACCCCATGAAGAAACTGGCCCAGCATAAAGACGTAGCGGTACGCTGACAGCCCACCTTCCTCGTCTACACATGCCTCTGTGTGATTGGCCGAGCACAATCCCATGCGCTGCGGTACTCTCACCTCATAGGGTGGTGTGGTGAAATGGGGCAGGGCAAAGACCAGAGACCCCAGTGCCATGATGAGCACACCCCAGCCCAGCCATCGAGGCTTATGACCCGTACCACCAAAGTAGCTCACGAATGTCAGGCACACACAAGCAGCAATGTCGTAGGAGCTCGCGATGAGTCCCGCCTATAATGGCAAAACAAATAACACATTGTGTTAATAATGCTGTGATGTACAATTTCAATCTAGCAATGGATAACTTCAGTTCACTTTATTATCATTAGCACAATTAGTAGAAGTATGAAATTGAGATTTGACCTAAGGAATGTTTTTCATACAGAAAGTACTATACTACAAAAGTGTTGCATGTCAAATCAATATATTAAAATGTTGACTGAACATCCTTTAAAACAGTGAATGGCCAAGACAACAGTAATATTTCATAGTTGATAATTATTCAATATTCAATCAATCGATACTAATACATTAAAAAATATCATGCATAGAAACTTGCATGCATTATAAAATAATATAATGAATGCAAGTAATATGGCACCAATACTTTATGCCACACTAACTTGACATTTATTTTTACAAACAAACGGACCTGGTAGCTGCGCAGGTCAAAACGTCTCTCGATGGAGGTGATGACGGTGTTGATGAAGCCGTTGATGATCATGCCCTGGAGGAAGGAGGCCACACAGAGGAAGAAGAGAAACCAGCGTGGGGTGTTAAAGGTCTGGATACACTGTGGGCTCAGTGCTCCCCATCCACACAGATTCTCGGAGTCCGTTGGGACAAACTTTAGCCCAATAGGTGGCTCTGTGAGCTCAAGCCCCAGTTTGCCTGTATTGTGGAACACAGTGAGTGCATCTCCAGATGGGCTGCCCGGCACAGAGTCCCGGGACTCCACGGGACTGGGATTGTCTGGACCGGGTCCCAATGGACTGTCATGTAGGACCAAAAGCTCTTGCTTGGAGCTGAAGGAAGTGTCATTGTTTAACAGGTGGGGCATGGCCCCAAAAGGGGGCGCTGTGACAGACTTTGTGAAGAATAAGAAAGCAAAACTTTTCCACAGGAAACACTGTTTCTATGCTATGTGTAGTTTTACAGTGTTACGACGGCAGTGTTTGGACAATAATTCCTTTACAGAGTTTCTTAGAGTTGTGAAGTCAGACAGATCTTGGAAAACTTAATTCTGCAAAGAAGAGGGAGAAAGAGACACTCAATAAGTTTGTAGCCAACATCAGTAAATCCTCTGTAAATCATCAACTTGTTAAGCTCCAAAAACATTTCTCTTTATTCAGTGAAGTGAACTGTGGTGTCCAAGCAGACCCCAAAACGCTCTAATGACATGGGATTAGTTCTACATGCCATCCTTATTCCAGTAAACACTCTCTGTGTGTTCACACTTCTGCCAGCGAGAGCATTAAAATGAGAGCCGGTGGCAAGCTCCGGCGAGGGCGGCGCGTCTTGGAATGACGCGGTTCGGCAGCAACAAATCGGAATGTAGAAGTGCTCCGTTTGAGAGAATTCCAGAGAGCGCAGTCCTGTACATTTTGGTTCCCACCACATTAGTCCCCAGGAAAAACAGAGGAGGTTGATAATTTAAATTGGATAAGAAGGCGTGCAACACTATTTATTGGGAAGATTTTCATGCTAGAACACACTCAGTGGGAATGTAAATTATAATAGCACTTAACCATAAACACAAAAGGCACACCCCACAAATGGCTTTTAATTAGTTTAAAATCGATCGACAAGCAACATGCTTGTTTGCTTTACGGCCCCTTTATATACAGTTTAAAAAAAGACCACGCATTCGATCTTCGTCAGAGCATCAGACTGTCCGCGAATCTTTCCATGACGTCGCTGGCAGGGCGGCGAGAGCGAATTTTGCCGCTCTCGCCAGCGCCAGTGTGAACGTACGGTTTTGGGGACAAACACCCAACATGCCAGACTCACACTGCACTCCTGTTTTTTGGCAGAGCTTTTCCTTCACCTTCTTCAGAGTGCAATGACCTACAGTAGCCCTCAGGCCGGTTAGGAGATTTTGAATAATCCTTATTCAAACTTGAGCTGAGTAGAACTATGCAAACTAGAGATGTAAAGTAAAGCCTTCAGCGTGAAACCCACGCAATTGACACAATTTTGACACCACACATCTATATTCTCACACAGTGAAAAAACTTTGCGGATCAAAAATGACAGAAGCATGTTACTTTTAATATGAACCAAAGTCTCAAATTCTGTCAATTGTATGATGAAATAAATAAAAATGCAGTTTTGTGTCTCTATAATGTGGCGTGACAGAACGGCTCAGTTCAAGCGGCATATAAACCGATCATCTCTTCCTCTTTACTACCAGTTCATGAAACAAACCTGAATGAACATTAGAAGGTATGTTGAAAGATACAGTATTACTTACTGAAATGTAGCCTATTATGTCTCATGTAATCCCTCAATCAGTGTTTCAGCCGCGATAAGACATCCTTAAACTTGTAAACATCCAGCTTGTAAACAATAGCTGTGTCACGTAACGTTACATTTACCACAGGTTAATCGATTCTTAGGCTCACAATTAGATTAAAAATAATGTCTTGGTGTCACGTGTCTATTAAAAATCTATTCTTGGGATCATGATTCAATAATAATAATAATAAAAACGATTCTGGGGGCCGTGATTCAATACAATTCATTTCTTGGGGTCACGATTCGATTAAAATGTATTCTTGTGATCACGATTCAATAAAAAACAATTCTTGCGGCTACCATTCGATAAAAAAATAAAAATTAAAAGATTAAAAATAAAAAAATTAAAAATAGTTTCCTAGCGTCACTATTTGATAAAATATAGAATATCCATTTTGAAAATTTCAATTTGATTCTAAACTTGAACATTATTTAATTAACTGTTCTTGAAGCCCCCTCATACTGTAAGAAAACCTGTCACAAATTGATTGATATTAAACACAACTCATGGATTCAATTCAACTTTAAAGTTGTTGAATTATTATTTTTCAATCAACTTATAATATCTGAATATTTTATATTTACAATGTGTATTATGTTGAATATCAAAGTTTTTTGTGTCTATTTGTAAATTAGTTATTTGTGGACACATCAATGTTTTTGTTTTGTTTGTAGTTTACAGATAAGGATACAACTGAAAGAAGCAAGTTATGTGCTGAAAAAACCCCGTCTCAAATGCATTAACCTGTATTCTTATAAATCCATTTGTTCCCCTTAGCTGCAATTTTCTCACAGCAGCTAACTCTGCGTCCTTCATTATTTTTCAGATACATTCACAACATTAAAGAAAACCTATAAACTGTGTTGTCCCAACCGGGGGGAATTACGTTCAAATTACATTCTACACATGCAGTGGTACGTGTGCTGCATTCATTGGGTAGACATGTATGCCGAACCTAAAGACCCATACCAAATATTCATATGATTGGGCATTTTCGGTTCATTCTTTAAGTTGCATATTTACATAGGGGATTGTGGAATGGACACCTAACCTAAGTGGTTCTAAAGAATCAAGAAATCCTCTGCTTTGTGCAAATGAGAGGGAAAAAAAGATGGACAACAGTCATTTGCTTGCAAAAGATAGCATTTTTTAAATCTGAGAATCATGCATATATATGATACAAAAACTTTAACATGTGATAAAGTATGTGGAAGGATACCACAAGCTCATATTTGGCCTTGTTGTCTTTAAGAGCCAGACTTAAAAGTTCAAATTAAAGAATTAGAAGGAAAAAAAAATCTAATTACATCAACTCAATATGCTTATCTTTATCCTTGGCTTGAGTGTTAACAAAAGAAACGATGCTGAGAATGCACCAGTGCATTAAAACGTGCAGGTGTACAAACGTAGTGTGTGCTATTTTAGGAAAGTTTTACCTGCGTAAAACCATTAAGAGATTTTCTATCTTCTTTGTCTTTAACCCTAAGCTCAATTTAAGTTCTCATCCTGATTCTTAAAATACTTCATGAAAACACACACTATTATACAAGTATATATAATTTTACAATGTATTTCATTCCACATTATAGTCAAATTTATATCTAGACCTGCCTGTGTGTTGGTTATAGTACATGCACGCAGCATTCCATTAGACATCATATTTTATTATTTTGCAACAGGTATAAATTAAATGTTATATTGTAATATATTAACATTTTAGTTTTGCATAGATAATGTGAACAATGCATTGACTAAAAAGTTCCTGTAAGTGCAAATGAACCTGGCCAGTCTACTCAGATTTAGATATTTACCAGCAGCTTTGAGTTCAAGCAATGAGATTGTAAAATGATTGCACAAAGATCACTCTAGTCTATAAAATTGCATCCGTGCAGAAAGAGAGAGAGAAATGCAAACTTGGCAGACACTTTTATCTAAAGTACATCCCAGAGCAATAAAGTTTTATCAGTACCTGCATTCCCTGGAAATAAAACTCATGACCTGAATGTTAAAAAAACTTCAGATTTGTTCACAAATATATCACAGCCCAGAACTGCATTACAATTGTCACACTGAAATAATAACAAAAAAGTCACTTTGCCTACCTCTGTGCCTCAGATGGTCTTCATTGGTCTTAAAGGATCTGAGAGTTTGATTGTGCAAAAGAGAATAAAAGAGAAGAGAACAAGAAGCTCAAGACTAGGAGCAAGCAAGACAGTCCCAAATGGGCGTTACTCCAGCCTCTCCTTCACATCTATGACTGTAGCAGCACTGACACAGTCCAGTCCACTGCATCTACCTGACATGGTGATTAGCACCTCAAGCATCACGGATGTCTCTTCGTAACTCATTCCACTTCATTCACTGTACTTGCTTTGCTAACACAACTTACCCTACCACAAATATAATAATTTGTCTTATGTTTCAGGTGATTGGCTAAAAAAAAAAAAAACACACACACACACACACACAACCAGGATGTGGAACCGAGCGTCCATGAGTCTTGTGCCAGCCGAGAATATAGACGAATGGGAAAGCTACAGCCTTGATACATTCAGGGTTTTTTTCCATTAACACTCCACATATAGAGAGACATTGCAATTATTGATACAATGAGATCAGAGTTTGTTCAGAGTTCAAGCTCTTCATATCCTTGTCCACACTAATACGTTTTCGTATGACAGTGCATGTTTTTCTCTTTGTATTGGCCTTCCGTCCACATTGAGATGGCGTTTTGGGTCAACGAAGACTGAGCTTTTTGAAAATTCTCTCCCAAGTGCATACATTTGATAAACGCTATTTTCGTGTTGTAATGTGGCCTATGACAGTGTTTCCCAACCCTGTTCCAGGCGGCACACCAACACTGCGTGTTTTCTTTGTCTCCCTAATCAAACACACCCGATTCAACCCATCAGCTCATTAACCCACCTGATTATTAGCTGATGGGTTGAATCAGGTGTGTTTGATAAGGGAGACAAAGAATACACGCAGTGTTGGTGTGCCGCCAGGAACAGGGTTGGGAAACACTGGCCTAAATCACGCAGTGAAGCCAAACATTAGAATGGAGCAGATGGGTGTCATCACAGTTTATTGGTTAAGCTTTCAGTTAGTTTAGAAATCTTCAAGTTTAGCATCAGCAAAACGAATGACCAAGTCATTGCAATCCCTGATTTTCATATCTGACTCATTTGCATGCATCTATGAATAATGCACACGTGGTTGAAAAGTGTTGGTGTGGCATTAAGAGTATTGGTAGTGCAGCTGAGGCTGTGAGTGAATCATTTTTCAGTCGTCTTCAAAAGAGTCTGTAGTTCATGCTTTGTTACAATGAGATTAATTTAAAAAAGCGTAGTTATTTGTTATCGAATTCTAGGAACTCTTTCATTTCTAATTTTAAACGTGTGATCAAACAGAGAGAATGATAACATCAGTGAAAGTCTCAGGGTGGGAACATGTGTTTGTTGTGGAGTGCAGGTTCCTTCCCTTTTCTTTGAACTATGCTGGATGGTCATATGGTGAGATGAATTACAGAGAAAAAAAAAAAAACAAGGAAACAAAGCAAGACCACAAGAACAGCATTTTTACTAAGGCTTTCTGGGAAGGAAGCGTTATCTGTAAAGCATTCACAAAAACGTCTATTTTTATAAGTTGTGTAATGGGTGATTCAGCTGCTGGATGTTCGGTTTAGTTTCATTGTGTTTTGGTTCGGTTTTCAGTTGTGTTCCTAGTTAGTTTCAATGGTTGTTAATTTAGTACCCCATCTGTTCTGTTTTCCTTTGATTACGCCATTGCAAACATTCAGTTCATTCTGTTCTTGGTCCGACATCATTTGTATTTGCAATGCATCTATATTATACTTGGTTATGTGTTATACCCCTAGTGATCTCCGGAGTGTTACCTGTAAATAAAGATGGTGTATTACATTCTCCAATCACCAATATATTATTCTCCAATGATCATGTGCTTTATGCACAATTACGTGCAACCTGATAACAGAAATCGCAAGCTTGTTTTCTCCAGCGAACATACAAGAGGTTCATCTCTCTGAAATGATGGCAAAGCAGGTCAACCTATCAGAGTTACTGTAATCCTGAACTACAGTATCACTGGCTGGAAGCTATAAAAACTAGCCCATACTGAGGCTCAATACAAAACTCAATATCAGTAAGGAGATGACAGTTAAACAGCCTATGAATCAGATGCTAGAAAAACAAGTGGAAATTTTGTAAGTTAGCCAGTCTAACAACTTAACCAGAATGTGGTTTTCTAGAAATCAGCCACCAAGTCAATATGCCCCCTTTTTTCTGCATCTTTTTCCATAATCTTTCTAGCATTCACTGAGCCCTGTCTCACCAGAGCTTTGCTGCATTACCTTGTGGGATGAAGTGATGATGTGATAGGGCCAGACAAGGGAAGTTTCTGACACAGCAGTGACTGCTGATCTCACTACTTCCTGCATAGATAAGGGTACCATTTATATCATATATTGACCACAATTGCAAATATAAAATCATGCATGCAAACCAGGAAACCATGTTGAATTATTAGGTACAAAACCATACAAACTGACCTGAACCTGTTTGTTTGGTTGGATATACAGATACATGATTTTCATTTACTACATGTGTTGTATGTTGAGCTTTTAGTATCATGTGTGCAGCAGACTAAATGTCCTATATCTCTAGGGGCTTGTCTACTCATTTAGCTGTAATCTTGTAGGTGCAACAAAGTGGAATGAATGACCTACAGTAGCAGCCAATCAGCTTCTCTGCACTCCAGGTTTCGCCTCTGGCACTGGGCAATGTGGGTTAACAAACTGTCATAACAATGCAACATTTGCTTATACTACATTAAATTCCAGCCTTTGACCCGGACAGTAACATAAAGTCTACTCTGGAAAAATTACATTTTTTATTTATTAAAATGTTTAATACAGAAATACTTTTTTTCCTTCCTAGTAGAAATTATATATATATCACCTCTCAAAAGTCACCTCTCGATGCATCCTCGGTAAACGGGGCGGATCAAGAACACATCCGGGGATTTGAACGACTTGGCTAGATAAGATGTGAACTTTGAATTGGAACAGTACTTGTGCAGTGACTGATGACGTTTTACAAGTCCACAAGAAGACATGTACAGTCAAGAACTCATATTGAGAAACGGCCAGTGTCTTTTCATAATGACTAAAAGGCTGAAAGTTAAAAGCTAATTACCAGTGGTCATAATATACAGTCTAAATTGGCTTACAGATTAGCAGAGGACGTAGTATAGTGGGAGGAGGAGGGGCACAAAGAGTCTATAGGGATTTGAAATTAATTTAACCTCTTTGTTCTCTTTGAGTTGCATCACATTAGCAATATGTCAGGCGATTCATATTTCACTTAATCATTACTGTTGAATGGTCTCTGGAGGAGAAGAGTGTGTTCAAGGCTTAACCACAACACAAGGAGTGACTATCTCAGTCCTTTCACTCCTCACTCCAAGGAGTGAAAGGGTAATCATCATATAACTGATTATGAACTGAACTATTTATAAACATCAAAATTTGTCTGTAGAAAGGAGAGTGCTGTAACATTTTACTAACTAGAAATATTTCCAAATATTTTAAATTCTTTGTACAATTAAACAAGTCACATTTCTGAAACTTTAACACAATGCTCAAAACCGATTTTAAGTCATTTTGAATTTTGATAATGTACCAGCTAATATTAGTTCCAAGAACATTCCCAGTTCTCATTTTTTTTCAGTTATCATTTTCAAAAACTTTTCCAGGACATTTTCAATCACAACATTGGGAATAGAAGAAGGATTGCCATATATATTCCTCTTTCCATTAAATATTTAAAATACACACAGTTAGTGGCCATAAGACCATTACTATTAATAACCATTAACTATAAAACCACTTTATTAATATGAGTCATTTAAATAGGCAAATGTATAATATGAAAATAAAATATTAAATAAACCCAATGAATTATTAATGCTAATAATAGATATACAAGTATATAATAGGCTACATTAAAATATTAGCTTACCATGTAGCCTTTAAAAAAAATGATAACTACTGCAGAAAGATTGGTTAATAATAATAATAATAATTTTCACTACCGACTTGGTACCAATTGGTACTTTAAATTACCGGTAGTTTTCTCATTTCCCATGTGTTTCCAGGACTGGAAAATTAGTAGATTTAAATATTTATCTTAATCCCAATTACAAGTCATTCGTGTAACACACTACTGCGCTAGAGTGTGACGTTTTAATATCAGACACATAGCCATAACACGGAGGTGTTCACGACGTTGCATCGTTGTTCGATAACACAAGACAGCATTGCATAGTGATGGGAATTCCGGCTCATCTCGGCGAATCGATTCTTTCGAACAGTTCGTTTAAAAACGATTAAACGGAATATACGTCACCAACGTAGTCCATTCTAAACGAGCCAAGATTCGACATAAAATAACGTTTTGTTCCACTCCGGATTTTGTCCTCAAATATCTGAGCATGTTTGCGCTGTTCAGAGGGATCGGTTAGAAATGCATTGTATAGCCTATAACGTTAGGCGCGCCCTTAGTAAAGCTTGTTGATCAAACATCACGCTATTAATGTAGACAATTTGCCATTCACTGTAGGTTTCGACATAACACTTCAGAAATCAGCAAATCACCGGTCGATTGCAAAAAAATATATGTTGTTAAGCGATAATAAACAATAGCTATATTTTAGGATGCCCATATGTCTCATGAAGAAGTGACCTGCGGTTTGTGTTTGTGCCTCCGCACTGGCATACTTGAAACATGTGGAGGAAATACACAGTCCAGCAGACTCATTTACGAGTCGTCTGCACTGCACTAATGTCTGAGCGTTCAGTCCAGCACGTATAAGTGAGCGTTTTATCAACCATATGGCTCGCTGTTTGGGACACTGTCTGGCCAGTGCTGCTTTACTGTATCCATTCACCCAGTTATCATCATTACTCTCACATGGTGTTGATCATTCATCCCTGTCTCAACATGGAAATGTCATGAAAGCTACTCACGTTAAAACGCTACTGAGGATTTAGACGACTTCTCCATTTCAGACAGATCTGTCAGTGCATTTCACGTTCGCGAGCATTGTTTCTACATCCGTGAATCCACAAATAAACGCTTAGGTTGAAGATGTTATAAACGTTTAGCTCTCGGATTAAGCAGCTTTCACCCAATGAAAATGCGCCCCCCATGGCGTTATGCTGCTGGACCAATAGGTGTCATCCGCCCAAACGGCTGCTCGTCTGACAACTGTCTTTACCGCGCTTGTGAGCACAAGTAGCAGCATCCTCGGTTAACCAACCAGCAGGTTTGGTTTGACTCTGAGGCACGCAGTTTCTATATCATTCATGTTTTTAAATGTTGAATTAAAAAGGTTAAACACACTTTATTAAAAATAAAAAGATAGAGGACACAAATATAATGACATTATGCATTTGGAAAACTATAGGCCTATTATTAGAATTTATAAATCGCTATGACAATTTGCTATGCTAATGTATTATATTCACTTATATTTTAAGCTGTGATTTAAATTTTACATTCAAGTCAATGTTTTTTATGTCTTAATTGTGTTGCATTATTACTGGCTGCAGTTAATGGATATTTGAACTGTATTCAAACGATATGCTGTAGCTACATTAAAGCTGCTGTCCGTAGCTTTTTTGGGGTTACAAATTATCCAAATACATATTTTAGAAAATACATAACCAGCCAGTGTTCAAAACTATCTAGCTCGATTCAAAGTGGTAAGCTTGTAATAATGTTTTTAATTCCAGCGGTAGCTACTGGTGGATTTCTGCTGGAGATTCGAGCATCTTTGCATCGTTATGTCATGTAGGGGAGACCGGGAACAGTTGCAACACTTTTGGAATTTGGCTCTGTTACTACTCAAGAGAGAAGAGACGGTTTGGATTAGACAAACCAATTGTTTACAATAATCTTACATCTGTCTGTTAATAGTCTAGACTCTAGCCTAAACCATTTAAAGATAAACAGAATCTACATTTTTCACAATTTGCATTTGAATGTAAGTCAGATGTTGCAACTGTCCCCGGGCCCGAGTTATAATACAGTAATATCACGGTGTTATTTATTCATCAGCTTTGATTAGATGACAATTATAGATTTATCTAGATGAAGAGGATACAGTATGTGCAGATATACAGAAATATACTGTAGTAGGCAGAATGGAACAATAAACGATTATGAGCGATTGTTATATTTAATCAGCGTGATTTACTGCAATAGAACCAAGACAAAAGTGTTATTAGTTCAGATGACATTTTCCAGTGAAAATTATTATGTTGGTCATACTTCCAAAAAGAATAACTGCAGACTGCAGCTTTAATATCTGAAAGGCTCCTTATATCATTTTTGTATCCTCATTTGAAAAGTATGCTAATCTACACCATTTAATGATTTTATTCATTTATTACTTTGCAGTAGCAAATCTATTGCCTGTTACCATGTCATGTGATGCGTATAATTATTTTCCACTTGTTTCACATCGGTGTTCTCTGATTGCTGTTAATTTGAGTGTTGAACTCAAATGATGATGATGAAATGAACTCAAATGATGTTGTTGCTTATTTTCTTAGGGTTATGGCCTGTTTATGTCTAACCACGACATAGTTTTTAGTGGTTCCACTGCTTCCGTCTCTTGCTTTCATCAGGAAGTGAGCTATTGCAGTGTTTATATGACCGGTGTGACTTGATGCAAGCAGATGAAGTTTTGACTGGTTGGAGAATGTTGTCTGAGTTTTTCCCATCAATATCTAGTTTGCATTACAGAGGGGTGGGGGGTGGAATGTAAGGGACTTTCGTTTTACTACCAATTGCTATTTCATTGTACCACTGACAGGCGGGGCTGCAAAATATAAATACAGGACATGCAAATTGTTATTTGAAAGGCATATGGACCCATGACCATTAACATTAATATAATCAAACAAACAAAAACTAAAACCAATTCACAAGTTCACATCTACAAATAATTATTATGGTAAAGGTTTTGCGTATTTGGCGTGCTGTCCGGGCGGAGGGCTCCAAGCTCGGAATTTCTGCCCGAACCAAATCCCCCGTTGGTGAGAGTAGATGGAACTGGAGATGGAACTAAAAGTGAGGAGATGGGGTGGAGGTGGGATGCTGATAAACTGTCAAAGAACAAAAGTGGGTTCTGCTGTTATTTATAATAATATCGAATATCGAGGCGACTTGCATGCCTATTGGTTGCTCTGCGGCAAATGCTGCAACCTATTGATGGACTGATTGTGACATACAGTAAACATCAATAAGGGCCACCCTCTGTCGCTCTCATAACACTGTGGCGTTACGGAGATTCTCTCCTTCTTACAAGAGCTTCTGGACAAGGGCAGGTCCCCCTCCATGCTCAAAGTATATGTTGCAGCCATAGCAGTGTTCACAGAACCTTTGCATGACCAGTCACTGGGAAGGAACGATCATCCATTATCATCCATTTCCTTTCCTTTCCTTTCCTTCATTTCCTTCTTTTCCTTGGAGGAGTGAGGCCACTAAATCCTCTCGTCCTCCTCTCGTTCCCTCTTGGGACCTCTCAGTGGTTTTAACTGCCATTTGAGCCTCTGCAATCAGTGGAGAATAAATTCCTGTCTATGAAGACAGCTTTGCTGGTTGCACTGGCCTCCATCAAGAGGGTAGGGGACCTGCAAGCGTGCCTGGAATTTGGGCCGGCTTACTCTCACGTGATCTTGAGACCCCGGCCTGGAGGTGACCAAGGTTCCCACCACTCCCTTTCAGGACCAGGTGGTGAATCTGCAAGTGCTGCCCCTAGAGGAGGCAGACCTAGCCTTGGCACTGTATGCGCCCTCCGCGCCTATGTAGACAGAACGCAGTGTTTCAGAACCTCAGGCCAGCTCTTTGTTATGGTGGGAAGCTGAAGGGAAAGCCTCTATCCAAGCAAAGGCTGTCTCACTGAATAGTGGATGTCATTGCTTTGGCATACTAGTAGCAAGGTCTGTGCCCCATTGGTGTGACTGCCCACTCCAACCGGAGTGTGACGTCCTCTTGGGCTCTACCGCATGACGCCTCGCTAACAGACATCTGCAGAGCTGCAGGCTGGGCGACACCCAACACATTCGCCAGATTCTACAATCTTCAACCAGCTAGTACTGCACCCGCTCAGGTGTCTTCGCTTGCTCGCCATTCCACTCCACGGACTGGATACGTGCAATATTTTCCTCAGGTGAGCTTCCTCCTCAAGCTCTGAGTTTCTCCAGAACTGCTGACGTCGAAGCCAGTGTCTATTGCCTGTGCGTTGGCTAGGTGCCTCCGTGTGCATGGTCCCCCCTCTGGGTGACCCCCACATGTGTATTTCCACTGTAAGTCTCTCTGAGCATGTGTCTTTCCCTTGGCAAGCCACCTTGCCACCCCTGGGGTTGAAATATTCCACCTGCGGCTGGACACCCCAGTATTCTCCATATGCATCCCTCTGGGTCAGAAACTGCTGATCTACTGGGATTTTCACAAATAACCTAGGTTTACAGAAAATGGCCCAAAAAAGAAATCCCAAAACTGCCTTGTTTCAGAAGAGAATGGGTAGACTGGTTCCACTTCCAGCTGATAGAAAACAACCTTGTTACAACCGAGGTCTGCAGAAGAGCATCTCTGAACACCCAACACATCAAACCTTGAACAGGCTGACCAAAATTGGACAATAGAAGATTGGAAAAATATTAGGTTGTCTAAGTGTCAATTTCTGCTGCGACATTCAGAATGCAGGGTCAGAATTTGGCCTGAACAACATGAAAACATGGATCCATCCTGACTTGCATCAATGGTTCAGGCTGCTGGTGGTTTAAATGGTGTGAGGATATTTTCTTGGCACACTTTGGCCCTCTGAGCACTGAGCATAATTTAAACGCCACAGCCAGTATTGAACTGAATATTATTGCTGTCCATGTCCATCCCTTTATGACCACAGTGTACACATCTTCTGATGGCTAGTTCCAGCAGGATTCCACACCATCATTAAGCTCAAATCATCTCAAACTGGTTTCTTAAAACTGGTTACCCAAATGGCCTCCACAGTCTCCAGATCTCAAAGCATCTTTGGGATGTGGCGAAACGGAAGATTCGAATCATGGATGTGCAGCCAACATCTGCAGCAACTGTTTGATACTATCATGCCAATATGGACCAAAATATTATGCCATGAATAATTAAGGCAGTTCTAAAGGCAAAAGGGGGTCCAGTCCGGTAAGGGTATGGCCAGTTTTTTTGTTAAGTGTTTTTTTTATTAATTCAAGACTGTCACAAAAAGAGAGAGACACACTTACCTTATACAGTTTTTGTTGTTGTTGGTGAGCAAAGTGCAAGTTTAAGATTATTATTATTGTGAACGAATAGCCTACTTTGTGATTGTTGAAGTAACAGACTGACTGTCTATTGGTAGTAGCCTACTAGCTGAAATAGAAGGCAGCACAGCAGTTTGGAGAGCCTTATAGAATAGAAAACAAAATCAAAATTTATTTGATAGGCCATGCTGCATGATAAAAGCAAAATAAATTAATTTCGGATAAATGTAAATAAAAACAGTAATGGACTCCGTCAGTTAAATAAGCTAGGAAATTTATTATTTTTATGTTATGTGTGTGTATATATATATATAGACATTGGTTTTTCGTCGTTTTTGGCGTATTAACTGGTAAGTAAATTTGGCGGAAATTTTTAGCGAGTTAGGTCTCTATGACATCATCGTCAATCAATCCGCGAGCCAGCTCGACCAATCGACTTTAGAAACTCATATCACCAAACAAACGGTAATATTTATTCTAAAACATCTATTCAACTTTCTCATGTATTGCTCACAACAAAACTTTTGCTAATGAACATACTTTGCCCTCATGGAGCGTTTTGATTCTTTTTGTGGAGATTATCTGTTTGTCTCATTTCGTGATATGTGTTGACATTTGGATTAAAAAAGGCCGAGCTCATGTAGCCTATAGGTAGCTGAATCTTACCTCGTTTAAACGTAACTATGAAACACGTAAGGTTAAAAACTGTTTTTTGATGTTTGAGACGAGTTTTAGATGAGTGAAATTGCGCTTCACCTATTCATCACTAGAGGGTGTTATAAGCACGGTCAGGATTGTCGGTTGGCTAGTGCTGGTAGCCTATGGCCTATGAGGTAACGAACGTCATGTGTTCTTTTGGAATAGCCGAAGTGTTTTACACTTTCTCTGAATTGCTAAAACAGTTAATCCCATGTGAACCAAATTCCCAATAGCTTAAACCAGTTTGTCGATTAAATCTCTATTCCTGTAAATCATTAAACAAGTTCGGGTCAAAACACTTTGCAAATCTCATGCACTCTTTTGTAAAACTCTTTAACACATCCTCACTTAAAAACCGTGATGCACGAGTGTTTCAAAACGCTTAACACAGGCAGGCACAAATTAAACACAACTAGGCTACAATACAGTTGTCATCGTTTACACACAACAACTCAAAAATGTTCACTCTTATTTCCTATGATGTGACCAAACCTTAGGGACCAAACCAACTGTAGCCTATAGGACATAATAAGTCAATTTAGAGCCAAAATGGACTCAAAATGTTGCACTTAAAATACAACTCCGGTGCAAAATGAACCATTGGTCTAATAACACATTGGTAACTGTTCTCTGAGATTTTTCATGATAATCGAATATAAAGAGTTGGATCTCTAAAAACTCTTTTATCTCTAGGGCATAGAGTATTGAAAAATAAAAATCGCTAGTTAATACAACTAACGGACACAGCCTCGTACTTCGGCAAACTAGTGGTGTACCTGCAGACATTGTGAAGCTTATCGGCACCGAACAGGAGTGACTGTGTCGCACAGAGTGGGACCTGTTGAGTCGCGACACCCAGACAGTTTTGTACAGTCTAAATATTTCCCCGCTCTGATAAACAAGGCAGTTGTTACAACTTTTTCCATGTCTCGAAAATAAATTGGAGGTGGCGACCCGATACCGGAAGGACCAGACAGTTACGTATCCACTAAGTGCACAAGTTATATTTTAAATTGTTGCAATTATTTCTGAAAAATTGGTGCAATTCAGAAAAACTGTAATTAATGTGTATTACTTGAATGAATAATATTTGGATTCTGGAATAAGAGCCAGGAATTGGGAGCATATAATTAGAACTGGTCTAATGGTCTTGAATGTTACTTTGTGTGCTCAATATGTTATTAAGGACAATAAGAAGGGCTTGCGATTTAATATTCATTTATTTGTTTGTTTGTTTTCTTGAACAAGACAGTTTAAACACAAACTCTCTGATCTGGATTTTCCCGCTTGTCTTTGTGATCAATGGTCGCAGATTGCTGTATCCTCTCTGCTCCACGGCCATCAAATATATAATGAATGAATGAATGAATGACAGCTTTGGCTTTTTCAGCAACAGTGGGCTTTTTCAGCCTGTGACCCTGTTGTGTAATATTTTCTAGTCACCACTAGAGGGCAGACTCCGTTGCCCTATAACTCTACTGGAAGTTACGCACAGAATGACACGCCATAATAGAAGTGCACACGTGCACTGTTGATTAGAAGGAGCAGTGTTGTGGATTTGATCTGTGTAAAAAGAAAGTGGCTGGATAGCCTTATACTAGAAGTCGAAATGAACCCAGGTCATGTGACAAACTAATAGATATTTGAGAATAAACTCCTGCTTAACACCAATTGAATGCCAAAGTTCAGTTACACAGACTCTCAAAGCGTTTTAAACTTTATGAATGATGCGTTCGCAGTGGATTTTCACCTGCTGGAAAGTAACGCCTCAGCTTCTGTGACGTTTATTTACTGATTATAGACTGCTCATTTGTTTACAGGTAGGTTACAAACTATCGACCTATAAGATTAATTATGTTAATATATGTGTATGTCTGTATGTATCTTCATCACTATATGTATGAGAACACTCACAAAAAAGTTGCTGTTTGATTTAAATCATGCACTTCTGTTCTGTGTTTACTTTTTGACGCAGTGACGTACTACTGTAGTTTCTCAGCAGCGGCGTAGCTAATTTTTACTTCACTCCGGTTAGTAGTAACGTTAGGCTACTACTAACCGGAGTGAAGTAAAAATTAGCTACGCCGCTGCTGAGAAACTACAGTAGTTCCTGTAAATGTAATGCAATGAGATGAAAAGGAAAGTTTGATTTCTAACATTATTCTCTCAATAGACACTTACCGATAGTCTGGCGTTATAATTGACCTTATGCACAGCAGCACTACTTCCTGAACTTAAGCCAGCTCCTTGTTTCCTGTCTGCCATTATTAGCCGACCTTGATTAATTCAGGTGTGTCTGATTATTGTTGCCGTGACTACTCTCACAGCTGGATTAATCAATTTGGCCAATAATGACAGACAGGAAACAAGGAGCTGGCTTAAGTTCAGGAAGTATAGTGCTGCTGTGCATAAGGTCAATGGGCTATATGCACGCATAAGTTCCGCATTTGACGCAAGGATGCTCGTCCATTTCCGGTTGTGGAGATTTAAGCGGAGGAGAACAGAGGAAAACGGGTTTATGGCAGAGTCTTCAAAATTTACTGTCCTCCCGTCTTTGAAACGAAACGTACATACGTTTAGATGTAATTTTATATATAGTTATGTTTATTTAATATAATTTTTAAAAGAAGCATAAACACAACAAGGGGTGTCTGTTTTATCTGTTTTTGTGACTAACGTTTCTTTATTATAACCATGGAGTATAAAATTCAATATAAATTCTCGGTATTGCATTGGACTCTACGATCGGCGGAAGTTATCGAGCATCCTTAATCCTTCACCGGAAATACCGCCGTGCATAGAGCCCATTGATTTGCTTTTGGTGTACTGTGGAGTGGGTAAAACTGTTTTTAATGGCATGCTAAAAGTTACCGTTGACTCGCGCTAGCCTAGCACCAGCAGTCTATCCTATAACCGGCAACTAGCCTAGAACCGGCAACTGGGATGAAATTTTCTGTCTCCACTGATAAATAACACTAAGGCTCACTTGGAAATGAGGCCCGATGTCCAAAATTCCGAACCACCCCTCCTAAGATGTCATTAATGACTCACCCTCATGTCATCTCAAGCCTGTAAGACCTCCGTTCATCTTCGGAACACAGTTCAAGATATTTTAGATTTAGTCTGAGAGTTTTCTGTCCCTCCATTGAACATGTGTGTACGGTACTGTCCTTCCCCAGAAAGGAAATAAAGACATCATCAAAGTAGCCCATGTTAGAATGATTTGAAAAGCATTGAAAATACATTTTGGTGCAAAAATATTTTTTACAGCATTGTATTCTCTTCCGGTTCTGTTGTCAATTGTTGTATCTTACACTGAAAAATAATAACTTACAAATGATTAAATTCATCACAATTATTTACTGAATGAAGCACACAAAAATGTATGATACAGCCCTAAAAATGACAATTAATCTGCATAATCACAATTATTTTTCAGACGATTAATCGTGATTTAATAATTGTGTCAGCCCAACCTGCGTGCCATATTCGAGTCTGTGAGGTGCTAATAAAAATATTACTGTTACTGTATATATGGTAATATTGGGGAATGACATCGTAGGCTACTATGACACATCACATGTTTTTGTGTTCAGATTGCATTGCCTGTGCTCAACTCGGCTGTTGTATTTGGCTGTCTGTCGCTTTCTCATTTACAGACTACTATATGCGGGTGTGCTAGAAGCATACATTGTCCTCTCCCAGGCCAGACCCTATGCAGACAGGCCGTTAAAAGCACACATTGATCCAGAGCTCTGCTGCAGTATAGGCCACATATTCAGTGCCTTTACATCAGAATTTATGTCCTAGCCTCTAGAAGGGTATGTTGACCAGTGTATGTGTGAGGGTGTCTTTGCATGGATACATTTTATTGTTTCTCTTTGAAGCATGTGTTACCCTTGTTTATGTAAAGTGTGTTAGTGACTTGTGAGCTAATTTGTCTTGTCCCGCTGTCGCTCTTTCTCTCTCTCTGTCTTTTTCAGTCTCTATGCTGAAGGAAGGAGGTTATCCTTAAACTTATTAGTGCAGGTGCAGTGCATTGAAAATCCATTCAGTGCTGCTGTCACAGCAATTCTGTTCCATTGAATTAAGTGGGGTCAATCCAGCAAATCAAGAAGATTACACCAGGCTTTATAAAGAGCAGGATGACACAAACATACTCACACATGCAAACACTAAACACTGATAGACAAAGTGAATAATGCGTTTGGTGGCTATGCATTGCATTGCCAGTAGTGTACTGTACCAGTTGTGAATTTGTGCAGATGTAGTGAAACGGTAACACCATTGTTCAATCGAATGACCCTGAACATAAATGATCAGGTGTCTAAGAAGCAGAAGAATGATTAGACAAGACATATCCAAATCACAGGTGTGTATGTGGCTAAACATGAACATGGCTCAAACATCTTTAGTTGAAACTATTCGTTTTATAAATTAACCACAATATTTGACTGTTATACTTCTCTCTATAGAGACACTAACAGCATGTTGATTAGTCTGAGTGTGTGAGTGAGTACACTGTGACCTTTAGGACAGCGCCGTCAGCACTAACATCCACCTGTCTGATTATTGCTCCTGTCATTTCCTTAAACTAATGTGTTACACCCCGAGTGCTGTTTGAAGGACGCTGTGTAGCACGTGTGTGTCTTGTAATTCTATAACTGTCCGTCTATTAGGTGTGTGTGTGTGTGTGTGTGTGTGTGAATGTTGGCTGAGCTGGTTTAGTTAATTCAATGTCCTGGCTCATTGATCCTGTGCTAATTCAAGTCTGTGCTCACATATTTATGTGCCTGCCGATAGTACAAATGAAACAATTATTACTAAATGATTTTATTACAGATTCTACTTTCTGTGCGTTTTGTTGTGTGTGAGCTGAACTATGACATAAATATGTTACTTAAATGCAAATGTTTATGTTAAAAATACAATTCTTCATGTTACATGTCAAAATACATGAATACTTTGTCATCTTCAAGATTGTTCATGTCCGTTCATAGTACAATGTTTGATTTTAAACAGAGATGTATAAAGTACTAGAAACCCGGACTTGAGTAAAAGTACAAGTGCTCTATCAAAAAAGTGACTTGAGTAGAAGTCGAAGTGCTCTTTAAGCACCACACTTAAGTAGAAGTACTAAAGTATTCAACATTTTTTGTAGTTAAGTATTGCAAGTAGTTTATTATAAAATTCATTATTTAAGTACTAAAATTACAAGTATTGTGTCATGTAATTATTAAAGAAAGCAGTCAAAAGTTTGAACTAGCAATCAAATAAGGCGCTTTGGCGGGATACAAATTTGCTTTGGCGGCCGCCAAAAAAAATGCCATTTCAGGACAACCCCTGCATTAGTTGTCAATGTGTGTCAATCAATATCATTACCCTATAAAACTGGCGTGTGATTTAGGCAGCATGAAAGCCAACTTGCAACGAATGATTCGTAAATTTTTTATAATTGTAACGACGAGTAACTAGCATAACATTAAAAAAATATCGAAGTAAAAGTATTAAATTTATCGAAAATATCTACTGAAGTAAAAGTAGAAGTAAAAAAACAATTGTAGAGTACATAGCATTTTAGTACTTAAGTACAGTAGTTCTACTTCGTTACTATACATCTCTGATTTTAAAAATGTATTGTAAATGTTGAAATTAACACTAACTGCAATAACTTACTGTAGATGTTGTACATTCTTAATTATCTTAGTCTTAGAAGTCCTTTTTTTTGTGTAACTTTTGTATATAATACGAACTGTTCCACCACAAGCACCTCGAAAGGAATGTAATTGAAGTGTTTTTTCTTTACATTTCTGTTATTAAACCTAATATTATTGGCGTACACATTTCCCATAGTAAACATTTTTAATAGGTTTTAAAGTTTGAAATTATATTCTGTGTGCTTTAAATTGTATTTAGCACTGTATAATTCTTTCATTGTTTTTTTAGAAAGAAAGAGAGAGAAAAATAGTCAAAGAATGGACAGGAATAGAGCACTTTGTCGTCTCGTTGGCAGTGTTGTTGTGACTTTGGATCAGTGCCGAGTGATTTTACCATCAAGTGTTTCTAAAATTAGCCTCTCTTGCACAATTTTCCATAATCCAGTTGTCTCTTTTCCCCCCTTCCCCTTTATTTAACCTCTTTTCTTTCTGTCTTTGACGTTCAGTCGGGTAAATCGCTAAGAATGAATTGTGCCCACTGAGCGTTGTTTATTTGTGATGTCCCTGTTGGTTCAGCACGTAAATCAGCTGTAAACATGACCAGAAACTTAGAACTGAATTCAGGTTGCACTGCACAATATATCTTGTAAGCCTCTTGTGGAGGATGCAGTGTACCATGAAGATGTACTGTACTTATGTTGAATTATCACACACGAGCGTAACACAACACTGGTCAAGACAGTATTGTCATTTCTCTTTCTCTTCCGGTATTTCATAAAATACTGACATTCTTCTGAAATGGTGGTTTTGTTCTGTTTTGAGAAGTACCTGCTGTAGAAGAAGCTCACGCTGTTTTCTCTACTCCGCTTCCAATCCCACAGTCCCCTTCTTTAGGCCTTACTGTATGCCTAGCTCCCATAGAGAAGGAATTGGGAAACCCTGCTCACTTTGTTCCAGTGGGCACATTATTTTTAGAAGTAGTTTGGATTCCCCAGTGGAGCAGTTCTTTGAAATGGCACGATTGATGTGACATTCCTCTCAACATCAATAGAAAGCTTCACAAAAAGGGTTGATCCTGTTCCTGAGACTTTATAGCAAAACACAAATAGAGCATAATTGCTCTGTGCTATTCATATCATATTTTGTTAAATAAACATGAACTTATTTGCATATTTGCAACTGTATTTACAATGTGTTTGTAGGAGTTGCAAATTCTATATTAACTCCTTTTCTTTTCTTTTGTTGTTCTTGTCCTCAGGCTGAACTAATAGGCAGATGGCCACAATCTCTCCACGATCAGACTCCCGGATGGTTGAGTGGAAGTGGCTGCTCTCAAACACGGCATAGAGGGATAATGGGGTAAGTGTGCCACTTACTAATGCAGCAAATTCAAACGCTTTCTCACCGAATCGCTCAGCACTGTGTAGTAACTGTGTTGCGTGCTCAAGATCGGCCCGTGAGTAAACCTTTTCTGAGCTGGTGTTGCACTGTTTAAAGGTGCCATCTGGCACATAAAATCAAATCATATTCCATATTTCATAGCAGATGGGGGCAGTATACCTCCAGAAAGTGAGTTGTGCCGCGAATGCGCGCACTCTCACATCTTCAAACAACACAAACGAGTGCTGTTTTTTTTGCTCTCTCTTTCTCGCACATATTATTCAAATCATTTGACACGATAGTAAAAGGTTGACACTAAACTAAATGATGAAGACCGTCTCATAGACGCCTGTCTCAAAAACAAGCTGGTGCATTTCGACGATATGGGAAAATAAAAGCCTGGGCTATTATTTTAAGTTTACGGTATTCGTTTTGTTCATATTACACTTTTATTGTTAGTTTGATGACAGACAGCATTCGCTGATGTTGATCAAGCTAGCGCCATTCAGAGCTGCCAACTCTCACAAATTCAATACCGCCTCCCATGGCCGAAACTGGTATTACGACACCTGCCGGGCCGGGGCTAGTAATTTAGCATGCTAATTTAGGTTTATATCTCGGCAGCACTATAACTTCTCAGTTTTTTAATGACATCATTGCACTTATTTCTTCTCATTCTTTTGATGCGTGTAGCTCATTTTTTTGGATATTTCTACCTCAATTATTACATATGGCATCTTTAATATTGGTCTGAGCTGATAAACTGTCCTTGCTACGTACGTAGCTCAAACAAGAAGTGCAGTTTCATACCACTTTCGTTTCATTTGATGTTTTTCATATGTGAAATTGCAGCTCTTATAAGTTGGGCAACATGGTGTTTGCACCAGTGCGACCTCTAAACAAATTTAGAGGTAGAAAAATGCAACCATTTGGTCGCAGTCTGGGGCCGGAGCAGAGTTTCATAACCCCTGGGTAATATCAGTGCTAACTCCACTTCTAAATTAGTGTGAAAAGTTCCTTTACCCAGAGGTTAAAAGTGAGTTTTAGAACAACGAAAACCTGGGGTTAAACACTGTGCGCTGCAATAATAACATGGTGTTAAAGCCCTTAACTTGTGCATCAGCCATCAGCACATAATAGAAGCCTCCTTAATTTAAACACTGATTCCTCCCTTCGTATTGTTTGTGTGTTCGCTAAATTTGAGGATGATGCATCAGTATCATTAGGTCCATGTTAATGTGAAGTTGGAGTCTCTGCATTATCGAACTCGCATAATGTATTAAATTTTGATGCTGGAGATCTAACCAGATTGAAATTGATGAGCTTCAGAATTGTTCTGGCTGACGGATGGAGTCAAACTGCTGTGGGTGAGCGTGTGGACAAGCTGCAGTCATAAATCTCAGTATGAATCACATCATTGTGGCTTTACGACGGATTCAAACTCAATTGATGTCTGTTGGAGAGAGAAAGAGAGAACTATGATAAAAGTAAATCATGATGTTTTGTGTCACCCAAACATAAAAAAACTAAAAGCGATCACAGTACAAGAAAAGAGACAACATATCAGTGCAAACTGCCTGTTTGTGTGTGTACCACCTGTCAGTGAGTGTGTGTTTGTGTGTGTCTGAAGAGGATGAGCTGCGACCAGAGCGGCGGCAGCTGCTGGATCTGTGATGTGGTGTGTGGAATGGGAAACAGGGAGAGTAATGGGAAGAATTTCTCCAATTTGGTTCCCTATTGATTTCTTCTTCTCTCCTTTCCCTGTCCTCTCAAAGTCGCAAGGCAAGAAAACCACTAACATACAAGACGTTTTCTGGTTAGACGTGTGTTGACAAGAGCGGAAGGGAAAGACAATGAGGCTGTAAGGAAGTTGTAAAACTGGCTGACTTGAGCATTAGGTTAATTTATCGTGTTAATTGTTTCAAAAATAAAAGGGCCAGTCATATCTTCTCACACAACAGCTGTGAGGTAACTCGGGCCTTTTGTCCGACGGAAGAAAGTGGAGCCTGTTAAAGCTCCCGTGTCAGCAGTCTTGTTGTAAAACTGTTAAAATAGTGGGTCAGTCTAAAATCATGATTAATTTATCATTAGATTAGGGAGTGTGATGCGCATGGGTGACAAAGTTTAAACGCACACTGTGACCCACTGTGGGGTTGAATCCCTGCCCAGGTCTGGAGAAACTCAATTGGTAATTTTCAGAGTGGGTGAGCCGATCACAGCTAATAAAATCAGCAGTTCTCAAAGTCATTACGCCGAGGAATCTGAAGGAAAAAGTGCAGACCTCTTGATCCTGATGTTTTCTTGAAGGTAAGGATATATTAGGAAAGAGGGTATATGGCTACTAGGCTTGCTGCGATAGTCAATGTTACCGTGTTAAGGCCATTGCCCACTGAGTCTGAAATTCACATCCGAAATCTTTGCACGTTAAAAAACCTCACGTTCGACCTCACGTTATGTCAATCACGCTTGCACACTGCCTCTGAAACTTTCGTCTGTCTTAAAAAAATTAATTGGGTTTGATTTTCTGCGTTTTTCTCATCCACAGCCAGCATTTTGAGAGGTTTTTTGACATCATTGCACATGCGCAGTCCTTTCAGTTTCAGTTTTCAATTCAATCAAGTGTTTATATGTTCTCTCGATTGGATTAGAAAAGGAATAAACCTCCCCTTTCAATCAGGTCGAAATTTCAGATCAATTAAGGTGTGATTGAGCAGCCAATTTGATAACTAATGTATTATTTGGGTATAATATGTAACCTGTAGCAAATGTTGGGAAAGTTCACTTTCTACATCAACTAGTTCAAAGTTCAGTTAAAATGAACTAGTCCAGTTCATAGTTCATACTTCAAAAAATGAGCTAGTTCATTCATAGTTCTTTTTTCCATATGTTGCGAGCTTTTTTTATTTTTTTATTGCCACAGACAACAATTATTTTTTTAGACGGGCAAAGTTTGCACAAAAATGTAAGATTTTTCCCATCCTCACCGACCTCGTCATAAAACCCGTTTAAATACGACGCCTACTCGCTCGCTGCTTACTGCCAATCTCTGTTCAGGATCCACAGACTTACTTTTTACTTTTAAATTTGGGTTATCAACCCGTAGCCTTGGGTTGGGATTAAACAGTTTGGCTTTACTTGGCTTGAACCATGACCCTTTTTGTCAAACTCGAAATCCCAGAGTTCCTCACTCCTGATCCTAGAGAGACATTTTCCTGCAGAGTTTTGCCGCGTCATAATTACCATAAATTTAAGATGACAACTTGATGTTCTACTCTGAGCAGAATTATGCATTTCTTTAGCAACTATCAACGTCTAAATGAATCTGCGGCAGTCAGGTAGTACAAGTAGGTGCTCTCAGAAAATTGGTAACTTACAAGTTGTAATCACAAGCTCTACGAGACCGTATATACACATTTTACCTCTAAGTCTAATTAAAAGCATCTGAATCAACTAATCAAGTTCTTTCTGTTTACTTGGAAAATGACATCCAGGAATGAGTAACCCTGCTTGTCATGTTTCCTTGTCATCAGCTTACTTTGTTCTTAGTTTGTCTGTCTTGACTTAGTTTCTCAGTTCATCTGATTAGTCATTTCTCGGTGTCTAAATACTTTGGTTCAGTTTGGTGTCAGTCGTCATCAATGTTAGTTGTGTTTATTTTACCTGCTACCTTCCTGAGTATTCGAGTTTCCTATAAAGGACTATTTTGTGAGATTTTCTCTCTTGGGATTCTAAGACTGACACTGCTATAGTAAAGTACTTGTTAAATATTATTTTGCAATACTAGACGGCAATCGTCAAATCTGCTTTGTCAGTATCATACTTTATCACTCTGTGAAAAAAAAAAGCTCCTCTCTTGACATAGTAGTTATTTTTGGAAAGGCTTTTTGTTAGGAAAATGGTGTTTATGTCACTTGTTTCTGTTATTAAATATTACAATATTACAGAAATATCGTTTTTGAAAATCAAATGCTGAAAACATTAACATTTAAAATCATATTATGTTCACTTTTTTTGTTCTCCAAGTAATTAAAAGGACATGTTAAAATCCATTAAAGCAAACAGAAATTTTACTTACTATTTTCTATATCATTTGTTACGAAATGCATAAAACACATTATTGATTGAAATAATGTTTAACAATGTTACCATATTTTACTGAATTGCGGATCAAATAATTGCAGACTTCTTTCAAAAACATTATACAAGCTTACTTAAATAATCTTTTATAAACTTTTATATACTTTTATAATCTTAGTGTATATAAAAATAGCATCTTGTTTGCAGTATGTGCAAATAGTGATAGATGTCATTCACACAAAGTGTAAATAGAAGTAATATCTGAGCAGTTGTGGGTGGAGAAAAGTTGCTTTGCCAACATGATTGGCTGTTTGCACCCTAGTGTAACACATAAGAAAACGGCAATATAGTTTAAACAGAAAAAAAATGCCATTTAATTATGATTTTCAAAACAAGTCTTCAGAATTGTTTATAAACGCTTGTCTCCTTCTGTTTTTTTGTTGTTGTTGTCTTCCACATTTTCTCTCTCACAGTGTGTTGTTTTTTGTGACGGTGTTCCTCTCATAATTCACCTGTGCTGGTGTAAAGGAACTGATATCTTTACAGATGAGAAAATGTCTCTTTACACGTTTTTTGTCTGATGAGATTGTCAAGGTGTTTATGTGTGCGTGTGAACTGCTGTCTGTGTTTGGTCTCTGTGGCCCTCAGTCTTGTCCTTTATTTCATTGTCCTTGCTTAATGGGCCTTAGATTGTATGTGTAAGGTTTGTTTCATCCTGAAAGCATAAACAGCACATATGAGAAGCAGCTCTATCCTCTATCCTCACACATACTCTCTCAATGCCTGTTATGCACACATACTTGTCATGTACCTGTAGTACCTAGTCTATTACGATTCAATGTCAGATTTAAGTAGTGTGTGTGTGTGTGTGTGTGTGTGTGTGTGTGTGTGTGTGTGTGTGTGTCTGTGTGTGTTCGCTCCTGTCAGTGGCAGAGAGCAGCTGGTGTGTGAAGGAGGACGGAGACAGAGGATAGGCAGCATTAGAGGAGTGGAGCGGCAGAATTTAGTGCTTGGTTACTTCACTAGCTCTCTCTCTCTCTCTCTCTCTCTCTCTCTCTCTCTCTCTCTCTGCTGCTCGTTCCTTTAGGGTCCTGTTCTCTTCCTCAAAGAGAGAGTGAGAGCAGTGCCGATCCAGTTTTTTTTTTTTTTTACAGTTCCCAACCTCAATAATGCAGCACTGTGTAATTGCAGTTTATAGAGCTTAACCATGCACCTCCAAAACCTTCAGGAGATTTACTAGACAAAGGCCAATCAGAAACAAGTTTACGTTGTTACAGAAGTCAATCTATTGATACTTTATTTAGTTATTGTGTGTGTGTGTGTGGCCTCCTGAAGTGTAAAACTTATGTAAACCTTTCACATTCCAATTAGAAATATACTGAATTGTGTGGACGTCATTTTTGCCCAAGCTTGAACTCATTATTCCAAAGCTATAATTTAATTAGGGCTGTGTCTAACAATTAATTTGGTATTTGAGTCATCGGTTGATTATTTTGCAATTAATCGAGTAACCGGATATTTGTGGTAATAAAAATAGACCCGTAAACAATGAGCATCAACATGACTTAAAATGCATAATAACAATGAGGCAATAATAATTGGTTCAAATAAAGAATGAAAAGCAAGTAATCATATGGTTTTATTGAACTACACTGTTAAAATTCATAATGTAAAATACTTAATATAAATATAATCAACTAATGTACATTATTCCAACTGCCTGTAGAGGGCGTCGCCGTCGATGGCCTTGTGATTGTTGTTGTTACACATAGCATGATCCTTACACATACACTGAGGATAATTTGAAGAATGTCAATAACCGAAGAGTTGATGGGAAAGATATATGGAAGTCAATGGGGTACATCAGATGTTTGGTTACTGACATTCTTCAAAATGTCTTCTTTTCTGTTCAGCAGAAGAAAATTCATACAGGTTTGGAAAAACTTGAGAGTGAGTAAATGATGACAACATTGTCATTTTTGGGCGAACTGCCCCTTTAAGTGAACACCTCAGTCTCCTGACCTTAAAGCCATTGAAAACCTTTGGGAAATTATAAACCTCAGTTGTGATATGTCATGTCGGTGTGTTCCAATGAAGCAAAATTTTGGGAAGAAGTTGAGCAATACACATATACACATAACTAACAAAGTTTAGTTCAATCAAAACAAGGGGAACCAACACAACAACATATTAATAACACATTATTACATTGTAGTCAATACTTTGTTACATTTTTAATATGCCTTTTTTATAATACAATAAACTCCATATTTTATAATATCCTGGGATTTGCCTTTGTTGCCAAATAATTTTTTTTTTTTTAATTTTAATACCTTAACCAAGTTTGGTGTATTCTTCTTCCCAATATAACATACTACTCATATTTGGATTTGTTTATTAGAACCTGGATTGAAAAAGCAAATATTGTGTATATTGCCCCTCTGGACATCACTTTTGGCCACCACTACCTTTGTATGCATACACAGATGGCAAAAGTTATTTGAACAGTTTATTCACACTTGGGTGTCAAAATTAGTCATTTAATCAGGAAAAAATGTATCAAAGTAAGTGGCAACTGGCAAGTGGTGTAGTTGTTGATACTAGACATTTGGTTTGATACCAGTCAATAAATTGCAAGTATGCTAACTAAATAAAAACCTAACAGATCACTCCGATCATTAGAATCACATCAGCTAGAAATACAAATGGTTCACTCTATTCAAATCCAGACTTTGGGGTGCGGACTGATGAGGCAGTGAACCCGAGGATACCTCGTGAGTCTGTCCTAGAGCTCCCCCTGTCCAATTTTAGGGAAAAATCGGGTCCATCTGAGACGTCCAATAGATTTCTTAGGCGCGCTGAAAGAACAACTTGCCTTGCCATTGGCAACCAGAAAGTGTCCAGAACCTCTTTTTTGGGGGGATTTATCTTCCTCAGTCTCTATCACTCTGTTCTCTCATTCTCTGTATCTTTTTTCTCAGTATTGTCGTTTGGGTGCAGCTTAGTTCACCCTGTGTTCCTGCCAATGTCACTGTTCAGTTCTTTAGCGTTCTCTCTCTCTCTCTCTCTCTCTCTCTCTCTCTCTCTGTCCCACTCGGTCTCATGGGATGCTTTGTCGGTGGCGGTCGGCTGAAGGACGTAACGTGGTGCTCTGCTCTCTCTTTTCTGGAGTCTGGAGGAGCTGTGTGTGTGTGTGTGTGGGGGGGGGTGTGTGTGAGAGAGAGAGAGTCATGCATGATTTTCTGCTCTGTCAAGACCAGCTGTATGTACAACTTCATGATTGCATTAGACATAGTCAAGAGGGTTTGTTTTCAGCTGTGCGTGTTGTTGTGATGTGACAGGCAGTAAACACTGGCTCAGCAGCAAGTTTGTGTGTGTGTGTGTGCGCATGCTATTGAGATGTCGGCATTTGAAGAGCCTTATGTTGTCAGGTGCTGTTGTCTCAAAGTTGCACGGAAGTGTGGTGTTGACCTCAGTAGGTGGTTGAATTTTTATTAGGGATAAAAAAAAGTTATTTTTGTTGGAACAAGGGACACAAACACAAGAGGGTGGGGGCAAATAGGAGGAAATTATCCTCTCTATAAAAGTATGTTTGTATGTGCATCTACTGTGTCGGTAAGATTTTTAATGTTTTTAATCACCAAGGCTGGATTTACTTCATTAAATATGTAAAATAAAAATAAATTAGTGAATAGCTCAAAAAACTTTCATTATGTCACCATTTGGTCATGTCTTTGTCACGTTTTGGTTTGTTCATGTTGTGTTCCATGTCTGTCATGTGATTCCCTGTTTGTCATGTGATTGGTTAATCATCTGTTTTTTCACAGGTGTCCCTTGTCCTGTCATTAGTTTGTGTTGTGTATTAATAACTGTTGTGGACATTTTTTTTTTTCAGGATTCTTTGATGAATAGGAAGTTCTATTTTATTTATTTGAAATAGGCCTATAATCTTTTGTAACATTATAAATGTCTTTACTGTAACTTTTGATCAATTTATTGTATCCTAGCTGAATAAAAGTTTTAATTTCTTTTATCCCGGTAGTTTATAATGTTACAAAAGCTTTCTGTTTCAGACAGATGCTGTTCTTTTGAACTTTCTATTCATCAAAGAATCCTGAAAAAAGTAGGCTGTTTTCAACATTGATAATAATAAATGTTTCTTGAGCATTTAGAGTAATGATGCTGAAAATTCAGCTTTACCATCACAGGAATAAGTTACATTTTAAAATATATTCAAATAAAAGTTTTTTTTTTAAATTTTGTAGAAATCATGAACATGTTTTCCCCCAGGATTGTTTTGAAAGGGTGGATTATTACTATGTTTTCGCTTTTCTAACTGTAGTTAATGTATAATGTTGCTGTTTGAGCATAAACAACATCTGCATAGTTCATAGCAATAGAATTTGCTTTTAAAGAAATCAGCCTGTAAGGACTTCACGATATTCCTCCTGGGTTAGTGACATCACGAACCCTAGAATTTACATAAACCCCACCCCAGGGAACATGCAGTCCATCTTGAGAAGAGGAAGAGTTGTAGTAGTCGACCACATTTGTGAGTCTGCTCAAGCTGTCGCATCCATCTTTTCACATGCAATCCACGTACATAATAAATGCAATGGCATGTCGCTCTGGAGGCATCTTACAACAGTTCCCTTTCCCACACAAGTGATTTTATTCATGTCATTACAGAATATGCTAATCAAAGACTTGACGATTGATAACTCCACATCAGCATCATAAATTCATCAACTAACCTTTCACAAACTTCTTGTTGCATTCTACATGTTGTCATTTCTTCTTGAGCCTCTACATCATTGCCTGACTCCAGTTTACACAGAACAGTTTCTGACATTTTAGTGCTTGTCTGATTGAGGTAATTAGAGCTGCTAACTCACAGAAGCTCTTGAAGCTCCGCCCTCTGTTCCGGGAGCAGCAGCTCATTTGCATTTAAAGGGACACACACAAAACAATGCGTTTTTAACTGACCCTCAATTTTGTAAAAAAATTAGCCGTGGGGTGTTTTGAACTAAAATTTCACATACACACTTTGGAGACTTGGACATATTGTAAAAAGGGGCATTATACAACCCCTTTAATAGAACGTTCAAAAGAGAACAGCATTTATTTGAAATGGAAATATTTTGTAACATGAATGTATGGCACTTTTGATCAATTTATTGCATCCTTGTTAAATAAAATATTTTTCTTCTTTCAAAAAAAAAAAAAAAAATCTTAATGACCACAAACGTTTTTGATACTGAAATTAAAAGTACTATATAGTTATTTTCTTTGTTTGTTTGTTTTTTTGCTTTGTGCTTTTATTCAAAGTTAGTTAGAAGCTGTATCCAGTCTCCCCTAAATCTCCTTTATTTTCACATTAAGCTAATGCCTAATTAATTAATATGGACTCCAATTGCTATTCAATTACTCTAGCATGAAAAAAAAACTGTACGTTGTGGTACTAATTTACACTGCAGCATTATGCAGACCACAATGAAAGGCTACCTGAGGTTAATCACAGTAATAGTCTGAGGGAAACGTTAATGATAGTAATTAAAGCAGGCAAAGAGAAAGTCATTTTTGTGTTTACTTCTGTTTCAAACACACAATTTACACACTAGTAGTCTTTTTGTTTTACCTGCTATTAACATGAGACCACAGGAGACTGTTTAGAAAATCAGCACCATGTTCTTGAAGTCTGGGCACTGGGACAGTTAACAGTCTCATGGGTACAATACTTAAGCCCAAAGGACTGCAGGGTAATGTAAGACTCTATAAACCCCTGTAACACTTGTAAATGTTTGTTTATAGCTTACAGATGTCTTCAGAATCAGCAAGAAGCTGTCATGAAATTAATTAACATGTAACTTTCGACAAGTCGTTTGAGAACCATTGAAAAATGTGGTGATGTGCAATGTAGATTATGAGAAAATTAAACAATTTTTTGACCTTTCATGCATGGAAACCTATTGGTGACCTCCAAAACAAAATGAGTAACCGTTAAAATGGCATAATAGGGGCACTTTAAGAACCACTGAGTTGCACACAGATTTATTATTTCAATAAACCAACCTACATGACTCCATGTATCTACTGTAATGCTGTACATTTTCTGCTGAATAGCAAAAAAGTGAACATAGGGAAGTTTCCCTGTCCTGAAGTGACAGAGTTATGAAACCACTATGTTCTTTCCTTAAAATATCAGAGGACCCCAATGCAATTCAAATTGCCCATGCTGTTGCAATGATGACTGGAGCGTTTGACCATTGCCACATCAGCAACTTAGCCCTATTTCATTGACCAAACTCAAAATTCTTTCCCTTCATGTTTCCCAGTAGACCCAGTGATGTGATGGCGAATCGGAAAAGTTATTTTGATAGAACGGGAAATGCACCTCAAGATATTTGAGTTGCAGTAAATGCGAACACTTGCCTGCACCATCCAAAGTTTTGAGGGACCCAAAAGCATAGATTTTGATCAAAACAATTTTTTTTTGCATGATGGGCACAGTAAACATTATCCAATGCATATCTGTCTGTATGATGTGCTCCTATCTTTTTAGATTTACCAAAATGCTTTGTGGTTTGATTTTCTTTATTTTACAGAGTTGTGCTTACAGAGCATTAGGGATGCACCGGAGTTTTGGAAAATGGTATTTTCGGTTTTTGTCTGAAAATCTATGCTCCGCCCCGCCCCACCCCTAAATCTAAATTTAAATAAAATAAAAATACATTTATAAAACTCTTTTTTTCGATTTCGGTTATCAGCCGAGTGCATCCTGTGGTTTCGGTTTCTGCCCAGAATTTTCAGATATTGTTATCTCCTCAATGCTCTTTTGTTCACATGTAAAAACTTGATTTTCTTATGTCTTCATTTTTTGGAATATTTATGTGATTTCTTGCAAATTATGTGCAAATCTTTCTCTTTCAAAGAAAAAACTCCATTGTATGCAGCCAAACATACAATAGAGAAAGTATGCATAGAGACATTGACTATGTGTGTGAGAGAGTGTGAGGGCTGACACAGACAGAAGATCTTCTGACAACGTTGACTTCGTTGATTTCTCTTGCTTTGGTATGTCAGTTCAGCAGTCGATCAGGTCTCTAGCAGACGTGTTTTTATGATAGTGGAAACACTGTTCTTAAAGTTGTTGAGGAAGATGTGGGGAAGAGAGAGAGACTTCTAGATAATTGAGTTCTTGCATCAGATCCTGATGACGGTTACAATTCTCCATGAAGATGCGCTCCTGCCATCTTATTTTGACAGATACATGGTAAAGAAATTATTGGGGAAGTAATGGAAGACAGACCAGTGTCAAACCTGCCTCAATGTTAAGCTGAATCAACAGCATTTGTAGCATAACATTAATGTTGATTTACCAAATAAAAAAAGTAAGAAAGGTTTTAGGTTGAGGAATTTACAATGGCGCTTAAATTTGGCCAGTTTTGTGGAATTTAAAAGCAGAAATGTGAAGCTTAATTTTATGAAAATGCATTAATTCTTCTTTTGCTGGGTCATTTTAAGGTTTATTGCATTGCATTTAAAAGGCAATAAAGTTGTAAATATGGATAAAACTATACACAGAAAAAGTTTAACCCTTGTGTTGTGTTCAAAACCATGAAATTCTTGTGATGTTACCGGTCAAAAATGATGACCAGCTGATAAAAAATTGCTTATAAATGTGCTTTATCACCACCCAATATTGAATTCAATCTTTTTGTCAACTTGTTTTCTTTCAATTAGGACTAGTTTTATATTTCTATTTGCATTAAAAAAAAAAAAAAAAAAAACAGACCACCTGTAACCACACCAGGCCAGGACCTCCACATCCAGCATCTTCACCTCCAAAATCGTCTGAGACCAGCCACCCACACAGCTGCTGCAACAATCGGTTTGCATAACCAAACAATTTCTGCAAAAACTGTAAGAAACTATCTCAGGGAAGCTCATCTGCATGCTCGCCGTCCTCATCGGGGTCTCGACCTGACTGCAGTTCGTCGTCGTAACCGACTTGAGTGGGCAAATGCTCACATTCGAGGGCGTCTAGCACTTTGGAGAGGTGTTCTCTTCATGGATTATTCCCGGTTTTCACTGTACAGGGCAGATGGCAGACAGCGTGTATGGCGTCGTGGGTGAGCAGTTTGTCAACGTTGTGGATTAAGAGGCCCATGGTGGCGGGTGTTATAGTATGGGCAGGTGTATGTAATGGATTAAGAACACAGTTGCATTTTATTGATGGCATTTTGAATGCACAGAGATAACGTGACGAGATCCTGTACCATTCATCCATGACCATCACCTGAAAACATCCCGGTTCTTATGGCCAGCTCACCGGACATGTCACCCATTGAGCATGTTTGGGATGTTCTGGATCGGTGATTTGGCCCCAGTCTGCCATTGCCATTGCAAGTAAATGAGGGACAAGTTTTTTGTAGTAATGAACATTATGCCACAAATCTATTTAGCATAACTTGTACTGAACCCAGAATATTCATTTATATGGGCATGAAACATTTATGTTTTTACACAACCGGTCATGAAATAGAGAATATGCGGAATTCTGAGACCACAGAGGGACAGTATGTATGTGTGTACGTTAGCTTGCGTAGTTCACTGGTCCGTGCTGTAATACAGGTGATGAATGTGTTCAAACATCAATATGGTGTGAGTAACGAGGCTGGACTCTTCTGTCTGCCATGTTGACGTTTTTGTTTTTCTCCGCCATGTCCCGTTCCACCCTATCCTCCCTCTCAATCTCAATATTAAAATGTCTGCTATTGTTTTATGTTGCTTGGCACAGAGCTCCCGGCTTCTTCAATGTCACCTGCGACATAAATCCATGTTCTGCAGAGCAGCCTTATCATATTATACAGTATTTTGGCTGAGTTGCTGTGTTTGTGAGTGTGTGCAAGTGTGGTGTCTGGTTGCATGGTGAGGTTAAAGAGAGCTATTTTGATCTTTATGGCTACAGTCTTGATCATGCAAATAATGAAAAATATGCTCTGCAATGAGAGGAATTTTGTTTTGTTAGTTAAGAGTCTATGGTGGGTGTGTACATGTTTGTATGCATGTTTACCTGTTGCATATAGAATGTAGTAGAGATTGTAGTTTCACTCAAGTGCATTTTGGATGAGGTTATGTGTTTGACATTTTAGAGGTGTAGTGTGTCAGTTTGGGCTGTGATAGAGCAAATAAACAACAAATATATTTACTTTTTAATATAATTTATATTAAAAAAAAATGTGTAACTTGTGTCAGGATCAGCCAGGATCATCTAAATCAGAACTGGCCTTGAAAAATCAGTACATAGTTAGTAAGATTTTTCTTTATTAAAATAAATGTATTCATGGTGTATTAAACTGATTAAAAGTGACTCTTTACGATGTTCTTTTACATTTTTTTCATCAAAGAATGCTGAATAAAATATATCACGGATTACACAAAAATATGTAGAATTAAATACAGTAGTGTATATATAATTTAATGTAATTAATATAATATGATGTTTGCATAGACTTTGTTTTTGCAGTCTTGTTTGGTGAAATGTGAAAAAGAAATCTCACTCTGCACCTTTACAGAAACATACAGGCCTTTACACATCTCTTCCAGCACATCCTCAGAAGTGAGTACATTTATCTTTGATTGCACACACAGTTATTATTAAATAGCTTATTTTTATACTGCCATAAAGAAATATTTAAAATATCTCATCCATAAAGGGATCTCTTCCAGTCTTTGAGAGTCTCTTACAGCCCATCAAACTATGGTGATTTGATAGGCCTGTTTGGATCACATGGTTTTAGTAAAATTTGTTACGGAATAAAAAAAAACATCCAGCAAAAATACATATTACACAAGCAAACATTTAAAATAATGAAGATGGTATTTTAACATTGATGAAAAATATACATTTCACCCTTTAAAGGAAAAAAATGCACTATCACCATAGAATCTAATTGAAATCTGTTAATAATTAAATTTTACGTCTTTGAAAAGACTTTTCTGCAGTTTTTTTGACTATGTGAGTAGAGAAAAATAATACTAACTAAACAATAATATCGTAGTGTTGTGCGTTTCAGTCCAATCAAATCCCTATGGATAAAATCATGTCCCCCGCCCCCGCTAAATAGTCTGTTTCACTTAAAAAGCAAAAACCACTTCAGCAGTTTATGAACTTCAGGATGAGCTTTTATTGATCAAGCATGTGCATTAAGAATCACGAAAAGTGTAGAAGGAAGAGAGAGAGAGAAAAGGAACGACTGTTTTACTTATTCAACAGCTTGACACACACCCACCTCCCCCGTTCCCTGCATCCTTCCACCCCACGCCTTCACTCTTTCAGCAGAGAGACAAGAAATCAATGGGCGACCGTAAAGACCCCAGAGCCTTCTTTCCAATGATAGTGATTTGGCTTGAATACATAATCAACACTTATAGCTCATAAATAATAAATGACATATATAATACTCGCCTGGGTTTTAAGAGGACAAAGAGTGTTTAATCATGATATTAGTGCTTGAAGGAACATTCATTCAACAGCCGGTCCCGCACTGCGAACTTAGATCCACACAGAGCAATTATTGTACGTTGTGCTTTTGAACACCTCTCTTTCTTCATCACAGCTCTACGGGGTGATCAATGCACAGCTACAGCTGGTTGAAGGGGACCAAATCCATAAAACAGTTGATTTGGTTCCATTTTACCAGCTTTAGCAAAGCATTTTAGGGCAAGACCAGAATCTCAAACAGGACTGGGGAAGGACACCACAGAACCTGTAGAAGAAGAACAGAAAAGTTGAGTGGAGTTTCCTCTTTTAAAGTCAATCACAACTTCTTTAATGTTTACAAGAAGCAGCAACACAGATTTGTACTCCATCACACAGAAACAGCATAGAGCAATGGTAGAGCAAACACATTTGCAGGCCTTTTTTGTCCCACTGGATATATTGGACACCTCCGTCTAATACGTGGTTGAGGACAAAAAATAGCTAATTAAATTAGGTTATTAGAGTTAGTCATGTATTGAGTATAGCTAAAGCACGATAAATTAACTTTAATTTATGTTTCCATCTTAAAGCTGTATGTGTTTTGGTGCAGAATTTGGCACTTGGGCACATGCACAAATGTGCACTTTTCAGCTAAAACTGAATCTACGGTGGGTGACACAGCTGGCCCATAGCAATGTAGTTCATTGAACAACTGAGGTGCAAAAAGATTTCTGTTAGTTTAGTTAACGTCTGTTAAAACTTAAATAAACTGAAATACAGTTGAAGTACTACAACTGACTGTTCGCAAAAGCCACGCCCCCTAGTAATTGTTACTACGCCCATCAAATAAATGGTCAAACACAACCAGCGCCACAGATTGCCATGACGGGATGAGGTATACCTGTGCGTGTTAGTGACCTTTTTTGGAGCAATACCTCAGCAATATCCTCTAGATCGAGGCAAAGGGGTAACAGTATGCAGTGGAGGGATCTTTTCAAAAGATAAAAATACGCAATGGAGACACGACTACTATCGAGGCGAATGCTTACCGGTCTCAAGCGAAATCTGACAATCCCATGACCTCAAATGCAACCAGCACAGCCTTGAAGAAGATTTTATAAGCTGGTTCAGTGGCTTGTTTGGAGTTAGAAATATATAACTTAGTCATTTTGCCTCAGATACTGCATTATACATGGTTTTTCATTACCACGGCAACCGCTTGCGTGTCATGCTGAATGCGATTTTCGTGTTTAAAAAGTTACTATACAAAAGAGACGAAAGATACAGATCACCATACATTATTTAAGGTTATTTCTATTAGTTATGATATTGATATATGAACTGATGTTGTCAAGTAAGCTTCATGCTTTCCCTGTTGCGAGCGTGCACTCCTCTAAACTGTAGTCTATGGGTGCTGCACTGCAAGTGACTGCTGCTCATTTCCCCCCCCGAGCATATCATGTTAACAACAACCCTTTAGAAAAAGTAATTCCTTTGTGGATCCTCTCGATCTGCTTTCTCCATGTTTCTTTGACTAATCTCAGTGTCTCTCACACACTGCACAAGAGTTAACCATGTTCGACACTATTTTATCCATTATTGCTCATGTTGTGTTTTCGGCTTTGGAAACGGAAAGAACACAACTCCTCCAGACAATTTTTCGGGGTACCTAGTGTCCGATTTACAAACGCCGTGGGCGCACCGCTTCACCATCTTGCTTGGAGTCAATGTTTGACGGACGTGCTCGCATAGTAACGGTTGCAATGATGTGTGATTGGACAATAGCTGTTTTGGGGGAGGGGTCGGCGAAAGGTCAATTACTAAACCTAAAAATTTGGGCTGTCAAACGATTAATCGCAATTAATCGAATCTAAAATAAAAGTTTGTGTTTACATAATATATGTTGGTGCACTGTGTATAATTATTTTAATTATTATTTTATATATATGAATACACACGCATGCTTGTATATATTTAAGAAGCATTTTCATACTGTATATAGATTTCTATATAATTTATATTACATATAAATATAAATATTTTATATATAAATAATGTTATTTCTTAAACAAACATGCATGTGTGTGTGTGTGTGTGTATAATATATATATATATATATATATATATATATATACACACAAAATAATAATACACAGTGCACCCACATATATTATGTAAACACAAACTTTTATTTTTGGATGCGATTAATTGCGATGAATCGTTTGACAGCTCAACTAAAAATTAAATAAAAATCAATTAAAACTAATTTAAAAAAAAAAATATATATATATATATATATATATATATATATGACAAAAACACATAAAATTATTGGTCTAAACCTAAATTAAAAACAAAATGAAAACTTAAAATAGAAAAAAAGTAGAAATAATAGAAATTCAGTAACACTTTACAATATGGGCACACTAATATATATTAATTCATGATGATTAACTAATGCACAGATAATCATGAGTTGATGTGTGATTCATGAAGAACTAAACTAATTATTACCGCATCATCAACTAATAAAGAGTCTATATGATTAATAGATTATGTAATGCATGAATTGCTATTAATTAAAGGTGTCATCATGTGTGAATTGATTAATAATTCCTCAATAACATTTTATTAGCTAATAGTGTTAATGAATGTGTTAATTACCACAATTAGTCAACGCTATGCACTTCAACTTCCAGTTGTCTGCTTTAATTAATCATTAGCTAATAATTTGCAATGGTATCATTATGTTATGACTTTACTTGTTGAGGCACGTGACTATTAACTAATTGTTAAGTAATATGTCATTATGGTTATGGGTTTTGTCATCCCCACTAAAGGTCTGCGGAGCAGTTGCACATGCAGTGTGTGTAATGTCAGAGAGTGTTTGAAGGATGGGTTTTTCTCCAATATTGTTAAAGCAGCATGAAGCGATTTTGAACTTTGCAATGCATTTTAAAATTGCAAATAGCATCATGTGAGAATGTTTCTAAAGTAGAAAAACACAATAGATCTGACTTTATTTTTAAATGACTTTCTGACGTTACTATCCATGCACTGTCCGAGTTTGCCAGTTGTGAAGGCGTTTTAGTCCAATCCGACCCAGAACCAAGAATGAAGTTGACACCTCTGTTTTAGAGAATCAATTACAGCTTGTATCAGGTTCGACAACGCACACAAACAAGAATTAATGCAGTCAGGATCAAGATAACAGTGGTGTACGAATGTAGAATGGAGGTGGATGCATCATGCAATGAATTAAAGAGGTTATAGTGGAAAATAGGAGTGACCACTGATTACAGAGGAATCAGTGTAAATGATGGCTGCGGACAATCTTGCGAAAATGAATTCATCACATGCCTGTCGATATGGTTAATGAAGCCAGAAGACAACACACAGCTAGAATTAACAACCATTTACCCCCCTCACTTTCCACTCTTCCTTTGTCTTTTTTATATATCTCATTTTCCCTCGTTACCTTTTAAGCCCTCTCTCTGTCTGTTTTCTCTTTCTTTCTGAAGTCTGTGCTTTTACAAGGCGGCTCTTTGCAGTTTAGGCCGACTCATTGTGTTCGGTTCTTTATGTTTGTCCTTCAGGCTCCTTTGCTGGATCTTTAAATTAGCAAGAGCTAATAATTTTGCCATTAGGGAAGCTGCCTGCAATTCTCCCTAGACAGCCTGAAGAGAAAAGCATGTATTCATAGTGTAAGTGTGTGTTTGATCTGGCTCAAGGAAACAGTGACATTATATTTTTTTTATGATAGACTATTTGTTAAATCTTTCCCGCATCCACTTCAGTTTTGCAGTATACCTCTGAGCAACCCACATAGCCAGTGCACTACCCCCCCCCCCCCCCTCTCTCCAATATGCTCTTCCTCCACTTCTCTGCAATTCATATTTGAGGACAAGTGACGCATGTAAGGTCAGGATGGCCACAATATCACAAAATGTTTTTTTTTTAGGGCTGCACAGATTATTTCCCAACATTAAAATGCATGTTTTGTGCAGTATTTAGATTTGTCTATCTCATTAAAATCAATTAATTATTATTAGACATTCTATTAAATAACTTTACTACATGTCAACTAACTCTCATTAGAGTATTAGTAGATTTTTGTCTGCTTAAAATGTATTTTGATGCTTCCCAAATAGACATTCTGACTATAAGTAAATTTGCAGCAGCTACATGCCAACTTATTCTACTAACATGAACCCTAACCTTAACCTAACAGTCAATGTACTAATACTCTAATGAGAGTTAGTTGACATGTAGTTAGTATAATGTCTAATGTGGATCATTGATGTAAAGTGTACACTGTAAAAAAAATATTGATGGTTTAACTTAAAAAAGTAAGTAACCTGGGTTGCCTTAAAATTTTAAGTTGATTGAACTGGAAAAAGTGAGTTAATACAATGAAGTAGATTAATTTAACCATCCGAAACTCAAAATTACATGTTATCTGAACTAAATAAATTATTTAAGTTGATTTGACAAAAGAAAAAATGTTGTGATTACTACACTGTAAAAAAATATTGTTGCTTTAACTTAAAAAAGTAAGTAACATGGGTTGCCTTCAAATTTTAAGTTGATTGAACTGGAAAAAGTGAGTTAATACAATGAAGTAGATTAATTTAACCAGCACAAACTCAAAATAATAAGTTAACTCAACTAAATGATTTATTATAAAGTTGATTTGACAAAAGAAAATATGTTGTGATAACAAATCTTGAAAATATTTTTTACAGTGTGACCATTACAACACTTTCTGTCTAACACTGTCCCCTAACCATTTGACAAGATTTTTGCTTTCGGTGTGGAGAAAGGGAAAAAAAAAGTTATCCCCATTCCTAGTTAGGACACAGTGTAGGAGAAAAGAGGAGGACAAGAAAACAGGAAGTAGAACAAGGCAGGGTGACCCCGTTGCAGAATACCGTGTAATTGTTTTCTTTCCTTTTTTGTGTGTAATAATAAATACACAACCTTCCATTTAAGTCTAATTACTAATATTAGCATCTAAATACCAACAATAATACTTTGTATGTATAACGGTGAATGTCCTTTATGTCCATTTCAGCTTTGTCTGTGGATCAGCTCTCACATACTGTACTGTAGAGGACAAAGTGAAAGGATATAAAGAGACAGTGCTGAATCAAGGCATGTTTCATCACAGATTTTAATACCAATCCATACACTCAGCCGCTTACAGGCACAATGTGTTTTTCCCAGAATAGTTTTTATCCCATCATATTTTTTTTAAAGACAAAAAGATAACGTTTTTATGACTTTTTCTCTCTTTCCCTTTTCTCCCTCCTCCTTTCTCTCTCTCTCTCTGTCTCCATAGTCGGATAAAAGGGGTTCTTAGTTGCCCACCTGAGTGACCTTCGCTTCCCAAACAGAAACTGAGATGTTAAAGCGATGGTTCATCGAGAAATCTAATGTCTAATTTATATACCTTCATGTCATTCCAAACGTGTTTGACTTTTTTGCAGAACACAAAGAGTTTTGGTTCCCATTGATTTAACTTTATGGACAAAAAAAGCATTTCTTATGTTTTACAGATTAAAAAAAGGTCATGCAGGTTAGGAATGACATGAGGGTGAAAAAATGATCAACACTTTAAAATATGACTGCAGCACCTGTACCATTTCATCACTACCAGACACTTTTATTTAACAGATGCTAACTGTTGGACACACAGAAAAACAAAACAAAAAGGAGTTTACTGCTCTGTACACCTTCCACCCTGTGTGAGTCTGTGCTTAATAGAGTGCTCTTAAAAGCCATGATTGTTTAGCAGACCTGACCCCATCAGATACACACCACAGCAGAGCCTCTGTGGACATTTTAATTAGCTGGCCTGCTAACTGAGCTAATTCACTTTGCAGCAGTACATTGAACTGATCAGTGTGTTTTGCTATGAACTTTAGAAAGGCCTTTAGAAGAGATCTCAAAGAAGAGATGAATTGTTGTGGCGCAACTAGCGACCCCAAACACTGGTGATTTGGGCCTGACTTTGCGCAAAAGCCTGGGGCTAGAGTTTTGGAGGTGCCCTCAGATAGAGCAGCAGATGTGGGAAGAGGTGCTGAGCGTGCTGCAGTGTGTTTGCAGACCTGGCTTCTTTCCTTTCCTCTGCATTCGGACGTGAGCACTTGCGTAGGCCCTTACTCAGCATTATTTCTGGCCCTGATTGGCTGATCCATGCATCAGACCGCTACAAATAAAGTAGACAGTAGTCAGCTTTTTGACTCTCCTTTGTCGGAACAAAGTGTCCGAATTTTGGTCGATTCACCGGTCATTGAACTTGGTTTTTGGTTTTGAAGCTGCCTTTTGTTGTATGTTGTGTGCTGTGGGCCTGTTAAATCACTTATTCACACATCGGTTTATATATTTTTTCGTTGGGCCATTTATAACAACAGAGGCAGCAAATGATAGGAAGATTGGTGTCCCTGTCAAAAAGTGCCGCTGTGCAGCTTCCGAACACATGCACCAGTTCACAACGTTCTATACATTAAGCTTTTAGGTTTTATTTTTTTTTAAATGACAATAACAGTATCAGAATGTTCTGAGTACCAACAATTCTTAGCTTTTTATTTTTTGTATTATTAATAGAATTAGAAGGATTAAAACGTGGCCACATAAGGGCACCACAGCTCAATATGCTCCGACAGTTTAATTTAATTAAACGTCTTTTTATCCTGTTTTGGTTACTCTGAGATTACTGGGCATCTGAGTTTTGTATCTTTGCTTTAATTTCAGAATGATGTAATCCCCAAAGCGGGTTTATTTCTTAACCTTTTAATCTAAGGGGAACACCTTTTAAGGAAATCAATAGCAATTTAGATATTTTTTTTCTTCAACTTTTTCTTGTGCTTCTCTCTCTGCAGATGTTGGATCAGTGGGAATCATCTAGATCATTTGCTCCTCGGTTACTGTAAGGGGTCTAAAATTCTTATTGCCTTTGGGCCACTGTAATCTGGTTTAATGCAGGCTTCTACTCCGGGGTGTAACATTTTCATCTAATTGCAGCATCTAAATTGTGGTTGCGTTGAAGTTCTTATCCACTCTAATTTGCAGCACTGTTATTTCTGCTCTCTCTCTCTCCCTCTCTCTCTCTTTTATCACATTGTCTGTCCACCAAGAGATATATGGAATGGATCAGCTTTAAAATCTTTACAGCTGCTGAAGGAGAAGTGCCTGCTAAAGCAAGTTCACATACTGTTTTTGAGGGGTCTCCAACACATTGAAGGCCTCTGTACACCCACAGATACTGATGTTGTTTCTCATGGCCTAATGACCTTCATTTATGTCTTGGAGGTTTGACTCAAGAGTCAAAGGAAACAGAAAATGATTTGAGAATCATCAACAGAAAATGTCTTTTCTATCAAATATTTGTGATGTCACTGAGATTGACGTCTGGGTAAATATGTTTGATATGAAACTAACTGAAATGAGTTTAAGTACTAAAATTAGTAAAACAAAAACTAAAATAAAAATAAGAGAAATCTAAATAGAAACATAAAAATGACAAAAACATCAGATAATAAAATTATTAAAACTTAAATTAAAATGAAAACTGAAATATAATAAAATCTTATTCAAAAAATGATTCTTATTAAATACTTAAATACTTATCCTTATTAAATACTATGAAAATAACAATAAAAAAGCTTATTCAAAATATTAATACACTATAATAGTATATAAATAATAGTAAAAGAACACTGAGCAAGATGCACCATGGAATGATATGATAAAAGTTCAGTTAAAACACTGTCGAATAAGTATTATGTCCTAATACCCAAACTCTGAGGCCATGGGAAAGTCATTGTCATATTCATTAATAGCAGGGGTTGTTCAATCCTGCTCCTGGAGGGTCATTACTTGGCAGAGTTTTGCTTCAACCCTAATTAAGGACACCTAAAGTCGCTAAAGGTGTGTTCACCCAGGTTGTAAAACTCCAGGACCAGGATTGTACACTTCTTATGTATGGCATGGTAAACTGATAAAGTAGATGTTATAGGTCACATGACGGATACATGACAAGCGGATGTAGTATGTTTGGATTGTATTCTTTCTTACAACAGAAATGCGCTTTCCCACTTCCTTCTTGTTTGCTCTTTCTCTCTCACCTTCCATTCTCTTTAAATGCAATGTTTGTGGCTTTTAGTCCAAGAGTGTTATATCCATGTTTAAATTAGTATTTTTAGGAAAACTAAAATATTGATGACTCGTCCTGCACGACACATATTTTTGTCCAATCAAATACTTTGTAAAATAAGAGTCCTAACTACCTGCAACCAACTAGTAAATAATGCCTGAAAGCTAAAAAAAACAACTTATAGCTAAAAAAAAGCCATTTTAAAGTGTCCCACATCAAGTTTATGTTTGAATAGATACACCACCGTTTGCGAAATAATTTTAAAAAATACTTGTAAAAGAACTTTTATTCTATTCTCATGTGTCTCATGTGTCTCTAATGTGCTGATTTGCTGCTCAAAGAAAACACCAAACCCTTAAACAGTAGTGTATGTCAAATATCCGGCCGTTTCATTGCATCTCTAACTCTCTTTGCTTCTTTATCTGTCCACCTCTTCATTAGTAGCTACTTATACAAACACAACTTATAGGTATGTGAAAACAGCACTAGAAGAGCTTTAGATTCACACACTTACTTACAATAAAAGTCCACCAGTGAAGGACAGAATAATAAAAAGTGAAGAAAAGAAATGGAGAGGAACTGAAGTGGAAAAGTGATCTGACTGAAACGATTTGTACTGTTGCCCAGCTGTGTCCCCCTCCTCCCTCTGCGTTCAAAGAGAAAAACCTGGTGTTACAGAGACTGTTTAAATGTGTGTCCACCTGAAACAATGACCGAGAGAATGGGGCCAGGGGCTTGTGGAAAGGGTTGTGTGTGTGTGCCTGCCTAGTGAACGGATGAGGGCTAAGCTCGCCTGTAAGTTTAAACACACACTCAGAGCTGAGGTCATATGTTGTGAGAGTCTCTGAACGTGTGCTGTCTGAAGTCACATCGAAGCATGTGCTGTAAATGTACTCTGCTCATGCACTATAAAGTACATTTGAAAACATGAGTATAATTGCTGCCTTAAAGTAAATCAAATCAAAGTAGTGACAAATGCATACAGTGCATTCTCTCTCTCTCTCTTTACTTTTTTTTCTTTACAAATATATTATCAGCATAACAGTGTGAGTAAAAAGTTAAATTGCGAAATGATAAAAAAAAAAGTTTGTACAAAGTTCATATAATTGTTCATATCATGTTGCTGTTTCTCAGTGAGAGGCATGCTGATTTATATTTTTAACCTTCCATTTATATTAAGCTTCCGTATTTACTTTTAATTCAAACACAGGCTCTTGTTATTTTTATGGCTCTATTTTCAGCTCTATTGCAAATGCAATGAGGTCGGTGTAGTGTCACAGCAGCAGACGGTGAAACTCTGCAATGCAAATGACGAATACACAGATCAGCTCGGAGAACTCTTTTGAGCGCTCTTCATACTGAACTGCTTCAGAATCATCTTACCCTTCTTTCCCCAATGTCCTTCCTTAGTACCCTGAATTCTATCACTCAATCTCCTCATTTCTCTCTTTCTTTCAGTAATGTTCTCAGCACTTGGCTAACACCCTGTGCGGCGATGCTGGAATGTTAACTAGGTTCTTCCTGACGCTGCGCCTCTGAAATATATGTTCACTTAAAGGGCTGTGTGATCACAAATGCTCCTTATATATGCGAGTACTGTCTGCTCACCTGTGCTTAAACTTCCATTCTGCACCAGTTACCCACTACTAGACTCAAACACATTTTCAATGGTGACCATAGATTTGCACAAAATAGCAGTTAGTAATTGTTCATTTTTTAAAACTTAATTTTTGGCATGAATCACTGTCATCAAAATGCACAGACATTGACGTTATACTTTTATGTTTGAAATCTACACTGTAAAAAAATATTGTTGGTTTAACTTAAAGAAATAAGTAATGGTTGCTTTAAAATTTTAAGTTCATTGAATTGGGAAATTTGAGTTTGATTGATTTAATCATCAGAAACTCAAAATATTAAGTTATCTGAACTACCTAAATTATCTAAGTTGATTTTACAAAAGAAAAAATGTTGTGATTACAAATCATGATTATTTTTTTTTTACAGTGAGTATGAATATTAATTTATTGTGGTTATACAGTAGCAACTATACATGATGTAAGTTGTCCGAAACATGAGAATGTTTTGCATTTAACATAAATTTTACATATACATTAAATATATTGCTTAAGAATATGTGTTCACAGTGGCAAGCACTGTCGTGTTATGCATGTGCTCTTTAGTGCCTTTGAGACGTGTTTTCCTCAGTGTAAAACTTTACGGTTATATCCTTACCTGTAAATTTTAGAAAGTCCCACGAGTACATCCATTGTGCATATTCTGACAAGCGAGTCTCGTTAAACTTCACAGACTTCAATAACTGAGCTTCAGTTCGTGTTGAATGCATGGAATGTTTTTTTTTTTGTGTGTGTAATATTAAGTGTGGGTTTAAAATTCTATATGTGACAAAATTAATCATATTTATTAGAGTAGTATCAAGGGAATATTATTGGAAAAGCCCATTAATGTCATATAATTACTATTTCAGATGACTGACAGTGTGTGTGTGTTCCTCACCTCGTACAAGTTAACATTTTGTGCCTTTGTTTTAGTCTAAGTCATTTTAACGTCTACTTAAAAAAACGGTAAGCGATCAGTTGGTTTTTTTTGTTTTAGAAAATATTTTTTTTTACCCCTTTTTTCACACAATGCAGAGCCTACATAGATACATTCACTCTACTATGTGTTTTCATAGCCTTTATAATAAACATTGTTTAGAGGATTTTTTTTTGGGATTAAGGATTAAGTGTAGGCAATTTTTAACATAAAAATATAAATGTTTTAAAATATAAATACAAATTTTACCTGATTAATTGACGAATCGAAGAAATTATCGACAGGTTAATTCATTATCAATGTAATTGTTACAGTTTGTTTAAAAAAGTATTTTGGACCATATATATATATATATATATATATATATAGATGGCTTTTGCTTTAAAAAAATAGTAATTGTAATGAAGGTGTAAACTTTTAATATTAATTATTGGTTAATTATATTTTAATGTTGAGATTTATATTTTAATTATTTGAGATGGAGTGGGTTAACATTAATGTAGGGGAAAAAATACAGTTGTCCATAGTCTCCTCTGAGTTTACAAATGCTCATATACTTTTTTATTCCACACATGATTTTTATGTTTACTTTTTATTCAGACTGTAAATATTTCCTCTGTCCCTGCTAGTATAAGAAAAGTACAGAATGTGTTTTTTATGGCGGCGAGTATTGCTGAATGCGCGTTGGACTCTCAGGTAGTGAATTTGACTCTGCAGGAGCGGGTGCCCTGGGAGAGAAAAGATAGACCACTGCAGGAGTTTTTATCATTCTCACACACACCCACCACTCTCAGATAATACGGTGTTCAGGGCGCTTTATGATATTATTATGCCAATTACATGGTTATTACGACCATGTAGTAGCATTGTAGTTAGTGTTTGTAATAAATTTGCTGTTAATATGATCTGATTTCAATTAAGAAGATGCCTCGAGCTGAGCGTGAGCCACATTGCTGCATGCAGTCTGCAGCAGTGAACAACTCCCATTTCATATCAGAATGGTAAGAGAAAGAGAGAAAGTATAGGAATTCATGTTTTCCTCGTCGCTGATGGAATGAAGCTTTGCGTCGAAGCGCCCTTGTTATTTTAATTACTTCCTCCTGGTTTACAGCTCCAGTGAATTTTAATTATCCAATATGCTAATTTTTGGGAAGAACATCCATTTGCTTTCGGGGCCGTTTTGGGAGAGTTGGATGTAACTGCACTTGGAAGGAAACAACCGCACGCTCATCTCCGGTTGATTTTGCTGGTGTTCGGAAACGTTGAGCTCTTCCAACAACTCTCGTGTGATGGGGAGAATGTAATCATGATGTCGTACGGCAAACGTCCTACTGAGAAAATTCCTTCAGCTCAGCTAAAAGAAAAATTACAGCCTATATCTGTGATGCACAGCTATACTGTTATTATATTCGCAGGACATTAAAGCATGTCTTTCAATTTCCTTCTCTCTGTTTTTCTGCAGTGGGAGCATGTTTTAGATAAGGCTGACTGTTATTGGGATTTAAATGCTTGCAGATGTTGCTTTAATTGATTGAAACAAATTACCAACGCATTGATCCTCGGTTTGAGAGTGTTCCATATGAGTGGCACTGAAGCGAGGTGTGTGTGCCGCAAAGGAATTGTTCCGGTTCATGGAGGAGCGGCGCTCTGCGTACGCTGACGCAGGGCTTTGGCGTGTGGAAAAGATTTCAAAGCTCGATTCTATTCTCGAGGTTTATTCAAACTTTTGTTCATTTATAGTCAGTTGCAGCTGAATAATTGGTTATGTAGTTTTAATGGCTGGTCAAAATGGCAGATTTTTTACTGAGACCTTGTCACTGCTCACCTTTAATATTTTCATATTAAATTATTTATATTTGAAGAGTTCAGATGCAAAAGCCTCTAAATGCCATTTGAAATTTCCTTCTTTAATGATGATTTTTATCAAACTTGTATATTTATGTTCAGTAATTTCACTTTAACAATTAATAGGTAATTATCATTGCCATTTAAGTGAAATTACTGAACTTAAATATACAAGTTTGATAAAAATCATCATTAAAGAAGAAAATTTCAAATGGCATTTAGAGGCTTTTGCATCTGAACTCTTCATTTATTTCAATACTGAAAAGTACTGAAAATATATTTGTTCAAATAAGGCCCAATTTATCCCAATTTTGTGACTGTATCATTTATATGTTTGTAAACTGTATAAGATTTTATATCTTATGCACTGTAAAAAAAAAAATATTTCCAAGATTTGTTATCACAACATTTTTTCTTTTGTCAAATCAACTTAAATAATTTATTTAGTTCAGACTTATTATTTTAAGTTTCTGATGATTAAATCAATCTCCTTCATTGTATTAACTAAATTTTTCCAGTTCAATCAACTTAAAATTTTAAGGCAACCAGGTTACTTCATTTTTTAAGTTAAACCAACAATATTTTTTTACAGTGTGCTCACCAAGGCTGCATTTATTTGATCCAAAATACAGTAAAAACTGTAATATTAAGAAATATTGCAATTTTAAAGTTTAGTAAAGTTTGCAATTTACAAAAGTTTTCTATTTGAATATATTTTAAAATGTTTTTCAAAGTTCTAAAATTGAAAGGATATAGCATTTACTTGATATAGAAATCTTTTGTAAAATTGTAAATGTACCTTTACTATCACTTTTGATACATTTAATCCATTCTTGCTAATGAACTAATTTCTTTAAAACAATCTTACTGACCAAACTTTTGAACTGTTGTATGATATTAGTGTTTAGCATCATGCCACTTTACATAGTAGTGTACTGTAATCAAGTTGATGAGTTTCCTATGTGTTTTATGTGTGAAGCACTGCGTCGTATGATGAAGTTTCGGTTTACATCGAGTACTCAAAATTAGTCACCCAGGTTATGTTCCAGTCAGGATGCTGCTTCACTAGGCAGCGAGGAAGCTTGCTAGGTTTTCAAACAGAGTACATTGACACACTGACACAGCGCTTGATTGACAGCGTGATGAGGCCCGAGTAGTAGTTAAGGACATGGAGGTTGGCTAAAGGGACAGAAGATTTGGATCAAACACTGATCTCATCCTTGAGACGAGACTTTTGTCCCCAGCTCCACCTCTCAGAATACCTGCTGCTGATTTACAGGCTAAAAAATGCTCTTTAAAGTGTCACACACTCTCGCTTTAAAATTTAAATGGCTGTACAGTTAGATTTTTTTCCAAAATAAGCATTGATAAATTTAGTGAGATTAAAGAGCACAGATTTATTTGGTGTTTTTCCTGGAAACTTACTTCATATATTATCAACACACACCCAAACAGGGATGGATGGACTGGGAATAAAATTTCCACCATCATTAGGCCACCTATTTAAGCCTGCTGAGTTCCTTCACTTACTAGAGTACGAACATGGTTGGGTACAGTATGAATGTATGTTACAGGTCAAATTAATTAAGTCAGTTAAATCATAGAACAAATGCAATTAAAGCCAGCCTGAAAGTTTATGGGTTTCTCATTTTCTCCATCTTCTTGCGACCACCTAATTATGGACTGATTTAACATTATTTATTGTGCAACTTAATGCTGTTGCCTTTTCAATGTAAAAATAAAATAAAAAGTTGTTGTTTTAGGTCAATTATTTTGCATAAATTAATGATTTTATTAACAGTCAAATAATAATCATTAATAAGACTCTTTGTGCATGACTTGAAAAACTTGCTTACAGTATAATGGATTATAAAAGTATTTTTAATACATTATGCGTTGTAATGCATTTTACAATGCATTGTTAGTTTCATGATTAATTGTAACCACAGTTATAATACATAACACTTGGCTATTCATTGCTATACCTTTAGAAAGTATAATGCATTAAAACAGATGACAAACAACCAATTTCTGATGTAACAAGTAATCTGCAAATATTAAAAGTAATTTTAACTTTAACAATGATAATTTATGGAAAAACATAGTACATTATGAATAGCTTTATAATGCATTATACTTAAAGGCTTTAAGTAAAGTGTTACCAATTACCAAAAAACTACTTTTTTTTTTCCAAATATGAGGGAAGTACAAAAGACTGACAGAAAAAGGTAAACTATTGCTAAAGATTGTATTACTACGCAAAAAAAAAAAAAAGGCTCACAGGATAAAAGCGTACATTGCAATTACTACATCATAATCATCAGTTATTCATTTAATTGGTTTTCTCTTGTTTTTGCATGTTCATAGTTTCTTTGTACGGCAGCTTGACCAAAAATAATGTCTGGCATGTTTCATTGCTTTATCTCTAAGAAAGGAATTGACTCAAAGCACAACTATACAATACGCTTATAAAAGGTGTTATACTATTTGTGTAAGGGTCGAAGATAGCAATTTTCCTACGCCGGACATTACTTTTGGCCACTACTGTATGTGATGTGCGAACGTTATTTGCATATTAAAATGCATATATACAGTATAGTCAGGGATAATATGCTCTGTTGTGATGGTCCTGTCCCAGTACACCCCAACACTTAGTGTCCATCAGAAATGCTGTGCTGTATTAAATTCACAAAAGCGTCACATCCTGTACAATGGTTTCCTTTCATTATGTGTCAGTATCCCAACCCTTCAGTGCACTTGTGTTAGGAAGACTAATAATGTTATGCTCTGTAACCTGCCTCCTTATTGCCCACCTTGATAAACTGTGCTTGATTTATCTGCCCGCACCCGCATCACTTCCAGACTGCACTGCACTTAATCACTGCTCTCGACCTGACACCATCAGCCAACGTATTTTTGATAATCTCACAAATCAGACACCGATTTATGATTGAACAAATCCCAAATCCCTCCCTGGAAATATTTCTTTTTATCTCCTCCATTATTGCTTCTCTCTGCTTGGCACACGTGACAAGTGATTCATTCTCTGAAATGATTTCATCACATACTGCGATTTACAGGACATATGATTTACACTCAAGCCTATTTCTAATGGGATATTACTGCTTGTAGATAAATATTAGTTGTGTATAATCATATCATTATACACAACCCTTTATATTTAATGACTTGATTTCATTTGACATCTCTGAGGTAATTTAGCTTGGGTCTGTGGCTTAGTGGTTGGCATGCTCTAAAATAATTGAAAATATTGAAATAGAAGTAAGTTTTGATTTATTCCTGTGACGGAAAAGCTGAATTTGCAGCAGCCATTACTCCAGTCTTCAGTGCTCCAGCTTTCCACGAAAATGATGATGTATATATAAATTAGTAAACCCTATCTGGTAATTGTTATGTCTTCGTCCATCATTTCCACTCCTCTCTTCCCTTTTAAACTGAAGTGTCAAAATTAGCCATTTAAAACTTTAAACTAATATTAGCTGGTCTAAATATGCTTTTTTGAGAATTCACAGTCCTTTCTTTTGGGATATCCAATACTATGTCATGGCCTATAATGTCGACTAGTATGTGATACGTTTATTTCTTCCATATAAATCTATACTTTTAAGTCACCTAAAATTGTTGACCTCAAGTTTTTCCAAATCTTTTCACAAAAGAAGATATTTTAGTAACCAGACAGTTGATGGAAACCGTTGACTTCTATATATGGGGGGGGGGGGGGGGATACTATGGAAGTCAAGACTGTTTGGTGTTCAACCTGTTTGTGTTCAGCAGAAGGTTTGGAGAAACATGAGAGTGTGGTGAAAGTGTCTGCAATGCAATGAGTGATTAAACATTTTGTCATTCACTTGCTTTTTTTTCCTTTTTTTTTTACAGTCTCGTGTAGGGCTGCGTTCAATACAATGATACGATGATTAGTAGTCGATATGAGTATTGATACGGCAGCTTCTGTATCGATTCCGCAGCAGTGGACCATGCTTCATTTGAATACAACACAAGAACAACATTTTAAACGAAGTGGAAATGTGCTGAAATTAATTAAAAGAATATAAATTATAGGCTAGAACAAGGTTTAATCTGTTCCGCAGAGGAACATAACTGGGGTTGCCTGATATCAAGAGATGTAATTCCCCAATCAGAGCTTCACACTTGCATGATACGGAAATATCTGCAAAGTGTTTTACTTATTTTATCTCAACCTGGCAAAACACAAGTAAGCTTGTGTTTTAGCGATCTCTGGTTCGATTTTTTAATCACAGAATGTGAAATACATTATTATATATTATTGACATGCTTAAAAAACAGTGGCAAATTTTAACACGAAACCTATTGCCTATATTGTTATACAGTGTTACAGACGCCCTTCATAATGCAGAGGGACACTTCCTGCTCTGCCTATTTTTTATCCAGTGTTTAATAAAGAGCTGTTATACTAAATTCTACTGAGATTAAATTTAGTGCAGACCTGTATCGTGAACTACATCATATCACAATACCGTGAATTTTGTGCAGATTCACAGCCCAAGTGTCGTGCTGGATGCTCCTATAACTCATCGGTCCCAAATCACACCCTTCATGACTGTATAGTAAACGTCAAATATCTTTGGCTGAGGTTGTGGCACAGACAAATAGCTTGTTGGAAACCTAGTTTGGATGGCGGGCTGGATTTGTCCTGTATATACGCTGGGGCTAGCAAGTGTGTGGGGATTCTAGTGGGCCCCTACAGTCCCCTCACTGCTGGGCTTTGACTGTCTCAGCTCACTGGCTCAGTCAGCATTGTTGCATATTTAATGTCCTGATGAACGCTTCCACCTGCTGACACAGGAAAAGTGACAGAACAATACACCTCCCAGCCCCCTCCATCCCGCCGTCCAGCAGCTCCACAGCCCGTCTGCCGGGAACACCGCCATCATCAATCCAGCCTTTCTCTCATGCAGGCTATTTCACATTCACACACTTCACAGCCTGACCTATCTTCTGTCTATCCCATGATTCTCCTCCTGTGATTTACGCGTCTATGTACATATCGTCCATTCTCTCATCTCGGTCACTCTCTCTCCAGTCGTCCCATGGGAGGCTTATCCCACTTTCATTCGCTTCTTCCTTTGACCATTCTTTCTGATTTGTAATGTCTCGCTTAACTTTCTCCTACACTAGCCCACCGAAGGCCTTAAAACTACTAACGCATAGCGACCGTTATAACTTTTTTTTTAGTTATGTCCTGCCTACACAATCTTCAACATCTCTTTTTTCAAATCATTCCTAGACTCTAATCCACACACATACAGACTCATCAGATCAAGTCAGGCACTGCTTAGCTGGGTATTGGTGTAGCCAGTGCATCCTCTGATGGGATTGTTGGTCTCAGTGGACGTACTTTATCGGGTTCTGACCATCACACAGCTTCCCGTAACACAGTCCACAGACATCAAGACTCTGCACTGCCCTGCTGCTAAAGGCTGAGAGAATATTCCCCAGCAGTGCTGACACACACACTCGCTCGACTCAAAAGCGGGACAGCTGGGCCTGTCTTTCCAAAAGTTCATCTATGTACTTAGTCCCTCTGTGAGTACAGAGACTCTGTGGAGATAAAACCTATACATTTATTAATGAAGCGTCAAGACTGCCAGAAGCTAAGAGGACAAAATTGTGCCTGTGAAGTGAAGGTGCCTGTGTAACCTTCTCAGATGATCTCCATGTTGTTTTAGGATTATATATATATATAAAATCCTAAAACAACATGGATATATATATATATATATATATAAATATAACAAAATAAAATAATAGTGTGTGTGTAGTATAATATAGTTTATTCTATAATAAAATATAAATTAATGTTTTGCTTTTATATTTTATTGGTAAAATCATAACGATTTAGTTTATTTTATAAAATCATCATTATTGGATTGAGTTTAACTCCAAATTAAGGCTTTAGAAAAATATTTATAAGTATATTTAGGTATTTTATAAAAAATATTATTTAATACTTGATATATTTATGATATATTTTATATATTTTTTATGTAATATATATATATAACATTGAAAATATATTTTAATTATATACACATTAAAATATATTTTTATAAACTCTATTTAAACTCTATTTACTTTTAATGTTTCTTTTTTACTTTTTATATCAAAAATATTTAGTTTGTAATTGTATAAAATATATTACGCATATTATAAAATCATTATGTATTAGTTATAGTACCAATTTAAAGCCAATTTAATTGCGTAAACCATTTTTTTTTCAAATAGTTCTGTAAATATATGTTTTTAAAAGATACCAAAAAAAAAAAAAATACACCACAATTCTTTATTACCAGATTTCAATCACACAGTTTTTGCTTTGCAGCATTTACTCAGATGCGTATTTAGGTTACGCGTGGATAAAATAAAAAAATAGTTAGCATCACGTAGCATCACGTCTCCTGTAGAAACAATATGAAACTTGTGAATATCCTTTCCATCTAACTCACTACATTGGCCAATCTGTTCCCAGTGAAGAGAGGTCATCATAACCAGTTGTGTCAAAACTGGGACGATCAAGTTCAGCAGGACCACAGAGACGTAAACGTTCAACATTCAAAGCAACTGGACTTTGTCATAAATTATTTCGAAGACTCTTCATCTCATTGACTTCATAAGTATCACTCTGATGTTACGTGAAAGCTCTCTCTCTCCCTCTCTCTCTTCTTAACTGTCTCTCTCTTCCTCCCTGATTTTATTCATTAGTAAGCATTTGTTCACTGCACCACCTGAACTGCTGTCTGTGTGTTTTCGACATGAGGCGACCACAGTTTGATTACTCCATAGAAACCCAAGCGTTTTTGCGATTCTTGCATCACGTCACCCAGTGCACCATTAGTTAATAGCCAATTTAACAGTAACATGGTCACTATCAGGCCAAGAATAGTCTTTTATCGCTGCATAATAAAAATTTCAATTTCAGTTATACATCCGTGCTTAAACACACCTACGCTATTCACACAACAAATGTACCATTCAAATCTATTGAAAAACCACTTGTCCTCATAGATATTCAGTAATTGCTTAAGAACGTGTATGTGTGTTCCTCAGCCCCGTTTTTCCCCTCACCTGGGATACATACTTCTTTACATTCCATAGCTGCTCTTGTTCATATGGGCATATAAAGAAGTATGTCTACCAAGCAGGATATGTGGGCACATGGAAGAATGGACATCTTTCCGCCCTAATATTCCACAAATATAGGCGGTTAAGAGCCAAACCACAGAGGTAATGAATTATTCTTTTACTAAATAAACACAGTCCTACAGCACACATAAACACACAACGCTTTGCACTTTTAAAACTTTACGCTCAAAACGTCACGGGACGGCACAGTTGGTTTTGTGCCACACCAGTCTTTTTTCTTTTTTTTGCCAATTATATCCCGGAAATTGCATGATCCTGTGACTTTACAGGTCAGGTCACTAAAAAACGTTGAGGGCTTTTACACATCATTTCACTTCAATAAGCCAGCTGAAGTCCGTAAAAATAACATCAGGAGGAGCTCTCTCTCCGTTTTGACACTCCAGAAAATGCGTTTACACTTCTTTTTAATAGATTCATACAATTTTTTTCTTCTGTCCTCTTCATCCTGCAAAAACTGCATTGCTGTACACACACCCACACCAGGCAGCATGTGCTAGTTTTACTGGAAGAGCAGTTTTTCACTTAGTCTACGCAGAGCGCAGCCAAACACGATTCACCTTGACTGTCAATCTGAGAGGTACAGCTGCAGCGAGAGGAGAGAAAGAGAGATAGAGGGATAGAGAGAGATTTGGTTCTTACCTATTGGGTAGCTGTCAGGTAGATTCCCCCAGCTTCAGATGGACCAATGCACCACAAAGAGGAATAAAACAATAAAGGGCAAACAGGAAGAAGTGCTCTAGCTTTCCTCTCTCAGTGTCCCAGGTGCTGCCTCTGCAGTCTCTCTCTCTCTCTCTCTCTCTGTTCTGCTATCTGAGTCTATTTCTCTCTACCTCACATTCACTCATTCTATCTTACACTCTTTCTGCCCCCCTCTCTCTGTCTCTCTCTCTCACACGCACACACACACACATGCATGCATGTAGTGAGAAAGTTTGTCTTGCGGAGGACTGCTGTGCACCCTGATCTTATGATGTCTGCAAATGAATGGGGAATAAATGTGCCTGACCTGCCCTCTCTCTACATTTCTCCTGTTCTGCTCTTTCTCTCATCATCCATAATGCACAGCCTATAGAGCCAGTACACTCCTCCTCCTCCTCCTAATTCACTCTACCTTTACCCATCCCCTCTCTCTCTCTCTTCCTGACCCCTGACACATGCAAGCATTCACCATGTCTCTTACTCTTACACTGTCTCACTTTTAGTTTAAAGTGCTTTATTGGCATCATTGTATTGCTTAAGTAATTTCAGTTTAGATTGGTGTGTTGTAAAAAATGTGTGGAACAATGTACACTAAAATAAATGTGCAAAAATAGTTTTCTAAGGCTGCAACAGCAAAATGTTTGTGCTACATCTACTCCTAAAGGATATGTATTGCACCTTGAGGTAATTGCAAATTATATGGTATGGAATATGGTTATGGGTGGTTATTATCATTATTTTTTTATGAAATAAACAGTAGATGTCTATTATATATCCTCATTTATGTAGCTAGCAACACAGTTGTCTCTAGAAGTGAACTAAGCTTTATGCAGAAGAAGAACTCTTGAAAAAGACTCAATTTAAAAAAAAAACCTTTATGCCAAAAAGGTTCTATATAAATAGAAATGTCTTTTTTTTACCTTAATATTTTTACCTAAAAAAGTTTTGGCACTTGCTATGTAAACATAAAAAAAAGAAAAAGAAAAAAAAAAGGAAGCAAATTTCATCTAGTGGAAATGTTTGGTACTGTGCCTAAACCAAATCTTGCTAGAAAGCTTATTTTTTGAGATGACAACCTTTAAATTTGGAACACGACTTGTTTAGAAGAAAATTTTCTCACGTTTTTTGGAAAATATGTATTTCAAATATAATGTATTGTAATATATTTTTCACCTTCAGCAATAATCTGCCAAGTGTCTTCTTTAAAAAGCGTGCAAGATTTACGACAGTTTAAGTTTGAAAATTTAATTTTCAAGGGGTTATACTCAAAAAGTGATTAACAGGTATGGAACAAAACTATTCTATATTCTATAAAGACTGTGTATTTACTTTTACACAGTTTATGAAGACCATTTTTCCTAGTAGTGAACTAAATCTGGGGATATTTCATATAAAAATGACTTTTTTATTTCAGAACTTCACTTAATACATTCACAAGTGTAGTTTTAATTTTTTTAAGGTTAGTCTTTTGTCTTTTTAGTTTTATATAAAGCAATAGAAGTCTATGGCATGTCCAGGGAAATATATACAGTATGTATGTGTGTGTGTTGGCCAAGCATCTTTTACCTGAAAACCCCCTTTGCTCTCCATCCTACTCTGATCAATACCAATTTATAAGCAAATGCTGCTCAGCTGACTCTCCCGTTTAATGAATTAGACCGTCGCTGATGTCACTCAACTAATGAAGCCCTTCTCAGGAGTGTTAAGCAAACTAGCAGAGGGTTAGTTTGCATATGTCTGTGTGTGATTTTAGAGGAAACCAGTCCACCCTGCGTATAAAAAGAAAGATAACTATGAGGAAAAGAGTGAGACTCTAAGAATATATGATGGCTGCAGTTGTACTCAGTGAGTGTGTGTGAGAGCAAGAGGGAGAAATGGTGTGAATGATATGTGATTGATAATTACAGCAGAGGGCAGTCAGAGGAGGAACAGACAATGTCTCTGATCCAATGCCACCCTATGGTTTATACCGTAACACCGTGCGGCTGGATGTTTTCTGAAACAAGCGTTAATTACTTTTGATCAATGATAAGCAAAAGTGATTCAAAATGAATGGTTACAATAAAAAAAGCAAGAAAGAATGGGTGAGTGATCTGATGCTATCTTAAACACACTAGCCTACATGCTGCGTGCGCTGTAGATGAGAATTCAAAGACGCACTGCGAGTCATAGCGCGCATACAGAGCAGGACATATTTATGCATGTGATCAGAGAAGCCTCTCCCATCACACTCCACATGTCCCACAATCCAACACTGTCTGAGTTATGCTCACACATAGTCGCTTCAATGTGAACACTATATGCTGCTTGAGCACTGACAGTACGTTTGTTTTGTCACTGGACTGGGAGCATTTTCAAACTAAAATGTTTAGTCCAGTTTAGAGTGTTGGAAATACCCTTATTTTAATAGGAGCAATAAATCATCAACAAGATGATTCAGAGTTCATTTGTTCTTATCCATTACATATAATTCAGTTCAGTGTGGTTTATTTTGATTCAATTTACACTGTTAAAAGCATCAACCCTTCTAATGTACTTTGACTATTATAATCTAGTGAAGAGAACTCAATATAATTTTATTTAAGAGCATTCATTGTTATCCGTTACATATAATTCAGGTCAGTTTGTACTGAGGTAGTTCATTTTTATTTCAGTTTGGTTTAAACTATAGGCTACTAAAACGACTCTGACTTTAATACAATGACACTTTTGTTTTGTTCAAGTTTAATTCATTTAATTTACACCAAATTTGAATTGATTAGAGCATTTGCTCTTATATTTTAGGCTCAATCCAAATAACATTCCATTGCGTTTCATTTTAGCCTGTTAATCAATTGTGAAGAAAAAAAAGATTAATAGAAGAGTATAAACTATTTTAATGCAATTAAAATGTAGTCATTTATTTTATTTTACAATTCATTAATTCAATTCTATTTAGACTTAGAAAGAGTGTGACTTCAAAATTGGACAACGTAATAAGTAACAAAATCTCGGTAATGCACTTAGTCAATTACAGTTGAGTAAACATTTTGTTTAGAAATTCATTTTCTGTTTGGGTGCATTAACAGCTCTTTGCCAGAGGCAGTCATCGGTTGCTAACGGCTAATAGCCAAGTAAATCGTGGCTCTTCTTTCTGCATCAGCACTACCCTCCGAGTAATTAAACTAAAAGTACTCGTCATAAATCAAACCCACTCCTGTTTTCAACCACCTCTGTCACTGTCCCTTCCTTACAGGATATCAGACTGTGGTTTTTGTAAATCGACCCCTATGACCCCACACCAACACATGAGTCATGACCTGCTCCTCATAGAAGTTGCTGCCCCGGCAGCTCAACGCCATAGATAGCAGCATTACCAGGAAATAGGCTCGCATCAACACACACACACACACAGAAGCAGGTGTACCATTCCTGAGTCTAACTGAACATCCAGAGCTTCACAAGCAACAGCTGCTGCCATCCTGATGTCACCTGATCCATTCCAGCTCCTGTCCGCTCCACATTTAAACATGACTGACAGCCCAGGGGCTAATGCCTGTCCTCGAGCCATCAAAGTAAAATTAGAAAAAGAAAACGAAGCATCTCCCTGGGCCACCGCACGGCTAAATATCAATGTCAGGGGCCAACAGTGGTGGATGCGCTACAGTGTACTTTCAAGTATTTTCCAAAAAAAAATTCAATAAACAAAAAAAAAAAAAAGATTTCAGTCCTTAAATGGAGAACAAATCTGCTAAGGTCGCAGCTCTCTGCGTGATGCAGTAAGGAGTTGCTAGCTTTGCATGCTAACACTACTGCTAAAACTACTTTGACAGATGCCGCCTATGATTGTTCCCCTTTCATCCTCATGCACGCGCTGATACATCAACAGAAATGCAGAGACGCATACAGGCTGAAACGTGGTGAAACACACTTACAGTACGAGCATGCGTGTGTACACGCATCATATTTACTCACAAACACACACACACATACTCACCAGGGAGAGGCAGCTTGTGTGTGGAGCAAAGAGGCAGGGAGAGCGTCCATTCCCAAGCAGCTGATTCAGCGTTTGAGAATTTGAGGATGAGAGGAAAGAGAGAGAGAGAGAGAGAGAGAGGGGGTGGAGGGGTGGACAGATGAGAAAGAGATGAGGATGAAAAGAAATGCAGAGGGTTGCCATCAATACTGGAGTGTTCTTGGATCTTCACGGCACAAAAAAAGGAGTGAATTACCAAAATATTGGACAAAAGTGACCAAGTCGGATAATATGGCCTAAAAGATCTATGTTTATCTCAGTAACACCTCCCCACCTGCCCTGAGAGAGAAAGAGAGCTACGTATAGAACTACGCCCCAATACCGGCTGAAACAGGAGTAGGAGAATGTATGGACAGTATGCTGACAGTTTTAAATGAGAGACTGGCGGCCAGAGAGAGAGAGAGAGAGAGTCAATGTGAAGAGCGAAAGATTGTTTGTTAAACAGAAGTACAAAATATATATTAGCCACCCGACACCACCATCTCTGTTTGCCCTTACTGTATAATCCGTCCTGCCAGACAATTCTGTCCATACTTTGTCCAATAAACGTCCTTGTCCTTTCACATGAGAGAAAGCAGCCATTAAGGGCAAAAATTACGTCACGATACACGTCCACGCCACCGAAAACGACAAATATTAGCTTAAAAAAATCGTTAAACGTCATAAAGTTGACTTCGAACATATTTTATGCCGAACATGCGAACGGGACAGACGGGAAGTGTGCTGAGGGGCTGTCGGAAGAGCCCCGCACTGCTCCAAAGCTTTTATACCCCAAGGGTCAAGGCAAAGAGGAGCCCCCCTGGCCCTGCACCCACTCCCCTTCTCTGCCTGGCCTTATTTAGTGAAGCAGGGTAAAAAATAGCCCTTCAAGTGCTGCTGGCCTGCTCTGATCTGGAGGGGGCGGGGCCTGTACTGGGGGAGGGGCTACTTTTCAAATGAGAATTGCGTATCATCTTCTGTCACTCAGACACCTTCTTACGTTGTATTCTTTTGTCCCTGTCCTAAAAAAAACAAACAAACAAAAAAAAACCCATCTGCTAATATAATTCATTCCCCACCCTGTCCTTCCGTTAGCACACCCTAAGTCCCTTATGCCATCTGCCCTCACCTCCAGGCTTTCAGCTCAGCCTCTGGAGGTATTTTTAGGCAGGCCAAATAAAGAGGTACGTTCAGTTCCTGCCTTGCCCTACCCTGCACCACCCAGTAGTTCGGCAACACTGTGCTATCTATGGTCAGAGCCACTGAGATTGAAGACAGAGCCGCAGATGTAAAGAGTCACTGCGCTGCATTGCTTTTTGGATTGATGAAATTTGGAATTGAGTTTTTGTTATCTCAGTTGGTTTCCCCCACTGAATCTAGTTTGTTTGTTTATTAATTTAGTCATTGAATAATTGATTGATGTAGTGTTTAATTGTTTGCACAGTGATGTTTGTAGTCTGTACTAGTGTGTTATTTGCTGTAACAGAGCAGTGATGTGCATGCTTTGAAGATTTGGTTCCTTCCAAGGTTTTTTTTCCCATCAACTTTCCTTATCGTCCTAAACTCAGATCTCACTGCGTGATATTTCTGTCCCTATGAATCCTTGTTGCTTGTCAGATTGTACAACATGACCCCAGAGACACCCTGCACGACATAAACTGTCTTTGAACTAGCTCATCAAGGTCATCCGGATAGCAAGCTGCATTTGAAATCGCATACATAGTGGCTACTACATTTGACGATGAACAAACTTCGGTAACGCTTCCTTTTACAGTACCATACTTACAGTATACTTACAGTGTACTTACCTAGAAAGTACTGGCTAATAAGGTAAGTACATGGAACAGGGGTAGGTTTAGGGGTAGTACTAGTTATTACCCCGTAATTGTAGTTACTAAAATAAGTACATAGTATTTACATGGGTAACTGGACTGTAAAAGGAAGCGTTACCCAAACTTCTCGATTGTGAAAAAGTGTGTTCTCTGTTGAATGAATGTGTGTAGTATGAATGAAATCCAGATTCACTGCATCCGCCATGTTGGTATTGTCACCTGACTTTCCAGCAACGGTTACTTCAATTCACTGTCATTCACAAATCCTCTCCACTGGCCACATGGGATAGTGAAACATCAGATGCACATTTTGGAATCTCTGCAGGAGAAGTCATCTAGGTACTTTTCACCTCCTGTTTTATGAGTACTGTGAATTCAGACAGTCTTTTTTCACATACTTTTCACCTTCTGTACTATAGGGAATTGGGCATGTGTATTGTCTTAGAACTGTACATTTCTGATATGGACATTATTTTCACAGTCACCTCTGATAACAGGAGATTACTCTAAATTGTAATGTAGAAACAGAAAATGTAGAGCATTTTTTGTAAAGCTGCTTTGAAACAGTATGTATTGTGAAATGCACTATACAAATACATGTGAATTGAATGTGAAGTGAATGTTTAAACCTATAATAAACTGATTAATGAAATCTTTTGTCGCTGGACCAATGTTCAACAGCAAACTTGTGGTAAATTCAGTAGTATTACAACATGAATGACATGCTGAATAATAACAAGATGTTTGTAGCGTAATATTGACAAGCTAGTATCGACATTCTGGTACCTTTTTCTCCCTTTTACATGTCATTATGGTGGCATATAGGAGCAGTTACACTGCAGCAATATTTCTAACACTTGGAAAGCAAGTCACTCTCAAGGTTCTGACACACCAAGCCAATTGTCGGCCATTGACCATTGATGGTCTGTTTTTGGCCGTCTGTCGGCCTAGTATTTTTGTGGTGTGTTGGTACTAGTCGGACCCTCTGTCAATGTCTATTAGGCCGGATTGAACATATTGAATTGGTAGTGGAGCCATCTTTGACGACTTTCCATCACTGTTATTTTTTTTATGTCGGTTTGGTATGCCTGGGCCTAGCTGTCTAACACCGTGTCCTAACTACACGTGACGCGATAAAATTCTAGCGACAGCAAGTGTGTCTGTCCACACTAGACGCAATGCGACTGTGAGACGCCACGCGTCAATCAAAAATCACAGCCATTCAGAACAGCGTGAAAGCGCACTGCTGGCCCGCACTCGCATTGGAAATGGGTAAGGACATAATCGAATCAAGAAATAACATTATTAAAAATCAAAACATTAACAAAATATACTCATTGACTAATTTTGTTATGAAGTACAGTTACGCTATATTACTGTATATGCTTTCAAAATCTGAGGTAAATTATCTGTTATCGCTTATGGCACAATGACTTATTTTTAACTGAAAATAAATAATGTGTACTTATAACCAGTGTAATTTATTCATTCTGTCAGCCGCAACGTCGCAGAAATAGGAACCGTTTCTAAATTAGAAACTTGGCGTTTCACCGTTGCGTCTGATTAGGACAAAAACGCTGATTAACGTGGAAAAGAGACCTTTTATCGCGTCGCGTTGCATATAGTTAGGCCACGGTGTTAGCCTAGGTTCACACTTTTAGTTTTTTGGGATTGACAAATGTATTTACTTACAGGAGTCTCTCTCTTATCCGGGTGGAGAGCGGAGCATTTGAGTTGCACAAAGAACACAAAACTGTTGGACAAAAGTTACTGGATCTATAACGTTCAGATGCTCATTTCTCCATCGCTATGTTACCTAAACCGAAACCACACATGAAAACCCTCAACACACAGTAGACCCACTTTTGCGCAGTACAGAGCAGCTCTCTCGCACTGTATGATGTGACGGACAACTACCGTAAAACTTCCATTAGTTGCTTTTATTTTCCCAAATCGTCGGACTGCACTGCCTTGTATTTGAGACAGGTGTCTATATGAGACAGGCCTTAATTTAGTGTTGAGATGTTGTTTATTGAGTGCAGGCCTAGAGTCCAATCTCTAATAATCTCCAAATGCTCCACGTTAAACTGCTTGTCTTCTACTATCGCGTCAATCGCGTCGATTTTGGGTTCCCACGGGTCCTTGAAATCATTGAAAGTTTATGAATCTGAAAAAACAAAATTGAAGGCCCTGGAAAGTTTTTGAAAATAGATACAGGTCCTTGAAAGTGCTTGAATATATTTAGTGCAAGAACTTTTCTGGGAAAAAAAATCTCCCCTGTCCGCTAATGTGTTATTTTGCCAACACTTTGTGGCCAATGCACACAAGCTTGCTTGATTTACGTTAGTTACACGCATTTACGCGTTACATTAAGTGTTTCCTGTGTGAGGTACTTGGTTATACGTTGCCATGACATTCACGCACACACAAAACGACTACGATGGTACCTCAACGTTTCACAGACACACCGTGAAACATTGCAAAAATAGCCTGAAACCACTGAAACGTGATGCCTGGAAAATGCAAGTTTCAAGATATTTGGAATATTTTATAATGTATTTGATCTACACTATGTTGTCCCCACATTAAGTCCTTGAATTTGAGGGTGTTGGACCTGGAAAGTCCTTGAATGGTCGTTGAATTTGGAGTTAACCGAAGTGTGGGAACCCTGTTAATATGCGCCTGGGAGAGAGACCAAGAGAGAGACCAAGACAGCGCTTGTGTTTTTTGAAGACGTGAGAGTCTGAGATGTCTAACGTTTTAGTAGTTTAAATACAACCCAAAACTAAAAAACAGACCCGGCTTCTATTCGGGACCGACCTTTATTTACCCAAACCTGCTGCCACACCAGGCTTGTAAAAAAGACAGGCGTCTATTTGGGACTCGGCTTATATTTGAAGTTTTACGGTAGTTGAACAGTTCTTTTCACACTGCAGGATTTTCCAAGAATGCGGTTGTGAGTCCTGAAAATTTGCGGTTGTGAGTTTGGTAAAAGAATGTGGTTGTCACTAGCGTAAATAATTGAATTGTGTGTTAACGTAACCGTAATCAAGGACTGACAACTGTATTCTGCTGCTGAGTGAATGTTAAATACTGTGTGCACTGGGCTTTTAGGGAGTTAACCATTATAATGCACTATACTTTGGAACAATTTGTACTGTAAAAAAAACATTATACATAATTTAAACTTGAATTTAATTGTTTCTACAGTGTAATGAGAAGAGTTGACTGACAACTAAGAGGGAAATGAAGAAAGAGAATGGGAAAAATGAAAGGAGAACTGAGTCTCGCACTACTGAGGGGGCAGCATGAGCAGGTAAAGAAAAGAAAATTATTGATTTCCACCTTAAAAAGGCAATCTCGAAACAAGTGCTCTGGGGGAAAAAGACAGTGTGAGAGGCACTATCTGCATGTCTTAGTGTGTGTGAAGATATTTGAGTGTTATGAAAGAGTTAGTGAAAACCTGCTGCCTTAGTCTTCCCATGGACAATGTTCTATTGGTCATCTCTGTCATTCTATTTATTGTTCTTTCTTTCTTTAAAATAAAACATCTATCTTTCTTTCTTTCTTTCTTTCTTTCTTTCTTTCTTTCTTTCTTTCTTTCTTTCTTTCTTTCTTTCTTTCTTTCTTTCTTTCTTTCTAAGTCTTATCTCTCTGTCTGTCGACTGTTGCTCTAATGCTTTATCTATCACTGTCATTTTATCTATCGTTTTATTTATCTCAAAGTGTTCCTATCAGCCCGACTCTATCTGTTGATTGTGTGATTGTACATTTCATTCGTATCTTACGTTCAATAGTTTTTTGGGTTTTTTGTCTTTCTGTCTAATAAGAGAAGGAAGCTAATTTTCTATCTTTTATCAGCTATCTTTTTCTGTTTTCATTCTAGTATAATTTACTAGAATGTTTTTTTATATATATATCTCTTTATTGTTCGCTCGTTCTGTCTGTAGCATGACTCAGACCTAGAGTAACATCTAATAATACCATACACGCACTGAGAGAAAGAGTGACAGAGAAAGGGAGATGGAGGGGTATCAATGCCCATATCTATTCTTACTCTTGTTATTACACAGCATGTCTCTTCTGTTCCTGGCCAATGTAGTCACCGGTCTTAAATTACAACACCAAGTGTCATTAAAGGTGTACACAAGTTTATTTCCTTGATTTTATTCTTCTCTGGGCACTTAAGCTCAGTGTCTTAGATAGTGATAGACTGGTGGTTAAAGCTCTGGGCTTGAAATGCAAATATCGTAAGTTCGATCCCAGGTGGGAGTGACTCATGAATTGGAGAGTTACCAAAGGATTGTTGTCGCGGTTGTGCCCTTGAGCGAGGCTTTCAATCCTGGTTTGCTCTGGGGTGACTGTCTATGTAATTAGTGTCCTGTTAGTCGGATTGAATAAAAGGCTGGGTTAAATGAGTAACCAAATCAGCAGCTCAGAAATTTGTATATTTTCTGTGCATGGCATTTTTCACACCGTTCATTTCTATAATAATAAAGTTAATCAAATTTTGCTCAGTTCTCAGTATTTGTTCCTTGTGCACTGTGGAAAAGAGATTATTGAAAAGCACTGCAGTGCAGTTAACATTCAAATGCTACTATTTGAGAGAACTTGTCTGTGGCATAAGGTCAACGAAAGAGAAAAGAAATTAGGTAATTAGAAATTGCGATGGAATTTTCAGTTTTTGTCTGAAAGAGGAAAATGGCAGAAAATATATGCCACCCCGCCCCTCAGTGTTGTTGTAAATGATGAAATATAAAGATAGAAATATAAAGAAATATCAGTCCACTTTCAGACTGTATCTTCTTTGGCTTTTGTGTACATATTCTGATTTGTTGTTAATTGAGATGCACAAAGTGAAGTTGATGTCCTCTTGAAATATTTATGTACAACCACAATTGACCCTTTATTAAGCCCTGCTTCCCACTGTATGGCTACTACCTCCTTTACAGGACATTTGATATCAATGAATTGAATATTTTTGAATAATTACATTGTCATAAAATGTGGCCATAAAATGTATTTTTACTGTTATTTTTGTTCTCATTAACATTTTACCATATTTTTGGATAATTTCTACAAAATTAAACTAAACTATTAAACCAAAGTAAACACACAGATCCTCCATAGATTTACATTGGAAAAGAGAAAAAGCAAAGTAAATGTCAAGCTACGGTTGGTCGGTAATGTTTTTAAAGGGGTGGTTGATTGCGATTTCACTTTTTTTCATTTTAAATAATGTGTAATGTTGCTGTTGGTGCATGAATAGTATCTGCAAAGTTGCATCGCTGAAAGGTCAATGTAAGCAGAGATATCGTCTTTTAAAAATCAGGAAGTTTAATGCCTACAAAAGCGTCTCGAATGGGACTACAACGGGTTTTATACGTAACTAACCCATACATTTGCATCAACCCTCCCTCCGGAATATGCAAAAAAGGGCATGGCCATATTTCTGTGGCTCATCGAAAGTGTGTTATTTTCAGTCATCTGTCAGGTCTTCTGTGTTCGAGCTTCCCACGGACGTTGTAGTTCGCCAACAATGGATACAATTTATTTTTCATTATGTTCCTGAAAATTACAATCGTAATTTAGCTCTGTGCTGCGCATTTTACAAAAGACAGCTTCCAGAATCTCCACGAATTCAACACCGGATTCAAAAAGAAACTGTTACTAAAACATGAAGCAGTTTCAACTTTAAAACCAGATGTAGCCGTTGTTGGGCCACAATCTGTAAGTAAGACTTAATCATTTTAAATGTATTTGCATGTATAATTTCAGACGTAAAGCACTGGCTTTATAGCCACTTGGTTATGCTATTTCGTGTCTACGACAAACGCGTACAAACATTTTGGACCTGATTTGTACCAATTTTGTAAATGTATTTTTCATGTAGCCTATATATACTTTATGACGTAAACCAATGGCAACGCTGTAGCCACTAAGTTCGATGCTATTTTGTGTAAGACAAACGTGTATAAAATTAAAAAAAAAATTATAGGCTATGTAATCGCAGCAAACTTCAGCTGTGTTATCAGTGTACAGGGTGGTTTTAACTCAGTTGCCACATGTAGGCTACACCTAAATAAAACGATACACTCAGTAAACTAAGTTTTGTGAATAGATGTTGTTCATTTTATCGATAAAATAACTTTAGAAAACATGTATTCAGTTATATTAACTGTTTTATCAGGAGAAAACCGTATCTCAAAAGCTAACAAGCAGCACTAGCATTTATTAAGTAACAACATATCGAAATTCTTATAATAATAGTAGTTAAAGAATGTAATAATAATAATTTTTTAAAAAAATTACCAGAAATGTTTTGTTGGAGTGTGTTTGGGGAGGTTCAGCTTGACTCTATTCATCGCCACTTTCTAGGTCTGATTCTGGCTCAAACTAATACGGCAGTTTCGACACAATTATTTACATTGACCGGAGCACATGAAACATTCACCCGTAAAGGTAATGGACGTGAAGTTACCGGACAACGTGCACTACGTAGCCAATTACAACACACTGGCCCAAACTAACCAATCTGAGCCCATAGCCTGTTTCTGAGGGAGTGGTTTCATAGACTCAGGATGTAAACCGGTAGTTCAAATGACAGGGTAGAAAGCTGCTTAAGACTTTTTTAAAAAAGAAAAAACACAAATACATGTTATATTGCACCCCATAAACACAATCATGCAATGAAAAAAAGTAGTGAACCACCCCTTTTACAAATAAAGTAGAACACATTTATTCAGTGAGTCAAAATGGTGATTGTCTCAAATGCATTTTAGCACCTCATTCAGTCAAGCACATACAGGACTTCAGGAATACACTAACTATGACCACCAATGGTTCTCGAGCTGTGTGGTGTAAAGGATTGGAATGTCTCTTATTTTTTCTCTATGACGCTGTTGCATGCTTGTATTTTATCTTGTTGCATGTGAACACAGTACAAGCTCCAGTTGACTCTTGTGTATGCATGATTGCACGCGTGTACGCATGTCTTCTAAACAGGTGACTCTGAAGGAGAGTGTGAAGGTGAGATATGCTAAAAGCTTTCGAGCTGCTGCCTCTCGGAGCGAGAGCAACAAACTACAGAGACTGAAGCACACAGTGTTTTTCAACATGCTTGAGTGTGTGTGTGTAGTACGGTAGCGTGTTTCTGCACAGGGTGCAGTTAACTCTCCCAGGGGAATGTCGCTTTAGTGACTGTGTGTAATGGTCTAAGAGATGAATGCTCTCTCTTACAGTGCGGATACACGCATTCACTCTTTCTCAAACACACACACACACACCTCTGGGCTAATCTGAGAGAGAGGTTTGTGTGTTTCTGCGGCAGAGATTTCATACACAAGTTGTCACTTTCATTACTGCTCGGTGCCAAAAAGATCTGAACTAAACTCTGTGTGTCAGTTCCCAGGCGGTGCAGGCTTTTCCGAAATTAAATAATTAATTGAAGTTGAACAATGACGAGGTTCAGGTGACTTAAAATGGCTGGACTGAATTTGCATTGCATAAATTTTCGCAAATGGACAAGCAGTTATTGAAATGGGTCTCTCTGCATATGTCATTTCTTTCATCGCTCTGATTGGCTTTAGGTCTATCCAATTGCGCCCAGAGGCATTTGAGCTATGTCCGTTGGTGACGCCCCTTTTGAAATGATTTGTCTAGGAAGCTTTGCGAGACCATAACTCACTTACAACTGAGAATGGTCTGGTATAGAGCCAGACCGATTTATCGACTGGCCGATATTATCGGCCGATATTAGGCATTTTCCAAACTATCGGTATCGGCAGTTATAATGGCCGAGAAATGAATATTTCAAAAATAAAATAAAAACGGACGTAACACGCTTCAACCATGTCATGAGTGTTGGAGTTGTAAAGTTTGTCCACCAGAGGGCACTCTACACCGTCCCTGTTGGCAACACTCGTGTATAACGCGCCACACATCCTGCTGATCCAGGTTGCAGGTAGCTTATAAGGCAATGTAGGGACTAATTATTATTTTATTTATCAGAACTATATATTTTGATGTTCCTCTGTTCTGTTGTGACAATAAAAGAAACAAGTTTCTTTTTAAAATCCATTATCATATCATTAACCATTAGTTAAAATATCGGCCGATATATCGGAATGTCGGATTTTAAAACCAACAAGTATTTGTATCGATATCAGCCTTCAAAATCCTTTATCGATCGGGCTCTAGTCTGGTAGTAAGGCTAGCCTTAGCATTTTCCAGGCTTGCATTTATTCATTTATATATACAGTACATAACTGATCAAAAGTTTCGGGTCAGTACGTTATTTAAATTTATTCACCAAGACTGCATTTATTTTATCAAATATACAGGATAAACAGCAATAGTTTGAAATGCTATTCATTTTGAATAATTTTGGTGCTCAAGAAACATTTCTTTTAAATGTTGAAAACAGTTTGAGACTTGATGCTTCATCGTCATTAACAATTTTTTCTGGCTTTCTATGTTCTCACTGTTATATGATAGGAGGCGCTTAATAGCGCTCTGAAAGAGTATAGCATCTCCGGATCAAAAACCAAGCATTGAAAAAGATCTGCGTATATCAAAGTTAACAGATGCTTCAAAGCAGATATTTGTAGCACAAGGTATTCTGTTCAGTCATTATGTACTGTATGTGCTTTTCCTCTTTCTTTTTTATGAATTGAATGTTAATTTTACAAAGAACGATTGACATTTTCTGTAGAAAAAAATATAAGTCATGCTACAATATACAGATTTTTACCCAATCAAAAGCTTTATTGAATGAGGACGCTACTCCCCCAAAATGTATGACTCATGGCTGTTACTAAAAAACGATTGTCTTTGAAAGGTAAATAAATAAATAACACAAGCTAAAATTCCAGCCAAACATGCTGTTTCAATGGGAAACAAAGGTCATTTGATTTTAGTGGGGTCTATGATGACTGATTACACATGACAGAAACTGGTCTGATAGGAGAATATGCTGTAATTTGTGCAGCAGGCAAGGGATGGGTCTTTCACTTCTAGTAAAACTTTAATTAAAGAATCCACCAGACTCCTGTCAGAGCATGTGATCCTGAGGAAACAGCTGGTGTGTCAAGTAGGAGTGTTTCTGTGTACAGTAGAGGTTAAATGGCCTCTGGCTGCTCTGTGAGTCTCACCACCCTTTAGTGAGGTTTGGGCAGGGGCCTTTCCAAACTGGGCATGATCCAGAACCGGAGGACACAGTCGAGCAAGGAATTACCACTGAGAACAACACAACACAGGACTGCTGTTATATGTTCTCGCCACTGACTTTTGACGTTTTTTTTTTCTGGTCAGTGGCATAATTGTTTTTTTTAGCGCGACCTGCCCAGGGACGTGCGTCTGTGCCCGCTTTGCAAGGGTTCAAAATAGGAATGATACATGCGTGTCCGAAGTCCTTTGCGCCTGGTGCAAGATATAGGGCCCAATATCTTATTTTGTGTTCATTAGAAGAAACCAAGTCATTGAGTGAGGAACAAAAGAACGAATTTTCATTTTTGAGTGAAATATCTAGTTGCCCTTGATAAAGCAACATTTCAACAAAGTGTTGTGGCACCATTTTAATGCGTGTTGCTTGATCTTTTACATTGGCTGTTGCTGTGCTACATTTGACAGCAAGAAACTCAAACAAGCTTTATGCAATGCATCATCCCTTAGGAATAAACTAGTGATTTCCATAAACAATCTTTGGTTCAATATTTTTTACTTAAACGTAACTTTTGAATATCTTTGGGTTATTTTGATAAAACGATCCACACACATATCCTTCATAATCATACTGTACACTATTGTACACTAATGTATCTTATGCTCTTATGCATTTATTTGATCAAAGATACAATTGTGAAATATTATTACAATGTGTAATTTATTCCTGTCTTGCCATGCTGAATTTCAGCATCAGTCTTCTGTGTCACATGATCCTTCAGAAATTATTTTATGCTCATTTGCTGCTCAAAACTGTTTTTAATTAATGCTAAAAACAGTTGTTCTGCGGAAATCGTAATATATATATATATATATATATATATATACAGTATATATATTCTTTGAATAGAAAAAGCACAAGTAATATGTGATTATAAATGTCTTTACTGTCACTTTAATTTATTGGATCCTTGCTGAACGAAAGTATTAATTTCTTTTTTTTTTTTTTTTTAAACGTACTGAGCCCAAATTTTGGAACCGTAATGAATGTTACCAAAAGCAAAAATCTATCTGGGAAAATGACAAAAAGAAACAGTTACAGCAAGATTGGTTTTCAAATGTGCAGTGTGAAATCTTGAAACCAGACTGCCCAAGATAAATCACTAGTTAAGGATAAAGTATGACCAGTGTGAAACATGAAGCAAGATAACCAGGGACCCAAGTGTGTAAGCCCTAATATAGCTTAGCAGAAGACTGCACTGATCGGCTGTAAATATGTCAGTTTCAAGAACGTGTGCTATGTTTGCTGCTGTGATAATATTTACCATTCTTTTGTTGATCAAGCAGTAAATTGCCGTAGTGTGATGGACGGCCCAAACAGCCATAGATTCACGAATTCCTGTCACAAATTGCTTTCTGATCAGCTCCATAAATCTCAGCTACACTAGCATAGCTCAAAGCTTTTCAGTGGCCAAACATGTCACCCTGACACATGGATGGAGGTGATAACCATATGAAATAGTGAAGGAGAGACCGAAAGAAAAAAGTACACTCTCTTACCGAAATCTCCTTCCAATTGCAAATTGAATTAATAACGCTATGCTGTTCTCTTACGTAATTACGCATACATTTTCACAAATGGACAAGCAGTTATTGAAATGGGTCTCTCTGCATATGTCATTTCTTTCATCGCTCTGATTGGCTTTAGGTCTATCCAATTGCGCCCAGAGGCATTTGAGCTATGTCCGTTGAGCTATGTCCGTATTACGTAAGATACGCTATGGGAAAGATTCATCTTTTCGAGACATCAAGACAAAAAAATTATCCCAAAAATGTATGCTTAATTTATAAATTTAAAATGTATCATCCTTTTCTCTGAGCTCTATTTCTGTGCGTGTTCGTCGCTGTGACACCACCCTTCTAAAAGAGCAGCGAGACATCTTTTTAAAGGCTACGCACTGTCCGCACTGCCGTCGCTTCAGATGACGAGGCGGAAGGGCAAGCCACAGGAGACCACCACTGTCAGTGAGCTGCCGTATTCAAGCACTGAGGGCTCGCGTACCGCACCTAAACCTCAGGTTAATTTTTTCGAGCCCACACAGTGCGGTGATCAGAACCCAGAGGTCATTCTGCCGCTAGCTACACGTATGAAAGTGTGGGAAGTGATTCCTGGGGTATCAGAGTGGGTGCTAAGCACAATAAGACAGGGCTATTCGCTACAGTTCGATCTCCGTCAGCCGCACTCTCGAGCGCAGATGGCGGCGACAGTGAATGTGGAAGTAGCACATGTGCTCCGCGCAGAAATAGCAAAGCTGCTGTGCAAAGGGGCCATAAAATTGGTACCACAAGCCCAAATCTGGCTCAGCCGCCCACTGTATGCTTTCCCTCTGGTCTCACTTTTGCCACAGGTGATCAAGGTAATCAGAGAAATGCGCCTCTCTGTGCTCCTTATAGCCCAGCGGTGGGAGAACCAAACTTGGTTTCCGGAGCTGTGTGGTGTCTTGCGGTTGCTTAGTTTCCTTCAAGAGCTGTTGGATAAGGGGAGGTCCTCCTCCACGCTTAAAGTCTATGTGGCTGCCGTTGCAGCGTTCGTAGAGTCGACGCACGGCCGATCACTAGGAAGGAACGAGCTTGTCATCCACTTCCTTAGAGGAGTCAAGAGGATGAATCCAGACCCATTTCTCTATTGGCTCTGCCAGCATCCGATAGCGAGAGCAATCTGGTGGTCCGGTCAGGGCTCTGAGGGATTATTTTATGCGCTCTGCCCCGTTCAGGCGCTCGGAGCAGCTTTTCGTTTCGTTTGGTGGGCTCACCAAAGGTCTCGCCGCCTCGAAACAAAACCTGTCAAGATGGATAGTGGATGCTAGCCTATGTGTCAAAAGGTCTGCAATGCATCAGGGCTCATTCCACTAGAAGCATGGCCTCGTCGTGGGCATGGTCCAGTGGAATTTTAATTCATGACATATGTGTGGCGGCGGGCTGGGCCTCCCCATTCACCTTTGTTAGTTTCTATAACCTGGAAGTCCCAGCCCTGCAGGCTAAAGTTCTGTCAGTACAAGTGATATGCATGTTCTGTCCAGATCTGATCTTGCGCAGGCTACTCTAATGTGACTTAGCTCTCCTGGTTGATGTGTTACCTAACGTAACTTCAATTCTCTCTAGAAGAGGGAACGAGTATTGTGTAACCTAGGTCTGCTAGCTGCTCCTCTGCGTTGACAATGAATACAAAAATTATGGATAATGTTTTGGCTTCAATATCTCGAAAAGATGAATTTTTCCCGTAGAGTAAGCTAACTAACGCAATAACTCTTCTAGAGAGAACCGAGGTTACGTTAGGTAACCGATACGTTTTGTAACAATTTTTCTCTTTCTCTTTTTTTTTGTGTGTCTGGACTCTTGCTGTGTATTTGAGATATGGAGAATAGCACAGTGTAATGTGTCAGACCTGAATCAATAAAGACAGCTAAATATAGTCTTGCCTTCTGTAACAGAGCAAAGAAATAGATTTTTCTATGAATGTCAATTCAAAGTACACAACAGGAATCGTGAGGTACTGTAAACTGTTTGTGGTGAAAAATGTGTGTTATCTGATATTTTGTTGTGTATGTCTCAGATGTGACAGTTTGTGAGTGTATAAATCAAAGAGCAGTAAATGACAGTAACAGCAGTGTGTGTGTGTGTGTGTGCGTGTGTGAGGGAAACAGCTGCTGTAATGCAGCAGACTGCATCTCTCAGGCTCAATCACTGGGCCTCTCTGGTTTCTCTGGGGCAGCACATGTATCACCCAAACCCCGTACAAGGGTTCACCTCGATTCATCCCACCAAATCATAATCTACCAGGCCTCCCTTTAAATCCTTTCTGAATCCATATCCACTCTACATCAGTTGTTTTTAGTTAAATCAAGATATCTCATACAGTAGGACATAAAATGGCAACCCAACACATCGAAAACCGTACAAAAGTAAACCAAAATGTTACCAAAAAAAAACAAAAGATGAATTGTATCCTACATAAGCTCAACAATATGCAAAATTATTAACATGACATGCTGAATATGAAACCTGATAACCTTGTTTCTTGATTTTCAATGTGCTTTCAGAATTTTTGCTGCAAGGGAACCTGTATACAACACATGTAATTATTTTTCATTGATGAATTGGTAGTGATTTTGTAGGAATTCATTCAATCTCATTTGTATGTTTTGTATAATCCGATTATGCAACACTGAAAGTTAGTTTTAGGGGTGCACTTCCGTGCTAAGTTTATTTTCTTCTAAAATGTGCCTGTTTTTGCACAAATCAAATTGTATGGAATTCACATGAAATTGCAAACTTGTAAAATAGTTCTGGTATTTAATGTTGTTTGGATTGTATGTACTTTACGTTGTGTGTTTTGTTCATGTTTGTTATGTCTAAAACATTTGTGTGTTAAGTAACTGTCCATGTTAGCGTTTGCCTACTGCTTGATAGCTGATTCCATGTGATAGATTGATTACATGCTTGGCCTTTGACATCTACAACAAACTTTGTTAACGCTCTGGGGTCTAAGGTGTTTTGGGGTTTGTCCCAATCGTCCAGTGGCATACATATTTGAACAGTCTTTTTGCAGTTTACAGACATTATTCCATATACGATTAGAACAAAGCACTTAAGAATAAATAACTCTTAATAAATAATGATTCACATCAGCTTGAAATGAAACTACCAGCACTTCTGAGGTAAGTTTTCCAGGATTATTAGATAGTATTATTCCTCACAGCATAGCAAGATGACATAAAGTACATTATTCTTATTAAACTTAATGTATTTTATCCAGCTGATATGGGCGTTAGCATGGCTTGCCTCAGATCATTTATGTTTGAATAGCACTCGTGGACTCTCCGTGGACGTGTTCACATTAGCACTTAATGAGCTGAAAAGAAAAAAGAAAACAACTGACATCTCTCTCTCTTTTCACTCATATTACATAAATTGAGAATATATGTGCGAAAAGCACAAATGTGGATACTTTTGAGAAAAGAAGGCCAGTTTCAGTAGGCGGACTCTGGCGGGAGAAAGTTCTGCCATCTTTGGTATATTAGGTTTGGCTCTCCATCTTTGACATTCGACACAGGAATGTTGATGGCGGTTTATTGCTTCTCTTCCTCTGAGGATCCAGTAATATCTTCGCATTTCTGCAAATACCCTTTCTGGACCAGGATGACAGAGTTTGGTGTCGAATTGCTTAATGAGGAGGCGTGTTATAGGGTGTTTTGGGTCCAAGACAATGGGATGTACAATTCTATAACTTAAGTGGGTAGCTTGACGTTGTCGCCCTCCTACGCGGGTGACTGCAGTTGTTTCGTCTTACTCTAGTGACAATGTTAGCAAACAACTAGATGAAGGGATTGGCTCACCAGTTGTAAGAACCTGATATGCTGTTGGAAAACAGTCTAATTAGGCTCTCCTTAATAGGTTTGTTTCAGTTTGCTGGTGCTTCGGTGATCTTGGGTCACCTGCATTCCCCTCCGCCCCATGCATTGAGCTAGAGGTAGCTTCCAGGAGTTCCTCAAAGGTCGAGAACTGAATCGCATCTGGCTGTGGTGTTACAGGATCGTCGCAGTGAGGCCACAACATTTTGCTTTAGGAAGCTCAAAAAGGTCCTCATTCAGTCCAATGGCAGGACTTTCTGACCATGATTCAGGTGGTAGGTAGAGGAAGTCAAGGCCCCTTACACCATCGATTGGGTTAGGTTAATTCAAGCAAGATTTTTCCACGTGTAATGTCATCTGCAGCGTTCCTTTCTGAATCTACATAGGGCCAACAATGACCTTCAGTGAGTTCTTGTATTTCCGTTACTCTGGTTCCTACAAAACTTTGAATTGCAAAGTTCAAGCCTAGGTATTAATTGTTGCCTTTTTGGAGATACTCTGGATCTGGCATGGACAAATGCCAGCTCAACTTGACCTTGGTGTTCAGTACTGAGGTATGCTACTGACCCATAGGCTGCCTCAGAGGCATTGCAGAAGATGTGAAGTTCTCGTTCCACCCCTGGGACATCTAGTGTGGCTGTGACATAACACCGGGGTATAGTGATTAATGGTAGGTGTTCCAGTTCTGCTTCCCATTTATGCCAGGACTGCAGCTGCTCAGAAGGCAATTGTCCACAATTGTCTTACTTGGAATTTGGTTCTGGTTTTTGAAAGGTATCCCAAGGGGTCGTACTGGCTGGCAAGGACCTGGTATATTTCTCTCATTGTTACCTCATGATAAGATGACAATGGACAATGTCATGGTGAGGCATACTGGTGTTCCGAAAGGGTACTCTCTCTGCTTACAGGAGGTGTTGACTGGAAATGATGTCTCTGATTTGGGTTATCCTCAATACTTGTGAAAGCTCCTCAAAGAAAGGGGTTTGGGGTTTGGCTGGCTGGCTGTGGCCAAGGATGACGGTTTGAGCAGACATCATCAGGGCTAACATCGGATTTCAACTGTCCCTTCTCCACTGATTTCTGGTTCTGGATTCTAGGTGTCTGATGTCGGGATGATGCTCTTGAGGACTAAGCAGATGCTTGAGGAGTGCTGTGTTGCAGGACTTTCTCCAAGAGAATGTTGCCTAGCTGTCTTGCTCTGTTTGTTAATTTCCATTATTTGCAACATAACGTCCTCAGATCATCCAGCTGTTTCGGATGGGTGGTGAGATGAGATTGGGTCACCATTCTCTTTAGGTCTAACAGCCTGTCCTGACGGGTTCTCAACATAGTCAACCACATAGTCATCTAGGTAGACAGGCCTCTGAATTGCTCTTTGTGGATGTCGGGATGAGGCAGGGTTAGACTTTGACATCGCAGACTCTGGGGTTGCCATGGTAATGACTTGGCTCCAGCTTGAAGGACCAATTTTGCACTGAAGGTGCACTGGTTCTTAGGTAGACTTGGTCATCGCCATGGTGTGTCGGTAAAGACACGGAGACAGGAAACCCTTTTAAAGTACTTTAATGTCCATCAAGTTCACTGGTTACATTGGAATGGATGGTAGCTTATATGCGTGTGAGAATGTGTGTGGTCTAAACAAAGGAAAGAAGAAATACATTACGTGAATGAAATGAGTCTAGAGTAACATAACATTACCACATGTAAATTACCAAATAACAGATGTAAAGCTGTACAAAGCACTGTAAAACAATATAGATAAATAATGTGCATCCTTAAACTTATTAGCTTCATGAACCAAATACACATGCATACATATGCATAGGTCAATATATATTGAGTGTACATTTGAGAGATTCATTATACACATAATCAAACTAACATTTCTATTAGGCGGAAATATGCCACAATGGCCTAACGGGTTCACATAAAACGATTCCAAATAAATGTATTCCGTTTAGGCGCTTCTGTTACAAACATTCGCTTATGCAGAGCTGTGGCTCTTCCGTGAATCTCTTTATATTACATATAAACAACTCCGAGACTAATATAGATTAGCAGCGACAGCAGCAATACAGTATAAGATGAATAAATACTTACTTTTAGTCATTAATGCACACAACTCAGGCAGGAATTAGGAAGAAAAACAACACACGAACCATCTCTCAAGATAAAGCGAAACGAAACTAAAAAAGTTCAGCACACAGTCACCCGACCAATGCTGTGGTTAGATTGGCTGTCCTTCAGCATGATCAGGGCATGATCACTACTGTATGTCGGCCTGTTTGTATATTTGTTGAATGGATAATAAAGTTTTACAGCAGATGGCGCCTCTGACCTCCTCTTCTACAACTATTTTTATTTTGTGTAGGACACAGACATATTATTTAGATGTCGTAATTCCATGATTCGTTGCATCTGTGTTCTGTTCCTCATGATGGCCCAATCATCTAGCAACCAATCACCGTGATCATTGCGAGGAAGCTCTTGCATGAGAATTGACGTCATCCATACAGTAGCAACGAAGACTCATTCTTAGTTTAGGAGTTGTCATTTTTACTTACTAAGAGTGGGTCTGAAGGGCGCTATGAAGAACTTAGATAAAATAACTTAGAATAACTAGAAAACTCCTAGCTACAATATTTTAGTGCGATTTAGGAGTTCTCCTAGTGGTAAGATAAAATTCTTTGTGAATACGGCCCCAGGGCTTCTCCTTTCCTGAAGGTTTCAGCAGACTTCTGTTCCCTCTAGTAACTCAATGCATGCAGCAACTCTCTCTTACTGCTGGTTTTGACAAGGAGGTGTTGTCTTCTTCTCAAATTTTGTATCTCCCTACAGAGTAGATTGGACTAGACCTGAATGGTTTATAAAGAAAGCGTCACTTGATTATGTAAACTCACCTTTAATCAGAGTTTTATGGTGTTGCTATGTGGTAGCAAAAGGCTTTTGTGCTGTGTGGTTGGGTAGTGGTGGGTATGCTACAATGATCTGGATGGTTGAATGGGAGATGAGGAAGGTAAACATCAGTCTTGCAAGTAATCACCTTTTTAAGATGCTGTTCATATCTTATCTGCAAATATAGTGAAGAAGAATGTCAAAAGGAAGAGGAACAGGATGCACAGGGAGTATTATGTGATATGGTAAATGGAAATACAGTTGGGTAAAAGAAATGTGGAGAAGCAAGAAAGGTCTATGAGTGTGTGGTGTATGCGTGCATGTGATGAAACAAATAAAAAAGGCTGCAGTGTGTTCACACAGAGCTCTTAATATCCTTCTGCCTGGTCTAGTATTCTCAGTGTCTTTCTCACGCATGCATGATAAAAAGGGGCAGTAAACTGCAGTGGCCTATATACCGTATTATATCAATACAAAAATGTAATAGCCCAGTGATTAAAAAAATGATTAGCTGATTACACTGTCGATTTGATAAAGTTTATCATATTTATAACAGCTGCACAAATTGGCACAAAAAAAATTCTTACAATGTAAAAACTTGGACCTAATAACTTTTGGTTATCTGAATTAAAATGAACTTGGAGAACACTTTATTCTACAGTGACCTTGTTACACACTACATGTAGTTATACTGAAGTAATAACTATAAAATATGCATAATTATGCAGCTAACCCCTTAAGTAAATAACCCTATAGTAAGTAGATCTAGGTAATTATTATTACTCATTACTTAAATGTATGGTTACACTGTAACAAGGACACCTTAAAATAAAGTTAAATCTAATATTGAAATGCAAAATGAGTCGGTTTTTGTTAAATAAATTAAAACTGGACATTTGCACTTGCCGCCTTCAATTGATTAATAATAATCATACAGTATATATAGTATTATAGTACAGTATTATTCTCAGTATAATGCTACTGTGCATACTGGTATTATTGCAGTATTAGTATAGTGGTCTACCGATATATCGGCCGATATTTGGTATTTTTAAAATATCGGCTAGTTTTTCTAATTGGCCGACGTGTTGGAAGCGGGACTTTTGTATTTTGCAAGTATAATAAACATTTAATTTCAAAAACAGTTGCCCACTGTGTCATATTCATATCGTTTTCACTGTGTGCTTTATGAAAAATTAGCGTTACATTGTCTTTATTTGAAAAAAAATAATTTGATTGCCACATATTCATATATTTTTAAACAATTAATTTATTTGTGAAAATACTCTTATAGTATTGTAAAGTGTAATGTTTATTTTAAAGGTGTGTTTTCTGATGAATTCATAATTTAATAAAATCTATGCTTGATTAAATATATGTAAAAATATCGGCTTTGTATCGGCCATCGGCCACCCTGCTCTCTAAGATATCGGCCATCGAAAAACAATATCGGTCGACCATATGAATATATTAAGCATCCGTGTGTATATATAATTATATTCCTTTGATGTTTAATTTATAATTTAAATAACAATATTGGTGGATTTATTTATTGTAGAGTTAAGGAACGTTATCATGACCATTGAAATGTTCGAAGCGGATTTCATAACAAATGTCAGTGGACCGGGAAGATTTTAAAACAATTCATAAATCTGTAAGACCTTCATGCTGTGGAAATACAAACTCGAAAAAAGAACGCAACGACCACAGCGCTGAAAAGTGACCGGCATACAAAAGGTCTATATACATGCTGAATGGGCAAAAAAACATGTTGCTTTTCATTAGGAAATGAAATTATTGTATGTCTTGCCATATAATATACAAAGCAGGACATGTAAAAGTGGCTTTGGAGTGGAGTGATTCCAACACTTTGAACATGAAAGGGAAATCTCTGTCGCTCCAATCCGCTCACATCCTCTGCCGGAAACTAATAGTACAGTGACTGTGTGACCCCCAGTGATTTCATCGCTGTCATTGTGAATGCACATTTACAGTTGAACAGCAGCGAGCAGCATAGAGTCTGTATGTGTGTACTTTACAGCATGTGTGTGTGTGTTTTCTGTACTGTTGGAGCAAAGAGATTGAGAGTGGAGGAAGGAGGGGGATAAAAGAAAAATGAATAAAAGTGGAGCGCTAATCCTATGATGAATCTGTGTGTGTTTTTGCCGTGGCAGCTTTGATTTATCACCAACATTTTATTCAAGGTCCTGAAATTAGTGAGATGCAGCTCAAGATAGAAACTACAGACAGAGAGGGAAAACAGCACAAAAAAGAGAGAGAGAAACGGAAAAAGGGGCCGCAGGAGTTGCTGATATTGAGCAAACGTAATGTGTATTTCATTATTTTTTTAGATATATTTCCATTTTATTTCTGTTCTTTAATCTCAGGTGTCTGGATATACCAATATGATTAATGATCCAGGGTAGTGGCGAGAGCTCTGCCGTAGAGAGGGAACGGCCCGGAAGAGCACTGCTAAAATGATGCTCTCTATGACACTTCCCGGAGATCACAGCCCCTGTAGGTCTGAGAAAACAAGCACACGGTGTCTCAGAGATTGGGCTGAGGGTACAGACAGCTAAAGAAAGATGGAAGTATGAGAACAAGCTTATAATGTCCAATGATGTCTGTATCAGGAGAGTTTATACTGTAGTCTGTGCATGTCAGAGACCATGTACAGTGTTACATATATAGAGGAATGACTCAAGTGGGACTCGCTAGAGAGTGAGAGAGAGAGAGAGAGTGTGTGTGTGTGTGTGTTTTGGCCTCAAGCTCTTTCCTGAAGCTACAGAACAAAGAATGGTTAGATTTCTCCGGTGACGTGTTTTTTCGCAGGATCTTACAGAAAATCTCTGTACTTCTTTATCTTCTTTAACCAGCTTTTCGTAGTTTTACACTTGTGATTCAAAGATTTGAGTTCTGTTTGTGAGTTCTTTTGTGAATATGTTTGGTTGTTTGCACATACCATGGTGAAGGAACATACATTCAAAACAAGTCTTTTATACTCTCCAAAGCTGCATTTATTTGGAACGGTAATATTGTGAAATATTATTACAATTGAACTGTTTTATTTGAATATTTTAAAATGTAATTTCTTCTTGTGATACAGCAATTTTCAGCATCACTACTCCAGTCTTCAGTGTCAAATGATCCTTTAGAAATCATTGTAATATGTTTCTAGATTCTAGATTTGCTGCTCTAGAAACATTTTGGTTACTCTTAGTAATAAACATATAAAACATAACAGCAAACATTATTAATAATACTTACAGATTGTGATTCGGAGGAGGACGAACCTGATCCATATACACTGGATTGCAAATATTACTCGTTGCAAATAAAAATTCTGACCACTGATTCTTCACATGCTCATCCCTGGACAATGGAAACAAGTGGCTGAACTGTCTTTGCAATGTAGAAAACAGCGTCTTCTCGACATGATGCGATTCAGCTGAAGTATTTGAATGTGTTCTAGACGTCACTTCAAGTCTGCGCGCGCAGTTGTTGGGAGCGGCCAATGACCTCTCTACGTCACGATGTAACAGCTAATGACTCGTTTCAAAAACAATTCATTTCATAGACTCAGAGTCGACTCTCACTTTTGAAAGACAATAACTTTATATACGGTGCACTTTCAGATATAAATCTTTGCAGGATGTTTTCATTCCCTTAGAGCTATAGTCACTACATGAACAGTCATTTTCAAAAATCCATGATAGGGGCTCTTTAATACACAACGACACCTGATAAACTGTAAAGTGGGACCATGATTTCTTACTATCAATGTTGAAAACAGTAACTTTGTGAAAACCAATAAAAAATTATCAGGATTCATTAATGAGTAAGTTAATGGCCATACCCGTGTAATGCTGTATATGCAAGGCAGGATCATGTCCATTTTATGAACATTTAGCAAATTAGAAAAATGTGCTCAGCTCGTTATGTTGTAGCAGATGTGGATTAAACAGTTCATTTACTTTGCTCTAATATGCTTTAATATATGCGTTTCCGATTAGCCAAACTCGCAGTTAGTTCAGAAATGCTGCTTATTTCCCATAAAAACAAACAAACCCGGCGTTACCTTGTGTGACTGTGCATGAATTAAATGGTTAATTACGAACTACTAGTTTGTGATGTTGACCTAGTTATTTGTGCTGTACAAGACTGTAGTGGTATTATGGCTTTGACATGACTTATCCAGAATGTAGCAACACAACTGTTTTTATGATGGTCAAGTATTGGTCAAGATACACTTTCTGAATCTTTATGATTGAACAAATATACACTCTTTTTGCTACATACACCCACTTATACTGAAACTGAGATTTTTTTTCTATTTTACAATTATTTATTTAATTCAAAAAAAAATGAATGAGTTAATTATTAACTTTTTTATCAACCGACGCACAGTTGCCTCGCCAGGGTTTGGTGAACCCTGTTTTAAATTATTAGTGTTATATGCTCAAATGTAGTTACACAAATGCACGCACACATTCACAAATGCATAACAAGCAGAATATGTTATTTGAGAGAGAGGAAGAGCATATTGCCCCAGCACTACAGTTATTAACCTAACATAATGTTCAACTAACAACCCAAAGCAGAGGAGCAGCCTGTAATCTCCATCATGCATTAAACATCAGCCAATGCACCGAAACACATTACAGCCTGAGCAGTTGTGTAATCACTCTCTCACAGAATAAGTCCTGACTAAAGGAAATATAAAAAAGACCACTGCACTCACATCGGGGGAAACAGGATGCTAATCACTCTTCTTTTTTAATTTATATATTGATTTAATCTGTAACCAGTCTTACGATCTGCTTCCCATTCCGAAGTCTTTTGTACTTGGTGAACTGTAGAATGGAAAAACAGAAGTCTGTACATGGAAAAAGTTAGCATGAACATTTTTTGAAGTTGCTCCTTTTTATTTTTCAGGGGGAAAAAAAGTGATGTGCAAACTAATTTAAAACATTAAATAATTAAATGTATTTTTCCACACAATCGGTCCAGAAAATGTGTGTATTATTTCCATGTGAGCTTAGAAATGTTTATAAAAGCTGAATGCTATTGGAGAGAAAGAGTAATTGTTTTCCCTGGAGGAGAAGATACAAGATGGACTCGATTTTTTTTTTCTGCTTCACTTGTTACACTTTGTTCATCTGAAGTAGCTGACTACACATTTAGCAATTTCATCATCCATGCTGCATGCTGGAAAGACGTGGACATAAAGAAGAGACTTGTCAATAAATGCAATTATGCAGCTACTGCCATCTAGATAATCGTATTTGGACGCCTCTAATCCTCTTGCTCTGCCCTAAGTCTTTCTTTCTTTCTCTCCACTTTCCTCCCCCTGCCGTTAGACTGGTCATAGATGTGTCTTCAAATATTAACACTTTTGTCTCAGGGCTTGTGAGTAGAATATTTCTCTGCATGCTTTCCAATTAAACTTTAATTTTGAAAAATTATGCAAAATATTGATCATATTAATTTATGTAAGGTTGAAAAAAAGTTTAAAATGTAATTTTCATTATTTCCACCACTGAATGTGTTTTGCTAGGAAACAAAACACATGAGATGTGATGGGAATGACACTGGTGGACATGATCAATACTTTCAGAAAAACAAAACATTTTACATGTTCACGAAGGGACATTGTTAAAGGAGTAGTTCACTTTAAAAAAAAAAAAAAAAACATTTGCTGATAATTTACTCACCCCCATGTCATCCAAGATGTCCATGTCATTCTTTCTTCAGTCGAAAAGAAATTAAGGTTTTTGATGAAAACATTCCAGGATTTTTCTCCATGTAATGGACATCAATTGGAACCAAACGGTTCAAGGTCCAAAAGACAGTTTCAGTGCAAACTATTCAAAGGGCTTTAAACGATTCCAGACGATGAATAAGGGTCTTATCAAGCGAAACGATCGCTCATTTAAAAAAATTACAAAGTTTAAGTTTTATAAGCTCAAATGGTCGCCTTGCTCTGTTGGGTGATGCGCGTTTGTGACTCTCCTGTTGGAACTCGTTCATCAAAATGAACGAATCTTTTTTCGAGCCAACGAACGAAATGAACGAGTTGACTCGGGAAAAGATTTGTTCATTTTGATAAATGAGTTCGAACAGGAGAGTCACAAACGTGCGTCACCCAACAGAGCAAGGCGACCATTTGAGCTTATAAAACTTAAACTTTGTTATTTATTTTTTTAAATGAGCGATCGTTTCGCTTGATAAGACCCTTATTCATCGTCTAGAATCGTTTAAAGCCCTTTGAACACTTTCAAGGGCTTTAAACGACAGTGCAGTTTGCACTGAAACTGTCTTTTGGACCTTGAACCATTTGGTTCCCATATTGAAGTCCGTTATATGGAGAAAAATCCTGGAATGTTTTCATCAAAAACCTTAGTTTCTTTTTGACTGAAGAACGAATGACATGGACATGGGGGTGAGTAAAATATCAGCAAAAGTTTTTTTTTTAAAAGTGAACTACTTTAATAGACAAATTAATTAAACTAAAAAGTAAAGTGTGAAAGTCTAAAGGTTCAAGTGGCCAAGAAACACCCATATTATTCTTCATTTTGTGCACGCATGCACACTCTTCTCTGCCTGTTCCCCTTCTGATCACACACACATACAGAGAAACTGAGAGCTGTCAGAAGTGTAACTGTAGCTCTGTCACCCTGTGCTTGTTGCGGCCGTATGGCAACTATTTTCTGCATGGCCTCTAACAGTTGAGCCTGTCACATTTCATTGCCTTCACTATATGCTGATCCTCTTGAACACACGCACGCACACACACACTCCCTGTTTCCTTTACTCTGTCTTTCTGGTCAACCTGTCATTGCTCCTGCAGTGTTTGCAAACTGAGCACAGTTACAAGGTCACCACTCTTAGATCTTTGATGCTTCTGAACACTTTACTGTCTTCACATTTCGGTCTCTCTCTTAATCATCTTACTGATACATTCCCAAAGTGTCAATGCAATGCTCTTTTCTTCACACACTAGAATTCAAATTACTATTTTACACATTTTAATCATAATAATCAAAATGAAGAATGGGAGTCATGTTCAGAGTTATTTTCAAATCTATCAATCTTATGGTGTATGTGTATATATATATATATATATATATAACACATTTATTATATTTCATTAGTAGCACTGATTTAATTCCATTTATGCATAGACAAAGATTGACATCAGGGAGGTAGTTTCATAGTGTGGCTAGAGACTTAATAAATTTGAAATGCATAAAAGGTGTAGATGAAATAATATATGAACAATGAACATTATTAGACATTGAAAAAAAAAATACCTTTGGTTATTTGACTCACGGTGCCATAAATGACAATGTAAATATTTTCCACCTGTTACATTATGAATTAGTATAAATGCACCTATAACCTGATCTTCTTAAACAAAGACTCCAATTTATCCAGTTTACACAGCAGAGAATGACCATAAAACATTATGCCAGTATAAACAAGTGAGAGAGGACGATAATTCTGAAGGTATGCATTAAATATTATAGTTTGAACACTTCAGTTAGGGTTTCCTAACACAACCAGCAACAATAAACCTTACTCACAGTGTTTCTGGGAAAGTACCACATAAAATACGCACTTCATTCTTAACGAACCAATATGATCAATAAAAATCTCCATTTGTTTTTGTTTTAAAGGCCTCTGGACAACGTATTAGATTCAGTTCTGTTTTCACAAGAGCAACTGTTTAGTATAATTCTTTTACTCCACACCATTAAACACATTCCTCTTTCAGTGCGAGACATTTATACTCTATAATATTACACATTTAATTACAGTTAATCCCTTTTTACTTGACTGAGAAAGAAAAGGATTCCAATTCATTACGCAGGATTAGACATGTCTAATCGACGGGAGGGTTTCTGTAGAGTGTGTTCAATGAGTGTGTGTGTAGTACGAGGTGAGAGTCTGGGCTAGTGGTGCATTTACAGTTATTATGTGATTCCACTGTTTAAAACAGGAATGTCTCCTTTTCATATTTCATGCTCATTGGTCTGTCTTTGATTGACTTTTATTCCTGTGTGAAATAGCAATGATACCTCTAAACTCTTCCCTGGAATACCAGAGTCTGTAGAGGAGGATCATTTAGTTTATGAAGCCGTTTTTTAGACTTTAGTGACACATTAAGAGTGAGATTGTGTATTTAGAAATATCTCACTCAGTGTTTCACTGTGAACAGATGTCATAGAAATATATATATATTTTGTTTTTTGTTTTTTGTTGTTTTGTTTTTTTGAGAATCCTAGTATCCAAAGGCATTTGAATTCACATTTTAACTGATGTCTTTGAATACTCCTCCAATATAGAATGGGCTCTATAAAAGTTTTAAAGGGATAGCCACCCTCATGTCATTCCAGACTTGTATGCCTTGCTTTCTTCTGTGGAACAAGAAAGAAAGAAAGAAAGAAAGAAAGAAAGAAAGAAAGAAAGAAAGAAAGAAAGAAAGAAAGAAAGAAAGGAAGAAAGGAAGGAAGGAAGGAAGGAAGGAAGGAAGGAAGGAAGGAAGGAAGGAAGGAACAATAGAAGTTAAAGTTGGCATGAAATCAAATTTGACAAATCTTCTTTTTATATGTAATATTGTAGTGTTTATTATAAATCATTTATCTGTGCACTTCATTATTTTTTTCAAATTCATGTACCCTTATAATCTTTAATCAAATACATTACCCTTCCCTCCCCCATTGAAACAACCTCTCTTCTATTTCGGTCACGTGCAATTGCGAAACGGTGTGGCCAGATCCGATGAGGCTATCGGGTGCGGCCTCTCAGAGAATCGCATTCAAATCTGCCTCCATTTTGTTTGCAACGCCCAACCAATTCCCGAAGGAAGAAATCAAGCCATGCCCTTCATTTTTTTTCTAGTTTCAGAAGCTGTTTGAGCCCGTTCTCATCCTTTGGCGTCATATAGGTGACACCATATGACATTTTGTTGAAATACTACCATAAATAATACCATAAAACTACCATAATACTACCGTTACGCGCGTGAAAAATTCCTGCGGCGCGAATGAGGCGTGGAGCGCGGCACGGAAGACGCGGATACGCCTCATTCACGCGCTAGCTCTCCAGAACAAATACAGTGCGGCGAATTTCTCGATGAATGCTCGATCAACATAAACAAAGATGACCGTCAACGGGTTTCGGTTTTGACGCGCGAGATGTGCGTAAATTTTGCTTCAAACTTTTATTTTACCCGCATCAGTTTTGCTCTTGACGCGTGAATTAACACAAAGTGGTCAAGCGTCGAACTAGGCGCGGTAGACGCGAATTTGACACTCGATTCACATCCGGTGTGAACGTAGCATTAGCGTGTATATAACACGCAGAACCCAAGGCGTCATATAGGTGACTGGCATCCTTTAGCGTCAATATGAGACGCAGACCCTACCCCAGACCTAAACCTACCCATAACAGTGCATGTTATATTGACGCTAAAGGGTGCCATGCCATGTGCGTAGTATTTCGACGAAATGTCATATGGCGTCACCTATATGACGCCAAAGGATGAGAATGTGTTGGCTGTTTCACTCGGATATACATCACAACAAGGAAAAAATGACAATCTCAACTTCCGTTTCACGCCGACTTTATTGATTTATTGCAACTGTCCACAGAAATTCAAGGGGAAAATGTGAACACTGTTGGTTATGTCACAATGCGCATGATATGTTTTTTGTTTTGTTTTTGGATCTGTGAAAACTGCAAAATAATGTCAGGTCAAGTTACCTTTGTACAGCGCTTTATACAATACAGATTGTTTCAAAGCATCTTTACAGTGATAACAAGGAAATTATGCAAGTCAGTTCAGTGTTGATTCAGTTCCGTTGTCACTTCATCTATCTAGCAGTCATTGTTTTATTTCAAAGTATTGAAAACAGTCACACAGGTTTAGGACGACAAAAGGGGGAGAACCTTTTTTTTTTTTAAATATGTTTACAGTAGAAAGTGTCCCACCATTAAAAGCCATGTCTCAAGCACACAATTACAATGTTCTCATTATAGTTTTATGTAGCGTATATGACAGCTCATGTAGCACTTAACTGTATTTTCCTTTTTTGAAGTTATTCCAATCACATTTTAAGCAATTTAAAACTTCCATGGTGAAGAGTGCGTATCTGAAGTGTCTCAGCTGAAGGAAATAATCCATTATTTATCAACTTTAATATATTGGCCAAATTTTCTTATCGGGTCAATAACGATAACATTAAAAACGGATCGGCCAATACTGATATGTTGACCGATATAATATGTATCCCTGTACAAAACTATACATACCTTCATTTTGTTTTTCTTTAATCAAATTATTATCTGATAATAAGATTTGTCATTTGAATTTCATTGGTGATCTTATTTGGACCCTATAGCCGTTTCCTTTCTTCCAATCAATTTCTATAGTGAGCTGCAAATGTGTTAAATATTGGCTTGTTGCTTATAAACTAGGGGCAGCTATAAACAAATTAAGAACATATTCTTATTGCATGAGATTTTAACTGCAACACAGATACTAACTGGAAGTGCAAAACTTTAAGATCTGAGCAGGAAAAGCAAAAGGATGTTACACTATAACAGTATATTATGTACAAACCCTTCAATTTCTCCCTTTCAAAATCCCCTTTTTCCCTTTTGAACTGTGATTTATGGACCGTTTGTTCATCGTTTTTATCTTTTTCATTAGTTAACCTTTGCTCCAAAAGAGAAAGAGTGAGGGTGGGAAAAATGAGAGGGGGAAGGGAATTACAGTCTAGAGGGTGCAATGAGAGCAAGATCCAAGTGGATCGATCGCTTATGAATATTCTGATCAGTGTCCTGAGCTGAAGAAAACTGCCAATGTTAGATGATAGCAGTGCACAGAAGAGACAAATCTCACAAAACTCTAGAGGACTGTAAAATCTCTATAAGAAGGAAGGATTGTTACGTTTGAATTTACTCTCCACTCAAAGAAGACTACCCAGGTGTGGAAAATATGAAAGAATAGATGTAGTATCAGCATTAGTGCGCTTCCTCTGAGAAGGACTATCGGGCAGGGAGGCGTTTTATAGACTATGATTGGGGAAGGGATTACACAGAAACACAATCCAATATCAGCCACTCTCCCTATCTGTCGTCACCATAACCGGATCAGACCCATGGGCCCTTGCAGAGAAAGCATACATAATAATGCAGAGGGTGGATGGAGGCAGGCCAGAAGAAGAAAATTGACTTCTTTGAAATCTTTTGGAGTTTAAAACCATTTAGGTTGAGTGAATTTTTTAAAAGATTTGTTCTAGTAAAAAAAATTAAAATAGGTACTAAAGGCTACACTCTAAAAATATTCAATGGCTTAGCAAATATCACAGTAATAATTAACTTTATTAACTTATAAAATCTCTGAATATCATTTACTTGATGGTTTGAGTTACACGTACCTGACTAAAAATCCAATAGTTAATGTTAATTTTTAATGTTAGTTATAAGTAAGGGTTTTCTTTCTTTTTTTTTCTTCCCTAAAAGCATTTAGTATTTGACTAACCAATTATTTATTTAAAATACACTTAATATATCTGTGAAATTTCTATAAAAGTATCTGAGAATGGGGAATTAATCTGATCTGTTTCAAGAACCACAAATATTTAGCCTGGTTAACGTCAGACCCAAGTTTCATTAAGACTTGGGTCTGGGAACCACGTTCATTTTCTCGTATTTGAGGTGTGGTTTACGAATGCCCAGCTCCCTTTATAGGGTGCTAATAATGTCTATCAAATGCGCCTGTACGTAGCTCATCATAAGCCAATCGTTTTAATTATACCAGATGACGTATATAGAGCGACAGAAATTAGACGAGGATGAAGATGATGGGTCAGAGATTTATGTGTACACGATGGCGTGTATCGCATGCGTGAGTGGCACTTATTTTTTTTGGCGTGCATGTTAATCAATGAGTGCATTCACACCGCGCGTGAGCAGCAGTGAAGCGGTGGTTTCAGCATTGAGTTTGTTTTTGCTGCGCTGCTCACGCTCATTTAAAGTGAAAGCACACATTTGATGGATAAAAAGAAATATGATTTCACACAAAAAGTGCCCAAAATGCACAGCATAAGCATGTCTAGTGAGTTTTAACAAGAACTTTGTAGGCAAATAAAAGAAAATAAAGACTCAAAAATATTGATAGAATATTTAGGTTACCTAAAAACTTGTTTTTAATTATTCAGTTTGGGTGAAAGATATGTATTATATATTAAAAAAAAAACTAAAGTAAACTAGCTAGAAAATATTATATATAAATGTTGTTTTAGTTTATGTAACACACTGACTGCTACATAGGCTAGCACAACCCAAATCAAACCTGAACGTGTGGTTTATTTGTGTGTTTTGTTTTTTATCCGCGGAGTTGCAGTCTTGTAAACATATCGAAAGTATAACTGAAACTAATAGATTGGAGCCATTTTCTGGGTTGTTTTGTTGTTCAACATTTATATGCGAATGTTGTACACCTCCCCATTACAAACTTTCCAGACTATCAATGTTATAAATGACCAACTTCTAAAAACAAATGTATAGTTGTCTTTGTAAAGAATTGCTCGCTTATATTTGTAGCTTTGAAGCCGCTGCTGTGCACCGTACAAACGCTGCCAGTGTGAATACTCTCGCGCGTCTGCAGCTGCAGTGACGATGTAGTTACGTTGACACGCTGCTCAAGTGCCGCTCGCGCCATGAGGCTGCATCGAAAGGTAACTTCGCGTCAATAGGTATAAACAAACTGCTTCGGTGTGTCGCATAGACGTCGTCATCGTCTTGCTGCTCCCTCCCTGTTCTGTGATTGGTTCCCTAGAGGCGGCGAAAATTTGGTCCATTGTATCCAGATTACCTAACTACGCACTGCGGCAAGGCAGTATGGGGAAACCCAGGCTAACAAATATTACTAATTTTAACTAAGACTAGTACAATATTATTAAAGACACACTTAAGAAATTGAGTAAGTTTACTCAATTAAAACAATGCAATCCTTTGCGTGCGTATAGACGTGACGTAATAGCAGGCACAAAACCCATGGTCACATGTGAAGGACAGGCTGCCTCCATCTCATTAGTAATGGCATGAGCTGCCTCCGTTTAAGCACCAACCCTCATCTTGTCTTCTTATCGCTACAAAAAATGGATATAAAAATGGAGAGGAGAATCTTTCAGAAAGCACCTATTCCTCCTCCTATTTGTTCTCGCCGCCTCTCTATCGCTCTGCCCTTGCTACCACCTCTTTATATCTTCTCTTGCTCTGCCCTGACTTCCCATTTTATCGTTTACTGCATATTTGGAGGAGAGAAAGTGTTCACTCTCTCACTTTCTGTTGGAAAGCTTCAGAGACCTGCATTTCACACTCAAGAGGGCAGCTGTGGTTTGATCTATCCTTTTGCCCTTTGCTCAATACAGTGAGCCTTTTCTAAATCTCTCTCTTGATCTGTCAAAGGGATCTCCTTGACTTTTATGTGTGCCAGTGGAACCCTCCTAGCTCAGGGCTGAGCTTAGTCAGCGATACTATGTGTCCCTCTTTCTTTCTCCGTCTCTGCTGGGCTGCTCACAACATTTTCCCATGATGTGGTGGGACAGGACAGGCGGTCAGCACACATCTACCTCTCTATCAAATGATCTCCACTACTTTACCAGATGAATAAGTGTGAGAACAGGGAACATCCTGACCTCTAACCTCATTCTCCTCACTAACCATTTTTGAATATTAGTATATTAATGGTTGCACTTCATTACAGAGCCCTTTCCAAACAAACCGGTAGATGATTGTAGTAAGTCAGCCTGTCAACTCATCCAATCAAATGAATGGAGGTTATGTTCTGGGTGTTCATTGTTGTGTTTGGGGTAAACATTAAAAGACCCAGAACCAGGTATGATGAATGAAGACCGGGAGTCAGAATTATAATAAATTAATTTAAATTGTTTGCAGTTTCATCAACAGAAGCCAACTTCAAGACTCACACAGGAGTTACTGTTACTCTTACTGTTACAAAGATCACAGCAGTTATACCATTTCCAAGGTCTAAGCTCCTTGCTTACAGGTTGAATGATTCTCATTGGCTAAGAAATAGATAAACATAGTATTTTTTTATAGTAAATCTCGAATAATGCCAGTGGTTTCTTAACCTGTATCCAAAAAGACTAACACGCACAACGACACACAGATTTTCTAAGGTTGGATTTGGCCAGCTCTAACTGTAAACAGGAGAGTCCTCTCAAAACATCAAGATAATGCGTTCTTTCTCTCAAGGAGAGCTACACTTCAGTCTAACTGGAAAGTAAGGCTTTAACAAAGGATTGGCGCCTTAAACTATTGGCTTCAATGACCCCTATATGTTTTAACACATTTAAGACCTTTCTCAAACACAAAAACACGTCCCTTTTTCATTTCTGGAAGCCGGGCTAAATGAGCAAGCACATTTACTGCATTCAAATATCAAATACAGACATTAAAGAATGCATTTCAGTAATCACACTGGTAACTTCTATAACTAAGTCAAATCTTTAAAATCTCAAATGTAGTTTTCAGTCAGAACACTTTTCACACAGCAGGATTTTGAATTGCTGACAGGTCCAGATACTTAGCATGCCAAATATCTCACTGGCGTCGGCGACTCGTCAGCGATTCTCTCAGATCGCGTCTTTGCTCATTCACACCTGTGATTTCGGCATTTGTCGGCAATTTCTCAAAACTTGTCGGCGAGCCAAAATCGTGGCTAAAATCATGCAGTCTGAACTCGGCATAAGGGAACATAATGAAACAAAAAAAACATGTCGTGATCCCTTTTTGTAACTGATTTACAATTTTTCTTGAATCTATTGTGAATAAATCTTTGAATGCAGCTCTCATCTCACCTTTAGATTGGTATTGGATAAGTCCACTTGATGAAAAGAAATTAAGCTCTCCTATATAAATTTCAAAACCTATTTGGATATGATCCCCTGCATAACCATTGTTTTTTTTTTTTTATCTTTTAATATAGAATGTTATTGTGCCCGTATAGCGGTGGAGCAGTGTTGTTCTTTCTCTAATGTGTATTGACAGTGAGAAAAAATTGAGTTTATGTGGATTTTCTGTCCCGCACACTTTCCTTTCCTCCAACCGCACGACATAGAGAGAGACGCTCCATTAGAGGAAGTGACAGGATGTCACTGTCTATCTCTTCTTATTTTCACCCCCTCTTACATCTCCATCATTTTTAAACCCCTCCCTCAAGTCACCAACACTTTAAGGGTAACAAATGGACTTCAGATGCATTTGACCCTATGGGGACACGGTTGGGGAAATGAAAAATGATCTGTTGACACGGACACTATCAAGGTATTGTGACCTCGATATTTTATCCAAGAGGTGTAATTGCCAAACTCCATTCTGCATCCATAATGCCAGTCAATCCTGAAGGCTTAGATCAGTGTTTTTCACAGTGATTATAACTGTGTTGCTAGGTTAATCCCAAACAAATTTAACTGATCGCAAAAGCTGAAATTGAATTAAATGTATGCAGTGTGTGTTTCCAACGCATTATCATGCTTTAGTGTCATATAGGTGAAGCTATATGAAAAAACGGCGCTATATACGCACATGGCACCCGTTATCGTTAATATAACACGCTCTGTGATGGGTAGGTTTAGGTGTGGGGTAGGGTAGGGTAGTCTCATATTAGGCTAAAGGATTTACGACGCCTTGGGTTTGCATGTTATATTAACGATAAAAGGTGCCATGTGCGTAGTATAGCGCCATTTTGTCATATAGCGTGACGCTATATGACAAAACGGCGCTATACTACGCAAAAATAAAAGCAGCCAAAATTAAGCTTTAACATTTAAGACATAGACAGCCATAAATATTAGCAAAGTACTTTTACAGTTGTACTGTGACATAATATATTATTTTTCTGACATGTTTTATTTAGTTGTGAAATGCTATAATAGTAATATTTAATTTTTTGTTTCATATTTTTATTATTATTATTGTTTATAATTGTCATATTGATATATAAATGATTGACTAAATGTGCAACCTTGCAGTCAAGCACTGCAAACTTACATTTTCTTTAATCATAATTACAATTTGTATCAGAACAATCACAATTTGATTTTTTTTTTTTCCCACACATTGTTCAGCCCTGTCAATAATTTTTTAGACCTGGGTGCCATCTATCATCCACATTTTATGTAATGTCATGTGACTGGTCTCTATGGAGCTGCAGTGTATTCAGGTTTCAGGCAATGACCCTACATTATGGGGACATGCCGATGTCCTTGAAATTAAAACTGCTAAATAAACATATTAAACTATTTTTTATAGAAAAGCTAAAAATGTAGAAAGTTATCTGTGATGGGTAGGTGTGTGGTTAGGGTTAGGGGCTAGAAAATGTTATTAGCTCAGTATAAAAATCATTAAGCTTATGGGATGTCCTCATAATGATAGGAGTACCAATGTGTGTGTCTCTGTGTGTGCACTTCTGTAACTTCTCAATCACCTGTTGCTGTCTATTTGAAATGCACCTAGACCTTTACACACACTCACATACTCAGTGCTATGCAAATGTCAAAGCTTCCTTTGCACATAAAACAGAGGTGCTCGTCCCAGGGCACTTTAATTTTGTTCCTTAAAAAGTGGTTTAACTCATCTTTCCTGCAGACCAAGAGGACATGAAATGCTTCTGAATCATCATAACATGCCCAAAGCATTACAGTCAAATCTACAGTATATGGGAAACTGCACTATAATGCATATCGAGATGATAACAATTATAAATACTGCCTCTATAACTGTTTAACTCCACTGCCAGCAGCAGGAACACCAAGGAAAAGATAAATCATTGCTTTTCTCTGTTTGAGACTATACTGGGAACCCAGAGATCATTTGTGAGAGTGTGTGTGTGTGTGTGTGTGTGTGTGTGTGTGTGTGTAAAGTTTTATATTTATCTCAGTGTCTGAGTCATGGATGAAGTGTTTGTGTGTAAACTTTACAGTCTCCTCTCCTGCCTGTCTTGTTTATTTAATTGCAATGTTTTTTGTTTGTTAATAGTTTAAGTTAATAATTTAAATATTTCATAAAAATGCCATTAATATAAATACTGCATACTTCATAGCACAAGTCATACTGATGTCTGCTACTGATACTAGATCTGCCTGGATTTATGTATGTCTATTTATGCAGCAGCCGCATATCTTACATACTCACCGCATCATTTCTGTACATTAATTAGCAGTAGTAAGTTATATTATAATTTGCTTTCTATTTATAAGTCGAGACCTTTAGGTGTGTGTCTATACAGCAATTGGCTTTCAAAAGCCAGTTCATTGCATGCACTAATACCCTCAGAAATATCAACTAGACTAAAAAGGGACAACAAGCCCCAGTTACCACTTTTAGGCACGTATGTGCACACAGGTAAGCATGCACATATGAGCCTGTACCTGTCTATAGATACAAGCAAATGCTTGTATATGTGCGTAGCAATGGCTGCTGTTCTCTTCCCTTTTCTGGGCTGGTAACACAGGGGCATCTATTAAAGGAAAGGTCCCTGTCAGCCTATGATTTAGCTCTCGCTTCTCACACTGCCACAGACCTGCAGGATATGGGCCAGGGGGCCAGCTGGGTTTACTAAACTTCACAGGGGACCAAAATAGCTCCTATGTGTGAGCCTATAGAAATATGGGAGACTGGGGCTAGTTGTCATACTTTAACTCCAATGTGTTAGCTAGTTTAGTCTGTGAATATTTCTGTATATGCACATCAACAATTCTTGGCTTTCAAAAAAAGCTGTTGAAAATGTAAGATGTCAAATTAAAAACAGGCTATTATAGAGTGTTCAGTATTATGAAACAATTGATAAAACAGCAAAACTAAAAGGCCTCTCTATTCCACTGATATTGCAGTGAAAAGGGGGACTTTCAAAGCCAAATGGAAACAACGGAGATAACGTGTGAGGGAGAAAAGATGATAAAATCATTGCTGAGGTGGCAGGTTACAGATGGGCTGTGATCAAGGGGGATGATTGCTGTTAAATTGACTCTTCCTCTTCAGCGGGCTGTCGCAGGAAAGTGTGTGGGTGTCCCTCCCTCTCTCTCGTGGGACCTCCTCTGCCACTGCCCGGTCATTCAGGCTTGAAAAGGGCAGCTTGACTGATACCAGACCTTCATAGACTCTCATGCACACTAGAATATTAATATCTTCAATTCTCAACTTCAGTGACTATACTGAACACCAACGTACACACCTTTAGCAGTGCGAAAAAACTGTTGAGGTTTGGCGTGATCCAAACTGTATTTGGCACCTCCTACTACATCTAAATATAAAATATATTTAGATTATATTTGCTCAAATCGAAAGATATATGCTTAAGTCAAGTACGAAACCGAATGGATTTTAAGGCCTGCTCACACCAATGTGAATGTTTGACAGAAATTCAGTCCGATTTTTGCCTTTGATTTGTCTGTTCAACTTCTGACCAATGCAGCTGAACCAACAGCTGAATGAATACACTTTCAGGAAAGCGTTTTTTACACCCGCTTGTCACCAAGAAGAAAGGAGGTTGAATGTTTTCAAACAGCCGTTCAGATTTTTGTATTCACTATGGTTTATATCAAACAACACTAAATACAAGAGTACAGAGACAAAAGAGCTGGTTCCAGATTCTTCCACTGCTATTCAGTTAGCAAAATAGTCGTTTGTGAGCAGCAAGTCATGGTTTAATGTAACAGCAGCTGCTCTGGGCATGCAACCAAAGGCCAAATCTAATCAGATAGCCAGTTATGTTTGAGTGTTATGGAAAAGAAAAAAAAAAACCACTGAAAGCATGCAAATGCTCATTTCAATATGATCTGAAAATGTTTATTGTACAACCCAAATGTTTGTCTTGGTGTAAGCAGGCTTTGGTCCCCATCTTGGTTAGGTTTAGGGTTAGGGTATGGAGCTGAACCTTATGGGTTAGGTTTAGGGCTTCGTTGAGTTTAGGTTCGGTTTGTAGGTTTTCCATACAATTTTGTCTTCTCAATTTCATTTTAAAGGGGTCATGAACTGGCTTTTTAAATTTTATTATATTGTTGTCTGAGGTCAACTTATGACGTTCGCTTGGTTTTTGCATTCAAAAACATCAAAATGAATAAGTAATAGGCTATTTTGTACCCTAGTTTTGAGCCTAGCTGAAAAACGGTGGGTTTTTATTGGCGTCTCGACTAAAGACTTGGAATTAAACGCCCACTGCTGTGAGTGGATAACAGTTTTACATATTATAATGAGTTTCAACTCACCCGTCGATGCACTTGGGGAAAATTGTTTTGAAAACTTCCAATGTTGTAAAATGGCAACCGGAATGATTCGCCCATACATGTTCGACCCAGAGTTTGTGTGTTGCACCATTCCTGTTAGATCCAAAATAGACGGCACAACACCGTTCTTTACTCTTAATCAGTCTACAAATCCAGTCTTGTTTACAAAACAATCCTCAATGAAATGAAGCGAACAGACGGACAATGTTTTTCCTCATCAGCTGAAACGTCATTAAAAATAGAGTTTATCCATGCGGTCCTATTGGAATCCAGAGGAAGCTTTTGCAGCCACTGTGTTCTTCCACAACCAGGTACTGCACAATATTCTGTATTGCTCGGTAGCTCGATCCGGTTTGTCATCACGAGGTAGGCAGGCCTATGTTATTTAGCTATGCGTGTAATGTGCGAATCAGTGGGCCGGGCTAAGCCGGCCATGTTGAAGTAGGCGTTGATCTTCTTCTGCAGGAGTGGTGTTTTATCCTCTTTGACGTAGGGCTGGGCGATATGGCCAAAAAATCATATCTCGATATTTTTTGGTCAAATGGCGATATACGATATACGTATATCTCGGTACTTTCTACGTTTTCTATTTAGATAAAGAAAATCTTTATATTTAAAAAAAAAAAAATATATATATATATATATTCACATTCGGCCCAATGATATCCTACAAACAATGTTGATATTGAAGGATATGGAAACAAATATAATATAGGCTATGCAATATATTATGTGCAAAAAGCTTTTGTTTTTATATTGACTAAAGGCTAAACTAAAAATGAAAATAAAAACAAAAGCACAAACTATTATATTAGCCTGCATTTGATTACCCCATTATAATTACTTTCACTTTCATTAAAAATATATACTTGTAGGTTTAAAATTCCACATATGGCACATTTATTTTCTCCAACAACAAATATTTTAGCAATATGTTTATTTTAGTCAGAATTATTGCGTACTACGTAGTACTATGCACGCGCATGCGCGCGCCGGCGCTCGTTCGAGGAAGCATGAATTTTAGCGGAGATTCACTTGATACAACGAGATACACGAGATACATCGTACAAACTCGATATATCGCCCAGCCCTACTTTGACGTCACTTTGAAAAACGAGTCGTTTTCTTAGGCTGGTGTCAATAAGAGCTTTTATTGGACTAACAAGGATGTTTTCAGTTCTGAAACTTACAAGATATTCTTATAACATGATGACCTCTTAGATGTCAAAAGCTCAAGAAAATTTGATTTCCCAGTTCATCACCCCTTTAAGTATTTTCAAAATTGGACTGGAGCATTTTTAAAGTTGGAGGGGCTATTCGGTGCAAAACAACAGAAATAGAAATCAAGCAATTGACAAGATGGAACAAAAAGATGCACCAAAGTAACCCCAACTTATTAACTTGGCCAACTTATTTGTGCAAAAAAAAGGCACATGGGCAAACTGAGCATACAGCTTACGTTCGGTTAGAAAGATCCGATTGTGTGCGTGTATTATGCTGATGATGAAATTTACGCCATGTGCTCTATGACCATATTCTAGCATACACAAAACAGATGTACATTGATCTTTAAGTTGATGAGGTCAATTTTATACCTTGCTGCACATTGCCTTTTTAGTGCTAAGTGCACAATATAAGACCTTGCCGTGGCACTTGCTCGTTCACCCTCTACCTCCAAAGCATTTCCTCTATAGAGCCTTCGCATCCTCAGCTAATATCTCTCACCATTCCAGCAGCAGTCCCGAGTCCCCACCCTAACACTGACACGCAGTGCTGCACCACAGTATTCTCTCCTGTTCAACACGCTTAATGTCCCTCAATTTATTACATTCTTTTTATTAGTGGTGCTTGCTAAGGCAAGCCTGACTACAGTATTATTATTGTGGATTGTGTGAGTTAGGGATTTAATTACTTAAATGTATTCAAATTTGGCACGTTGCTCCTCTAACGGCATTTCTGCTGCAGACATCAATGATACAAATCATGTGGCTTATTGACTAAAGTTGTTCCTTTTCTAAGAGATCTTAGAGACTTTCGAATGCCTGGTTCTGATTACACGATTTTAGCCCGATTTTGGCACGATCCGTTTGACGTAGGGTGTCGTGGGGATTCGTAAACGACAACGGGCGTCAGGACGCAAGATTCGATCGTATCATCTCGTATAGTGGGCGACAACCTACGTTGCGTCTGTGATGCTTCACGACATCATGACAAAAAGACTAGCATGTTTTATTTTTTTAACGGTCGTCCACGACGGTTCCGTCACATGTATGAAGTTGACTAATAGGAGCACAAGCTTTTCCGTACACAACTTTCAAAAATGGCGAAACGAAAGAGAGACGATGGTGCTAATGTTAAAACTAAACATATATAAAAGTAAAAATATATAAGAAAGAAATATTTTACCTCAAGTTCTCTTTGGAGGATTGACAGCCCATACTGTCTTCTTCGAGCAATCCAGGAACGTGTCCATTGTCGGGTTTTCTTTCTTTTATTTTATTTTTTCTGAACACAGGACAGCCAATACAACACTCACCGCGTAATTCATTGTTTATGTTCATTTCTGGAAGTCACTCGCTACTAGTTTCGCCTTCTCGATGACATCACGCGCGCCGTTAAAGACGGCGTGCGATGACTGGTCAGGAAGCAACGTGTAGTCTGACATGTGTTTTGTCCATGACACGACAAGATTTTAGGAGTCAAAACCGCATAATCTGACACAATGACTATCGTAACAGACAAAAAAAAAAAGTGTAATCTGAACCAGGCATAAGAGACTTACAATGTTTAATTTGGTGGATGATAACATATGTTAAAAGTACATAGACGTAACCATAAATAGGTACTGTAATGGAAAAACCGAACAACCACACAGAACACCTTACGGTTCCACCTAACAGCACCCTTGCAACCACCCACGGAGCATTTAACTATCATAGTATGATGTATCATTGGAGAAATCAACTAGCTTGTCACAACTATTTCCAGAAACATCAGTACTTTTTCGCACATTCATCATTTTAACAATATAGAACTGTTGTTAATGACGTCACGCAGGTGGTGGAGTAATAACGTCTGCTAATTAATTGGTTTGATATAAAATGAATAATCAGATTATACAGCAGTAGTTCCAACCACACAAGTTTGTGATGCTATTTGTGAATGTACTTTGGAGCTATGGTTTCAAAAAACACCATGTTGGTAATTCTGTAGAGAGTGGCACAGAGAGAGTGACAAACAGGAAGGGAGAGAAAGAAAGGCAAGGAATGAGGACAAATTAGTGTTTCAATGTTGTCACTTCTGTTCAAGCCTCTCTAAAGTCATTTATCAATGAACAGAGTTTGTAAATAACAGTGGAGATAACAAGCAATGATGTTTCTCACGCACCAGTAGGAACTGACAAAGGTCTCAGTGAAATTCCCTGGTGCGCTGAATACAGTCAAAGAACAACTCCTGCATTGCAGTAAACAGACAGTGGAGAAGATTCAGACAGGAGTGATCACACCCACCCACAAACACACATATACGCAGTGCCATATTAAATATATAGAGCTCTTTTAGTTCTATAATAGCTGCTTTTGTAGTGCTGTACTTTGTTGGCATAATGAGCTGCTTCATAGGCATTCTGTAGGCAGTAACTGCAGATGCCACACAAATAGCATTCCACACATCAGACTCAACTTATTTTAATAGCATTTAAAATTAGCATGTTGCTATCTTTCACCAAAACATTATCTTTTACTAAAACTATACTGCACGTTAGTGCAGCAATCCCAGCAATTAAAAAAAAAAAAAAAACGACAATGAACCAATCAATCCCCAATGGACAAAATCAAGTCCAATCTTACATTTTATCTCATGTTTGAGAAGCTGTTTTGTTCAGTAATATATGTCACAATTGGAAAGAACAATGATCACAATTTTAGTTTCATGCCAACTTTAAAGGGGTGGTTTACTGCTTTTTTTCTTTGCATGATTATGTTTATGGGGTGCAATATAACATGTCTTCGTGGCTTTTTTTTAAGCCTTATTTTTCATAAATTTCACCTTTATTGTAAGCCACTTTCTCCTCTGTCATTTGAACGACCGGTTTACATCCTGATTCTATGAAACCACTCCCTCAGAAACAGGCAATGGGCTCAGATCGGTTAGTAAGGCCGGTGTGTTGTAATTGGCTAAACTACATAGTGCACGTTTTTCGGAAACTTCACGCCCATTACCTTTACGGGCGAAAGTTGCATGTTCTCCAGTCAAATGTAAATAATGGTGTCTGTCAATACTGCCAGTTTGAGCCAGAATCAGATCCAGAAAGCGGCGATGAAGAGAGTCAAGTAGAACCCAAACAGTGTTGGCATTACGTTCTTCATCAATTCGAAAAATTTCGTCCAAAAGTAATATCGTCCAAAAGTATAAATGGAAAATACATTTACAAAATTATTAGATGATCAATGAAAATATATAATAAGTACATAATATGCCAGTGCTGGCATTTGTTTACGTCCTTGATAAAACATTACAGACTAAAACATTACATCTGAAATTATACATGCAAATACATTTAAAATGATTAAGTCTTACTCACAGGTTGTGGCCCAGCAACTGCTGCCTCTGGTTTTAAAGTTGGTACTGCTTCATGTTTTAGTAACAGTTTCTTGTTGAACCCGGCATTGAATTTGAGGAGATTCTGGAAGCTGTCTTGCTATTGTAATTTTCAGGAACATAATCAAACATAAATTTTAGCCAAGAGCCATTGTTGATGAACTACAGCGTCAGTGGAAAGCCCGAACAGCTGGCTGAAACTAACACAGTTTCGACGGCATGGCTACAGCTCTCCGCTATAACTCTTTCGACAAAGCCGCAGAAATATGGCCATGCCCCCTTTTTTGCATATTACGAATCCGGAGGGAGGGTTGATGTAAATTCATGGGTTAGTTACATATAAAACCCGGGAAGTATCTTGTTTTAGTCCCTTTTGAGTCGTTTTTGTAGGCATTAAACTTCCTGATTTTTAAAAGACGATATGTCGGCTTATGTTGACCTTTCAGCGCAGCAACTTTGCAGATACTATTCATGCACCATCAGCAACATTACACACTATTTAAAATGAAAAAAGTGAAATCGCTATTTACCACCCGCTTAAGGTCTCCCAATAGTATTTTAACATTTGAAAGTAAAGCTAGTAAAGTATTGATATTTATTTATAATAAATTATGAATAATTTTTAGTTATAATAATACCAATAATAGATGATGCATTCCTTATTGAACAGCTCTCTGTCTGTGCACGGGTGTGTGTGAATCAGCATTTACTGCAGTAATCTTAAGTATCAGCAACTGTGTGAGACTATTACTCATGGTAAAGAAGGCAGGGTGAGAAGTTTAGGGAAGCTGTCAGTAACTTAAACTGTTCTGAATTTGCTTCATTAATCCAAGTGGTTTTCATTCATCTCTCCAGTCGCAGTGCATCTGCCCCGGGATGGGCCTCCGCGTCTGCCACTGCACCACACCGGTTCAGCAAGCAGAGTCCAAATGATGACGCAACTGTGCCAGAAGCTGTTTACGAAAGAAAACATGAATAATGACAAGAACCGCCGAGGAATCGTCCAGAGTGCTTGAGGAGCAAGAGCAAGCAGGACAAACTCAGAAGGAAAAGGTAGTGATAGAGGGAAGTTAATTGGTGGAAGAGTGTAAGAAAAGCAGGAGTTGGTCACCTGACTTTTGTCTGACTTTGTAATTAGCAGGATGTCCCTGAGGATTGGCCCTATTGACTACGCCAGGATCCCACAATCCTTTGGCTCTCCTCTGGCGGTGTCTTTCTTTAGCCCTGATTTTGGATGTTGGCAGGCAAGTTTCTTTTCTTTGGCATTGCGACGCTGCAGCAGCATGCCAGCTGTTTACGCCTCTTTGTCTTTCATTTACGCCGTGTTCCTCCTCTAGACACTGATGATGAACTGCTACAACTACTTCCACTACACTAGCACCCCCTCCCCCTTCTCACAGTTTCTCCTCTTTTTCTCTTTGACGTGAAATTCCTGTGTGTGTTGAATCATTTCGCTGCATTCTCACTCGGATCTATCACTAGGTTTTTGGCAGCAGACACTTGCAGAAATCATAGTTAATGCTATTAACATCAGCCAATTATCTGACTATTAATTGACTTATTTGTCACTCTAAGAGCCCAAATGGGCCTTGAGGTTAATTATATGTTGGGCGCATTGGAATCTACTGCCCAGGACTTAATGTGAAAAAGCCTCTAAAGATTTAGAGAGTTGGAAAGCAAAAATCAATAGCGATTCTCAGCCGTGAAACTGTCAAAAAGGCAGGATTCGCAATTAATTCTGATAAAAGTTGATCTGCTCTGAAATATGGAACTTGAAAATAAAATTTTTGGTTTTGGTTTTGTGACACTGCACCTAACTCCAGTTTATTGATTAAATCTGATCAGTAGGAATAAATCTGTAAGTGATTATATCAGACAATAAAATAGCAACAAAAATAAATTACATTATTCTTTTTATGGGACTATATTGATTAATAAGGACTTATTTTTGCGTGATCCCTTGCACAAAATTGTCATGATCCCATACACCAAGGTGCATGACTTCCACATTAAAAGTTAGTTTCACAAGTTAGTCTAATTTTCTTAATTCTTTAAGATGTTCTTAACTGTTGCAAGCAGGGCGGGGCAGAGAGCCGTGAGAATGGCGCAAGGCTGGTGGCATGCTTGATGAGTGTCATCTGCGCACCACACTGGCCTCGAATCTCTCACGGAGGAGATATAGAGGCATAAAAAGAGGAGTGACAACAGTCTAGGACCAGGACCAGGCCTGGGTCATTATGTTCTTGCCCGTACGGTGTTTTTCAATTTAACTTGCTCAGGAGCTCACCTGGTACAGTTTCTGATCTTGAGGATTGACTTGTCTCCAATGCTGTGTTTGCTGTCTGTGACCTGTAATAAACTCACGCTGCTTTTGGATCTACCTGTGTCTGGTTGTAACGTGACATCTTCTAAGTACACTTTTTAAAGAAAAAAACTTTGGTGGAAATAATGGCTATGGGAATAAACTATGGGAAAGTCTTTTTAAGTTTAAATGGATGTTTTACACAATACATATTACATTTCCATTTCCATGACATTTACATTCATATTACAAATTTAGCTATGTTTACAGCATCATAGTTTTAAAGCATTTTTTTAATGCTTAAGATTTAATTATGGGTCTGAGACAAGTGTAAAGCAACCTAAGTAAAACCTGCTCATACTGTGTCCAAAAATGCTCACTGGTTTGTTCATTTCACCGTTCAATATACAGTGGATTACACATGTGAGTGAATAAATGATTTGAAGACACGACAGCTCTTGTGAATTCGATTATATACCCATTTGCCCATTGCCTCTGCAACAATGAAAAAAATACTTGAAATTCGATTTAATATGAGTGTGGTTTGGATTGGGTTTGTAAAAATTGCATTTCATGGGCTTTATATATACTATGCGATCTGGTATATTTGTATTTTATACAAATTTAAGAAAACTGAGGCCAGGGGTCCATTGTCTGTTTTCTTGTCTCTCTCTCGAGTCATTTTTTACCACCTCACCCTGCTGCCAGTGTTTGGTCCTGGAGCATGACATGAAATGAGATGTGCTGAAAAAAAAAAAAAGAGTTTGGTGTGAATTGCTGATGATAGCTTTGCATATGCGAGTGTGAGTGTGTGTCTTGCACGGGTAACCAAAGCATCCCACTGGGAACAATGAAAATGTCATTTTATGTAAGTTTCTTGTTTAAGCAGGATGTGGAATACTGATAGATTTTTTTAATGTGGAAGCAGTTGTCCATGAGGAGCTATATAATGAGGTGGGAATCTCTCTCCATGGGGGGAAACTTTTTATTAGAGCTGTGACGTCATCGACTAGAAAATCTACAGTACTGTATTGAATATGAATGGGCCACTTTATTTCTGAAAATTACAGCAAAGAGGATGTTCCCAAGAGTATCATGACTTTGTATATTTCTTAAGATCAATCTATATCAATTTTTCCCATTGAGGGTAATCACAATTTTTGTACTATTCTTGCACTTTGTCATTCAAATATACCTTTATACGATATCAGTCAAAATACAGTACTTTTCAAACGTTTGGAGTCTGTAAGATCTTTTAAATGTTTTGAAAGACGTCTCTTAAACTCAGAGGCTGCCATTATTTGATCAAAAATACAGTAAATAGTTATATTATGAAATAACTGTTTTCTATCTGAATGTATTTTATTCCTGTGATGGCAAAGCTGATTTTTTGCCATCATTACCCCAGTTTTCAGTTTCACATGATCCTTCAGAAATCATTATAATATACTGATTTGCTGCTCAAGCAACATTTCTTCTATCAATGTTGAAAAAAGTTGTACTGCTTAACATTTTTTAAGAAACCATGGTTTCTAGATACTTTGATGAATAGAATAGCATTTAATTGAAATTGAAATTGTTTGTTACAATTAAAAAGTATTTACTTTTTTTAAATGTGTTAAGTCACATTTAATAAATGTAATAATATATTGTTGCTAGTGCCAAGGTATAAGTTACCTCAAAATGAAAATTGTCATCATTAACTTACCCTCAAGTTGTTCCGAAACTGTATGAATGTCTCTCTTCTGCTGAACACACATACCTTTAAGAATATGGGTAACCAAACTATTGATGGACCCCTCTGACTTCCATAGGATAGGGAAAAATACTCTTTGGAAGTCAATGGGGCCAATCAACAACCATCTCATGTTTGATATATCAGGTGATATTTCAGGTGAGGATGTAAATATAAGCATAGACATTTTGTGGATGCTGCTTTAAAATCAGAGCATGCCAAAATATAAGCTTTTCATAATTTTAAAAAGTAGTGAAAGTTAAAAAATGAAAATATACATTAGTTTGTTGTAGTAATTGTCTACTAAGCATTTATATTTTTAGTTAGCCACTCGCTTACAATGAGCTGCTTAAAGAGATACTCCACTTTTTTGGAAATAGGATCATTTTACAACTCCCCCAGAGTTAAACAGTTGAGTTTTACCGTTTTTGAATCCATTCAGCCAACTTTCTGATATTTACAAGAATATCAGTAACCAGACAGTTTCTGGTCTCATTGACTTCCATAGTATATATATATTTTTTTCCCACTATGGAAGTCAATGAGACCAGAAAATGTCTGGTTACTGCAACCTTTCTTCTAAATATAAGAAAATCGTCTGAATACATTTGAAAATGGTAAAAATCCAACTGTTTAACTCTGGAGAGTGGTAAAATGAGCCTATTTCCAAAAAAGTGGACTATCCCTTTAACTTACCTGCTCCCTAGTGAATGTAGTCTATGTTGCCTACATTAGCACCTATACCGTGACTTAAAATACTCTGTAATTTTTTATATTTTCTTTATCTAATTTGCGTTTCAGGTGTTCCCTATGGCCTTCAAATTGTAGTGGAGCAACACAGCTAAAGTTTTCTGTAGAGATATGTCTCTCGCTCTCATTTTCTTACATATTCCCAGTAGTTGGTTGTAAAGCACTCAACCATATTATTATTATTTTTTTTTTTTTTAAAGTTAAATGACAGCAGATACTCTAGTCATTAAAGCCTCATCCTCATATTGTGCTCTTGTTGGGTTAAGCAATATCAATAACACGCTTGGCAAGTGAGTACAAAGAACGGATGGGGATTTTTTTTTTCTTCGCTTAGAAATGTCATGTGGTCCAAATTTATGAGACTGGCATATCAACTCAGCTTTAAAGTTCACACACTGGTGTTTTATAGACGGCTTTTGTGCATGTTCTTCACTGCTTCGGAGCTGCTCTCTGCCACTTTGGAACCTTAAAAAATTCAATAGAATTTGATGTAGCAGATTTATAATGCATTACCTGATTGTAACCCTGAACTGTGCAGTGATAACCCATCTGACTGGAGCTCAGATGTATTATGTTTTAGCACAAAGGGGTTATGGGATTGTTCTAGAGTATGAGCTATTGTGGTTTGTCATGTATTAGTGAATCCAGTTTGTTGGACATGAAAATGTGAGTGTTTGCAGTGGTTTTAAAACTGCAGGCCTGGTCCTTTGGGTTTGACCTGAAGAAATATTCCAAGTTATATATATAGTGCCCTAGTCTTAAGAAAGAATTTGTGACATTTTGTTATTTAGCAACATAAATAATTTACGTTTCTGGTTTATTTTGTAAAAAAAAAAAAAAAAAAAATTTAAATAGTGTTTGCAATGGACGTTAACGATAAAGATATATTTCTAAAAAATCTTTCTTAATAGTTTGAGAACCACTGGTCTAAAAAAAATAAAAACACCAGATAAACAACATTAAAAGGTACATATCATGCTTTTAAATCATTCATTTTTACATATAAATCATACATTTGTGGTCTATATAAAGCATAACTGCAATGCTTGGGTCTGATTTCCTCATTATTATGGTTCCACAAGCCCCTTTTCTGATGTGCGTCTGTGAGCAACTCGTTTTGAAGCGGCCCCTTTAAATAAAAAGGAGATGTGTCACACCCCGCCAGCTCTCCAGGGCGCTGAGTTCACAGTCAGTTCAACTCCACCCCGTTCGGCCATTTTTGTAGTTTCATTAGAGATATACGATTATATACTATAGCTTCAAAGAACATTATGATACGTTTATAAAAGCATCAGAAAACACAGCAGCTAAATGACCATTGATGAAACTCAAGAACAATAATACTGCAGACGTGTAACGTTACTTCAAAACAAAAACAAAGAAAGACAAAGGTACTGCTATACCATGGCCACCATGTGTTTTAAGAAAGTAAAGTACTATTTTTATTAACGATATTTACAGCTTATCGAAATGCTCTGTTCGTCGTCTCCAAATATAGAAGGAATTTACCCCTCATTCAGACGAAGTCCATCGGCAAACCCTTCTTTATACTGGCGGAGGTTGTTGAAGTTAGAATCCTTGAAGTGTTTCAGGTCACTACATCCAACAACCGAACATTTTGACTTATCCTCTCGTAAATTCTGCATCCTTGAGCTTGGACTACAAAATCAGAGCGAAAAATAATAATGGCGGATTGCTCAAAGTGATGGGCCAGTAGTCAGTGTCCTTATTTGTCAGTTCGGCTGCAAATACGGTGACGTATAATTGTTCAAAAAGCGTCAAAGAGAACAGAAAAATCTGAACAGGTTGAAAAATATGACCAAAACAGAATATAAATATAAATGAAGCACCTGAAGAGAATTATTTCATCTTTTCTGTACTTATAAACACTCCAAATATACAACAGAATGTATTTAAGAGCTAAAAAAGTGGATTTTGCATGTTATGTCCCCTTTAAAGGCTTGATTTTCAAAGAGTTTTTGTTAAAAAAGTTTTTCAATAAAGAGATATTTTAATAAAAGTCAGAAACTGTGACAAGAATATACAGAATATTTTTTGTAAAAAAATTTTAAAAAATACATTAAAAAAACAGCTACCACTGCTTTAAATTGTGTGTTAGCATATTACAAAACAGAAATTTGTGTGAGCGGAAATTACATACGGAAGTTGACATAGTGACCCCGTGTTGTGCTGTAAATCAGTGTGTGTGTGTGTGGCCTGTGACGTGATGCTATCTGTATCAGCTGTCAGCAGTTTAGTCTGGCTATTTTTTAAGCTTTGAACAGATTTGCTTCATTGGGTAGAATGAGGAAAGCCCTTGAATATGGTTTCAGCTGATTGATATTAACACGTCTTCAGCACGAAGATGCACAGTGCGATGGGAAATAAAAAATAAAAGATTTTCTTATTGGCTCAGATTTATTTCGATAAATCAGTGATTTATCCTAACTGAAGCACCTTTCATAACTCCACTTTAGACATCAAATGGGTTCGGGGAGTTTCCAATTCCATCTTCCCAAATGAAACTGTAATAATGAGACTGACAATCAGTCAAGCAAACCGTGTGCTCTCTGACCCCTGATCTGTTACACTTTTCAACTTCTGTTCTGTCAGCTACTTTTGCCCCAGCTTTCCCTCTCCCTTTCCCACCCATCAGTACTAATTTATGTTTAAGCACCTAAAAACTTCCACATTTTTAAGAGCACGCCATCTGTAATTTGGCCACCATCCAATTTGTCTTTTCGGGGGTCTCGCATTGATTTAAGTTCCACCATAACCGTGCGTGAATCAGACGAGATCGCTGACACCCTTGCATGTCCTTCTGCCAAATTTTTCCCATTCCAAATGCTTCCTTTCATTTTTTAATCTTGTTCTCTTTTTATATGCCCAGAGAGAGCGCTGAGGCTCATAATGAATGTCAGGCATGGAGTCTTAATAAATTAGCCACGCGTGTATTTCTGCTTATTAATGGCTGCAGTGGCAAACTCAAGCCACTTTAATGCATTTCACTTAGTGTTGCTTATGACTGCGTTTCATAAAACATGGCAGCTTCTTACATGCTTGTTCCTGTAGGAGATTTATCACCTCTAACTCCCTCCCTTCTTTACACACTCTTACTTTCCTTAGACCTCTCAACGAAGGCAAAAAAAAAAAAAATGCCTCATACTCACTCCTCTTCTGGTCTACTAACAAAACAAGGCCATAAACTGTTAACTTGTCCCTCAAATCTGATGTTGATCCGGGAACATGGTGTACTTTGTGAAATCACGTTCAAACAACTTTTCCCTTATGTGTGGTGACAATCATATGAATTTATTTGTATGTTTTTCTTCTATCTGCTCCCGTCCCATTGAGGGGTATGTTTAGGGGTGGACCTTTGTTTTTGTTTTTTTTTTACCTCATAATATATTTGTGCTTTTATGCTTTTATGTATTTTGGGTTGGATATGGTATAACAAGCAAAATATTTCATCACAATAATCTTACACATTTTTATGGAAACATGATGGAACAAGCTACTGAAAATGTCAATTTCCAATAATGTCAGACCTACAATATCACAAATGTGTTAAAATAACTGTTTTGCTTATTTAAATAGTATACATGTAAAATACCATTTTATTTTTTTTATAAATACAAAACCCTGATTAATCCATATCTGTTTCCCCCCCATTGTAACTAATTTAATTCAGCTTGCTGCTCTATTACACAGTTTGCCCAGTTTCAGGTTTTTAATAGCCTATCCTGGAAACCTTGTTTCCCCCTCTTTCCTGTGCGTTTCCCCACTTTTTTCTTAATTTAAACTTCTCCAGCTTTGTATTATATGGTTTACGAATTACGATATTGCAGCACTGCTTATATTGGTGACTCTTGTATGATAAATTGCTGGTACTTTTCTACTTTGGAAAAAGGTGTCTTAAAAAATGATTAAATATTAATATACATTTTAGATATCTGTGGAAATGAGTGTGTAAATGTGCATTCATTATATTAATGCCTTATGACTGTTATTGTTGGTAATTAGTTACTCATGGGCAAAGTCCATGCAGGTAATATTTTATTTACAAATGTTTGTTTCATTACCCAAATAATAAATATTCTGTAGATCCCTCATGAAACCAAAGCAAAATGAGTATATCCATTTATGTAACTATAGCACAATATAAAGTCATTGCCAATATTGTCATTTAATGTTTTTGTAAAGACAGAAATCTGAATGAATTTGTCATTGTGGTCCCTCATTCAAGTATGTACATTTCCTGAATATTCTGTGTGTGTTGTCCTTGGTTTTATTTATACAGATCTTTTTTTTTTTTATGGGGTCATAGAAGTACAGGCAGAGGTTAAAGAGAAAGAATGAAAGAGAGAAAAAAAAGTAAGTAAAGTAAAATAGTGAGGGCAGCAGTAGATCACATTATCTGTTGTTGAACCTCTGTGGCCTGTGCCCTAGCATTCGTGTAAAGCATTTCCTTGCAGCTGCCAATGGCATCTCTATCTATCTCTATCTCTCTCTTACCCTTCTGTCTGGCCCCGCCTCCCTCTCTCGCCCCTGAAGGTCACTGCCTGAAGCATTACTCCTGTTCTGCTGAGTCTGCCAAACTCCAACCAAAGAGGGAGAATGAGGGGGGGTGTAGAAATAAAAAACTGTAGAAACCCAGCGAACCAACTGCCCACTGACATCTATAATACAAACGCAGAATGACAGGTGTCACCCAATTTCCCCTCCCTCCGTCCCTCCTTCTTTTCCCTCCTTTGCTCCACACGCTTGGATGCCATTTTATAGTTTATTGTTCCGTGTCGCATTTCAAGGTCGCTCTTAACATGGCCAAACTAGGCCCTTGAGGAATGTTGCAGGGCATGCCTGCCAGTGAATCCAAGCGCTGTCTGACCAGGGAACCCTCCAGCGGGGAAAGCGTCTAAATCCAGCCCTTGGCCCCGCTGAGGCCTCTGTGGTGTACATACGGCACAGCGTGACCTGCTGCAGTGTCGCCATTAAGGACAGCAGCAGTATAAACCAGATTCACACTGACTCACCTGAGCTCAAATCTCTGATTCATTTATTTATGTTAATTAGCCACCGATGTGGTTGTTTGTATTGATTCGCATAAATCGATTATGTCAAATGAATGTGATTGATTAATAAATAAAATCAAAAGTTCACGTTCTAGGGGTTACATGACTTAGTTAGCCAAGAGTAAGAGAAAACGTCTCCTTTACACTCTCCTTTGCAACAAAATCATTCGATCCAAAAACATACAAGCCGCATGCTTGATTTCATTGATTGTAAACAGTGGGTTTTGTTGCATTTCTTGCTTGCCATGTAGAAAGTGTCACAGTCCAGTTTTTTGAAGATGATGAAAAATAATGCTTATTTTTATCATGTTCACTGCATGCTAATGCTAAACTGATTGACTGACTGTGTCTGCAGCCCCATTCTTCAGCATATTGAGTCGTCAGCATTAAATCACTGGAAATTACAGTGGGACAATATCTGCTGAACACAACTGTAGTTAATGTACAGTAGTATGGATCTATCACTGTATCCCATCAGGCCAGAGGATGGCTAGATACAAATTAGCAGGACAACAGCTAGCATTTATTTGGGAGGGGAAGACACTTTCATTTCCTCTCATTCTCTCGCTTTCGCATTAGGCTGCAGTTTAGCTTTATTTATGGCAGTGTTTTTTAAGGCTGTGTGTGTGTAATTAGAAAAGATGATGCAGAGAAGTGAAGGACTGTCTGTGATGATATTATGAAAGCTTTCGGAAATGTATTTATAAATATAGAGAAATTATGTTAAAAAGGAAAGGATACAGGATCGAACTGTTGACAGAATTGTTTTATAGAGCTGTGGCCTAGCATTTTTTTTTAGCACAACACTGGTCATGTGGGTGAAGCTGTGCTTCCGCCCGCCCTCTTTTCCTCCCATCGTTTCCCTGTCTTGTCTGATTATTCCTATAAATAGAAGTTTCACCTGTCAACTATTTCCTTAATATATACTAACTAATAAACAGATAGAAAGACACTGTGTTGTGTCCCATCTCCTGTGGCTTGTCTTACAAGTTAGTCATTTAATGTTTCTCTTCAAGACTGATCATAACTTTTTAAGTCAGTTACATAAAATGGTCTGAAATGTAAGACTAATTATCCCTATTTATTGTTAGTTGGTCAGATTAGTTTTTTAAGATCGTCTTAACTTAGTGGCTATCTTAGGGGCAACTGGCCCCTTGAATCGTTTAACAAAAAACAATCAGGCACAATGCATCACTTTCTTTTTTTCTGTCTCCTAACCGCCACCCCTTTCCTATTGCCTGACATTTGCGTGCGAGCCTGCAGTTTTACCTGTGAGTTCTGTTTGAGATTTTCAGGTCACTCAGTCCCATGTGCTCTCCCTCTCTGCTCTCTGTCCCCATGTACATTTATACTTTCACACTCATTGTGCTGCTCTATTGAATAAATATTTCAGCCTATGGCTGTCACATATTGGAACGAATTGTCAAGTTACACTACCATTCAAATCTGTGATCAGTAAGCTTTTTTTTCTTGTGAAAGAAACAATAAGTATGCATTAAATTGATCAAAAGAGTCAGTAAGGGCATAATGTTATGAAAGATTTTTGTTTTTAATAAATTGTTCCTTTAAATTGATGTTCATCAGTGAGACCTGAAAAAATGAATTATAGTTTCACAAAAAATAAAAAAATAAAAAAATAAAAAAAAACATTAAGCAGCACAACAGCATTGATAATAATAAGAAATGTTTCTTTAGCAGAAAATCTGCATATTAGAATAATTTCTGAAGGATCATGTGACACTGAAAACTGGAGTAATGGTGCTGAAAATTCAGTTTCACATCACAGGAAGAAATTACATTTTAAAATACAGAAAAACAGAAAAAAAAATTAAATCGTATTATTTCACAATATTACTGTTTTTACAGTAGTTTTGATCAAATAAATGCAGCCTGCCTTGGTTAACCTTCTTAAAAAAAAAATCGGCAAATGGAAAGTAATGACTTAGTACTGTCCCCAGATTGCATATGTGAAGTTTTAGCTTAAAAAAAAACCTAACAGACGTTTACAGGATGTTTAAATTTTCACTTTTTGGGGCTCAGAAAAACGCGTTTTAGTGTGTCTCCCTTAATTTGTAATTAATTTGTACCATTTCATCATGTAACTATGTTTAATTGCAATTGTCCAAAGTGTGGCCCTCTCTTTTCTTTGCCAAAGTAACTGTGGCCCTCAGACTAAAACTGTTGCCCACCCCTGGTCTATGGTCAGGTTAATCTCATCTTATAATATCAAAACAGAAACTCTCAGTATCGGTGTTCATTTCGACCCGGAGTTGGACAATAATGCCCACAGAGCCAGATTTTTAACGATAACTTATAAACAGACAACTGTGGGCTGCGAAATTCTTAATCGATAATATTGCTTCTATTGAAGCCATCAGCCTGCATTATTTCACCTTATTTTTTAAAATAATTGTTTAACAACAGAATTCCTGGTGAAAAACTACATTACCCATGATGCTGTACAAACATTCCACCAATCAGTCACCAAAAGAGCATTAGCTTTTCTTTGGCTCCACCCACTTCAATGAAGCACTGCAAATGACGAATCAATGACTTCTTGAGCTCCCAAAATGCTTCAATATTTGTATGCATATTTACAATAAACTTAAAATATATTGTTAATATCAACATTTTTAAATGAGTAGTTTTATCTTTCTCTATCGTTTTTTAATTTGATTATTCTGTTCGCAATGCTTCGTTGTATTTTTGACTGATTTTCAATTACTCTTGCTTTAGATCAAAGTTTGTAATGTTATCAGTCACCTCTTAGCTGGTTGGCTTGGTTCATGGCATAGTGCTTTAAAAAAATACTTTTTAAAATACCTTTAGGGGAAATTAATGGAATAGCAAATAGCTATTCCACTGAAAAGGTGGGTGGGCACTGGGCACTGTTGCACTCCACATTCAATAGTCAGAAAGACCACCCTTTCTGGGTGTGCAGAGCGAAGCCTAAACTCACTCAATTGGCTAAGCTGTTGGTGGTCGGATTTTCAAACAAAAAAAAAAGTGACTTTTCTGGGGAATCGGTCTACAAATTACTTTGTCTCTATACATTAAGCTTTAAAATGTGAAAGTTTAACACTGAAACTTAGCCTTTTAATACAAAGTACACAACTGAGAGCGTCTGTAGCCGGCGGTTTATTTGGGGAACATGCTAAATTTATGCCTGTTTGATGGAGCATGTCAGGCATTCTCTTCATGAGAGAGAATATAAGACCCACACAGGGAGGGGACTGTTACGGGCAACCCAAATGTCAGGGGCAGCCCAATTGAATACTAAAGCAGCCTGTAAGATGAAGTCATTGGAGCATGAGTTATTGACTTTCAGTTCTCAGAGCTGTACGGCACTTTGTCTTACAGTCAAATGTCAAGTGTTTGTTTTAGTTCAGCATGCAGTGGTATTTTGGATGCATTACTGACAAGCCTATTGTAGTTTTACTGGGAGTGTTTCAGTTTTCCCTTCAGATAAAATATTACAATTATAGGTAAAAGTGCACCGTATGTTTGAGTTTGTGCATTTCGGACATCCCGGAATTGATTGTGCTTTTAGAAATCCGCCGAGAATAACATTAGGCAGCTTGATGTATAATCATTCAGGTGGCTATTGAACAGGTCAGAGGTCAAACTGTCAAACCTGATTCTCTACCCAAAGGGACCATCTAATTAATGACCTACCACAACACTCATTTAAATTCCCTTAAGTAAATGGAAAATAGGTGTATTTATTATCAAGGATAGCTTTTAATAAATTATTTCCCGACCGGCTCATTGGGAAAATGTGCCTGTGGCCAAATTTTGAAGATATTACATTACTTCTTACAGATTTAGCAGCACTTTCAAAGTGAAATAAATATCGATTGAGTGGAGCTAAAGCGTAACAGATTAGCGTAAATCTGTCAACGAATACGTTGGTTGGTTGTACATTTTGCGGCAATTCGGCCGTTAATGTTTGAAAATATCGTAGCGCATCTACACTAAACCTAACCGATAATGGTAACAATAATGGTAACAATAATGGTGAGTACTTTTTTAATTTTGATTTGTGTTTCGTGTGACATGTGCAGGTGAGCAGAGCAAGTTTATTACATCAAAAATCCATAAAATGGGGAGGATTATGTGATGTAAACATCAACATGTAATAGTTTACATTTACATTCATTTAGCTGACGCTTTTATCCAAACCGACTTACAATTGCTATATACTGTATGTCAGAGGTCGTACGCCTCTGGAGGTCGAACCTGGGTCTCTCACACTAAAGGCATGTGTCTTATCCACTGCGCCATCACCACCCCTGCACTATGCAATAATGCACTATTACTTTAATAATGCACTAAGGTAAAAATATTTTGATGTCAAAGTAATGTACACTCTTAGAAAAAAGGGTATATGTAGCATATGGTTCTTTACTCAACTCCAAATGACATTGTATGCTAAAAAAGTTTCAATAATGACAAGAAAGAACACTTTTGGCACAAAAGTTCTTTAAAGGCTATTATTCATTCATATATTACATTATTCTGCAGCATTTTGTTGTTGTAATGAAATTATTGTTTATTAAACTGTTGTAGTAACTTAATATCACATTTTAATCATGCAGATTTTTTGGAGAATAAAAACTGAAATGGCACTCTTCCTGTGATATTAATTACATGTTTAACCACTATATCTTGAATTTTGTGATCATTCACATGCATTGCATTTTAGGGGTTCCAAATACGTAGCGCTTTAGAAGCTTTTAAGAGTGTATCTTATAATCTGCAGTGAAAAGATTATAAACTGAAAACCGCAGTGACTTGTATGTATAGATAGGGCTGTCAAACGATTAATCGCAATCAATCGCATCCAAAATAAAAGTTTGTGTTTACATAATATATGTGGGTTCACTTTGTATAATTATTTTATATATATAAATACACACACATGCATGTATATTTAAGAAAAAAATATGATTTATATATAAAATATTTATATTTCTATATAATATAAATTATATATAAATCTATATACAGTATACATGAAAACATTTCTTAAATATATACAAGCATGTGTGTGCATTTATATATATATAAAATAATAATACACAGTGCACCCACATATATTATGTAAACACAAACGTTTGTTTTGGATGCGATTAATCGGGATTAATCGTTTGACAGCATATAATAGAGACTGTACATTTTTGGAATTGGTAAGTACAAAAAACACATAGGTGGAAGTATGTTTTTCCAATGTGCCTATGTTGCCGCTTTGGAACTGTATGTGTGTGCTAGAGCAAATCAGTTTTGAACAGTGAACGTTTCTGAACGTGAATCGCCTTTGATAATTTAGTGTTATTGAATTAGGACGGTAAATATGTTTATAGAGGGCACTAATATTTAATTGGTTGTCTCTTAAAACTAATTAGGTTCCTTGTTGATACATATTGATTGTAATTGTTTAATGGAGGAGAATGAGTTTATTTATACTGTAAAAATGGCAGGACATTAACCTCTAGAAATCACAGGGGGGAAAAGGCCCAGGACAGACGCACAGATGCCCTCAGATGAAGACAGCGGGTTGCATGATGGGACTGACACACATTTGCTTACCCTCCGATCAACCCATATCCACCTCCTACCTCTCTCTCTCTCTCTCTCTCTACGACAGGTCTTCAGCCTTAAGCTTTAGCAATCAATGCAGTAATTAAGAAAGAGGCAGAGAGAGAGGAGGCCGGAGTCAGCACTCTTTCCACCCTCCTCTTTACCATGATCCTCCACTGCATCACCATCTTCCACTGAAACACTACCATTAACCTATTTCTCCTTATTTTTCCAATTCATTTCATTTCATTCACTGAAGTTAATAGCACATCTTTTCAATTCCACCCTCTTTATCTCACTTCCTGCAGTTTTTTGGTGACGGGACGGTTGTGTCCACGTTCATTCAAGTGCAAAATCTGCTGTTCTTGTATTATATGCTTCCGATTGTGTGGAAAGCCAATATACCTGTAAGACATCATGACTAGATAATTACAATCGATTCAAACTGTTCTTCTGCACTCTTCAGAGGGTTTGAGGTTGATGGCAGTCTCCCTCTGCTGGTCATCACTTCACATTGCAAGCGCGAGGTCTTGCATCATTGGGAGACACAGTCAGTGTAGTGTCTAATGTACAGAGTGAAGAAATAAATAAACACACATCCACAAAAGGGAGTGGGATGCACCGAACAGAATATATAGAGTATTTATATTGTGATTTCCTATCTGTTGGTATAGTGCGCGTGTATGCTGTTTGCTGTTCTCACTCGCTCTGTGCATTGGGGTGAGGGTATGCTATTAGACGGAAACATTACATACATCCCAGTAGGTGAACTGCTGTGTCTTGCTGCATTGGCAGGGATCGCCTGCATTAAAGGCTTTTTCACAACAGTATGGAGAACACTGCAGCAAAACTCCTTTACACGGGAGCTCCGCAATACACCACACTAGATGATGATGTCACTCATGCCTTTGCAAACACTGTAACCTGCTTACATTGACAAAATGCTTTTGCCGACCAATCAGTGGTCACTTCTTCTCTGTCTTCTCCATAAACCCTACAAATTGTTACAATAAAAATGTGTCCATAAAATTAATCAAAATGACAATTTTAGTTATTTGTTTAATAAATAAGTTATATATCCAGCCTGGAAATTATTCTGTAAATAATACAATGATGCTTCACACATCTCTTATATTTAATTTATAGACTTATGAACAGCACGTGAATGCGTCTAAGCTAGAAAATGACATTTTGTCTAACAAATATATTAAAGGTGGAATCTAATAGTTAAAAAAAACCCCACTAATTCTGGTTCTACTAATGGATCAGACCCTAATTAATCATCAACATCCTACTCAGCCTAACAGTATGGGTTAATAACAGTAATATTGTGAAACATATTTTTTTAGCAATTTAAAATAACTGTTTTCTCTTTAAATGTACTTAATTCTTCTGATGCAATTTTCAGTATCATTTCACCAGCCTTCAGTGTCACATGATCCTTCATAAATCATTCTAATATGATGGTTCTAATATGACATTTCTCATTATTATCAATGTTGAAAATAGTTTTTTTTTTCTTTTTTTTTTTTTTCGAAATCCTGATGCAGTTTTTCCTGTAGTTTTTCCTGTCACTTTTAGTGAATTTCTTTTTCTTTTCTTTTTTTTTGTTGCATTTTTCCCCCATACTGACCCTAAACTTTTCAAATGATGTATAGTTTATACTAAACTTTATTTGAATTTATGACAAAAAAAAATGAAAATGAAAAAAAAAATACTGAATGTGAGATAAAAGCCACTGAGGTGGAGGAAAAGAATCAAACTTAATCGAGTGGCAAAATTAAAAATTTAGGCAAAAATACTATTTCTAAATTCTATTTTCTATTAATTTATATAAATTAGTAAACATTCTTGTGCCAAGCTTTGTACATCCTGCTTTCTATGTGTGAGAAAATGTATAGAAAAATTCACACGTTCCTAATTTGAACAAAAAAAAAAAACTTCTGATTTTACTGAACATCTGATTACTTCAGATTATAACAGTTAATGGTACAATTTGTTTAACAAGGCATGTCAATTTAGGTTTGACCTACTAGAAATCTGAATCTGCACTGTCCTGTACAAGGTTAAACTGAATATTAGAGACCTGAGACTTGAATCTCACTATAGCAGCCCTACTTATATAGAACCTGAAAATAGAAATGAGACCATAGACAGAGGTAAAAGAGGAGGAAAGGAAGCGTTAGAGTGTGGAAGATTGGGAGGAAAGGGGTGGATAACAGTTTGGAGAAGAAATCCCTGAAGAGCCCCTGGATTAAGTCAGCTGGCCCTGTTTTTAATATGAGCAAAATGTCTTGCTAATGGACCTCTATAGGGGAATTCATTGAGAAAGTCGCTGGTCACCACTGCATTGAGCTCAGTTTGAGTCAAGGAGAGCTAAAGCATGTGTTCAGAATGATAGAGGTGGTTATGCCAGCTAAAGAACCTGTCCTTGAGATCTCAATTCATGTTTATATTGTACAGTCAATATTGAACATAAGTTGCATGGGTTTGTGTTAAATCTGACGCATTAAAAGAAATGAGAAACTTCAAATTTCCCGGTTGATTTTCATTTAGCTTTAATGTGGTCAAAGAATGGCATAAATGAGAACAAAATTGTGTTTTCTTGTTGGAAAGTCTTAATTATGACACCAGAGGTGTTCAAACTTTGGTCAAAGCAAGATGGTGGTAGACATTTTCTACAAAAATAAAGCAATGTGTTTTAACACTGCTTCTACAAAATGACGAAAAAAGAATGCATGGCCAGGTGTGTTTTTGTTTTTGATTTATTTGATTCATGAAGGTGTTGTATCCTCAATTGTTACATTCACATTGTACAATACTATGGTATTGTGTACATGCCAAAAAAATAGTAATTTCATACATGCAACAAATTTACTGAGTAAATTTGTGTAAAATGTGTAAAACCACATTTTCGACTGCATCCAAATTTTGTCCTGGTTCACTTTTCACTCAAACTGTCATTTCTAAGATGACAAGAAGGCCTAACTTAACGAACATCCAAAACAATGTTGTGTTGGGGCTAAATGCACTCGTTGCATGTGTGTTGTCTGCATATGATGATATTTTGACCAGCTGAGAAATCGTGAAAAGAGCTTATAAAATATGTAAAGGAGTCAAAACAGAGGCAGGAATCGCTCTGTCACTCCAATGAAGATCTGCTGCAAGTTCTGACACTTGTACTGAACTATGATGAGGAAAAACAGGTGATTCAGCATTCTATCCTTTTAGGGTCATTTTTACCCTATCCTTTTAGGGTTCATTTAGATGTCTTTGGTCCAATTTACTTTCAAAGTTCAGTCGAACCGCACCAGAGTTTGCTTCGTCCGCTTGTTTGGTGCGCATCAGGGTTCGGATGGAAGTGTTCACACTTTGTTGTGCTTTCACACCCGCCTCATTTTGGTTGAATCGCACTAGAGTTTGTTGTCCCCCTTGGTGCGGTTTGTTTGGGCAGTTGTAAATACAGCAACCGCCTCAAAAGCGGACCAAACCAACTGGAGTGGTTTGTTTGTGGTGAGAACGTGATCCAACCATGAACAGAACCAATTGCCAAAGAAGTGCGCATTTCTGGACTAAACCAGCTGCCGTAGTCAGCTGCGCTGTGCATTATGGGATGAGGACTAATGTTTGTTGACAGTTTGCACTTTTAGCATGGCAGCTCGCAGACAAACTTGGAGTTGTCATAGAAATTTGGTCTGATGACCACATTAAGTCGCAGCTCTCAAAAACTCACAAGAGCAGCGAAATCTTCGCTTTGTTTAGCAAACGAAGGGGGTTTCATTGATCGGAATTTTCCCGCACGTTAATTCTGACCAATCAAAGACACATCTGGCCAACGAGTAATGTGGATGTTGTCACTTGACAGCATTTTTGGTTCATTTCATCATCTCATCAACTGATTCAGACCAAAGCAATCTTTTTTCGCCCTTGGTCCAGACCAAATGAACCAAACTACAGATGTGATAGCACCCTTAATCAAGTGAACTGCTCTATCAGAGCAATCACACCAGTGTTCAATTTTATTGAACCAAACATGCCAAGTGTGAACACGCCCTAAAGGACTAAGCACTTTTGTTGTGCACCCAGGTTTGATTGACATCAGAATTCGGTGAACACTGTTTTCTGAACTCAAGTGCGCACCCACAAACCGTACATGAGGGTGCTTTCTCACTGGGCTTATTTGCTGCGGAGTGAGCCCGAGAGCGATTGATCCTTGCAAATCGTGCCCCGTTCCGAATTAAACTGCCAGTGTGAAAGCACCCCCACATAAAAAAAGTACATTTTTTTAAGTACAAAAGTACAATGACTGATGCACTACAGAGAATCTCATTTCTGCTCCCCTTCAGCAAAAATGTACTCCCACATTCTTTAGAACATTTGCAGCAGACACAAGTTATTTGTTGACGCTTTGGAAACAAAACCTTAAGTTTGAAGAACAAAATCTAGAAGTGAATTTTGTGATGCTATACATTTTCATTGTACGGACATAAAATAGAATAAAAATACAACACTAAAATCGTTGAAGTTCGGACACTAAAAAAGTCTAAAAAATCTTTGGTGTTCTACAGAGAAAAAAAATAGGCTTGGAACCACATATATATACCATATGTTTGCACTTCCAAAAAAATCTCACTGCAGGCCACATCTGGACTGCCTCTGGATATGCAAAATGTTTGATTCCAGGTAAGAGGCTCAAGCAATGAAGGGACAAATATTTCAGCAAAAATATAGATATATCTGTAAATATCTGAGATATCACAAAGCATGCTCTAGGTAAAGTGTGGCGTCCACCTCAAGAGAGAGGCCTGTGACTGCAGAGACTAAACTGCAGAGCAGCAATTTTTTTTTTACCCTTGGATTGCCCTAATTATACAGTGCATTGATTTTACAATGCATCCATGGATTGATTAGCAATGCCTCTCTCTCTTTCTCTCTGTGCACCCCTTCACCTCTTACAGGAAGTACTGTGCATGCCGGCTTTTTCTGATCTCATGCGATCTCTCCCAGGGGTGAGAAGGCTGTGCCTGCTTTCTACTGACCTCCCTTCTTTAGTTCCCTTTCAGCTCCGGGTCCCTAAGAGTGTCCTCTCGGCAGTGGCAAATGAGGTAGAGAGGGCAAGTGATAATGAAAAGGAGAGCAAAATTGCTCTTTATCAAACTCCTCTCCTTTATGAAAAAGAAAGGAGCGAGGCAGATGAGTGCAGGGAGATCAATTGCTCTGGGTGGGGAAACGGGAGGCAAACAAGATGAAGAATGCATTTAAAAATCAATTACACAGTAAATATGACACAAGTCAGCCATGACGGCCTCAGGGGAGCTTGGGAAAATAAGGTTCTTGCCTGTACTCTGGTAAATTCATTCTCAATGAATAAATTATTCTTTTGATGCGGAGGGCATTAAAAAGAAAATGCGCATGGTGCCCGTGTTAACACAATGTTATTCCCTGATGACATTGTGTGTTATTAATTTCTTCTATACATTTTTTGCTTACAATCCTTCTTAGATAGACTGTAGTGCAAAATATTACCCGAGAGGGTCATACACCTACTATAGGGAAATGTACAAGCCTTTCTTATCGCTATAAGCCTACATCAGCTCTTCTATTAGCACTATTTATTTTATAAATTACATTTTTATTTGCTTATATATCATTTATATAAGTTATCTCTTCGTTAGAACAGTTTTGGCATGTGCCATGTCAGGAACTCATTCAAATGGGACGTAAACTGAATGAATAGCTGTGTGCTCTTGCATATCTTTTTAGAAAGCCATTTCATCAGCAACAGCTTTGGAATATCCTGTATTTTAAGCATTTCTTTAGAGAGGAACCGTACACAAGGTAATGAAGGGCATCGATCCAGGTTGCTTTATTAACGGGGCGTGCTTCTGAAGCGCTAATAGGACGCCACTTATTCTGTGGAGGTTTAATTAGCCTCGCGCTGAAAATGTGCTTACAGCGCGCGCTGCCACTCGGCCGTCACCTCGCACCCCGCACACACGCTCATTTCACGGGCCGCTGGGACCGAGATCAAGACAGCGAGGTCCTTCTTATTTCAAGTAAAGCGTTCATTATAGAGACAGTGAGTTTGTCTTCTTGTGTCGACTTACAACGCGTCCCTCTGTCAGTCCTCTCCGCCCGCGCACTGAGCATGCTGATGCCTCGCTTTTGGCAAAATCATGAACTATCACGAGAAGTCGTTGTTGTCCGCGAGAAGCGATGATCTGTTGAAAGTGATCTGCGATTTTGGAGTATTTCTCTTCTATATACAGGATTTGTTCTTCAGAAACCTCATTTAGGACTCCACCAGTGCTAAAGGTTAATGCAAAGATTGCTCATTATTGCGGGGTTCTAACTATACAAATCAAATTCATTTTCTCAATAGTGACATTGATTTTTAAAATACTGACCTTAAAAAACTTTTCAAAACTGACCTGCATTGAGCTCTGAGGTTGTTAAATGATTATACGTGCTTCCATAGAGCCCCTTTCACACAGCGCTTTGATCCCGGGAAATGGCCAGAACGCCTTCTGTGTGAATGCAAACACGATCCGGGATTGATACTGGCATCGATGTCCGGTTGGGGACCTAGTAACATTGCCGGAATCAGTCCCGGAACCATAGACAGTAGCCTATAAGAAGTGGACAGAGCCATCTCATTGGAACTCAATTGAGACAAGTGAAGCCCATTTTTAGCGATCTTTTTTTTTTTAGGACTTGCGTTCCTGAACCAACTCAAACAGAGCTTGACGACCAACGCATTCTCACCCCAAGGCGTCACCTTTGACCATGCTTCAATATTTGACGTTTTAGGCGCCCTTTAGCGTCACTTACATGACGCGATCCTACGGCGTCATCTAACTGACGCTAAAGGAAAGCGTCAGTTAGAGGACGCGGTTAGGTTTAGGTGTGGGGTGGGGGTAGGGTACACGCGATCCTAGGGCGTCATCTAACTGACGCTAAAGGGCGCCTAAAGCGTCAGATATTGAAGCATGTCCAAATGCTTCCCAAGGCGTCAGTTAGGTGACGCCTTGGGAGTGAGAATGGGCTGTGACGACGTAGATGTGACGTGAGCAACTAACACAGTCTCATCCCAAGACGTCATATAACTGACGCTTTTGACCATACGTCAACATCCGCCTTTTTAGGGTACCAGTCAGTTAGATTACGATCCTGAGGCGTCATTCAACCGACGCTTTACCTTTAACGTCAGTTAGGTGACGGGGTAGGTTTAGGTCTGGGGTAGGGTTAGGATTCGAGAACGTCATCTAACCAACGTTTAAGGGTACCCTAGACGGCGGATGTTGACGTATGGTCAAAAGCGTCAGTTGTATGACGTCTTGGGATGAGACTGCGCTGGAGCAACCCGTCTGTCTTCCAGTGGCTGTGGCATGAGAAATCTGAATCATTCCCTTCCGAAACTTGCAGAGGCGGAGAGTGTGAGAAGGAGCTGTCCATGAGCTAGGAGCAGGAGAAACTTTTGCTAGCTATTCTGATTAATTATTTTGTCATTTTGCCTCCACGTTTCCCCGATTGCGTGTGAGCTTCTCCTCCTGTCCATACGGTAATCTCTCTACTGTGCGACAGAGAGTCGCGTGGGTATGACGCAATCGCTAGCCTACTTTTACAAAAAACTGCTTCTACGGGGCCATAACATAAGCTACAAGGTAATGGAGCATTTTATACATTGTCGTGTTTCTTTAGAAATAAATGATGGACAAATGGAGTCTTCAAACGCCTCAGATGTAAAGTTATTCGCTGTCAAAGTGACGCCAAAATGAATGGGAGTCAATGGAAATGCTAACTCAAGTGAAGTTCTGCTACAAGATGGTGGCACCCGGCCAGCTTCAACTTCCAGTCGATGGATTACCCCCTTGCCCAGAACGCGCGCTGTATGAACAAAAGCAAGGACCAATGCCGTAACGTGTGTGTCATAGTGATGACGCTCGTGCCATCGCACAACACTTTTTGAAGAAAGTTTGCGTTAGTCATCAACAAAGAAAGGACGAACAAATGTCTGTAAACTGGAACAAAGCAGAGACCAGGAGCTCCTCACTATCCGCGGTGAAGCGGAGATCATTCACCAGCTTTGTGGAACATCCACAAAGCTACAAAGCTGGTGAACGATCTCCGCTTCAGCGCGGATGTGTACACGTTTTTGCCGCGTACGTTACACGTCTCATCCTGACGTCATGTGTCTTTCCGGGATCTTTACAGGTTGTGTGTGAATGTTTTATATATATATAACATAAACATATGTTTGAAGGTCGATACTCTCCAGTGGCATCTGATGAATGTGGACACTAGAGATTGCATTACTCTGAACAAACACTGACCCTTTCACACATTGATTATAATGACTTCTTCCAGGAAATGCCCAGTCCACTTATTTTATACTCATCATGACTGACTACAAACAAGATTGTTCTGCTGTGATTTCTGGAAAAGGTTGATCAGCGTAACAGTGGACATTTGTCACTCACACTGTATGAGTGAATGATTCAGTTTTCCTCAGTGAAGTTAGTGGCCTGTTAATGTTTTTCAATCTCAAACAGACTCTGCCTGAGACTATTTATTCTATCTTTTTTCATTATAGTCCAGAGACTCAATGAAAACTCCTGTAAACTTATGTAAATGAGTAACGTTGGCATGTGCCCACAGCTCAACTGTTGTTATGATATGCTGTGTGTGAGGGATACACTTGTGTGTGATGTGTCTCTGCAGTTGTGCTTACTAAGGTGGTGCCCCAAAATAGATCAGGAGAGAGAGAACTCCCTCAACCCACACACACGCACCAGCGGTCTGATAAAGACCACCGGGATCTCTGACAAACTGCATACGCACCGCTTTTCCACTCTATTCAGACCGTGTTTCCCTCTGGACATTGTTCCAGCTGCCTTTCTTTGCATGTGGTTACTTGATAAACAACTGCATATCAACTTTAAAATCAGGTCGGGGTCAATGTTTCTTCTCAAAAAAATAAACAGGGCAGTTTAGGCCTATTGGTTATTCGCTTACTCACTGCTCCTAATGTGTGCGCACTAACTTGGATGGGTTAAATGCAGATTCTGAGTATGGGTTACTTTCACATGTCACACACTAATATAATGACTCCATTGCTATACAGAAACATTAGAGAATGTGTGTGTGGCTTTGTTTGTTTATGTGTTGGTTCAAAGGTTTATATTATGCCCAAAAAAAGTGTACATTAACTTTTCCTGACTTTTGTTATACAAATGTTGTATTGTAGTTGAGACTACTTGGAGGTGGTTGGTTTGGTTCAGCTCATGTCGGTGCCTGTGCCCTTGTTGGTGCCATTGTCCATGTCGGTGCCACTGTCGATGTGTCAGACGCGTGTCTGTGCCGGTGTCCCTGCCGGTGACCATGTCGGAGTGTCCATGCCAGTTTGTCGTGCCAGTGTCGGTGCCTGTGTCCTTACTAGTGTCCATGCCGGTGCCTGTGCCAGTATTTGATCTACATCACCATCTGAAAGAGCTGCTCTTCAAAATGCGGCATGCGAGTGTGTGTGCCTGCATGTCTATGTGTGTATTTGACTTAGAGGTACTGTATATGTACTGTACTAGGATGATGGAAATCAATGGAAGACTTATCTATCCCTTGTGTTTGATGAGGTTTCTGAGGTCCATTATGTGTTGGTGGTGATTTGCTCCCTCCGCTTTATCTGCTGAAGTGCTAGCTAATATGATTACAGAGCATTCACTAAAGCACCCTGTTTGCCTGTCTCAGCTCTTCACACACACAACTATTTAATCAGTCCCCTGTGACCAGAGAGAGAGAGAGAGAGAGAGAGAGATGGATGAATGGATGAATGGTGGCAGTGAAGGTCTCTGAATTTGACACATCTTAGAGTTTGCTTTTTTTTCTCTTCCTTTTCTTTTTAGCCCAAACAGTAGAGGACAATAATGGAAAACGGTTATTGTTTATCCCAGTAAAGTCAGATTAAAGCAAACTTAGAATCACATCAAGCCCTTAATGATAAGACATTCATTTTTGAAACATAAACCAAAGAAAAACACAAAACTCAAAAAAGTATATATATATATAAAATAAAATAAAACTGTAGCTTAGAACCAGGGTATGGTATTTATTTTTCTCAGTGACAATCCTTGCATAGTAAAATTTGCTTTCTTCAACCATCTACATAGTAAATTTGAGAGGTATTCAAAAACATTCAGACCTTACAAGTCTCTAAACAAAATCTGTTCTATGTTGCCTAATATATTTGAGCCATCCTTTCCAGATATTGTCAAATGTACTGACTTCCAATCTTATGGACACAGTTAGCTTTTCCATATTGTAAAAGCTAGCATTACATCTACCCATTCTTACACTTTAGGCACCAAATCACTTTGCCATCTACTGGTTATTACTTTCCTATTAGACAACAACATAATTCAAAGCAATTTATAATCATCCTTTCTTTTTAATTGTCTCCGTTCTCCCAAGATACATAATTTCAAGACTGGTATTTCCGTTTCGATCACCTCATCAATTACCACTTTTAATTGTGTCCAATATTGAGTTAAATGAGAGCAACTTTTCAAAACGATCTTTAGTTGAACTTTACAAGATGTGGCATTATTATTGCATGGAAATATGAAACGTTTCTCCCTTCCTTGCAGTTCACGATAAACTTTCTTTGAATGAATGAGAAAAATTGTGTTTCCTGTGGGGACGACATATATAACTGCACATGAGTTCAATTTCGTCTAATTCCTAACTCAGAGTGAAGGATGGCGTATTCTGCGGAACCTGCGCCTGCACGAGCAATGCTCGGGAAATACTATGAAAGTGCGCCACCTAGTGGACAAAGAAAGAAACGGCTGCTTGATATTACTGAAGCAGATAGAGCTAATGATGCAAGGGCGTGGCTGCGACTGGAGTGAGTTGAGAAAAAGCTACTTATCAAACAATGATAAAGAATTGCCTATGTTTTAAACTGACACATTATTGTCAGGAGTCAATTAAATTATAAGTTAATTTTGTTTTGTTTTTAATAAAAATAAATGAAGCAAATAGGGCTATGATTGAAACATTGCAGTATAAAAATGCGAAAGTAAACGTTTTTTTGTTTTTTTTTGCGCTTTTAAAATAAGATGTTCGTGGAAAATGTTAAGTTAATGACAGACTGCTTGAAAGGTGAATAAACTCATTCACTGCGGTGATAAGCGTGTGAATGACCAGAGAATGACCTGCTCTGTGACATTAACAGGGTGCTTTATATTTTTTGCGTCAAACCGGAAATAATATTGTAATCTGATTAACTTTTTTACAAGATGAGGCAAAAAATAAATAAATAAATAAATAAAATCATGATTTGTTATTACAACATTTTTTCTTTTGTACAAATAAATGTAGGCCTAGTTCAGATAACATTATATTTCGAGTTTCTGTTGAATAAACCAATCACTATTTAACTAATCACTAATTCAGTTTGTATGTCAACGAACTCAAAATTTAAAAAAAATTAAAAATTGTAAATACAATGCTGAATTAAGTAGTAGTTTTTGTTATTTTTTGCACCAAAATATATGTTTGATTCTTTAAAACATTCAAACTAACCCACTGATGTCACATGGACTACTTTGATGATGTCTTTATTTCTTTTCTGGACAAGGATACCATACACATTTCCAATGCAGGGACAGAAAACTCTCGTACTAAATCTAAAATATCTTAAACTGTGTTCTGAAAATGAACGGAGGTCTTACAGGGTTGGAACGACATGAGGGTGAGACATTAATGACATAATTTTCATTTTTGGGTAAACTAACCCTTTATGTCAATGAACACAAAATTTTAAGTCAACCAGGTAGGCTACCTTTTTTTTTTCTCAACCAACTAAAAAAAAGCTACTAAAGTGTCCTTTAAAGGAGCAGAATTGTAAGCTAAAAGTAACTGCACAGCCTGTAGTGTCAGTAGCAAAGCTCTTTTAACCAAAGCCATATTTATTCAGGCTATTTTGTTCATGTAGACATATTTTGGTTAATTACTTTCAGCCTTAAAACCACACGATGACGAGTAACCTTTGGTGGAAATCAAACTTTTGGACATTTTGGCTAAATTGTTTCAGCATAGAGTCATGTTGTAGTTTTAAGCATGATAAATCTGACTCTTTGTAAACCCTTCTGCAAATTCATGATGATCGGAGTGTAACACTATCCACAGATTTATGTTCATATTAATGTGTTTTTGTGAGGTGACGTAGGCTATAGTGCCGTGGCCACTGGGATTTATTGGGATTTATTTACATCTTTGGTTCAGTTCATTAAGTATTTTGTATTGTGACAGGACAATGCTATTTCATTATTAGTCAGCACTATTAGTTGTGGTTATTTCTCTGTCTCTTGAATGATATATGACTGTGCAGGGTCCAAAACTTAACAAATATTACACGTGTACAGACCTGCGTACAGCATAATTTTTGAAGTGTGTGTGTGTGTGATAAGAAATGTGACCCCTCAGCAGAATGACTTAGGTAAGTTGCCAACTCAGGCCCAGTGACACTTGCGGAACTCCTCATGCCACAAATCAAGAGAAATCTACATGGGGAGTGTGAATGGCATTTATAACAGATACATATGAAGAGTTCAGATGCAAAAGCCTCTAAGTGCCATTTGAAATTTTCTTCTAGAATGATCATTTTTATCAAGCTTGTATATTTAAGTTCAGTGATTTCACTTAAATGGCAATGATGATTACCTATTAATTGTTATTTAAGTGAAATTACTGAACTTAAATATACAAGTTTGATAAAAATCATCATTAAAGAAGAACATTTCAAATGGCATTTAGAGGCTTTTGCATCTGAACTCTTCATATATACACCTTTTCATTTCAGTTAAAGATGACCCCCTCTCCCTCCCTCCCTCTCTCTCTCTCTCTCTCTCTCTCTCTCTCTCTCTCTCTCTCTCTCTCAGAGTCATGGATGGGAAAGTAAACAGATGAGAGGATATTTAAAGCACCAGTGGGGAAGGACACCATTCTAGTTCCATTCAATGCAAATTCACTTCTCTCTGTTAATGAGTCACTATTGTCACATCAATTAACCAGAAGAACTGAGAAAACATGGAGTGAACTTTGACATTTTGTCTTTTGTATTGAGACTTATACATATAATTTATTTTTGTAATTAAATGTCTATCAATAAATAGACTGAATTAATGGAATAATAGCATTTTTTTAAGTATTTATACACTACCGTTTTTTTACGATTTTTTTTAATGCTTACCAAAGCTGTTTATTTGATCAAAATACGGTGAAAACAGTAATATTGTAAAATTCTATACAATTTTTAAAATTTAACTTTAAATTTAACCAGCTGAATTTCCAGCATCATTACTCCTTTAGAAATCATTCTAATGTGATGATTTGATGTTCAAGAAACATTATCATTATAAATGTCCAAATAAGTTTTGTTGTTTAATATTGTTCTGGAAACCATGTTAAATGTTTTGTCAGGATTCTTTGATGAATAGACATCATTCATTTAAAATATAAGTCTTTTGTGACATTATATGTCTTTATTTTCACTTTTGATCAATTTAATTTCTAAATAAAAGTATTACTTATCTAACTGACCCCAATCATTTACCCCATACAAGTCTGTAACTCTTTACATGCTTTTCCTGATTCATTTTCCTTCCAATCTCAGGAGGACACGTTCGTTTTGGATACATTCCCGTACATCATGGTTAACAGATAAAACATCTGATGAAGATAACACTATCACAAGTCAGTCAGCTGTCATTCGTAGTAATGGTTTCATTCACTGAGGGAGATGAAAATGACCAGCTCTGGCATGTTGGTTTAGAAATCGGATCATTTTGGTAGTTTGGAGCAGTTCAGTGCTTCTCTTTTATACATGTATGTAGTTTATGCTTACATTCTTTTCTCTGTATCTGGAAAGTTTCTGACCATAGGGTCTCTGACCGTAGTGCTGACTTCCTTCATTGGATTCCCCTGTTTTCTGCTTGAGAGCTGAGATCACACACACATACAGACTCTTGGCCAAAGAGGGAAAAAAGGGCCAAGTCAAAAACATTTAGTGGTCTTTTAATGGTCTTAACCATTTTAGTCACAAATGACTGTTGAGGAAGTTATCAAGAAATACTGTAAAGTAACTTAGCACAGAATAATCTTCCCCTTTGTTTTCTTCAAATGTTTAAACCGTGTATGTAAAGATTTTAAAGTGTTGTTCCACTTAATGTTAATGGCTTCAAACAGTTCGAAAATGTCTCCCAGTTCGTTTGATTTTAATGTGAGTCCAAATATTCACAATAGGGTTCAAATCTGGACTCTGAGCAGGCCGAACATGAGCCTGATGGACTTGTTCTCGAGCCACTTCTTGGTTGTCTCTGTAATTTGTGCAGATTGTCTTGTTGAAAAATAACATCTGATCATTCCTCTTTAGATAACTTCTCATTTGTGGGAAGCAAGCCATTCTGCGATATTTTCCTAATCTCCAAAGCATTAACCAGCTTTTCACCGTGAACTATTTGACCAATACAGCAGGAGCATCACCATCCGGAGTCTGTACCTCGTCATGTTTTTCCTCAGTTTGAGGTCTTTGACTGTGCTCAGGTATTCTGCTCTCATGTAATGTCTGTTAAGAGCCGAATAACATTGTTTACTTTGTTTTTGTGTTGTTTCATTGCAATAAAAGCTTGGTCTTTTTTTTCTCGCTGTCATATAGGTTCTAATGATTGGAATATGTTGAGCCAGACTCTAATTGGTATTTTAAACTGGATAGATTTTTTAATGAAAGCCTTTCTTGCTTTCTCTTTCAGTTCTTTCACGGAGTTGAGGTTTCCATTCACACTGAATTTCAAGGTGTAGTTTGTGGCATGATTATAGTTTTGATCATACCAAGGGTGAAATTGACATCTGGGTCTTTTCTAGAATGTACTTTCAATAAGATTTCTCCAGGTGTCTCCATTTTGTATGGCTGTTTGATCATGATGTTGTTGTTGTTTTTTATTCAAGGGAATTCCAATTGTCCCAGAATTTGTTAGAATCTTCCAACCCAATCACACTAAATGAGCGCAGTGTGTTTATCATGCAATTTATATGCTAAAGTGAGTTTTTGATATGCATGGGTTGGTTAGGGTAGGTTTAGTGGTGTGGGGTGTGTGTGTATTACATGCAAATTAACCGCGTATCAAATGCACGCGAAAACTGCGTATCATATGCAGGTAAAAACTCATTTACGCGTATAAATTGAACGACAATACACAATGCGTGTTATAGAGACACATTTGTGTGTGAACAGATCCTTCTTAACTGATTTTGCCTGTATTGTTCTCTCTCTTTTTCTGAGAGTATTTTTATACCGTTTAAGTTCCTCACAGTATTGATGGCACAAATCAGAATCGTTTGCTTGTCTGTGTTTTTGATATGATAATTGTCTTAGTTTTGTCCTCGTCGTTTTACAGTTCAATTGAATTTATGTCCTTTTCATATAAATCGATAGGGGCGTTAGTGGTTTTGACCGTGAATGCTCTGAAATAGAATAGATCTAAATCTGTGATCAAGTAGTCAACTGTTGAATAACCAATGATCTTCCTAGAGAATCTACCCACACCCTGCCATTGAAGAGGTACAGACAGAGGCTTTGGCAGGGCTCAATCAGGACTCCTTTTTATTCACTTGGGCATCAGAATTATACCATGGGAAGTTTACAATGTTTTGTGTGAAGTTCTATCCAAAAATATAGTTATTCCCATTATCTGTTGTGTAGTCTGGAAGGGATCCTGTTCTGGCATTGAGATCCCCACAGATGAACACACTTCCCTGGAAGGGGTTCATTTGACTGCTGAGAGATTCAAAGATGTCTTCATTACTATGGAGATTCAGATGAACATTAGAACATACAGTTTGGCCAAAAAATATTTAGTCAGCCACTGATTGTGCAAGTTCTCCTACTTAGAATAATGAAAGAGGTCTGTAATTTTCATCATAGGTACACTTCTATGAGAGTATGAACTAGGTACACTTCTATGAGATAGGTACATAGGTACACTTCTATGAGAGTGTATGAACTATGAGAGACCAAATTAGAAAAAAAAAATCCAGGAAATCACATTGTAGGATTTTTAAAGAATTTATTTGTAAATTTTGGTGGCCCAAGTATTTGGTCACCCACAAACCAGCAAGATTTCTGGCTCTCACAGACCTGTAACTTCTTCTATAAGAAGCTTTTCTGTCCTCCACTCGTTACCTGTGTTATTGGCACTGTTTGAACCCATTATCTGAATAAAAGACACCTGTCCACAGCCCCAAACAGTCACACTCCAAACTCAACCATGGCCAAGACCAAAGAGTTGTCGAAGGACACCAGGAAGAAAATTGTAGACCTGCACCAGGCTGGGAAGAGGGAATCTACAATAGGCAAGCAGTTTGGTGTGAAAAAAATCAACTGTGGGAGCAATTGTATAAAAAAATGGAAGACATACAAGACCACTGATAATCTCCCTTGATCTGGGGCTCCACGAAAGATCTCATCCCGTGGGGTCAAAATGATCATGAGAACGGTGAGCAAAAATCCCAGAACTACACGGAAGGACCTGATGAATGACCTGCAGAGAGCTGGGACCAAAGTAACGAAGGCTACCATAAGTAACACACTACACCGAGAGGGACTCAAATACTGCAGTGCCAGGCGTGTCCCCCTGCTTAAGCCAGTACATGTCCAGGCCCGTCGGAAGTTTGTCAGAGAGCATATGGATGATCGATAAGAGGATTGGGAGAATAGAACTTTTGGTAAAAACTCAACTCGTCGTGTTTGGAGGAGGAAGAATGCAGAGTTGTATCCCAAGAACACCATACCTACTGTGAAGCATGGGGGAGGAAACATCATGCTTTGGGGATGTTTTTCTGCAAAGAAGACAGGAAAACTGATCCATGTTGAGGGAAGAATGAACGGGGCCATGTATCGTGAGATTTTAAGCCAAAACCTCCTTCCATCAGTGAGAGCATTGACGATGAAACGTGGCTGGATCTTCCTGCATGACAATGATCTCAAAAACAGCCCGGGCAACGAAGGGATGGCTCCGTAAAAAAAGCATTTCAAGGTCCTGGAGTGGCCTAGCCAGTCTCCAGACCTCAACCCCATTGAAAATTTGTGGAGTTGCCCCGAAACATCCCTGCTCTAGAGGAGATCTGCATGGAGGAATGGGCCAAAATACCAGCTACAGTGTGTGCAAACCTAGTGAAGACTTACAGGAAACGTTTGACCTCTGTCATTGCCAACAAAGGTTATGTTACAAAGTACTGAGTTGAACTTTTGTTATTGACCAAATACTTATTTTCCACCATAATTTACAAATATTAATATATATATATTTTTTCATTATGTCTCTCGTAGTTAAAGTGTACCTATGATGAAAATTACAGACCTCTCTTTTATTATTCTAAATAGGAGAACTTGCACAATCAGTGGCTGACTAAATACGTTTTGGCCCCACTGTATGTTTTGTTGTTTGGAGAAGGTGCTTGTTGATTTTGAGCTAGATGTGTGATTTTTAATTAATTAACTGTTTAACAGATGTATTTATTAATTTCTTCTTTGTGCCAGATTATGTTTCCCCCTGAGTCTGTCCCACATGTGAGTCCTTCCTTCTCTCTAGAGGATAGAGATGTTTCACAGTATCCTGAGGGTTCTGTGCCAGGTTTCCTGAATTATGATGTCCATGTTTGATGTTTTTTTTTTTTAATCTAATGAACTAATACCCCGTATGTCCCCCATTTTAATAATGAATGATCTCATTTTGTCAACAAGTTTAGCAATTCTACAATCTTGATAGTTGTTCTTGTTCTATACAAATCTAAGCCTATAGTATCAAAGTATATGTGCGTAAATCAAATTATTTATTTATCTCTCTCTCTCTCTCTCTCTCACACACACACACACACACACACACACAGAGAGAGAGAGAGAAATGTGACTGCATTCATCTGGAAAAAACCTGGACATGATCTATGGCAGTAATATATCACCGACATCAAAGGCCATTTTACAGTCAGAATTGTTACAACTCGTAAAATGGCATTTTATTAAAGTTTTAAATTATGCTTAAATATAAACATACTGAACTGCTCTCTGATTTTTTTTTTTTCATGTTATAGCATTAAAACTCTACCGCTTATACAAGTTCATGAGTTTTGTACTGCTCAAAAGTAGTAAGATTTTCGTTTTAAAGGGATTAATATTTTTATTCAGCAAGACAGTAAAGACATTTATAATGTTACAAAAGGTTTCAAATAAATGCTGTTCTTTTGAATTTAGTTAGTTCCGATATATTTCGTCTTCTGACTTTAACCAATCTTATGTCTATTTTGCTGCAGAATATCCCTCTAGATGAATGTTGAATTTCTGCATTGAGATCTTGCTGGCCATCACCATTTGTTTAGTGCGTTCATATTGGGTTCTGCGGAGGAAAACACACACCCATCTCCGGGACAGTGACCTTCCCAAAACTCTTTTCACAAGTTGTCACAGAATCATCTAGAAACTTTTTATGTTCTGCTCTGCCATATTTCCATTTGGTGGACCTAAAGAAAGGCTGGCATGAAGGATGAAAAACAGATCTTCATTACTCCTAAAACAGTACTAATAGTGCTAAATGGGCAGATTCTGGTAAACCCATGTATTTTATCTGTGAAGATTTATAGACCTGTCAGTGTCCCCACACACATTTTCGTTTCTCCAACGCTATTAGTTAGTGATAAGTAGTTGGCTTTTGACTGCTGGTTTTGGTGTGTGTTGGGTTAAATGGTGTGTATAAGTTGTTTTTTATAGTGCCTCCGGGGGAGATATTTCACACCCTATTTAACTGTTCATTACAGCTGGTCACTATGCAGTGTTTGGACAATTATGCAGTGAAATGTTCACGACAGAGCGCATTAATCTACAGCACATAAAGCAGAACAAAGACAGTTCCTGAAACTAATGATTACTGGGAAAATGAGCTTAACCATCTACACTGTTCAGCTTCATACATTTTTGCCCTATTATAGACATGTATTTTTTGAGCGTAAAACACAATTTTACAAGAGTTTGGTCATTGCATTTGGTGTGGACGTTGTGGTCCAGAGCTATTCTTGGTGAGCTCATTGTTCAAATGCCTCTTACCTCACTCCTTTAGACTCTTAAGATGGCTTTCGTTTTGTGTGCTCGAGTCTGTTTTCCTTCTTGTCATTCAGTTGCATTAGATAACGCGAGTTATCTGAATGCTCAGAGAACGGAAACCTCAAAGGATTCTCACAGAATTTAAGCAACGTTAAACACTTTCACGGCTGCACGGCGTCTCTGTTTTGTCACAACATTATACTTATCTTTTATAACTTATTTTGGTGAGGATATTTTATATATTCATATGGTTTTCATCAGAGTTGTGCAATATTGGTTATTGGCCAATATTACACTGAAAAAAGTTGCTGTTTTCAATTTTTAAGTACAATCAACTTGGATTTTTAAGTAATTTCAACTTAAATTACATTAACTGACTTGAAAATGTAGAATCTTGTATTAAAAAAGTTAAAAATTGCTTAACTTATTTTGATGAGTTAAAGCAATGCAAAAATGCGTCGTCATAACTTATTGATCATATTTTTTTTACAGTGTGGAGATATTACATTACAATTTTATAATAGCAATATTCAATATCAACCTTTATCTCTCACTCAAAGTTATTCTTTAAAGCACGAACCATTTATTTACACTTTTATCCATTTTTAATACTGCACATCATAATGCTGAAATGTAGCATTTAAAATAATTGTTTTTAGTTTTTTGTATTTATTTAAAAATTGTAGTATTTTAGTATGATTGTATTAGACAATGTACAGTTACAAAACATTTGGACATTCACAGGTCAGCATTATGCTATATACATATCTTGTGTGTGTGTGTGTGTGTGTGTGTGTGTGTGTGTGTGTGTGTGTGTGTGTGTGTGTGTGTGTGTGTGTGTGTGTGTGTGTGTGTGTGTGTGTGTGTGTGTGTGTATATATACTGTATATATATAGTAGAGAATGTTTGATAATTTGTGGTTGGTTACATTGAGGATTATGGGAGGCTAGTCGTATTTTAGAGAGGTTGTATACTTCATATCCATTCATGATCATATCTGTTCACCCCTACGTCCGGTTTACACAGGCTTATCTCCTTCACGTGATTCTGGCTGATTGCATTGACAAAAGAAGAAAGAAATGAATAAGCAGACTAGGTGAAACAAGGAACCATGTTAAATGTTTGTATGACTGAATAAATGTCATGTTTGACTCTTTTACCTTGCACACACACACACAAAGCGTTTGGTCTGAGACTGTGAGTGTGTACTCGCCACTCAATACTACAAATAGAGCATAAAGACACAGTTAAGAGTGACATTCTTTGGCTGGGATATGCTCATGTGACCTGTGCCCCAGTGACTCCTGTGCCACCTCTCTGACTCAGCCGTACCTGTCTGACACCGAATCACCTGACGCTGACCTCACAATCACTAGCCTCCTTCCTCCCTCACACCCAGAAGAGCAGCTTCAGTGTGCTATTCAGTTACACATTTCTAATTGTTTAGAAAGGGAGAGGAACTTCCTCTATACACAGACTACACACCGTATACTGCATTACTTAATCCTATTGAGCCACTGAATGAAGCAGCCTTGATGTTGTGCCAATACACTAATGCATTAACCACCCATTAACACATGAGCTTCCTTGATCTTAATTGAAAGTTTGGCATTTAGTAGTTAACACATTGGCGGGGGTGCTGATTTTAACAAGCAGTTTTCCAGTTTTTAGTGGAACGAGTGAGTGGGCTTGGAAAGATGTCAGACATTCTCTTAACTTGCACTTTTGCTACAATTGCATTTATAGTCACCATTGGTGGAGCTTTACAAAGCCAGTTTCCCTCTTGATGAAATGCACAGATTTAATGTTATCTGTCTCTTTTTTGACCCACATGTCTGATGGTGACAGGTAAGGTTCCTTTACCACCTCCAAAAGTCCTCATTAAAATCGGACTTATCATTTAAACCCGGAAGCAAACAGAAAGTCTCGTGATTTTTACATAAAATAAATAAATATTTAATATGCAGTCAGTTTGTAAACTGATCTTGGTGTTCTTGTTTCCATTGGATCATTATCAAGTCATGCTGGATAACATTTAAAAACATTTAAATACAATTTTAAAAAATTCTACATTTTTAAAAATATAATTTATTCCTATGATGTCAAAGCTGAATTTTCAGCATCTTTACTCCACTGTTCAGTGTCACATGATCTTTCAGAACTCACTCTAAAATGATGATATGATACAAAAAAAGCAGCACAACTGTTTTCAACATTGATAATAATAAGAAATGTTATTATTATGCTGTTTTTTTGTGTTGCTTCTTTGTGGAAACCGTAATACGTTGATTTTTTTTTTTTTCGATGAATGGAAAGCTTAAAAGAGCAGCGTTTATTTGAAATATAAAAAATTTGTAACATTATAAATTGTTTGATCAATTTAATGCATCTTGCTTAATAAAAGTTTTAATTTCTCTAAAAAATGAATGGTTGTACCAAACTAGAAAGCATTCTCTAATTAATGAACACTAAACATTTATATTAATGATATAACAAATATTAGAAAAGAATGCAAAATATTTCACTGTAAAAAAAATATTTTCAAGATTTATCACAACATTTTCTCTGTTGTCAAATCAACTTAAATCATTTATTTAGTTCAGATGACTTATTATTTTGAGTTTCTGATGATTAAATCAATCAATTTTTCCAACTCAATCAAATTTCAATTAACAATCAACAATATTATTTTACAGTGCAAGATTTTGAGCCCCACAATATACTTCAGGACCACCCCTGGATTCCCAGAGGTGTTATTTTCAACACATTATTGGGAAGCCAATAATCTTAGTCTCTGTGTGTGATGATTATATTCACATTCACTGCCTGCTTGTGTATTGGGCTTTTTAATGAGAATCAACTCTTCAATCCACATAATTAGATGGAACACACAAATGTTAGTTATGTGAAGTTTGTGTTGTATTTGTTCAGTGTATGTGCGACTGCCTAATGGTACAGAGGATGTACAACTCGTGATAATGTAAATGTTGGATGTTCTTCATGGCAGAGGAGATGGTTTGCATTTGTGTGTGTGTTCTCACTGGTAGTCCCCGGCCATGTTGAATCCCATGCTGTGCCCCAGCGCTGCAGTAGAGATAGGGAGGGAGGGTGTGAACTGAGACACACAGATAGAGGCATGGCAGACAGGCAGACAGGAGCCAGTCTCTCTGCTCACACAGATTAGCATGACTCCAGCTCCACATTCCCCAAACCACACACCAACAGCGCCAACGCACCCGCCATCAGTCAATCACAGTTCCCAAATCAGAACGTTCAATTTCATCATGATTGTTTGATCTAATCACAATGTGCAAAATACACAAGCGTCAAACTCAAATCACTTACGATCTCAAACAAGTCATGACATTACTTCAGAAGCTCATAATCTCGGTGCTAAAACCACATTATCACACACACAACGTCAAAACACTCACACACTGTATCATAAACTTTGATTATGGCTGCTGGGTCTTATAGCTGTGATCTGAACCGTTCCTAAAATCTGACCTGATCAAGGACAATATTTCATTTAATCTATTTATTGTTTGATAAATAAATATGAATTACTAAAACAATAAAACAAAAACGCTTCATTCACGTCATACAAATTTGATTAAACAAATGTCAAGAAAATAAAGGACAGATATAGGCCTGAGATAATATATAATCTCAAAAGTTCTAATTCATTTTAAAGTTAGGCCTATATGTTATTTACATAATTAATATATATAAAATCATCTATACATAACTTATACATACTCTAAACAATGCTGGGTTGTTTTAACCCATAAAATATGGACAAACCCAAATGTTGGCATTTAAAATTTTAACCCAACTTCAACTTTCACTTTCAACTGTGCATTTTTTAATTACATTTTTAACCCAAATTTGGGTTGAAATAACAGTATTTTTAGAGTGTAGGAATTGTAGCCTATAGTGTGTGTGAAATATGATGTTAGCTGGAATTAGAGCTATTTGTAGGAATACGTAGGATACAATGTTTTTTTTTTTTTTTGTCGGCCCACCTTCAGTTCACAATCTGTCATAAATTAATTTACATAAAATTACGATTTTATTATTTATTTATTTTTTACAGTGAGATGGGGAAATAAATGAGGCTACTGTGCAAACACAATGTAAAGTCCCAGTGCTAGTCAAATTAGTCGAGAAGCACCATATATAGACAGTAAATACCTCTAAGCATTCTTGAGTTATCGCAGATTGCTTCTAAACTTGAAGACTAAATTCCGTTTACCTTGAAGGAATGCACGACTCCGTCAAAGTCGACTGCACTAAAATTGAAAACGTGCGTTTGATTGCTGTCGTTAAATAAAATCAAAGGAGGACCTGCGGTGATTAGCTTCATTCAACCACTTTAAATTCAGTTATTGATGATAGAGATCAAGTTGAAACTTAAAAATTAGATAAAGACGCACTAAATAGTTTGAAACTATAATCTCCTTTAGAAGAAGACATTGTTTCTTTTAAATATTGCAGGGCATGTGAGCACTTTCCCTAATTGCTTCACAACTTTGACGTATATGCTGTAGGCTTAAACCGATATTATATAAAGATTAATGGTGTTGGTCGTCACAATCACTCTTGGGGCTTGTCTAATTATAAAGGTAAGACTAGCACATCAACTGTCTCCTGTACGCAGTCGTTAAGACGCATTGAGCATTAATAAAAGCCTGCTGATCCCTTCATGATTTGGAATAGGTTCATCGTGAGTGTTTCAGCGGCTACTAAACGCTGGGGGTTAAGGCTTGCTTTAATGCCTGTCTCTCACGAGGACTGATACCGCGCGCTTATGAATGAGGTGCCTCGTGAGGCCCTCTCCGCGCGAGCCTCATTAGCTGTCCATCACGCCAGCGCGAGCTTCCCCCCGGTCAGTCTCTGGTTATGTAAATAATCCTTACCGAAATTACCATGGTAACTTTTAAAGCGATATAATAGTGACCACAATGTTGTAATAATGTAATGAAAACTGTAGGCTAATACAAAAATGATGTTATTTTGGTGAAAAATATGCTAACGGATAGTAAGATATTTGTAAGGAAACACTGTAAAATTTCTAACTGCAATCAAATTGGATGTCATTTCATTTCATGCTTAACTTATTTTGAAGATCTGAAGTAGGCTATAGCTTTTTTTTTTTTTTTTACAGTACCATGCAAAACAAATTCTAATTACGTTTGATTAGTCTTTGTTCTTTGAAATTATAGCCTACATTATTTTTTTCCCGTCTAAATATTTAAGAATTGTTCAATTGTTGCCCTTATTATTATTATTATTATTATTATTATTTGACTATTCAATTCGTATGTTGATGTATAGCCTACATTTCGATACTCCCTGTGCTGCTCTAATTGCCATAATGATAATAATAATATTCCATATGTTAATGATAAATTTTCATGTTAATAATAAAAATCATGTTAATAATAAAATGTTATGACAGAAAAGTGTCAGGGGATCAAGTGTAATTAGTTGCAAGATCTCTACCTCATAAAGTCAGCCATGTTGCAAACGGGTCAGAATGTTTTTTTGTTTTTGTTTTGTTTTGTTTTTAAATCAAAAACTAACGATTTTTATAGGCTACCAACATTACTTTGAACTGAAAGACTGATCAAGGTCTCGACGGATCCTGGCAAGTTTATTTTCCTTTTAACATAAATTGAGTTGAAGAAGGCCCTCTAACTGAATATGAAATGCTGAATCAATTAGGATAGCAGTCATTCGTCAATTAATAAAAGTAGGCTAATTGGTCTTTGGTGAAATCATAACTCAAGTTTCCATCCTCATCCTCTCGTCACAGTCCTCCAGTGTCTGACTTAATTCGGTATCACTTGTCAGACAATCTTTCTTTATCTCAGAATAATCAATCGAATTATTACTTACAAACACATTTGTATACTGAGACAATTGTTTATTTTGTTTAGCTAATGGCCTACAGATTTATCTATTTTTAATCCGCGTTTTAAACATTTTTTATAAACATTTTTAACTGTAGGCTATAGCTACTATTCATGTTTTTGAATGAATTCCAGAAAATACAACGTATTTTATTGTATTTATTGTTAGTCATCGTTCGTGTGTAATTAGCCTACACATTAATGACACTTTATTTGCTGTTTTCTCGCGTCTTTACATTTATATTCCCAGGCCTCATATTAAATATAGGCATACACCAGCCTGTTCTCACGTAAAAGCATCTCTATGCACCCCACACCACTAATTCTACCCAAACGTATAATACACACGCACCCCACACCAATACTGAACCAGCATGCGTATATCGTAATAACTCACTTTAGCGGATAAATTGCAAGATAAACACACTGCGTGCTATAAAGACGCATAGTGTGATGCAATAGCCTACACAATGCAATATCAGAAGCAACCCGTTCTGTAACAGAACGGGTTGCTTCTGATCATCCTTAGCCAAATGTTTCACATAGCCTATAGCCTGCATGACATACATTTGACAACACTAGAGATTTCAATTACACAGGCGCTCGCGCGCGCACACACACACACACACTAAAAGACTTGGCATTGCGAGTGGCCGTTCACGCAGAACAGAATTTACAGTTCTTCTCTGCATCATTAGGTGCTTTGGTTGTTTGTCAAGGCGACTGCGTGTGGCATGATCGTTCACAATATTCCAATAGATGTCAGTTGATAGGCAAAATAGCTAGATTAAAAAAAAAAAGAACAATATAGGCTACTGTAACCTAACTCAATAATTAAAAAAAAAATTATTTTTATTTTTTATTTTAAGTTTGTGATGATGACCAAATTTTGCACATTTATTGACAAAACGAAACGGCTTCAGTTGAAAATCCTGATTTACTCAAGTAAAGGCGGCATTGATTAGCCTAAATGAAATGCCTGAGAGGTAAAGGAGGATTTATTTAACCCCTGTAGCCTTGTAAGTTCCCGGTGATCAAACAGTCGCTGGCCTAGGGTGTGTGTGTGTGTGTGTGTGTGTGTGTGTGTGTGCTCAACTGTCCCCCTCTACACGCGCTTGTGGCGCGAGCAATGAGATCACAGGTCGCAACATCACTATTAATCTCATTATCAGCGGCCTGTCGAGGAGACTGATTGGCGACCACCTTTCTAAAATGTATGAGAATTTTTCAACAGTTGATTACCTACTTAAATTTATTTCTAAATAGGCCTATCACAGAAGTAAAACCCCTATTCGATATTGTTTAGCCATTTTCATTGTGCAGAATATATCATTCCCCTTAAAAATAATCTAAAGCGTGCGTCACATTCATCCCATATTATTTTTTAAAGAATTTAGAATTGATTATCTTTACATTAGCTTCTGCAAGTATTGTTGTTTACATCTTTAAAACATTAATAGCTATTTTTATCCGAAAAAAGGGAGGGGTGATAATAACTCAAACAATACCGCTAAGATAACAATATTTCCAACTGAGTATAATGAGTGTGATTATTGTTGTATCATCATACTAAGCTGTCGCTCGTATCTCTTATCTCTCTACAGCTTTTATAGAGAACACATCCAGATTTATCGGGTCATAAAATCGAGCTTTACGTTCTCGCACAGACAGCAAGGTTATTTTACTGCAACATTTTTATTTTACAATAAAGTAAAAACAAAATCAAAAGCTATTAGCTACAGTTGCGCAACAAAAACATGTGTGCCTATTAACCCAGTATAGGCTACCAAATACCTTTATTTCAAACTTTTGAAATTTATTTTAAATAAATAAAATGGCATACTGTTTTACACCACTCATATGTGACTTTTCTATACTACACCTTTCTTGTTTGATGTGTGTCTCTACCAAAGCAATTTCCCAACTGCTTTTAATGTCTCTTAAAATTTAACTTTCATCGACTAAATGCAATCGTTTAAAATACAGTGGACTCAGCAAATATAGATCTTCAGGTAGGAGAACACCCCTCCTCCGTCTATCCCTCTCATTCTTCTCCTCCTCCATGGGTCCTACCTTTGGAGTGCGTCACGTGGTTCTGCTCTTACAAATAACTCGCAGTAAAGTAGAGAGCAAATCAGAGAACAGTTATATTAGGCATTATCTGCAGCAGCAGCAGCTATACCTCCAGATACAGACAAGGCACAGTGACAACTCGAAACGCAGAGGACAACACTTTTTTTCGTCAATCGCATACTCGTTGAAGTTTGAATTCTGGGCTAAAATCAAGACGGAAAGAAGAGAGGGGGAACTTCTACAGCGATATTCAATCAAGTCAGTTGGAAAAGAGGGTTCCTGACTTTATCTCTAGACGTCCTTATCTGGTGAGATAATACAACGAGAGCTCTTGGATTAAATTGTTTAAGCCCTTTGCTTACAGCTATCAACGTTTTTATGTAATCTGCGTTTTCAATGATAAAATATAGATGTTGGAGAGATTACAGTCCAGCTTGATTCGATCCCCGTAGATGATTTAATGGGTTCAGTATAGTGTTTTCCCAAGATATCTGAGACTGCTGCTGATAATTATTTATATGCCTATGTAAAGATATGGAAAGTAATTAATGTCATTTTAGTCTATTAAATACAAATAAGATACAGATAATCGAAAAATCATGACAATTGGACGGGTTGTCCATCTTGATTGTTTCCAATTGCATATATATAGTCTATATAGTCTATAAACGCTCGCATTATTAGTGCATCGTTCAAATACACTCCAAAAATAAACGTTCCAAGGTGTTTTCGCAACTTTTCAATGAGCCATTTTTCAACATAATAGGCTAAATAACAATAATATAAAGAAACTTTGGATGTTAAAAGTTCTTAATGGATCCATCAATATCAATAAACAACTTTTTTTATTTTTAGCCTATATTATGTGTGTGTTGGTGTGTCTGTGGAAAATGTAGGCTAAGAATTTCTCGAATTCTAAATTTAAAAGTATTACCATTACTTTTTTTTTGTTATTGGCTATAGACTTTATTATTTTTCCCTAATCTAATACTGAAAAAATAATTTGGTTTATTTTTGTTTTGTCACCAGGAGTGAATTTATTTTCTTCCCTGAGGCCGCTGCTCAAGAAACCGTTGCATTGGAGATTTTGGACGTTATCGAGGCTTTTACTACAATCTGGGCGAATTTCAAGATTTCAAAATCTGAAAGGATAGCCTAGTCATTGGATACAATATGTATTCGAGCCTGGCTTTATCCTCCAACCCGTCCCCATACGCACACGATTCCGGGAACTACATCCACCCGTCCGCGAGCTCACCTGTGTACGTGCCCACCACCCGTGTACCTGCCATGCTCCAGACCTTGCCCTACCTACAGACCTGCGAGTCCACACACCAGGCCCACGGGCTCGGCAGTCACCACGCCTGGCCACAGACTGGCACGGAGAATTCCTCTTTTAACCCTGGTAGCCCTCATCCTCCGCCCGGTTTCTCTTATTCGCACAGCCCTCCGGTGAGCAGCAGCACCGGCAGGGACGCCGCGTACCAGAATTCGCTTATGTTGAGTAATAGCGGCCGGGCAGATCAGTATGGAAGTGCTCTAGTGCGCTCCGTCGGGGGTTCCTACTCCAGCCCATACGCGGCCTACATGAGCCCGGAGATGGCCACCTCATGGACGCCAGGGCCCTTCGATGGCGGCATGATCGGTCTTCAGGGACGCCAGGGAAGTCTACCGGGAAGGAGGTCCAGTTTAGGTAAAAAGAATTGCCCATTCTCCTTGATGGGACATGTATGCATACTAAAATAACAACACCTTCACGGTCATTTTGTCTGCGCCGCTTTATTTAACGCTTTATTTAAGATGTATTGTCGCCTTTGATTCTGTGCCACTATCCTTTTGCACAAGTGCATGTTAAAGTGAAATCTACCATATTACATTTGGGTCGTTAGTTTGGCAATAGTTTAAAATCCATCTTTCAAGTCAGCAGGCAAAAATGGTTGGAATGGAGGGGGTTTCGTTTGATGCTGTGATCTCACAATTTATTGCGGCGGTGTTGAGGGTTATTTATTGCTGCCTTGGTGTTTATGTTAGACCCTTCGTTGTTATACGGCATAGTTAGTTTGGGTTCGGCTACACGGGCACATTGCAAATGCTAATCAAAACAAAACTTGATCTTATTCCACTAATACACATCCTTTAATGGGCAATGCAATCGCTTTAATTTAAATGATAATTTAATTCCCTGCTATTGTCTGTCCACATGTCGATTGATAAAAGGGTCCCGTGCGCACCTCATAATTGTGAGAACTATCCAAGCTACTGTCACCTTGATCAAACTTTTCTAAACAGACCATTACAGTCAGATACACATTAACGGCCGTTCCCTTTGAAGATCAGTGCTTTAGGCGGACACATTTTCTTTGATAGTCCATAAAATGTCACATTTCGTTCTTCAACTGTGGACGATTTATTCGGGCGTCCATAAGGGCTCGGGCGTTTGATATTGAGCAGTTGCGTATTCCACAATTGTTTAATAAACATGTAGCCTAAATCTATATTACAACAGTCCATCAGAGATAGGCCTAAACAACGTATAAGTTATATTTTATTATATTAATATATGATATTAAATTGAAACAACAAAAACACTGAATATTATTACAGTGATTATTAATGCCACGTCTTATTTGAAATAAATTGTTGGAGGGCGTCACGTGTCAGATCTTGATTGACTGGTGACCCCTGGATCTTTAACACTGATAAGAGCTCCATTGACATTCCGTTCGCTTGAGGCCCTCGTGCCTCGTCAGAGGCCCTAATAGAGACTCCAGTGACCCTGGATATGCTCGTATTAATCCATTCTTCATTCCGTCTAGTGTTTTGTCACATTCCATACCGCTGATTTTCAAGAAAACACCAGGCCTCACCTAAGGGTCTATTTGCATCCATCCAAAGTGCTGAGTTTTTCCAGGGCTTTACCAATAAAAACTACTATAATTGTGTTGGCCTTTTCTTGACACATCATTCAAATTCCAATCATTTTATTTTTCTAATTTAGAACTATTCTACTTTATTATTTCATTTCGTTATTTTCTTGCTCTGTTAGCAAACAAACATTTTGAATGTGAAAATAATAACTTTGAATATCTCTTTAGGCTATATTTGTATTTTAGAGAATGTATTTTAAAATACAGTGAGTGATACCTTTTGAAAGGCTTCAACATATTTGAAAATGTTGCTATAGTCATTGCTTTAAAATTGAAACGGATTTCTGATCCCAGCTTTTTTGACATTCAACTGAAACATTAAGACTTTCGACGTTTTATTCAGTTAAGGTTATTGTATTTGCCTTAGAAAAATGAGACATGGCGACATTGCAGAAATGACAAAATTGAACGCACCTCATCAGTGTTCCCTTCATTTAAAATTTAACGACTAGCCTATTTCGTCTCGCGCTTTATTTTATGATTTTAACGAACATTGTCCCTTCATAAATCACTTTGAACCTTGAAGAAACTCTTGGCCAATGAATTGAAAACGAACTACATGTCCTTTCAGACATGCTGGACGACCTGCCGTGTGAAGGGCGCGAATGTGTGAACTGTGGCTCCATCTCGACGCCGCTGTGGAGGAGAGACGGGACCGGACATTACCTGTGCAACGCCTGCGGACTCTACCACAAGATGAACGGCATCAACCGACCTCTAATCAAACCACAGAAACGCCTGGTACATGCACATTTCTTAATTATTGTTAGTTATTTGTTTTTAAAGGCCCATTTCAAAACCAACACTTTTAAATGCATGGACACCTGTAGACGCTACCTAACCAATTTTTTTTTTCTACCTGACCTATGGACCCTTAATTAAATTACTTTCTTTGGTTTGGCCTGAAATAATCAGATTGATTCAATCATATCAAATAACGTTTTTTTACTTCAATGTTAGCAGTCGATTTAGATTTTTGGTAACACTTTATTTTACAGTTTCCTTGTCATGTTACATGTAATTACCATGGTAATAACAGTAAAATATGCATAATTACATGTAACTAACCCTTAACCAAACCCTAATCCTACCCTGACCCTATAGTAATAGTACATTATGTTAATTAATATTACTCTGCAATTAAATATGTAATTTAAAAAAGTGTTACCAGATTTTTTTATCATGAATATACTAGTATACAAAATATCCTGATGTTCCCAGACAATATATAAACACTTTTTTTTTTTTGCAGGTTTTTTGTAGTTACTTTTACAAAATAGTCTCATAAAATGAAATTATTTTTGCTTATATATAGGAGAGGTAGTGGGTTGATTTCAGGGTCAGGACTGGGAAGGCCAATTGAGCAAGCCTTCACTGCTGTCCTTTTTCCCAGGAATCTCTCTCTCTCTCTCTCTCTCTCACTCATTCTCTTTTTATACTCTCTCACACACAATCTTCTCACTCGACTCTACCTCTCTGTTTTCATTTTTGCTTTCATGACCTTGTCCTTGGGTCGGACTGTTTTTAGCCCAAGCAGCGCAAAAACTCAAAACAACACCAAACTTTATGGAGCTTTGAGTTTCATTCTTACTCTAGAAGAATAGTAATATGTGCCAGTAAAATCCTAATTTGAATTCATAAAGTGATGCTTGGAAGACCTGCTCGCAGAGTTTTTTTTTTTTTTTGTCTTTTACCGCAGTGAAAAGTTGCTGCCTTAAATTTTTAAGTACGTTCAACATGGATGTCAAATTCATTTCAACTTAAAGTACATTAAACTGACTTAAAAAATGAGTTAAATCTTGTATATCTAATCAAATTTGCTTAAAATTGCTTAACTTATGAAGAGTTAAAGCAATGCAAAAACATATGTTGTCAAAACTTATTGATCATATATACATAATTTTTACAGTGCATGTTTACACTAAACTTAGCTACTGCATTATATTTTTAACAGCAAAATATTTGTATTACAACATGTACCACTAAATGAACATAAGCAAGAACATGTATTTTTCTCTCATTCCCTCTCTCTTTAAGACTACTACTCTGTAAGATTCTTTCAATGTCCGCCAATTTAACCGCTTTCTCAACTATTTTTCTCTGCAGCAAAGCACGTCGCGACGAGCAGGTCTTTGCTGCACTAACTGCCACACCAGTACAACCACACTGTGGAGGAGAAATGCAGAGGGAGAGCCCGTCTGCAACGCCTGCGGACTGTACATGAAGCTTCACGGGGTGAGTGTGGGATTCAGACCGCTGTTTCTAACCACAGCTCCATTTGGGAGGGTGCGTGTGCATGTTTGCTTGTGTGAGTCCACGTGATGCAGAGGTCATAGGTGTGTTTTATCGGAAGAGAATGTGAATGAAGAGAGGAAGGGGAGTCGTTTAAATAATCTTTGTTCTGTAAACTTAAACGGTAAAAAACTCACGGTAAAAAATATCTATTTACAATTTATAGTTACATTTTTTTAAACAACAAGACCCATATTCCCAACTGAGTTCAATCACCATTATAATAGTCTTCATTCACTCTTGAAACTTTTTTTTTTTTTTTGCAGTGATGCCTTTGAATAACCATCTTTGGTTTCACCAAAAAAACTTTTCAGTGATCATTTCTTAAAAGAACCTTTTTTTATTAGAGTGAGGAACAAAATTGAACCTTTTTCCTCTGTAAAGAACCGTTTGCGCAAAGAAAAGGTGTTCTTCATGGAACCATTGATGCCAGTTATGAACCTTTATTTTTAAAGAGTGCCTGAACCACCAACTCATTTTTAACTCTTTGCGACTCTTGAATGGTAAATGAATAATCAGTCGTTAAATTCGATTCTTTTTTTTCCTTTACTCTTGTTTTAGGTACCAAGGCCATTAGCAATGAAGAAAGAAAGCATTCAGACAAGGAAACGCAAACCAAAGATGCCCAAAACCAAAGCATCCTCAGGTAAGAGTGGAGTAAAGCATTTTAAAAGAGACATTTTTGAAAAAGATTTTTAGACAAAAGCGGACATGAATGATTTGGATGGAAGTGTGGGAGTGAGTGAGTCAGAGAATGTGTGGAGAGAAATATGGGGTGAGCGAGAGAGTAAAGGGAGGGGAAGGGAGTGAAAGAGAGAGAGAGAGAGCAGTAACAGCACTTTTTTCTGTTATCAATGCACATGTGGTGCGGATGTGGCACCAGCACAAACACAAATGGATGTTTAACACCATTAATTGTCATTTGCAATAACCAGCATGTCGAGTTTGCTGATCTTTTATTGTGTCTGTCATTCACAATTTGTTCTATTTGTCTTCAGGGTCAACAGTGTCTGGCGCTACGTCTCCCACTTCATTGCCTGTGTCAGAGAACGCCTCTACAATAAAGAGCGAACCCAATATCGCAGCTTCTCCGTATGCGGGCCAAACTGTTGTCTCAATCACACAGGTATGCACTCAAGTGATTGATAGGAGTGTGTTTTTTCTTTGTAGATGTCACCATCAATGAAAGCCAGTTATTAAATTTGGGTTGGCTAAATGATTGATTCCGGAGTTTAAGTTCACTCTTAAAAAGAAACATTCTTTATTGGCATCAATGGCTCCATAGAACCTTTCCATTGCACAATAGGTTATTTATATTGGAAAATAGATTCTTCAGACTATTAAAATGTTCTTCACACTAATGGGAAAAAAAAGTTATTTTAAGAAAATCCCCATTTGGAACATTGATTTAAAAGGATCATTCACGTAAATCATTACTAGCCCTAGCCCTCCTGTCGTTCCAAACCTGTATGACTTACTTTCTTATGTGGAACACAAAATAAGATATTTTGAAAAATGGTAGTTCACTTTTCTAAAAACTTTTGCTGATAATTTACTCACCCCCATGTCATCCAAGGTGTCCATGTCTTTCTTTCTTCAGTTGAAAAGAAATTAAGGCTTTTGATGAAAACATTCCAGGATTTTTCTCTATATAATGCACTTTACTGGTAACCAAACGGTTCAAGGTCCAAAAGACAGTTTCAGTACAAACTGTTCAAAGGGCTTTAAACGATTCCAGACGGTGAATAAGTGTCTTATCAAGTGAAATGATCACTCATTAAAAAAAAAAAAGTTTAAGTTTTATAAGCTCAAATGCTCGCCTTGCTCTTCTGTGATTTCTCCTATTCGAACTCGTTTATCAAAATGAACGAATCTTTTCCCGAGTCAATTCGTTCATTTTGTTCGTTGAATGAACCAAATGACACGAAAAAAAGATTTGTTCATTTTGATAAACGAGTTCGAACAGGAGAGTCACGAACACGCATCACAGAACAGAGCAAGGTGACCATTTGTGCTTATAAAACTTCAACTTTTTTTTTAATGATTTTTCGCTTGATAAGACACTTATTCATCGTCTGGAATCGTTTAAAGCCCTTTGAACAGTTTGCACTGAAACTCTCTTTTTGACCTTGAACTGTTTGGTTCCCATTAAAGTCCATTATATGGAGAAAAATCCTGGAATGTTTTCGTCAAAAACCTTAATTTCTTTTCGACTGAAGAAAGAAATACGTGGACATCTTGGATGACATGATGGGGTGAGTAAATTATCAGCAAAAGTTTTTATAAAAGTGAACTACTCCTTTAAGCTGTTTGGTCCATAGAATGACAGTTATTGACTTAAATGCACCAAAGTTATTGACATTAAAAATAAACGAGATCAAAATTCTGTCATCGTTTACTGTAGATTTGGCGTTTGTCAACTAACAGTGTTTGTCTTTGTTCTGTTTAAGTCATCAACACAGTTGGACAGTGCCAGTTCAGCACATGTGGACATCAAATATGAGGACTACACATACACCCCGACGTCAATCGCCCCACAGAATTCCTGGTGCGCGCTGTCCCAAGCGTGATCTGAGAGCTACTACCTTCTCTAAACCTTCCCAGTGCATTCTGGGAGAAAAGACTTTTAACAAGATCTACCTAATAGAACATTTACCTAAATGTAGACAGACGGAGCTTAGGAATGCAAGAGATCGACTGTAATCTGAGCTACCATTTATCGTGGCATATCTGTCTGAGACACGGCCGATTCATGCAGTTCCGCACCAAAACACTGCGGACGACAAGCAGCGACTCAGCCGCAGTTCTCAAGTTCCTTAAGCGATGATCGGGAGGACACAAAAACATGCTTTTTATGGCTTCTGAACATGTTTCATGGCTTAGATGTTAATGATTAACTTTTAAGATACATTATTTATGTTGAGATAAGGATGGTGGAGGCACACAAGTCTTTCTCATAATTCCCCTCATAATCCTTCAGGGAATGCGTCTTTATGGTCGCTATGACTTTAGATCGCATACTTTGCCTGGATGAGGCTTTTAAAAGTTTCCTTGTTGTTTTTGCTGATTCCAGACTCTGTTTAATGCTGTATCGTATTCCTCCGATGATCCGAAGTGCAATGACCCTCACTTTCCAGCAAGATTTTTGAAAAGGCACACATTTATTTTAATTGTTCGAAATTTTGCGTTTTGTTTTGTCAGAATATGTTAACCTAAATTTATTTTGCTGTATTTTGTTGATATATATTGGAATTATATCATTGTTTTATTGCATATAAAATTGCCAAACATTTGCTTTGTTTCTGCATGTGTTTGTAGAAATTCTCCTTAAAGGGACAGTACGCCCAAAAATGAAATGTCATGTTGTTTCAAACCTGTATGAATGTATTTCTTCGGCTGGACACAAATAGAATAGGGGTAACCAGACAGTTTTGGAGAACAAAATACTATGGAAGTCAACTGTTTGTTTACTCATATATTCTTTAAAATTACTTTTGTGTTCAGCAGAAGTATAATACTGAGGGGCTGAGGGGTGATATCAATGGATTTATATTCATGGTTTCAGTGTGTGTCTGTGAACTTTAATCTGACCTACCAACACAATCCTATAGCAATTAACTACTATTTTAACAAACTAGCTAATAATTAGGTTTTCATATGAATCGCATCATACGAATTCACATTTCCTCATGAGATCAGGTTGGATATATACACATTGTTTGACTTGATTATCTCAGAATATTTGAGCTGGGTTTGTTTTATTTTTTGTGCTTCATTCCCACAAAACATGACTTGTTTTGTTTTCAAAGGTGGTTTGTTAATTTTTAAAATGTCCTGACTTTATAATGCCAAGACTTGGGCCATATATAGACATTGCATTTGAAGGTTTTGATGTTTATGACTTTATATAGTTCCTTTGTACAACCTGTATCCTCCTAGGTGTTGCTGAGTGTTTGCCAGAATGACTCTCGGTGTCTGAGCGTACCTCTCTCCGCAGAGTGTTGGCGATCAAAGGTTGCGTTCCAGCTTGGCTTTATGGTGCTAAGGTTTTGGGTTGGGCTTGAACATGTTGGCTCTTGGCAGGCGCGTCAGCATGAAGCCCACCCGCTTTACAGCCTCATGGCGACAGAGAGGCACCGCCATCCCTCTTTATTGCTATTGGCCGAATTAGCTGGCTTTATCTCTTGGTGTCTTAGTTTTGTTGCCCAGGTGATGAGGTGCTGGTTCAAGAAACTAAGAAACTGTTGCATCAGGTTCACAACCTCAGCCTCATGAGTAATGCATTATAAGCAGTATTTCATTGACTGATTTTATACGGCCATACCATCATCATCATCATCACATCCCACAACTCGCCGAATAATTGTCTCTTCTGAAATGAAGGTGTGGTGAGCTTGGGCAGAGCAAGTATGCTTTGTAAGAAAGTTATCACTCTGAATCATTGAAACGCATCCAGTTCTCCTCAGACAGTCTTCATCAGAGGGGCAAGCGATAGGAAAAGAGCCTGCTCTGACATTAAAAAGTTAACAAGTGACTGGCTATTGTGTTTGTGATTAAATATTTCAAATATGTCTGGCAATGATATGGAGATTCCATGATTTTCCATCATTATTTAAAGATAATTTCACATCTCCAAAGGTCACGGACAGACCGTGATGGTTTCAGAAATGCTTGAGGTTAAGACAGTTTTCCATTTTCAACATTTTCTCTTTCATTTGAGCGTTTCTGAGGCAAAGACAGATTTTTCCCAGGGTCACCCTCCATTCATTTTCTCTGCATTGCGCTAAACAACAGGATATTGTAGAGCAGTTCTGACCATGAAGGAAGTTATGGAGGGGGTGACGATTCATCCTTCAGCGTGACAGTGGACTGAAGGATTGTTGCTTTGTGAATGTAAAAGTGTGCATGTCACAACGTGATGAATGGCTGTACAGATTTGGGACTGTGTCTGTAACCGCATCTGACATGCTGCAAAAATCACCAGAATATTGGCTTCTGGGAGTTCTGGGGTTGGCTCCAACCTGCCTTTAAAATGGCTATAAAACCCAGGCTTTATTTTAAACTTTAGATTGCTAAAGATCACTTTCTTTATCAGTATTGATTTGTTTTCCAAATAAATATATATATTTTTATGAATCACTGTAAAAAAAAATATTGTTGGTTTAACTTAAAAAATTAAGTAACCTGGTTGCCTTAAAAATTTAAGTTCATTGAACTGGAAAAATTGAGTTAATACAATGAAGGAGAATGATTTAATCATCAGAAACTCAAAATATTATGTTATCTGAACTACATAAATTATTTAAGTTGATTTGACAAAAGAAAAAATGATGTGATTACAAATCATGAAAATATTTTTTTACAGTGACTGTTTCTGAACTGCATGTATTTATTCGATCTAAATACAGTAAAACAGTAAAAGTGTGAAATATAATTACAATTTACAAAAACACAAATACAAACTGTTTTATATGTAAAAATATGAACATTTTCTAAATATTCTTGTGGTGACAAAGCTAAATTTTCAGCAGCCATTTTTTTCATGGCTGATTATTATTATTATTATTATTTTGTTTGGAAACTGGTGTATTTTATATTATTTTTTTTATTATGTAGCCTATGCTACAAATTTGTCCTTGCTTAATAAAATAATTAATATATACCATATATATATGTGTGTGTGTGTGTGGCCCTGGACCAAAAAAACAGTCACATGGGTCAATTTTTTGAACATGAGATTTATACATAATCTGAAAGCTGACTGAATAAGCTTTCCGTTGATGTGTGGTTTGTTAGGAAAGGATAATATTTGCCCGAGAAAATGTGGAATCTGAGGTGAGGGTGCAAACAAATCTAAACATTGAGAAAATCACGTTTAAAGTTGTCCATTCATTTTCACAATTTTGCTGCTTCCACTCACAAATATATATTTTTTTTATAAAAATGTGTACACATTTACAAAATAGCTTTATAGGATATAATCTTTTACTTCAATATCCTAATGATTTCTAGCATAAAAGAAAAAATAGATCATTTTGACCCATACAATGTGTTGGCTATTGCCACAAATATACATTGCGACTTGTGACTGGTTTTGTGGTCCAGGGTCTAACACATATAAAATAAAAATTTAAATTACAGATTTAAAACATAACTTTTTTTAACCACCGAGTTCTGCCTGCACAAACACACTCAATAGTACGCAAGATAAAATTAATTGGCTACAATGCTGTCAATCATAAACCTCAGTGGTAGAATATAATGTACCTCATATACCACTGATAAACCTCAGTGGTATATGAGGTACATTATATTCTTACACGTATTACAACATCTCTGTGAATCATTTCAAATGACTGCATCCACTGAGATCAAGATTTAAAACTAGAAATTTTGATTAAAAATTATCTGAGCCTGCTTCGTTTTTGTTCACCTGTGTGCACTTGTGTACAAGTCAGTGCAGTTTGTGTTGGGGATTTCCTCAGAATGAGCCGTCAGATAGCAAAGCTGCCAGAGATGCCAGTGCCGGGACACACTAAAACTGCAATGTGTTCTCAAATGACCCCACTAAAAGGCCTGGGCCAGAGAACAAGCCAAGTGTGGGGGAGAAAGAGAGAATCAACAATAATGCAGCAATAATAATGAGTCTTGCTCCAAAGGTGTATCCAGCTTATGTCTTCATTCGGAAATGCTCAAGAGAGGATTTTTCTCAAACTCTGTCGTTGTGTACTACTAGAGGTGAACAAAAAGGATCAAGCAGCGGTGTTCTCATTGCGTCATTATTTTTGCCAGTCTGCAGTTCTCAAAGAACACCAACGCCTCTGGCTCTCAGAACGCACTATCAGTAAAATGACCTTAGAGGTGCCCTGTGTACTTTAAGCTATATGTGAACTATTAGGACTGCCAAAGCTTTCTTTCTCTTGCTGTCTCTCTTTCTTCACAGCATTACAACAACTGACTGCCTTATAGGCCCCCTGCAACTAAAAAAAACACCCCTGAATTCCCTAAGACACACACTGTCACTGGCACTAGTGTGTTTGTGTTAGTAGCTCTTGGGGGTTCACCACAGGACTCCTATTATATTGTAATTGAGGACTCTGTTCTTGAATATGGCCCCACCTTTTGCATTCTGGAAGAATACAGAGTAACTGGGACAAATGGTCCAAATCAGAGGATAATGATTCCATTCTTTATGGGGCAACCATAATAATACTAATAATTTGAATTAACCCTAATCTCAGATGAAATAACAGCATGCTCAATATTATTACTTATATTTCACCCCAAAATTCAAATCCCAAACAAAACAAAACAAAACAAATCACTAAGTTTAGGTATGTAAAAGAAAGAACAGAAGTCATACAGGTTTGAGATTACATCAGGGTGAGTAAATCATGGTACATTTTCATTTTTGGGTGAACTTTGTCAATGTAGTAAAAATAAATAAATAATTTCCAGTCCCTGTTTGGATGTGTCCTAGAAGACAGGGTGATTAAAGGAGAGTCCCTCTCCCCTCATGCACTCACGAAAACAAGAGGGTGACCCCGCCCATCCAAAGGTCAAGGTGTGCACAGGCCAAAGGTTGTGTTACAACCAAAGGCCCATAAAACAAAGTACATCTATGTACATAATTATCACAGCAAAATGGCACATGCACACACACTCAAATCTAATGCAAGAACATGCTCACAAGCTACTGCAACTACACTGTTCACATTTACAAAGTAGGGCAGGTGTTCAGTTTTGGTGTTTGCACACACACACACACACACACACGTGCACACACACTTTTCCGGACACACACCTGGCTAATAGTCAGCTTCATTAGAGGCATCAAATACTCACTGCCTGTGACACGGTCACAGTCAACAGTGAGTTACTCATTAACATGTTTGAAATCATAAATGACATTAAATTTATGATTTATTAAAGAAAATATGTGAAGTTCATTGCTTGGATGTTTGCATATGGTGCATGTCATTTTAGCTAATATTATTAAAATCAGTTTTGCCAGCTTTTCTCTGTTTTAATTATTTATTTATTTTGCAACAGATTGCAAGACAATGTAAAATGGAAGCTATGAGCAAAATTTGCGAATAAGCTCAAAATAAGCAAAATAAGCTCAAAAATACAAATCTGTATTAACTTTAGGCCATTTAAACCCTAATGTCCACAAGCATGGGTATATGTTTTACCAATTATCCCTGTCTTGAATATGGAAAGTGATTTTAACATTTATATTTTTAATTGTAAATGAATGTGTAGTGACTACAGTATATTCGATTTCACTATAACTAACTGAATATTTTTCTTCCAACTATTCATTTTGCTGCAGATCACTATGCCTACTAGTCTATAAAAATATTAATATTTGTATTTTACATTCTAATTATTTATAATAACATTTTTAATAAATATTTTCAAGTACAATTCTCCATTGTGCACATGATATTTTAAATGACCAATAGCAAAACAATATAGCCTAGTCACAATTCGATAAGTAGCTTTCATCCAATGAATGAGTTATATTCATACTACTAATGAAGATTTAGGCTACTAGAGAAATTGAAAAAAATGTTGGTTAGCCTACTGGTCTTACAACGCATTATCATCCTGGGGCGTCATATAGTGACGCTTTTATTACTTAGTCCTACCCGTAAATTAAATTGGTGGTACAAAGAAAACAAGTTAGGCTACTAGTCGGCTAGTTAGTAGGCCTACTAACTTGAGTGCCATAACTTTTAGCTTGCCATTTCTTGAGTGTGTGTGTGTGTGTGTGTGTGTGTGTGTGTGTGTGTGTGTGAAGGTGACGTTAAGTGGAATATTTGGGAGGGGCTGTGCGCGTGTGTGTCCTCGTGGATTTTTCCTGTTATGGGAATTAATGCCATTTCACATGGGTATTATTAGAGGTGGGCGTTACTAAACTTAGCTTCATTCTCTAAGACAAGTTATTCATTCTCTAAGTTTGTCCGTGAATGGACAAAAAATAAGTGGCAACAAATAACCTGACCGACGAGGAAAATGCCAAAATAAGAAGGAAAATAGCATTGTAAACGAGACGGAGACGTCTGAGAGCGATGACTTCCGTGGCCGGGAGCAAGATCGTTTCCTTGCCGTGGAAAAAGAGTCAGGAAGGGGAAAAAAGTTGAGGGGTAGGTAAAGAGAAAGAAAAAACTCCATCTACGTCTACAATCAATGCACCCCTCCTCCCCCATGTCACTGCCATCTCTCAGGCCGTAATTTACGATGCCTCGCTGTTTATTTGGCTCACACCTCCCGGTAAAGCTCCGTTAACAGACTTCACACTTTGGCAGCTCGCTTTGCAGGTATATTGTATGCAAACCGTGTATTTATTGTGTTTTGTCACGAAAAGGTGGCATGTTAATGGCGAAGTCTCAATTTATTGTGATGTGTTTATGAAATTGACATCTCTCTGTTTTTACATTTCTAAATAGCCTCGATGTTTCCTCGAGGCTAGTAGCTTCACCCCCCCTTCAACTTTGAACCCTGAATAAGTACTTGGCAAAAAAAGACCCATTGAATCTGCTTGTAACAAGCCAGTGAGATAAATACCCAAAAAAAAAAAACCCAAAGTTGTGGTATTGTGTGTGTATAAGCTATGTGGTGTGTGTGTGTGTGTGTGTGTGTGTGTCTATTCATCTGTCATCAGGGAGGTTTGGTAAGGAGACTCCGTGGAGCCCAGAACTCAGGGGTCAAGTCCAGGTTTTCCCAGCCCCCAGCATCCCTCCCGCTCTCCTCCGCTCCAGAGAGATGGACAGAATCAGGGAGAGGCGTGAAGGGATGGGGAGGAGAGGACATGAGCCTGAAGTGATAGATTGATGCTTTAGATGATGAACAGTGGGAACGGATATTATGGACAAAAAACAGTTTACTTTTACATTTTGTAGCCAACATGTTTGGCTTCTGCATCTGGGTTTTTTTGTAAGTTGAATGTTTATGATTTTATGGTTGCGAGTCTTAATTTTACATGTCAGTTCTGATGGCAAAGACTGTATTTTGCATAATTGTTAGGGAGACAGCATCCAGCATCTTTTCCAGAACGTTCACAGAATTTTTAATCTTCAAACAATCTTAGTTGGAACATAATTGCATTCAATTCTAAGTGCATTCGAACCTGAATATGCTCGGTTTCCAATCATTCTTACGCATTTGCATATTATAGTGTCTAAGTTGTGTTCATTAGGCTGTTGAGACCCTGTGCCACACTATGACCCTGTTGTAAGTAATGTCCTCTGTGTCGCCCTCTCAGTGTGTGTCCGTCTGTCTGTCTGTCTTCTTTTCTGTCTCCTCAGGTGAAGTGTGGAGTGATGAGGCCCAGGACTGCTCTCTCTCTCTCGCCTTCTCGTCTCCAAAGTGCCAGGCATTTCATGCAGGGTGAGAGACGTTGCCGAGGTGTGTGTTATTCTTGATGTCGGCCTCCAGCGGGGAGCAGGAGTCAACACAGCTAGTAACATACACAACACCATCAGCCTGTCAATCAAGTCAGGTAAGCACACCCCCTATGGGTTCATGATCTCACATGCACACTCAAACATACAGTATGTACTAGTTTCACACATAAGGCACCTCTAATGTAAATGTGATGTATATATACACCTCATTAGAGTTCATCAATGTTTCCTGTACTCTGAGCACTTTCATTCCTGCCTCATTATTTTACTGCTTAATAAATCTGGAGATAATAACCATTTGGGCAATCAGTGACTGAGTATGCCAAAAGATACCACACATTCACGCACACTTCATAAAAAACATAAATTATAATCTTCAATGTCTCTGTGTATCTAGTAAATAATACAGTAAATGTGTCAATCAATAAGCAAATCAAATAATTTACGTTAATAATACAGCCATTCAATCCCTGATTTATTAATTATCAACCAAACAAAAATAATGTTATATAACCTACCGTTCAAAAGTCTGAAGTCAGTAAATAGTTTCCGTATATAAAAAAATAAAACAGTAATATTGTGACAAAGTATTACAATTTAAAACAACTGTTTTTTTATTGTGATGCATTTTAAAATGTATTTTATTCCTGTGATCAAACCTGAATTTTCAGCATCATTACTCCTGTCTTCAGTGTCACATGATTCTAATATGATGATTTGGTGCTTAAAAACATTTTCTTTTATTATTAATCTTAAAAAAATGGTTGTGCTGCGTAATATTTCCGGGAAACTGAGATACAATTTTTTTTTCTGGATTCTTTGATGAATAGAAATAGATCATTTATTTAAATTACAGTATAAATCCCTTCATCGTCACTTTTCATTGCTAAATAAAATGATTAATTATACATTCATGATGGACCCTTTAAATATTATATGTACCAATTGTGGTTAATGTGTTTGTGCGTGTGTGTTATGGGTATAATGACTTGCTAGTCAAATATCCATGATCACAAGACACGTGAAAGCTACAAACATACAAACACGATCACAAAGCACGTTTTGTCAGGGCTGATTTTTGCATAGTCACATTCCATTAGAAAGGTTTTCATGAGTGGAATGAACTTTGACCCTGCCCCGGTCAGCTGAACTCTAGCCCACTCATTAATTTATAGACTCTGTGCCATCTGATTGGTGCGGCACTGATGATGTCAGCCCTGAAACAGCAGCACTAAATTATAATCATAGCCATCGTAAAGACAAGGGCCTGCTGCACATGTGGAATTCTTTTCTCTCTCTTTTTTTGCCTTCTCTTTCATTATCTCCCCTCTCCCCTCTTCATCGTCTCCACGCAGGATTTCCTTATGTTCCTGTCTCTGTCTGTCTATCTATTTCTTTTCTCTTTGTCTGTCTGTTTCTCATGTTCCTCCATTCGGGTTAATCTCTCACCCTTTCTCATACTGTTGTCTCTCTCTCTCTCTCGCTGCTTCTGAACATGCACTTTGGATAACCCTGTTTTCAGAACCTCCGCTGCACTTTGCAGATAGATGCAGCCTATTTATTTTACTGTAAGAACACGGCAGACACAGGGAGCCAGAGAGAAAGCCAAAGACACATATATTCTGGTGGGTTAAATCCAAAAGAAGTTGGCTGAAAGTAAGTGTGTGTGTGTCTACATCTTCAAGAGAGCCCTCCAGATTTATAGAAGTGACTCTAGACCTTGAAATATTTGTAATCATGATTTGTTTGATTATGTGGGGGAGTGGATAGAGAGCTGGAAGTACTTTAATACTGAATTCTCTCTCTGTCCTCTGTCTCTTTGTCTCTCACTACCCCCCCCCCCCACACACACACACACACACACACATATAACACACAACCCAACCCCTAACACACAAACACTACATCACTGCCTATCGTACCGATTCGAGCTCTTACAGTGTATAGAGTGCCGAAGTGATTACGTCACTTTGTAGGACAACTCGGAAGTTAGCGGCGCATGGGATCCCTCAATCGAAAAGCTATGCATTTTCCCCATACACTTTTGTAAAATCGCAAAATGTATACAAAATTTATACATTTTGAAGCCTATATAAAGCTTTTTTAAAACAAACACAATCAGACACAATAAAGTTTAAAAAAACCACAAGCAGGTTATAACTGTGTTCTATGTCTTAGATCAAAACGTGAAAATATTTAGAGGCTTTGTTCACCACAGACCTTATTTCAGGTGATTTAGCAAAAACTAAAAGCAAAAAAAAAAAAAAAGCAAAAAAAAAAAAAAGGTTTTTGATGAAAACATTCCAGGATTTTAACCATATAATGGACCTCATTGGGAACCAAACGGTTCAAGGTCCAAAAGACAGTTTCAGTGCAAACTGTTCAAAGGGCTTTTCCAGATGAAGAATAAGGGTCTTATCAAGCAAAACGATCGCTCATTTAGTCTTGGAAGTTTTATAAGCTCAAATGCTCACCTTGCTCTGTTCTGTGTGACTCTCCTGTTTGAACTCGTTTATCAAAATCAAAAAAACAAATCTTTTCTTAAGTCATTTGGTTCATTCAACGAATGAAATGAACGAATTGACTCGGAAAAAGATTTCGAACAGGAGATTCACGAATGTGTATCACAGAACAGAGCAAGCTGCTGCTGAGCATTTGAGCTTATAAAACTTAAACTTTGTTATTCTTTTTTTTTTTAAATGAGCGATCGTTTCGCTCGATAAGACCCTTATTCATCGTCTGGAATCGTTTAAAGCCCTTTGAACAGTTTGCACTGAAACTCTCTTTTGGACCTTGAACCGTTTGGTTCCCATTGAAGACCATTATATGGAGAAAAATCCTGGAATGTTTTCATCAAAAATCTTAATTTCTTTTCGACTGAAGAAAGAAAGACATGGACATCTTGGATGACATGGGGGGCTACTGTGAGCTACTCCTTTAATCTGGGTGAACTACTCCTTTAATGTTATTTTCAACATTTACTAATACATTTTTAAAGTCAAAAGTTGTATACATCAGTTCATTCACAGTGAACTGACATGAACGAACAATGAACATTTTCCGTCAAAATGGACTGAGAAAATATTTTAAAACATTCTCAGATTAGGCTTAGGGAAAAGGAAGGTTGAAAGTCTCATGGAGAAATGTTTGTCTGAAAGGTATGGATCTCTCTCTCTCTCTCTCTCTCTCTCTCTCTCTCTCTCTCTCTCTCTCTCACTGTAATGGTATTTGTAGGGTTTGATAAGCTCCTCTCTGACGGCCTCCTGTCCTGATGATGTGGACGCAGAGACAAAGGCCGACTGCTGCATTCTTCTGAACCTAGGGTTTAACACATGCTCAGATAACAGGAAGGTATTTACAGCACACTTCACTGTTACCTCAGAAAAACGGCCTGAATCTAGACCTTATTCACTAATGCTGCATTAAACGACAGAAGAGCATTTACGCAATAGTTCTTTTAGTTCATTGTACGGAAATTGTTTTATGTGCCGGAGTTGATTGGCAAGACTTTTCTGTCTGTCAGCTGCTGTTATCATTTAAATGAAAAGGATGAGGATAAAGCAAGATTTCAATGATGTCATTAAAAGAGAAGCGAGGTTGGTGAGCTGTAGTTATCGCTGTGATGTCACTTTAATATGTGCCGATTAGACTGCAGTCAGTGTGACTGTGAGTGTATCAGTGAGCGGCAGGCCTGTCCATCTGAAGTCCCGCTGGGATTCCTCTGGCTGTGTCTCATTGTGCTGGACCCTGTAAGACAAAGGGTTAAGTAAATGTTTGGGGAAGATAAGGCCACTCACACTGACAGCATGCAGACTTTAGGGACCGGGCTCCACTACGGCCAGATACACACACACACACACACGCACACACAAACACTCCTCCTCACTTTTGCCTCTTACTCAATTTCAAATTTTCTCTCTCTCTAAGGATTACTTCATCTCTCTATTCTATCACCACGACTGTGTGTACAGTTTTGTTATAAAGTCGCCAACATCTTATATTACGGTTTCATATCCTCATCATATATGTTAATGTGGAATTAAATATAAATATATAATTTTATTTTATTCAGTACTGTGGATTGAGATGATTTTTGCTCACTGGCTGCTAAGCATTGACTTCATTTGACTCTAATCAAAATCTATTGAACATCTTTTCTTTTGCATATTGTTTTAATTCATAATCATGTATAGGGTTTTCCTGTGTTCTTAAAGGAGTAGTTCACTTTTTTAAAAAAACTTTTGCAGATAATTTACTCACCCCCATGTCATCCAAGATGTCCATGTCTTTCTTTCTTCAGTTGAAAAGAAATGAAGGTTTTTGATGAAAACATTCCAGGATTTTCTCCATATAATGGACTTCATTGGGAACCAAACGACAGTTTCAGTGCAGCTTCAAAAGGGCTTCAAACAACATCAGACGATGAATAAGGGTCTTATCTAAGATCTAGGAAAAAGATTTGTTCATTTTGACGAATGCGTTTGAACAGGAGAGTCACGAACGCTCATCACAGAACAGAGCAAGGCGACCATTTGTGCTTATAAAACTTAAACTTTTTATTTACTTTTTTGAAATGACCGATCGTTCCGCTTGATAAGACCCTTATTCATTGTCTGGTGTTGTTTAAAGCCCTTTGAAGCTGCACTGAAACTCATTTGGACCTTGAACCGTTTGGTTCCCATTGAAGTCCATTATAATATGAAAAAAAAAATCCTGGAATGTTTTTATCAAAAACCTTAATTTCTTTTCGACTGAATAAGAAATACATGGACATCTTGGATGACATGGGGGTGAGTAAAATATCAGCAAAAGTTTTTTCAAAAGTGAACTACTCCTTTAACTTCACTTTTTAAAATCCTATTCATCTTTTGCAGTATCCTTTTAACAAAAGCAGATCTTGACTTTGCATCATCTTCCAGGAAGTGACATCAGTTTTGGTGGAAAATAACAACATAAACATCAGTTAGTGTTAGCAATGGGTTTTCTGAATTCAATTTAATTTTTTTTTTTTTAAATTATGACATTACAGTTTATAAAAAAAATCCATCCTCTACATTTTCTAAAACAAGGTTATAATTGTTAAAGTTTAAATGTTTGAGTTTGACCAAAACATATCTAGTATAAGAGTCTAGTATATCCTTTTGCTTCCTTTAAATTATAGCGCAAAGATACAAAGATATGTTATCCTTGTTTTTTTTTTTTTTTTTAAGAACAGACGTAACAGTGCATAACAGGTTTGAGTGATCTAACTGCAGTGAACATGGTTGTATAAAGGCAGAGAAGTTTCTTTGTGTGTGTATGAGAGAGAGATTGTGTGTAACACATAGCAGTATTGTGTTTTAGGTAGCATAAGGCAGTGGGAGGGGAATGGTGGAGACTTGCTTTGCATGGCTGTTCCAGCTGCTATCTCCAGCTACAAGACTAAAAGTCTGGCCAGGAAAACAGACTCACACACACACACACTCACTCCTATTTTCTTTAATGTGATCTGCTTAGTTTTTCCTACTTTAAAAACAAGCTATAGTGGTCTGATAAGAGAGGAGGGCCTGTACCTGTGCTTGTGTGAATGTCACTGTGTCATGTTCGTTTTTTTGGAGGGTGTGTAGCATTAGTCAGTTGGACTACATTGCGGTCATTACTTAGTAAAGCATCATTTAGTGTCATTTTATGTCAATTCATGACAGCTTGTGAACTGAAGGTGGGCCTACAAATACAAAAAAGCCATGTCACTTACTATTATCATGTTTTCTGAGGCAGAGTACCATAAAAGGATCACTTTAGTGCTTTTTGGATACAATGTAAAGAAAGTTGCTGCCGTAATTTTTTAAGTTCAATCAACTTGGATGTTTAAAGGGTTAGTTCACCCAAAAATGAAAATTAAGTCATTAATTACTCACCCCCATGCTGTACCAACCCCGTAAGACCTTCGTTCATCTTCGGAACACAAATAAAGATATTTTTGATTGAATCTGAGGGCTGGATGACTCTTCCATAGACAGCCTGAGGGACTGCCTCTTGACGGCCCAGAAAGTCATTAAAAGAAAAGGTTTAAATATTCCATGTGCCTACAGTGGCTCAACTATAAAACTATAACTTTATCAAGCGACGAGACTACTTTTTGTGCGGAAAAAAAACGTAAATAACGACTTTATTCGACTTCCATTACTTCCTTATTGGCGCATGCGCGAGAACTGAGACGAGACCGTTCTTCTTCGACTACTTTTTGTTACCGGCTGCTCACCGCTTAGGAGTTTTACCGCCCCCTACCGTATAAGATGACGTACTGCTTGTAAACAGAACGTTTTGCGCCTCCGGCTATATCAGTACGTCATCTTATACGGTAGGGGGCGGTAAAACTCCTAAGCGGTGAGCAGCCGGTAACAAAAAGTAGTCGAAGAAGAACGGTCTCGTCTCAGTTCTCGCGCATGCGCCCATAAGGAAGTAATGGAAAGTCGAATAAAGTCGTTATTTACGTTTTTTTTCGCACAAAAAGTATTCTCGTCGCTTGATAAAGTTATAGTTGAGCCACTGTAGGCACATGGAATATTTAAACCTTTTCTTTTAATGACTTTCTGGGCCGTCAAGAGGCAGTCCCTCAGGCTGTCTATGGAAGAGTCATCCAGCCCTCAGATTCAATCAAAAATATCTTTATTTGTGTTCCGAAGATGAACGAAGGTCTTACGGGGTTGGTACAGCATGGGGGTGAGTAATTAATGACTTAATTTTCATTTTTGGGTGAACTAACCCTTTAAGTCATTTCAACTTAAACTACATTAAACTATCTTAAAAAAATAAGTTTAATTTTGTAAAACTTGAAAAATTTGAAAATTGCTTAACTTATTTTGATGAGTTAAAGCAATGTAAGAAACACATTTTGTCATAACTTATTGATCATATTTCTTTTTTTACAGTATATGGACTAAGTAAATACCATGATTCTTTGACATGCACCATGTTAATACCCTGTGTATCTTTGAATTGTCTTTAAGTTGCGATGGTGCATAATTTTTATAATCATTCAATACCTTGGTATCAAGGTGTCATGGTGTTGCCATCTGATAACATCATGCGGACTGTACAGCCACAGTGATTCTTTTAAAGGTCAACCCAGCACAGTCTCCTTCAACCAGTTTCAATACAGACAAATGAGCCCTGAAAATTCATAAACTTCCCACTTTCCGTTTACTTCTTACTTTCACACATATTAAAATTATGGCCTACATTTTACACAAATAGGAGATCATAAATTCAACCGCAGACGTCAGCTACACAATGAAGTGCTGGCATTGACGTGTTCTCGCCATACACAAGCAGCGAACCCTCTCCGTACACAGTTAGACGTTTTGTTTTTCTCCATAATTGGGCTGTAGAATAAACACAGAGGTTAGGTTGTGGAGCAGAGATGTCAGATAGTTTACGGAGACTTCATTCATGTACGGTCAAGTCTGATTCAGCCAACAGCTAATAAGTACGACGAACATCGTGTCAAATTGTCCGAGACGTCCAAAGTGGCTCGGTTAATGATACACAGTCCTTGATTTGTGTGAGCTGCTAAATAGCAGTAACATTAGTTCAGCTGTTTTAATGGCCTTGTTAGCATGTCAATGAAAGATCAGTATATCAAATGATGTATCACCTGCCATCTTAGTTATGAAGAGCTAGCACTTGCAAAAATGGGGGGAAAACAGTAAATTTAGTTTAAAAGTGTTCTTGGATCAATGTGAATCATAACACATACAGTGGGGGTGCATCCTTTCTCAGCCAGTGAAGATTTAGGTAGACAGCTGTTTGAAATGGGGGAATGTATTCACGAACCTGGAAATTAGCTTGTGCTCTTTGGATAATCTACACCTTCGGGAGGACTGGGAATCTAAAAACGCCCTACTATCCTTCTCTCACTCCCCCCACTCTGTCCATCTCTCGTTCTTTTTTTGTTTTTGGTTCTCTGTTTCTCACACACATACACAAACTGACACAAACACATTCAGACTTTCTTTATATCTCTCTTTCCATTGGCTCTACCCCCTCGCCCATTACGATGACCCTTGTTCTTCCCACTTACTTTCTCTCCATTCTCTCTCTGTCTCTCCCCCTCCCTCCTGCTGGTTTTATCAGTGGTCCTGCTCAGTGTCCTACTGTCATGTCTTGATGTGATTTATGTCATGGGCTGTGAAGTTTACTTATCTCCTCCCCCTACACACACTCTCTCTCTCTCTCTCTCTCTCTCTCTCTCTCTCACTCTCTGTCTCTCATGCATGCACACACACACACACACACACACAAACACACTAAGGAGATGGCTCCCACTTTCTAAGGCTCAGCCAACCTGGCTCCTCTGCCGCCCAACATCCAGACCCGGCCAGAGTGAGTAAGCAGGGTGTGTTGTTTGTGGCAGCAAAAAGTGGGAGGGTCTCAAATGAGATGGCCGTTATCTAGTGGACATTCAAAGATAGTGATGTATGTTCTGTCAGTCATGAAACTATACATTTTCTTCCAAATCCATTCCTTCTCTGGCCTGTCCTAGCCTTGCCTATCCTATATTATCCGTGTCAACCCTATCATATCCTGGTCAATTCTATTATTTCCTGGCCTATCCTATCCCTTCCTAGCTTGGCCTATCCTAACCTGGCCAATTCTATCTTTTCCCAATATCCAGTCGTGATCTATCCTATGCTATCCTGGCCTGTCCTATCTTTTCCCAATCCTACCTGGTCGTGATCTATCCTATCCTGGCCTAACCTATCATGTCCTGGCCTACTGCATATATCCTACCTTGGGCTCTCATATCCTGGCCTATCATATCCTATCTTATCCTGGCCTATCCTATCCTTTCCCAATTTTGCCCTGTCCTGATATATCATTTACTGTCATATTATACCATACCCTATCCTGATGTATCTTATCCTGTCCTGTCCTGTCCTGTCCTGACTTATCCTATCCTAACCTATCCTATCCTACCCTATCCTGTCTTGTCCTATTCTGTCCTATCCTACCCTGTCCTGTCCTATCCTATCCTATCCTGTCCTATCACGTCCTGTCTTGTCCTATCCTGTCCTATCCTGTCCTGTCCTATCCTATCCTGTCCTATCACGTCCTTTGATGGCCTGTCCTATCCTATCCTGTCCTGTCCTGTCCTATCCTGTCCTGTCCTGTCCTGTCCTATCCTATCCTGTCCTATCCTGTCCTAACCTGTCTTGTCCTGTCCTATCCTATACTATCCTATCCTGTCCTGTCTTGTCCTATCCTGTCCTATCCTGTCCTGTCCTATCCTATCCTGTCCTGTCTTGTCCTGTCTTATCCTATCCTATCCTATCCTGTCCTATCCTGTCCTATCCTGTCCTGTCTTGTCCTATCCTATCCTATCCTGTCCTGTCCTGTCCTGTCCTATCCTATCCTATCCTGTCCTATCCTGTCCTAACCTGTCTTGTCCTGTCCTATCCTATACTATCCTATCCTGTCCTGTCTTGTCCTATCCTGTCCTATCCTGTCCTGTCCTATCCTATCCTGTCCTGTCTTGTCCTGTCTTATCCTATCCTATCCTATCCTGTCCTATCCTGTCCTATCCTATCCTATCCTGTCCTGTCTTGTCCTATCCTATCCTATCCTATCCTGTCCTGTCCTGTCCTGTCCTATCCTATCCTGTCCTATCCTATCCTATCCTATCCTGTCCTGTCCTATCCTGTCCTGTCTTGTCCTATCCTATCCTATCCTATCCTATCCTATCCTGTCCTATCCTATCCTATCCTGTCCTGTCCTGTCCTATCCTATCCTATCCTGTCCTGTCTTGTCCTATCCTATCCTATCCTATCCTGTCCTGTCCTATCCTATCCTATCCTGTCCTATCCTGTCCTGTCTTGTCCTGTCTTGTCCTATCCTATCCTATCCTGTCCTGTCCTATCCTATCCTATCCTGTCCTGTCCTATCCTATCCTATCCTATCCTATCCTATCCTGTCCTGTCCTGTCCTACCATGACTTATCCTATCCAATGATATGTGAAGAGGGCTGTATTCTTTTCTTTATTCCATTCTTTGAGTCTGAATCTTTGCCCCTTAACTATGACCAGAGTCATCAGGCACCAAATATGTCATTTCCTCCATCCAGTGACTCACACAGTAACTCCAGCTCCAGATCCAGCTCCACTTATGTGTCATTGTTCTGTGTGTAATTTTAAAAAAATACTTTCATCCCAGTGTCTGCTATGTATGCTTGTGATATTTGTGAGGTGCATATGTGATTTGTGTATGTGTGCATGTGTGCGGTGGAGAGGTCATCCACATCTCTCGTCTACACGGCTCTTAGTGTGCACCCTTTGATGTGCTTTTAGAATGGCCATACAGCTCTCTGCTTTACCTCTCGCTTGACAATTGTTTATTAGTTTTGAAACGGCTTTAGTGGACATCAGACTCTCTGAGATGGTCGCTTTTGAGGAGAGGGCGATTCAAAACTCACCCGAAACCCTCCTCCTCAGGAGCTGGACCCATGACAGTGAGTCACAGAGACCTTTAGAGTTTAAAAGGAGACTCAGGACTGCTGGGGTAGGGAGTTTGAAAGATGGAGTAATGGATAGGGTGAATGTTTCAGTAAGAGCTAGAGAAAGTTTGAGATGGTCACAGAGGAGCACAGTAGAAGACAGAGACCAGGGAGAAGACCACCCTGGTCTTTTAAGAGCTCATTGTGTGTGAGATTTATAGCAATGGTTACTGGTTGTGAGAGGTTTTTGAGTGTCCCGTGGAAGTGCTAAGAGAGTGCTGCATAAACGCCTCAAGAGCATTAGGAAACTGACATTTATGCAAAGGGACAGCACGACAAAGCAGTTAAATACTGGGCAAATCTTTGAAAAAATGATTTGAGGTAAACATAATTCACAGAAATCTGGATAATTCACCTTAAACAGGTTGCTGTGTTTTGGAACATATTTGCTGGCTTCCAAGTTGACATTTTTTTCAATTGCTGTATTGGAAGATATTTATTAATGTTAAAGTAAAAAAAAAAATGGTCATATACTATACTTAAAGAAACATTCTCTGAAAAATGTGAAAATCATTAAAAATATCTTATACATGTTTCTTTTCATCCATTTTTCGTTGTAGTTTTTTTTTCCACACGACTGTGTGTACTCTGGAGGTGACAAGAGGGAAATTATTTGTAACAGGACAAAGACATTCATATTGTTTCATTTTATTTTGAAATATATATTCTAATACAATATACAGCCTGGCATCTCCTGCCCATCTTATGCATTTCTATGCGGGCAATCATATTCTAGCAATAGTCATTTATATCAAGCAATCACATTCAAATTATTTTACATGACGTACATTATAGACACAAATGAATCCCCATGACTAATATAGTCTCTCTCTCTCTTTTAAAGGAACCAGCACAATGCTATTATTAATAATTTGTTGTGAGAAGTCACTTAAAGTTGAAATTGCTAAAATTATTACTGCAGGTTCTTTTTTTGTCTCTGTCTTTCTAAAATCAGGAAATAAGATCACAACTGCATTGCAGCTGCTTCCTCCAGAGGCTGTCATAAAACATGTACATGTACTAAGAGCATTTTATTACAATTTGGATCAGTTTAATATCAATATAATATGTTATCTATATTTTTCTAGAAGGTTTTTAGAAAGATCTCGATATCACGAAAAGACCAATGCATACTCTGATTTAGCAAAACCGCATTATGTAACCAGTACAGTTATGCATAAATCCATCACAGCAGTATGTCAGGACAACGAGGCACTGAGAACATAAATGGGACAGTCTGTCTCCATCTCTACAGTCTGAAAAATACACAAACTACCAAAAAATGACCTTAAACTTGCTCCATTTACAAGTGTGTATTTGATATATTTGTGATTGGGACATCCCAGTGTCCTCACTGATGAAGGGTTCTTTTTTCAGAAGATGTTTTGGACAGCGTTTTGTTTTATTTTAAGCTCTATTGAACAGTATTTCGAGGGAATTCGATGAGGTAATGTGATGGATCAGTCTGTCCTTAGATAAACAGTGCTTTTTATTGGTTTTAGATTAATAATCCAGATACAGCACTGTCTTTTCCACTTAATTTTTCACATCTCTTTCTCAGGAGTCGAAGAGTTACTGAGAGTTCAGTTCATTTGTCTTCTCTCAAATAAAGAGAGACTCCCTGCAAATACGTCTAATCTTCCCTACCGCTCTTTTCATAACCATCACTTTTCCCTCTCTCCATGGGACATGATACGTTCGCTCTGTCTTATCGCTGTGTACAAAGGGTAAGAAAACACTGGGATGTTTGGTTTTTAATAGGCCTGTGTGGTGTAATTGGCTAATTGCTTTATTTTTCTCTAAAGGGTTCTGCGTTGTGTCATAGAGGCAGGAGGCCATAAACACATATGAGCATCTCCCTCACTGTCAAGGCTTCCTGAACTGCGATTGGCTGAGGGCTGCACTGGCACCGCATCCCATTGGCTGGGCTGAGGATGAATGGCCATGCTGACAACCAATGGGGCCAGATGAGGGTGAGCCGGGTGAGATATGGGACGCCGCATTCTTGAGCACTAATCAAATCTTATGAGCTTTCACTGATGGGTATGTGTTATGTTTGTTGATTTCCCTTCATTAGTCTTTATGCATTTTTGTGCTCGTGATGAATCATATTCATGGACATCTGTATAAATCCTCAAGTGTGAGGGTTTTTTTGCCAGTGAGTGAATCAGTTTGTTTCAAGAGTTCAATTGCAGGAGGAACCAAGACAAGCCTCAACAGAATCAAACACACGCACACATGTTGCAGCAAGCTAATAAAGTTTATATTGAAGATGTTCTGGGGTCAAAGGTCACAAGCTGCCCTCTGCTCAGCCTCCCCTCACCACTCCATCTAGCGCTCCTACAGGAGTGCTGAAAATACACTGTGATGGATGTAAATCTGTAAACCTCCCTCTTTCTCAGTCTACCTTTCTGTGCTCATCAGACCATCTCTCGTCATCCCTATTAGTCCAGATGAAGATGGATGTGGACAGTCAGTTATTTATGGATTAGGGCCATTCGTTAATGTCCTGGGCATTTTTCACATTACCTGTTGTGCTATTATATTTGAAAATTATTTTTCTACAGTTCTTTTATCTTTGACCTTAAAACTTGGGCATACAATCTCCTTTTTTGTTCCATGGAAGGAAAATTGAAAAACATTTGGGTGAATTATTCCTTTTGCGCAAGCATACAAAGTCGCACGCACACTGAGAGATGACGTGTCCAGTGGTCTATGGGGCGGAGATGGACGTAGTGACCTGTCGTGTGGGTAGACACACGTCCTGGGACACAGGAATCAGGAGGGGGTGTTTTTGTGTTCTGTTTTAATCAACTTCCTCTCTATGCCACAGAACATCCTGTGTCAGTTCCGTGAAAAGAGACCCACCAGCTTCCCCCCCACATCTAAACCGGATTGAGTGTATGGATGTGCACATCTTGCATAGCGTAAGTTATTGCCACCTGCCACACTTCAGCATTCTCTCTCTCTCTCTCTCTCTCTCTCTCTCTCTCTCTCTCTCTCTCTCTACAGGCTGTAGTCATTTAGGCCGCTTCAGTGTTTGCCTACAGGGTGTCACTGTTAAAATGTAGTCACTTTATTATGTTCAGTGGAGTTTGGGTACCAATGCTTGGCAAGTTGGGCAAACGTGTATGGGTCAATGATACGATTTTTTTTTTGACATGCCAACTTGTTAATTTATTCAAAAATACATTAAAAATGCAGTCTATGATTAACATATGTTTATTATTATTTTAAGTAATTAAAATTCATTTTAATATTTAATCAAGATAAAGTAAAACAATGCCAGGGTGAAACTATCTTGATATCAAAACGAGAAAAAAAATATAAAATATATTAAAATAAATTTTAAAACATTTTTTGAAATTATTATTAAGATGTGTACACTCACATGTATTCAGGATGTAAGATGTCATGTGGTACATCTCTGCAGATATTTAGTGATATTTTTAAATTAATAATTCATGATATTTCTAAATAATACTTTTTATCTTCAGCAATATATCTAAAAACATTTTTGAAAATAATTATTAAGATGTGTACACTCGCATGTATTCAACATCTGAGGATATCCGATATGTGTTATTACTTCAAAACCAAATAACGTTTTTAGATTATTAAATTGAAACTTTTCTCGAAAGTGGTATCAAACCATATGAAACCAAAAGAAATACAAAGCTTACATTTTCTAAGATCTTAGCACATGGTTTGCGCTAGATATTTTTGGTTCACACTATTTTCTGTCATTATGGCTTCCACACAGCACATGATCCTCGAGCACAGCCTCTGAAGGGCAAACACACACCGTCTGGATCGCTGAGGTCACCTGTGACCTGGAAAACGCACTGAATTTTGCTCAAGCATGTGACAGATTAAAAGATTTTAAATCTATGGCATGTCCAAACAAAAGTTGTAATGATTTAGGATATGGGCTTACATTTACACATAACGTGAAATATATCTATTTATGCTACGGTAATTTTCCATCATTAGAAACGAAGAAATTGTGACTTGTGAATCTCTGTGTTAAGATTACAGTATTCTTTGGGGATTGGAAACCAAAGCTCCCCTGTTCCCGACCCCGGTCCTGTATCTTTCTTTCGCTCTCCCCTTCCTCTCTCGTTCTTGTTTGATGTCACTGTAAGTGGAGTCTCTGGGTGGGCTTGGACGGTATCGGGTCTTGGACTGACTGACTGCTCCATCATGTTGTTTTCTGGCAACACTACAGACAAATGATCAAGACACATCCATTCCTTTGCTCTGTAGCGGAACAGAGCGATCTGGATATGCCATATGCTGTTAAACGGCAATGGTCCTGGTTTCCATCCCTCCTGTACTGGCAGGTTTAAAGACAAACTGTTGAGATTATCAAAAGTAGTTTTAAGAGCAGAAACAACTTCCCAGCTTCCAATGGGAAATCATTTTTGTGTGTGAGTGTGTTTGTTTATATCCAGCATCTCCACAGTACGTGATAAAAATGTTAAGACGCATTCATTTTGAGTTTAGATTGGCCATTTGTTTTGGTCGACAAGGATGTGTGATTTCTGTACAGGTGAATTACTATAGAGGTCAATTACACAGCGCCCTCTAGTGACTGACTACAGAATTGCGTTAAAACTGCCAAGGTACAGCCACAACCAGTGACTACTCTTGCAAGAATTGCTGATTCAGGTTTTTTTTTTATCACTTGCACTGTGATTTAAAGAAAGAATTTGGACTGGTTTGTCAAAAATCAATTTTTTTTTTCTTCATTTAAAAAAAAAAAAAATCAACTTCTGTGAATAAAAGTCTGAGACCACATGGAAAATCTGTGATTCAGAATCAAATAAAGAAAATAATCTTTAGGATTTGAAACCAAAGAAACATTGTGATGTAAAAGGAGCAGTAAATGTTTCAGATTACACACTAGTGATATTGATCGTGTGACTCTACAGATCTTTTGTACTCTGTACAATCTTATGAAGTTCATGTAGCTTGAGTTTTTTGAAAACAAAATGAAGATGAATCTAATTTTACGTCATTAATAGTATATATGGTATGTTTTTTGTACTAATATTAATATTTACTTCACTCAAATAATAGTCAATACGAATTTTTTATTACATTTGTATGATGCAAAATGTAAGCGTTTTCACTGGTGGACTGAGAAGCTTGGATCCCATTTTTGCTTTGTTCACAAAACACAGGTAGCCCATTGTTCTTTCATGCGAGTTGGCATTTTATGATGACTGAGCTTGTTTCTGCAGTGTTGGATGTCTTTTGAGTTACATAAACATTTATGCAGCAGTATTTTTTAAAGGGAGATTCACCATGTCTTGTAAATCTGTCTCATTCTTTGAAGTCTTATCTGGCTCGAGACATTGATGGTGGAGTGATCCTATGGAATCCCAGGCCTCTGTGTGTGAGTCTGTGTGTGTGTTCCTACACTACGAGGGGCCCCAGGAGACCCTATTTTACTGCTGAGTGATTGTCATGTCATTAATCAAATATAAAATGTAAAAACTAAATTTGTAGTCATTTGAATTTGTACATGACGGACATTAATCAGTCATTTAAAAGTAATTGAGAAATTTGAATTGTTTCGTTAAGGGGCATCACTCTATTATCAGTGATGAACTATTATTTGTAGCAAAGGAAATTAGCAGGAAAGGGTATTCATTTATTTATTTAAAAGCCGTTGCATTTTTGAACGCACAACTCAACGTCAAGTCATGACAAGTAATTACACACCCAGTAATTTGCTGTAATTGTACACTCTTTTATTATTAGTATTGAAAGCCATTCATAATTCAACTGCATCTGTGATATTTAAAGGCAATCCCTTATCTTATATCATATGTGAAGAATGATGAATGGTTCCCGGGTAAATCCCGTAGGCCAATAGACTTTTAAAACATGCGCTATTACACCCCACAGTGGACATAAAGCGGATCACATCTCTGAGCTCTAGTTATGTTCTGTAGCATATTTTATTGCTCTACATAGATAGGTCACCATTTGCTTTGAAGGTATAGCCTATTGCTCTCTATATGGCCCTCTATAAATCATTAATATATGCGATCAAAGTCATTTGCCTAAGTTATGTTGTTATGGTTTGTTATATTCTCCAAATGATATAAAATAGATGTCAAATCCATGTCCAATCCAACAAATCCATGTTTTTAATTGTTGCTCTCCCCTAATTTATCGTTTACTTTATTGCCATTGTTATTTACTGTTATCTCTTATTTTAATATTGTTATTGTTGCTGCTACATGATGGTGACCTCGAGTGATTTGAAAGGTGCCTTAAATAAAATAAAACTGCGTCATCATCCACCTTAAGTAAGGCAGATCAATAATATTAAATAATGTTAAATGTCCCCAACTAAGCAAGCCAAAAGCCAAGGCAACAGTGGCAAGGAACCAAAACTCCATCAGTTGACAGAATGGAGAGAAAAACCTTGGGAGAAGCCAGGCTCAGTTCTCTGGCCAACGAACGAAGAGTGTATGATTATGATCCAGGCAGCATTACAGGTCAAAAGAAGTCAGATTGGATCAGAACATTCCGAATATTTATCCAGTTCCATATCGTTGGAGGTCGGAGTCATCACGCCAGTATGGAGACGAGTTTGTTGAGGATCAGTGCCGATGTCTGTCGTGTCCATGAGGCCTTCACATGGCTGATGAGGCTGGAACTTCAGGGATGCGTTGTGGATGGGTCCAGGCACAGGTCCACCATCTGTTCAGGATACGGCTGGGATCCGGCTGACTTCAGTAAACAGGGAAGGGACTATATTGTGAAAAAGTGTGCTATGAGCAGCACATGAGTCTATTGCTGTCCTCTTTGTGTCCTCAGTCAGGAGGAGACCCACAGCGCTCTGACTTGGTCTACTGAGGAATCAGAAATCAATGGACCGACAGACATTACCAGGATCTTGCTGCATTAATGAATAGCTCATGCTGGGCCAGAACCCTCCTGGTTCATCATATTTAATAAGCATAAAGGTGACCTGGTCCGTTAATTCTCCCATAGACCCAAGTTTATATCAGCCTCAACACTCCAGACTCTTTGTTTTGGAGGATTGAGAGTTATGAGCCCTAATTTTAAATGCATCGGCCAGGAGACATAAAGTGGCTCTATCTTGAAGTTGCGCAGCGACAAATCTTGGTTGGGAAATCTGTGTAAACTAAGGGGTTTAAACAGGGGTAGATGGAACTGCTATAGGAATCCGATAACCTGTAAAGGACAGGGTTCTATCAATGGATTGTTGGTTGGATGGAGGTTGATCAAAATGTGAGCTTAGTCAATTGTGAGAAAGGACTAATGATTGGACTAATGATTGGAGAAGTCTAACATGCTTCACCAGAGAGAAGGTCTAGGTACTTAAATGAAAATGTCTAAGATCAGTAACATGCAGTTACAAATATAGAAGCTGAAATTTAGTTTCATGCCTTCTTAAAATATGTATTGTTTCCCTGAGTATACCTTTACAAAACATAACAATGGCTTTGCATACTGTTGTAAAACAGGTTTTTGGCACATGGTATACATTCCACGATTAACCATGCTTTCAGTCTAACCTTGCGGTTTTCAATATTATTACTATGGTTTTAGAACAAATACCATAATTGATCTAAGGTTACTTCAGTAAAACCATTATGGAAATGTAGTTAATATGGTTTTATTCCAAATAACATTGTGGCAAGCAGGGCAGGGCCGAAGCCCGTGAGAGAAGGGTGTGGGGCCAGTGGCGGTTGATAATGAGCGTTACCTGCGTGCCGCACCGGCCTTGTATCTCACAGAGGAGCTACGGAGGCATAAAGTGAAGGACGAGAGAGAACCAGGCCTAGACTTTATGTTATGTTTTGTTTGTGTGTGCGGCAGTAGTCCACGAGGGGCTGCCTCTTACTTTCATTTTGCGTTTGTTTGTTTTATAATTCGTCTTTAAATGTTCACCGGTTCCCGCAACCTTCTTTCCTGAACCATCATACCTTGTTACAAACATGCACTCACAATTGTATTGAGATCTGGAGATTGTAGAGGCCATTTAGGTAAGAAACCAGTATGAGAGGCTGGCTGGAAGCAGCCATCATAAGATGTGTACACTGTGGTATTAAAGGGATGGACATAGACAGCCAAAATACTCTGGCTGTGGCATTTAAACAATCCTCAATTGGTACTAAGAGGCCCAAAGTGTGCCAAGAAAATATCCTCACACCATTACACCACCAGAAGCCTGAACCATTGATGCAAGGAAGGATGGATTCATTTTTTCATGTTGTTCAGGCCAAATTCAGTCTGAATGTCTGTCTACTATCTAAATCGAGACTCAGACCAGGCAACGTTTTTCCAGTCTTCTATTGTCCTATTTTGGTGAGTCATTGTGTACACTCTAAAAAATGCTGGGTTGTTTTAACCCAATTTTGGGTCAAATATGGACAAACCCGAAATGTTGGGTTAAAAATGTAATGTAAAAATTTAACCCAATGGCTGGGTTAGTCCATATTTGACCCAAAGTTGGGTTAAAACAACCCAGCATTTTTTAGAGTGTAGCCTTAGTTTCCTGTTCTTAGCTTACCGAAGTGGCATCTTCTACTGATGTCCATCTGCTTCAAGGTTTGACGTGTTGTGTGTTCAGAGATGCTTTTCTGCAGACCTCGGTTGTTACTAGCGGTTATTTGAGTTACTGTTGCCTTTCTATCAGTCGGAACCAGTCTCCCCATTCTCCTTTGACCTCTGGTTTCCCACAAACCTGTCACTCATTGGATATTTTCTTTTTCTCTGACCCTTCTCTTTCAAACCCTTGTGATGGTTGTGTGTGAAAAGCTCAGCAGGTTTTGAAATAACCAGCCTATCTGACACCAACGTTCAAAGTCACTTAAATCACCTTTCTTAGTTTTAAAAGTCACTTAATTCACCTCTGCTTAGTTTCAACTTCAGCAGATCATCCCGACCTAAAATCCTGATCTAAATCTATTGAAATGCTTCCATGTGATTGGCTGATTAGATGTGTGTTAACTAGCAGTTCAACGGGTTCACCTAATAAAATGGCCAGTGAGTGTAAATTAACTGGTAAAACCATGGTTAAATGTGTGGTTACTTTGCTTTTACTCCAAATATCATTGTTTTTACACTAGCTACTACTGTATAATAAAACCAGCATTCATTTTTCTACAGTTGCCAAAAGTGAGATTATTCACCTTAAAAAGAGCGTATGGAGGTTGCCCTGTGTGGGCAATCGGAGGAACCTCAAATGCTGCTTCAAGGTTTTGCAAAGCAACGTATGACGTCTTGATAAAGGTCATTCAGTTTGATAATTATTATCATAAAATGTGAGGATTTAAAAAGACACCAGGGAACGTACATAGTAAATAAACGCATACAATTGTCCCATGCCCCTGCAATGAAGCTGAATAAAGGCCTCTGGTTCCTTGAGATTGAAAGAGCAAATCAAAGCAGAATAAAGCGGCTTTGTGTGTCTAAAGGTTCTCTATATCCTTCTGAGGATTTTTTTTTTTCCCCTTTGTGGTCAGGCAGGTTTAGTGGGATTTCAGCAGGACCGGTTTATCCAGGGGAGAACTGGTGTTTGTGTGCTGCCGAGAGGAACTGCTCAAACCTGTTCTCCTCGTCAGTGGGGAGGAGGAGCGGGAGGAGAGGAGCGTAGGGCGTATTAAAAACTCTTCTTTACCTTTCCTCTGTATGTCTTTCTCATTCCCAATAGTTTTCCATCCGATTTAACTCTCCAAGGGGCTCCGGAGGACACTGGTGTGACGAGGAGACCGACAGCATCGCGTGATTGGCAGGTGACGTGATTCACGTCCACAAGGTGGCACGGGGTGAGTGAAACTCATTTCACCTGAACACTCTGTATTGATCAGGTGTCATGTGTTTTTGGTAGATATGTATTGAGCGATTGCATAATGCGATCAATTATCAATAACGCAACTCAAATTCTCACTCATACATTTCCAGATTAAACACAATCACCCATTCAAGCTATTTCATTTGGGTGGAGTGACTTAATATTTCTTCTTTATTTGATCAGTGATATGAATTCATCTGCTTGTAGTATTGCATTTAATTCCATTGCGTCTATCTATTTTTCTTATTGACATTATTGTTTCATGCGTTTTTATGTTTTTAAATTACCTAGAATATTGAGCATATTAATAAACACAGGTATTTTATAATAAACAATACTCTTTTATTCAACCAAACTATTAAAAAGTAATTATTGGATGCTAATAAGAATGTGTCGGTTAACTTTGTATCATAAGTTTCAGTACATGTTCACATTTTCAAGTTAAATATTTGCTTGCAACTTCCTCCCTTACACTTGCTTGCTTCTCTCTCTCTCTCTCTCTCTCTCTCTCTCTCTCTCTCTCTCTCTCTCTCTCTCTCTCTCTCTCTCTCTCTCTCTCTCTCTCTCTCTCTCTCTCTCTCTCTCTCTCTCTCTCTCTCTCTCTCTCTCTCTCTCTCTCTCTCTCTCTCTCTCTCTCTCTCTCCTATTTTAATGGTCATGCCCATGGTAATATACCAAGTGATATTAAACTGATATTCCTCTTGACTTCAGCATGTAAAACATGTACAACACAAACATCCATCAAATGACAAAAAACAAGCTAAATCATAGGAAGGGATTTTGTAATGCCAAACCTGATCCACAAATCTATTTCAGAAGCATAGTCTCATTAACATTGATAAAATTGTAATTATGCCCCAGGCCTGCTCAGAATCCACCTTTACATCTCGCTGACTAACTGACTGATTTTGTATGTTTTAGATCAATTGCATGTATTATGTAGTATTCCACTTTTTAGTGACGGCATGTATGACCTCTGACCCCAAAATGTCTGATTAGATCTGAGAGCTCAGATATAATCTTTATCACCTGTTTGTGTTTGCAAAATCTGTAATCATATTTGCAAAGTCAGCTCAAAGCAGTCGGTTTAAAACATTAGTGTGTGTGTGTGTGTGTGTGTGTGTGTGTGTGTGTAGTTGTGTGTGAAATGTGAAGTTTGCAGATCTGAGAGACAGGTTCCCTCTTGCTCCCGCTGCTGTAACGTTCACAACTGTTAGCTAACATATCCTGACATGTAGAGAGAGTGAAGGAGCAGCCGAAAATCACTCAGATCAAAATGCAAAAACGATTGTATGGGGGAAGGGTGGAGGGGGGGAGTGTAACCACACCCTCTCAAGAGCCCTCAGCAGCAGGCTGTGTATCTCTGCAGGCAGAAGTCTTGCTTATATGAAGCTTTGCAGCACATTTCCCACTTTGTATTCGGAATTAAACACTCTGCACCCTGAAAATGTGTTCATTTGCCATCAGCTTTAACACAAGTAAAAATATCACTGTAAAAAATGATATGATCGATAAGTTATGACAACGTATGCTTTTACATTGCTTTAACTCATCAAAATAAGTTATACAAGAAGTCAGTTTAAATGTCATTTAAGTTGAAATTACTTGCAAGTTGATACTTAAAATTGACTGTGCAGGAAAACATTTGTATCTGGCACAATTTACAGTGCCTAGCCTAAACTGAGTGTCTGTTTTAATTGTCACAGAATTTATAAATAGTGCCATTCAAAAGTTTGGGGTTGGTAGGGTTTTTAAATGTTTCTGATAGTCTCTTATGCTCATCAAGGCTGCATTTATTTGATTAAAAATACAGTAAAAACATCAATATTTTGAAATATTCAAAATATTTGGGGTGGTGATGGCGCAGTGGATAAGACACGTGCATTTGGTGTGAGAGACCCGGGTTCGAATCCACTGTGAGACACCAATGTGTCCCTGAGCAAGACACTTAACCCCTAGTTGCTCCAGAGGCGTGCGACCTCTGACATATATATAGCAATTGTAAGTCACTTTGGATAAAAGCGTCAGCTAAATGAATAAATGTAAATATTATTACAATTTAAAAAAGAACTGATTTTTTGATTTTTTTGTTCAAATATGTTTGAACATATTTAAAAATGTAATTTATTCCTGTGATGCAAAGCTGAATTTTCAGCATCATTACTCCAGTCTTCACTGTCACAGGATCCTTCAGAAATCATTCTAATATGCTGATTTGAAACCATACTTTTTTTTTTCTGGAGTCTTTGATAAATAAATAAAGTTTCGTAAAACAGCATTTATTTTAATTTGAAATCTTTTGCAGCATTATAAATGTCACTTTGATGGGTCATGTACTGACCCCAATCTTTTGAACAATAGTGTATATATCAATGATGTATTCTCATTTCAGCGCATTGCAATCATTCTATGTGACTAAGCTTTTACGTCAATCATGACAATCGTCAGGAATCGTTTAGTTTCAGTGCTCCGGTAAGGGTTTTTGAAGCAGTCATTTATAAGACGAACAAGTGGATGTTTGTAGATAGCACAGGTCAAGAAAAATAAGGTGAATGTCATATGTAGATGTTAGTGTAGTATGTGTCGAATTGAACCCTTCGGCGCATTACATGGGTCATAAATAACCTTCCAGATCATGTTTGTTTTTTAAGTTTTAGCACACACACGTTGTGAAAAAGCCATCTCTCCTTGTTTCTTACTCTCTCACTCTCTCATTTACACACACTCATAAATGCATACACAAATAAAGTTAGGCCGCTCAGTTCTCACCTTGCAAAACCGGTTTAGCAAGACCAGCCTTTAATAGCCTTGGTATAGTATGAGTGAAGAAATTCCAAAGTTCACCTAGTGCAACAGCAAAACGTGAACTGGCACAAATTTTTCTCTAATCAAGATTTAATTGAACAAATCTGCATCTTTTTTACAGTTTTCAAAAAAAAAAATCCTCCCTATCCGTAGGAAGACGAGTGGCTGGTGTGTTGGAACACCAGCATGGCTGTGGAGAGCTTCTCTGAGCTCCTGCAGAAACTGCGGGAGGTCCATGACCATGAGTTAGAGGGTAAGACCACCCTCCTTTTTTTTTGTCTTGAACAATCTTGACTGAGATTACACCAAAGCATGTATGACTGTATCTGTATTACTGACACAAAATATGTCAAAAACTCGGTTTAATGTAGATGCACATTTCCCAAACTTCATTAACAGCAACAATCAACAGTAAAAATATCATTACATCAACTACTAAAAAGATAAGGTGTCTTTTACAGTTCTCTGCCAAATACAGTTTTTGCAAAAGCAATTTTTTTTACGCAATTGGTAGTTTCTTGTGAGGGTGAAAAAGTGTTCAATGCAGATTATGCTTGTGTTCAAATTATAGACCCATAGAAAGCTTCTTAGTTCAACAGTAACTTCTATGAGAGTGTTGCTTCCAGAGATGTTCACAAGTCTTTCATCTGGAGTCCGAGTTGTCTGAAGTCTTTATCACTGGAGTCTGAGTCAAGTCTGGAGTCTTTAATCTGAAGTCTGAGTCAAGTCTGAAGTCTTCATCACTGGAGTCTGAGTCAAGTCTGGAGTCTTTAAGCTGAAGTCCGAGTCATGTCTGAAGTCTTCATCACTGGAGTCTGAGTCAAGTCTGGAGTCTTTAAGCTGAAGTCCGGGTCAAGTCTGAAGTCTTTAAGCTGGAGTCCCGGTCAAGTCTGAAGTTTTTATCACTGGAGTCTGAGTCAAGTCTGAAGTCTTTATCACTGGAGTCTGAGTCAAGTCTGGAGTCTTTAATCTGGAGTCTGAGTTAAGTCTGAAGTCTTTAAGCTGGAGTCTGAGTCAAGTCTGAAGTCTTTATCACTGGAGTCTGAGTCAAGTCTGGAGTCTTTAAGCTGGAGTCCGGGTCAAGTCTGAAGTCTTTAAGCTGGAGTCCGAGTCAAGTCTGGAGTCTTTAAGCTGGTGTCCGGGTCAAGTCTGAAGTCTTTAAGCTGGAGTCCGAGTCAAGTCTGAAGTCTTTATCACTGGAGTCTGAGTCAAGTCTTGAGTATTTAAGCTGGAGTCCGAGTCAAGTTTGAAGTCTTTATCACTGGAGTCTGAGTCAAGTCTGGAGTTTTTAATCTAGAGTCCGAGTCAAGTCTGAAGTCTTTATCACTGGAGTCTGAGTCAAGTCTGGAGTCTTTAAGCTGGAGTCCGGGTCAAGTCTGAAGTCTTTATCACTGGAGTCTGAGTCAAGTCTGAAGTCTTTAAGCTGGAGTCTGAATCAAGTCTGGAGTCTTTATCACTGGAGTCTGAGTCAAGTCTGGAGTCTTTAAGCTGGAGTCCGGGTCAAGTCTGAAGTCTTTAAGCTGGAGTCCGAGTCAAGTCTGGAGTCTTTAAGCTGGTGTCCGGGTCAAGTCTGAAGTCTTTAAGCTGGAGTCCGAGTCAAGTCTGAAGTCTTTAAGCTGGCGTCTGAGTCAAGTCTGAAGTCTTTATCACTGGAGTCTGAGTCAAGTCTTGAGTATTTAAGCTGGAGTCCGAGTCAAGTTTGAAGTCTTTATCACTGGAGTCTGAGTCAAGTCTGGAGTTTTTAATCTAGAGTCCGAGTCAAGTCTGAAGTCTTTATCACTGGAGTCCGAGTCAAGTCTGAAGTCTTTAAGCTGGAGTCTGAATCAAGTCTGGAGTCTGAGTCAAGTCTAAAGTCTTTATCACTGAAGTCTGAGTCAAGTCTGGAGTCTTTATCACTGAAGTCTGAGTCAAATCTGGAGTCTTTATCTCTGAAGTCTGAGTCAAGTCTGAAGTCTTTATCACTGGAGTCTGAGTCAAGTCTGGACTCTTTATCACTGAAGTCTGTGTCAAGTCTGAAGTCTTTATCACTGGAGTCTGAGTCAAGTCTAAAGTCTTTATCACTGAAGTCTGAGTCAAGTCTGGAGTCTTTATCACTGAAGTCTGAGTCAAATCTGGAGTCTTTATCTCTGAAGTCTGAGTCAAGTCTGAAGTCTTTATCACTGAAGTCTGTGTCAAGTCTGAAGTCTTTATCACTGAAGTCTGAGTCAAGTCTGAAGTCTTTATCACTGAAGTCTGATGCTGGGCTTACACCAAAGGTTTTTCACAGTCCCCGACTAAAGACCGGCAGTCTGTAGGAATCTCACTGGAGTCTCGGTGCGCTCCCGTCGTCTAGATCTTTAAATGTGAGGTGATAATCTGCAGTCGATGACCTGATTTACGCCAGTCTTTCTCTAGTCTTTCATATCAAACATGTTTGATATTATCGTAAGTCCTAGCGTAGTCCTAGTGATGTAAAACAATCAACAACCAATAAAATGGAGGTTAGCGTGTCCGCCTCTCACACCATAGAGACACAAATTCGAGACCCACTCATGGGAGCTGTGTCAGGTAGCCGGCTGGATGTGATGGTGATTACACATTGTTTCCTGATATTGACTTTTTTCCTTACCAGAAAAGTTTTTATATCTACTAGGGCTGGGCGATATGGAGCAAAAAATTATAGCACGATATATGATAGAAAGCAGAACGTGGGTAAAATATAGCTGTATTTACCGCACTTAATGGCGCACCTTCAATGAATGACCTATTTTAGAAAATTTTTCATATATAGGGCGCACTGGATTATAAGGCACATAAAATACTACACTCGGACATATTTTTAACCGGAATGCATCTTGCGGTGATCGGTTCTGCACAGATTTTGATCATCTCAAACAAGCCTAACGAAAAAGCAGATCCATTGTTCCTCAAGATTAATAAAAAATGTGACTGCAAATTGTTACGCGAACCTGCAATAATTGAATATGTTCAATTATACAAATATAGCTATTTTATGTATTTGATTGATGTTTTATTAACAAAGTTTGAGAGGAGCATGTTCAGATAATTAACACGGGTGGAGAGCACTCAGCAATCAACAATAAGTGGTGTAGCCTATATAGATTGTGCAGTCTCACATCAATCCATTGACAGTTTTGCAGCATCCCTTCTCCACCCCTTCTAGTCCTAACCATTTACATACGGGGGGGATACTCTGGGTTCTGGCGAAATTCCGAGCTTGGAGCCCTCCCCTGGACGGCACACCAAATACACATTCAACTTTACTCCCTCTAATTGTATATAAGTGTGAACTTGTGAATCTCACTTTGGTAACCAATGTCTTTGCTGCTGACCTTTGATGATCCACTTCAACCATAGGCCTACTTATAAGCAAAAATTAACTACATCACATTTGTTTAGTTATTATTATTTAAATGTTATTTTTCTGAAGTAAGAGTTTTGAACTTTCTTCTCCAACCTCATGTTCTTCTTTAATCCAGAATAGCAGCAGTTTATTTAGGTTTGTTTAAGCTGCGCCATCTACTGTACTGCCGTGATTTTGCATTTCCTTCAGCCTGATGCTTCACTACACTTTTGGTCTGATAGGGTCTTTACATTTTCAAAAAATAGATTTTCTGTTGTTGTTGTTGTTGTTGTTAAAAAAACAAACATGCAAGCCCAGCCCAGGTGGGAAAAAGGCTCATAAAAGTAACGTTTCCATAAAAAGTAACTAACGCTATTAGTTTTATAGAGAGCAACACAACAGCAAACGAAAACACAACAATATTTGCAAAAAACAGAAACAATAAACAACATAATTTATTCTTTCTGCAATGCATGCTATGAGCTCGCAAACTCTTTAATAAATACGCGACATTGCTTAGTATGAAATTGGCACTTCTTTTAAAACTTTTTTGAACACTGCTTCCCTTTGTGCCATCCAGAGCTTCACACTCCAGTTGTCCACATTCACTATTTATGCTTATCTCTCTCTCTACAGTGTGGCAGGAGAAAGTACTGGAGCTGACAAATAAAAAGAATATGTGAGTGTGAGTACCATATTTTTCAAGCTAAAATCGATTGACATCAATTTGACATCAATGTTTTATGTGCGTACTGTTGTAGTGATACAAAGCGCATGGAAGAACTTTACAACAGGAACCAGCAGATGAGAGAACAGCAGCGCATTCTCACTGAGAACATCAAACAACTGGAGAACAGGTTTGTAAGGGTTCATTCATAAATGTAATCTCACATACCGCTGCGCACACTGGACGTGTCTTGTCGATCCTCAGGTTGCGGGCCGGGTTGTGTGACAGGTGTACAGTCACTCAGGACGTGGCTAAAAAAAGACAACAGGAGTATGAAAACTCTCAGCTCCAGAGTCTACAGCACATCTCTTTACTGGGTGAGCTATAAATAGAGCCTTTATGTGAAGAAGAAATAGTGTTGTAATTTTTAACTAAAACTATTAAAATGTTTTGTGAAATGAAAATCAAACATAAATATTAGATGAAAAAGGAGTTGCAATACTAAAATAACACTGCATTGACCATGTTAATTCCTTTTACACAAAAGGTCAGACTTTTGGGCCCAACTGTATATACAGTCAAACCAAAATTTATTCACACACCTTCAACAATTCTCACATTATCAGTTTATTCGCTACAGTTTAGAAAATTGTAATAAAATATGACAAGAAAGATTGAATAGCTGTCAGCTGTTAAATTTAAGTACATAATTAGATAATACCAATTACAGAGCAATGCTTAATTTTATTTAGTCTGTGGTGTAAAATTACGGAAGCCCTGAACCGCAACCTAAAAAAAAAAAAAAGTCAGTAAAAAAAAAAAAAAATCTTAAAAAAAAAAAAATCTGTAAAAAAAAAAATCTGTAAAAAAAAAAAAAAAATCTAGCATTTCGAGATTAAAGTCGAAATGTTTCGAGATTAAAGTCGAAATGTTTCGAGATTAAAGTCGGAATGTTTCGAGATTAAAGTCGGAATGTTTCGAGATTAAAGTCGAAATGTTTCGAGATTAAAGTCGAAATGTTTCGAGATTAAAGTCGAAATGTTTCGAGATTAAAGTCGAAACATTGTGCATTCATAACAGTGCGCGTCCACTGGCTCAGAGCGCGCGCGCGTGTGTGTGTGTGAAGTTGAACTGCCATGGATAAACCCAAAATAGTAGCTTTTCGGTCTCCTTTGATGAAACAAAACACACACACACACACACACACACACACACACAGTGTGTGAAACTCGCTATTGGCCATTATGAATGCCTGTGTGTGCGGCAATGTGAGACAATGGAAAGCACACACGCGCAGCTTCTACGCGATAGCGAGTTTCACACTGTGTATGTGTGTGTGTGTGTTTTGTTTCATCAAAGGAAATTCAACAGGTGCCAATCTACCAGCATTAGGCTACCATTATAGGACGTTATAAAATATACTGCGCCGGAATAGACTTTAGCCTATAGGAAAACCAACACGGAAAACACTTTTCAGACTGGATGGAGAAATCCAGCTTTATGAATGAATGAATGAATGAATGAATGAATGAATGAATGAATAGGGCATTTATAGCGCTTTCATATATGCCTACACTCAAAGTGCTTTACAATCATATCACAGAATCTCTCCTCAACCATAAGTGGTTATTAAATCTTAGGAAATCACAGGATCCGGCCAAATGATTGGATACAGAATGATGCACTTAAAATGTATCCAGAGCGTATTTACGGGGAAGAGGAGACCGAACAGTTACTGTTGTGTTCTCGACCCAGATAGTGTTGACTAGACGAGCACGAAAACACCTCAGTAGCACGTGTGACGTGTGTAGAATTTTGTTGAAAGCCCAGATAAAAGTAAAAAGCTACTATTTTGTGTTTATCCATGGCAGTTCGACTTCACACACACGCGCGCGCTCTGAGCCAGTGGACGCGCACTGCGAAACATTTCGACTTTAATCTCGAAACATTCCGACTTTAATCTCGAAACATTTCGACTTTAATCTCGAAACATTTCGACTTTAATCTCGAAATGCTAGATTTTTTTTTTTTTACAGATTTTTTTTTTTTTACTGACTTTTTTTTTTTTTTTTAGGTTGCGGTTCAGGGCTTCCGTATTAAATGGTCGCATCTGCAATTAAAGAAAAAACACTTAAGCAAAACATGGTCATGTCAAAGTGTCTGAATCATTTTTGGACCCAAATTTTACTGGTAGTCCACTCTATGAATAATGTTTGGGCATAATATGTCATAGTTTACTTTATTTTGCTATCCTCACTTACATAAATGAACTATAATATCCTGCACCCATTAGTAAAAAAAAATATCACAAATGATATTTGGTGAAATATGATGTTCTTAACAGAGAAATATATGAATATTAAAGATATTCCTGTTTGTTCACTGCTGCAGTGAGTGAGATGAATGCTTTAAAGAAAGAAAATGACAGACTAAGAGAAGAGCTGAAGGGCATGAGGGATCTATCGGAGTAAGTTCTTGGCATGTTTCTTTGACATTTGTGTGCAAGAATTGTTGTTCTGTTGTTTATTATCATGGGAAAGGTCAGGTCCTGTCACACAGTGGCACAATCTGATTTACCGTAACTGTAGTTATGCGACATTGGCCAACATATTGCGGTCTGCACCGAATGGTCACTTTGGCTTGCGATCATGTATTGGATTTAATAGTCATGCATGAAAATGCAAACTTCCTCCTTTACCTTTCAGTCAGCAGAATGGTCATTCAGAGGACAAAATCACCCCAGAGATCAAGATGTCACCTGACACAGCAGCGGCTGCCGTGACTCTATTGACCTCAGGGCTGAAGTCCAGCAAACCTCCACCAGGGGACGCCACTGTACCTGTAGCGACTGTCAAAAGAGAGATGGTCAACAGCCCGACCGACAGTCAGGGTAAGTCACAGTAAACATTGATTTCTGAAATATATGAAAACCAGTGCTATATACTAAACAGTACCGGTCAAAAGTTTGGAAACATTACTATTCTTAGTAAATCTTTTTGGGACACTTTGACCTGACCATGTTTTTAATTGCAAATGTGACCTTTTTACACCACAGACTGAACAAAATTTAGCATTGCTTGGTAATTAGTTGACCTAAATTGGTATTATCTAATTGTGTACTTAAATTTAACAGCTATTCAACCTGCACTGTAAAAATGAACATACTTTATCTAATCAAAAAAATTGTGGCATCAGATTACAAGCAATATTATTAATTAAATGTAACAAATTAGAATTGAGAAATAATTAATCAAATCAATTACTTAAAAGCTAACCATTTAAAATGAGTAAAACTTACAACAACAACCAAACAAAACATAAATTTAAGTCACCATTATGGTGATCGGTGTTTGTTTTAGGCTTGTTTTAAAATTACAGTTTTCTCCTTCAGTGATTCTACTTGTTAACATCAGGTGTCTTTAATGTTGGCAATATAAAATAAAGAGCTCTTAATTAATCGTTGACGTCTGTCTGTTAGTGAGATATTTTTGTCACATTTTTTTGGTGTAAACTTTACTCATTTTAAATGATTAACTTTTAAGGAATAATTTGATTAATTATTACTCAATTCTAATTTGTTAAATTTAATTAATAATATTGCTTGTAATCTGTTAGGGTTAGGGTTAGTTAGGGTTAGTTACTAATTCTATTGATTAGATAAACATATTCATTTTTACAGTGTAATTCATTTGTGAGACAATCTAACAGAAGGATGGCCAAAACCAGTGAAATATCAAGTGATTTGATAAGTCTGAGTTCTTGTCATATATTTTATTATCATATTCTAAACTATAGCGAATAAACTGTGATAATGTGTGAAATGTTGAAGGTGTCTGAATACATTTTGGTTTGGCTGTATACAGTGTAGGAAGTTTGCCTGGTACTGGCAAACATTCTTTGCACGTTCCCAAATGTACTAATGAAAACATCTGTAATATCATTTTTCTATTCAGAAAAGCCATCTGAACACAGTTTCATGCAACGCTGGGGCAAGGCGTTTTCATTTGTAAGCAAAAAATGTGTTTTTTAAATACTGTTTCATCGAAACTCTCATTTCTTTCTGTTCCCTTGTGTCTCATTGGTTGCTGAAATGTGTGTTTCTCTCAGGAATCTAATAAGACATTGTTGCCCACCTCAGGCCCCGTGAGATGGGGGAACGAACACGGCACTGAAAGGAGGTGAGACAGGCAGACGAGACCGACGCATTGACACTGAAAACAGACAAAAGAGTGTGACCCATGTTAATGCTTCTCCTCATGTGTCCACAGACCTGCCAGCGTGGACTTGGTGGAGCACCGGCATTCCCCTTTGTCTCCTCATGTCACATCTCCTCTTAGACTACTGAAAAATAATTCCATTTTTTCTTCTGCTGCCTCTGAGGAACGTAGTTGCCGGCAACAGATCCACGCTCCCGTCCCCTACCGGCCGCTTCCGATCAAGACTGGTGGCCTGTCTATCCCATGGCCGCTTTCTGAATCCACTGACTGGGTAACAGTAGAAGCAGCCGGCTCTGGTTTTAGTAGTGGGATAAGCCAGAGCCCATTTTTAAGCTCAAGTATACTACGTTTCCCTAAACTGGTCCCACCAAGCAGCGCCCTCCACTCTCGCAAGCACGGCTCAACGCCTGGCGGCCCGCGGCCCTTGTCCCGCAGAAACCTCTCAGAGCATGTAGAGAGTAGCGAAAAGAAAGTGACAGAAGTCGTTATAGCGCCTCCCCAGTCAGAGAGGATTTTTGGCGAGAATTTAAGAGAGGAGGAAGAGGAAGCGCCGCTGGACCTGTCCGAGTCAGGACGCTCAAAAAGCCAAGAGAAAGAGAAAACGCACTCACAGAGCGACGCATCTTCGTCCCTGACTTCCTCACCACCTGCTACACTTTCATCGTCATCTCAATGTCCATCGAGCCCTCAAAGTGACCAGCAGACATCAGATAATAATACACAGGTACACTTCAAACCTCATCAATAAAGCCATTCCATTGGCTGAACCTGATTAAAAATGATTATCATGGTAACATGATTTTTAAATAATGAAAAAATATTAAAGGAGTAGTTCACTTTTGAAAAAACATTTGCCCCCATGTCATCCAAGATGTCCATGTCATTCTTTCTTCAGTCGAAACACTTCAGTGGGATCCAAAAGGTTCAAGGTCCAAAAGACAGTTTCAGTACAAACTGGAAACTGTTCAAAGGGCTTTAAACGATTCCAGATGATGAATAAGGGTCTTATCAAACGAAACGATCGCTCATTTAATAAATAAAAAACAAAGTTTAAGTTTTATAAGCACAAATGCTTGCTTTGCTCTGTACTGCGATGCACGTTCGGGATTCTATTGTTCAAAACGAACGAATCTTTTTCCGAGTCATTTGGTTCATTTAACGAGCAAAATGAACGAATTGACTCGGAAAAAGATTCATTCATTTTGATGAACAAGATTGAACAGGAAAGTCACGAACGTGCATCGCAGTACAGAGCAAAGCGACCATTTGAGCTTATAAAACTTAAACTTTGTTATTCTTTATTTTAATGAGCGATCGTTTCGCTTGATAAGACCCTTATTCATTGTCTGGAATCGTTTAAAGCCCTTTGAACAGTTTGCAGTTTGTACTGAAAGTGTCTTTTGGACCTTGAACCGTTTGGTTCCCATTGAAGTCCATTATATGGAATGTTTTCATCAAAAACCTTAATTTTTTTTCGACTGAAGAAAGAATGACGGACATCTTGGATGACATGGGGGTGAGTAAATTATCAGCAAAAGTTTTTTCAAAAGTGAACTACTCCTTTAATCATACTTGAACAAAAAAAAAAAAATCATAAATTGCACATCACATTATATTACCAAAGCTAAAGACTGTGAATGTTTTCTTTCTGTCTTCTGTTTGCAAGCTAACAAGCTCAGCTAAACCACAATATCACATGAAACATTTCTCTTTCTTTGGGTCTTCAGTTTTCTTTCTGGAAGCAAGCTAACACCGTAGCCTAACAGCTTAGCACAGTGCTAACTGATTAAGAAAAGCTGATCAGAACAAGATGGCAGTAACTCACTGTATCAGGCATTGAGGAAGAGACATGTTTAAGGTCTTGCACGACTAGTGTTCCCTGCTCGCTAATGTGAAAAGTTTACTTCTGCTTTGGCTTGGTTTAGAACTATTCAGAACAAAGAAACTACATTTCTAAAATGTCAGTTACTCATTATTAGCAAGCTGTGCTTGTTCAGGGAGCCCCGCACATGAAATATAGGAAAAAACTTAGACTGTCACCACAAATTAAAAATTAGAGGCCACATTTTATTCATTTGTTCCCTCATTTTAGTTCAAACATGGTTTGTAGCCATGATGTTTTAATTTTACATGCCCACAATTTGCCTAAAATGAACAAATTAATTACTTTTGGGAACAAATCATTTGAAATACCATGTGCATATATGTTTGTATTAATGAGTATAAAAATAAAACAGACTGTGATGTTTACACAGCTGGAGGAAGCACAGGAAAGATGTAAAGAACAGGAAGAGGTAAAGGAGGGTGAAACATCTCAAGCCGCTGAAACCTCTTTCAGCTCAGAGATCAAGAAAATCCCGTCACTAACCCTTTCCCTCCAACCAGGTAAAGCTTCACTCTCATTGGTCAGTTTAAGTTTAATTCGACTGTCTTTAATGGATCTGTTTTTCTCTCCAGTTGTGGTCATGGAACCGCTTAAAGCTGGAGGACAGGTAAACTCAGCACTGAATTTGTGTTATATCTCATTATATGGCATGCAGCTTTACTTGAGATCAGTGGTGACTTTTTTTGTGGTCACTGATCTTTTTTGAAGATCACTGATCTTGGGAGCAGACCAATAGAACAAGAGGAGAAGGAAAACAACAACCTTGAAACAAGCAGAAAAAGACCTGGGCTGGACACTGATGGTGAGAGGTCATCTTTCATTCATTCAATGAATACATTAAGCTTCTTCCGAAATTTCACTTTCGACTCATTGTTCCGTCTTAGCTCTTTTCCTGCGCTCGCTAAAGGAGAAGAAAATACGGCTGAGCAGAGGACCTCAAGGAAACCATGCAGCCCCAGATCAAGGATGAAGGTCTCTTTTTATTATTTTTCCATGTTTTATGTAAATTGTCTGCCCTTAGTGTTTTCTTTTTCAGTTTGCTTCAAATATTTAATTTTATTTTTATTTTTTACAGGCAATGGATTCTATCCATTTTATTTCACCCTTCATCACCAGCCCAAATCAGTCCAAATCACTGGTGTTCACCTTAGTTTCCCAGAAAAAAAACAACAACTCTAGACTTTAACTGCACATCTATCAACATAATACTCACTGCAATTCAATTAGAAATAGTATTATTGTGTGCAAATAGTTTGTGTATATAAGCCTCAAACCTTCAGCTCACAAATACAGAATATGTTCCTTCAAAGGGTAGATTATCCAGTAATATTTAGCTGTACCACAACAGGAAGCCAGCTGTCAGGGGGGCTGTCAATAAATGTATCAGCTAGATTTTTTTTTTTTTTGGTTTCCTCTTCTTCTTTCTTCATTTATACCATGCGTTATTAAGACTGTACATATAATTGCTTGCTTTCTTGTGTTTATACATTTCTCATGCCTACCCTGAGTTTGTGTTCATTCTCTCTTCCGTACGAGAGTCACATCTCATCTATTTTTGTCTGTCTGAGCACCATGGCCTGCTTCTTGTAGATGTGACAAAAAGAAAAACCCTCGGCTTCCCCTTTTGTTTTTTTTGTTTTTTGAGATGTCAAGCATATATTTTGTAATAGTGAATTTTCCACTTGCAGCTGTAAAAGCTTTCCGAGTGTAAAAGGAGGAAGGTAAAACTGTGAAGAACAAAGTATACTTTTTAAAAAAAAAAAAACTTTCTGTACCATTACTATACCTTTTGCTATTATCTGAGGTGAAACTATTTTGGAGATATTAGATAAGCTTCAATTTGTTGTTAAAAAATGGACACACAAATAAAGGTATTTTGATGGCTTACCATGATTCCCATAGACGTCGTTTTTTTTTTATCAATGGCTGTGGTCATATCATGCGAACTATCATCCTGTAAATGGTTTAGGATGTGGGAAACACCTACAGTGCTGCACGTTTCACTGTGAAGAACATGCTTGCTTTCCATCATTGGAATAATTTATAATTTTCAATTTTACATGCCAATTACCACAGTATTTAGCTTGTTTACTATACTGAAAGGAGTAAAATTACAAAGCTAAAAGCCTGTGAAATTTCTGTGAAGTTTTCAAATTTGAATGTGAATGTTTTAATTGTAAATTTGATCTATGGACATGCCTTGGTTAATACTTAGGTGTCCAGATTTACTCTTTCTTTTAGGATTATTAGCATATTTGAAATTTTTTGGACCTATAAGATAAAGTATTTTGAGTTTAGTGCATGTTAGTATTATTACAGAATCAGTAGATTTATCCATTCCCTTGTTTTTATGTCTCTCTTTCTTGGTTTCTTTCAAAAGAAGAGTGTGTTTAATCCCACAATCTGATAGGGGATTATTAGAGGCTCACTGTTTTTCAATGTCATTATGTAACTGCGAGGCCAGACCAACTGTTTCTATTTCCAATCCAATAATACTTCTCTCTATCTCGGTGTGTGTACTAATAGCTTCACACAGATCTGACAAGCAAACACGGTCTAAATCTGCCCATATTATAGCTATATATGAAGAGTTCAGATGCAAAAGCCTCTAAGTGCCATTTGAAATGTTCTTCTAGAATGATAATTTTTATCAAGCTTGTATATTTAAGTTCAGTGATTTCACTTAGCCTAAATGGCAATGATAATTACCTATTAATGGTTATTTAAGTGAAATTACTGAACTTAAATGTACAAGTTTGATAAAAATCATCATTAAAGAAGAAAATTTCAAATGGCATTTAGAGGCTTTTGCATCTGAACTCTTCATATATATATTTTCAAACGCACACACTTATTTGTGCCTTAATTTATTTGGCCGAGTGAACAGTGCTGCTTAGCCTAAGGGCGTTTTTATATTACAAAATAATTTTTGAACAACTTTTTTTGCAACCTTCACACATACACACAAACCACTTGTTTCGCAGTGTTGTACTAAAGACAATTGCGTGAATAGGGCATGCGGATATTGAAGCGGAATATTCATGACAGATTTCCTCTGACTACAGAATGTGTCTAAATATTCACTTAGCTCCCTACCTAGACAGCATTCTAGTTCAAACCGGCGCTTGCGACATTCTGTCCGTCATAAATTCGCTATGTGTCTTGTGAGCTCAGTGTGTATGAATGAGTTGAGCAGCTTGAGCTCACTCAGGACACGTCTGATACCCTAAGCTTGTTGTCTACGCAGGCATCTCAGTAGTATTTGAGGCGCGGCCGCTAACTTCCTTTCGGACAGCAAGTGACAGCGCGACAGTATCGGTCTCACTAACTGAGGCACTGATGCGCATCACTGATGGAATAGCCGGTGTGAAGCGACTCATTTCTACATCTCTTCATTGGAGAAACTTTGTGAATAAAGAAAATACCTTTTGACTGGATTGCGACTGAAGTGGTGAGTTCGCTTCAAGTATATTTGATCATTTTACTTCATTTTATTATTTATTTCGATTTTATATCTATATTTAGTTTTTATTATTATTATTTTTAGTTAGCATACTTTTTTTCTAACGTGTAGGCTATATCCTTTCATTTGAATTTCCCATTTTCGTTTTTTTTTTTTTTTTTTTTTAAATGAGATTTCTACTTTTCATATCCAACAAGTTTAGGCTAAATAGTAGACCCCATAGGCCTAGTATTTAATATTAAATAATATCCTATATTTTATATCTTATATAGGCCTACCTTAATGTTGATTGTCATAAGGTATTCGATACTTTTCCGGACTGTTTTTGACGTTTATGTAGGCTAAACTAGAATATGTGGCCTATTGTTGCTTCGACTAACTATTGCAAGTTAGTCTCTTATTTATTTGACGACATAAGTATATAGATTGGTCTCATTTTAATCCGAAAGCTAGAACTAATAAAGCCATAACTATTTGCTTCAGTCTTAACCTATGTTTATGCAAATAGCCCCTGGTGCCTCTTCTCTTCTTTTGATAGCCTATCTTGTTTCAGTCGGACTTATAGGCTACGCCATAATCGTTTTTGTTTAATATTTTTCTAAATTCTTTATGGATCAATTTCTAATGTAAAAATTAACTGTCATATTCGAATAGGTAACATGTTTTATTTAAACGCAGTCACATGTGTTTGAGGAACCCCAATGTTTCTTTGAAATAAAACCAGGCTTTATCTTAGTTATACTGCTACTTCCGTAGTTCACTATAGTTTTACAGAACATACATATCAATATCAGAGGACACATTTTAATATTTAGCTTCCTCCTCAGAGGATCAATCTCCTCATGTAAAACGACACTAAACCCTCTTTACAGTTACATTTGACATCTCTATTGGCTGTTTGCCTGCTGAAGTAAATAAGCTTGCGGTATGCCATGGCAGTTTGCTGCACATAGGCTAGCCTACAGTATGTTTCTGGGAGAGAAAACAAAAAACAATGAGAAGGAAATTGGAACTGACATATCTCATAATTTGCATGTGTGTGGTTAAAGGAAAGACCTGTAGTTCTGTAGTCTCCTCACGCTCCTCGGGATAATAAGTGGAGGTGGTTCGTCTGAGCTCTGGGCCTTTGAGGGACAAAACATTATTCGGATGGAATGGGCGACACTGTTGAAAGGCAAATCTGAAAATTTCCTCCGGGAATGATCGGTTATCGGATTCTGAGACGGAAGAAGGAAATGTACTTGTGATTAAGCCAGCAATTAAGCAAGTTAAAAGGGAAACAACCTGACTAAAGGCCTGAAGTATTATCACCCCTCTTGTGAAAAGTTTTAGTTCAGAACTAATATACTTTAAAGCCTGGTGTCACAGACAGGGTTTAGATTAAGCCAGGATTAAGCCTTAGTTCAATTAGGCCAATTAAGTAGCTTTTATAAATGTGTGGTAATGTAAAAAACATTACCGGCTGTGTTGAGACAAAGCAATGGCACTGATATATTTTAAGAAATGTCAGTGCAAGTTGCTGTCGGTTAAAACAGCTCCAGCGTGCATTTTAGTCTGGGACTGCTTAATCCTTGTCTGTGAAACCAGGGTTAAACGAATACGCCTAGGGATAGTTCACCCAGAAATGAAAATTCTGTCATCAATTACTCACCCTCAACTTCCAAACCCGTATGAATTTCTTTCTTCCGCTGAACACAAAAGAAGATATTTTGAAGAATATGGGTAACCAGACAGTAGATGGGCCTCGTTCATACCCAACTTAGCTACTAGAATTTAATATTAAATAATATCCTATATTTTATATCTTATATAGGCCTACCTTAATAAGGTACTCGATACTTTCCCGGACTGTTTTTGACATTTCTCTGTCAACTAGAAAATGTGGCCTATAGTTGCTTCGACTAACTGCTTCGATTGCAAGTTAGTCTCTAATTTATTTGACGACTTTATAAGAATATAGATTGGTCTCATTTGAATCCGAAAGGTAGAACTGAAGCCATAACTATTTGCTTCCAAACCTGTATGAATTTCTTTCTTCCGCTGAACACAACAGAATATATTTTGAAGAATATGGGTAACCAGACAGTAGATGGGCCTCGTTGACTTCCATAGTACGTAAAAACAAAAACTAGAAGTTACTATAATATTAAAGTATGTTAGTCAACACATCAAAATAATTATATTATCCACAAGTACAGTTTTTTGAAAATACACATTTAAAAGATTTGAAGTACACTAAAAGAGTACATTCAATACAATTAAGTGCCCTTCTTTGTCACAAGGGCCCTGCCCCTATTAAAGAGTTGGATTAAAAAAGCATTTGAAATTAAAAACAACCCCAAAGTACCACTCCAAATAAAGAGAAAGCAGAACACGGGTGAACGAGCTTAGGGAAACAAGTTCGAAATGCATCACATATTTCTTAAACTAATTGCGTCTAATGGAGGACGCAACTTTACTAGGCTGTTCATGAATTACAATTCAGTGTTTGACAGAACTCAGCTACAATGACCCTCAAATAACATCTATTTACGTCTTTATCCTGCTTAACGTCAGGACAAACAGACTGGCCATTAATATGAAATATGGTGTTTTGGTTGTGGTTTTGTGGAAGGTCATGTGTGTCCTGCATAAGGTGCAATGAGTTAATCATCAAACCGGAAAGGACATAAACCGACATCACTAGAACAGCACATTGCTGCTGCCGTTTGACTCGAAAATAAAGAGGCCGAAGAGCTCAGAAACGTGCGCTTTCCGTTCACCTCACATTTAAAAGTTGCTTTTTTCTTCCAACTATGAACCCAGCTGGAAATCTGTTTGTGATGGAGGCAGTTCTGTGGGTTTTGTTTGGTTAAATTTCTCATTTGTAAGTTCTGCTACTCAAAAATATGTTGGGGTGTTAAGGCTAGCTGATTTAAATCAGCTTTGAACATTAGGCCTTAACCAACCACAGTTTCCACTGAGCAGCTTCCGCATGTGCGTGTGTAAGCGAGTTAATGACAAAACCACAGGCGAGTGAGAACTGCAGCCTACAACGTGGAAGTCAGTGTGAGAAACTGACTTTTATTCCGACTTTCACTACTTTATCGGTCATGGCTGCATTTCCCAAAATAATCTTAAGCTTAAGTAGATTGTAGCGACAGGGATGGTCTCTACAATCTACTTACTGTATGATTGCTTATGATGATTATGACAAATGATTTCCATTTAGCATTGGAAATTCTAATCTAATCATCTCACCACTTACCACTTTGCTTGTTAGCTATATGTTTAATACAAAATAAGCCTTGTATTGCACATTACAGACTCTTTCCCATCACAATCTCTACCATAGATGCTTTTTTAGCAACAAAAACGGGCGTTGTTTTGGATGGAACAGCTCATGATTTGCATATTGTTTTCTCTTTCTGAATGGCTGTGTTGTTTTTACATGTTCAAGAATAACCTGCATTAGTGTCCTGTGTGGTGAACTCTTTAGGCCTCAACATGGGCTGTGTGGGGACCAAACCGGACCCGGATCCTATTGGCAAATCGATGGGCAATGATGACAACCGCAACCTGACGACACATTATTCCAAAGACCCCACGACTGGGAAGGATGTAAGTAGAAGCATTGTGGAGTTTTCGGTTATATTAAAATACATATTTTCGGGTAATTCCTGAGCATGACTTTACTGAAAAAAATGCTGAGGTGAGCTATTACTGGTGAGTAACGGTTGTTTCAGCATATTTTGTGCTTTTCCATAGTGCACTTCCACTTTCTCAGAGCAGAGTGAACATATCTTTAAAGTACAGCTTAACAATATCATCTTGACTTTGCATAATATGCCTTTTTTTATCGCAACCCCCCTTTTTGAGCACAGATCTGAACTTAAATGGTTGTAATTCATGAATGCTTTGGAATACGGACCAACGGTTGGTCTCTTTTTAAAGAATCTTAAACTTAAACTTCAGCAGATTTGTGCAGAAGTGAAAGCAGTTTACTGTAAAGCAAATGTACTGCAATAAACTTTTTGTATTTCATACAAAATACATATTTTGACAAATGATTTGGACCCTAAAATGTCTAACCAAGTTGTGCTCCAAACTTGAAATTGATATCAGAAATTAAGCCTGCTAAAAGCTTTTTAAAATACTTTCCATTGTATCGCAATGCAAAATGTTTGAATTTGAAGTGTTTAAGCTTTATGAATGAAATAGAATATTTCAAATGAATTCTTAAAATATGTGATAGGAAAAAAAAACAATGACGGTTAACAGGCTATAGCCTATTTAGTGGTTATATGTTTAAATATGCATCAGTTATCATGCCGCTCTGCACTTGGATGGTTTCCACCTGCTTCTACCTGATTTGCATATCAACCATAAAAAGAGTTTGAAGTGTTTATTTGTTTGAACACACATCCTCTGTTTGGAAAGAGTAAAACTTAGTCTGTTTTTACACAGAAAAGAGAACTGAAATGTCTAGTTTGGTGTCTTAAATGCTGCACCTCTATTTTTCCATCTACAGAGCAGATTGCCTCCCAAACCAGGGAATCCTGGAACAGAAAGTAAGTGAAAGTATCTTTGAGAACATTGTTATGAGATTTCATTCAGAAAGTAAGATTAGCACAACATTAGAAAATAATTGTTAAAAAATACACTCCTACTATGGTTAACCTAATGAGGCTCACTGCTTGGTATAAAAATAATTTTAAAAAAAGAGTGTGAAGAGCAGAATTGTTGTGAATGTGTGATCACAGCTCTTTCACGCTGAATATTCCATTTGTCTTTAGCTTCTGAGAACATTGCCATAGCTCTGTATGACTATGAAGCAATGCATGAGGGTGACCTGGGCTTCAAGAAAGGAGACAGACTCAGAATCCTTCTGGAGTAAGTAGGACTCTGATTCTGATCTGATTGAATATCTCGCCGCTTTGATTGATTGAAGAACTGTCTGTTGTGTTTAGGTCAGGTGAGTGGTGGAAAGCAGCGTCTCTCAGCAGTGGTCAAGAGGGCTTCATCCCCAGTAACTATGTTGCCAAAGATACTCTGGAAACTGAAGAGTGAGTAAATATAGTTTGTGTACATTCGTAGTAGTCCCATTGATCTCACTGTAAAGTTGTGAGAATTGATATATATAATATGATAATGATTTCTGTGATCATGTGACACTGAAGACATAAGTAATGATGCTTTGTCATTAAAGAGTCATGAAACCCCGCACTTTCAGCTCAAGTCTAGCTCACAATCTTTTTGAAAAGTGCAACTTAAACGGGCGTGGATAGCTGTGAAAAGAAGGGAGGGGAGTGGGTGTGGTATGGCCATCATCGCCAATGTCCCATGCATATCGACTGTCACTAAAAAGCAGTGGTAAAACGTGAGGAAATGCTAGATTTTTGTGTATATCTGGCAAAGTTAAAGTCTTATGAACTTAGACTTAGACTTAGAACTTCGAAAGGCAATTTGTTGTGCAATACAGGCATATTGACACATACTCACACATAATCCACAACACAAACATTTCCACATACACAATGTCATAAATAAATAGGTAAAAATACAAAATAAAACCACTTCACATTACTTCACATGTATTCTCCAATCATACCCCTCCCCCCGCCTTATTTGATTGGGTTATTGCCATCAGAATAAATGAGTTTTTTGCTCGATTTGTTCTAACTTTCGGATATCTATATCTACGACCAGAAGGTAGCAGCTTGAACTCAGATGAAAGTGGATGGGTTGTATCCCTACAAACCTTGTCTGCCTTCTGTACCAATCTGGTCAGATATAGTTTGTACAGGTCTGCCTGTTGTTTACCTATGATTTTTCCAGAGGTTTTAACAATCTTCCCCAATTTATTCCTGTGGGTAGTTTTTGAATGTCCGTACCAGCATACTATGCAGTAAGAGAGAATACTTTCAATAAAAGATTTATAAAAAAGAGTCAGAATTTTGTTATCAACATTAAAATAATTAAGTTTCCTTAGAAAATATAACCTTTGTTGGCCCTTTTTAAAAACAGCATCAGCACATTGATCCCAAGTTAATTTATGGTCAATGATAAGACCGAGATATTACCGAAATACACTGACACTTTATTATTTTCCTTTCAAAAGTAACTCAAAGGGATAGTTCACTTTGAAATAATTTTTTGATATGTTTTAGCTTACCTCAAGGCGGGATTCCAAGATGTAGGTGTCTTTGTTTCCACAGTATTTTCAATTTTGATATTTTTTGTCGGTCAGTCATATAATGGAGGTATATGGGGTCCACCTCAAAGAGCATGCACAGTGAGATCCAAATTAAACATGATTCAATGACTCGTAAATGTAAGTACACACTGATGGCCTAAGACACGAAACGAGCGGTTTGTGTGAGAAAACGAACTGTATTTATATCGTTTTTACGTCTTGTAAAAGCCACAGCCATGTCCAAGTGATCTGAAGGCATGGGAAAGCGCCGGAAAGCGCCGAAAGTGATCTCTTGCGCGGTTGCCATCAATGTGTACTTACATTTACAAGTCATTATTAAATCATGTTTAATTTGGACTTCTCTGTGCATGCTCTTTGAGGATGACCCCATATAAAAATGAAAATACTGTGGAAACAAAGACGCCTACATCTTGGATGCCCTTGAGGTAAACTAAAACATATCAAAAATTAATTTCAAAGTGAAATATCTCCCTTGAATGCCCTGCTACATATATTAGCCTACAGTAATCATAATTCTATTTAAAACATATTAATGTTGGCTGCATGTATAATTATAATGTCATTTTAAAATATATAGACACTATAAATGCATTTGAAAATGATTAATTTTCCGCTTAAAAAATCGTTCCGTGCATAGCCTAGATCTACGCGCCCCCTGAACCCCCATAATAAAGATGGCTCTGTGGAGGTGTAGGACTTCTCATTTTAGACACACAAACACACATACACACATCTGAATGGATAGAAAAGTCCTCAGGATACCGCGTCACTCGCAAGACGCAACTTGAATTGGTTGTCAACAAGACGAAGTCCACCATTCTCCACTTCGAAAATGCTTGCGGCACACATTATAGTTTAGATCATGGACTGTTTAGATGTGTCTGTGGAGTCTCCCGGAGTCTAGCCCTGTCAGCATCACATGGAAACATATTCAACGCACTTGGACTTTTGCACCATGAAAACAAACACTTGTGTCCCATGATTGCCTCTCTTAGTTTTACATGTCTGTCTTTGTAAATATTCACGTGGTGGACAGTGTCTTCTTATTGGAAATGAAAACTCAGTCTTCTGAATAATTATGAGACACCAATGAGTCATCAAGCACTCACAGTGCACGGCTACGTCACAGCTTATGACGTGGACACGATGAAGATTTTAAACCCAGAAGACTAAAAAAGCGGGGGAAAAAACCCTCAAATTGAACCTTTTTAACCCTACTATTAAATCTAACAGATGCTAACATTGTCTTCAATGGTGTTTAACACACATACCTCTGTTAAAATCTTAGAAAATTTGGTTTGGGGTTTCATGACCCTTTAAAGGAATAAAGTACATCTTAAAATATATTAAAACAGAAAACAGCCATTTTATGTAGTGAAAATATTTCACAGTGTGGATCCTTTCATTTAACAAAAAAGGAAACTTGTGTTCCCTTATGAAAAAGAAGTATATTTCAAGTTCATTTTATGTAGTATAATTAAGTAATGTTCAAGTATATTTTTAAGTATACATTATGTAGTAAGTAAGTATACTAATGTCACTATGTACTAGTAGTAAACTTGTAAGCGTACTATTTTAATACCGCTTGTGACTAAATTGGCCCACTTTTAGTACATAAAAGTATATGTTTAAGTGTACTATAAGTGTAACAGTAAGTGCACAACTAGTTCATAATAATGTATCTCATGTGTACTGCAAGTGAATTTATGGGTATACTAGTAGTTTACTTTTTTACTGTAATACTTAAACAAGTATACTTTGAATACTTAATTATACTTTTAAGTATTTCTGGATCAAAAGATTGAGTACAAGAACATGAAAAATATACTTGCTTTTCTCTCAGTATAAATCAAGTACACTTAAGTGTAATTTGAAGTATATTTCTGAGAAGTACAGGAAAAATAAACTAAAAGTATACTTTCTTATTTTTAGTTTAAAAGAAGTATACTAATGGCACACTGGGTTACATTACTTTGGCATGGCATTTCAGAAAACAAGGTATCGCAGCTGCGTGGGTGTTTACCACTCGTAATAGCATGTGTGTAATACAGTGGCTGAGGAAATGATTTGTCTTTTTTTTTTTTTTTTACATCTGGCCACTGTAATCAATCTCTCCATATGTTTGTCACTTCTGTTTGGTGACTTCTGTGTCTTCAGGTGGTTTTTTAAAGGTGTCAGCAGAAAGGATGCAGAGAGACAGTTGCTGGCCTCTGGAAACAAGACAGGATCCTTTATGATCAGAGACAGTGAGACCACCCAAGGTACATCCAGAGTGTTAAAGCTGTAATCTTGAAGCGTTAGCAGTGTTGTTTTCTTATATCGGTAACATTTTTACTTCAGCTGCTGATCCACCCTGCTTTTATCTGCTCTTAAAAACACATGTACCTCTTCCTCTCAGGAAGCTACTCTCTGTCTGTCAAAGACTGCGACCCTCAATCTGGAGACGCCTGCAAGCATTATAAGATCCGCACACTGGATAATGGCGGTTTCTATATCTCCCCACGCATCACCTTCAACACCCTGCAGGATCTGGTTGCCCACTACAAGAGTAAGTTCGAAATGCAAAGATGTGGGCTACTGTAACATTCATAATATCACATTTCATTGGATTATAGACATCATTTTTTATTTTTTGTAATAGGTGATCATTTTATCAACCTTTTTCTTGAAGGATTGTTCTCTCAATTGGTTTACATTTAACATTTACATCTACAGAGCAGAGCGATGGGCTGTGCCAATGTCTCACCACTCCCTGTCTGAGTCCCAAACCTCAGAAACCTTGGGAGAAAGATGCCTGGGAGATCCCACGCGAGTCCCTGAAACTGGATAAACGTCTGGGAGCCGGCCAGTTTGGTGAAGTCTGGTTGGGTAAGACGCATACAGCTTGCTGTTACATGTGTCTTATGTGTCTGTCTACCCTGACAAATGATGTCGTGCAGTGTGGGTTGTTTACAAGGGTCTGATAGCTTTTCTAGGTTTGACCAGGGGAAAAATACAGGAATAAAATGAATGGTTAGGACTCACATTCTATATTAATACAGTTAATGTACAGTCATATTTTCCATTATTCAGTGACATTTCGTGGGCGGACTACAGTAATTTCAATAGGAATCCATGCAATTAATAGTTTTCAGTCACATGATCGGCGTGAATACCCTGGAGGGCAAAACATCCACACAACGTTTTAAGCCACACATATTTAGATAGATCCCCTCTCAAAAAAGAAGAAAAACTCAAATGTTTGAACAAAATGCACGTTTTGGGGACTTGAGATTTATATACAGCACCTGCTGCAGTATTTCAATCACTGAAAACAACTATTAAAAACACTTTAAAGTGCTTTAATGTACTAAAACAGTGACTATAAAAGATCAAACTCGGTACACACCTCATAGCGATACACACTACATGCGAGCAGATGGAGCCCAGAATATGAACGCAACTTGCTAAATGGTTGTTTTCTTTATAATGGGTTTCTATGGACAAACGCTTGTTGCATTTATATTGTGGGTTCATCCGCCTGCTGGTCTATGGCACACATCATTAACGAGGTGTACGCTAAACCCCGTCTCCAATTTCACCGTTTTACCTGATTGGTCCTTAATACCAACCTGGCAAAAATGATTGGAGGGTAATTGAGGAAAGCCTAGTTTTGCCCTGTGTGACGTATGCGACGACTGTGACGTGAAACGTGAAAACTATGATTTAGGAATGTCGTTTGCTGATAAATTCCCCACACATATTTCGCATCATGTTCAAGTTGGTAAAGTGAATTTCCAGATTGACCAACAGAAAGTTGCTTGGTTTGAAAGTGACTTACTTCATACATTGCTACACTATGTACGTTATGTAATGAACTATATTACTTGGTGAAGGAATTGTTCATTATAAAACATTAATATAATTATTATTTAAAATATGTTAATACTAGATTTTAATAAATACTCTGTACATATAAACATTACCTATATTATTTTAATATATCCATTTTATATTGTACACATTTTTCAAATGCACCTGAAGATGTTCCATTGGTGTCTTTATTCATACAGTATTTACTCTAATATTTAAGATATGATTAATATTTCATATATAAGTAATTAAAACACATTGGTGTCATTTTGATGAATTATTTATTAATATATGTTAACTTTTTATAATGTATTATACATAAATAAAAATACATTAGTATATTAGTATATGTTATATTTATTAATTTATGTTCAATATGTATTATAAATAAATACAAACTTGATGTCTTATCATGTTTGATCACATTTATTTATATATTAATATATTTTGGAAATAGATTATAAATAAAACATTAAACAATGATGTCGTATTGCTTTATTAACAGAACATGGATTAAGAAGATTTCTTTTTTACCTTCAAATAATGTTTCCAAAATCGTTTCAGTGGTTCATCAAGTTGTGGCGTGGTGAAATGCACTTATGCCAATGCTTTGCGCTCCTTTATCTAGTATATCCACGCTTTGAAAGATTGCCAGATCGGGTTGCGTTTCTGTAGTTCTAATGAGGACAATTCCGCTTCTAACCTGTAGGGCGACCGCAGAGGAAAAGTTCCTTGGTGTTGCCTTAAAATTCAAGTATTCTATAAATGAATACCGAATACAAAGACAGTAACAAATTATTTTTTCATTTATTACAAGCCTCAGAAAAAACACAAACCCAAAGCTGCACCTATTTTTTTTTAAACTTTATCTGAAACCCTGACACAGGGTTCTGTCAGACTTTGAGCAGGTATCAAACACTAATAAGTGAAAATGAAGAATACTAGTAGTGAAACCCGTCTCTGTTTGCTTCTCAGCAACATACAACAAGCACACAAAAGTGGCAGTGAAGACTATGAAGCCTGGCAGTATGTCTGTGGAAGCTTTCCTCATGGAGGCCAACTTAATGAAATCCCTCCAGCACGACAAACTGGTCCGTCTCAACGCTGTGGTCACCAAAGAAGAGCCCATATACATCATTACAGAGTTCATGGAGAAAGGTGTGTGTGTGTGTGACTTTAGCCACTTCAGTGTGAAATGCATATTGCATAGCCTTACATATCTTTATTATGTATCTGTTTGTGTGTATGTGTTTTTCAGGCAGTTTACTGGACTTTATTAAAAGCGATGAAGGGAATCGTGTCCAGTTGCCCAAGCTGATTGACTTCTCAGCTCAGGTGAGACGCTTTAAAGGTCTCATTTGCTCAGTCAACGTGCTTTCCTCCCCCATATAGTATCACATGTTCCCTTGTCATGGAGAACAGGTTTGTCCTACTAGATTTCAATATTCAAATTTGATAACCGACAGACAGTAATATTTGTGTACAGGGGTGTGCGAGTGAGAGAGGGTGGACGGTCATTAACATGACAATCTATTCCCTTTTCTCTTTGTCACTGATAATCCAAGATAATATCTGTTTGTTCTCTCTATTGTGCAAGTGATTCTTTAAAACAGTCAAATATATATTCAGAATCAGGTAATAAGAAAATTATACTAAAAGATTTATAAGAAATATTGGGGTTGAGGAAGCACGACATAAGAATAGTCATGTTTCATTCAAGCAAGTGTAATGTTTGCAAAAAAAGGGTGCGACGCTAGGTTGGAAAGAGGAAGCGAATTGCAAGCACTTAACAAGACTGATGTGAATCTGAACTGACCGATAAGAGGACACACACACACACACACATAATACTGTTTTCCATATTTTATGGGGACTTTCCACAGACATAGTTTTTACACTTTATAAATTGTATATTCTATCCCCTAAACCTACAAACAAAACTTTCTGCATTTTGACATTTTCAAAAATCTTCATTCCGTATAATTAATAAGCTGTTTTCCCCATTGGGACCTAAAATATCCCCACTAGGTCAAATATTTCTGGTATTACTATCCTTGTGATGACATTTGGTCCACACAACATGGGTTTACCAGGACCACACACGCACACATACACGCGCACACACACACTCATATTTATTGTACCACCTGTTGCTGACCAATCTATGTTCTCTTGATCTCTGTTACACAAACTCAGTACATACACATTAAAAGTAGCTAAAACCTGGATCTTTTTCCTGACTTTAGATAGCAGAAGGCATGGCTTACATTGAGCAGAGAAACTACATTCACAGAGACCTTCGTGCTGCCAACATCCTGGTCAACAAGAGTTTAGTGTGTAAAATCGCTGATTTTGGACTGGCCCGTATCATAGAGGACAACGAATACACTGCGAGAGAAGGTTAGTCTGACCAACAGAGAAATAGATTTAATATAAGTTGGTAAATTTTATAATATAGGTTATTGTCAGCAGAAGTTGTGTTAATATTTTGTTTTTGTTTTAACCTAAGGTGCTAAGTTCCCTATAAAGTGGACCGCTCCGGAGGCCATAAACTATGGTTCCTTCACCATTAAATCAGATGTGTGGTCCTTTGGTATTCTGCTCACTGAAATCAACAGCTATGGTCGCACACCGTACCCAGGTTAGTGGACACCTCAGTGCACAGTGAATATGCTAAAAGCTTCATTTTCCGGTAATGGTGCCATTCGTGCCTTCTTTTTGTGTCTCTATTATTACTATTTATACAGTTAACAGGATCCTGAACTTTTATTTTATTGATTTTACATTGACAAACTCAAGTTAACTCGACTCAAATAATTTGAGGAAACCGAATGTCTTAAATCATTTAGAATTATAAAATATACTATACTTTCCACAAAAGTCAGATTCGCATTTTTGACATTAAATTAAACTGCTCAAAATTGTGACTTAACTTACAAAATCGATAAAACATAACTTAGTAAAGAAAACATTAATTAGACATCATCTTACGCACATCTCTTGCATTTAATTAGCAAATTCTAGCAACTAAATCTGTTTAAATTCTGCTTAATGTAATCAATTGAGTTCATATAACTGTTTATTGACCTTTATTTGAGTGAAACACACTCACTTTACAATACCATCTGCACAATTATTTTATTTTATGGATAGAAAGTTCAAACAAACAGCATTTACTTTAAATATATATATATATATATATATATATATATATATATATATAAATAATTTTTTTAACAATATACAAATATTTACTGTCACCCATGCTAAATAAAAGTATTTATTTCTTTCAAAAATGAAATATTCTGACCACAAACATTTGAGCATACAGTAGTATATTTAATGAATTTCACTTTTCAGTGTATTTTTAAATCTTTGTTTTTTTTATGGAATATTATTTGTTTTTTATGGAAATAATGGAATATTATCTAATCTGCATGTCCCCTGTCATCATCACTACATTTGGAATATATAGAATAAGAAAAGTTCTGTCCAACGTTTACAGTAACTTTTCAAACTAATTCTAAAAGTTTGATTTTACTGTCATTATATTTGAAGAAGTAACCTATTAATGACCACCTGTTTCAAACATAAGTACGCTTAAAGGGGTTAGTTCACCCAAAAATGAAAATGATGTCATTAATGACTCACCCCCTCATGTCGTTCCAAGCCCGTAAGAGCTCGGTTCATCTTCGGAACACAATTTAAGATATTTTAGATTTAGTCTGAGAGTTGTATGTCCCTCCATTGAAAATGTGTGTACGGTAAACTGTCCTTGTCCAGAAAGGAAATAAAGACATCATCAAAGTTGCCCATATGACATCAGTGGGTTAGTTACAATGTTTCAAAGCATCAAAAATACATTTTTGTCCAAAAATAAGAAAAACTACGACTTTATTTAACATTATATTCTCTTCCGGTTCTGTTGTCAATCCGCTTCAGTGGCATAAGACGCTGATGACATAATATTAGTTGGCTATATGGTCTTGAAGTGAGAAAGTCTAATTCCTTGAAATTGCATAAATAATCATTTTAAGAGTATTATTTACTGGGGAAAACCCAGAACCAAAACTAACTTTCTGGTAACAGCAGATGCTAGAAACTTAGCAAACTCCTTTTTCTACCTGTTTACGGTGTTCAGGTATGACAAATCCAGAGGTGATCCGTGCTCTGGAGAGAGGATACCGTATGCAGCGTCTGGACTCCTGCCCTCAGGAGCTCTACGACATCATGCTGGAGTGCTGGAAGAACAAGCCGGAGGACAGGCCCACCTTTGAGTACCTGCAGAGTGTACTGGAGGACTTTTACACGGCCACTGAGAGCCAGTATCAGCAACAGCCTTGAGACACACACACACACACACACACACACACTTTGTCATGACATCTTGCATAAATCCCTCATATCAGGAGCTTTCAAAGAAATGTAGACATATATATCATATCCCTCCCAACCCGTTGACTTTATACATATGTGAAATGTTATTGTCTGTTATTTAAATGACATGTAAATTAATATAATTTCAAAATCTCATTGCAGTTTTATTCCTATCACGCAGAGCCCTTTGCCTTACTCTGCGCGTTGCACAACAAAAGCTATATGAAGTTATTATTTTAATATAAAACCATTTTTCTGATTTATTTGTAAAAACCTTATGTCTGATGTATTTTAAAACTATTTGTTTATGCGTATTGCCATTGAGAATACACATTAAGGGCATTAAAATAAATTGTAGTTTTGATTGTTTATGAGAAGATTAATTCTAAAACTTCAACCTACATTAGGTTTCAAATAAGTTATTCTGGATTATTAAATGTATAGAAATATATTAGTCCAGCAAAAGGATATTGAATCGATTTTGAATCATTGCTCCAAACATTTTAGAAAAACATCTATGCTTAAGGTAGTTATGAATATCTCTTTAGCCCTGATTTAAAAAGTACAGTTTGAACTTGTATTAAAGGTCTTTGTGTATTGTGATTGTATGCATTTGTAAATTATGCTTGGTTTTTGAGATTTTTAGGTTGCTTTGGTACTTTTACAAGCTTGAAGCTATTCAATTTAATGTTTGATATGTGTCTTGCTTTCACGTCTTTGGTTTTGTTGATATTTGTTTGAACTTTTGTGCAATAATAGAATAGGAAATGTAACAGTCTTTTATTTCATTCGGTTTTCCTGCAAGCGGATTGAGGCACCTCATTTGTTGCTTCATTAACATTAATCTCATTTGTATAAAAATAAAATAAAAATGATGCTGATTATGCAGATGATTTTCAATATACTTTACCCTGATGTAATGGCTTCTGCAGAGTTCCCCATAAAAAGGAGCACAATGATCCTGTTGCTATTTTTGTATGTTGTTACAAATACAATTAGTCCACAAAACAAATAAATGTATTTAATTTTGAGTCTGGCATAGAGGGAAAATCTAATTTACTCTCATAGCCTATGTTGCTGACTTACAAAAACGTACATTTTGCTTAGGCATATAGGCCTATTGTTACTGGGGGGAGAAACTTACGAAGATGCATTAATTACCATTGCTTGCTTATTGTATTACTAATGAAAAAGAATTAAAGACCATTAATGAAAAGAAAAAGTGACCCAGACAGCAGAATAGTGTCGGCCCAGATCCGGGCCTGATAACAAAATAAGAAAATTAAATCATGGGTAAATATACAGATATATATATATATATATATATATATATATATATATATATATATATATATATATATATATATATATATATGTATATATATATATATATATATAAAAATATAAATACTTCGTAATAGGAAATAACATTTTAAAAATCTGAAACTTGTAATGTCAATTTCCTTGTAAGCTTTGAGAATGATTGACAGCAGCATGATGACGCATTGACATCCTGCCTGTGACGTCCGCAATGACACGTGTATTCAAGATGGCGGCGGCGATGGTGAGTACCAATGCTAAAGTCTTTTCTGTTGCTGTAATGCACACAAATGTTAATTCTACACGGATAGAGATGACTTGCTTTAAACCACTTTGTTTTATGTTGCTTCTTGTGAGTGTGCCTTATGATATGATTTACAATTTTCGCTCAGTGGATGCCGATTGAGAAGTAGCCGGCTAGCCTAAACACTTAGCAGGCAGCTAATTATCGAGTGTTTGTGAAGAGTGAGAGTTAATGTCCCCATCCAATCTAACACCTAAGCCATATGAAGCAGACATATCTCTTTAATCGAACATACGCGACTGTGTTTCATGGTAAACAGCTTCACACGATGGAGTCTGCCAGTCAGGCTAATGCGTTTGCGCTGCTTTAGCATTCACTGCCTATCGCAATCAAAGCAAATGTGATGATGATGATGATGATGATAAAATGATTAAATCAGAGTTGTTATCTTAATGTTCTCCAGAATATATTAATGTTTTACTCTTGCCGGATGACACTGTGATTGTGTACTTTGACACTTGTGGACAGTTAACTGGAGTTTCAACTTAACAAGAAGATTCATGTGTGAATTTATCTATTACTGTATTATTGTAAGAAATAATGGGTCACCATCGTAAAATAACTCCGCCATTTTATTCAGGACGCAAAACAATACGGCACATTATACTGCTTATTACACGACAACTTACAAATTATTAAATGGGCACCAATTGGGTCATTAATTTTGATTGTAAATTGTACTCCTTTTGTGATAAGATGATGTTTGAGTGTGTCTATTTGCTCGTAAGTCATAATGTGAACGACTCTTTTTGACCTGGTATTGGTAATGGTTAGTCCGAGTGTAATAACTAGACTCAGTGAAACTGCGAACTACTCTCTAGTGACGCAAGCAGGACTTCTCCAATCATCAAGTCTGCTTAAACCCCGCCCCTTTCTTACGATCACATCTGCAGTGACCACATCTCAAAATCTGATAGTAGTCCCCACACACAGTTTTTACTTTTTTTTTGAAAATGTTTTACTGAAAAGCACGCAATAAAACACCAACTTGTAGGCTATGCATTTAATATGGCAAACTCCACTACGTGTCCACTCCACATAGCTCACTTTATCTGTTAAAACAATGCTCGGCCAATTAATTTTGAGGACTTTAACTGTGTAATAGATAATAACAACCTCAAATTGCTTATTTGGGTAAAAGTTGGACTGTTCGTATTAATATTGTTTAGAGGTTGTTTCAGATTCACCTTGTTTAACTGTTGAGGTGGTTTATGGATCATTCATTATCTGATTGAACAACAGAGCTCAATAATATGGATTTTCTTTTTCAGCACTGCACTGACTGACCCTAGTTACGGTTCCATGTGGATGTATATTATTTTTATGTAAACAAGTTGACTGTCAGTGTTCTGTTTTTCACTGCAACAAGGTTAAAGATAGGTAACTAAAGATATTTGACTTTGTGTGTCTTTTTTGTGTTTGTAGGAGATGTGGACACTGTTACTGGTGTCCACGCTGCCTTTAGTAACACCCTTTTATGTACCAGGGGTTGCGCCCATGAATTTCCAACAAAACAGCCCTGTTGAAATAAAGGTGAGGCCTCTTTTTCTTTCTTTTTTCCTATTTGAGTTGCAAAAAACTCCGACACTTTTTTACTCTGACATTATTGTTCCTGTTCATTGCTGTTTTTACTCTATGACCCTAGACATTTGCTGGTTTTAGAGCCATTTACTCTTGTATTGACCACCTGTTTTCCTCAGACTAGCTGCCCAGCTCTTATCAATCTAGAGATCCATGAATCTGTGTTTGGCACAAACATTATCCTTCATTCCACAGATTCCTTCTCCAAAGGTTTCTAGATTTGTGCTTTGGTGTTCCTAACAAATACCTATTTTTAATTACCAGGCTGTGAAATTGACAAGCTCCAGAACCCAGCTGCCCTATGAGTACTATTCACTTCCTTTCTGTAAGCCTGATAACATCGTCTACAAGGCAGAGAACCTCGGTAAGTTGAAGTTTCACTGCAGTCACACATCTGACGTTTTTTAAGTGTAGCTAGGTGATAGAAAACCCACGCCTTGCAGTTAGAAGGTTGACTTATTAGTTACTGTGTGGCATGCTTCTCATTTTGATGATGATGATATGTGACCAGGTGAGGTGTTGCGAGGGGACCGTATTGTAAACACACTCTACACGGTTCTCATGAACCTGGACAAGAAATGTGAAGTGTTGTGTAAAAAGCCAGATGATCCCATCAAACTCACCGTGGAGGAGAGCAAGCTGCTAGCCGAGCGCATCCAAGAAGAGTACTATATCCACCTGTGAGTCCTTCCTCTCTTGACGCCATTTTTCTTAGTCTCTTGCAATGCATCAGTTTACACATTTTATTTCTGCTCATGTTCCTTGAAAGAAGCCCAATACAAAGTGCTGAATTATTTTTTTTTTACTTTTCAAAAGTAAAATTTGCACTTTTCAAAAGTGCAATACGTTTATTTTAAACCAGTGTGATTGGCATGAACAATGTAATTTAAAAAAACAAATATATACACTACCATTCAAAAAAAATGTTTGTTTTTTTTAAAAGAAGTTAATACTTTTATTTGGCATTAAATTAATTGAAAATTACAGTAAATACTTTAACATTGTATTCATTGAAGAATCATGAAAAAAAATCTATCAAGGTCTCCAAAGAGATTAATCAGAACAACTGTTTTCAACATAAATAATATTTAGAAATGTTTATTGAGCTGCAAATCAATATATTAACATATATTTGAATGATTTCTGAAGGAATGTAATGATGCTGAAAATTCAGCTTTTACATCATAGGAATAAATTAGATTTTGCACTAGGTTAAAATAGAAAATGGCTATTTTATATTGTAATAATATTTCTCAATATTTCACTTTTGATCAAATAAATGCAGCCTTGGTGAGCATAAGATACTTCTATCAAAAGCATTAAAAAGCTTATATACACCAAGCTTTTGAATATAAATAAATATGTTTTATGCTGTATATTCTAATGTATGCATATTTCACCTATCCTGTAAAGTTAAAACTGTCAGTAGTAGTTTGATTAACAGGTCATGCATATGAACAGCATTGCAGATAACCTCCCTGTGGCCACACGGCTGGAGCTTTATCCCAACAAAGAGGAGGGAACGGAAGAAGAACAGAAGAAGGACACATTGAAGGATATTCAGTTCGAGCATGGCTACAGGCTCGGCTTTTCTGAAAATAACAAGGTAAACGTGAAGGGCATCCTTTCCCACTAGCTCAATGTTATCCCAGTTTAAATTTGTTGACACTACAGTAAGAAATTAGTTTTGTTACCTCAACCACTTATCATATTTTATTTATTAACATTGCTTTCAATAACAGAAAACTGTGTCTATCAACTTAATATAAATACAAATGGCTGTGGGTTTCTTTAAAAAAAAAAAATCGTATTGTTTTTGGTGATGTCATTATTTGTTCTTTTTCATGATTGGTTCCCTTCTGCAGTTCTATTTGCACAACCATCTGTCATTCATCCTGTACTACCACAAAGAAAAGGTGGAGGAGGATGTGGAACACAATTACAGAGTTGTACGTTTCGAGGTGATGCCAAAGAGCGTCAAATTAGAAGGTAAGTCACGACTAGTAATGCAGTGAAATTTAAAATTGCACAAATCAAAAAATCTGGATAGATTGGTCCAACAACAGAAAAAAAGCTTTTCGGTATCACTTTACTATAAGGTTTCCTTTGTTTACATAAATTAACATGAACTAACAATGAACAATACTTCTACAGCATTTATTGACCTTGGTTAATGTTAATTTCGACATTTACTAATACATTGTTAAATATAAAATGTTGTATTTACTAACAGTTAATGCACTGTGAACCTAACAAGTACAAACACTGAACAGTTGTATTTTTATTAACTAATGTTAACAAAGATGAATAATTACTGCAACAAATATATAGCTCATTGTATGTTAACAAATGAGACCTTATTGTAAAGTGCTACCAGGGTTGGGTATCGTTTGAATTTCAACGATTCCGATTCCGATTCCTTGTTTCGATTTCGGTTCCTAACGATTCTCGATTGCGATTCTTTTAAGAGGCGGGGTCAAAAAAGTTTAGCTAACCTTGCTAACCAATGGTCTTTCTGAAGGAAATAATTCTTTTTGAAGGAAATACTCCTTTTGTCACAAATTTTGCATTTTGCCGAGATTTTGTTATTTTTAGAAAAGTGAAGCCACACTTTGGACCACCGACGTAAGCTACTCATGTTCGACTCACGCGATTATGCCAACACTTCCGGTAGACGCTTCTTCTTTGGTGTTGTTCAGTGGTTTCTTCTTCCGCTCGGCGGACTGTGAATATCGAAACTAGGAATCGAAATTTTAACTTTTGAACGATTCCGGGAAAAATGAAAAGTTAGTCCCGGTTCCAATCGATACTCGATTCTCGATACCCAACCCTAAGTGCTACTAGCTTTTCTTTAGAATAACTTTTAGATTTCTGTTTTTATTTTTATTATATTTCAGTTAGGATTACACAGTTCTTCCTTGAAGTTATATATATATATAAACTACAGTATATATAAATACACGCATGTTTACTTTCTTTATTTGTTTCTATTTTTACGCTACCATTCAAAAGTTTGGGGTCAGAACTTTTATTCAGCAAGTACACATAAATTGGATCAAAAGTGAAAGTAACATAATTTGTAATGTTATATAAGATTTCTATTAAAAATAGAAATAAACGCTGTTCGTTTGAATGTTCTAAATCCTGAAAAAAATTATTTAAGTGTTCTTAATAATATTATAGGCAGCATGACTGTTATAACATTGATTATAAATGCAACATTGATAATAACAAGAAATGTCTTGAGCAGCAAATGAGCATATTAGAATGATTTCGCAAGGATCATGTGACACTGGAGTAATGATGCTGAAAATGATGTAATGATGCGTTTTAGATTATATTAAAATAGAAAAGAGCTATTTTAAATTGTAATAACATTTCTCAATGCTACTGTTTTTCCTGTATTTGCCGTGTTTTTAGATATTGGTGGGCAGAAGAAACTTGAATTATCTGAAGTGTGTTTAGATAATTATATTTAAACTAATTTAATTTGAAAATAATATTTATTAATTTAATTTATTATGAAAATATTGTACTGTATACATCTAAAAACACTGTCACCATTACATACAGTATTTTCTTTGTTTACGACCATTAAATGACTTCTTCTCTCACATGTTCTAGATATAAAAGCAGATGAGCGAGGTACATGCACATTACCTGAAACGGTTGCCCCCGTCCCACAGGAGATCGACCCATCCAAAGAGAACAGCATTCTCTTCACTTACTCTGTGCGCTGGGAGGTGAGACGCGTCGCCGCCTCCAAGACATCTTCCTGTGGTTTACGTGTTTTGTTTGGCTTCATAAGTTGCTGCTCTCTTCTTCATTGTAGGAGAGTGAAGTGAAATGGGCGTCTCGCTGGGACACGTACCTCACCATGAGCGACGTGCAGATCCACTGGTTCTCCATCGTCAACTCTGTAGTCGTGGTGTTTTTTCTGTCAGGTGTGACTGATTTCATCTTCATCCTGTTTATTTCGAAGCACTTTTCGATTGCAATGGCATCTAAGTAAGTGTTTTCCTGCAGGCATCCTGAGTATGATCATCATCAGGACCCTGAGGAAGGACATTGCCAATTACAACAGAGAAGATGACATTGTAAGATGTTACTTTCTGATTGGTTGCTTGCCCTCTGATATTCATCTATTGTATAATGTTACCTCAGTGCTTTCTTGCTCTCTTTTTTTGTTGTTACTAGGAGGACACAATGGAGGAATCTGGTTGGAAGAACGTCCATGGTGATGTGTTCCGCCCACCTCAGTATCCCATGATACTTAGCTCCCTGTTAGGATCTGGCATCCAGCTCTTCTGCATGATTCTCATTGTTATCGGTGAGTATTATGTTTTTTTGTGTTGGTTTAGCTAATTGCTAATGACTCTGCATCCACTCTATTGTTAAACGCACCGCTAGTCAATGAATGGATGCTGCTGCTGCTAGTCGACTTAGAAATACCAGTCACTTACTTTTTTTGTTTTTTTTACACATTTAGTGTTTTGCTATTTTTACCAAGGCTACATTTAAATTAATGTCATGTTAATGTTATATTTTATAATTAATTGGGGTTAGACTTAATTAGGGTAAGATTATTTGAATAGCCGGTTGCAAAATTTGTTGACTCAATCAAATCGGAGGTGTGGCGGCATTTTGACTTTCCATAGACTAATAATTAACACCACCGAGAAGCACCAGTCACCTCCGTTTTCATGTAAAAGGCATTAATACGTCAAGTGCGAGAGCCACGGAGATCACAAGTCGCATTCGTGGCAACCAGGTGTTGTATTTATTTTACTATCTCTTTCTCTAAATGTGTATTTATGGTTATGGCATATTTTTCTATATGTGTTTAAAAAAAAAAAAAAAAAACTCTTGCTAGTTAATGATACACATTATAACAAAATTAAAATCTTTATGTAGTTTTTTTATTGTAGTCAAATATATTTTAAAATTAAAAATAAATGTGTAGCCTTTTTTCTGAGAAATAATAAAAGGGATACTTTTTCATTTTTAACGATTAAAAATCGTGAGAAAATCGTATCGTGAAACCGGTTTTGTGAATCATATCGCATTGATTGTGAGTTGAGTTGATTGAATCTTTACATCATTACTAAGTAAACTGCGAAGTTTCTGGATTGACAACCATGTTTATCTGCGCGATTGAATCGGAAACTGTGATGATTGACCGCGAAAGCAAAACATTTTTTCTAAACTACTTCAGTACTTTTAGTATGGAAATGTGTTCAGAGAACCACAAAATATTACTGGTGTTGGTACCAACTACTGAAATTTTGGTACTATCACAATCCTGGGCCACACAACTCCATAAAACGGCAGGTTTCCACAGAATTCGAATGCTTTTGATAAAGTGCTATCATGTATCCCTTTCTTGTTGAATGTTCATTCATTAAACATTTGTTTCATGACTTCTAAATACAATGAAACTGTGCGTGTGTGTTGTAGTTGTGGCTATGCTGGGGATGTTGTCTCCATCCAGCCGAGGAGCTCTCATGACAACAGCCTGCTTCCTCTTCATGTTCATGGGGTAAATTGCACAACACCAACAACTTTTTCTAATTTTCGAACTAATTTCATGTGCGGCTCTAAACTGTCGGCGTCATGTCTTGTCCTGCAGTTTGTTCGGAGGATACTTCGCAGGAAGACTCTACCGCACTCTTAAAGGCCACAGATGGAAGAAAGGGGCTTTCTGTGTGAGTACAAACTCTTGAAACATTTGTTGCATCAAAATAGTTGAGCTTGGAGACTACACCTGCTGGAAGAATAAGAAATTAAAGACATTGTGTATGTGTGTCCTTCTAGACGGCAACTCTGTACCCAGCTGCCGTCTTTAGCATCTGTTTTGTTTTGAACTGTTTCATCTGGGGAGAGCACTCTTCTGGCGCTGTAAGTATCTTCATTCTAATATCCTGATTTGCTGTGCAAGAAACATTTCTTATTATAAATGTTAAAAAAACAGTTGTGCAGCTCAATATTTTTGTAAAAGCAACAATAATTTTTTTCCCCTGGGATCCTTTAATGAGTAGAATTGTTCAAAAGAACAGCATTAATTTAAAATATAAATTTTTTGTGACAATATAAAGTCTTAACTGTCACTTTCAGTCAATTTAATGCATCTTTGCTGCAAAAAATGATTGATTTCTTTAAATAAATAAATAAATAAATCTTGATCCACAAACTATTAAACTGTAGTATACGTTAGTAATTGCTGATTTAAAGGGATAGTTCACCGAAAAATTTAGTTTTACTTTTTTTTTTTAAGTTGTACACGTGTGTTTCTTCTGTTGAACACAAAATAAGATATTTTAAAGATTGCTGGTAACCAGACATTTGACGGTGTCCATTGACTTGCAATGTATTTTTTCTTCTACTATGGACGTCGATGGCTGCCTTCAACCATTTCCTCTTATTCAGCTTGAATGTTCTTTTAAACTGACTGCCATTGTGTTTTCACATATTTCAGGTGCCTTTCACTACAATGCTGGCTCTGTTGTGTATGTGGTTTGGTATTTCTATGCCTCTCGTGTACCTGGGCTACTATTTCGGTTTCCGGAAACAACCGTATGACAATCCAGTTCGTACCAATCAGATCCCCCGTCAGGTCCCTGAGCAGCGCTGGTACATGAACAAGTTTGTCGGGTAAGTTGTATTGTCTTTGTTAGTATGTGAATAGTTGATTAGCAGTGCATGCTAATGGGATTGTATTGCTCTCTCCCTTTAGCATCCTGATGGCGGGAATTCTGCCGTTCGGCGCCATGTTTATCGAGCTTTTCTTCATCTTTAGTGTAAGTTGAATCAAACCTACACCGTTTACAAGTGCATACATCCAGTACGACATATTAAATGTACTTGTGTATTGGTGTTTTTCAGCGAGTCTATGAATATCAGCTCATTGTTGTGTGTTATACTCTCTTATAGGCTATCTGGGAAAACCAGTTTTATTACCTGTTTGGCTTCCTCTTCCTTGTCTTCATAATTCTTGTTGTTTCCTGCTCTCAAATCAGCATCGTGATGGTGTACTTCCAGCTTTGTGCAGAGGTGGGTGTATCCTAGAACAAAATGGAACTGAGCCGTTTAGTACTTCTAGCTGTAAATATATGCCGATTGTTATGTATAGTTATACCACAGGTGTAATACAGTTCAGTTGTGATTCTTACATTACCATAAATACACTCTAAGAACTTCCCTAGAGAACGTTTTGGCCACCTTGTGTGTCAAAGTGCTGCTCTGTGCCTTTATTTGGTGTTCCTGTTGTATCGATTGCGGTCTATGATCTTTGACACACTGTCCACACAAATACACTCACCCCTACAGAAGATAAATAGGCAAATGTTAAGAGTTATGATAACAAAAGCAAAGGTCACTTCATTTGAATGGCCACCATGCATGCTAAATCATCTCTTAAAAAAGGCCAATGGTGTCCACACTTAGTCCAGTAGAACTTGAGTAGAGCTCACTCACTGTCAGTAGAAATTGAATAATAAACACCTGTCAATCATCGTGGCTCCTCCCCCTACAGGACTATCGATGGTGGTGGAGGACGTTTCTCGTGTCCGGAGGTTCTGCCTTCTATGTCCTAGTCTATGCTGTTTTCTATTTTGTCAATAAGGTAACTATCTTTACTTAAGCATGTTACAGTAGACCTCTTATTTACTGCAGTGTCTTTCCTGTGTAGCACCTTAATGGGATACTCCACTCTTTTTGGAAATAGGCTCATTTTACAACTCCCTCAGAGTTAAACAGTCGAGTTTTACCATTTTCGAATCCATTCAGCCGATTTTCTAACGTTTAGAACTAGAAGAATATCAGTAACCAGATGGTTTCTGGCCCCATTGACTTTCATAGTAGGAAAAAATATATACTATGGAAGTCAATGAGACCAGAAACGGTCTGGTTACTGATATTCTTCTAAATATCAGAAAATCAACTGAATGGATTCGAAAAAAGTGAAACCGAACTGTTTAACTCTGGAGGAGTTGTAAAATGAGCCTATTTCCAAAAAATGGAGTATCCCTTTAAGCATTTTTAATGGCAGAGGGAATCTACAACATCATTTTAAGCTTAAAGTTTTCCTATCACACAATCGCACAAACACACACACACAATGGGGATTTTATGGAAGTCGTGTCTATGAATAATGTAATTGAGTAATAAATTAATTAATTGGGGGCTTATTTACATTTTATGTGATCTGAAAAGGACAAATACATTTTAACATTGCAAAAATTCTGTTTTTGTATTTAGCTTTTTTTTTTCAATCAGCCAGTGTCAATTAAAATAGTTGGATATTTATTAGTTAAATTAAGTGGAAGATTGAGTTTCCAATTGCACACTCATCTCATTGTTTTGTTGTACTCGGCATTTACGTGGTTGTCTCTTTCTTCCTCCTTCAGCTGGACATTGTGGAGTTCATTCCCTCTCTGCTGTATTTTGGTTACACAACCCTGATGGTTTTGTCTTTCTGGCTGCTAACGGGAACGATTGGTTTCTACGCCGCATACGTGTTCATAAGGAAAATTTACGCCGCAGTCAAAATCGACTGAAATATGTCTTTCAGTTGTTTTTTTCAGTTTTTTTTTCTTTCTGTTTTGTGAAGCAAGCACTGACGTGTGTGATTTGCTGGCGTGAGGCGCAGCAGTGCCACCCTATGGATTGGAGGAATGAACAGCGATGTGTTTTGTACACCGTTTTCAAAACCTTTCTGTCCTGCTCTCTGCCTCTGCAAAGATGTAGAGAAACAACATGAACAGTTCCATTTTTAATGTCTGTATATCCTTTTGCACACACAACACGGGCCAAAGTGTGTCGATTGACTTTCTCTTTGTTTTGGTGGGGATGTTGGATTTTTGGGCTGGGTCTTTCATTTTGAAGACATTGAGTGTTGATTGCATATTATATCATTTTACAAATTAACTTTGTGTCCTTTTAATATAACATTTATTTTCAACTTGTTCCCATGTCTTTGATTCAGAACTGAGTTCTTGAATGCTTGTTGTCTTGAGGTGTGTGTGTGTGTGTGTGTGAGAGTGAATGTGTGGTCATTGTGTTGGCATGGATTGGAATTATGGGATGTGAAGACATGATGATGCAGGGACATTAAAAAAAAGAAGTAGATTTCCTTGTTTCCTTGTGCTTGCTGGTCATTAGACCTAAAATACTCTTATAATGATGCAGTATCACTTTATTTCTGTTCATTTGTTCCTTGCCATTGAAAAAATAGGTCTGCTTTTTATGGTCACGCATTAATTGGATATTTCATTTCAACAGCTCCATTTCGAATCTACAATTTATAAGCATATTCCCACTTCGCAACATGGAATAATACATTTTTCGACATGGCATTTTTCTTTTAAACCTCTTTTTCCTCATGCCTTGATGGTGGTGTTTCACCTATGGACTATTGCTGTAGCCACAAACGGATGTATCTTGGTGGATTTACCCCAAAATGCAAGGGTATCAACACAAATGTGTACAGTGCCCAGCAGGTAGCAGTATATTTTCTTGCATCCATGGTGCTTTTTTAGCTTTATTTTTAAATGGTTATATAATTTTTAGGTCCCCCAAATTCTGACCTAAAGTGAAGCAGCTGCAAGATTCAGTAATTTAAAACATCATAGCAAAGTCTTTATATCGTCTTCAAACATCATCATCATCATCACTGTAAAAAAATAATCCTGTAAAAATCCAGCTGTGGTTGCCAGCATCATACCGTAAAAATACGGTGTGTTACTCTTTTTGAAATTAACAGCTAAATACCGTATTGTCAGCTACAGTATAAAACTTTAATTTAAAAGCTATATGCTCTAACACAAAAACAGTAACACACCGTATTTTTACAGTATCCTGCTGGCAACCGCAGCTGCCAGTAGTTTGCCATATTTTTACAGGATTATTTTTTACAGTGTACACTTTGGTCAGTTTTTGGTTTGGTGGATTCTGAATTCACCAGTGACTTTATGAATAAATGCAAGGACTACAGAATATATTTTCTACAGAAGTACTTTATTCTTCCTGTTGCGTGGGGTCGATGGGTCTGTGTATGTTAATGGTGTAAATACGGTGCTTTGTATTGTTGCATTTTAGTTTTGTTTTGTTTTTGTTTTAGGCAGAAGCATGTTCATTTTTCTTTCCCTTTCTCTAAGAATGTCCATTTATAATGTAGAAAACAATAAAAGTGCCAATATGTTGACATTTGAAATGCCTTCCAGGTTTTGTTGAGAACATTGTTACATAGGACCTTTTTTCTCGAAATTCGTTTTTTTTCTCTGAAGAATTTCTAGGAAGTCCGAGTCCTATCTGTTCATGGAATGCAAGAAAAGACTGTAAAACCTCAAATTCCTCCAGATTTAAGTCCTTTTCACAGTGAAATTATGTATTGTTGGTGGGAATTTTGGGCCTAAAACAACTCTTTGAGATGTAAAAGTATAGGCTTGAGATATGCGTTATAATTAAGCCTGGCTATAGCTCAGATTTTTATTACTTGGAATTGTGGCGTTCTTGTCTTTTCATTTGTACGCTATGGTGTGGTTTCCTGTTCTGGCTGTATAGTATGCGAATGGCAGTTTTCAGCCATAACCAGCCCGTTTCTTCTCGCACCCTTTCCCACCGCCGCAGACAGGAACTCAAACGCTTAAAAAAAAGGACACCAGAAATATGAAACCGTGGGTTTGTCTTTTAATCATTTTAACATAACACATTACAAGTCAAATGGTACAATGTACTGTACAATAAGTAAATAGGTTTGTTGTAATGTCATCTCTTTGGATCAACCAATATACAAATCTGTCAACTTTACAATGCAGCAACTGACCGCAGGTGAGCTGTGTAACAAAAAAAGCGCACTGTTTATCTCTGTTATGCATTTCTTTTGTACAATTCGTCCTGTCAATCATCATCTCCATGTTATATAAAATAGTGTAAGGATGAATATTCCATTTTTTTTAGTTTTCACCTTTTTTTTCCAGAAGTCGTGGTAATAAGCAAGTACTAAAAATAAAACGACTATATTGCTAAACAAGTTACATAAAAAGCTTGGAATGCAAGACTTACATTAAGCTAAAATACATCAAACTACAAGTGGATTTTGTCCTCTGCGGATGTACCCATTTTCTCGCTAAAAGCCGGAAGAGCGTTGTATTGAATCATTTTTTCCTTTTCTTAAAAGTCAGTTGTTTTGTTTTGCCCTAGCTTGGTTACCTCATAATTTCCCTCAATATTTTTGTTATAGGAACCGACTAGTATTTTGGGAATAAAGGACAAGTGCATTGCTACAAAAGAGGAAAATCTGACTAATTCTGTTGCAGAATATTGCTGGTATTTTGAAGAAAGAAAAAAAAAAAAAAAACTACAATCGGATGCTGAGCTCCACCTATCCAGGCAGTTATTATATAAAACTTCATTTAAACCAAAAGTGCTTTTTTGGGGGGAGGTGCAGAGAGCTGGAGGAAATTTCCCACCAGTCAAACCTGCCAGTTTGCTATTATTATTAATGTTGATTGAAAACACCTCAGTCATAGATGGAGCTTTTTCGTTGGTTTGTGGTGATGATGATTTTGCCAGGCACTGAGAATCATTTCTAAGCATGTTACTCTAACAAAATCTATTTTAACATTACATGACTTCCTCAAATGCATGACAAGAGAACATGGGGAAAATGGCCGATGCAGTTAATATTAGTGAAAATCTATCTAAAATACTGTTACTCTTGGAGAAAGGAGAAAAAACAACAATTACATAAAGATGAATAAACTCTACACATCAAACTAATGGCACATACAAGATCAAATACAAAATTAAAAACATACAAACATACAAGGCTGAAAAATACTCTTTTTAAAGGTTTAAAAGTGCTAGAATTCAGATCAGCTCACAGAAAACCCGGGGAGGACAAACTCAAAAATTGCCAAAAGCCATATTTCATTCTGATAAACATATCTACCTTTTTATATTAATATTTCATTTCTTAAAAATAAATTACCTTTTTTTTTTAAATAAATGCTTTGACAGCTTAAATAGATAATTCACTTTGAAATTAATTTTTGATGTTTTAGCTTACATCAAGGGCATCCAAGATATAGGTGTCTTTTTTTCCACAGTGTTTTCAATTTTTATATTTTTAGGTCAAAGTCAAACTGTTCTTGTCTGTCAGTCATATAATGGAGCTTTATGGAGTTCACCCGTGGTGGGTCCACCTCAAAGAGCATGCACAGAGAAGTCCATATTAAACATTATTTAATGACTCGTAAATGTAAGTACACATCGATGGCCTAAGACACGAAATAAGCGGTTTGTGTAAGAAAAAAAAAAAACAGTATCGTTTTACCTCTTGTAATCACAGACACGTCTGAAGCATAGACAGTAAATGGTCTGAAGGTACAGTCGGGCGCTTCGGTCTGCGCATGCGCCAGAAGTGATCGCTCGCGCGTGTACGTCACATACTGTTTACACAGAGATTTTTGGGAAGGGAAGTTTTACCTTTCACTGTGAAAATCTAAATATAGAAATCGTATTCCATTGCGATTCCCTGTATATCTAAATATGTTTAGATCTTCACAGTGAAAGGTAAAACTTCCGAAATCTCTGTGTAAACAATGAGTGACGTAAACGCGCGCGCGAGAGAGAGCGATCACTCCCGGCGCATGCGCAGACCGAAGCGCCCGTGCCTCCAGATCACAACGTGACTGTGATTACAAGAGGTAAAAACGATACAAATAACGTTACTGTTCGTTTTCTCACACAAACCGCTGGTTTCATGACTTAGGGCATCAATGTGTACTTACATTTACGAATCATTAAATCATGTTTAATTTGGACTTCTCTGTGCATGCTTTTTCAGGTAGGGTGAACCCCAGAAACCTCCATTATGACTGACAGACAAGAACGGCTTGACCTAAAAATATCAAAATACTGTGGAAACAAAGACAGCTACATCTTGGATGCCCTGAGGTAAGCTAAAACATATCAAAAATGTATTTCAAAGTGAACTATCTCTTTAAGCTTTGAATTCCAATTTTTACAAATGTGTCTGTACTCTGTACACATTCATAATGTTCAATTCGATCCATTTTAAAGGAAGTTACTTTTATAGATTTTAAAAATTGTGTCCAAAAGTCCATTAATGCCTACAAATGGAGCAGAGTGTAGGGACAACTTAATATTTTTGGCTTTGTTATGAAACAATTATTTTAAGAAATCATTCTTACAGTATAAAACGTACTTGATTACTCTTTAATGTCAGTTGTGCAAAAACAAGTTTCTTCTCCCCAGGTTTTTGGTATGAAAAACAAATAAATGAGGTGATGCGTTGTGCTGTTTTGAGGTCCTGTTTCAACAAACAGAAAATAATATAATGACAAAACGACTAGGCAATATCCCAATCAAATGTCCCATGCTTTGAATGTCAAAGACCAGGCTGGTGACTTCTTTGCGTCTCTTTTCAGACCCTTTTCATAAAATGTTCATTCGAATCAAAGCAGCTGAAAAAAACGGAGAAAACGGACAAACAGTTCTCGTGTACTACTGTGCATGTTTTCGGCTAAATGATCATTTGCAGTTTAAAATGTTTCCAGAGCAGCATAATATTGTTTTGTCATAGTTTCGCTTTTTACCTTTCTACTGTCTTTCCTGTTTGTGAGATATTCACATTCACTACACGCACAGAACAGATTTACCCAAAGGGATGAGGTGAATAGAGAGAGAAATACATCTGTTTGTATCAGGCACTGCTTTCACTGCTGGTATGTTGATCATCTGTTTCTTTACACACATGGCCATTGGTAATGAGTGATTATTTGGTAAGAACTTGTGCAGTCCACTTGCTGGGAAATGGCAACTTAGAAGAGATTATATGACAAAACCCCAAATGAACCTACAGCAACTGGAATTGTGGTTTCAGACATTCCAGTGTGATGGTGCAAATTATTACGGAGGTTAAAAACTACAACCAAACACACAAATAGACAGCATCAGTCGGGTCTGATCGAATACTGAGAATGAAAAACGCAAACTGAAACCTGGATCACATTATGGGCCTCTAGTACATGCTCTAAAGATTAAAGACTAGTCCATTCTACTGGATTATGCCACTATTAGTCTATTATATGCAGGTAAAATCCCACCTCCTTTGACTCACATGGAAAAACAAGGAACAGGAAAAGCTATAGGGAAACGCTAATACTTCATCCATTTTGTTCAATATGATGCAAGATACATAATTATGTAAACCTGCTAGACATTTTTTTTAAAAATCCATCAGCAATTTTTAATACAACTATCTAAATTACAAAATATACTGAAAAAGAAGCAATTATAATATATTTTTTTTCAGATGTGGTACTTCGTACACTGCAAAAAAATATTCTTGTTTTTTGTTTTGTCTTTTTTTCCATTCACATATACCAGGGTTATCATAATGTATGTCTCTCTCTAAAATAAAAACCTGCCTAAAATACTTTCATTTTTAAAATATATATATATATGATCGGGAGGTCAGGATCTAGAAGTGAGATACTGTTGCGCCACGGAGACTTAAAATTAGTGCTGGAAGGAGGAAAACCATTTTGAGATTCAAATGGCTGTTGAGTATTGATTGAGTGTTTGTGTCTGTATGTGTCGAATGTGTCTCTTTTCAGGAAGCGTGGATGTTGAGTGGGGAAAGGGAGGGGATTTCAGTGGGTCACGTTGGCAACCCAAAGAGGTCAAGTGCCTTCTGCTGTAAACAAAGTGCTTCTTTTGAGAAAAATTGTAAACCTGTCAAAATTTAACGTACAAATTATTTTGCTTTAGTTCTGTCACGTTGTACCAAGTGAACAAATTGCGCAGTTTTTACTCTCTTTGCTTTCCATTTTTCAGTCCCTGTTTTCTCACATAAAAACTACTTACTGACCATTCCAATATTTTTATTAACACACATTAAAACAAGCTGGAAGAGCACATTTTTTAAATGATATTTTCATCTAACCGCTAATGCAGTTTTAATATTTTTAAACTGCTTTCAAATTTAGATGTGATGATAATTACTTGTTTGAGTCTTGTTCAATCTTAAAAAAAAATAATTTGGAATAACCAACTTCACTCCTTCGTTCCTTCACTAATTCTTCCACTCCTGGCCAAGAAGACGGTTTAAGTTTAAGGGCGAGCAACTATTACCTGACTTTGAGTCAGGTCTCACATTTGGAAAAGAAAACAAAATTTATATTTCACTTCAAACTAGTCTTTCAGAGTCTCAAAGACAGATTAACTTTTCTACATTAATCTTTTTCTACTAATATTATTACTTTATAAAGTATGCAGTACCATGCCTTAAGGCCTACTGATGCTGCTGTCTAACTACGAAATTGTAGGACAGGGGATGGTGGGGGAGGTTCAATAGGGTATTTAAAAATCATAGCTAAAATCCAGACAGCCTAAATAAAAGCTCCATGATATTTCATATGCTTGTTTTCCTCCAGGCTCATTAAAAAGCTGTTGTGCGCTTTTGTTAAGGCTTCTATGTGTTCAAGTGTTCTATTTCCATACCCCAATGGGGAGCACTAATGCTCCTCTGCCCTGAGCCCCTGTGACTGGCCAGGCTGGTCTGGGGACCTCATTGAAAGGCCTGGTGAAAGCGAGGCAGAGTGGTCGTACTGAGGCTAGAGCTGAACACTGGTGGGAGTGGGTGCAGAGGCCCAAGACCGAGCCCCCCACCGGAGCCTGGTTGCTCCTGAGGTTGAGGTTGCAAAGAGGTAAGAGGCACTGCACCTGTGGCCGAGGCAGCGTGTAGTTCGACAGCATGCGAAGATGCTGACGACGAGGAGGAAGAAGAAGAGACTGTGGAGGTGGTGGAGTAACCCATTACCAGTCCTCCTGAACTCATGGGGGTGCTATAGGGTGGCAGATTTAGTGGAATAAAGCCCAGCAGATGAGAAAAGTCCATGTTAGCAGCACACAAAGACTCAGCAATGACAGCGGGGCTCTTGGACATGAGGGGGTCCCCGCAAAGGTCATCCGACAATCCCACCGGAGGTTCCAAACCCTCCTTATTGGGCGAAGCTGAGGGTGGCGGAGGAACTGGGAGTCCACTCTGAAGATCCATCAGGAAACTCTCCATCTCCACCTTCAGGGGCTTCTCCAGCAAGTATGAGGTAGATCCGAGCTGGTACTTGGGCGGTGGCTGAGGGTGCTGCTGTTGCTGGTTCTGCAGGGAAGGCTGCTGCTGATGTGAAGATGGGGAGTGGTGGTGATGGTGAGGGTGGTGATGGTGATGATGATGTGGGTGATGGTGGTGCAGTGATGACGGAGGTTCCATGTGGCAGCCCATTCCCATGGCAGTGGATAAAGTCCCTGGAACCAATGAGTGATGGTGGCCCACACCTGGATTGGACATGGCCTGGAGATGATGAGGGTTGTACATGCCCATGGGAAAAGGGGTGGCACCGTGGAAAGGCTTTGCCATCATCGAGTCCTTGGTAGGTCCCATGCTACACATCATAGGGCTTATTTCTTCTTTCACAGCACAAGGTGGAGAACCAGACCCAAGTAAACCCAACATATCCGGAGGTTCCGTCTTGATCTTCAGCAGCTCCTGCGAATGACTCTTCTTGACGTGCCGCGTCAGATGGTCCTTCCGCCCAAAACGCTGGGCACAGTACTGGCACAGGAAGTCTTTGCGTCCCGTGTGTACAACCATGTGTCGGCGAACATCTTTTCGTGTGTAAAATCGTCGATCACAGTGGTCACAGGGGTGTTTCTTCTCCTTGGCACCACCCGAAGACTTGCCCGAGTGGCTCTTGAGGTGCTCCAAGAGTGCAGGTGTGCTCTCGTAGCTTTGCAAGCACACCTTACAGGTAAGATCACCAGCTGTAGCTGAGTGCATAGCCATGTGACGCTTGTAGCCCAGCTTTGTGTTATAGTGTTTGCCACACTCCTCGCACTTAAAGGCTTCTTTGTTGGGATCGTGAGTCTGCAGGTGGTTTTTCAGGTGATCTTTACGGTGAAACATCTTTTCACAAAATGAGCACTGGTGAGTCTTCTGTGGGGAGTGTGTGGCCATATGCCTACAAAAAAAGAAGATAAAAACAGACTTCAGCTAAAGACTGATTAACAAATCAAATTGGAAATTTCTGTTAAACTAACTCAAATGTTGTATTTAACATGTTCAAGAATTCATATCAGACTGCAGTGGACCCTCTAAAGCAGGAGTGTCCAGACTAGTTTAGCTCCAAGCTCATCCAACAGACCTGCCTGGAAGTTCTAGTAATCCTAAAGACCATGGCTTGTTCAGGTGTGTTTAATTATGATTGGAACTAAACTCTGCAAGAAGTTGGTCCTCCAGTAGCTGGGTTGGACACTCCTGCTCTTAAATATAAACTACTATACCAAAGGTGTCCAATCCTGCTCAAGGATTGCAGATGTCCTGCAGAGTTTAGCTGCGGTATGCAGGGAAGGAGATTAAAAGCAGTTTTTTTAATGGATGTCAATGGAGAAGAGGCTTCAATACGCTGAATAAACTGCTTTTGTGGGAAAACAGATTATCATTTAATGAATTGACAGAGGATTGGCTAATCTTGTTTGCCATTAAACATTTGTTTTGGATTGATCCATTTTTAGAGTTTACACAGAAAACTGTGATTGGTTATCAAGGCACACTTGATCCAAGTTGACCATTAACGTATCTATCTCTCACCAATAAGAGAGAAGGCCGAAAGATCCTTTTAAGGCTAAAAAAAGTTAAAAATACTGTAGCAATGGTATACTGCTTTCTGACAATAGTCATGAAGCACGGAGCGGTATTTAGAGGTATTTAAATATGTGTTGCGCACTGTCCTCTTAATATCTCAACAAACAACAAAAATGACAGCGATTGAGAGATGTTTTCACTTATGTCTGACCTCAACCTCAGAAAATTATATAATCGTCACCGACCAGTGGCTGTTTGAAGGTGTTTAACAGTCGGCGCAAAGTCTTCCAGAACGTTGATGCTGGCGAGCTGTTTCACACCATTGAAACAAATTGTTTTAGAAAGAATTAGTTCAAAATGACGTCACATCTGTCCGTTCTACGATTACGCTTGAAGTATGTCGGGTATACCTTTACATGCAAGTAACACCTACCTAAAGAGCTTATATTTGGAGCTGAAAGCCTTAGAACAATGGGGCTGGGAACAGTGGAAAGGTTTCTCTCCTGCGTGACAGAACGCGTGAAGCCGGAGCTTATCCTGTGAGCTGAAGAGGGCACCGCACACCAAACACTCGTTCCCACTGCCTCTCCCTTCCCTCTCCCTCTCTCTCTCGCTCTCTGTCTCTCTTTCCGTCCTCCCTGCAGCGGGACCTCCAAACACTTTGGTGGCGCCTCGTCGATCTTCGTCCTCCAGCGTCAGTGTGGCAATGTGGTTCGGGGCATCGGCGGCAGCTGCTGCCATGGCAGCCCTAGGGTGCCGTTGCCATTGAAACTCGGCCGTGGTTGCCCTGCCTTACAGGCTCTGGTTTGATATTGCGGTGGTATTTTCAGGGATGCAGGCTCTTAAATTGTCTGCTACCTGTACAATATATGACCAAAAAACAAAAATAAATAAACAAACACGACAAGGTGAAGCAGATTTTTAGTTTTGTTTTAAGCATATCCATTTATTATTTTTCTTACATGCAAGGAGACAGCTTACCCTTTTTATGTGCTGAAAACTTGTCTCCCAAAAGAATTGTAAGTGCTTTTTCAGTCTTTTTTGTTTACCTTCACACCCTCATCCAGTCCCACCTGCCATGACTGGGGACAAGTAGGTGACAATAGTGCTCATCATCATCTTCACCCTATCATAAAACAAGACAGAAGAAATATGTAATCGATTAATGTTTGTTTTCAAATATTTAACTTCAAAATTATTTTAAACGGTAGTACTTTACAACACGATGCATGTTAACATTTGTTAAAGGAACACTCCGACTTTTTGGGACTTTAGCCTATTCACCTTACCCCCCAGAGTTAGATAAGTCCATACATACCTTTTTCATCTCCGTGCGTGCTATAAGTCTGTTTGACGCACCCACCGCTAGCCTAGCTTAGCACAAAGACTGGATGTGACTGGTTGCAGCTTTCATACTGATCCAAATGAGTGGCAAAATAACGCAAACGTTTTCCTATTTACATGTTGTGATTTGTATAGTCACATAATGTACAAATAACAAAGTCAAATGAGACACAGACATCTTTTAACCGTATAAAACCTGGGAACTATTCTCTGAAGGCGAAGCACTGCTACTTTGACGGCGTAATAACCGCATCACCGGAGACACGCCGTGGTGAGGAGCGGAGAGTTCGCTCAGTGTTTGGGTAATAGAGTCAGCAATTTATAAATAGTAAAAGCGTAGTTTAGAGTCATGGGTTTTCGCTCTATTGTAAATAGCTGCGACTGTAAACAGGGGAGGTAACCATGTTTCACAGAATTCCAACTAAAAACGCTGACTGGATGAAGAAATGGCTAACTTACTCTGGATATTTATCCAAACACACCTAAGATTATCAGGGACATTATGTTTGCTCGGTACATTTCAATGAGGACGACTATTTTGAAAAAATGGAATTTGCCACACGGACCATAATGTGCTGAAGGATACGGCCATCCCATCGATAGCACAGACAGGACAAGTGGATCACCTGCGGCTGAGGTAATAGTGTTATGTTTTTAGATGACCTACTGTAACAGTGCCTTTAGCCAGATCTAATGTAACGTTAGTGACACTATTATATGATTAGGGTATGAATATGTTTTTATCTTGATGCGGTGCGGACGCGCTTGGGGAAAATAAACGAGCGCGTTCACCGCGTTGAACTTGCACCCTGCGCGCGGCGCGCCTAGCCTAAATTTGAAATAACCATGGAAATAACGAACTTGAGCGTGCAAAAGGGTACGATAGGCTGTGAGTTCATTGTGCAAAAACAATTTGTGCTATTACTTTCCCCTTATTCTATCCTATAGTAATGCAAAACTGTATATTATATAGGCTAAATAGCCTACATTTGGTTCAGCTAATAAATTGCATTTAAAATATATTGATTCCTGTAATAATAATTATTTATTCATGTGATATTTATAAATCTGGGTGCGTTTTTGGTTGGAAATCAATGAAACATGGTACTGTATTACCTGGTCTCCCCTGTTTATTGTCACAGCTCATACAATAAAGCAAACACCCATGATAAACTATGCTTTTCTATCTAACGTTAGTAATTGCTGACTCTTTATTCCAACGCTGAGCGAAGCGAACTCTCTGCTCCTCGTCACGGTGCGTCTCAGGTGATTGTTATCACTCTGCCCAAGTAGCAGTGCTTCCCCTTCAGAAAATATAGTATTTATACGGTCAAAAGATGTCTGTGTCTCATATGGCCTTGATATTTGCACACTCTGTGACTATACAAACCACAACATGTAAATAGGAAAACGTTTGCGTTATTTTGTCACTCATTTGGATTAGTATGAAAGCTGCAACCATTCACATCCAGTCTTTGTGCTAAGCTAGGCTAGCGGTGGGTGCGTCAAACAGACTTATAGCACGCACGGAGATGAAAAAGGTATGTATGGACTTATCTAACTCTGGGGGGTAAGGTGAATAGGCTAAAGTCCCAAAAAGTCGGAGTGTTCCTTTAACATCTGTTAAATGTAAACAACATTTTAATAGCATTTATTAAACTTGGTTAATGTTTATTTCTAACATTTTTAATTTTTAATTAAAAGTTGTGTATTTTAAAATTACATGCATTATGAGCTGACCAACAAAATCAAATAATCATCAAGATTGATAAATGTTAATTAATAGACTAATGTTAAATGTATACAACCTTATTTTAAAGTGTTACCTTAAAAGGACAGATTATATTTTTGAAACACTGGCACTAATATAATTCGTAAACTGAACAATAAATCATTATTTATGGGTTCCTTACATCAACATGAAAGTGAAATGTACAACACCCCGTGGGCATACTGTAACTGTTCTAAACATCTTTACTTGTTTCACTATGCTAGCTAGAGGGCAGTAATGTACAGAACAATTAATAAACTGGGTAGTAACAAAATTGGCAATTATTTCCTTGCTATACCGCAATAGCAATTGAGGTGCACACAGTAAGTATTGTGTATCTTTGCATGTTCTGTTATGCATGTGTGTACATGTACTCCATGCAGTGTAAGCTCCTGCAATCCTAAAGGACACACTTTCACCTCTAGGGATGGCAAAATAATTGAAATCACATGATATAACTCTTTTAATTATAATTTATAACTCTAATCTCTGTCTACGCTATCTCTACTTTATTAACATGATCTATTGCACTGTCAAAGTATTGTTGGTTGTAAGTTACCAATGGTTGCCTAAAATTAAGTTCAATGAAATTAAAAATTTTGAGTTAACACAATGAAGGAGATTAGTTTAATCGACACAAACTCAAAATATGATGTTATCTGAACCAGATGAATTATCTAAATCACATGAATTATCTAAGTTGATCTAACAAAAGAAAAATGTTGTGATAAATCATGAAAATATTTTTTTGTAATTGTTGGTTTGGTATGTTTGAGTTCCTTAATAGCTAGGCTACACAGGAGCCTGAACTCTGAGAAAAAGATAACATTAGCGCACCAGAATAAAATATAATATTCAGAATTAAACGTAGCTGACTTACAGATTCAGTTAAAAGAATCAATACTTTTTTGATCAAAAATGAATCGCTAATTTTGTGTGATTAACAGACAGGCAGAGAGACAGACATTCCTGTAATTTATAAATAGATTAAGTACTTTTGCCAATATGATGTTCAGTGGTGTGACACTTCTTCAAATTGTATATAAAAACATGTTCAATTCTTTTATAATTATTATGCATGGTATTTTTATGACCATTATACCCGAGAGACTAGTACTTTTAAAAATAAATGCCACAACATACACCACGACTAATGAACTAATGATTGCAAAAAGATTATTAAAACAGTGTAAGAGCGATGTTGACCAGTAACTTCCATTAAGGGTAAGCCTAAAAATGAACCTGAAATTGTTCTGAAAATGTTAAAACTAAACAAAGACCATGTACAAATTACATACAGGCAATACATTATATGTATTAGAGCAAATACTAAATGTCAAGATGATCTTGTGATCCATAGCTAGACTCTACGCTTTTTTAGGGTGCTTTCACACTAAGACTTTTGTTGCGCACCCAGGTTCAAATGACGTCAAGAGTTCGGTTCATTTGACACTTTCTATTCAAAACCAATTATAGTTATGAATTGCAAGGACTGGAACATCTGCGTTAACAACCAAGATCATTCACCATCCACTCTCTTATTACATAAGGGAAATCCCCAAACTCTGCTATGAGACTCTTTGAACTTAGTTAATAAAACTGAGAAAAACTGAGTTTACACACGGTCCGTACGCTCAAAATCATGTGACATAAACATATGATGTTTTTTTAGGGATGAGAACTCTCTTCAATGAAATACGATCACATTGAGCAATGCAGACACATTGTTCTTATGAAAGGTGTACCTAAAGTCAAACTCGTACAGCAAGAAAACCACAGAAGAACCACCACTTCTGCTGGCATATCAATCATTCATTCATGTACCTCCTTTGCTTTAGTAGTGTCACACTACTCATTCTTTACAAATTGTTACATTATTTGTCTCTAGTTATAAATCTCTAGTCAATTACCCTTTTGGTAAGAGTTCAAAATCCACCTGTCTCCTGCTGACCACACATTTACTAATGCAGTCACATGACCCTAACATTTACAAACAAGGTTATACAACAGACTTCATAACCAAACAATCAACTACTGACTATTTCTTTTTATATATATACTTTTAATAGCCAATTGTTATTTTATACCTTTCAAAAGTTTAGTATAACTTTAAAAAAAAAACATTTTATTCAGAATGCTGTTACAAAAAGTGTTCAACATTGATAAGAAATGTTTCTTGAGCATCAAATCATCATATTAGAAGGATCATGTGACACTGAAGACTGGATAAATAATATTGAAAATTCAGCTTTGCATCACAGGAATACAATACGCTTTAAAATACTAAAACAGAAAACTTGTAATTGTACTTTTTCCACAATATTATAGTTTTTAATGTATTTTTGATTAAATAAATGCACTATTGGAGTTTTCTTTCAAAAACATAAAAAAAATCTTTAAACTTTATAACGCGATAGTGTATATGAATGGATGACTGCCCTTTAAAGGTGCCATCTGGCACATAAAATCAAATCATATTCCATATTCCATAACAGATGGGGGCAGTATATCTTGAGAAAGTGAGTTGTGCCGCATCCGCGCGCACTCTCACGTCTTCAAACAACACAAGCGAGGCTGTTTTGCTCTCTCTTTCTCGCACATATTATTCAAATCATTTGACACGATAGTAAAAGTTTGGAAGACCGCAGTTTCACGTGGAGCATTTGGAGATTTTTAGAGATCAGAGACACAATGAACAACATCTCAACACTAAATGATGAAGATCGTCTCATAGACGCCTGTCTCAAAAACAAGCTGGTGCATTTCGACGATATGGGAAAATAAAAGGTTATGGTATTCGTTTTGTTCATATTACACTTTTATTGTTAGTTTGAATTAATTTGACAGACAGCATTCAGAGCTGCCAACTCTCATGAATTCACCGTGAGACACACGCAATTGACACTTAGTAAGCAGGTTAGTTAAGCTCTCAGATTCTGTCAATTTTATTCTGTCAATTTTATTAATAAATACAGTTTTGATCCCTAGCGCAAATGAACCAATCATCTCTACTAGCTAATGGAAAAACAAATTACCAAATTTGCCAAATGTATTCCTCATGCATAATGTCAACCAATCATTTTTTTAACTCTTCCCTGAAATGAAATGTAGTAGTGGGCTGTATTTCCAAACGACTGACATCAGGTTCAAGTACACACAAGTACTCGTGCACTGCAGTTTGGCTGGTGGTTATGTTGCCCGCCCGCATACCGTTGCGTGTAGCTCATTTTTTGGATATTTTTACCTCAATTATTACATATGGCACCTTTAAAGTCAACAAGAAAGTAATATACTCTCCTTATCATGATCGATCCATCAAAATAAGTTACTCCAAAGCAAAAAAAAAGTTTGTCTTCTGTCCATTCTCGCATGTATCAAATCCCAGCTGATAAAATCAAGTCTTTTTTCCCCCTCATTGAATATCTTGTTTTATTTCGAAATGTCACTATAGAAGTAAAGAGCTCCAGATGACAATTGATGTTGACTTTAAAGTAGTGCGTTTCTCCATGTGTGTATAAGAGGAAGTGACAGCTGTGTGGCGCTGCAGCAGTCGTCACTCAGCGGGACGGGTGCAGGGGGTGACGCTGCTCCATTCACTTGCTCCAGGGAGCCCAGCGCCATTGTGATGCTCCAGCTTCAAACATTCCACATGCACACATAGATCCCATCCGTCACACAGCACATATACTGCACACAAACACACAGGCGTTCTGACACCACATCCAACCCATTCCCAACTACAGGATTCAAACGTTACCCATTAAAGGGACCAATATTTGTACTTCCTCCTAAATGTAAATTTGCAACAATTTCATCTCAGTGTATCCTGGTACAGTCTCTGGTCTGACACATGGGTCAGTGGGGGTGGGCAGGTTTATATGTGACCATCCTTCTGTAGGCCACACAAACACACGCTCACTGAATGCTGCCACAGAGGGGGGAAACTGGCCATCCATTTTGGCTGCGTGAGTGTGTCTAAGGTTTTGTTTTGAGATTAAAGGGTTTTCGCATTCCTCTGGCCTGGGGGTCAGAGGTCACCGTGTACACCATGCTGCCTCCTGTGTGCAGGTTTAACCCCTTCTGCCCAAAGACAGAGAGTGAGAGAACAGCTAATTCAAGGTCACAGGCAGAGTGCCAGACTCTGATCAATCACAGTGAAATTTACTAGATCAACGGTACATCCACCGCCCCTTCATGTTTGTTTATTAAATATTTTCAGGTGCTTTAGGTATTTTAAAGGTGCAGTAAGCGATTTCTGAGAAAAGCTGTTGAAAGTGGATCGGACTGAGCAGCACAACACTCATGATGGGGGAGGAGAGAGAGAGCAAATGGGAGATTTTAAGAAAGACTGAAGAAAGAGACGTGGCTAAGAGACATTACAAAAGAGAAAAGGTCAGATGAATATCACTAGAAAAAGAAGGCAAGAGTTTCAGGACCAGCGTTAAAGGTGCAGTGTGGGATTTTTAGCGACATCTAGTGGTTCGGTTGCGAGTTTGCACCAGGTTTGCTAATAAGGGCTCAGCCCACTGCTCACCCCTCCCTTTCGAAGAAGCTACGGTTGCTAAAACGGGACAAACATCTCGTCGGCTGAGACAGCAGAGAATAGCCAGAGTAAGCCAAGAGTGTGTAACATTGTCACTGTTTCTGTACCACAGTCCATTATAAACCACATCATGGATAAAGTTTGCAAAAGCCAAAGTCAGGTGAAGATCAAGGGTTTGAATATATAATTTAATATAATAATAGTAATCAGCTGATTGTCTCACAAACGTAACCAGCAGCACATTTCTCCCCATGTAGCAAACCCATAATACAGCGAGGGAGAGGAACCACATGAAACTATGCAGCTATATATTTTTTTTCTAACAGGCTAGTAAAAGTTTACCTGGCTAAATATGAGCTGTTCCTGCGGACAGTACTGAACTGGTTAAAGCGTAAAGCCTTGTTTACACTGGACGCGTCCACATGAGCCCAAATGTGTGTGCCCCAAAAATGACATGATTGTAACAGCGTGTGCACCTCCGCATCCCATAGACACCATTTACTCTTCGCGATCGACTTAGCTCTCTTGCAAGATCGACAGGTTAGTGATTCCTGTAACGTTACTGTTTTACGGTCAATGACACTAAGTACTAATCAGCTATCTCACGAACGTAACCAGCACATTTATCCCCACATAACAAACCCATAACACAGCGAGGGAGAACTAAGTTACATGAAACAATCCCAACTACATATTTCACACCACTGACAAGGGAAAAGTCTCTACTCACGGTGTTTATGGCTAGCTTCTAGCTTTCTGCTGCTTCTCTTTCAAGGTAGTGATGAAACGCGTTCTGTAGCACTGTTTGTTTGCATTCAGCTACGGTAGAAACATGACGTCACAATATGGCGACCTTAGTAGAAGGGGATTTCCGCGGTTATGGAGATATAAATGTCTCATTCTAAGGTAATAAAAACAGTACGGTTTATTAAGTAAGTTCTTTATACACCACTGAAAACATAGTTATGGATGTCATATTGCATTTCTGTTAATAGATACTCAACTTTTTTACACATTGCACCTTTAATATTAGGAAAGCTTTCCAGCACTGCGAGACGGAAGTGGGAACACCTGAAAATGGTTTGCTTTGTTTCTGCGTGAGGTTTCTGTTTCCGTACGTGAAGTAAAAAATATCAACAGTTTCTCAGAAACCAACAACCGCACCTTTGAAGTGTCTATGTGGTGTTTTTAATATGCTTTAAGATAAACAATTTGCAAATTCATGTCAACACCATTGCTGAGTATTTTCTCCTTAAAACTGCAGTGAACCAAAGACAGTCCCAAAAACGTGGGTTGAAATCACTGGTGTTTCTGACGTCACAAACTACCTTGTAACCAATCATGTCAACGAGTGGATCTCTGAGCTTATGTGAGTGAGTGGAGGCGGGGATAATTTGCATATTCATAGGAACGCATATACTTAACAAGACAGTGGTGTAGTTAAATTTTATATATATAGATATATTAGTTATATATTTTGGGTGTGAAGAAAAAAGTTTAAAAATGTAATTTTGGAGATGACATATGAGTTTTAAGGGATAATTTATTGTCTACAGTGGGACTTTGACTAATTTTACCATATTTGATTTGAGAGAATTTCACAGATTTTTCCCAAAAAATAAACAGTAGTAGTAAAGTAGTATAGCTTTTCAATACCATGTCACCATATCTTAGTGGCAAAAAACAGCAAGAGGGTTTATATTCAAATTTGCTAAAAATTCTAAAAACTTTTCTGGTGAAATCTCACTAAACAAGTCTTTAAGTGAGCTGTCTACTTGCATTAAAAATGGAACAGTCCAATAAAATATGTTTAATGGAAAGATGGGTCTTGCAGAGCATTCAGAGAGTTGGCCAATCTTGTATGAACTATATCTAGTGAACACCACTTGATCAACTCTTGCTTTAAAGGAGATTAAAAGTCTGTTAGGGATTTTTTTTATGGAATCCATGCAATTTGTTTGTGTATATATATATCCCATTCCTCTCACCACTTGTTTAATAAAATGATTGACAGTAGGTCTAAGTTGACAGTAGGAATTTGACATTCTTCTAATTCCAGAATAATAGCCTTCTTTGCAAATCATTCATTCCCTGATAACCCAAGATGACCCAGAACCCAGCAAAAGATAATACTAAAAAAATGATTATTTAAGTGGTCCGCTTTAGTTAACATGCACTCCACCAAAATACGATCAGTTTTTAAAGCATCCATTGCTTGAAGACATGATTTGGACTCTGTGAAAATTATACAATTCTTTTGTTGTGAGTTTCGAGTATATTCTAAAGCTAAATGCTAAACGCTAAAGCTGAAAATTGAGCATTGTTTTAGAATGCGAATGTTGTTGGACACCATTGCTGCAGAATTCATTGTTTTTTTTTTCTATCTTAAAAGAAGCAATTTCCCTTTTACAGATATGCTGTCTAAATATTGTTGTCTATATTTGGGTGAGTTAATCCTCCCTCTGATGAGTCAAATCCATGTTGATAAGTTTCTTTCCAAAAATTATATATATTAGATATGATGTGATAAAGTACAGTGTACAGAGTACTGTGATAAAGTTGGTATTTCAAAAACCTAAACTTTAGTCCAAAATATTACTTGATCTATTATAACAAGTATCTATATTAATGAATAGAATCTGGCCACATGCAGCTGTATTCTCTCATTGCTATATTCACATCACTGAGATGTTTAGAAAAAGAAAGTTGTCAGATTTGTTTGTTCTATAACGGTTTATCTTTATTTTGTTCTAATAGCCGGTGCAATATTACAAATATTTTATTTAGATTCACATATGAAGAGTTCAGATGCAAAAGCCTCTAAATGCCATTTGAAATTTTCTTCTAAAATGACCATTTTTATCAAGCTTGTATATTTAAGTTCAATAATTTCACTTAAATGACAATTAATAGGTAATCTTCATTGCCATTTAAGTGAAATTACTGAACGTAAATATACAATCTTGATAAAAATGATCATTTTAGAAGAAAATTTCAAATGGCACTTAGAGGCTTTTGCATCTGAACTCTTCATATAGACATCAGCAATATACTCTTTATTAATGGCAAACAGACATAATATTAAGAGTGCATAAATAAAACCTTAAAAATCTAATTTCCATGGAAAATGTTTAAACGATTAACAGAGTAAATGAACTGAATAGCCTTTTCTTAATCATTTATAAAGCTACTCACAAAGACAATTTCATCTGAGTAACTTTTAAAAATGCAAATGTTAGCAAAAAAAATCTACCCAATCAGAGAGTCCATCAAAAGGTCAGTGAGTGCACTTCTGGTGAACTTCCACCAGGTGGGAGGGACTAACAAACAAGAAAGATGATTTGATTTGATCTGCAAACATGAGCAAACTTCACCTGTCCTGACCTCGAAATCCAAGTGCAAAACCTATTTATTCACTTACATCACAAAATATGACATGGAAACCATATCATTTTCACTTGTGAATCGAAAATCCTCACTTTAAGTCTATATTTAGACTTTACCACTCAAAAAAAGAGAGAAAATAATAGGTAAATGAACCCATAAAAACACTGATTAAAGTGAAAGTGAGACGTGTATTTATTTATTAAACAGCAGATGCAGACAGGGCTGTGTGAACCCAAGGCCGACCGTGTCTCACGCCTCTGAGGGTTTTATTAACGCAGAGGCACACGACTCTCAACGTGTTCCGGAAAAAAAGAAGTTCAGTTACCAAAAATAGCCCTTGAGTTCACCATACTGAGCTAAAGTGACAACAGCCGCGCTCGGGAGAGGGAGACGAGTGAGATTACGAGAGTGTGGTAGTTAAGCAAAGCAACAGATGGCACAGAGAGTGAGTGAGAGAAAAGAATTTCAGAGAGGAAGGAAAGAGGAAGAAGAGAAAGAGAGAGAGAGAGAAAGAGAGAGAGAGAGAGAGAGAGAGAGAGAGAGAGGGGGACTAAGGGACAGGAGGGAGGAGCTCTAGGTCAGTGATAGTCACACAGACTCCAGAGGGGAGGATGGCTAGTCATGCTTTACTGACCACATTGACAAGGGATGACAGGCAGAGGAAGGGGGGGCAACTGCAACAGGAGATGCCAGATATGAGACCTGCGGGGGACAGAAAGTGTGTGTGTGTGTGTGTTATCTTGACGTTCAGGGGCTTAAACACAAACAAAGACAACTTTTAACCTGAGAGCCGGTTGAAAAAAAAAAAAACACAATGTGCACTTTGTCCTGGTCATTATGGAATTGTAGTTCCAAGTCAACACCAGCCTATTTTTCAAGTGTACTTTTTTACCACTTGTAGCTGTTCGACATTCTGGTCACGCTCCTTTTATCCCCCCCCCCCCCCCCCCACGCACGGGTCCTGTGGCGTTCTCTGTGACGGACAGGTTTCACTTCCTCTAACGGTGCCCGTTTGGACTGTACAGAGATCTTAGTGGGGTCGTGAAGAGCGGAAAGCTGCCTCTCTTCCACCCTTCTGACACGGAGGTAAAGCCCTGCCAAACCCTCAACAGCTAAACTGCACTGGCCCTGGCTAACAGCACGGGATGTGGCCACAATCTGCACCGTCTCCGCCCCCCTCCACATTAAACACATCCACCAGCCTGTACACAAACACAGGGAAACGCAGCTAAACTTAGCCCCGCTGCGGTTGACCGTTACAGCAGGCCAGCTCGGCTCATCTGCCTTGTGTTTGTCTCATTATAACTGATCTGATTGGTGCATTTCATTCTTCATTAATCGCAAAGGGAAGTGGTAAACTGTACTGTGAAATTCTTGTGAATGACCAGAAAAAAATAAAATAAAAATAAAAGTGGTTCATACAACACATGCTCCAAGTCCTTGCAGTTTTACGATAGTTTCATGTGAGGAAATTGAAGTCCTTAAAATCACTGAAAATCAAAGCTCTCGATATGCATTTACAATAGCATATTCATTGCTAGGCTACCTATCCCTTTAAAGGAGTAGTTCACTTTTACAAAAGCTTTTTCTGATAATTTACTCACACCGGTTTTTGATGAAAACATTCCAGGATTTTTCTCCATATAATGGACTTCTTTGGGAACCAAACGGTTCAAGGTCCAAAAGACAGTTTCAGAGCAAACTGCAAACTGTTCAAAGGGCTTTAAACGATTCCAGACGATGAATAAGGGTCTTATCAAGCGAAACTATCGCTCATTTAAAAAAAAAGAAGCTCAAAAGCTCAAATGCTCGCCTTGCTCTGTTCTGTGATGAGCGTTCGTGACTCTCCTGTTCGAACTCGTTTATCAAAATGAACAAATCTTTTTTCGTGTCATTTGGTTCATTCAACACACGAAATGAACGAGTTGACTCGGGAAAAGATTTGTTCATTTTGATGAATGAGTTCGAACAGGAGAGTCACACAGAACAGAGCAAGGCGAGCATTTGAGCTTATAAAACTTAAACTTTGTTATTATTTTTTTTTTAAATGAGCGATCGTTTCGCTTGATAAGACCCTTATTCATCGTCTGTAATCGTTTAAAGCCCTTTGAAGCTGCACTGAAACTGTCGTTTGGGTCCCATTTAAGTCCATTATATGGAGAAAAAAATACTGGAATGTTTTCATCAAAAACCTTAATTTCTTTTCGACTGAAGAAAGAAAGACGTGGACATCTTGGATGACATTGGAGTGTGTAAATTAGCAGCAAAGGTTTTTTTTTTAAAGTGAACTACTCCTTTAAAGCATCTATTCAACTATTAATTTTCCTCCGTGTGGGTCTCTTTTTTTTTGCATAAAATGTATTCTTGTCGCTTGATAAGCCACTTATCAAGTCACTTGGACTATTTTAACGATGTCTTTACTACCTTTTCTGGGCTGGCAGAATGAAATTGCCTAGAACCCTAAAGCAGTGATCCAGCTCTCAGATTTCATCTAAAATATCTTAATTTGTGTTCCGAAGATGAACGAAAGTCTTACAGGGTTTGGAACAACATGAGAGTGAGTAATTACTGACAGAATATTAATTTTTGGGTGAACTAACCCTTTAAAGTTGTCTTTAATGCATGGAGAACGCCTTCAATTAGCATTTTCATTAACTTCAATGGCAGTTTCTTTATATAATGTTATAGTCTATATTTTACCCAGAGAGCAACATGTCGGCCCTGATCCGGCCCACAACTGGTACATGTGGAATCCACATGACCAGATGTCAGCCGCATCTGGGCCGACACTATGTTCCTGTCTGGGTTCTTTCTTTGTGTATTTTTATATCAATATGTTACAAGATTGTCCTATTCAATGTGATAAACGAGTTAGATCAAAAGTAATCAAAAAGTAGTCTGAATACATTACCTACACTCAAAAAAATAATGTTGGCTTTAATTATTATTATTATTTTTGTCAACAGGTACCACATAACTGGATTACGTTAAACAAACATAATTTGTTGATGTAACTTCAACATCATGGAATTGAGTAATTTTGAGTGACCCAATTTAAGTACACTGTAAAAAAATATTTTCAAGATTTGTTTTCACAACATATTTTCTTTTGTCAAATCAACTTTGTAATAATTTATTTAGTTGAGATAACTTATTATTTTGAGTTTCTGATGATTAAATTAATCTCCATTGTATTAACTCACTTTTTTTGAAAATGAACGAGTCGGCTACATCATGAATCCATTTTCCAAACCGTGTTTTTGACTTATCCTGAATCACTAAGGTACACCTATAATAAGTGTTTATATTCGGACTATTTTATCACGGGGATCGACTCGATAAAGCCTTTGCTAGCTTTGGTCCATTAAAACCACTATTCATCAGCATGCATTAATTAATCCCATGGCATGTAGCAAAAAAAAAAAAAAAGTTGCGACCAAATCAAATGCTGCTGCGACCAACTGAGAACTGGAAAAGTTAGCCTGGAGCCCTGCATTCATTAATTTATATTTCATTTATTTCAGTGACACTTAATTAAATTGATAGACTACTGTTAGCTAATAGCTATTTGCTAACAGTAGCACATATTAGCATCTTAAATGCTAAGATTAACATGCTCCTTCAATCAAAGAAATGGAAAATAATTAAATCAGTTGACAGCCAAACAAAATGCTCCACTCTTCTCCACAATGGTAACCCACTGTAATTTAAACGGTTTAATAATTTCAATGTAATTTAACATTAAACACAATTACACACACTATCAAGTCTTTCCCCTTTTCTAAACTTCTCAAAAAAAAAAACATAAAATAACACTTAATTTTAACATTTATTCTCTCTTAATTCAACCATATGCAAAGCATGCTGGGAACTAAAAGCACCGCCCAGTTTCAGTCAATGCGACACAAATCAATCGTGTTATCCAACACAAGCGGATTAAGTAAACTTAAGTAGTACATATATTTAAGCAGATTGAACACAATCAAATTAAGTTCGGGCAAAATGGCAGCTGGCTGTCACCCTCTGGATGTACAATTTTTTTTACTTAACATAAATGGTTTGTTTAGACAACTCGTTAGGATTTTGTTACATAGACATAATTACATAGATCTGAATAGAAAAAAAACATTTCAAGTCAAAAAACACAATTATTATAAGTAAACTAAATATTCTGTAAAGTGCACAACCTATAGTTCATTTTTTTTTTTGAGTGTGAAATGTGTAATGTGTGATTTTAACTACTTTTTATCATGTAATTTGCAATCTTGTCTGCTGACTACAATTTGTAAGTAATCTACCCAGCACTGATCTTCACCATGCTCTGCCTCTCGGTCCATATGATCACATCTACAACCTGCTTTTACATGTGAAACCCAAAAATCCTCAGTATCTCATCCCAGATTGAAGTTGTGTTTTCAGCATTCACAAGGGGAATCCCTGAGGAAATCAGAAAGGCATCTGGCACTGATGTATTTAACTACACACATGCCTTTTCCTGTTGTACAGCGCATGTAGCTTCTGATAGCCAGAATCAGACTCTATAAGCAAAACAGCCCTTAAAAGAAACATCGGCTTGTTTGCTCTGTCATTGTTCAGCCGCAAATTAGATCAGGGAGGGACCCCGCTTTAATTGGCCTTTGTTTGTCAAGCCTGTTAATTTTCGTTTCCCTCCTTTTCTCGAGTGTCGTTAAGTGGGGTCCGTGTGTTGGCCAGATGTCTTCGTGCAACAAGTATATTGAGAGCTTTTTTCATCGTGAAGAAAGGATGAATGAAAGAAAGGAGATGCAGATATGTAGTTTACTCTGTGGCGTTTGTGCACTGAGGGGGTCAGGGGTTATAAAATCAGTGGAACGGAAGCGTTTCTAGCTGACTCTGCAGATTGACATGGACATTTTTGAATGTGTTGTTTGTTCTGAGTTACAAAATGGATAGTTCCAGGCATGCTAAAGTACACAAGCTATATGAATCTAAACCCTGCTTATACCTACTGTGTATATCCCTGCTCAGCACCCATGAGGCCATTATCAACCTTGATTAACCCATTTTTGGGTCATTACCCATTAGTGTTGGACCATTGTTTTAGCAGAAGGATGACCATTTAATGGATTTTCCTTCAAAAAACAACATTTGATTTATTGCTTTCAAAATATGAAAATAAAGAAATAGACACTCAAGGCCATAATAAAGGGATAGTTCACCTAAACATTGAATTTTCAAGTTGTTCCAAACCTGTATGAGTTTCTTTCTTTTGCTGAATACAAAATAAGATATTTTGAAGAGTATGGGTAACCAAACAGTTGACGGGCCCCATTGACTTCCATAGTATTTTGTTGTTGTTCCAGACTAAAGTTGGTTTGGACCAACATACAGGTTTGTGTTTCACCGTACACATACAGATAGTATTTTCATTTTTGGGTGAACTGCCCCTTTAAATATTGATTTTTAGAAGATTTTCAGTGGATCGTTCTTGGATGGTGTGATGAATTGTTTATAGGCATACCTACAACAGAGCTTTAATCTGTTTATTATTCTTAAAGCTGCATATGTGTCCACTTTAACCACTGGAACAGCATACGAATGGAGGAAAAAGTGAGCGAAAACGAGATATCTTTGCCATGTGTTTTTGTTGGCATATTATGGTATCTTTGGTGTTTGCTAGTTCGTCATGAGCAAATTAAACTATTGTTATTTTTGAGCTTTTTTTTTTTACTTGCAAGCAGCATAAACTACGACGTCAGCAAGATCTTTTTGAGAAAGTCATACTTTTATTAAGCAGGATGCATTAAATTGATTAAAAGTAACAGTAAGGACGTAACACTCATACAAAAATGAATTACGGTATTACTGGTTTTATTGCATTTTTGATCACATAATTGTAGCCTTGGTGAGCTTTAAAGACTTTCTAATGAATGGTAGTTTATAAATCACATAATATAATATAATATAGTATATTCTATTTTTGTTATCTAAAACATGAAGAGCATTAAACATTAAACTACATCAGGGTTTTCTTTCTTTACCTGCATGTCATGTGACCATTTATACAGATACCCGAGTTAATGTAAATCAGAGATTGTGGGTCACATTCAGCAGACAGACACGACACTGTTTTTATATTTTAATTTAAACACGACATATTTGCAAAGATAATGTTAAGCGAAGCAAAATAATAAACTTTCAAAAAACACTCAGCATTGTGATTATAGTATTGAGTGATGGGTTTAATCAGCGACGACATTATTATCAGATTTGCTATCCGGCGTTTTCTCGTCACCTCCTCAACCTGCTTCCCTTACACGTAGAAAAGGTGAAAAATGTATTACATTGTTTAGTTTTCTCCCTGAAAGATGATGGCAGTTCTCAAAGCAGCATGAATGGCCTACAATGGCGACATTTCTAAAATTTTACAAAAAATCTAAACACTGCCTTAAACCCACTAGCAAAACCCTCCTAATATGGTTTCACATTCTCTATGGTAATTTTACAATTGTTCTGTATAAAATAATATTAATTGTTGTTAATAATTCTGTTACTTTTACTATAACATAATAATTTATGACTATGACAAATTACACTTAGAACTTTTACAGTAAAAGTATTAGTAATAGTATATTCCTGTAATCAATACAATTAACTGCAGTCTGATTATGAGTATTTTAAAATGTAATATTCCAAAAATGAAATCAGCTACTTCACTGTAAAAAAAACATTGTAGGTTTAACTTAAAAAATTAAGTCGATTTGACAAAAGAAAAAATGTTGTGATTACACATCATGAAAATGTTTCACCCAGAACTGGTGGAGATAAGAGCTCGATATTTCGGATTCTATATGTAGCTCTTCCAGTGTATATATGGGGTTTACATTGTGGGTTCATGTTGATGTGACTGTGAATGGAGTGTGTGTGATAGAGAGAGAGTTGAGGTGAGTCAGGGGAAACCCCTTCTGGCAGGGAGTCCTGCTGGTGACACAGAGCTACAGAACATCAGGCATCCTGCCAGACGGCAACATGCCAACTCTGTCTCTCTCCCTCTCTCTCCCCATTCCCTACCGCATCCCTCAAACATGTCTCGCTGTAAGAGCGTTTTAATGTCTCAGTTTTATTTCTCAATCACTCTTTTGTTCTTTCACTCTATTATTCATACATTCATACTGTATAATGTTCTTGCTCGTGTGCTTTATAACTTCTCAAAACACTTACAGATGCAACTGAGAACTGCTGTCTTGTTGCATTTTTATTTAAACTACATTTTCTTGCCATTTTTGTGACAAACTCTTGAGATGAGCAAGTCTCTATATCTTGGAAAAATTGCACCAGTAACAAAAACGTGAAATATTTAGTGGCTTAATGTGAAAAAAGTAACAAAAACATATATTTTATACTATACTGCTCAAAAGTCTGAGTTACGTTATATTTTTATATATTTTTTTTTTAAATAAATCTATAATTTTATTCAGCAAGGACACATTAAATTGATCAAACTTGATAGTAAATACATTTAATATATAACAGAAGATTTCCATTCCAAATAATTGCTGTTATTTTGAACTTATTAATCAAGGAATCCTAAAAATAAAATGGATCGCGGTTTTCACAGAAGCGGCACAACGATGTATTTAAAACATCAAAAATAAGAAATTATTTATTTTAATTATATTTCATATACACAGTTCTTCCTTGAAGTGGTGGCACATGTGTATATAAGTATATAAATACACGTGTTTGTTTACTGGTTTCTTTCGTTCTTTGTTTGTTTCTATTTATTTTTACTCTACAGTTCAAAAGTTTTGGGTCAGTGCAATTCATTAAATACATTTTAATTAAGACTTGTATTTCAAATAATTGTTGTTCTTTTGAATGCTCGAAATCCTCTCTAATAGTAATACAAATTAAAATAGTAATAATAAATGTTGCTTGAGCAGCAAATCAGCATATTAGAATGATTTCTGAAGGATCATGTGACACTTAAGACTCGAGTAATGATGCTGAAAATTCAGCTTTACCATCACAGGAATAAATTACAATAAAATTAAATAACACAATTTATTTTTTTTTCTCTGTATTTTTAATCGGATAAATGCAGCCTTGGTGAGTATAAGAGACTTTAAAAACTTCAAAAACATTAAATAATCTTACCAACCCCAAACTTTGGAACTGTAATGTATATTCAAAGATACACACATTCATTTTTGTCTTTATATTGTATTAATATTGTAAGACAGTTATACTGTTTAAGTCTAAAAACAACTGACCTCAAGTATTTAAAATAACCTGATGTCTAAACTGTTGCACTGTTTAAACCTTTAATCATAAACTTGTGCAAACTTTTAATCACCTCTAAAATGTACTTGTTTTACTTTTATGAGTTAAATCTGACAATAAAACATAATTACTCAGTCGCAGACACATCTGATCTTCCATTTAAAAGCCTTTAATCAAATGGCGTTTCAAACAAGTGTAGATTTTATTTTAATGACAAGAATCTGCACTCTCTTTTCTCTTTCAGACACGGTCAGCAACAAACAATCTCTAAGCTGAGCTTTGTCAGCGCCGCTTAAAACAACAGGCATTGTCGCGACGGCCCTTTTGTTTACAGATATCTGCGACACTTTACAATAGAGCTCACTCTCTCTCAGCCTTTCCGCCAATCAACTCTAAAGTTAGCTCATTTTTCGTTTGCTGCAGGAGAGATCCCACCTCTCCCTCTTTTCCCGTCTACAAGTAGAAGGATGTGCAAGGAGAGACGAGGAGGAGGGGAGAGCGAAACTTGTAAAAATAACATTCCTGCATAAACAGGCTCTGAAAACGGTCGCCAAGCAGAACGCATTCCTCACATTTCTTTTGAAACGTGATCAGATTCTGCGCCTCACCTTCAGAGAAATGACATCCACTGCAGGGACTAAGATATCTGCTCATTCATAACCCATTTGTATTGCGCTTAAACAGTCAAGTAAAATTACATTACAAAATAAAGTCAAAATGCTGGAGTATCACAAACACAGTCAGTTATGTTTTATGGTAAGTGAATGTAAATAGTTGAGAAAGAAAACGCATGACATGACAACAGTATAATGGATCCATGCATAAGGTCTTAAAGTGACAGCAGGTATTAGGCCAAATTCTGAGATAAGATTATTAAAATATATATTAAAATGTCTATATGGCAAATTTCCCGCATAGTATTAATGTCAAAATTGTGGCTATTGAAAATGGTGAGTGGCTAGTATACATGACTTAAAAAATACAAATAATGATGTGCACAGATAAATCACTTTAATGCTGCAATATTCCATAAAAAAAAAAAAACAAGAATTGTCAATTTTGATTTAATGGTGACCAAGTAATTTGTGATTAAATGTGATTAGTCATGAAAAAAATTGAAATAAACAAATTAATAAAATATTTTTCTAATTTTTAGCTGTTGCTGGGTATTTTCTTTGGTTCAGAAGACTCTCCACAGTTCTATAAATGATTTGCATGTTGATTCAGGAGTCACTCTGAGTGATTCAGTGAAGGATTCATCACACTGATTCCAATCAGTGAGTCTTATTGAATGATTCATTAAAAGAATCTCAAAGGAGTTGTTTTTTAACTTCTGCTCATGCTGTATGTTCGTTTTTGGGTTAAAGCTAACTTAGTATAAATCCCCAGTGTCCCATCAGATTCGATACAGACAGACTGCAAACTCACATTCACAACAGTGCTGCAATATTCGAAAATAAATGCAGGATGACAATTTCACCAAAGTGAAACCCTATTTAAATCAGTGTAAGCATATTTCCCTGCTTGTCTCCAAAACATTTTTTCCTAAGATTTCTTTAAAAAAAACACCAGTCGCGTTCTGTGCACGTAAAGAACCAAGCTCTGTTTGTACCCGAAGCATCAGTGTAGACATTCTCTGACTTATCAGAGAAGAACAAGCATGAATTGTGATGCAGTGAGGCGGGGCCAGGCCCTTCCATAAGGAATCTCTAACACAGCTTCTCTGATGACAGATACAGATCAGCTATGCATTACAGCTCCCCTTCTCGCTCACACACACATAAAGACGTGTGTATTGATGTAGGCAACAAAGCTCTGGTGCACGAGTTCGCTGTACTGATGTGCAATGAAAATCCTGCATGAGGATAAAGAGAAAGAAAAAAAGGGCCGTCCAGAGAAAGAGAGCGATGTGTGTGTGTGGGGGGGCAGGGGAGGACTCCCCGTAGGCCGTGAGGTGAAAGACACCGAGGCAGAGCAGTTATTCATTAAGACGCTGCTCTCTCTTCCTCTATTCTCTCCTTCCCCGGAGCTAAAAACACTTGTTCTCACTTCAATGGCTGTCTAACCCGGGGTGGTCTTCCAGCCCACTACCTACACCCACCAATCAACACCACAAATGCTGCGCTGCGGGGCTATGAGCGTATGTGTGTGTGCAGATCAATTTGTTTTTATGCACAGACATTAAAAAAGAAGAAACGTTTGATATCTAAAATATAATCAAAAAGTAGAAAATAATATTAGAATAATTAAAAGTATATTAAAGAAATAAAAGTAAAATATTAAATTTAAATATATTATGATTTGTTTTTGTTTATATTGTAACAATAATAATAACAACAAATTAATAATAAATTAGTTGATGGTTGCATCTAACTTATCAACTTAATGTTTTTGGAGCTGTAAACTCCTGAAAAATATATCATAGTTTCCACAAAAATATTAATTAATATTTATATAATATGAATATAATATTTTTCAACATTAATAATAATTTTAAAAAAAACTCCAAATCTGCATATTCGAATTTGAAAATTAGGCTTTATCATCACATGGATAAATTACATTTTAAAATATATTAAAATCCAAAACAGTTATATTAAATTGCAATAATATTTGCAATATTACCGTTTTTACTGTGTCTAGATCAACACAGCCTTGGTGAGCGTAAGAGACATTTAAAAAAATCTTCCTACCCTAACTTTTGAACTGTGATGTACATACACAGCAACACCCTGAAAAACACAGAGGACATCCTAGCATCACAAAGACAAAACTCAGCTTTAAAACTTGATGCTGAAGACTTGACATTCAGTAAATCTTTGTGTGATTTCATTTAACAGCCCGTCACATTTTTTTTTTTTTTACATTAACAGCTCTTTCTGTGACCGAATATCTGCATGATCTTATGTGTTTAGTATGTCTTCTGTATGTCCATGGTAAAGAGAGAGGTGCTTTGTGCACAGTCCTGAAGCTGGCACCTGACAACACTTTCATCCACAAACCCCGACAGTGAAATGGAAAAAAAGGAAGTCAAAATCTCAGAACATAAAGAACACTGTGTTTTAGTTTTATCATGACACTGAGCAAAGTTTTTTGAAAAAAAAAAAAAAAAGAAAAACTGAGACGAGAACAAAATGTAATAGCTAAACGCTTGTTTCCCAATGAATGATAGGACAGCTCTATCACAATTTATGCCACCAATGCACCTGTATTCATCATGCCAAAGTGTCAAAGCCATCTCTAGAAATAAAACATGCAGGACATTTAGGGTAGGTTTACACGACAATGATGTACTAAAAACGTAAAACGTTTTTCACGTACAGATGACAACATTGTTTAAACGACAAAAAAGTAGGGCTGCGCGATTAATCGCAATTAACATGAAATCAATTGCGCTAAAAAGATTTGGTTTATTGCGCTTTTGAAAACGCAAAGCCTGTTATTATTTTATATCCACAGCTTGTCAGTGACGTAGGGCTCTGTGATCCGTTGTAAATGCTGCTCCATCTAAAAGCACTGCGAGTTTGAGTCGCTTATAACGTGCATTTGAAAAAGCAACACGCGTCAAACATCTTTCCAAAACCGAGATGCATTTATGAACCTCTTGTCCAGCATGTAAAAAATCAATCAAAGAGTTTTGATCTTATTCAGCTACAGCGATGGTATGATGCCCATAGGGATTTCCAGGAAAGAGTGTGTTGTCTACTTCTGCGGCGGGGCATATTTGGAGTTTCTGCGTAAGAGCGCCCTCTGGCTTTCAGAGGGAGCAGCATTTACTACCGATCAGAGCCATACTTCACTGACAGGCCACACATAAAATAATCGCAGCCTTTTCCAAATCGCATCCGGTTACATTTCGATTAATCGTGCCTCTGTATTCTGATGGCAGGCCAGTAGTTGGCGATCTCACATGTAAAACGCATGCACATGACATTAAAGTTTGCATTTTCAGGCCCCCAAAACGCAGCTGTCTTGTAAATGAATGGCCAAAAAACTAGTGTCGTGTAAACGGACCCTTAGAACGCGTGTCAAAACAAACCAAAGCAGGTTTTTTTTCCTGAGGCTAGCGTATTTTTTCCAATTGTTTTCAATGGGAGCGCCTCGTTTTTAAAACGGCATCAGCATAATGAGGCGCTTAGCGTCAATTTCATTACCAGTCGCCGAGAGTTGAAGAATGTTCAACTTTGATTAAAATGCAGTGCTCATCACTGTGACTTTTTACCCAGTCATCCAATCACAGTGGCAGGACAAATACCGCACCGACCAACAGTCACATTCTGCTTGTACAACGTCAACAGATGACAAGAAGCATAAAGGAACAAAATAATTTAAGACAAGAGCCTGAGCAAGTTTACATTGTATCAACATTTTTATATTTTTATAGTCATGCGACTCATTTTGTACCTATAGATGTCTATGTTTATACCAGTATGTGCCAGTATCACTTTCACCATGTTGCTAAAAATTGTTACATTGTACAGTCTTTATACATTCCGCCTACAAACATTTAAAATAATAAAATGTATTCGCAATTTCTGTCCTACGGCAAAACATGAGGGCAATTGGCGAAAGAGAACGGCCTGAAAGCACCAGTTAATAAAGAGACATTTTGCTACTAAAATTATAGAGGAAATGGTTCTATATAGAACCTTAAAATATTCTGTCAGGTTCTTTGTTTTAATTCAATTTTATAAATTAAACCGCTCATAAACTTTATCACAATAAAAAAATGAATAACCCATTAAACACGACTATTATGCATAGCATTCAATCATAATGGAACTTCTCCTTATATAGAACCTTCTAACCTTCAAATGTAGTCAAGAACACTAGGGATCTATATAGAACCACATTAAACCTTTTTTCTAATAGTGCAGACCTTTATTATGTCCAGTCTCAACTCTCTGTATCATCTCAAGATGATTTTAGCGGTTTCAAAGATTTCAGTGTGAACGACAAACTTTTGGAAAACACTTAAAAACACTAGTGTGAATCAAGAAAATTTTCAAATGTATCCGCCTTAATGTAGCTTACATCTCCTTAACATCTCCTACAACAGTCGTAAAGTACAAGAGAGGTGCAATCTGAATAGGTGTAGACTCTCAGATGTTCAAATCAGACAATCAGATAGTAAAAAACATATTTGCGTAACTTTGTAGAAAGTCCCTTGCCACAGTGAACGCTTCCATTTCATAGATCTAAAATCTAGATAAAGCTAGGAAAGATAAATCTAGTGAAAACAACCTGAACCCACATTAAATCTGCCTTTATGACAACACCAAATGTTTTAAATGAGTCTAGCACCTTCCATAATGTCCTGTAGAGCTAAACAGCTTGAATCTTTAAACATTTTAGTTTTCTCTGCCAATGCCATGTTTGTCTAGGAATATGGATTTGCTTGTTTTGAGGACTCTGTACACTGAAAGAATGTAACTGTCCTCTGAGACATGCCAAACTTTTGGACATTAATCAAATATCTCGACCATGTGGTTTTTGAGGAATGGAGAGGAGACAGGTCCTGAAAAGATTTCCACCCTTACAACCTGGCCATGACCCAGAAACATCAAGGACCTCACGTCCTTCCAAGGATTTGCAGGTTATGGCGGGAGGTTTATATAGGACTACTTCTATGTTTATTCATACCTGTTGCACATGGATGCAAGGCTGCTTGAACCTGGCATTGCACCAGGAACAGAAGATTCCATGTCCGTGGTCCGTCAACAACTTCATATTCTTTACAAGGATCATACTTCTAGCTTTAACAAGGTGAAATTCACTGCATCGACCAAACAACTTAAAGGGATAGTACACACAAAAAAAATGGCAATTCTGTCATCATCATCAGTTTCTCGATGCTGAAATATCCTAAACGGATCCGATACTCCTTTTCTGCAGTATCGATACACCGATACAAGCTGCGCATTATTCTTCTCTCCGACGGTGAATTGACAGTTTGACATGCACCCGCCTCCTCTCACTCACTCATCACATTCACTCTGGTTGAATAGTGTTGGTGTTATACTGTATGTCTTTGATATATGTCTACTGATCTACAATTAAATCGCCTCTCAAACTGCTCGCGAGTACCAAACTGACTTCTTTTTCTTTGCTTATTGCGTTTTGGATACATTAATATAGATATAAAGATATACAGTTTGGGAACATAAATAGTTGAGAGAAAACATTTTGTGTTTTACAGTTTAATGGAACCGTACATAAGCTCTTAAAGTAAAATGAACTTTATGCGGAAGCAGCGGAAACAAAAAATAATACTTTTTGTGTTCCATGGAACAAAAATAGAAGCCAACGGGTTTGGAACAACATCAATGCGAGTTAATAAACATCCAAAATAAGAGTTTGTGTTTACATAATATAATTGGGTGCACTGTCTATAATTATTTTTATATGTATAAATACACACACATGCTTGTATATATTTAAGGAATATTTTCATGTGTATACTGTATATAGATTTATATATAATTTATATTATATAAAAATATAAATATTCTATATATAAATCTTTTTTTTTTCCCTAAATATACATGCATGTGTGTGTATTTATATATATACAAAATAATTATACACAGTGCACCCACATATATTATGTGAACACAAACTTTTATTTTGGATGCGATTAATCGCAATTAATCGTTTGACAGCCCTGCAAGACAAGTGTTCTAAGACAAGTTTAAAGTGTTCCAGAAACTGGAGCTAAAAGTGGTTTATATAAAGGTCAGAGCGTTCCTCTTACAGTGCAGGGTGTTGAAAACCAATAATAAACTCAGACTACTGTAATGGCTGATGAAGCTAAACAGGCACAAATGCCTGAAAGTGATGATGAGATTGACTTTTCAACTCAAAGTAGACAACAACTGAATGAGAGGAAGGATCTGCAATGCTAGTAACGCTAGCAGTGGGGGAAGTTCAACAAGAGCATGGTAAGGAAGTTAAGAGTCAAGAAATGTGCATGCTAAATCCTGAAACTTAAATTGGCACAAATGGACTGAATATTTGGAGGGAAACAGTAGAAGAATAGTAGAAAAAATGCAATGGGAAACTCTGGACACAATCAAAAGCCTGAGGAACAAACTAAAAAATAAATTTAAAGAGACAGACAACAGGAGAAAAAGTTCTGAAATGCATGAACTAATACAAAATAAAGAGAATGATTAACCCAAATTTAGGAACTTAAGGATCTGAAATGATTAAACCCATTTCACTACATTAATGGAGACCAGGACTTTATGCACAGCTGCACTACTTCCTGAACTTAAGCCAGCTCCTTGTTTCCTGTCTTCCATTATTGGCCAAACTTGATTAATTCAGGTGTGTCTGATTATTGTTGCCGTGACTACTGAGGTCAGTCACACCTGAATTAATCAAGTTTGGCCAATAATGGCAGACAGGAAACAAGGAGCTGGGCTAAGTTCAGGAAGTAGTGCAGCTGTGCATAAAGTCAATTGAGCTACACACTTCAAAATCACAAATAAGCTGCTGATGACATTTACGTAGCACATGCTCAGTGAAGTTATTCTTCTGCCTGCAAAATGAAGTGTGAACATTTAATTTTGTGAGAAATGTTCAAGGGACACCCCACAATTCATTTCAACTGATTATAAAGTAGGTCCCATTTAGACTTTAGCTTTAACGGCACTCAGAGAACTAGTGACAAAGGTAAAAAACTAAATGGCTTTAACTTTAAAAACAATAACATTGAATCGAATCAATTAAATATTAAATGAAAGCAATGCTATTCTAACTTTGATGCATTCACAATGTGCTGATGTTTGCTACAAACTTGAAGGGATATAGCCAATATGATAAGAAGTTTAAAATATTACTCCAGTCCTTGGATAGTTCCAGTCCTTAATTATGATTGGATAGTTCCAGTCCTTGATTATGATTGGTTGAGCCGTGTTTGAAGCCGTTGTAAATTACTACAAAAACACACCTGTGACCGTATTGCACCAATTCGTGTTGTGCCTGACAACGGCCCTGAATTTTCAGCATCATTACTCCAGTCTTCAATGTCACATGATCTTTCAGAAATCATTTAAATTCTGACATGCTTTTTTGCTGCCCAAGAAACCATTTTTAATATTATCATCAATGTTGTGCTGCTTCATAGTTTTGTGGAAACCGTGATACATTTTTCCAGGATTTTTTGATGAATAGAAAGTTCAAAACAGCAACATTTATTTGTAAAATAGTGTTAGTGTTTTTACTTTTTCAAACAAAAAGTCTTATTGTATATTTGCACATACACATACATTTTTTTCCAATCGATTGCAGTTAGATTTGTCTGTGAGTTAAAAGGAAAACATTTCTTGTGTGTGTGAAAAATCTAAATCTGTACTTTTTTAAACTTGCATCCACTTGTTGATGAGTTTGTTTTTGTGATGTGATGTGTTTGCTTTTAACTATTGTCCATTGTAAGTACAGCGCTTTGAGAAGCTGCTTTTAAAGACGCTTTATAAAATAACGGTTAGTATTATTATTAAAGTGCAAAAAGACTCCAGCAAAGCAGCTGACCACAGTTATTGTAACATTCAACTGTTTATCTCTACATTTATTTTGGCAGTTCAATTTGAAAACAGCTGGGTCAAAAAACTGAGTGAATTTACATACAATTTCAATAGACATAAGAACATAAAAAATGATGTAGAAACCTTTAAAAAGATGACAACCCCAAGTAGACTTATGCTTGGAGGCAAATGATGTGAATTTGATTCATCTCATTTTATATTTCATTCGTTTGCCTTTTTGATTTAATCTTGAATGAAACTATTTGAGGGGAACACCACAAATACCAAGCCCATGCTATAAATCAAGTATCTTATAGTCACAACAGAATGGCTGAGTGATTTACACGACTGTTCAATCAGTCTATTTCCACACTGAACAAAAATACACATTATCAATCTTACAACTGCAGATAAAGGTAAACACTAATGCGGTGTAAAGTGTTACCATCTACAAACAAGCTCATGACCCGCTAGTGAACTAGACAACAGTCGCATCCCAAACGTTGCGCTCACTGATACGATTGAATCGAAAGACGAACAACATCTGCCTCTGATTGAAACAGGAGGGAGGGTTTTTCCACTTTCATCGGATACCATCCCACTACAGTTACACCCGAAGAGCCAGTGTAGACCATTTACGGCGTACGCTGAAAGTGCACGGACATGGAAATTTCTCTCTCGCCAGCGTCCGGCAGCCGAGGTGTGTGATAGAGAAAGACATGTGCTGTGAGTCAGCTGCTTGCTAAATGAGGGCATTCAACCACATGGTCACTGAGAAATATCCCCTCTGCTGCCTGATTGGCCGGTCTTCGGCAGGGGAGGGAGGGGCCGGCCAAACGGGCAGGGAGGAGTCATGTGACCGAATCTAGCAGAGCGCTCGATAATGGGACCCCCACTCGCAGCAGGGAGAGAGAGAGCTAGCGAGAGAAAGAAAGAGAGAGAGAGAGCGGCCTGGACGAGAACCAAAAAAACCCCTCTACCACACACAGGCTGTGTATTGTTGCCTATTCACTGGACTCCATCTCGGGCCACTTTATCATTCAATTAGGACAGCTTTCACACCACACAGCAGAGAAAAGGGCCCTTCAATCAAACTGAAAACTTCACGCTGCCACTGGAGGGCACACAGAAAGAGACCCACAGTCCTCTCTCTACTTTCATTTCTCTCTCTCTCTCTCTCCTCCTGTTGTTGTTGTTCTGGACTTTGTGAAGAAGAGAGAGGGAGAGAGAGTGAAAGAGAAGAAGAAAGCAAGCAACAGAGGTCATTTGTTAACACCAGAGCTTCTCTCTCTCTTTCTCTCATTTCTTTCCCTTTGTTCTCTCTTTTTCTCATCTTCTCTCTCTATCCCTTTTGAGAGGGAATCCGCATCTACAGTTTTGCAATGTTGCCACTGGAGTGAGCTGTAGTTAGCCTGAGAATACATGGAAGAAATGGAGAAACCACATATGTGACCCTGGACCACAAAACCAGTCACATGGGTCAATTTCTTTAAATGGATTTATACATCATTTATTGGCTTATACATCATCTGAAAGCGGAATAGATACGCTTTCCATTGATGTATGGTTTGTTAGGATAGGAAAATCTGGTATCTGAGGGTGCATAAATTCGAAACATTGAGAAAATCGTCTTTAAAGTTGTCCATTTATGTTCACAAAAACAAATGTTTTATATATTTACGGTAGGAAATTTACAACATATTTTCATGGAACATGTTTTTTTACTTAAAATCTTAATGATTTTTGGCATTAAAGAAACTTTGACCCATGCAATGTATTGTTGGCTATATTGCCACAAGACATGTGACTGGTTTTGTGATCCAGAGTCACATATTTTAAAATTGTCCGAAAAAAAATGTCGCCACATGTACATTTGTGAGCCTGGGTTGAAAAAATATGTTTCTTAAGATGAAAACTCATATTTGAGCAGCATACCTTAAAAATGTTTAATGCAGCTCTATTATTATTATTACACTGTAAAAAGTTAACAGTTGTCTTAAAAAAAGTGAGGAAACCCATTGCCTTAAAATTAAGTAATAAACTTTGTAATTGAAACATTGGTAATCGAAAAAAGTTACCACTTTACTTGAAGGGGGGTGCATAAGACTGACATGACACCTTCATAACCATGACATGACATGTCTTGAATATGAAGTAAGGTTCATGCATGTTTATGACAACTGACATTAAGGGCCCTATTTTAACGATCTGAAACGCAAGTGTCAAAGCACAAGTAACTTTGTGGGCGGATCCCGGCGCTGTTGCTATTTTCCCGGCGGGATAAATGCCTCTTGCGCCTGGTGCAAATCTAAAAGGGGTTGGTCTGAAGTAGCTTCATTATTCATAGGTGTGGTTTGGGCGTAATCAGAGCGTCATATCACATTCCCTTTAAGAGCATGATGAACGAGGTGCGCTTGTTCTATGGCGCGATTAACGGCGCATTTACCAGACGCGCTTCAGCATCGGTTCACAGCCGAGGAGATCGATGTTCTCGTCAGGGCCGTAAAAGAAAGAGAAGTGACATTGGGGATGCGACAAACCCACCCAAATTAGCTTTGGTTAAACATTTAATGATAATTTGGGTAAATGTGTAAGCTTTATGCCTATTTTTCGTCATGGACACAACAATGATTTCCCTCATGTTTATATATTTTTCCTTATAATAATGTATCATTTGCAAAAAGTAAAATGTATCAGTGTAGATGAGAGAATCATCAACAGAGTATGTGCGTTGTTCACACTCTGTATTGTGGCCAAGCATGCGCACTTAAAATAGCATCTGAATGTACGCGCAACGCGCCACTGACTTCAGTGGCGCAATTGTTTTCTGGAACTGCAAAATAGCACCAGGGGTTGTTTGCGCCGAAACACGCCTCTTTTTCATTTCCCAGTTTACCGGCGTGTGTCTGTGGAGGGAAAAGTCCGCTTTGCGCTGGTACAAAATAGGAATGATAAATGCGTTTGTGTATAATGTCATTTGCGCCGGGGGCAAGATAGAGCCCAAAGTGTCATTGGCTCAATAATGACATTTTGAATGCAAATATGACATTGTTTACGATGTCTTTGTTATGACACCTTGACATAAACCATAACATCATAACCTGCAGTGTCTTTTTCATGACAACTTGACATAAAATTTAGTTAAACTGTCATGTGGTTGGCTTTGACATTGGCTGTCATGAGGCCATTATAACTGTCATGAATATTTTCCGTGACCTCAACTATAGTGGTACTAATTGAATTTGTCATTAAAATGTTATAACGGCTTCATGACAGCCAATGTCAAAAGCATCCACCTGATAGTTTAATGTAATGTTAACCAATAAAGCTGGGTGGTTTCTTAAGTTTGATAATTAATCTGCTATGTCATGTTTATGACCGGTTGTGTTGTCTTAGTAATGTCAAGTTGATAAAGACACTGACAGGTTATGATGTATTGGTTTATATATTTTATATATGCATAAAACTTTCTTTATATTCATAACATATGGTTATGAAGGTGTCATGTTAGTCTTATGCACACCCCTTCAAGTAAATTGTTACCTTGAAGAGTTAAGTTGACAATTCCACATAACTTGAAGTTTTTCGCATGTAGTTTACTTAATAATTTTAAGGCAATGGGTTTCCTCAATTTCTTTCCAAGTTGTCAACTGTTCACTTTTTACTTTTTTACAGTGTATTATTATTATATTATTTTTTTTTATGTGAAGTTGTTACATAGACTGAATTCTACCTGTCCTGTCCCTTAAAAATTAGGGAATTTTTTAAAATATTATATTTGACTTGAATACTGTTGATTGCCACATTCAACATTCAGTTGATTGAATGTGTATTGTATTCTTATATTATATTTAATTTATTTATTCTTTTATTTTATTTTTACTTTAGCCATACTCGTTGTTGAGCTGTGAATAAAACCAACTAACTTAGCACCTGAAAAAACATTTTGTACAGTTTATATTTTTTCTTATTTTTATTACCGTTACTGACACCTTATTTCTCCCTATCAATACAATTTGGGTAGAAATACTGTATTTACTAAGCTTGTCATTTTTGGTAATTTTTTCAAATCAAAAAATCATCCTAATAAAGTATTAGAAATTACATTGAGAGTTAGAGAAAGAGAGAGAAAAGTGAAGCATGCATCTATAAATTGACTCAATTTATATGCTAATTACATCTGTTTAAGTGTAACAGAGATAGCGAGAGTAGTTGCAGAGGATTAGTAAAATGCATTACCATAAAATAGTCACATCATGATACACGACTTCCTTCATTTCATTATTTGTCCACTCATATATTTTCGGAGTGAACACCGACACCAAGAGCTTCTAGCGATTCTTCTCTGGGTTGCACACGTAACAATGGATTCGGCAGACCACACACCTGACTGCACACAAAGAGATGGCAACCACCTCGCTCTCATGTGCTGCCAGGAAACATTTCTCTGTCAAACTCACATTATGTCATGTGAAATTAATCTGCAACTTTAAATATCTCCCGTGTAATTAAACACAGTGAGGCTCTCTGATTTGGGATTTTCTCTCACAAACTACGTCCCATGTCAAACTAAAGAAAGCCACATTATACCAGCATGAAAACTTTAAGTAAAAACACTAATGCGCAAATGCACACACATTAATGAAGAGCTGTGGGCAAAGTTCCAGAGCCATAAAGCCAGTTTATAGAGCTTTAAGTGAATGAGGGAGAAAGAAAGGAGGAAATATTTGCCAAAAGTTTTCCTTATAGACCACAAATAACAGACTGCAGATGCATTCATAAAGCCCTAGAATAAATAAAAAGAGTCTATATATGAGTGCAGGTATGATACTAATAAAAACGTATAATCTTTTACAAATACTAATTTGCTGAAAATTCTAATTTAATTAAGTGAGAAAAGGGATTTTTGGCATCACTCTGATTTAACAACAACAACAAACTTAGATTAGATGAAAGTTGATGTGTTCATAATGTTGAACCTAAGCAATGAAACTAATAATTACACACTAATACACACAAAAAAACTGACCTTTACTTTTTTAATAACCACCCATGTTAAACAGAATATAATAAATATAAATCATTTTAAATATAATAATTAGTGGTTCAACGGATCACAAAACTCGGTTTGGATCCTTTTACGTTTGAATCACAGATCGATTTAGGTGCCAAATGTACATTTTCTTTCCATTTATTAATTAAAGCATACTTTATGTACTTCAAAACCAGACAAGAACTACTAGCCCAACTTATAAAGTTCAAACATTATTAAAGACAAGTGAATACAATCGATACAACAACTAAATACAATAGAACAAAGTTACAAATAATATAAGGTTCTCACAGTAGTATTCAGGTACAGAGTTCAGCCATAGAGTTCACTTTATAAACTAAAAGTCACCGGGATTTTGCCAAGACATGTTCCTGGATCAGCATATTTTGTTATTCCTGAAACAACATTCTTGTCGGGAAGTTTAATCCTCCCAACCCTATCCATAAAACTAACCCTACCCTAGGTTATCCCTAAAATCAGAGGGAAATGATAGGTGGATGTAGAAGCACCATCCCTGGTTGTAAACCTAAACTTGACATAAAATGCCAACTTGTCCCTCAAATCTGATGGTTGATTGCAATGTTGTTCCAAGATCAGCATCCAAATTGGTGAAATCACCTTAACCAATAAATTATATAAAGATTACTCTGTGTTAAAGATGTGTTTTGTTGTTTGATTAACAATAATGATATAGACACCAGTGGTATTTTAGGCTGCTGTCACTTTAACTTGCTAAATGCTTTTTTTTTGCGCCGGAATGATTTAAAATCGCTTAAATGTGTAAATTGGCAAGACAAAACATGCAAGTGATAAACTTTCACTCTATGGTAAAACTTTGCAATTAATCTGCAAATCACATGCGTGTGGGGCCTATTTTGATTAATTTAACCCCTAATAATAGTATTAAACCTATCCTATAAAGTAAAACTAGTTTGTTGCTTAATAGTTTTCTCAAGACATAAAAGCACAACTTTAAAGCTTTTTCCTGTCATAAACTTTCTCATATACAGAATGTGTAAATAATTCATTTTTATTTTTGCTATTCTGACTAAAGCATAGTAAATGTGATAAAAGTCAGTCCACACCACGACTGATAACTAAAAAGATAACGATATTAGCGTCCATGCCAGCAGACTATATAGCATTCCTTTTTTTTAACCATGTGCTACCGCTTTAAGTGCTTGCCAAAGCGGAATGGATTCTGATTGGCTGTCAATTTTTTATCATTCATCAACTGTAAAAGGTTGTTCAGCAATTGATTCCAACGATATCGCAGCTCTGTGCCGTTAGTTGTGGAGTGAACTTTGCTTCTCTTTAATATTTAGAATGATTTTAAAGAACTACATCTTTATCCTTATTGTTATAGTTATCCTTGGTGTGAACGCGTCTTTAAAAACACTGCAAGTTATGGTGTCACACACCAGCTTCTTATAAAGAACCTTTCTGTAAATGTTTGGTTGACGGCCATTAAATTTCATTTTAATACACGTCTGTGATTAACATTATCATATGCACAACTTTTAGTTTTTTCCCTTTTTCACAAGCAGAATCTGAACGGAAGAATCTAACATTGCACTGAATGACCAGCACACATCTTAAACAGGCCAATCTGTACATCAACAAACAACTAAACACATCCAAGCAGTTTCTTTCACCGCTTTAGTTATTTGCATGATGCAACTCAAAGGACTACATGAATCATAAATGTTTTTCTCAAGCCCTCTTCAGTGACTCTCTCCCTCATCATCCAGCTTTCTTTTTCCTCTCTGGGACTGAGTCATCTAATCACACTCAAGGTCTTGTGGATTCTCAGAATATGACTGAGAGCAATGTGGTAGCCATTTGAGGCTACACAAAGTTTTCAATATTAATCATCCAATTTCACATCCTTTAAGTTAAGTAACTTAAAATTTTAAGTTCATTACAATAAAAAAACTTGAGTTAATACAATGGAGATTGGTTTAATCAACAGAAACTCAAAATATTATGTTATCTGAACCACTTACATAATCTGATTTGACAAAAGAATGATTTGACAAAAGAAAAAAAATGCTGTGATAAATCATGAAAAATGCTATTTTACTCACGGATCATAACATCATGTTCATTTTTATTAGTGATTTGATTTGTGATGTTATTACAAAGTGATGCGTTCCAAGTAGATGGTCATTCATGTCAATTGTTGTCGTGCATTATCAAATTGGCAGAGTGAACAGCCAATCACAGCCTCTTCTCAAGTGTTTTATGTCTCCCTCTTCACAATGCGAACACATCAAGCTGACGTTCCTTCCTCTGAACCTTCCTGTTAAATGATTCCTTATTCGATCTCATAACAAAACCCTATTTTAGTTCTATTACTGTCAAATTACCCATCCAAATTTTGACAGATTTTTTGATCCAAGTGCAGGTCATTCGAAAGGTGCATCTTTCAATGATGAAAAACTACTATGTAGTAATACCTAAATGATCAAATTTTATTTAAGTCTATAGTATTTAACATTATAGAAGCTAAATGCATTAGGTTACACCATAAAAAAACAACAAGTTTTAAGGTTAAATCGATAGAAAATGATGCTTAAATAGATGATTCCCAGAGAGGGATTGTTTCTAGTGAGCTTCCAGCATAATTTAAACATTGAATGGCAGTTTCACTAATTTAAAAAACGTACAGAACCCATTATAACATCTTTCCTAACAGTGTGTTTTAGTGAGGGAATTGTATTTTAAGACATTAAGAATTTACAGCACAGTACATTTCCTTAAGAAAGACAATAAATTCACAACAAAGATAGCAGAGAGACAGTAAACGAGTGAGAAAGAAGCTCGGAGGGGAAGAAGACCCATCTTTGGGGTGGAAAAATGGACGAGGGGGATCTAAAGGAAGAGAAGGAGGGGTTGCAGCATAAGTGGTGTTCAGTGATGGATAGACTCGGGCCTTGAAAAGCCACACCTGGCTGACTGCTTTCAAAAGCACAGCTTTGCTCATGTACAGCGGTGCTATGCGTTTCAAACATCTAGCGTCTTCTTACTATCTTAAGGCGCCGCATACTGCAAGTGCAGTCAGAATGCGTGCCAGCGAAGGGAAAAAAGATGCTCTTTTCTTGTGCGTGTGCAACTTGGCTGTGGTGTGTGGCGTGTGTACTTTGTGTTTGGGCTTGTTTTGCAAATCTGTCAAGAACATTAGTGTGTATTTACACATGTACTGTTTATGTGTGGGTTTCTTTTCTGTTACTCTTTGTTCGGTTCACTTGACGAAGCTTTCCCCTATTAATGAGCTTGGATTTGCGATGGCTGAAATTGATTTTATACCCCTTCTGAAAGACATTCTGCACTCACAACATTATAACAATTATTTGTGAGAATTAAACATTTTTTTTAATCTTCTTCATTTAAAGCTTAGAGATGATGGAACTGAAAATAAAAAAAAAATCTTTTCATGATTGGTAATCACAACAGTTTATCTTTTGTCAAATCAACTTAAATAATTTATGTAGTTCAGATAACATATAATTTTGAGTTTCTGATGATTAAATCATTCTCCTTCTTTGTATTAACTCAATTTTTCCAGTTCAATGAACTTAACATTTTAAGGTAACCAGGTTACTTACTTACTTTAAGTTACACCAACAATTTTTTTTTTACAGTGCAGAAACATGTTTAAGTAGTGTGTTCACAAGTAAAATGCATCAAATAAGTTGTTTTTAACTAAGAAATTCATAATAATTAGATTTATAAATTTCCACACACTCAAAAAAAAACGATTTGTTGGCTGAACAAACATTACTTATAAAAGTAATTAGATTAAACACAAAAAATAAGTATTCATAACTTTTCCGATATTTGAGTTCACGCAACATTCTTTACTTAAAAATATTAGCATCGCATTACATATATTTTTAAGAATGTTGCGTAAACTCAAATATTTAAGTACATATAACAAATACATATTTTATTGTTAATTTTAAGTAAAATGATTCCGAATTGGGATTACTTAAAAAGTTTGATGCAAAAATTGTGCATATATATTTTAAGTAAATCCAACACATCATTTTTTAGAGTGCACAATAAAAACAAAACTATGTACGTTCAGGAGCTATGGGATTTGACAGTTAAAAAGTTTTTAAAACTTCAAAAATGTTGTCATATGTTTTGGCTTAGAATTTTCTTTTTATTAGTTTAGTTCACATTTTTTTAAGTTAACTGTAAAGTCCAAACAGGTCCAAATCAGTTTCTTGCAATTTTTTAATGTAATCAACATGTTTAACTTTATAAGACCAAAATCTTAGTCAATGTTTGTCACATTATCATTATTATCATCAATCTTGATTTTTTTTTTGGTTCTTTGATGTCATATAATTATCAAGTTAACCATATCTGCTAAGTTTAAAAATATTATATGTGAAAAAGAGTATTTTAATGGTTTCTTTTTGTGATGGCAATAAATTACAACTTTTAACACTTACAAAAAGGTTTTCACAAACAGTAAAAGCTTAAAATATTCAGTTCATAGTATCACATTATTTTACAGTTTCTTTGTTACACATCATGTTACATGTAGTTACTAATTACTAACTAACCCTAAACCTAATCCTAACCCTATAGTAAGCACATTCATAGTACTTAAATGTATAACTACACTGTAATATGGACACCTTAAAATAAAGTGTAACCCAGTTCATTTCTAAATCTATATGCATTCAATAATAAATGTAACACACATTTAACGTGCAATACTGTTGTTCTGACATGAACCATCTTCTGATAAGAGTCAAATCTGGTGTGTTGAGACACTCGGAGTTATAATGCCCTAGTGAACTTGTCCTGATTTTATCTCTCTCTATCTCTCCTCCCTTTTTTTTTTATGGGGCGACTGAGTGACCAGGTCAGCTACTGTTCATTCTGCCCACACAAACACTCCCCAGTGCCCATTTCAGACCTGGATTGAGCCAAAAAACAAACAGACATTTGATGCTCACAACTGCAAATACAATCAAACTCATCGGCTGATCCACAAGCCCGTATTATTGTCACGCAACTTTTAAATCATAACGCAAAATGAATAGCTATATCACAGTAACTTGGCACCAATTTCAGGCACAGCATCGTCCCCGTTCACTCCTCACTGCTATAAGTGGAGGATATAAGGACTCAGATGAGGGGCTGATCCCCATTCTACACTGGGTATTAAGTAGCGTTTGTGCTCTCCAAAGCCTGTCCTACCTATTAACCCCTCTGATGTGCTTTCTCATGATAATCAGCCTGTTACCCACCGAGGAGCAAGGAATTGTGGGATGCCCCCCCCCCCCCCCCCCCTTGATGCACATGCTCTCTCGCTCTCTGTCTCTCTCCCTAACTCACACACTGAATCAAGCATGTAAGACGCTTTTTCAGAGAACCCATGAGCAGCAATATGAAAAATAAACCGCTGAGATGTTTGTTTGAAACGCACCAAAACATCTACATCTCTCAAAGCAGACCAACAAAAAGAGTTATCTTAAAAGACAGCACATGTTGAGGAAAAAGTTTGAAATAAATAACTCGTTGAAGGATGTGCTCAACTTGGAACATGAACCAGAAATATTTGCAAGAGATATTTAAGTCATATACATATTTAATTATTAACACGCAAAACACTTTAAACGTGAAAATAAACAAGCTTTAATCGGTCAAACCATTGTAAAGTTCATCAGAAGCAAAATATCCTCCTAACCAGAGGCACTGCTGAAAAACTAAACGGTCTCACACATCACAATATGCGTTTCAACATGCAATGTCAATAACAAAAGCACTGTCTCGTGACGATCTCACTTCCATTTCCTTATTATGAAGCTCGAGGCAGTGGAAGTAGAGAGCCATGATGGAGCACAACCACCAAACAAGAGCTCGTCACAACCTGTTCTTTATCAATCACTGTTACAAAGACGTTTACAAGCTCTTTTTTTATGCAGCTTAAGTCAAATGTTTCGTTTAGATTCAGCATTTCAAAGCACACAGCAACACAAACAAGTGCAAGAGATAGAACAAACCAAAGCCAAATCAAACCTTTTACTCTTTTACTCAATAATGCAGGTTTTATTCATCAATACATCTATTTGAGAAAGAGATATCACACAGCTACAGGTGTTTGAGCATATAGTGCTGCAGGTACATCGACTGGTGAATTTAAGATTGGTCGCAGTTATGCTCAAAAGCATACAAAAGTAAAGGGCTCTCTGCAATGCAATGAAAAGAATGGGCAACACTTTAGTTTAAGGGACAATTCTGCTTGTTAGCATGCATATTAGGACATTGGCTGTTTATTAGTACTATAAATCACATATTAATGGATACTCCCTTATCCTAATGTCTAAACTTAACAACTACCTTACTAACTATTAATAAGCAGTTATTAGGAATTTATTGGGGCAAAAGTCAGACTTAATATAGTTAATTGTGAGAAGTGGACCCTAATGTGTGACCAAACAACGTGTAATTATTAAACTATTTCTGCAAAATTTCCCCACTTAATTTCACATGTTTTCAGTGTTTCAACTGCATTTTCGTTATTAGTAACAATGTTCAAAATGGCCCAAAGAATTGCAGATTGTAACTTTGCCATCGACTTTAAAGCAGCTATTAAACTTTATAGTGGGTTAATTTTTTAAAGAAAGATGTCACAGCTACTGGTTTTATGTGCCTAGTGTTGCAATGATCTTTACGGATGATTGATTAGTAGAGTTTATAAACATATTTGCAACCAAAGGTCAAAACTTTAAATTTGATCTCTTGAAACCTTTCTGTAAACATGCATTCATCATTCTAACAACATATTTGTGTGTCCATCAATGAGCTTGTTAATATAATAGTCATGAATTGCAGATTTCCTTCACTTATGACTGTATTAAATGGTTATAAAGGTATAATAAACTCTTCGCTTCAAGTGGCACGCTTTGATTTTAATTACGAAATGAACGCAGAACATAAACTTATGTTTTCAATTTGGTGGGTTAAATTTGTTTACAGTGTAAACAAAGTTCACTGGTGCCTCACAGTTGAACACAAACACACACTGGGATTATTTCTGAGCAGAAAGATTCTTACAAAATGTGCCACACATATGACCACAAAGTAAATGAACATTAAAACGAGGTTCCCCGCACCTCAAAGACACCGCTTGACACTCTTGTTTGTTAAGTACCTCTTCATAGGAGCACACAAACAAACATTATACAAAAGTCACAATCCGCCCAGGAACATCCGATCTGTAGCAAACAAATGACGAGTAGCAGATAAGCCATAGCAGCATGGAGGGAGAGCAACAGTTCAAGACAAACTACACACAAAATAGTTGTATATTTACAGCCCAGAAAGATTTTCTCATATCAAGGAGTGAACTATTAATAGACAGACGCGTTTGTATAAACGTAACTTAATGTTTGAAACTCAACAGGAACGGTGCTTCGGCTCGTGTGTGTGTGTGTCTACAGCACAGGCATAAATATTCAGAAATTACTTAAAATTCAACTATTCACTCCAAAGTCACACTGAACATCAACAGACACAGCCAAGCCGATGATCGATCAAACGCAAATGTATCAGTTTGTAAACAAATTCCATCCGCGCTGTATTTATCGATGAAGTTTGCGAAGCGCGAGCGAACGTGCAATTAAAAATTAAATACCCGGAGCCTCAACAATGTTTTACAGAAATATGCCAAAAATAAATGACGTCGGCTCGGGAGAAAATATCAAGGGTGTTATTACTACGAAGCACTCTTGTATCATCTGCCATATCGATCAGCGGCCGAACGAGCGGTATTAATTATCGGGATCTCATTAAAAAAACATGCACACATCAGACCGTGCAGCTACATTATGAGGACTTGCAGAAAAAAAAAACGAGCAGTTGCCACCAAAAACTTTCCAGCGCCGCATTAGTCAATTTCACAAGGAACCGCCGTCACATTCCAGCACCGACTAAGCGCAAACCTACCGTGGGAGCCCCACGCCACCGTTCCCGGTCTTTCTCCTCTTGATCTGTTGTTTTATTATTTTTTCCAATTTTTTTCTCTAATTTTTCTTTTTTCGGGGCCTGAGTGTCTCGCGCTCCTCAGGCTGCAGCAGCAGAGTTATGGGGCGCGCGAGCATTGTGGGAGTGTGACGTCAGGCCACTTTCACAAACTTTTCACAGGGGCTGGTAAACTGTTGTGCGCGCGCGTGTGTGCGTGTTGTGTGTTTTTTTGGGGTTGTAGTTTACACACCGTTATAATTAATGGTGGGTAGCGGCTGGACATATGAGTCTCGTCGCTATATATCGAAAGTAAAAGGATTGAGACAGCCGATAGCGTTTTTAAATTATTTAATGCAGGCATGTTTAATGCAAGGTGACTAAGTCAACAAGCTCTTTATTTTATACCTAGGACGCCGCGCTGTTTTGTAATGCAATACAAACTTTTATCGTGACTCTTTTGATTTAAGCAGTCGTCATAAGTAAATAAAACCTGGATTAAACGACTCATTTAATGTGTTGACATATGGAGGAAGTATAATGATTTGCATGTTTATTTAATGCTTTTCTAAATTTTGATTGGATCAAATTCTTTATTTTCAGGCAACCAGGTTACTTGATTTTTTTAAGTTAAACCATCAATTATTTTGCAGTGTAAGTTTGCTACACTTTTAGATAAAAAAGTTGTTAAAGTTTAGCTACACCTTAAAAACTTACCCTAGAGAGAAACGACAGAAATTATTGTGACAGGTTAAATAAAGGAAATATTTCACAGTGTATCATTTATACAAATATAGGAAACTTATTTTATAGGAGGTTATTGTTCTTATGTAGGCTAAATGTGTATGTTTTGGAAATATAAAATAAAAATGAGCATTGGTGTCACTGTTTATTTAAACTATTATTTCAGTCTAATTAATAATTAAATAGCCTATATATATTTAAAAAATAAAATAAATTAGAAATCAACCACACTTGAAATATAAATGGCCATACAACCTTTATTTACCAATCATAAACAAACTTCTTCAAAACTTTTATCAAAGTCCTGTTGAGGTTTTCTGCCCTGACATTAAAAACTATGCATCTATTTTTATTTTCCAAATGTTTGTGTTGTAGTCACAGTGACATCAGATCTTGTGGATAACAATGTACTAAGCAAAAACAAAAACACACAAAATAGCAACTAATCAAACAAAAGCATTGAGGGGATGATTGTTATATGGGAAATGCATGTGAAATGATTCTGTATAATATCAAACAGAAATCGAGATATCAGGCATAAACATGGTCATCCAACAGCAAACAAACTTTGGACTTGAAACGTCTGGAGTGTGCAGTTGATGTTTTCTCACTATAAATCTGGTCAGATTTAATTCTCAAATGATTATTGAACAAAATAACTTCTCAAAAGAGAATTAATCAAGTAGGCTATTAACATCAAGTAAATTCTACACTGCTTGAGCGATTAAATATGAGTGGTTGGACGCCTGAAGAGAATGTTTGATGAGGGCAGGTCCCACGTGTAGTTTCCGATGCTGCAATTCACCTTGTGTTTTGGGGGAAGAATCACTTCCAGGGCAAACCAGCCCGTTTCCTCACCACCCCAACCCCTCCGCCCAGCGGGTGTGTGTGTGTAGGGGGTGGGGGAGCAAGGGTCTTCAATAAGCCTCTCGACATGCTCAATGCAAAGGGGCGAAACCTTTCCGAGTTTTTATGTCTAAAAGAGAAGAAGAAAAGAAGAAACCCCTCCAGGAGCGTTTCTAGCACCTGAGTGAAATTAAATGTTTTCACGAAGGTCTCAGTGCTTTTTTTTTTGCTGAATGTGAAATAATGAGATTTGTTGTTAACTTGCTCAAAAAATATACACGGAAAATGTTTGGATACTGAATGATAATTTGGAGTGATAATATCAGGTAGTTTTGAAACGGAATTGTTGCGGGTTTGGTGAGTTGGACGTTCATGACATGGCAGTTGAAGATGAAGAGATGTTATCTGAATCGCTTGTAAAATATTTATGCTGAATTTCTTATTAGCCTTTTCCTTTTAATTCACACGTATCCTCGACTTCCTCATTAATCCTCGAAAAGTGCTATCTTCAATCCTCGAAAAGACTTCCTCGGTATCCTCGAAAATATCATTAAATAGCTAGGTTTTTCTTTGATTCTTGAATATCGGTAGCCTATTGAAACATTGTTTTTTTAGCCTTTTCTCAGATAAAACATGTTAGGCTTTAAAAAGATATAGCCTATATAAACAGAAAACTTGATAACGTTTCGTTAAAAAAATTATCCACGTCTATAACAGTCGGTTGAGAAGAACATGAAAAGCAACAGATCATTTCACAATTTGAACAATCAAAAGTGGAAAAACTGGCACTTAAAAAAAGACTTCTGTTGATGTAACCTTGCCTAATCTGGTTAAATCATATTACATTTTAATTAAATGACACTAATTTATTTAGATTGTAGGCTATACCACATAAATCACCATTTTACACTGTAAGTTATACAGCATAATTGACAAACAATGCAAAAGAATAACAAACTTGTAACAGTTTGTACACCACATTAAATGTAGACTAATTAGATAAAAAATAAGTCATATTTCAAAAGACGTTATGTGTGCAGTCATGGAAAAAAAAAAGATCAAAAGGGGAAACCCAAATGACTGTCAATTATATGTGGTATGAGATGATTAAAGGTTAAGGACTGGGGTTTTTATACAATTAAAAAAGACACAGAAAGAACCCCAAATTACTCATTGATCAAATAGCAAGTGGATGAACTTCTTGCAAGTTGCACCTATTTTTATTTTTCTAAATGTTTAAAGATGCTGAAGATCAGATGCATGGTGTTATGGCCATCAGATTTTTTTTAAGTAAAGAACAATTTAAATAGCAAGAACAAATGCATGTATTACCAGCTATTACACAGGATTACATTAGGCTAACTGAATGAACGTTCTAAAATTTGCTTAATGTGAGGGGCATTGAAATCATTTAAATGTGTTGTGGCCATTTTTTATTTTATGATTTTTTAGGAATTTGATTGAGGATGGACTGACTAAATTTTAGTAATTGTGCATTGCTTTAAAACAGCTGGTTTAGAAGAGGTGTTCATGCTAAAACAAAGCATTTTATAATAATTATATATTTTTGAATAAAGGTTATTTATTGGCCTTCCATCAATAATCTTTGGCATCCATGGAACCTTTCAATTGCACAAAACTTTCTTTAGGTTTTTCAAATGTTCTTCAAACTAATAAAATGTGGTTCTTTTTTTAAGAACTGTTGATTGAAAAGTTCTTTGAGTAACTCAGATTCTTTTTGGCATTGCTGTGAAACCTCCCTTTTGGAACCTTTATGTTTAAAGTGTTGCTTTTATATTTTTTCTAGACATTTTTAAAACGACACATTTTCCGAACACAGTTTATGTGATCCTGTACTGTTGTGTTCCTTTCTTCTTCTGCTAAAAAAATTCTATTGGTGAAATGCATCACTGTGTCTTTTTTTTAGGAAATAAAAAAAAAAACATAAATGTAAATATAAAGGAATGACGTGTTACTCATTGATAATTGATGAGTAATTCTTATGGTTCTTGGTTCTACCAAAATATCCATATTTCAGTCCCTGCACTCATCTCTTGCACTATGTGAAGAGAAGGTCAGGTAAACTTCACACGCCATAAAGTCAAGGTGAGAGGCTGCTGTTGTGAGCGAGCTGAGAGCAGCTCCAGACTTCAAATCTCTAAATCAGTCAATGAAATAGAATAGAATAAATACAAAGTTAACTGTATTAACAGCAGGTTAGGAAAACCAAACACATAACCTTTATTTCCAACATATTAAAGAGATGTATCATGGACCGGTCATCCATAAACATGCATTATTAAATTGAAACATCAAAGCCATGATCCTCAGAATTGTTTCTATTCCTCTGAGCAAAAGAGAAAGTTCTGATTGCTTTGTATAATTTAGAGAGACATTCACATTTAAGTGTACAAAGCAGTGATATTGAAATGATAGAGATAAGATATTCCGATATCATGGAATGATATGCAGTGAGGAATATCTCCTTACAGGTTATGAGATGATTCAGAAACTAACACTTTACAATAAGGTTCATTTGTTAACAGTTAATAACTAACTAACAATGTTTCAATTCATTTGTTACTGTATTTACGAATCTTTCTTAACGTTACTTAATAAAAAATACAGCTGTTCATGTTATTTCACAGAGCATTAACTAATGTTAACAAGATTTGAATAAAGTATTAGTAAAGGTTGAAACAAAGATTAATAAAAGCTGTATACGTGCAATTCATGCTAACTATAACATGTTCAACTGATGTTAACAAATGAACCTTATTGTAAAGTGTTACCGATTCAGAATGTTTGTCCAAGGACATATTCATATTCACCTCAGTACAGAGACTGATATTACCAGTAAGTTAATTGTTGAGATATTAGTTTTTATCATATTTTGCTGCATGGGAAAAAAAAAAGTAATGTAAGTTTCCTAAAATGTGGTGTGACGAATGATTCAAAAGTGCAGCATACAATGAAGTGACCGAATATTTAGGTGAATTTGAAGCTTGCCTAGTTTGAAAACCCTAAATAAATATGCTAAAGCCAAATGTAGAACACGACTTGATTGAGTCCAGAAGGATGTCGTTTAGAAATCAAAGAGTTCATTTAATTTGGGAAGTTGCTTTCTCTCTCTCTCTTTCACACACAAACAACACACACAGCTTCTGTTAGACATCAGCATCCGCACACATTTTGCTCAGAATGTTTTGACATCTTTGTCTTTTAGTTCTTAACCCGAACCCGTTTGACCCGCCAGCTGAGGACTCATGAAATGCTTGTATGTTTATTTATTTATGTTCCTTTTTTCTGGACTTTTGCGACTGGACTCGATTCAGGTTGATTACAGTGGAGTGGTGGTCTGTCATTTAGACGCTCCAGATCGATTTTAAAGTGCTCTGTGAAACGCCACACACCACACTGCCGGCCCAGTAAAACCTCTCCTCTCTCTCCACCTCAAAAGTGCTTGTAAAAAAAACCCTATTATGAGGAACAAGGGGAGAGTGAGTTTCAAAGCAAAGTCAACCCTCCATTCCTGCAAGACCAGCTCCTAATTGCTCTCTGATTAACCATGGGACTCACAAAGCCAATATTTGGCTCTTTATACGTATGCCATGATGACAGGAAACAGAACGGGGGAAACACGCACATGCACACTAAAAAAAGCCTGACAGAAGTGTTTGAAGGGCATTGGGAACATCTGTGGCTGTTTATGAGTAACTAGCCGGTAGTCAAACCTCTAACAGGTTTAGGTGTCATCCTAATTCCTCCCGTTTTCCTTCTGTTGATTCTTTCCTCTCGACACTACGCTTCGGTAAATTGGTTTTATACAAAATCCAACACATTTACCCCGTGGATCCTTCCACCTTCTACACAAGTTACCAAAGCCCTGCAAAAAAAAAAACATGACAACAATGGCAATTAAGCAAGGGGTGATTTGTACACATCTGGAGTGGATTTCCTCACCAGAACGTTCCCTGGCGCACAAAATCAGCTCTTTGGCTGCCTTCTCCCCCTCAATACCGTTGAATTGGGGACTGTAGCATGTTTTTTATGTGTTTGGTTAAAAGCAGATGGTTGGTTTATGTTAGCTCAGGAAGGCGATAAACAGCTTCGACGCACTGTCAAACCACCTCTCACGGAGCGCTCTGCGTTGGGTGATGACAATATTCAACACATGTGACAAAAGGTGCATCTGAAATCAAGTCTGAGTCGGTATACTACATGTGATGAGGAACAAACTTTGCGACCATTAAAAAAAGTTTGAATCTGTGTGGTGTGTCATGTGTCATGTGACTCATGACATCATAGTGTCTCTCCGCTGCCAGTGTTCAGGAATGCTATGAATTCGGACATACTATTTTAACTGTTTTTCACTAGCAATTAGGCATGTTCAGATATAGGGAAAGCCTGCATGTGTTTAATGCTTTTAAAAGGAATTTGAAAAATACTGTGAAGAGATTTTCTGGTAAATCTACAATATGTTCTTCATGTGACATCTGGTTTTATTGAAGTAATAACAGTCTTTAATATGAAAAAAAAATGGTCGGTTTCAAACTAATTTCTCAAAAACGAACCCAATTAACAGAATTTTTGAGACAATGTTGCTGTTAATGCCTCAACAAGAGTTAGTTTTTTCTTTTTTTCTTAATTTTTTGAGGTAAATCAATTTAGAAAGAGTTTCATTTAAGCTATTTTATTCTTTAAAAAATTAAATATTTTACATAAAAAGATTACATCACTTTACATTCTAAAAAAGAGCTGCCTTATATTTTTAAGTACAAACAACTTAGATGTTTAAGTCATTTCGACTTAAATTATGTTAAACTGACTTAAAAGGAGTTTACCTTACAAAAAAGTTTTTAAAAAATTGCTTAAATTATTTTGTTGAGTTTATAACAATGTAAAAACACATGTCGTAACTTATTGATCATATAATTGTTTTGCAGTGCAGAAGTAACAACTACACATTTTATTTTAAAGGGAAAGTTCGCCTATTACTGAAAATTATGACATCATATTTTTATATATTATTTATAGCCGGACTTTCATTTACTCACCTTCATGTTGTTCCATATAGACTTTCTTCTGAAGTCAGATATTAGATGAATGATTTTGGACCCTATATTTATTTATCTTTTGCGTTGAGCAGAAGAAAGAAAATCATTTTGGAAGTTTGGAATGACTTGAGGGTGGGTAAATTATAAATACATTTTCATTTTGGGCTGATTAAAGTAAAATAAGATAAAATAAAATATAATAAAATAATATAAAAATAAATAAAAATTAATCAAACTGACGACATGAGATTGCACCAAAGAAAGTAATTTCCGGGTCAGATGAGACATTGACTGCATGTTGTCATTTTTTTACACAACAACGAAATTAAGCAATCTTTTGCTGTTCCCTTGTTGTGTCAGCATTTGCTGTGGAAGTTTTGTATTTAATGGCTCTCAAATAAAGACCAGATAGCTAGAGGGACGTGTGTGGGAAGGTAAGTTCGACTAAACCCTAAGGTAACAGCAAGAACCTGCAGTATCAGCCGTCTAGCAGTCACTGCAGTGACTCTGTTCAGCACTGATAAGAGACTCGGGTGGACCCAGCAGATGCACATGCACACATAACCCGTCACACACTCTTAATAATCTTTAGAGACAGATAGCGTGATGTTCGTAAGATGATCCTGATCCAGCATTTGATGTGCCATATGATTTATCCCCTGGCGGTTTCCAAGCCATAAAGTCGTCACTAACACGAGTGTGAAATTATGTACAGGAAGGGATGAGCGCTTGCATTCTCATAGAGGAAACATTTGTTCTCTCTGAGTTGCTGTTCCCCTCTCTCATCAGAAGAATAAAGTGCAGGCTTGCTCGAGCACACAATGAGAATGAGAAGCGATTGTTTTAACCTCTATCTCGTGGCCTTTGAAGATGTGATTCGCTTCCTCACCTGAAAGAAGTTTCAGAACTCTGCACAGTTATGATGAGCGAGAGCAACCCAGGCCTGCTCTGCTTTGTTATCATCGCAGTCATCTCTAACAATGAAAAACAGTGTCTGCTGTGTGCACATGTGAACATTTCAATGGAGGGGGGGATGGGCCAGGTCATTAGAGCAGGAATAAAGGGAGGGCAGTAGACACAGGAAACAGAGAAACATGTTGACAGAGTGCAGGAGGAAATGTTGAGAGATTTGACAAGAGAATGGAGGTATATGTATAGGTATATATGTATACACAGTCTCAACGGCTTGCCCACCAAACCCCTACTGGTCATTCAGTGATGGCCATCTACTGACCAGACCCTGTTCAGTTGGACATTATTATATTTCCTGCAGAAGATATGCTTGACCAGTGGTGTTGGTTTGATTTTGAAATTGGTGGGGACGGGGACATCAATATATAAAAAAATTATTCGAAATAATCGAAATTATTGCTAGGGATATATCAGTGTCACTGGATATTGGTTGGGACAGGTCTCTAACATCCCTAATAAATTCTACGCCCCTGTGCTGGACCATGTTGCATCAGTGAAGTCATAGGTACCAGGTAGGGCCTAAAAATGTATGGTGCTTCATGTGGTAATATATAAATTAACTGGTTTTATTGGAGTTAAAATAGTCTTTAATATGAAAAATAAAGACTGGTTTCAAACTTGTTTCTCAAAAACTCTGTAATTGGTTGGCCAAACTGATAGCCCCTAAATGAAAACTATTGTTGGGCAGGTTGAGATGTTCAAACAGTGCCACAGGGCAACAGATTTTACATTTTTCAGGTAATTCAATCTAAAGGGTTTACTTTTAGTTCTTTTTACATATTAAGATAATAAAATGAAAGCATCTTGACATAAAAATATAAAGTTAGAATAATGACTGCACATTTTCTTTTAAGGGGAAAGTTTTCCTAAAAATACATAGTCTTTCATAATTTACTCAAGGCGTAAAGAGTACCTAAAAACTTGTAAAAGTACAGATAAGTATACCGCGAAACTGACTCACCTATTCTACGACATGAGTAAAAGTGTTAGATCTGATTTTAGCAGTACTTAAAAGCATAGTTCACATACATTTTTTTATTCTGTCATAATTTACTCACCTTTATGTAGAGGCGTAAAGTACCTGAAAACTTGAAAAAGTACAGATAAGTTACAGCGAAACTGACTCACCTATTCTACGACTTGAGTAAAAGAGTATCTGATTTTAGCAGTACTTAAAAGAATAGTTCACCTACATTTTTTTATTCTGTCATAATTTACTCACCTTTATGTTGTCACCCAAACCTGTCTGAGTTTCTTCTGTTGAACACAAAAGAAGATATTTTGAAAAAAATGTTGGTAACTAGACAGTTGATGGGCCTCATTGACTTCCATAGTCTGGTTACCAACATTACATGGGATTCACAAGTATACCTGCTCATGCACTCAAATTTGTGTAAAGTAGCCTTGTTGACAAGTTTGGGTGAACAAGGACAAAACGCACAAGTTCTACCTTTAATGCCGTGTAGATAGAGATATCACTTCTTTTGTAGCAGAAATAAAAATTTGGTGCCCTGCAAAATGTAAGGAGTAACTGGATTACTCATTACAAATATTGGAGTAGAGAGTACATATACTTATTCAAAAATGTCTTCAGTCAAACTACAAAGAAGCCAATAAGATTCTTTAGTACAGCAACTAATTAGGCTACATTTACACTACTGCCTTCAAATCGGTCCAAACCTGCTCGATTTTCTTTGTCAATACAATATCAACTGACAGCATTTTTATCCTTTTTATTGTATGAACAAAATACATAAAAACACTGAGACATATTTCAAAACTCTAATGGGGGATATATTTCCCAATAGCATTGTGAGCTAGATGATCGAATGGTCTCTTCATGATCAACTTGGGCTTAGAATGCTTTTGGGACTCAGTTCAGTTGGACATTATCATATTTCCTGCAAGTCGCTCCTGGTATGCTTGACCTGCATGTTGCATCAGTGATAACCTGATTGGCAATCATCACTGAATTTATAAGTACCAATTGCATCACTTTACTGTTATTTGACATGCACATTAGTGTGAGTGTCAGATTGACTTGTTTTATATTGATCTGATGGAAGTACCACATGTACATACCCACTCAAATTAATCAGTACATGCCAGGGCCATTTTTAGCCATGTGGAGTGCGTGTGTGAATTCCCGTGGAGGGGGGATGGATTATGACCATGTTGCACACACATGTTGCTTTTAATGACGGGTTTTAATAAAAGAGCTTTGGATTAGGCATAAACTCTTTTTTATTTATGGAATATCACATTATGATCATTGAATATCACCAGCACTCACCAGCTGAGCTTCACTGCAAATATGCTGCCCTAGTTGTGTTATCAGAGCAGATTGCTCAGAAAATAAAATAGATATATGAAGTCGCAGTTTAGTACATTTCAAATATACAAATTTTAAATGTAATATCAAATAACACACCACAGTTAAAATTATTATCAAGTACTTGTGCATGTGCTTTAGGCATCAAAATAAGTATGTGTTTAAAGCAAGGCAAAGGATCAATTAAGAATTATAATTTAGAATGTGCTCATATGTTAAATATATAGTATGTTTTGTCAAAAATAAACCAATCAACTGTTATCCAATGCAAGCTAATGCAATGCACATATCAAAATAAAGAATCCGAGATGGGTCCCTCTGATCTACAAGCAGATCAGAGTGTCTCAGAGCAACATTTCAGCTCAGGTTGGGGCGGCCTTAGACCGGTCTTTGGCCTTTGGTCAGACCGAGAGAAATGCCTTCACATGTCTGGAGATGCTGGCAGTCGAGAACGAGCTGAATCGCTTCCTCCTGTTCTTACAGGACCAATACGTTCTTACCCGCTTGGACAACATGTCTATTGTGTCCTTTACGTGAACCGTCAGGGCGGTATCAGATCCAGGAGCCTCTGTGATCTGACGGAACGCCTACTTGTTTGGTCCCAGCACTTTCTGTGCTCGCTGAGAGCGGCACATGTGCCGGGGAATCTGAACGATGGCTCGGACATACTGTCCAAGGACAATATTCCCCCCGGAGAGTGGTCTCTACAGCCCCAAACAGTCAAAGTAGATATGGCGTTAGGTAACCCAGTGAAGTACAAGTGTACATTCAACAAAATTAGGTACACTTCTTTTTCACAAGGATCTCCAAGTCCATTAACATTTCTAACATGTGAAAATTACAAAAATAGTCTTTAAAAGTGATATTCGTATACACCAGAATGAGAAGATGAACTGAAAGGCCAATGTCTTTTGACATTGTGTATATGTTAAATTGTCCGTGAGAGTTTATTTACTGTCAGTTTATTCACTTTAAAGTTAAATGCAATTGAGATGCATACTAGTAGTAAAGGCTTTATGTTTTAATTTATACTGCATGTGACATCCATTTAGTGCAATCAATGGCTTACATCACTTTTGAGTAGGCTAAATAACAGATTCTTATGACAGAAAGTAATCTTCTACAAAGCTAATAAAACAGTTAATTGCTCATCTCAGCAACTCAACACTTTCTGAGTTGGTCTAAGCAAACAAACAAACAAACAAACAAACAAACAAACAAACAATCAAACAAACAAACAAACAAACAAACAAAAAACAACAACAACAACACACCGGACAAAGCAAAAGAAACAAGAACTGTTGTTCTGGTTAAAAATCAGAAGTGCAATGAAGAAAATGTTCACCATTCAACAAAACATAAGGTTATTTAAAATGGTTATTTAATAAAACTAGTGCTGTTAAAACAAGTATTGATCTGTCTGACTCTTATATATCTATATATAGACTCTTATAGACTCTCTCTATATATAAAAGTCTATATATATACATTTATTTATTTATGCTATGCTTACATTGCATTCGAATTTCGCTAAAACTGTAACTAGTGCCTTTAAAGTTCCCCAAATGTATACCACAATTCTAATAAACTAAATGTGTCAAAAGTGTCCGGTAGGTGAAGAGTTAACCTTAGCTTCGCAGTGCATTGTGGGATAGCAAATGATCAGCGATGGCGGCGAGACCAAAGCTCCTGAAACTTTTCATTGTAACTTATTTGCATGTAACATTCCTTTCTCTGAACTACTTTATCGATGCTGCAGACGTGACGTGGGATGAAAACGGATACATTCTGTACTGCCCGTGCATGGGTAACGAGAGCATGATACATATGACTGAGACACTGAAAATCACACATACAGATATAAACTAAAGCGCCTGTATCTGCCTGTATGTGTTGTGTTGGAATAATAAACACATTTCTATGGTGTGTTCCTCTTTAGGTCGGTTTGGAAATCAAGTGGATCATTTTCTTGGATCACTGGCTTTTGCTAAAATGCTTAACAGAACACTCGCGGTTCCGCCGTGGATTGTTTACCGTCATCACTCCCCCCCTTTTAAAAACGTAAACACAACACACGTCACTACTTTGACTAACGTTACACATTTATTCTGTACCTCTACACTTTTGGAAAGTTTATCTTTAGCTGGTAGGGTTTTGAAAGTTTATAGCCTAGCTGCTGCAAGTTGTTCATTATCTTTCAAACCAATGTTAGCAGTTACCACTGTATTATTTGTTTAATTTTTATATATTAATGTTTTATTGTATTTAAGTTTTATTTTATGCTAGTGTTATTATTTTATGTTATTTTATCTTTATTTTAATTGAAGAATACTCCCAAGTCCAAACTGATTTTGAGTAGTTCCAAACTGTAGATCAACTAGCTACCAGCTGTAATGACCAGCTGTCACACTAATAGTGTAGTACATGGGGAAAGTACAATTCATTGATAATGTATGGTATGCTCCTGTGTCTCTCAAACAGGTGCACATCCCTTACAGTGAGTATTTCCAGTTGGAGCCAGTGAAGCAGTACCACCGTGTGGTGAGTCTGGAGGACTTCATGGAGCACTTGGCTCCTAAGCACTGGCCCCTTGGTCAGAGATTCGCCTACTGCTTCGAGTCCGCATCTCACAGGAGCGTGGACAAAAAGAGCTGTCCGATGAAGGTAATATGGATGTTCATTCTTCAAGGTGCTTGAAGTGCAATTGTTGGCGATTGCAATTAAAAATACTGTAAGTTTATGCTCTACTTTAGACTGCAGACATTTAACTGATGTGGAAATATAGTTCCCAGTATTAATACGGCTAAAACATGTCTGTGTCTCACATTACCTTGTTATTTGTACACTCTGTGACTATACACATCGCAACATGTAAATAGGAAAATGTTAGCATTATTTTGTCACTTATTTGGATTAGTATGCTAGCTGCAATCATTTACATCCAGTCTTTGTGCTAAGCTAGGCTAGCGGTAGGTGCGTCAAACAGACTTATAGCACGCACGGAGATGAAAAAGGTATGTATGAACTTTTCTAACTCTGAGGGATACGATGAATAAGCTAAAGTCCGAAAAAAGGCTGATCAACGATGGCACACACCATGGAAACACTGCCATCTGTTGGATTTTTAGCAGATCTGCATGTTGTTTCATATCGCACAAATGTCATGACAGTGTACTTGTAATACAGCCTGTTTTTCTGATGCAGGTTGGAAATCCTTTTGGACCGTTCTGGGACCATATTGGAGTCGATTTTGACCATTCCATTCTTTTCGGAGGTCTGTCATTTAGCTCCTATTACCAGCCGCACTGGATAAAGAGGTAAGATTAAGCTGAAATACTCACGTTAATCAAAATGATTGTACTCAAACTCCCTTCATCTTAATGTTCTCACTCTCAATCTCTTGTGTTTTTCTTTTTGTTTAGGTTTCCTCCAGCGGAGCATCCCGTTCTCGCTCTTCCAGGAGCCCCAGCTCAGTTCCCTGTACTGGAGGAGCACATCGGACTGCAGCAGTATGTGGTGTGGTCTGACAAACTGGTACAGGAAGGAGAAGGCCATATCAACACCCTGCTAAGCAGACCCTATGTGGGCATCCATCTGAGGATTGGCTCTGATTGGGTAAGCTCTGTGTCTGTAAGCATAAAGCAACCAAATATATAAATAAACAGGCTATGGTTGATCTGAGAAAACCAATGTAAATGATGTGAATCTCATCATTACATATTTGTGCTCCAACAGTATATCTGAATGAATGTGGCTGGTTTTATGAGATTCCTGAAGCACCAATATCAAGTGTAGGATATTAGAAGTGTAGATATTAACTAGTCTTTTTACCATTCCACACAGCAAAATGCCTGCAAGCTTTTGAATTCGGGTGATACTGGTCCTCACTTCATGGCGTCTCCACAGTGTGTGGGATACGACCGGAAAACTGCCCTGCCGCTGACCATGACCATGTGTTTACCGGATCTGTCCGAGATCCGTCGTGCTGTGAAACTCTGGGTGAAGAACACCAGTGCTCAGTCAGTATACATCGCCACCGACTCCGAATCGCACACCGCAGAGATTGAGAAACTCTTCGAGGGCAAGGTGAGGTTTTACATATTAACATTACAAAAGTGTGATCGTCTTTTAGGAAACAGAATATAATAGTGTTGACACGCTTTGTGCAGGTGAAGGTCGTGAGCTTGCAGCCGGACACTGCTCAGGTCGACCTGTACGTCCTCGGCCAGGCCGATCACTTCATCGGCAACTGTGTCTCGTCCTTCTCGGCCTTTGTTAAAAGGGAGAGAGATGTTCACGGGAAACCGTCATCCTTCTTTGGCATGGACTACCCAGGAAAAAGGCAAACAAAAGAGGAACTCTAATGAAATTAAGAGATTGCGTTTTTGTAACTGTGAAGACTGGTTGATGTTTTGCATGTTTCAGGTGTCATTTCATTAAGGGAGAACAACGGAAGTTAGTTCCTTATTGATTTCCCGGGACACACCATATCTCCCATTTTGCACTACTAGCCTAAATGTGAGCAACCAAACCAGAAACAAATGCTCCACTAGATCTTGCTCCCTGTTTCTTCAAGAAAGAAGTGGGTATTTATCATGGCATATCGATTACTGGTTTATGTTTGTATAGAGTGGCTGATTTGAGGATGGAAACTGACCCGTGTTAGGGTTTTGGAATTATGATCGAGAGACTAGTCAGGTGTAAGCGGTTAGAAATTGCACTAGAAATTGCAGCGGTTTCTGAAAATGTATTAAAAATAACATTGAATGCATGTCATACAGACTTTCTGGTGTAATATTGCAAATTATTTTGAAAGTCAGTGTGAAACCGAATGGCAGAAATGTTTTATAAGTGTTTTATGCTGTTTGTAATTGTTAGGAATTTTGTATTGGGTGACATTCCCCAAATTAGTTTATCAATTGAAAATAAAACAAGTGCATTTGTATCCTTTGTTTATCCTTCCACTTAAATGCAGTGATTACTATAAACTTTTCAAATGTTTAGGGTTGATGATATCTTTTTATGTTTTTGAAAGAAGTTTGTTATGCTCGGCTGCCTTAATTTGGTGATAATAGAGTTAAAGCTATATTTTAAAATGTATTTTATTCCTGTGATCAAATCTGAATTGTCAGCATCATTACTCCAGTCTTCAGTGTCAGATGATCATTCAGAAATCTAATTCTAATATGCTGATTTTATGTTTAGGAAACTTTTGTCAATTTGGATCAAGTTAATGTGTCCTTACTGAGTTTTAAATTAGTGTCAATTAATAGTAGTAAATATTCTTTAATCAAAAAAAACTTTGTCAGCAAATTGTTGTAAAAAGTTTTAAATAGATCTATTTAATTGTCAATTGTAAAACTGTTATTTTTAATAATACATTTTTCGTTCATTCATTCCTTTTTTTTAGCGCTTTATTGTTTTTCTATTACTTTAATAACAAAACAAAAAAATATACAAAGCTACAGTGGACATTTGAAACTGCTTTTGAAAAAAAATATGGCAAGCCGTTTTGACTTTTATTCATTTAGTTAAAATGCTAATTCTTGAAATCATGAATTTGATTTCTACTAGTAACAATGGCAATTTTTGATACCAGGAATTAAATTTTCCACTAGTAAAAATGTTATTTACACGACATCGCTGCTGTGGGATGGAGGTAGGGTGACCACCCGTCCCGCTTTGCGTTGTACTGCACAGCATTTTCACCCCTTGTCCCGCACGTCGCACGTCCCGCATTTTCATCAGTCTATTGTTTTTTTAATTATCATATTAAGAAATAATGCATGCGTTCTTTTGCCTTTTTAAGAAAGCATTTTACTTATTACTTTTGCTGTTGTTCAGCACTTCGTGCTGCTGCATCTTCTCTCTCTGCACTAGGCAAGCGCTTTTGCAGGTGTCGATACACACTCACGTTTAGGAGTCGGGACATGACAGAATATTCAATTGCACAATCGGGCCAGCATTGCATCGTAACCTATGATCGTAACTAACGTTTATCATTTTCACGTCTTTTTAAGTTTTACCAGTTTAAACATTCAAGCAACGTTAAACCATCCCGTGCTCGCGCACTCTCAGAGATGTCTTTCACTGCGTGCATATACAGTAAAGCCTAAATCCGCCTCACAAACAGCTCGCCAGAAACAAACGTTTTATCCCTGGATTATATCGCTTTAACAGTTAAAAACACGCAAAATTATGTCAAAACGCTGGCCTTGGTGAGTAACCTCGTAAAGACAGTCGGTTATGTCTTAAATTAGCATTAAATGCGTGGACTAAAAAGACTATCCAGTATTATTTTACATTGGATTTCTTTATTCAGTTTCTGTAGTATTTCTGACACACCAAAAATGGGGGAAATGTTTTTAGATAAACACTGAAAAAGTTGTCGGAATTCAGTGATGGTGACGTTGAAGTCCTGGGACCATGGTGTAGGCTAGTTCATTTATAGCCAGCTTTTAGCTTTTTACCTCTGGCGAAGTCTTCATTTAGGCATCAAAATTGTATGTTCACTAGTTACAAAAGAATGGGCTATATGCACGCATAAGTTCCGCATTTGACGTAAGGATGCTCGTCCATTTCCGGTTGTGTAGATTAAAGCGGAGGAAAACCGGAGAAAACGGGATTATGGCAGAGTCTTCAATATTTACGGTCCTCCTGTCTTTGAAACGAAACGTACATACGTTTAGATGTAATTTTATATATAGTTATGTTTATTTAATATAATTTTAAAAAGAAGCATAAACACAACGAGGGGTGTCTGTTTTATCTGTTTTTGTGACTAATGTTTCATTATTATAACCATGGAGTATAAAATTCAATATAAATTCTCGGTATTGCATTGGACTCTATGATCGGCGGAAGTTATCGAGCATCCTTAATCCTTCACCGGAAATAACGCCGTGCATAGAGCCCATAACGTTATTGTTGATATCAAGAATTCTTATCCTTGGCATGAAAGTTAAAACGGCTTGCCATAGGCTGGATTGATCCAGCAGCAGTAACGGTAGATCCATCCCGGCCTGCAGGGGGATCACCTCTCCCTTTCTCCCTCCCTCTCTCACACAACCACAGACAGCCACAGACATGGCTGACAGAGTTCGTGAGGAGAGATACGGGTAATTTTGCATATTTAATCTCTTGGCAGGTTTGAGGTGTATGCTTCTGACGGATATGAAGACGACTGCGTTTTTTGGTGTAAGTCGCAGGTTAAATAGTTGGGGATGGGAGAGGTGAGTCACATCATTTATGTCTAACGTTATATGTATGCGCTGCTGTATAAATGACACGGTTTGTTTGCCGTTGCCAGGCCGCTTGTTTTGAGTCTCTGAGGAGCGCCGTACGTCCTCGATGACCCGTTTGCACCTTTACAGCTAATATTAACGAAATGATATGATACGATGATTAAATAATTTAATTTCAGTTGAAACAATTACGTTTTCAACAAAAAAGACAATTCTTGTCTCTCGTATTTAACGTGACTCTTTAGTCTGTTGCCGTTATCTCTCGTTATTTCATGACAACCGAGACTGAGATTTACATACTTTAAACCATACATATATTTGAGATGAAATAATGTAAAATGGGCTCATGTAAATTAGCACTGATGCTACAGCTAATATTGCAGTTTATGGACTATGTAGCATCGTATAAATCATAATTGTGCGGTCAATGTTGGATGCCAAATTTGGGAATAATGTAACTTACTGAAGAATTTTATACTGTAACGTTAACTTTACTTGAACAAATTAGCAAATTATTTATTATGAACGTAATTATTTCTCGCAAGAAAACAAACAGATCGTTTTTACAATTGGTTTGGATATAGTGAGGTGGCTAAATTTGGCTCCTTTAAATATATTAATATGAGGCTACTTGTAAATTTTAGTCCAAGTTTGGTAAGGAAAATATTATTAAGGAGTGTCAAAAACAACTTTACATGTCTGTAACGTTAGAAATGTTGGTTGTATATTCTAGCAACCGATTCATCATAATCAAGCTGGTCACTTTCTAGCCTCTGCTCTACACTTTATTTGGCTTGTTGTAAAACTACAAAAACTTAGCATAACTCTTAAAACTTAGCATAACTCAAAAACATAAGTCCTAGAATAATATCACAATGTTTATTAGCTTACAGCAAATAAACATTGTGATATTATTTTTGGAGTACAAATAACTGGCTACAGGAGATATGCTATTTTGATATACAGCCAACCATAATATTGAATGAATGTGATATTGAATGTGATATTGAGGTACCATGGCATTTCTAGTATTCAAAGTTCTTGACCATTCTTAATTTATTGGAATATTGCAGTATTTATAAATTGTTTATCTGTGCACATCATATATATATATATATATATATATATATATATATATATATGTATATATATTATTATTTTTTTTATTATTATTAATATGTCCACATAATCTTTATTAATACAAATAACTTCCCTTCCATCTCTGATGACGAGGGCGGGACAGCCTGTCACTCTCATGAGATCACAGCAATAGCAAGCGACAACCATCTGATCAGTTTCCCATGGACAAAATCAAGTCCCGCCCTACTTTTTTCTTGTTCGAGAAGCCATTTCACTTGGATATGTCACAATAGGAAAGAAAAGACTATCGCAACTTTCATGCTGATAAAAAACTAAAAAACATGGTATACATGTCCAAAAAACAACAAAACAAACAAACAAAAAACATGAATGTTTTTTTTTCTAGTCAGTTTGTTTAATTGAATTTGGAATTCGACATGAAGTCAAATTCTTATAATGGCGACGTCCGCTTGATTTAAAATTGCTGACTCAATTTTTGTTAGCCTACCAAATATGTTTTTATCATTCTGTCTTTTTTTAAAAAAATGATTACTACAGTTGCCTTAAGTTAACTAGACAAATATTTGCTATGTTTGTTTGCTGTAACCATAACGCACGTTATTCATATTTATCTTTTGGCTTTGTGCATGTTTCTGTCATTTCACTGAGTTGCATCATATTTTTCAGGCTCTGATGCTGGCAGCACCATTACTGTGAAATAAACTCCAAACTCAGAAGATATACCAAAGCACTACAGAAGGCTACAAAATGTCCAAAAGCAAGAGCTCTGAATCCGTTAAGGTAGTGGTGCGTTGTCGCCCCATGAATGAGAAGGAGCGAGTCGCCAACTTCGATAGAGTGGTCTCTGTGGATGTGAAGTTAGGGCAAGTGGCCGTGCGCAACCCTCGAGCTGCATCCTCCCATGAGCACCCCAAAGTGTTCACCTTCGATTCCGTTTATGACTGGAATTCAAAGCAGATGGAGCTCTACGATGAGACTTTCCGCCCATTGGTAGACTCTGTACTGTTCGGCTTCAATGGGACCATCTTTGCATACGGCCAGACGGGCACCGGAAAGACTTTCACAATGGAAGGGGTACGAAACGACCCCGACAGGAGGGGTGTCATTCCGAACTCCTTTGAGCACATTTTTACGCACATCTCCCGCTCTCAGAACCAGCAGTACTTGGTCAGGGCTTCATACTTGGAGATTTATCAAGAAGAAATCAGGGACCTCTTATCGAAGGACCAGATGCACCGATTGGAGCTCAAAGAAAGGCCTGATACGGGCGTCTACGTTAAAGACCTCTCTTCTTTTGTTACTAAAAGCGTTCGTGAGATTGAGCATGTGATGAATGTGGGGAACCAGAACCGATCGGTTGGTGCAACTAACATGAATGAGCACAGCTCTCGCTCTCACGCCATCTTTGTCATCACCGTTGAGTGCAGTGAGTTGGGTCCCGATGGAGAGAACCACATTCGGGTTGGGAAACTCAACCTCGTTGACCTGGCAGGAAGTGAACGACAGACCAAAACTGGAGCGCAGGGTGAGCGCTTGAAAGAAGCCACCAAAATCAACCTCTCCTTGTCAGCTTTGGGCAATGTCATCTCAGCGCTGGTGGACGGGAGAAGCACCCACATCCCGTACCGTGACTCTAAGCTTACGAGGCTGCTGCAGGATTCCTTGGGTGGAAATGCCAGGACGGTTATGGTGGCCAACATCGGACCTGCTTCCTACAATGTGGAGGAGACTCTGACCACGCTACGCTATGCAAACCGCGCCAAAAACATCAAGAACAAACCCCGCGTCAATGAAGACCCCAAGGACGCCCTGCTCCGGGAGTTTCAGGAGGAGATCGCCCGCTTGAAAGAACAGTTGGAGAAAAGGTCTGGCAAGAAGAGGAGAAAAAGGAGGAGGAGGAGGGTTGGAGAGGGAGGAGAGGAGTTAGAGGATGGGGAGGATTTTGATGATGAGGACGATGATGAGGACGACGAAGAGGAAGAAATGGGTGCGGATAAGAACATCTCTGATTATTGGCGTGAGCAACAGGAGAAACTGGAGAAGGAGAGGAGGGCCATCATGGAGGACCACAGCCTGGTGGCAGAGGACAAACAGCGGCTGCTGAAAGAGAAGGAGAGAAAGATGGACGATCTTCGCAGAGAGAAGGACGCTTCCGAGATGCTGACGGCCAAAGTTAAGGTTAGACCGTCCAAACCTTGCTATGCTCATTAAGGCCACGTTTACACAAAGCCGGGTATTTAGCAAAACGAATATTTTCCCCCTCTCCGTTGTCAAAAATAACATTGTTTACACACCCGCATAAATACGCCGTCGAGCACCCCAAAGTGTTCACCTTCGATTCCGTTTATGCCAAACTATGCCAAACCTATTGGCGGCAGTGTAGGGGTTAAGGATAAAGCCATCCAAACCGTTTAGAATCCGCAGAATCGACAAGAGAGAACCTAAAACGCCGTTTCTCCCAGTTTACACGACAACACATAACCGCCGTTTTCAGAAATCTCCACTTTGGCCGGATTTTTTAGAAATAATCGTTTTCAGTGATAAAAACTGAGTGTAAATGAGAGGGCAAAACGCAGAGAAATATCTGCGTTTTCCCATCGTGTAAATGGGGCCTAAGGCTGCATTTATTTGATATAACACAATTTTACTGTTTACTGTATTATCAAGTATTATTATAAATGTTTTCTATTTTAATGTAATTTAAAATGTAATTTATTCCTGTAATATCGAAGCTGAATTTTCAAAATCATTACTCCAGTCTTCAGTGTCACATGATCCTTCAGAAATCATTCTAATATGATGATTTGATACTCAAGAATCATTTCTTATTATTATCAATGTTGAAAACAGTGTTCTGCTTAAGTATCTTTTTGTGGAAACCATGATTCATTTTACTGGAACTGTTGATCAACTTAATGTGTCCTTGCTAAATTAAAATATTAATTTCTTTTTATAAAAATCTTAATGACCCCAAACTTTCGAATGGTTATGTTTTTTTTTTAAACCTCGTGAAATTATTGCAAATTTCTTTGTGATAAACATAATGAGTCCCCAAAATATTTAATGTGTAAAAAAAGAAAAAAGAAGAAAAAAACTACAATATTTGTAAAATTATTTAAAAAAAATGAATGTAAAAAATTAAAGGTGTATACTTGGAAAAAATATACATGTAGATATGTTTAAATTAGAGCTGTCAAACGATTAATCATGATTAATTGCATCCAAAATAAAAGTTTGTGTTTACATAATATATGTGGGTGCACTGTGTATAATTATTTTGTTTATATAAATACACACACATGCATGTATATTTAAGAAAAAATATAATTTATATATAAAATATATTTATATATAATATAAATTATATATAAATCTATATACATGAAAATATTTCTTAAATATATACATGCACCCACATATATTATGTAAACACAAACTTTTATTTTGGATGCGATTGATCATAATTAATCGTTTGATAGCCCTAATTTAAATACATCATTTTAAATGTATTATTATTATTTTTTTTTGCATTGGGACAATGGAGACAATGTCATGGAAATGACTAGTCTGGTCAGTCAAACAAAAAAATATACTTTATGCAGCCCAAGAGTCTTTTAACAGATTCATTAAAAGAACCAGCTCATAAGAGTCATGTTTTCATATTAAGATAAGATAAGATAAGATAAGATAAGATAGTACTTTATTGTCCGTGTACACGGAAATTTGTCCGTGTACACGGAAATACTACTCATTTATTTTCTCTGCTCACATTCAATTCCGGCTGCAAACTTGCATCTTTTATAAAATTTAGGAAAGATTCAATAGCATTTGTTTTAAATACATCTGGCTTATCTGATAAGCAGTTAATTGTTCTCAGGCCATGGAGAGCAAGCTGCTGGTGGGAGGGAAGAACATCGTTGACCACACCAATGAGCAGCAGAGGATTCTGGAGCTGAAGAGACAGGAGATCGCTGAACAGGTACAGTTTCCAGTAACACACCGTATAGGGATTGAGCTGGACTGTGTTTCAGTCCTCAAGGTTGCTTCAAAGGAGACGGTTATTTTAGTCTCCTGATCGTTTGTGATGTGGATATTCTGGGAGGCTGGATTATAAATGGAGAAAAAAAGCTGACTTAAGCATTTTTCTACCTTACAGTCCTGTCTGTGTTAAGTTGGAGCTACATTTACAAACCTTACTTAGAAATTCTGATGCAATATGTAGCCACATCTAAAATGTGATTGGCTAAAAATGTGTATGGTAATTTTCTTGCCGTGGTGATGTTATTAACTTTATATGAGCACTTCTACTTGGGCATATAATATTTAAACATTTATAATGTGTGTGTGTGTGTGTGTGAGAGTAGAAAAGGCGGGAACGGGAGATGAAGCAGGAAATAGAGTGTCGTGATGAAGATACACTGGAGTTGAAAGAGACGTACAGCTCACTGCAGCAGGAAGTGGACATCAAGACCAAGAAACTGAAAAAGGTATTATAGCTTTTACTCATAACAATCTTTATGTTAATTGGACATTTCTTTTTTTTTATTCTGCTATGTTTAGTGTTGCTGCCTAATAGTGGTGCAGGAAACATTATGGTTTATAGGAACTGTACAAATGAACATGTCAAAGTTACAATGGCAGTAGAAAAGCTGCTTGTGCATGTTATCAGATGTATTTTTAGAGTCTAGCTGTATTCTCTGCAGTCATTAGCAGTAGGACAGCTCTCATGACAGATCTCCATTCTCCTGGTTGAGAATCATCCATACATGACTGAATGTGACCTCCATTTGCCTGTGTTTAGAGCATATGAGTGATTCTATAATTGGAGATACATTTTGCAAGAAGTTAAGGAAAAAAACTGCTCACTAACAGGAATTCTTTCCAGTATCTTATTGAAAACATATTCCATTTTAATAATTCAGTGCTTGCCAAATACAGGTTTCTTCCTTTTTTTTTTTTGTAGCAATGTTTGTCAATTCTGTAACTGTTAATTCTGTTACATACCGTCAAAATTGTTATGCTACCATGGTAACCATATTGACAATTTTAAAAGTTTTAGCCCAAAACTCCACTTGCTAGGACAAGTGCCAAGATCACATAGCACTAATGAAATCATGGTTAAAGGGGTCATGAACAGGCTTTTTAAATTTTATTATATTGTTGTCTGAGGTCAACTTATGATGTTCGCTTGGTTTTTGCATTCAAAAACATCAAAATGAATAAGTAATAGGCTATTTTCTACCCTAGTTTTGAGCCTAGGTTTTAATGGGCGTCTCACACTGAAGACTTGGAAGTAAACGCCCACTGCTGTGAGTGGATAACAGTTTTGCATTTTATAATGAGTTTCAACTCACTTGTCAGTGCACGTGGGGGAAATTGTTTTGAAAACGTCCAATATTGTAAAATGGCAACCGGAATGATTCGCCCGTACATGTTCGACCCAGAGTCCGTGTGTTGCACCATTCCTGTCGGATCCAATATAGACGGCACAGCACCGTTCTTTACTTTTAATCGGTCTGCAAATCCAGTCTTGTTTACAAAACAATCCTCAGTGAAATGAAGCGAACAGACGGACAATGTTTTACACTCAGCAGCTGGAACGTCATTAAAAATAAAGTTTAACCATGCAGTCCTATTGGAATCCAGAGGAAGCATATTCAGCAACTGTCTTTTTCCACAACCAGGTACTGCACAATATTCTGTATTGCTCGGTAGCTTGATCCGGTTTGTCATCACGAGGTAGGCCTATGTTATTTAGCTATGCGTGTAATGCGCGAATCGGTGGGCGGGGCTATACCGGCTGTTGTAGCCGGTTGAAGTAGGCGTTGATCTTCTTCTGCGGGGGTGGTGTTTTATCCTCTTTGATGTCATAGTTTCCCACTTTGAAAAACGAGTCGTTTGCTGGGGCTGGTGTCAATAAAAGCTTTTTATTGGACTAACAAGGACGTTTTCAGTTTTTAAAACTTACTGGAGATTCTTATAATATGATGACATCTTAGATGTCAAAAGCTCAAGGAAAATTAGATTTCTCAGTTCATCACCCCTTAATAAGACTTTTAAACAACCTACTATGTGATCAGTGATAAATTCTGTTTTCCTTTTAATATTGTGGTTACAATTTTGAGGTTTAACAAAATAACTTTTAGATTTTAAATTCAAATATTTTCTCAGAGAGAGCACACATACCTTTCAGTGCTTCAGGTCTTATCAGTGAGGGAAAGTGACACCATTTCCTGTATTTTACATAGTTGTGGGAGATTATTCCACCAATTTAAAGGCAAAGTACGGTACGGTAACAGAATTAACAAAAGATTTATGGAGACATTTTTATAAGATAAAAGTTATTTTGAAACAATTTAACATTGGAGAATAAGGACAATGACTATTTAGGGTTTTTATAAATAAACTAAATTAAATATTACTAATAGAAAAGTAAAAATATATTTTGATCACACAATGATACATGATGGAAAAATACACTAATTCGGACAAGAAATCATTATATTGTTAAATATTATGCACGATATTATATTGTTATGGCCTGTAACATCTTGAACCATGATAATAAGCAACAAATTATTAAAGTATTTTAAAATATAACAAGGACAAAAATATGATGACTTTGGACACCAATGTATCTGCAATTATAGAATCACCCATATGCCTTACCCATTCCTATAAAGAGCTTAATCTTATTTGAATGTCTTGTCTGTTTCTGTCTCCTTCATGTAGCTCTTTTCCAAGCTCCAGTCCGTGAAGGCGGAGATTCAGGATGCCCAGGATGAACATGTCAAATACAGGCAGGAGCTGGAGCAGACTCAGAACGAGCTGACCAGAGAACTCAAACTCAAGTATGTCAACCCAGAATCCGCATTACCAGAATTTAGGCATCATTCAAAATGCTGATGTTGGCTTCTAAATGAAAATGGATATTCGTTTTGAGGTTTGATAAAGATTACATTTAACAGTAGCGTTTTTAAATCATCTTATCAGAAAGCTCAAACATGCCGATAAAGAAATGATAGATTTAATGGTTTTGTTTCTATTGTGTGTAGTGTGTTCTGACCTAAGTTGTGTTGGCCTGACTTCTTGTAACTTTGGACTCAGCACTACTGCATTACAGATGTCAACAGTTTAATGCACACTCACTAAGACTCTAGTGTACTGAGCGATCTCTAAAGTGGAGTATCCATTAAGGAAGATTCACCTGACAGGCTGCTTTTGAGTGCGGTTGGCAGAATGAGTTTAAGGTTAATGGGAAATATCTTGAGTGTTCAAGATAAAAAAAGGAGAGATGTTCCAACTTCTTGATGTGGCTTTCAAAAAACATTTTTAATAAAGGTTTTTATCTTATGAAATATAAAAATATCATGTGATACTGTATAACCATCAAGTATTAAAAAAGTAATACAATTTTCCTTAACTCCACCACATGTGAATGCCCACATCTGTTTCATTATCTGAAATTTTCAAAGTGTAAAAGTATCAAATCATTTTCTACCCTGATGAGTCATACAATCATACAGTCATGAGTGCTTATAGGTGTGTTTTTTTGTCATATAACTTACTGTTTACTTTCCCAGCTTGATGGTCATACACTTTATTTTTCGGTGTTGTTATTTAACATGTAATTACTGTAGTAATAACAGCAAATTATGCATAATTACATGAAACTAACCCTAAATCAATCCCTATTCCTAACCCTATTGTAAGTACACGTTGTTAATTGATATTACTTAAATGTAATTACACTGTAACAAGGACACCTTTTACCTATACCTTTTCAAATATTAATATTTTAAGAAATTTTCTTCACTGTTTTTAATAATAATAATAATAATATTATGCCAAAACTTCAAGGTTTAATAGTTTAAGGTATTTTTTCTTCATTTTGAGGACAGTTGTATCAATCTCCAAAAACATTCAGAAATTAAAAGCATGTTTTCATGGAAGGGGTCATTATATAAGGCATTTTGAATAATGAAAAGATCCTCAACATCATGTCATTGACTTGTTAACTTTTCTGTCATACCCACCAGACATCTGATTATCGAGAACTTCATCCCACTGGAGGAGAAGAGCAAGATTGTGACTAGAGCCACTTTTGACGAGGAAGATGACCTCTGGAAAATGACCCCTATCACCCGCATTCAAAAGTATGTCGGCTGATTTTGGAAATTTGAACCTTGGAAATGATTTGTTAAGTGTAATTTTATGGCCACCAACATCCTTGCTTCACTGTAACGTTTGTTGTTTTTCTCAGTGATCAGCAGATGATGAAAAGGCCTGTTTCTGCAGTCGGCTACAGACGGCCTCTGAGTCAGCATGCCCGTATGGCCATGTTGATGCGGCCTGATGTCAGATACAAGGTATGCTGACACTGTTCCCATAATCCTCCACATGGCACTACACAACGCCTTTAGTTACAACACTCCCTCACTCTTTACAGTGACACAGATGAGCTCAAGAATCAAACGCACATTGTATCCTTGATCTTGTGATTGTCTCCCCGCCCGTCTTCCAGGCTGAGAACATCCTGCTGCTGGAGTTGGATTTGCCCACACGTACCACAAAAGACTACGAGGGACCGGTGATAGCACCTAAAGTGGCTGCGGCTCTGGAGGACGCTCTGAGAGAGGAGGACGAAATCCAGGTGGACGCCTCTGGCCTCCGTGCCAGCCTTGGCTCCAGTCCAGGCCTCAGCGCCACCGCTGCTGGGTTTTCCAAGAAACCAAAGTCAGGGTGAGAAATGGTCCCTCGAACTAGGGCTGCACATTATATTGAGAAAAAATACGATATTGCCATATGGCTTGATGCTATTGTCAAATCATGCAGATTGCCGAGTAGGGATGCAAACGGTTAATCGATTATCGATTAATTGTCGACAAGAATTTACTCAATTAAATTAATTGTCAGCTAATTGAACATTGCGAACGTGACACGATGTTCTCACTCGAGAGAGCCGACACAAACTTGAGGCGGCAAAAAAGAAACTAAACATGAGGCGGTCATTGATATTGACTACCAACTATACAGCGTGCTAACCTCGAAAATCCAGCTGTATTGTAACAATAAATCAGCTTATACCCGTCAACGCTCCCGTTTTCCCAGGTTTCTCCCGTTTTTTTTTAAGCCCTATCTCTCGACGCCTTACGGTTTGTTATTTTTCCCGGGAAACTAGTCTAACTGTCTGTCACACTTTCATACATGGTGTGTTCACTTCGTGTAGACAGCAAAAGGGGTGTTTGTCAAGGCGCACGGCACATGCAATAGTTCAACAGGGAGCGCGCCGCGCTGCTCTTAAAGGGGCCACACCTTATTTCCACTCGTTACAAGTTGTACATTTGACTTCCCCCTCAGCCTATATTATAAATGGTGCTGTTAATGTTTCAAGTTTTTTTTTATACAAGTATTTTAGCAGATAGATTATTGTAAGTAGGCTTAATATAGTGTTGGAAGGATAAGCTTACCCATATAGATTTTTATTTAAAATTTATTTTATGTTGCTTAATGTTTCACATGCAACAGGTGAGCCAATGCACAATTATTTTTTATGTATTTAAATTTTCTGTGCATAATCTATTTTGTTAAACTACATAAATGCCATTATTCTGTGACGTATCCCAACTGTTATATAACATGCATTTTTATTCAGTATAAGCAATATTCGAGGGCTTGGAGCCAGAAGGGCGTAAGTGGCTTTTAGCAAACTTTACAGGAAAGACAAAACAAAATTTTGACCACGCTTCAATCACCTGTATTATTAACCTTAAACCACAAACATTGCAACCACAGGCATACTTATATGAAACTAGTATTTAAGTAAAAATCTATGGCATATTAACACAATGAATATGTTCTAAAACCTCAAATAAGTCAGATACGCCTTTTTGTTGCTTTATTCAATACAGTTTGATCTCAGATAGGTATTTTTGGCACCATTGAATAGAGCTCATCGAGACCTTTATTTTTATATTAAGAACTCATATTCGCCCAAAATGCCACTCTGGCTCCAAACCCTCGTATTTAGCTTTTTATGTTAATTTGATACCGTGAGAAATTTACATTCTCAGGAAAATAGGCGATTATCAGTTAATCGTTAATCGATCGATAAGGTTGACTAATGATTAATGAATTAATTGATAATTTGCATCCCTATTGCAGAGTTTCACTTATTTTACAGTACAACAGTTACAATATATTTATTTTGTTTAATATATCATTTAATAATAACTATTAAAAAATCATTATTATTTTATACTGAATTGGTCAAGAACAGTGGGAATATACCATATGCTTATTTCTAGTTTTATTTTTATTTTTTTTAACCTCTGGCCACTTTATGGTTGCTGAAAGGTATGTGTTAGTTCTGGTAAATAGTAAACTCGAGTGTGAACACACAAATTTTAACAGAATGGAATGAAGCAATGAAATGATAAAATAAATAAATGAAAAAAACTAAATTAAATAAAGTAAAGAAAAACAAATGATTCAGTTTTAAAGGATTATATCTTTTTTTTTTTTACAATCAATTTTTTTTTTACAATTTTTTTTTTTTTTACAATTTTTTTTCTCCAATGATTCTAGAATGATTACTTCTTACCTAATAATATATAGCTATTTTAGTTGTCTGATGAGTATTCATGTATTTCTTCATATCGCAGAAAAAAGAAATCGCAATGTCAGTTTTTTCCAATATGGTGCAGCCCTACCTTCAACCTCTTCCCTTTTATTATTCACCTTTATTTATCCTACCTTAATATACTTTTTTGTTTTCCCCCATTATCATCTTACAGCCGCCCAAAAACTGGCAAGAAGGTGAGCACTCCAACTTCAGCTCACAGCCCTTTGTCCGGCTCAGGGTCCCCTCTTTACCCACAATCTCGAGGCCTTGTGCCTAAGTGACCCCGGCCTTCGCTGCTACGTATGAACTAACCAGCTTTGGCATCAATGCTCTTAAATGCCAGGCAAAATCAGTTGCATTAAAGACGGTGGAACGTCTCATCGAGCTCCTCCTGGTGTGGCATTTAAACCAATCGGCATCCACTTAATGCTTGATCTTTCATACCACCTTGTTTTTAGATGTCCTTTTGACGTCATATTTATCGCACAAAAAAAAGTTACATTTGGCAACCTTCAAAGTCTTAAAGCTCACCTCAAGATGACCTTCCACAGATTTAGATTGCACTTGAACAAAATGTTACATGTGTGTATGTGTGAGGTCATTGAGACAGCAGATGGTCTCGGCATTGTGACCAAATGTGTTAGATTCGTCATTGTGTGTATGCTTTTGTGTGTGTCTACCTTTTCCATTTGTGGGAATAACGTTTCCCACAAAAAAGTAGTCGAAGACGATATTGTTGAGGGAGCTTAAGGACATTTTGCGATTGCCCGAGACCCAAAACAACTTCTAAGCCTTTCTCAAAGACTATTTGAGTCTCTTTGGCTGTGGGAAGGGTCGCTGTATCCAGTTAAGAAAGGATTTGGGAAGTTTGAAGGTCATCACACACTAAGATTATCAGGGTTCCAAGGTGCCTTAGATTCTCATTGAGTACATAAGGGGGTCTCCTGGTGGGCTGAGAGTCCCTTGACCTGAAGAACCTGTAATCCAGTCAACATCCCCCAGTGGATGTTTCCTGAATGCTTTGATTTACACTATAAGTCTGTTGTGTTGGGCAGGCTTGTATTTAATGGTTAAATGTTACACACAGAGATCTGTAAACATGAGGAAGTCTTATATCGGTCTGTAAAATTGTCAAACCGTCACTAGCCCTCCTTGAACTAGTGAAGGTAATACCAATGCCTGCTGCTGCTGTAGGGTTCTTTTACCCCGTGTCATAGCATACGGCTTATGTATATTGAGAGATGTTAGTAAATAAATCTGCATTACTATTGCAGTTGTATTAAAATAGTAATAAAAAAAGAATAATAAATGCGTCTGGGAGTGACATTTAAAAGGCTAACTTGTTAGCATACTCGTTGGTTTTATATTCAAGCAATTGTAGATAGTTTTTAACAGTTGTTTTCTTTGCTTAGATTTATATGGTTTATTTTGGAATTTTTGTATTTAAAGTTCTGTACAAATTTATTTTTGCATTCGAGATTTAAGTATAATTTCCATGTGATTTACTAAATTCTTCTGTTTTAAGCAGATTAAATTAAATAGTAAACCGTTTTTGGATTATCAGAATGTGTACTGCAAATCCTGGTGCTGGTATTCTCATTGAAATGTGTGTATTTCTTCATTTAAATATGCATATTCTAATTCATATTACTGGCTGTATTATTGCATAGTCTATACTATTTTTAAGGTTTTAGTATACATGAACATCTAAAGCATTATAGACTAAATGAAACTATATGTCTGCACTAATACTCCACTTAGTTACACCTTACATGTGATGCATGAGTTTAGTGCTGATAAGCAACAAATATTTTTAATGTTTAGAAATACTGATGTTCTTATATTTTAATTAAATTATGAGTAATATGTTTGACTGTGCAGGAGCTGATCCCCTTTTATTCAGATTTAATTTTTAATTTCTTATTCCACCAAAAATCATAGTTTAACTTCCATAAGTAATAAATAATCCAAACTTTGCATTGTTTCACCCTAACGTCCTCCTGGGGCCCGTTCTTCGTATGTCGCTAACTCAGCAGGATTTGATTTTTGGCGATTTGCCATGATCTTGGAATGTTTGGTTCTTCGACGCTCATCCTTGACTTGCTGTCATAGCAAAAGGTCCGTCAGCTTGAACCTGCTCGCGAGCAGGTTTATTTCATGTTAGCAGGAGTAGATCGTGGCTGATACGGGAAGTCCTTTAGTGCAGCGCAATATTGTAGCGTAATTTCTGAGATTTATTTCTTTTTTTCTCGTGAAATGATCGTCGTGACTCGTGAGGGTGACGTTTATACATTATTATTTTGTTGGAAATGCACATTAATGTTCGATTTGATGTCGGGCTTCAACAACAGCACAAAATGTTCAACCCGGTATCACGACAAGACGTGAAATAATCACGTTGGTCCACTTTGGAAAACGTGTAGATGTCACGGTTTAACCCCCTCAAACGTGAAATTTACACGTTTGCGTAACACGTTCCAGTGGAGAGATACCCGGATGTTAACCTATTCTAAAAGTATAACATTACAAATGCAGCGAACACATACTGTCTCCTAATCTGTAAGCACTAAGGTGCTAATCTATAGGTGTGTTCCATTCGACCGTAAGTGGACTGCGAAGTGGACTTTCGCCATCTTAAGTGAGATTCCAATTCGAAGGGAACGAACATGTTCAGTTCGAAGGGCACTGCAAACGGCATAGGGAATAAGGGAACATCGATACATCACTTCACAGGAAGTCAGTGAAGTCCACTTCAACTGATATACCATGTTCAGGGAGTAGGGAGCAGTGAACCCTGCATAGGGACCCTGTCGAATGGAACGCACCTTATGGCACTAAAGTTACAGGAGTTTCTTCCCGTTGCTAAGCAACGGAACTAGGTCGAGTATTTAAAAGGTTATGGTTCACACAGTTAACGTGGTTTAACGTTGATAATACGTTGTTTTAGCGTACCTTTTTCTTAACCCCCTCAGACCTGAATTATGTTTCAAGTTTCTGAAAAATATAAAAGTACATTTTCCCAGCTCATGAGGTTTCTATAAATGAAAACAAATGGAAAACAAAAATATATATATATATATATAAATGCTTCCATTGTGATTTTTTTTTTGTCCATTCCAATGGACATCAGGTCAAAACAGGTGTACTTCCCAAAAATGTACAAACGCCCTCTGATCTTAGACCTGAGTGCAAAAATGGAGTCTCTAGACCCTTCCAGAGCTGAGATATTGAGATTCCACGTAGCATGTAGGCCATTATAAAAAATAGTGGGTTCGCGGACGGTGGAATTTTTGCACCAAATGCGATCCCATAATTCCACTGTCCAAGAACCCACTATTTGTCCAATAACCGACTATATTTGAAAAGTACTAACCCTGGCCTTCATGTAAAAAGCTGCAATTGGACGGAATCCCGCCTGCAATCTATTGAATGGGGATTTGGGTAGTGTTTTTTTTGGACATTTTAATTAAAATTTCTTTCATGATAAAAACTATTTTACTGCACTCAGGAGGCTCCCCTGAGTCTATAGCACCAAGCGCCATCCCATAATTCCACCGTCCACGAACCCACTATTTTTGTAATGGCATAAATGCTACGTGGGATGTCCATATCTCAGCTCTGGAAGGGTCTAGAGCCTCCATTTTTGCACCCAGGTCTAAGTCCCATCAGATTGGAGATTGGAGAAACTTATTTTTTTCGCACCCAAGGACCTCTATCAGAATCCAGAGTTTCAAGAAGATTGGAGAAACTTATTTTTTCGCACCCAAAAAAAAGAAAAAAAAAAAAAAACGACGGGTACCACTGTCGTTTTTTTTCTGGTCGAAATTTTGAGTTGCTCTGATCTCCTTGAAACTCTGGATTCTGATAGAGGGCCTTGGGAGTTAGACCTGAGTGCAAAAATGGAGTCTCTAGACCCTTCCAGAGCTGAGATACGGACATCCCACGTAGCATTTATGCCATTATAAAAATAGTGGGTTCGTGGACAGTGAAATTATGGGATGGCGCTTGGTGCTACTGACTCAGGGGAGCCTCCTGAGTGCAGTAAAATAGTTTTTATCATGAAAGAAACTTTAATTAAAATGTCCAAAAAATACTCAAAACCCCATTCAATATATTGCAGTCGGGATTCTGTCCATTTGCAGCTTATTGCATGAAGGTCAGGGTTAGTACTTTTCAAATACAGTCGGTTATTGGACAAATAGTGGGTTTTTGGACACGTGGTTTTTAAGCTTAGCTTTCAAAATATTTGGATGAAAACCATTTATCTGCACTCAGGAGGCTCCCCTGAGTCCGTAGCACCAAGCCACATCCCATAATTCCACCGTCCACGAACCCACTATTTTTATGGCATACATGCTATGTGGGATGTCCATATCTCAGCTATGGAAGGGTCTAGAGACTCCATTTTTGCACTCAGGTCTAAGTCTCATGGCCCTCTATCAGAATTTGGGAAGATTGGAGAAACTTAATTTTTCGCCCAAAAAAAAAACGTAAGGGGTACCACTGTCGTTTTTTTTTTCGGGCCGAATTTTTGAGTTTCGATATCTCAGCTCTGGAAGGGGCTAGAGCCTCCATTTTTGCACTCAGGTCAAAGTCTCATGGCCCTCTATCAGAATCCAGAGTTTTGGGAAGATTGGAGAAACTTAATTTTTCGCCCAAAAAAAAAAAACGTAAGGGGTACCACTGTCGTTTTTTTTTCGGGCCGAATTTTTGATTTCCGATATCTCAGCTCTGGAAGGGGCTAGAGCCTCCATTTTTGCACTCAGGTCTAAGTCTCATGGCCCTCTATCAGAATCCAGAGTTTTGGGAAGATTGGAGAAACTTAATTTTTCGCCTGTCGTTTTTTTTTCGGGCCGAATTTTTGAGTTTCGATATCTCAGCTCTGGAAGGGGCTAGAGCCTCCATTTTTGCACTCAGGTCAAAGTCTCATGGCCCTCTATCAGAATCCAGAGTTTTGGGAAGATTGGAGAAACTTAATTTTTCGCCCCAAAAAAAAAAAACGTAAGGGGTACCACTGTCGTTTTTTTTTCGGGCCGAATTTTTGAGTTTCGATATCTCAGCTCTGGAAGGGGCTAGAGCCTCCATTTTTGCACTCAGGTCTAAGTCTCATGGCCCTCTATTAGAATCCAGAGTTTTGGGAAGATTGGAGAAACTTAATTTTTCGCCCCAAAAAAAAAAACGTAAGGGGTACCACTGTCGTTTTTTTTTCGGGCCGAATTTTTGAGTTTCGATATCTCAGCTCTGGAAGGGGCTAGAGCCTCCATTTTTGCACTCAGGTCTAAGTCTCATGGCCCTCTATCAGAATTTGGGAAGATTGGAGAAACTTAATTTTTCGCCCCAAAAAAAACGTAAGGGGTACCACTGTCGTTTTTTTTTTCGGGCCGAATTTTTGAGTTTCGATATCTCAGCTCTGGAAGGGGCTAGAGCCTCCATTTTTGCACTCAGGTCTAAGTCTCATGGCCCTCTATCAGAATTTGGGAAGATTGGAGAAACTTAATTTTTCGCCCAAAAAAAAACCGTAAGGGGTACCACTGTCGTTTTTTTTTTCGGGCCGAATTTTTGAGTTTCGATATCTCAGCTCTGGAAGGGGCTAGAGCCTCCATTTTTGCACTCAGGTCTAAGTCTCATGGCCCTCTATCAGAATTTGGGAAGATTGGAGAAACTTAATTTTTCGCCCAAAAAAAAAAAAAACGTAAGGGGTACCACTGTCGTTTTTTTTTCGGGCCGAATTTTTGAGTTTCAATATCTCAGCTCTGGAAGGGGCTAGAGCCTCCATTTTTGCACTCAGGTCTAAGTCTCATGGCCCTCTATCATAATTTGGGAAGATTGGAGAAACTTAATTTTTCGCCCAAAAAAAACCCGTAAGGGGTACCACTGTCGTTTTTTTTTCGGGCCGAATTTTTGAGTTTCGATATCTCAGCTCTGGAAGGGGCTAGAGCCTCCATTTTTGCACTCAGGTCTAAGTCTCATGGCCCTCTATCAGAATTTGGGAAGATTGGAGAAACTTAATTTTTCGCCCAAAAAAAAAAAAACGTAAGGGGTACCACTGTCGTTTTTTTTTCGGGCCGAATTTTTGAGTTTCAATATCTCAGCTCTGGAAGGGGCTAGAGCCTCCATTTTTGCACTCAGGTCTAAGTCTCATGGCCCTCTATCATAATTTGGGAAGATTGGAGAAACTTAATTTTTCGCCCAAAAAAAACCCGTAAGGGGTACCACTGTCGTTTTTTTTTCGGGCCGAATTTTTGAGTTTCGATATCTCAGCTCTGGAAGGGGCTAGAGCCTCCATTTTTGCACTCAGGTCTAAGTCTCATGGCCCTCTATCAGAATTTGGGAAGATTGGAGAAACTTAATTTTTCGCCCAAAAAAAAACGTAAGGGGTACCACTGTCGTTTTTTTTTCGGGCCGAATTTTTGAGTTTCGATATCTCAGCTCTGGAAGGGGATAGAGCCTCCATTTTTGCACTCAGGTCAAAGTCTCATGGCCCTCTATCAGAATCCAGAGTTTTGGGAAGATTGGAGAAACTTAATTTTTCGCCCCAAAAAAAAAAAACGTAAGGGGTACCACTGTCGTTTTTTTTTCGGGCCGAATTTTTGAGTTTCGATATCTCAGCTCTGGAAGGGGCTAGAGCCTCCATTTTTGCACTCAGGTCTAAGTCTCATGGCCCTCTATTAGAATCCAGAGTTTTGGGAAGATTGGAGAAACTTAATTTTTCGCCCCAAAAAAAAAAAACGTAAGGGGTACCACTGTCGTTTTTTTTTCGGGCCGAATTTTTGAGTTTCGATATCTCAGCTCTGGAAGGGGCTAGAGCCTCCATTTTTGCACTCAGGTCTAAGTCTCATGGCCCTCTATCAGAATTTGGGAAGATTGGAGAAACTTAATTTTTCGCCCAAAAAAAAACGTAAGGGGTACCACTGTCGTTTTTTTTTTCGGGCCGAATTTTTGAGTTTCGATATCTCAGCTCTGGAAGGGGCTAGAGCCTCCATTTTTGCACTCAGGTCTAAGTCTCATGGCCCTCTATCAGAATTTGGGAAGATTGGAGAAACTTAATTTTTCGCCCAAAAAAAAACCGTAAGGGGTACCACTGTCGTTTTTTTTTCGGGCCGAATTTTTGAGTTTTGATATCTCAGCTCTGGAAGGGGCTAGAGCCTCCATTTTTGCACTCAGGTCTAAGTCTCATGGCCATCTATCAGAATTTGGGAAGATTGGAGAAACTTAATTTTTCGCCCAAAAAAAAAAAACGTAAGGGGTACCACTGTCGTTTTTTTTTCGGGCCGAATTTTTGAGTTTCAATATCTCAGCTCTGGAAGGGGCTAGAGCCTCCATTTTTGCACTCAGGTCTAAGTCTCATGGCCCTCTATCATAATTTGGGAAGATTGGAGAAACTTAATTTTTCGCCCAAAAAAAAAACGTAAGGGGTACCACTGTCGTTTTTTTTTTCGGGCCGAATTTTTGAGTTTCGATATCTCAGCTCTGGAAGGAGCTAGAGCCTCCATTTTTGCACTCAGGTCAAAGTCTCATGGCCCTCTATCAGAATCCAGAGTTTTGGGAAGATTGGTGAAACTTAATTTTTCGCCCAAAAAAAAAAAACGTAAGGGGTACCACTGTCGTTTTTTTTTCGGGCCGAATTTTTGAGTTTCGATATCTCAGCTCTGGAAGGGGCTAGAGCCTCCATTTTTGCACTCAGGTCAAAGTCTCATGGCCCTCTATCAGAATCCAGAGTTTTGGGAAGATTGGAGAAACTTAATTTTTCGCCCCAAAAAAAAAAACGTAAGGGGTACCACTGTCGTTTTTTTTTCGGGCCGAATTTTTGAGTTTCGATATCTCAGCTCTGGAAGGGGCTAGAGCCTCCATTTTTGCACTCAGGTCTAAGTCTCATGGCCCTCTATTAGAATCCAGAGTTTTGGGAAGATTGGAGAAACTTAATTTTTCGCCCAAAAAAAAACGTAAGGGGTACCACTGTCGTTTTTTTTTTCGGGCCGAATTTTTGAGTTTCGATATCTCAGCTCTGGAAGGGGCTAGAGCCTCCATTTTTGCACTCAGGTCTAAGTCTCATGGCCCTCTATCAGAATTTGGGAAGATTGGAGAAACTTAATTTTTCGCCCAAAAAAAAACCGTAAGGGGTACCACTGTCGTTTTTTTTTCGGGCCGAATTTTTGAGTTTTGATATCTCAGCTCTGGAAGGGGCTAGAGCCTCCATTTTTGCACTCAGGTCTAAGTCTCATGGCCATCTATCAGAATTTGGGAAGATTGGAGAAACTTAATTTTTCGTCCAAAAAAAAAAACGTAAGGGGTACCACTGTCGTTTTTTTTTCGGGCCGAATTTTTGAGTTTCAATATCTCAGCTCTGGAAGGGGCTAGAGCCTCCATTTTTGCACTCAGGTCTAAGTCTCATGGCCCTCTATCATAATTTGGGAAGATTGGAGAAACTTAATTTTTCGCCCAAAAAAAAAACGTAAGGGGTACCACTGTCGTTTTTTTTTTTCGGGCCGAATTTTTGAGTTTCGATATCTCAGCTCTGGAAGGGGCTAGAGCCTCCATTTTTGCACTCAGGTCAAAGTCTCATGGCCCTCTATCAGAATCCAGAGTTTTGGGAAGATTGGAGAAACTTAATTTTTCGCCCAAAAAAAAAAAACGTAAGGGGTACCACTGTCGTTTTTTTTTCGGGCCGAATTTTTGAGTTTCGATATCTCAGCTCTGGAAGGGGCTAGAGCCTCCATTTTTGCACTCAGGTCTAAGTCTCATGGCCCTCTATCAGAATCCAGAGTTTTGGGAAGATTGGAGAAACTTAATTTTTCGCCCAAAAAAAAAAAAAAAGGGGTACCACTGTCGTTTTTTTTTCGGGCCGAATTTTTGAGTTTCGATATCTCAGCTCTGGAAGGGGCTAGAGCCTCCATTTTTGCACTCAGGTCTAAGTCTCATGGCCCTCTATCAGAATCCAGAGTTTTGGGAAGATTGGAGAAACTTAATTTTTCGCCCAAAAAAAAAAACGTAAGGGGTACCACTGTCGTTTTTTTTTCGGGCCGAATTTTTGAGTTTCGATATCTCAGCTCTGGAAGGGGCTAGAGCCTCCATTTTTGCACTCAGGTCAAAGTCTCATGGCCCTCTATCAGAATCCAGAGTTTTGGGAAGATTGGAGAAACTTAATTTTTCGCCCCAAAAAAAAAAAACGTAAGGGGTACCACTGTCGTTTTTTTTTCGGGCCGAATTTTTGAGTTTCGATATCTCAGCTCTGGAAGGGGCTAGAGCCTCCATTTTTGCACTCAGGTCTAAGTCTCATGGCCCTCTATCAGAATTTGGGAAGATTGGAGAAACTTAATTTTTCGCCCAAAAAAAAACGTAAGGGGTACCACTGTCGTTTTTTTTTTCGGGCCGAATTTTTGAGTTTCGATATCTCAGCTCTGGAAGGGGCTAGGGCCTCCATTTTTGCACTCAGGTCTAAGTCTCATGGCCCTCTATCAGAATTTGGGAAGATTGGAGAAACTTAATTTTTCGCCCAAAAAAAAACCGTAAGGGGTACCACTGTCGTTTTTTTTTCGGGCCGAATTTTTGAGTTTCGATATCTCAGCTCTGGAAGGGGCTAGAGCCTCCATTTTTGCACTCAGGTCTAAGTCTCATGGCCCTCTATCAGAATTTGGGAAGATTGGAGAAACTTAATTTTTCGCCCAAAAAAAAACGTAAGGGGTACCACTGTCGTTTTTTTTTCGGGCCGAATTTTTGAGTTTCGATATCTCAGCTCTGGAAGGGGCTAGAGCCTCCATTTTTGCACTCAGGTCTAAGTCTCATGGCCCTCTATCAGAATTTGGGAAGATTGGAGAAACTTAATTTTTCGCCCAAAAAAAAAACGTAAGGGGTACCACTGTCGTTTTTTTTTTTCGGGCCGAATTTTTGAGTTTCGATATCTCAGCTCTGGAAGGGGCTAGAGCCTCCATTTTTGCACTCAGGTCTAAGTCTCATGGCCCTCTATCAGAATTTGGGAAGATTGGAGAAACTTAATTTTTCGCCTAAAAAAAAAAAAACGTAAGGGGTACCACTGTCGTTTTTTTTTCGGGCCGAATTTTTGAGTTTCGATATCTCAGCTCTGGAAGGGGCTAGAGCCTCCATTTTTGCACTCAGGTCAAAGTCTCATGGCCCTCTATCAGAATCCAGAGTTTTGGGAAGATTGGAGAAACTTAATTTTTCGCCCCAAAAAAAAAACCGTAAGGGGTACCACTGTCGTTTTTTTTTCGGGCCGAATTTTTGAGTTTCGATATCTCAGCTCTGGAAGGGGCTAGAGCCTCCATTTTTGCACTCAGGTCAAAGTCTCATGGCCCTCTATCAGAATCCAGAGTTTTGGGAAGATTGGAGAAACTTAATTTTTCGCCCCAAAAAAAAAACCGTAAGGGGTACCACTGTCGTTTTTTTTTCGGGCCGAATTTTTGAGTTTCGATATCTCAGCTCTGTAAGGGGCTAGAGCCTCCATTTTTGCACTCAGGTCTAAGTCTCATGGCCCTCTACCAGAATTTGGGAAGATTAGAGAAACTTAAATTTTCGCCCAAAAAAAAAAACCGTAAGGGGTACCACTGTCGTTTTTTTTTTTCGGGCCGAATTTTTGAGTTTCGATATCTCAGCTCTGGAAGGGGCTAGAGCCTCAATTTTTGCACTCAGGTCTAAGTCTCATGGCCCTCTATCAGAATCCAGAGTTTTGGGAAGATTGGAGAAACTTAATTTTTCGCCCCCAAAAAAAAAAAAACGTAAGGGGTACCACTGTCGTTTTTTTTTCGGGCCGAATTTTTGAGTTTCGATATCTCAGCTCTGGAAGGGGCTAGAGCCTCCATTTTTGCACTCAGGTCTAAGTCTCATGGCCCTCTATTAGAATCCAGAGTTTTGGGAAGATTGGAGAAACTTAATTTTTCGCCCCAAAAAAAAAAAACGTAAGGGGTACCACTGTCGTTTTTTTTTCGGGCCGAATTTTTGAGTTTCGATATCTCAGCTCTGGAAGGGGCTAGAGCCTCCATTTTTGCACTCAGGTCTAAGTCTCATGGCCCTCTATCAGAATTTGGGAAGATTGGAGAAACTTAATTTTTCGCCCAAAAAAAAAAAACGTAAGGGGTACCACTGTCGTTTTTTTTTCGGGCCGAATTTTTGAGTTTCGATATATCAGCTCTGGAAGGGGCTAGAGCCTCCATTTTTGCACTCAGGTCTAAGTCTCATGGCCCTCTATCAGAATTTGGGAAGATTGGAGAAACTTAATTTTTCGCCCCCAAAAAAAAACGTAAGGGGTACCACTGTCGTTTTTTTTTCGGGCCGAATTTTTGAGTTTCAATATCTCAGCTCTGGAAGGGTCTAGAGCCTCCATTTTTGCACTCAGGTCTAAGTCTCATGGCCCTCTATCATAATTTGGGAAGATTGGAGAAACTTAATTTTTTGCCCAAAAAAAAAAACGTAAGGGGTACCACTGTCGTTTTTTTTTTCGGGCCGAATTTTTGAGTTTCGATATCTCAGCTCTGGAAGGGGCTAGAGCCTCCATTTTTGCACTCAGGTCAAAGTCTCATGGCCTTCTATCAGAATCCAGAGTTTTGGGAAGATTGGAGAAACTTAATTTTTCGCCCAAAAAAAAAAAACGTAAGGGGTACCACTGTCGTTTTTTTTCGGGCCGAATTTTTGAGTTTCGATATATCAGCTCTGGAAGGGGCTAGAGCCTCCATTTTTGCACTCAGGTCTAAGTCTCATGGCCCTCTATCAGAATTTGGGAAGATTGGAGAAACTTAATTTTTCGCCCCAAAAAAAAAACGTAAGGGGTACCACTGTCGTTTTTTTTTCGGGCCGAATTTTTGAGTTTCAATATCTCAGCTCTGGAAGGGTCTAGAGCCTCCATTTTTGCACTCAGGTCTAAGTCTCATGGCCCTCTATCATAATTTGGGAAGATTGGAGAAACTTAATTTTTCGCCCAAAAAAAAAAACGTAAGGGGTACCACTGTCGTTTTTTTTTTCGGGCCGAATTTTTGAGTTTCGATATCTCAGCTCTGGAAGGGGCTAGAGCCTCCATTTTTGCACTCAGGTCAAAGTCTCATGGCCCTCTATCAGAATCCAGAGTTTTGGGAAGATTGGAGAAACTTAATTTTTCGCCCAAAAAAAAAAAAACGTAAGGGGTACCACTGTCGTTTTTTTTCGGGCCGAATTTTTGAGTTTCGATATATCAGCTCTGGAAGGGGCTAGAGCCTCCATTTTTGCACTCAGGTCTAAGTCTCATGGCCCTCTATCAGAATTTGGGAAGATTGGAGAAACTTAATTTTTCGCCCAAAAAAAAACGTAAGGGGTACCACTGTCGTTTTTTTTTCGGGCCGAATTTTTGAGTTTCGATATCTCAGCTCTGGAAGGGGCTAGAGCCTCCATTTTTGCACTCAGGTCTAAGTCTCATGGCCCTCTATCAGAATTTGGGAAGATTGGAGAAACTTAATTTTTCGCCCAAAAAAAAAAACGTAAGGGGTACCACTGTCGTTTTTTTTTTCGGGCCGAATTTTTGAGTTTCGATATCTCAGCTCTGGAAGGGGCTAGAGCCTCCATTTTTGCACTCAGGTCTAAGTCTCATGGCCCTCTATCAGAATTTGGGAAGATTGGAGAAACTTAATTTTTCGCCCCAAAAAAAAAACGTAAGGGGTACCACTGTCGTTTTTTTTTCGGGCCGAATTTTTGAGTTTCGATATCTCAGCTCTGGAAGGGGCTAGAGCCTCCATTTTTGCACTCAGGTCTAAGTCTCATGGCCCTCTATCATAATTTGGGAAGATTGGAGAAACTTAATTTTTCGCCCAAAAAAAAACCGTAAGGGGTACCACTGTCGTTTTTTTTTCGGGCCGAATTTTTGAGTTTCGATATCTCAGCTCTGGAAGGGGCTAGAGCCTCCATTTTTGCACTCAGGTCAAAGTCTCATGGCCCTCTATCAGAATCCAGAGTTTTGGGAAGATTGGAGAAACTTAATTTTTCGCCCCAAAAAAAAAAACGTAAGGGGTACCACTGTCGTTTTTTTTTTGGGCCGAATTTTTGAGTTTCGATATCTCAGCTCTGGAAGGGGCTAGAGCCTCCATTTTTGCACTCAGGTCTAAGTCTCGTGGCCCTCTATCAGAATTTGGGAAGATTGGAGAAACTTAATTTTTCGCCCAAAAAAAAAAACCTAAGGGGTACCACTGTCGTTTTTTTTTCGGGCCGAATTTTTGAGTTTCGATATCTCAGCTCTGGAAGGGGCTAGAGCCTCCATTTTTGCACTCAGGTCTAAGTCTCATGGCCCTCTATCAGAATTTGGGAAGATTGGAGAAACTTAATTTTTCGCCCCAAAAAAAAAAACGTAAGGGGTACCACTGTCGTTTTTTTTTCGGGCCGAATTTTTGAGTTTCGATATATCAGCTCTGGAAGGGGCTAGAGCCTCCATTTTTGCACTCAGGTCTAAGTCTCATGGCCCTCTATCAGAATTTGGGAAGATTGGAGAAACTTAATTTTTCGCCCAAAAAAAAAAACGTAAGGGGTACCACTGTCGTTTTTTTTTTCGGGCCGAATTTTTGAGTTTCGATATCTCAGCTCTGGAAGGGGCTAGAGCCTCCATTTTTGCACTCAGGTCTAAGTCTCATGGCCCTCTATCAGAATTTGGGAAGATTGGAGAAACTTAATTTTTCGCCCCAAAAAAAAAAACGTAAGGGGTACCACTGTCGTTTTTTTTTCGGGCCGAATTTTTGAGTTTCGATTAGGGATCGACCGAAATGGATTTTTTAGTGCCGATACCGATACCGATTTTTTTCCCATCAGCCTTAGCCGATGACCGATACGGGCTGCCGATTTTCTTGAGCCGATATTTGGAGCCGATACATTTTGCTCCCTCAATTTACATCTTAAAAATAACATGATGTTAACAAATGTTACAGGTCTCAATTTAATAAAAGTAACATTTAACTAACTTCAAAAATTTATATTTAACAAATAGTAAAAACATGTGAGGTAGAACAAGAACAAGTAGATAAACAATTTAAAAAAATATTAAAAACATGAAGTAGAACAAAAAAAGTTCAGTGCTGAAAATGAATATTTAAGCATAAATTAAATAATTACACTATTGCACACAGTAGCAACCAGCATAATAAAGTGCACAGTGCACACTGTACTTCATTTTAAAAGAAACAAACTATGTACTGCATGGTTTCAATTTTCCTACATAAAATAAAATGAGCATGTCTAGTCTCTAATATTACTGCGATTGCGAGGGAGACAAACTCCACACGCCCCAAACCTCAGCCAGGTGAGCGCTGAATAAATCTCCCACAAAAAGCACAGAATAACGTTGGCATTCCTTAATCCTATGACCAGAGTTCGTTACCGTATGCATACTAGGGCTGTCAAAATTGCTCAAATGGCGTTTGCATATTCCCTCTAAAAAACATATTCGAACATCCCGTTGCGCGTTTTGTTGTTGACGCGCATTACATCAATAACAGGACACATTAATAAAAAGAGACATAACTACTAGTATTAGATGGTTTATTTGAGTTTAAACATATTTGACAACGTATTAAAAAGCAAGTAAATCAACTAATGGCCAAGACCGCAGAGCTCACTCTGTCTCGCCCTGGACTCGCTCAGGCACTCTCTCTCTCGCCCTCACGCTCTCTGCGCGTAGGTTAAATGAACAACAAACAAATGTTGAGTGCTAAACAAGAGTTTTGTGCAAGCAATTTAAGGTTGCGAGTCGCGACTCTTGTCCCAAATATAGCAGGCTTCAGTTCATTCAGTGATTGAAGTTTCACAGTATAGAACCAACAGTGAGCGCTCCGAGCGAGCTGTGCAGCTGTGGTAACGTTACAGTCTGCAACCGCGGGCGTGTTTTTCCACATTCAAATATTAATTTTCACCTTCAAAATTAATAGATATTCGAATGTAGAATATTCATAGACAGTCCTAATGCATACTGAACGGATAACCTACACCTTAACTATTTGCAGCTTCTTAATACAATGGCAAGCAGTTAAGTTTTATAGACGAGGCATTCGCGTTTTCCATTTGGACCCACAAACTTGCTTAGTTGCAAGCACATAACAGTTATAGGGCGACGTGTTTCCATTTTCAAAGTGTTTGACAATATTTCAGGAGTCAAACATTTAAAAGATCCTTTGAAAGTTTAAGTTACCATTCTCGTGAAGAGCAGGTTGCACTGATGCACTCTGTTAGTGGAGGAGGGCGGGGCACGTGAACTGCAGCATCTCCAGCAGCACGGAGCTGCCCGTGGCCACCTGTCTATAAATAACGGCGGGAAAAAAAAAAACTATCGGCGAACGCGCAGCGGTGTATCGGCCGATTCCGATACACGTAAAACCCTCAAATATCGGCCCGATATATCGGCCGGCCGATATATCGGTCGATCACTAGTTTCGATATATCAGCTCTGGAAGGGGCTAGAGCCTCCATTTTTGCACTCAGGTCTAAGTCTCATGGCCCTCTATCAGAATTTGGGAAGATTGGAGAAACTTAATTTTTCGCCCCAAAAAAAAAACGTAAGGGGTACCACTGTCGTTTTTTTTTTCGGGCCGAATTTTTGAGTTTCGATATCTCAGCTCTGGAAGGGGCTAGAGCCTCCATTTTTGCACTCAGGTCTAAGTCTCATGGCCCTCTATCAGAATTTGGGACGATTGGAGAAACTTAATTTTTCGCCCAAAAAAAAAAACGTAAGGGGTACCACTGTCGTTTTTTTTTCGGGCCGAATTTTTGAGTTTCAATATCTCAGCTCTGGAAGGGTCTAGAGCCTCCATTTTTGCACTCAGGTCTAAGTCTCATGGCCCTCTATCATAATTTGGGAAGATTGGAGAAACTTAATTTTTCGCCCAAAAAAAAAAAACGTAAGGGGTACGACTGTCGTTTTTTTTTTTCGGGCCGAATTTTTGAGTTTCTATATCTCAGCTCTGGAAGGGGCTAGAGCCTCCATTTTTGCACTCAGGTCAAAGTCTCATGGCCCTCTATCAGAATCCAGAGTTTTGGGAAGATTGGAGAAACTTAATTTTTCGCCCAAAAAAAAAAAAACGTAAGGGGTACCACTGTCGTTTTTTTTTCGGGCCGAATTTTTGAGTTTCGATATATCAGCTCTGGAAGGGGCTAGAGCCTCCATTTTTGCACTCAGGTCTAAGTCTCATGGCCCTCTATCAGAATTTGGGAAGATTGGAGAAACTTAATTTTTCGCCCAAAAAAAAAAACGTAAGGGGTACCACTGTCGTTTTTTTTTTTCGGGCCGAATTTTTGAGTTTCTATATCTCAGCTCTGGAAGGGGCTAGAGCCTCCATTTTTGCACTCAGGTCAAAGTCTCATGGCCCTCTATCAGAATCCAGAGTTTTGGGAAGATTGGAGAAACTTAATTTTTCGCCCAAAAAAAAAAAACGTAAGGGGTACCACTGTCGTTTTTTTTTCGGGCCGAATTTTTGAGTTTCGATATCAGCTCTGGAAGGGGCTAGAGCCTCCATTTTTGCACTCAGGTCTAAGTCTCATGGCCCTCTATCAGAATTTGGGAAGATTGGAGAAACTTAATTTTTCGCCCAAAAAAAACCGTAAGGGGTACCACTGTCGTTTTTTTTTCGGGCCGAATTTTTGAGTTTCGATATCTCAGCTCTGGAAGGGGCTAGAGCCTCCATTTTTGCACTCAGGTCTAAGTCTCATGGCCCTCTATCAGAATTTGGGAAGATTGGAGAAACTTAATTTTTCGCCCAAAAAAAAAACGTAAGGGGTACCACTGTCGTTTTTTTTTTCGGGCCGAATTTTTGAGTTTCGATATCTCAGCTCTGGAAGGGGCTAGAGCCTCCATTTTTGCACTCAGGTCTAAGTCTCATGGCCCTCTATCATAATTTGGGAAGATTGGAGAAACTTAATTTTTCGCCCAAAAAAAAAACCGTAAGGGGTACCACTGTCGTTTTTTTTTTCGGGCCGAATTTTTGAGTTTCGATATCTCAGCTCTGGAAGGGGCTAGAGCCTCCATTTTTGCACTCAGGTCAAAGTCTCATGGCCCTCTATCAGAATCCAGAGTTTTGGGAAGATTGGAGAAACTTAATTTTTCGCCCAAAAAAAAAAAAAACGTAAGGGGTACCACTGTCGTTTTTTTTTCGGGCCGAATTTTTGAGTTTCGATATATCAGCTCTGGAAGGGGCTAGAGCCTCCATTTTTGCACTCAGGTCTAAGTCTCATGGCCCTCTATCAGAATTTGGGAAGATTGGAGAAACTTAATTTTTCGCCCCAAAAAAAAAACGTAAGGGGTACCACTGTCGTTTTTTTTTTCGGGCCGAATTTTTGAGTTTCGATATCTCAGCTCTGGAAGGGGCTAGAGCCTCCATTTTTGCACTCAGGTCTAAGTCTCATGGCCCTCTATCAGAATTTGGGAAGATTGGAGAAACTTAATTTTTCGCCCAAAAAAAAAAACGTAAGGGGTACCACTGTCGTTTTTTTTTCGGGCCGAATTTTTGAGTTTCAATATCTCAGCTCTGGAAGGGTCTAGAGCCTCCATTTTTGCACTCAGGTCTAAGTCTCATGGCCCTCTATCATAATTTGGGAAGATTGGAGAAACTTAATTTTTCGCCCAAAAAGAAAAAACGTAAGGGGTACGACTGTCGTTTTTTTTTTTCGGGCCGAATTTTTGAGTTTCTATATCTCAGCTCTGGAAGGGGCTAGAGCCTCCATTTTTGCACTCAGGTCAAAGTCTCATGGCCCTCTATCAGAATCCAGAGTTTTGGGAAGATTGGAGAAACTTAATTTTTCGCCCAAAAAAAAAAAAAACGTAAGGGGTACCACTGTCGTTTTTTTTTCGGGCCGAATTTTTGAGTTTCGATATATCAGCTCTGGAAGGGGCTAGAGCCTCCATTTTTGCACTCAGGTCTAAGTCTCATGGCCCTCTATCAGAATTTGGGAAGATTGGAGAAACTTAATTTTTCGCCCAAAAAAAAAAACGTAAGGGGTACCACTGTCGTTTTTTTTTTTCGGGCCGAATTTTTGAGTTTCTATATCTCAGCTCTGGAAGGGGCTAGAGCCTCCATTTTTGCACTCAGGTCAAAGTCTCATGGCCCTCTATCAGAATCCAGAGTTTTGGGAAGATTGGAGAAACTTAATTTTTCGCCCAAAAAAAAAAAAACGTAAGGGGTACCACTGTCGTTTTTTTTTCGGGCCGAATTTTTGAGTTTCGATATCAGCTCTGGAAGGGGCTAGAGCCTCCATTTTTGCACTCAGGTCTAAGTCTCATGGCCCTCTATCAGAATTTGGGAAGATTGGAGAAACTTAATTTTTCGCCCAAAAAAAACCGTAAGGGGTACCACTGTCGTTTTTTTTTTCGGGCCGAATTTTTGAGTTTCGATATCTCAGCTCTGGAAGGGGCTAGAGCCTCCATTTTTGCACTCAGGTCTAAGTCTCATGGCCCTCTATCAGAATTTGGGAAGATTGGAGAAACTTAATTTTTCGCCCAAAAAAAAAACGTAAGGGGTACCACTGTCGTTTTTTTTTTCGGGCCGAATTTTTGAGTTTCGATATCTCAGCTCTGGAAGGGGCTAGAGCCTCCATTTTTGCACTCAGGTCTAAGTCTCATGGCCCTCTATCATAATTTGGGAAGATTGGAGAAACTTAATTTTTCGCCCAAAAAAAAAACCGTAAGGGGTACCACTGTCGTTTTTTTTTTCGGGCCGAATTTTTGAGTTTCGATATCTCAGCTCTGGAAGGGGCTAGAGCCTCCATTTTTGCACTCAGGTCAAAGTCTCATGGCCCTCTATCAGAATCCAGAGTTTTGGGAAGATTGGAGAAACTTAATTTTTCGCCCAAAAAAAAAAAAAACGTAAGGGGTACCACTGTCGTTTTTTTTTCGGGCCGAATTTTTGAGTTTCGATATATCAGCTCTGGAAGGGGCTAGAGCCTCCATTTTTGCACTCAGGTCTAAGTCTCATGGCCCTCTATCAGAATTTGGGAAGATTGGAGAAACTTAATTTTTCGCCCAAAAAAAACCGTAAGGGGTACCACTGTCGTTTTTTTTTTCGGGCCGAATTTTTGAGTTTCGATATCTCAGCTCTGGAAGGGGCTAGAGCCTCCATTTTTGCACTCAGGTCTAAGTCTCATGGCCCTCTATCAGAATTTGGGAAGATTGGAGAAACTTAATTTTTCGCCCAAAAAAAAAACGTAAGGGGTACCACTGTCGTTTTTTTTTTCGGGCCGAATTTTTGAGTTTCGATATCTCAGCTCTGGAAGGGGCTAGAGCCTCCATTTTTGCACTCAGGTCTAAGTCTCATGGCCCTCTATCAGAATTTGGGAAGATTGGAGAAACTTAATTTTTCGCCCAAAAAAAAAAAACGTAAGGGGTACCACTGTCGTTTTTTTTTCGGGCCGAATTTTTGAGTTTCGATATCTCAGCTCTGGAAGGGGCTAGAGCCTCCATTTTTGCACTCAGGTCTAAGTCTCATGGCCCTCTATCATAATTTGGGAAGATTGGAGAAACTTAATTTTTCGCCCAAAAAAAAAACCGTAAGGGGTACCACTGTCGTTTTTTTTTTCGGGCCGAATTTTTGAGTTTCGATATCTCAGCTCTGGAAGGGGCTAGAGCCTCCATTTTTGCACTCAGGTCAAAGTCTCATGGCCCTCTATCAGAATCCAGAGTTTTGGGAAGATTGGAGAAACTTAATTTTTCGCCCAAAAAAAAAAAAAAAACGTAAGGGGTACCACTGTCGTTTTTTTTTCGGGCCGAATTTTTGAGTTTCGATATATCAGCTCTGGAAGGGGCTAGAGCCTCCATTTTTGCACTCAGGTCTAAGTCTCATGGCCCTCTATCAGAATTTGGGAAGATTGGAGAAACTTAATTTTTCGCCCCAAAAAAAAACCGTAAGGGGTACCACTGTCGTTTTTTTTTTCGGGCCGAATTTTTGAGTTTCGATATCTCAGCTCTGGAAGGGGCTAGAGCCTCCATTTTTGCACTCAGGTCTAAGTCTCATGGCCCTCTATCAGAATTTGGGAAGATTGGAGAAACTTAATTTTTCGCCCAAAAAAAAAAACGTAAGGGGTACCACTGTCGTTTTTTTTTCGGGCCGAATTTTTGAGTTTCAATATCTCAGCTCTGGAAGGGTCTAGAGCCTCCATTTTTGCACTCAGGTCTAAGTCTCATGGCCCTCTATCATAATTTGGGAAGATTGGAGAAACTTAATTTTTCGCCCAAAAAAAAAAACGTAAGGGGTACCACTGTCGTTTTTTTTTTCGGGCCGAATTTTTGAGTTTCGATATCTCAGCTCTGGAAGGGGCTAGAGCCTCCATTTTTGCACTCAGGTCAAAGTCTCATGGCCCTCTATCAGAATCCAGAGTTTTGGGAAGATTGGAGAAACTTAATTTTTCGCCCAAAAAAAAAAAAAACGTAAGGGGTACCACTGTCGGTTTTTTTTCGGGCCGAATTTTTGAGTTTCGATATATCAGCTCTGGAAGGGGCTAGAGCCTCCATTTTTGCACTCAGGTCTAAGTCTCATGGCCCTCTATCAGAATTTGGGAAGATTGGAGAAACTTAATTTTTCGCCCAAAAAAAAACGTAAGGGGTACCACTGTCGTTTTTTTTTTCGGGCCGAATTTTTGAGTTTCGATATCTCAGCTCTGGAAGGGGCTAGAGCCTCCATTTTTGCACTCAGGTCTAAGTCTCATGGCCCTCTATCAGAATTTGGGAAGATTGGAGAAACTTAATTTTTCGCCCAAAAAAAAAACGTAAGGGGTACCACTGTCGTTTTTTTTTTCGGGCCGAATTTTTGAGTTTCGATATCTCAGCTCTGGAAGGGGCTAGAGCCTCCATTTTTGCACTCAGGTCTAAGTCTCATGGCCCTCTATCAGAATTTGGGAAGATTGGAGAAACTTAATTTTTCGCCCAAAAAAAAAACCGTAAGGGGTACCACTGTCGTTTTTTTTTTCGGGCCGAATTTTTGAGTTTCGATATCTCAGCTCTGGAAGGGGCTAGAGCCTCCATTTTTGCACTCAGGTCAAAGTCTCATGGCCCTCTATCAGAATCCAGAGTTTTGGGAAGATTGGAGAAACTTAATTTTTCGCCCAAAAAAAAAAAACGTAAGGGGTACCACTGTCGTTTTTTTTTCGGGCCGAATTTTTGAGTTTCGATATCTCAGCTCTGGAAGGGGCTAGAGCCTCCATTTTTGCACTCAGGTCTAAGTCTCATGGCCCTCTATCAGAATTTGGGAAGATTGGAGAAACTTAATTTTTCGCCCAAAAAAAAAACCGTAAGGGGTACCACTGTCGTTTTTTTTTTCGGGCCGAATTTTTGAGTTTCGATATCTCAGCTCTGGAAGGGGCTAGAGCCTCCATTTTTGCACTCAGGTCAAAGTCTCATGGCCCTCTATCAGAATCCAGAGTTTTGGGAAGATTGGAGAAACTTAATTTTTCGCCCAAAAAAAAAAAACGTAAGGGGTACCACTGTCGTTTTTTTTTCGGGCCGAATTTTTGAGTTTCGATATCTCAGCTCTGGAAGGGGCTAGAGCCTCCATTTTTGCACTCAGGTCTAAGTCTCATGGCCCTCTATCAGAATTTGGGAAGATTGGAGAAACTTAATTTTTCGCCCAAAAAAAAACGTAAGGGGTACCACTGTCGTTTTTTTTTTCGGGCCGAATTTTTGAGTTTCGATATCTCAGCTCTGGAAGGGGCTAGAGCCTCCATTTTTGCACTCAGGTCTAAGTCTCATGGCCCTCTATCAGAATTTGGGAAGATTGGAGAAACTTAATTTTTCGCCCAAAAAAAAAACCGTAAGGGGTACCACTGTCGTTTTTTTTTTCGGGCCGAATTTTTGAGTTTCGATATCTCAGCTCTGGAAGGGGCTAGAGCCTCCATTTTTGCACTCAGGTCTAAGTCTCATGGCCCTCTATCAGAATTTGGGAAGATTGGAGAAACTTAATTTTTCGCCCAAAAAAAAAACGTAAGGGGTACCACTGTCGTTTTTTTTTTCGGGCCGAATTTTTGAGTTTCGATATCTCAGCTCTGGAAGGGGCTAGAGCCTCCATTTTTGCACTCAGGTCTAAGTCTCATGGCCCTCTATCAGAATTTGGGAAGATTGGAGAAACTTAATTTTTCGCCCAAAAAAAAAACGTAAGGGCTACCACTGTCGTTTTTTTTTCGGGCCGAATTTTTGAGTTTCGATATCTCAGCTCTGGAAGGGGCTAGAGCCTCCATTTTTGCACTCAGGTCTAAGTCTCATGGCCCTCTATCAGAATTTGGGAAGATTGGAGAAACTTAATTTTTCGCCCAAAAAAAAAAACGTAAGGGGTACCACTGTCGTTTTTTTTTTCGGGCCGAATTTTTGAGTTTCGATATCTCAGCTCTGGAAGGGGCTAGAGCCTCCATTTTTGCACTCAGGTCTAAGTCTCATGGCCCTCTATCAGAATTTGGGAAGATTGGAGAAACTTAATTTTTCGCCCCAAAAAAAAAAACGTAAGGGGTACCACTGTCGTTTTTTTTTCGGGCCGAATTTTTGAGTTTCGATATCTCAGCTCTGGAAGGGGCTAGAGCCTCCATTTTTGCACTCAGGTCTAAGTCTCATGGCCCTCTATCATAATTTGGGAAGATTGGAGAAACTTAATTTTTCGCCCAAAAAAAAAAACCGTAAGGGGTACCACTGTCGTTTTTTTTTTTCGGGCCGAATTTTTGAGTTTCGATATCTCAGCTCTGGAAGGGGCTAGAGCCTCCATTTTTGCACTCAGGTCAAAGTCTCATGGCCCTCTATCAGAATCCAGAGTTTTGGGAAGATTGGAGAAACGTAATTTTTCGCCCCAAAAAAAAAAACGTAAGGGGTACCACTGTCGTTTTTTTTTTGGGCCGAATTTTTGAGTTTCGATATCTCAGCTCTGGAAGGGGCTAGAGCCTCCATTTTTGCACTCAGGTCTAAGTCTCGTGGCCCTCTATCAGAATTTGGGAAGATTGGAGAAACTTAATTTTTCGCCCCAAAAAAAAAAACCTAAGGGGTACCACTGTCGTTTTTTTTTCGGGCCGAATTTTTGAGTTTCGATATCTCAGCTCTGGAAGGGGCTAGAGCCTCCATTTTTGCACTCAGGTCTAAGTCTCATGGCCCTCTATCAGAATTTGGGAAGATTGGAGAAACTTAATTTTTCGCCCAAAAAAAAAAAAAACGTAAGGGGTACCACTGTCGTTTTTTTTTCGGGCCGAATTTTTGAGTTTCAATATCTCAGCTCTGGAAGGGGCTAGAGCCTCCATTTTTGCACTCAGGTCTAAGTCTCATGGCCCTCTATCATAATCTGGGAAGATTGGAGAAACTTAATTTTTCGCCCAAAAAAAAAAAACGTAAGGGGTACCACTCTCGTTTTTTTTTTTCGGGCAGAATTTTTGAGTTTCGATATCTCAGCTCTGGAAGGGGCTAGAGCCTCCATTTTTGCACTCAGGTCAAAGTCTCATGGCCCTCTATCAGAATCCAGAGTTTTGGGAAGATTGGAGAAACTTAATTTTTCGCCCAAAAAAAAAAAACGTAAGGGGTACCACTGTCGTTTTTTTTTTCGGGCCGAATTTTTGAGTTTCGATATATCAGCTCTGGAAGGGGCTAGAGCCTCCATTTTTGCACTCAGGTCTAAGTCTCATGGCCCTCTATCAGAATTTGGGAAGATTGGAGAAACTTAATTTTTCGCCCAAAAAAAAAAAAACGTAAGGGGTACCACTGTCGTTTTTTTTTCGGGCCGAATTTTTGAGTTTCGATATATCAGCTCTGGAAGGGGCTAGAGCCTCCATTTTTGCACTCAGGTCTAAGTCTCATGGCCCTCTATCAGAATTTGGGAAGATTGGAGAAACTTAATTTTTCGCCCAAAAAAAAAAACGTAAGGGGTACCACTGTCGTTTTTTTTTTTCGGGCCGAATTTTTGAGTTTCTATATCTCAGCTCTGGAAGGGGCTAGAGCCTCCATTTTTGCACTCAGGTCAAAGTCTCATGGCCCTCTATCAGAATCCAGAGTTTTGGGAAGATTGGAGAAACTTAATTTTTCGCCCAAAAAAAAAAAAACGTAAGAGGTACCACTGTCGTTTTTTTTTCGGGCCGAATTTTTGAGTTTCGATATCAGCTCTGGAAGGGGCTAGAGCCTCCATTTTTGCACTCAGGTCTAAGTCTCATGGCCCTCTATCAGAATTTGGGAAGATTGGAGAAACTTAATTTTTCGCCCAAAAAAAACCGTAAGGGGTACCACTGTCGTTTTTTTTTTCGGGCCGAATTTTTGAGTTTCGATATCTCAGCTCTGGAAGGGGCTAGAGCCTCCATTTTTGCACTCAGGTCTAAGTCTCATGGCCCTCTATCAGAATTTGGGAAGATTGGAGAAACTTAATTTTTCGCCCAAAAAAAAAACGTAAGGGGTACCACTGTCGTTTTTTTTTTCGGGCCGAATTTTTGAGTTTCGATATCTCAGCTCTGGAAGGGGCTAGAGCCTCCATTTTTGCACTCAGGTCTAAGTCTCATGGCCCTCTATCATAATTTGGGAAGATTGGAGAAACTTAATTTTTCGCCCAAAAAAAAAACCGTAAGGGGTACCACTGTCGTTTTTTTTTTCGGGCCGAATTTTTGAGTTTCGATATCTCAGCTCTGGAAGGGGCTAGAGCCTCCATTTTTGCACTCAGGTCAAAGTCTCATGGCCCTCTATCAGAATCCAGAGTTTTGGGAAGATTGGAGAAACTTAATTTTTCGCCCAAAAAAAAAAAAAAACGTAAGGGGTACCACTGTCGTTTTTTTTTCGGGCCGAATTTTTGAGTTTCGATATATCAGCTCTGGAAGGGGCTAGAGCCTCCATTTTTGCACTCAGGTCTAAGTCTCATGGCCCTCTATCAGAATTTGGGAAGATTGGAGAAACTTAATTTTTCGCCCAAAAAAAACCGTAAGGGGTACCACTGTCGTTTTTTTTTCGGGCCGAATTTTTGAGTTTCGATATCTCAGCTCTGGAAGGGGCTAGAGCCTCCATTTTTGCACTCAGGTCTAAGTCTCATGGCCCTCTATCAGAATTTGGGAAGATTGGAGAAACTTAATTTTTCGCCCAAAAAAAAAACGTAAGGGGTACCACTGTCGTTTTTTTTTTCGGGCCGAATTTTTGAGTTTCGATATCTCAGCTCTGGAAGGGGCTAGAGCCTCCATTTTTGCACTCAGGTCTAAGTCTCATGGCCCTCTATCAGAATTTGGGAAGATTGGAGAAACTTAATTTTTCGCCCAAAAAAAAAAAACGTAAGGGGTACCACTGTCGTTTTTTTTTTCGGGCCGAATTTTTGAGTTTCGATATCTCAGCTCTGGAAGGGGCTAGAGCCTCCATTTTTGCACTCAGGTCTAAGTCTCATGGCCCTCTATCATAATTTGGGAAGATTGGAGAAACTTAATTTTTCGCCCAAAAAAAAAACCGTAAGGGGTACCACTGTCGTTTTTTTTTTCGGGCCGAATTTTTGAGTTTCGATATCTCAGCTCTGGAAGGGGCTAGAGCCTCCATTTTTGCACTCAGGTCAAAGTCTCATGGCCCTCTATCAGAATCCAGAGTTTTGGGAAGATTGGAGAAACTTAATTTTTCGCCCAAAAAAAAAAAAAACGTAAGGGGTACCACTGTCGTTTTTTTTTCGGGCCGAATTTTTGAGTTTCGATATATCAGCTCTGGAAGGGGCTAGAGCCTCCATTTTTGCACTCAGGTCTAAGTCTCATGGCCCTCTATCAGAATTTGGGAAGATTGGAGAAACTTAATTTTTCGCCCCAAAAAAAAACCGTAAGGGGTACCACTGTCGTTTTTTTTTTCGGGCCGAATTTTTGAGTTTCGATATCTCAGCTCTGGAAGGGGCTAGAGCCTCCATTTTTGCACTCAGGTCTAAGTCTCATGGCCCTCTATCAGAATTTGGGAAGATTGGAGAAACTTAATTTTTCGCCCAAAAAAAAAAACGTAAGGGGTACCACTGTCGTTTTTTTTTCGGGCCGAATTTTTGAGTTTCAATATCTCAGCTCTGGAAGGGTCTAGAGCCTCCATTTTTGCACTCAGGTCTAAGTCTCATGGCCCTCTATCATAATTTGGGAAGATTGGAGAAACTTAATTTTTCGCCCAAAAAAAAAAACGTAAGGGGTACCACTGTCGTTTTTTTTTTCGGGCCGAATTTTTGAGTTTCGATATCTCAGCTCTGGAAGGGGCTAGAGCCTCCATTTTTGCACTCAGGTCAAAGTCTCATGGCCCTCTATCAGAATCCAGAGTTTTGGGAAGATTGGAGAAACTTAATTTTTCGCCCAAAAAAAAAAAAACGTAAGGGGTACCACTGTCGGTTTTTTTTCGGGCCGAATTTTTGAGTTTCGATATATCAGCTCTGGAAGGGGCTAGAGCCTCCATTTTTGCACTCAGGTCTAAGTCTCATGGCCCTCTATCAGAATTTGGGAAGATTGGAGAAACTTAATTTTTCGCCCAAAAAAAAACGTAAGGGGTACCACTGTCGTTTTTTTTTTCGGGCCGAATTTTTGAGTTTCGATATCTCAGCTCTGGAAGGGGCTAGAGCCTCCATTTTTGCACTCAGGTCTAAGTCTCATGGCCCTCTATCAGAATTTGGGAAGATTGGAGAAACTTAATTTTTCGCCCAAAAAAAAAACGTAAGGGGTACCACTGTCGTTTTTTTTTTCGGGCCGAATTTTTGAGTTTCGATATCTCAGCTCTGGAAGGGGCTAGAGCCTCCATTTTTGCACTCAGGTCTAAGTCTCATGGCCCTCTATCAGAATTTGGGAAGATTGGAGAAACTTAATTTTTCGCCCAAAAAAAAAACCGTAAGGGGTACCACTGTCGTTTTTTTTTTCGGGCCGAATTTTTGAGTTTCGATATCTCAGCTCTGGAAGGGGCTAGAGCCTCCATTTTTGCACTCAGGTCAAAGTCTCATGGCCCTCTATCAGAATCCAGAGTTTTGGGAAGATTGGAGAAACTTAATTTTTCGCCCAAAAAAAAAAAAACGTAAGGGGTACCACTGTCGTTTTTTTTTCGGGCCGAATTTTTGAGTTTCGATATCTCAGCTCTGGAAGGGGCTAGAGCCTCCATTTTTGCACTCAGGTCTAAGTCTCATGGCCCTCTATCAGAATTTGGGAAGATTGGAGAAACTTAATTTTTCGCCCAAAAAAAAAACGTAAGGGGTACCACTGTCGTTTTTTTTTTCGGGCCGAATTTTTGAGTTTCGATATCTCAGCTCTGGAAGGGGCTAGAGCCTCCATTTTTGCACTCAGGTCTAAGTCTCATGGCCCTCTATCAGAATTTGGGAAGATTGGAGAAACTTAATTTTTCGCCCAAAAAAAAAACGTAAGGGCTACCACTGTCGTTTTTTTTTCGGGCCGAATTTTTGAGTTTCGATATCTCAGCTCTGGAAGGGGCTAGAGCCTCCATTTTTGCACTCAGGTCTAAGTCTCATGGCCCTCTATCAGAATTTGGGAAGATTGGAGAAACTTAATTTTTCGCCCAAAAAAAAAAACGTAAGGGGTACCACTGTCGTTTTTTTTTTCGGGCCGAATTTTTGAGTTTCGATATCTCAGCTCTGGAAGGGGCTAGAGCCTCCATTTTTGCACTCAGGTCTAAGTCTCATGGCCCTCTATCAGAATTTGGGAAGATTGGAGAAACTTAATTTTTCGCCCCAAAAAAAAAAACGTAAGGGGTACCACTGTCGTTTTTTTTTCGGGCCGAATTTTTGAGTTTCGATATCTCAGCTCTGGAAGGGGCTAGAGCCTCCATTTTTGCACTCAGGTCTAAGTCTCATGGCCCTCTATCATAATTTGGGAAGATTGGAGAAACTTAATTTTTCGCCCAAAAAAAACCGTAAGGGGTACCACTGTCGTTTTTTTTTCGGGCCGAATTTTTGAGTTTCGATATCTCAGCTCTGGAAGGGGCTAGAGCCTCCATTTTTGCACTCAGGTCTAAGTCTCATGGCCCTCTATCAGAATTTGGGAAGATTGGAGAAACTTAATTTTTCGCCCAAAAAAAAAAAAACGTAAGGGGTACCACTGTCGTTTTTTTTTCGGGCCGAATTTTTGAGTTTCAATATCTCAGCTCTGGAAGGGGCTAGAGCCTCCATTTTTGCACTCAGGTCTAAGTCTCATGGCCCTCTATCATAATCTGGGAAGATTGGAGAAACTTAATTTTTCGCCCAAAAAAAAAAACGTAAGGGGTACCACTCTCGTTTTTTTTTTTCGGGCAGAATTTTTGAGTTTCGATATCTCAGCTCTGGAAGGGGCTAGAGCCTCCATTTTTGCACTCAGGTCAAAGTCTCATGGCCCTCTATCAGAATCCAGAGTTTTGGGAAGATTGGAGAAACTTAATTTTTCGCCCAAAAAAAAAAAACGTAAGGGGTACCACTGTCGTTTTTTTTTTCGGGCCGAATTTTTGAGTTTCGATATATCAGCTCTGGAAGGGGCTAGAGCCTCCATTTTTGCACTCAGGTCTAAGTCTCATGGCCCTCTATCAGAATTTGGGAAGATTGGAGAAACTTAATTTTTCGCCCAAAAAAAAAAAAACGTAAGGGGTACCACTGTCGTTTTTTTTTCGGGCCGAATTTTTGAGTTTCGATATATCAGCTCTGGAAGGGGCTAGAGCCTCCATTTTTGCACTCAGGTCTAAGTCTCATGGCCCTCTATCAGAATTTGGGAAGATTGGAGAAACTTAATTTTTCGCCCAAAAAAAAAAAACGTAAGGGGTACCACTGTCGTTTTTTTTTTTCGGGCCGAATTTTTGAGTTTCTATATCTCAGCTCTGGAAGGGGCTAGAGCCTCCATTTTTGCACTCAGGTCAAAGTCTCATGGCCCTCTATCAGAATCCAGAGTTTTGGGAAGATTGGAGAAACTTAATTTTTCGCCCAAAAAAAAAAAAACGTAAGGGGTACCACTGTCGTTTTTTTTTCGGGCCGAATTTTTGAGTTTCGATATCAGCTCTGGAAGGGGCTAGAGCCTCCATTTTTGCACTCAGGTCTAAGTCTCATGGCCCTCTATCAGAATTTGGGAAGATTGGAGAAACTTAATTTTTCGCCCAAAAAAAACCGTAAGGGGTACCACTGTCGTTTTTTTTTCGGGCCGAATTTTTGAGTTTCGATATCTCAGCTCTGGAAGGGGCTAGAGCCTCCATTTTTGCACTCAGGTCTAAGTCTCATGGCCCTCTATCAGAATTTGGGAAGATTGGAGAAACTTAATTTTTCGCCCAAAAAAAAAACGTAAGGGGTACCACTGTCGTTTTTTTTTTCGGGCCGAATTTTTGAGTTTCGATATCTCAGCTCTGGAAGGGGCTAGAGCCTCCATTTTTGCACTCAGGTCTAAGTCTCATGGCCCTCTATCATAATTTGGGAAGATTGGAGAAACTTAATTTTTCGCCCAAAAAAAAAACCGTAAGGGGTACCACTGTCGTTTTTTTTTTCGGGCCGAATTTTTGAGTTTCGATATCTCAGCTCTGGAAGGGGCTAGAGCCTCCATTTTTGCACTCAGGTCAAAGTCTCATGGCCCTCTATCAGAATCCAGAGTTTTGGGAAGATTGGAGAAACTTAATTTTTCGCCCAAAAAAAAAAAAAAACGTAAGGGGTACCACTGTCGTTTTTTTTTCGGGCCGAATTTTTGAGTTTCGATATATCAGCTCTGGAAGGGGCTAGAGCCTCCATTTTTGCACTCAGGTCTAAGTCTCATGGCCCTCTATCAGAATTTGGGAAGATTGGAGAAACTTAATTTTTCGCCCAAAAAAAACCGTAAGGGGTACCACTGTCGTTTTTTTTTCGGGCCGAATTTTTGAGTTTCGATATCTCAGCTCTGGAAGGGGCTAGAGCCTCCATTTTTGCACTCAGGTCTAAGTCTCATGGCCCTCTATCAGAATTTGGGAAGATTGGAGAAACTTAATTTTTCGCCCAAAAAAAAAACGTAAGGGGTACCACTGTCGTTTTTTTTTTCGGGCCGAATTTTTGAGTTTCGATATCTCAGCTCTGGAAGGGGCTAGAGCCTCCATTTTTGCACTCAGGTCTAAGTCTCATGGCCCTCTATCAGAATTTGGGAAGATTGGAGAAACTTAATTTTTCGCCCAAAAAAAAAAAACGTAAGGGGTACCACTGTCGTTTTTTTTTCGGGCCGAATTTTTGAGTTTCGATATCTCAGCTCTGGAAGGGGCTAGAGCCTCCATTTTTGCACTCAGGTCTAAGTCTCATGGCCCTCTATCATAATTTGGGAAGATTGGAGAAACTTAATTTTTCGCCCAAAAAAAAAACCGTAAGGGGTACCACTGTCGTTTTTTTTTTCGGGCCGAATTTTTGAGTTTCGATATCTCAGCTCTGGAAGGGGCTAGAGCCTCCATTTTTGCACTCAGGTCAAAGTCTCATGGCCCTCTATCAGAATCCAGAGTTTTGGGAAGATTGGAGAAACTTAATTTTTCGCCCAAAAAAAAAAAAACGTAAGGGGTACCACTGTCGTTTTTTTTTCGGGCCGAATTTTTGAGTTTCGATATATCAGCTCTGGAAGGGGCTAGAGCCTCCATTTTTGCACTCAGGTCTAAGTCTCATGGCCCTCTATCAGAATTTGGGAAGATTGGAGAAACTTAATTTTTCGCCCCAAAAAAAAACCGTAAGGGGTACCACTGTCGTTTTTTTTTTCGGGCCGAATTTTTGAGTTTCGATATCTCAGCTCTGGAAGGGGCTAGAGCCTCCATTTTTGCACTCAGGTCTAAGTCTCATGGCCCTCTATCAGAATTTGGGAAGATTGGAGAAACTTAATTTTTCGCCCAAAAAAAAAAACGTAAGGGGTACCACTGTCGTTTTTTTTTCGGGCCGAATTTTTGAGTTTCAATATCTCAGCTCTGGAAGGGTCTAGAGCCTCCATTTTTGCACTCAGGTCTAAGTCTCATGGCCCTCTATCATAATTTGGGAAGATTGGAGAAACTTAATTTTTCGCCCAAAAAAAAAAACGTAAGGGGTACCACTGTCGTTTTTTTTTTCGGGCCGAATTTTTGAGTTTCGATATCTCAGCTCTGGAAGGGGCTAGAGCCTCCATTTTTGCACTCAGGTCAAAGTCTCATGGCCCTCTATCAGAATCCAGAGTTTTGGGAAGATTGGAGAAACTTAATTTTTCGCCCAAAAAAAAAAAAAACGTAAGGGGTACCACTGTCGGTTTTTTTTCGGGCCGAATTTTTGAGTTTCGATATATCAGCTCTGGAAGGGGCTAGAGCCTCCATTTTTGCACTCAGGTCTAAGTCTCATGGCCCTCTATCAGAATTTGGGAAGATTGGAGAAACTTAATTTTTCGCCCAAAAAAAAACGTAAGGGGTACCACTGTCGTTTTTTTTTTCGGGCCGAATTTTTGAGTTTCGATATCTCAGCTCTGGAAGGGGCTAGAGCCTCCATTTTTGCACTCAGGTCTAAGTCTCATGGCCCTCTATCAGAATTTGGGAAGATTGGAGAAACTTAATTTTTCGCCCAAAAAAAAAACGTAAGGGGTACCACTGTCGTTTTTTTTTTCGGGCCGAATTTTTGAGTTTCGATATCTCAGCTCTGGAAGGGGCTAGAGCCTCCATTTTTGCACTCAGGTCTAAGTCTCATGGCCCTCTATCAGAATTTGGGAAGATTGGAGAAACTTAATTTTTCGCCCAAAAAAAAAACCGTAAGGGGTACCACTGTCGTTTTTTTTTTCGGGCCGAATTTTTGAGTTTCGATATCTCAGCTCTGGAAGGGGCTAGAGCCTCCATTTTTGCACTCAGGTCAAAGTCTCATGGCCCTCTATCAGAATCCAGAGTTTTGGGAAGATTGGAGAAACTTAATTTTTCGCCCAAAAAAAAAAAACGTAAGGGGTACCACTGTCGTTTTTTTTTCGGGCCGAATTTTTGAGTTTCGATATCTCAGCTCTGGAAGGGGCTAGAGCCTCCATTTTTGCACTCAGGTCTAAGTCTCATGGCCCTCTATCAGAATTTGGGAAGATTGGAGAAACTTAATTTTTCGCCCAAAAAAAAAACGTAAGGGGTACCACTGTCGTTTTTTTTTTCGGGCCGAATTTTTGAGTTTCGATATCTCAGCTCTGGAAGGGGCTAGAGCCTCCATTTTTGCACTCAGGTCTAAGTCTCATGGCCCTCTATCAGAATTTGGGAAGATTGGAGAAACTTAATTTTTCGCCCAAAAAAAAAACGTAAGGGCTACCACTGTCGTTTTTTTTTCGGGCCGAATTTTTGAGTTTCGATATCTCAGCTCTGGAAGGGGCTAGAGCCTCCATTTTTGCACTCAGGTCTAAGTCTCATGGCCCTCTATCAGAATTTGGGAAGATTGGAGAAACTTAATTTTTCGCCCAAAAAAAAAAACGTAAGGGGTACCACTGTCGTTTTTTTTTTTCGGGCCGAATTTTTGAGTTTCGATATCTCAGCTCTGGAAGGGGCTAGAGCCTCCATTTTTGCACTCAGGTCTAAGTCTCATGGCCCTCTATCAGAATTTGGGAAGATTGGAGAAACTTAATTTTTCGCCCCAAAAAAAAAAACGTAAGGGGTACCACTGTCGTTTTTTTTTCGGGCCGAATTTTTGAGTTTCGATATCTCAGCTCTGGAAGGGGCTAGAGCCTCCATTTTTGCACTCAGGTCTAAGTCTCATGGCCCTCTATCATAATTTGGGAAGATTGGAGAAACTTAATTTTTCGCCCAAAAAAAAAAACCGTAAGGGGTACCACTGTCGTTTTTTTTTTTCGGGCCGAATTTTTGAGTTTCGATATCTCAGCTCTGGAAGGGGCTAGAGCCTCCATTTTTGCACTCAGGTCAAAGTCTCATGGCCCTCTATCAGAATCCAGAGTTTTGGGAAGATTGGAGAAACGTAATTTTTCGCCCCAAAAAAAAAAACGTAAGGGGTACCACTGTCGTTTTTTTTTTGGGCCGAATTTTTGAGTTTCGATATCTCAGCTCTGGAAGGGGCTAGAGCCTCCATTTTTGCACTCAGGTCTAAGTCTCGTGGCCCTCTATCAGAATTTGGGAAGATTGGAGAAACTTAATTTTTCGCCCCAAAAAAAAAAACCTAAGGGGTACCACTGTCGTTTTTTTTTCGGGCCGAATTTTTGAGTTTCGATATCTCAGCTCTGGAAGGGGCTAGAGCCTCCATTTTTGCACTCAGGTCTAAGTCTCATGGCCCTCTATCAGAATTTGGGAAGATTGGAGAAACTTAATTTTTCGCCCAAAAAAAAAAAAACGTAAGGGGTACCACTGTCGTTTTTTTTTCGGGCCGAATTTTTGAGTTTCAATATCTCAGCTCTGGAAGGGGCTAGAGCCTCCATTTTTGCACTCAGGTCTAAGTCTCATGGCCCTCTATCATAATCTGGGAAGATTGGAGAAACTTAATTTTTCGCCCAAAAAAAAAAACGTAAGGGGTACCACTCTCGTTTTTTTTTTTCGGGCAGAATTTTTGAGTTTCGATATCTCAGCTCTGGAAGGGGCTAGAGCCTCCATTTTTGCACTCAGGTCAAAGTCTCATGGCCCTCTATCAGAATCCAGAGTTTTGGGAAGATTGGAGAAACTTAATTTTTCGCCCAAAAAAAAAAAACGTAAGGGGTACCACTGTCGTTTTTTTTTTCGGGCCGAATTTTTGAGTTTCGATATATCAGCTCTGGAAGGGGCTAGAGCCTCCATTTTTGCACTCAGGTCTAAGTCTCATGGCCCTCTATCAGAATTTGGGAAGATTGGAGAAACTTAATTTTTCGCCCAAAAAAAAAACGTAAGGGGTACCACTGTCGTTTTTTTTTTCGGGCCGAATTTTTGAGTTTCGATATCTCAGCTCTGGAAGGGGCTAGAGCCTCCATTTTTGCACTCAGGTCTAAGTCTCATGGCCCTCTATCAGAATTTGGGAAGATTGGAGAAACTTAATTTTTCGCCCCAAAAAAAAAACGTAAGGGGTACCACTGTCGTTTTTTTTTCGGGCCGAATTTTTGAGTTTCGATATATCAGCTCTGGAAGGGGCTAGAGCCTCCATTTTTGCACTCAGGTCTAAGTCTCATGGCCTTCTATCAGAATTTGGGAAGATTGGAGAAACTTAATTTTTCGCCCAAAAAAAAACGTAAGGGGTACCACTGTCGTTTTTTTTTCGGGCCGAATTTTTGAGTTTCGATATCTCAGCTCTGGAAGGGGCTAGAGCCTCCATTTTTGCACTCAGGTCAAAGTCTCATGGCCCTCTATCAGAATCCAGAGTTTTGGGAAGATTGGAGAAACTTAATTTTTCGCCCCCCCAAAAAAAAACGTAAGGGGTACCACTGTCGTTTTTTTTTCGGGCCGAATTTTTGAGTTTCGATATCTCAGCTCTGGAAGGGGCTAGAGCCTCCATTTTTGCACTCACGTCTAAGTCTCATGGCCCTCTATTAGAATCCAGAGTTTTGGGAAGATTGGAGAAACTTAATTTTTCGCCCCCCCAAAAAAAACGTAAGGGGTACCACTGTCGTTTTTTTTTTCGGGCCGAATTTTTGAGTTTCGATATCTCAGCTCTGGAAGGGGCTAGAGCCTCCATTTTTGCACTCAGGTCTAAGTCTCATGGCCCTCTATCAGAATTTGGGAAGATTGGAGAAACTTAAATTTTCGCCCAAAAAAAAACGTAAGGGGTACCACTGTCGTTTTTTTTTCGGGCCGAATTTTTGAGTTTCGATATCTCAGCTCTGGAAGGGGCTAGAGCCTCCATTTTTGCACTCAGGTCTAAGTCTCATGGCCCTCTATCAGAATTTGGGAAGATTGGAGAAACTTAATTTTTCGCCCCAAAAAAAAAACGTAAGGGGTACCACTGTCGTTTTTTTTTTCGGGCCGAATTTTTGAGTTTCGATATCTCAGCTCTGGAAGGGGCTAGAGCCTCCATTTTTGCACTCAGGTCTAAGTCTCATGGCCCTCTATCAGAATTTGGGAAGATTGGAGAAACTTAATTTTTCGCCCAAAAAAAAAACGTAAGGGGTACCACTGTCGTTTTTTTTTTCGGGCCGAATTTTTGAGTTTCGATATCTCAGCTCTGGAAGGGGCTAGAGCCTCCATTTTTGCACTCAGGTCTAAGTCTCATGGCCCTCTATCAGAATTTGGGAAGATTGGAGAAACTTAATTTTTTGCCCAAAAAAAAAAAAAAGTAAGGGGTACCACTGTCGTTTTTTTTTCGGGCCGAATTTTTGAGTTTCGATATCTCAGCTCTGGAAGGGGCTAGAGCCTCCATTTTTGCACTCAGGTCTAAGTCTCATGGCCCTCTATCATAATTTGGGAAGATTGGAGAAACTTAATTTTTCGCCCAAAAAAAAAACCGTAAGGGGTACCACTGTCGTTTTTTTTTTCGGGCCGAATTTTTGAGTTTCGATATCTCAGCTCTGGAAGGGGCTAGAGCCTCCATTTTTGCACTCAGGTCAAAGTCTCATGGCCCTCTATCAGAATCCAGAGTTTTGGGAAGATTGGAGAAACTTAATTTTTCGCCCAAAAAAAAAAAACCGTAAGGGGTACCACTGTCGTTTTTTTTTCGGGCCGAATTTTTGAGTTTCGATATCTCAGCTCTGGAAGGGGCTAGAGCCTCCATTTTTGCACTCAGGTCTAAGTCTCATGGCCCTCTATCAGAATTTGGGAAGATTGGAGAAACTTAATTTTTCGCCCAAAAAAAAAACGTAAGGGGTACCACTGTCGTTTTTTTTTTCGGGCCGAATTTTTGAGTTTCGATATCTCAGCTCTGGAAGGGGCTAGAGCCTCCATTTTTGCACTCAGGTCTAAGTCTCATGGCCCTCTATCAGAATTTGGGAAGATTGGAGAAACTTAATTTTTCGCCCAAAAAAAAAACGTAAGGGGTACCACTGTCGTTTTTTTTTTCGGGCCGAATTTTTGAGTTTCGATATCTCAGCTCTGGAAGGGGCTAGAGCCTCCATTTTTGCACTCAGGTCTAAGTCTCATGGCCCTCTATCAGAATTTGGGAAGATTGGAGAAACTTAATTTTTCGCCCAAAAAAAAAACGTAAGGGGTACCACTGTCGTTTTTTTTTTCGGGCCGAATTTTTGAGTTTCGATATCTCAGCTCTGGAAGGGGCTAGAGCCTCCATTTTTGCACTCAGGTCTAAGTCTCATGGCCCTCTATCATAATTTGGGAAGATTGGAGAAACTTAATTTTTCGCCCAAAAAAAAAAACGTAAGGGGTACCACTGTCGTTTTTTTTTTCGGGCCGAATTTTTGAGTTTCGATATCTCAGCTCTGGAAGGGGCTAGAGCCTCCATTTTTGCACTCAGGTCAAAGTCTCACGGCCCTCTATCAGAATCCAGAGTTTTGTGAAGATTGGAGAAACTTAATTTTTCGCCCAAAAAAAAAAAACGTAAGGGGTACCACTGTCGTTTTTTTTTCGGGCCGAATTTTTGAGTTTCGATATATCAGCTCTGGAAGGGGCTAGAGCCTCCATTTTTGCACTCAGGTCTAAGTCTCATGGCCCTCTATCAGAATTTGGGAAGATTGGAGAAACTTAATTTTTCGCCCCAAAAAAAAAAACGTAAGGGGTACCACTGTCGTTTTTTTTTCGGGCCGAATTTTTGAGTTTCGATATCTCAGCTCTGGAAGGGGCTAGAGCCTCCATTTTTGCACTCAGGTCTAAGTCTCATGGCCCTCTATCATAATTTGGGAAGATTGGAGAAACTTAATTTTTCGCCCAAAAAAAAAAACCGTAAGGGGTACCACTGTCGTTTTTTTTTTCGGGCCGAATTTTTGAGTTTCGATATCTCAGCTCTGGAAGGGGCTAGAGCCTCCATTTTTGCACTCAGGTCTAAGTCTCATGGCCCTCTATCAGAATTTGGGAAGATTGGAGAAACTTAATTTTTCGCCCAAAAAAAAAAAACGTAAGGGGTACCACTGTCGTTTTTTTTTCGGGCCGAATTTTTGAGTTTCGATATCTCAGCTCTGGAAGGGGCTAGAGCCTCCATTTTTGCACTCAGGTCTAAGTCTCATGGCCCTCTATCAGAATTTGGGAAGATTGGAGAAACTTAATTTTTCGCCCAAAAAAAAAAACGTAAGGGGTACCACTGTCGTTTTTTTTTTCGGGCCGAATTTTTGAGTTTCGATATCTCAGCTCTGGAAGGGGCTAGAGCCTCCATTTTTGCACTCAGGTCTAAGTCTCATGGCCCTCTATCAGAATTTGGGAAGATTGGAGAAACTTAATTTTTCGCCCAAAAAAAAACCGTAAGGGGTACCACTGTCGTTTTTTTTTCGGGCCGAATTTTTGAGTTTCGATATCTCAGCTCTGGAAGGGGCTAGAGCCTCCATTTTTGCACTCAGGTCTAAGTCTCATGGCCCTCTATCAGAATTTGGGAAGATTGGAGAAACTTAATTTTTCGCCCAAAAAAAAAAACGTAAGGGGTACCACTGTCGTTTTTTTTTCGGGCCGAATTTTTGAGTTTCAATATCTCAGCTCTGGAAGGGTCTAGAGCCTCCATTTTTGCACTCAGGTCTAAGTCTCATGGCCCTCTATCATAATTTGGGAAGATTGGAGAAACTTAATTTTTCGCCCAAAAAAAAAAACGTAAGGGGTACCACTGTCGTTTTTTTTTTCGGGCCGAATTTTTGAGTTTCAATATCTCAGCTCTGGAAGGGTCTAGAGCCTCCATTTTTGCACTCAGGTCTAAGTCTCATGGCCCTCTATCATAATTTGGGAAGATTGGAGAAACTTAATTTTTCGCCCAAAAAAAAAAACGTAAGGGGTACCACTGTCGTTTTTTTTTTCGGGCCGAATTTTTGAGTTTCGATATCTCAGCTCTGGAAGGGGCTAGAGCCTCCATTTTTGCACTCAGGTCAAAGTCTCATGGCCCTCTATCAGAATCCAGAGTTTTGGGAAGATTGGAGAAACTTAATTTTTCGCCCAAAAAAAAAAAACGTAAGGGGTACCACTGTCGTTTTTTTTTCGGGCCGAATTTTTGAGTTTCGATATATCAGCTCTGGAAGGGGCTAGAGCCTCCATTTTTGCACTCAGGTCTAAGTCTCATGGCCCTCTATCAGAATTTGGGAAGATTGGAGAAACTTAATTTTTCGCCCCAAAAAAAAACCGTAAGGGGTACCACTGTCGTTTTTTTTTTCGGGCCGAATTTTTGAGTTTCGATATCTCAGCTCTGGAAGGGGCTAGAGCCTCCATTTTTGCACTCAGGTCTAAGTCTCATGGCCCTCTATCAGAATTTGGGAAGATTGGAGAAACTTAATTTTTCGCCCAAAAAAAAAAACGTAAGGGGTACCACTGTCGTTTTTTTTTCGGGCCGAATTTTTGAGTTTCAATATCTCAGCTCTGGAAGGGTCTAGAGCCTCCATTTTTGCACTCAGGTCTAAGTCTCATGGCCCTCTATCATAATTTGGGAAGATTGGAGAAACTTAATTTTTCGCCCAAAAAAAAAAACGTAAGGGGTACCACTGTCGTTTTTTTTTTCGGGCCGAATTTTTGAGTTTCGATATCTCAGCTCTGGAAGGGGCTAGAGCCTCCATTTTTGCACTCAGGTCAAAGTCTCATGGCCCTCTATCAGAATCCAGAGTTTTGGGAAGATTGGAGAAACTTAATTTTTCGCCCAAAAAAAAAAAAAACGTAAGGGGTACCACTGTCGGTTTTTTTTCGGGCCGAATTTTTGAGTTTCGATATATCAGCTCTGGAAGGGGCTAGAGCCTCCATTTTTGCACTCAGGTCTAAGTCTCATGGCCCTCTATCAGAATTTGGGAAGATTGGAGAAACTTAATTTTTCGCCCAAAAAAAAACGTAAGGGGTACCACTGTCGTTTTTTTTTTCGGGCCGAATTTTTGAGTTTCGATATCTCAGCTCTGGAAGGGGCTAGAGCCTCCATTTTTGCACTCAGGTCTAAGTCTCATGGCCCTCTATCAGAATTTGGGAAGATTGGAGAAACTTAATTTTTCGCCCAAAAAAAAAACGTAAGGGGTACCACTGTCGTTTTTTTTTTCGGGCCGAATTTTTGAGTTTCGATATCTCAGCTCTGGAAGGGGCTAGAGCCTCCATTTTTGCACTCAGGTCTAAGTCTCATGGCCCTCTATCAGAATTTGGGAAGATTGGAGAAACTTAATTTTTCGCCCAAAAAAAAAACCGTAAGGGGTACCACTGTCGTTTTTTTTTTCGGGCCGAATTTTTGAGTTTCGATATCTCAGCTCTGGAAGGGGCTAGAGCCTCCATTTTTGCACTCAGGTCAAAGTCTCATGGCCCTCTATCAGAATCCAGAGTTTTGGGAAGATTGGAGAAACTTAATTTTTCGCCCAAAAAAAAAAAAACGTAAGGGGTACCACTGTCGTTTTTTTTTCGGGCCGAATTTTTGAGTTTCGATATCTCAGCTCTGGAAGGGGCTAGAGCCTCCATTTTTGCACTCAGGTCTAAGTCTCATGGCCCTCTATCAGAATTTGGGAAGATTGGAGAAACTTAATTTTTCGCCCAAAAAAAAAACGTAAGGGGTACCACTGTCGTTTTTTTTTTCGGGCCGAATTTTTGAGTTTCGATATCTCAGCTCTGGAAGGGGCTAGAGCCTCCATTTTTGCACTCAGGTCTAAGTCTCATGGCCCTCTATCAGAATTTGGGAAGATTGGAGAAACTTAATTTTTCGCCCAAAAAAAAAACGTAAGGGCTACCACTGTCGTTTTTTTTTCGGGCCGAATTTTTGAGTTTCGATATCTCAGCTCTGGAAGGGGCTAGAGCCTCCATTTTTGCACTCAGGTCTAAGTCTCATGGCCCTCTATCAGAATTTGGGAAGATTGGAGAAACTTAATTTTTCGCCCAAAAAAAAAAACGTAAGGGGTACCACTGTCGTTTTTTTTTTTCGGGCCGAATTTTTGAGTTTCGATATCTCAGCTCTGGAAGGGGCTAGAGCCTCCATTTTTGCACTCAGGTCTAAGTCTCATGGCCCTCTATCAGAATTTGGGAAGATTGGAGAAACTTAATTTTTCGCCCCAAAAAAAAAAACGTAAGGGGTACCACTGTCGTTTTTTTTTCGGGCCGAATTTTTGAGTTTCGATATCTCAGCTCTGGAAGGGGCTAGAGCCTCCATTTTTGCACTCAGGTCTAAGTCTCATGGCCCTCTATCATAATTTGGGAAGATTGGAGAAACTTAATTTTTCGCCCAAAAAAAAAAACCGTAAGGGGTACCACTGTCGTTTTTTTTTTTCGGGCCGAATTTTTGAGTTTCGATATCTCAGCTCTGGAAGGGGCTAGAGCCTCCATTTTTGCACTCAGGTCAAAGTCTCATGGCCCTCTATCAGAATCCAGAGTTTTGGGAAGATTGGAGAAACGTAATTTTTCGCCCCAAAAAAAAAAACGTAAGGGGTACCACTGTCGTTTTTTTTTTGGGCCGAATTTTTGAGTTTCGATATCTCAGCTCTGGAAGGGGCTAGAGCCTCCATTTTTGCACTCAGGTCTAAGTCTCGTGGCCCTCTATCAGAATTTGGGAAGATTGGAGAAACTTAATTTTTCGCCCCAAAAAAAAAAACCTAAGGGGTACCACTGTCGTTTTTTTTTCGGGCCGAATTTTTGAGTTTCGATATCTCAGCTCTGGAAGGGGCTAGAGCCTCCATTTTTGCACTCAGGTCTAAGTCTCATGGCCCTCTATCAGAATTTGGGAAGATTGGAGAAACTTAATTTTTCGCCCAAAAAAAAAAAAACGTAAGGGGTACCACTGTCGTTTTTTTTTCGGGCCGAATTTTTGAGTTTCAATATCTCAGCTCTGGAAGGGGCTAGAGCCTCCATTTTTGCACTCAGGTCTAAGTCTCATGGCCCTCTATCATAATCTGGGAAGATTGGAGAAACTTAATTTTTCGCCCAAAAAAAAAAACGTAAGGGGTACCACTCTCGTTTTTTTTTTTCGGGCAGAATTTTTGAGTTTCGATATCTCAGCTCTGGAAGGGGCTAGAGCCTCCATTTTTGCACTCAGGTCAAAGTCTCATGGCCCTCTATCAGAATCCAGAGTTTTGGGAAGATTGGAGAAACTTAATTTTTCGCCCAAAAAAAAAAAACGTAAGGGGTACCACTGTCGTTTTTTTTTTCGGGCCGAATTTTTGAGTTTCGATATATCAGCTCTGGAAGGGGCTAGAGCCTCCATTTTTGCACTCAGGTCTAAGTCTCATGGCCCTCTATCAGAATTTGGGAAGATTGGAGAAACTTAATTTTTCGCCCAAAAAAAAAACGTAAGGGGTACCACTGTCGTTTTTTTTTTCGGGCCGAATTTTTGAGTTTCGATATCTCAGCTCTGGAAGGGGCTAGAGCCTCCATTTTTGCACTCAGGTCTAAGTCTCATGGCCCTCTATCAGAATTTGGGAAGATTGGAGAAACTTAATTTTTCGCCCCAAAAAAAAAACGTAAGGGGTACCACTGTCGTTTTTTTTTCGGGCCGAATTTTTGAGTTTCGATATATCAGCTCTGGAAGGGGCTAGAGCCTCCATTTTTGCACTCAGGTCTAAGTCTCATGGCCTTCTATCAGAATTTGGGAAGATTGGAGAAACTTAATTTTTCGCCCAAAAAAAAACGTAAGGGGTACCACTGTCGTTTTTTTTTCGGGCCGAATTTTTGAGTTTCGATATCTCAGCTCTGGAAGGGGCTAGAGCCTCCATTTTTGCACTCAGGTCAAAGTCTCATGGCCCTCTATCAGAATCCAGAGTTTTGGGAAGATTGGAGAAACTTAATTTTTCGCCCCCCCAAAAAAAAACGTAAGGGGTACCACTGTCGTTTTTTTTTCGGGCCGAATTTTTGAGTTTCGATATCTCAGCTCTGGAAGGGGCTAGAGCCTCCATTTTTGCACTCACGTCTAAGTCTCATGGCCCTCTATTAGAATCCAGAGTTTTGGGAAGATTGGAGAAACTTAATTTTTCGCCCCCCCAAAAAAAACGTAAGGGGTACCACTGTCGTTTTTTTTTTCGGGCCGAATTTTTGAGTTTCGATATCTCAGCTCTGGAAGGGGCTAGAGCCTCCATTTTTGCACTCAGGTCTAAGTCTCATGGCCCTCTATCAGAATTTGGGAAGATTGGAGAAACTTAAATTTTCGCCCAAAAAAAAACGTAAGGGGTACCACTGTCGTTTTTTTTTCGGGCCGAATTTTTGAGTTTCGATATCTCAGCTCTGGAAGGGGCTAGAGCCTCCATTTTTGCACTCAGGTCTAAGTCTCATGGCCCTCTATCAGAATTTGGGAAGATTGGAGAAACTTAATTTTTCGCCCCAAAAAAAAAACGTAAGGGGTACCACTGTCGTTTTTTTTTTCGGGCCGAATTTTTGAGTTTCGATATCTCAGCTCTGGAAGGGGCTAGAGCCTCCATTTTTGCACTCAGGTCTAAGTCTCATGGCCCTCTATCAGAATTTGGGAAGATTGGAGAAACTTAATTTTTCGCCCAAAAAAAAAACGTAAGGGGTACCACTGTCGTTTTTTTTTTCGGGCCGAATTTTTGAGTTTCGATATCTCAGCTCTGGAAGGGGCTAGAGCCTCCATTTTTGCACTCAGGTCTAAGTCTCATGGCCCTCTATCAGAATTTGGGAAGATTGGAGAAACTTAATTTTTTGCCCAAAAAAAAAAAAAAGTAAGGGGTACCACTGTCGTTTTTTTTTCGGGCCGAATTTTTGAGTTTCGATATCTCAGCTCTGGAAGGGGCTAGAGCCTCCATTTTTGCACTCAGGTCTAAGTCTCATGGCCCTCTATCATAATTTGGGAAGATTGGAGAAACTTAATTTTTCGCCCAAAAAAAAAACCGTAAGGGGTACCACTGTCGTTTTTTTTTTCGGGCCGAATTTTTGAGTTTCGATATCTCAGCTCTGGAAGGGGCTAGAGCCTCCATTTTTGCACTCAGGTCAAAGTCTCATGGCCCTCTATCAGAATCCAGAGTTTTGGGAAGATTGGAGAAACTTAATTTTTCGCCCAAAAAAAAAAAACCGTAAGGGGTACCACTGTCGTTTTTTTTTCGGGCCGAATTTTTGAGTTTCGATATCTCAGCTCTGGAAGGGGCTAGAGCCTCCATTTTTGCACTCAGGTCTAAGTCTCATGGCCCTCTATCAGAATTTGGGAAGATTGGAGAAACTTAATTTTTCGCCCAAAAAAAAAACGTAAGGGGTACCACTGTCGTTTTTTTTTTCGGGCCGAATTTTTGAGTTTCGATATCTCAGCTCTGGAAGGGGCTAGAGCCTCCATTTTTGCACTCAGGTCTAAGTCTCATGGCCCTCTATCAGAATTTGGGAAGATTGGAGAAACTTAATTTTTCGCCCAAAAAAAAAACGTAAGGGGTACCACTGTCGTTTTTTTTTTCGGGCCGAATTTTTGAGTTTCGATATCTCAGCTCTGGAAGGGGCTAGAGCCTCCATTTTTGCACTCAGGTCTAAGTCTCATGGCCCTCTATCAGAATTTGGGAAGATTGGAGAAACTTAATTTTTCGCCCAAAAAAAAAACGTAAGGGGTACCACTGTCGTTTTTTTTTTCGGGCCGAATTTTTGAGTTTCGATATCTCAGCTCTGGAAGGGGCTAGAGCCTCCATTTTTGCACTCAGGTCTAAGTCTCATGGCCCTCTATCATAATTTGGGAAGATTGGAGAAACTTAATTTTTCGCCCAAAAAAAAAAACGTAAGGGGTACCACTGTCGTTTTTTTTTTCGGGCCGAATTTTTGAGTTTCGATATCTCAGCTCTGGAAGGGGCTAGAGCCTCCATTTTTGCACTCAGGTCAAAGTCTCACGGCCCTCTATCAGAATCCAGAGTTTTGTGAAGATTGGAGAAACTTAATTTTTCGCCCAAAAAAAAAAAACGTAAGGGGTACCACTGTCGTTTTTTTTTCGGGCCGAATTTTTGAGTTTCGATATATCAGCTCTGGAAGGGGCTAGAGCCTCCATTTTTGCACTCAGGTCTAAGTCTCATGGCCCTCTATCAGAATTTGGGAAGATTGGAGAAACTTAATTTTTCGCCCCAAAAAAAAAAACGTAAGGGGTACCACTGTCGTTTTTTTTTCGGGCCGAATTTTTGAGTTTCGATATCTCAGCTCTGGAAGGGGCTAGAGCCTCCATTTTTGCACTCAGGTCTAAGTCTCATGGCCCTCTATCATAATTTGGGAAGATTGGAGAAACTTAATTTTTCGCCCAAAAAAAAAAACCGTAAGGGGTACCACTGTCGTTTTTTTTTTCGGGCCGAATTTTTGAGTTTCGATATCTCAGCTCTGGAAGGGGCTAGAGCCTCCATTTTTGCACTCAGGTCTAAGTCTCATGGCCCTCTATCAGAATTTGGGAAGATTGGAGAAACTTAATTTTTCGCCCAAAAAAAAAAAACGTAAGGGGTACCACTGTCGTTTTTTTTTCGGGCCGAATTTTTGAGTTTCGATATCTCAGCTCTGGAAGGGGCTAGAGCCTCCATTTTTGCACTCAGGTCTAAGTCTCATGGCCCTCTATCAGAATTTGGGAAGATTGGAGAAACTTAATTTTTCGCCCAAAAAAAAAAACGTAAGGGGTACCACTGTCGTTTTTTTTTTCGGGCCGAATTTTTGAGTTTCGATATCTCAGCTCTGGAAGGGGCTAGAGCCTCCATTTTTGCACTCAGGTCTAAGTCTCATGGCCCTCTATCAGAATTTGGGAAGATTGGAGAAACTTAATTTTTCGCCCAAAAAAAAACCGTAAGGGGTACCACTGTCGTTTTTTTTTCGGGCCGAATTTTTGAGTTTCGATATCTCAGCTCTGGAAGGGGCTAGAGCCTCCATTTTTGCACTCAGGTCTAAGTCTCATGGCCCTCTATCAGAATTTGGGAAGATTGGAGAAACTTAATTTTTCGCCCAAAAAAAAAAACGTAAGGGGTACCACTGTCGTTTTTTTTTCGGGCCGAATTTTTGAGTTTCAATATCTCAGCTCTGGAAGGGTCTAGAGCCTCCATTTTTGCACTCAGGTCTAAGTCTCATGGCCCTCTATCATAATTTGGGAAGATTGGAGAAACTTAATTTTTCGCCCAAAAAAAAAAACGTAAGGGGTACCACTGTCGTTTTTTTTTTCGGGCCGAATTTTTGAGTTTCAATATCTCAGCTCTGGAAGGGTCTAGAGCCTCCATTTTTGCACTCAGGTCTAAGTCTCATGGCCCTCTATCATAATTTGGGAAGATTGGAGAAACTTAATTTTTCGCCCAAAAAAAAAAACGTAAGGGGTACCACTGTCGTTTTTTTTTTCGGGCCGAATTTTTGAGTTTCGATATCTCAGCTCTGGAAGGGGCTAGAGCCTCCATTTTTGCACTCAGGTCAAAGTCTCATGGCCCTCTATCAGAATCCAGAGTTTTGGGAAGATTGGAGAAACTTAATTTTTCGCCCAAAAAAAAAAAACGTAAGGGGTACCACTGTCGTTTTTTTTTCGGGCCGAATTTTTGAGTTTCGATATATCAGCTCTGGAAGGGGCTAGAGCCTCCATTTTTGCACTCAGGTCTAAGTCTCATGGCCCTCTATCAGAATTTGGGAAGATTGGAGAAACTTAATTTTTCGCCCAAAAAAAAACGTAAGGGGTACCACTGTCGTTTTTTTTTCGGGCCGAATTTTTGAGTTTCGATATCTCAGCTCTGGAAGGGGCTAGAGCCTCCATTTTTGCACTCAGGTCTAAGTCTCATGGCCCTCTATCAGAATTTGGGAAGATTGGAGAAACTTAATTTTTCGCCCAAAAAAAAAACGTAAGGGGTACCACTGTCGTTTTTTTTTTCGGGCCGAATTTTTGAGTTTCGATATCTCAGCTCTGGAAGGGGCTAGAGCCTCCATTTTTGCACTCAGGTCTAAGTCTCATGGCCCTCTATCAGAATTTGGGAAGATTGGAGAAACTTAATTTTTTGCCCCAAAAAAAAAAACGTAAGGGGTACCACTGTCGTTTTTTTTTCGGGCCGAATTTTTGAGTTTCAATATCTCAGCTCTGGAAGGGTCTAGAGCCTCCATTTTTGCACTCAGGTCTAAGTCTCATGGCCCTCTATCAGAATTTGGGAAGATTGGAGAAACTTAATTTTTCGCCCAAAAAAAAAACCGTAAGGGGTACCACTGTCGTTTTTTTTTTCGGGCCGAATTTTTGAGTTTCGATATCTCAGCTCTGGAAGGGGCTAGAGCCTCCATTTTTGCACTCAGGTCAAAGTCTCATGGCCCTCTATCAGAATCCAGAGTTTTGGGAAGATTGGAGAAACTTAATTTTTCGCCCAAAAAAAAAAAACGTAAGGGGTACCACTGTCGTTTTTTTTTCGGGCCGAATTTTTGAGTTTCGATATCTCAGCTCTGGAAGGGGCTAGAGCCTCCATTTTTGCACTCAGGTCTAAGTCTCATGGCCCTCTATCAGAATTTGGGAAGATTGGAGAAACTTAATTTTTCGCCCAAAAAAAAAACGTAAGGGGTACCACTGTCGTTTTTTTTTTCGGGCCGAATTTTTGAGTTTCGATATCTCAGCTCTGGAAGGGGCTAGAGCCTCCATTTTTGCACTCAGGTCTAAGTCTCATGGCCCTCTATCAGAATTTGGGAAGATTGGAGAAACTTAATTTTTCGCCCAAAAAAAAAACGTAAGGGCTACCACTGTCGTTTTTTTTTCGGGCCGAATTTTTGAGTTTCGATATCTCAGCTCTGGAAGGGGCTAGAGCCTCCATTTTTGCACTCAGGTCTAAGTCTCATGGCCCTCTATCAGAATTTGGGAAGATTGGAGAAACTTAATTTTTCGCCCAAAAAAAAAAACGTAAGGGGTACCACTGTCGTTTTTTTTTTTCGGGCCGAATTTTTGAGTTTCGATATCTCAGCTCTGGAAGGGGCTAGAGCCTCCATTTTTGCACTCAGGTCTAAGTCTCATGGCCCTCTATCAGAATTTGGGAAGATTGGAGAAACTTAATTTTTCGCCCCAAAAAAAAAAACGTAAGGGGTACCACTGTCGTTTTTTTTTCGGGCCGAATTTTTGAGTTTCGATATCTCAGCTCTGGAAGGGGCTAGAGCCTCCATTTTTGCACTCAGGTCTAAGTCTCATGGCCCTCTATCATAATTTGGGAAGATTGGAGAAACTTAATTTTTCGCCCAAAAAAAAAAACCGTAAGGGGTACCACTGTCGTTTTTTTTTTTCGGGCCGAATTTTTGAGTTTCGATATCTCAGCTCTGGAAGGGGCTAGAGCCTCCATTTTTGCACTCAGGTCAAAGTCTCATGGCCCTCTATCAGAATCCAGAGTTTTGGGAAGATTGGAGAAACGTAATTTTTCGCCCCAAAAAAAAAAACGTAAGGGGTACCACTGTCGTTTTTTTTTTGGGCCGAATTTTTGAGTTTCGATATCTCAGCTCTGGAAGGGGCTAGAGCCTCCATTTTTGCACTCAGGTCTAAGTCTCGTGGCCCTCTATCAGAATTTGGGAAGATTGGAGAAACTTAATTTTTCGCCCCAAAAAAAAAAACCTAAGGGGTACCACTGTCGTTTTTTTTTCGGGCCGAATTTTTGAGTTTCGATATCTCAGCTCTGGAAGGGGCTAGAGCCTCCATTTTTGCACTCAGGTCTAAGTCTCATGGCCCTCTATCAGAATTTGGGAAGATTGGAGAAACTTAATTTTTCGCCCAAAAAAAAAAAAACGTAAGGGGTACCACTGTCGTTTTTTTTTCGGGCCGAATTTTTGAGTTTCAATATCTCAGCTCTGGAAGGGGCTAGAGCCTCCATTTTTGCACTCAGGTCTAAGTCTCATGGCCCTCTATCATAATCTGGGAAGATTGGAGAAACTTAATTTTTCGCCCAAAAAAAAAAACGTAAGGGGTACCACTCTCGTTTTTTTTTTTCGGGCAGAATTTTTGAGTTTCGATATCTCAGCTCTGGAAGGGGCTAGAGCCTCCATTTTTGCACTCAGGTCAAAGTCTCATGGCCCTCTATCAGAATCCAGAGTTTTGGGAAGATTGGAGAAACTTAATTTTTCGCCCAAAAAAAAAAAACGTAAGGGGTACCACTGTCGTTTTTTTTTTCGGGCCGAATTTTTGAGTTTCGATATATCAGCTCTGGAAGGGGCTAGAGCCTCCATTTTTGCACTCAGGTCTAAGTCTCATGGCCCTCTATCAGAATTTGGGAAGATTGGAGAAACTTAATTTTTCGCCCAAAAAAAAAACGTAAGGGGTACCACTGTCGTTTTTTTTTTCGGGCCGAATTTTTGAGTTTCGATATCTCAGCTCTGGAAGGGGCTAGAGCCTCCATTTTTGCACTCAGGTCTAAGTCTCATGGCCCTCTATCAGAATTTGGGAAGATTGGAGAAACTTAATTTTTCGCCCCAAAAAAAAAACGTAAGGGGTACCACTGTCGTTTTTTTTTCGGGCCGAATTTTTGAGTTTCGATATATCAGCTCTGGAAGGGGCTAGAGCCTCCATTTTTGCACTCAGGTCTAAGTCTCATGGCCTTCTATCAGAATTTGGGAAGATTGGAGAAACTTAATTTTTCGCCCAAAAAAAAACGTAAGGGGTACCACTGTCGTTTTTTTTTCGGGCCGAATTTTTGAGTTTCGATATCTCAGCTCTGGAAGGGGCTAGAGCCTCCATTTTTGCACTCAGGTCAAAGTCTCATGGCCCTCTATCAGAATCCAGAGTTTTGGGAAGATTGGAGAAACTTAATTTTTCGCCCCCCCAAAAAAAAACGTAAGGGGTACCACTGTCGTTTTTTTTTCGGGCCGAATTTTTGAGTTTCGATATCTCAGCTCTGGAAGGGGCTAGAGCCTCCATTTTTGCACTCACGTCTAAGTCTCATGGCCCTCTATTAGAATCCAGAGTTTTGGGAAGATTGGAGAAACTTAATTTTTCGCCCCCCCAAAAAAAACGTAAGGGGTACCACTGTCGTTTTTTTTTTCGGGCCGAATTTTTGAGTTTCGATATCTCAGCTCTGGAAGGGGCTAGAGCCTCCATTTTTGCACTCAGGTCTAAGTCTCATGGCCCTCTATCAGAATTTGGGAAGATTGGAGAAACTTAAATTTTCGCCCAAAAAAAAACGTAAGGGGTACCACTGTCGTTTTTTTTTCGGGCCGAATTTTTGAGTTTCGATATCTCAGCTCTGGAAGGGGCTAGAGCCTCCATTTTTGCACTCAGGTCTAAGTCTCATGGCCCTCTATCAGAATTTGGGAAGATTGGAGAAACTTAATTTTTCGCCCCAAAAAAAAAACGTAAGGGGTACCACTGTCGTTTTTTTTTTCGGGCCGAATTTTTGAGTTTCGATATCTCAGCTCTGGAAGGGGCTAGAGCCTCCATTTTTGCACTCAGGTCTAAGTCTCATGGCCCTCTATCAGAATTTGGGAAGATTGGAGAAACTTAATTTTTCGCCCAAAAAAAAAACGTAAGGGGTACCACTGTCGTTTTTTTTTTCGGGCCGAATTTTTGAGTTTCGATATCTCAGCTCTGGAAGGGGCTAGAGCCTCCATTTTTGCACTCAGGTCTAAGTCTCATGGCCCTCTATCAGAATTTGGGAAGATTGGAGAAACTTAATTTTTTGCCCAAAAAAAAAAAAAAGTAAGGGGTACCACTGTCGTTTTTTTTTCGGGCCGAATTTTTGAGTTTCGATATCTCAGCTCTGGAAGGGGCTAGAGCCTCCATTTTTGCACTCAGGTCTAAGTCTCATGGCCCTCTATCATAATTTGGGAAGATTGGAGAAACTTAATTTTTCGCCCAAAAAAAAAACCGTAAGGGGTACCACTGTCGTTTTTTTTTTCGGGCCGAATTTTTGAGTTTCGATATCTCAGCTCTGGAAGGGGCTAGAGCCTCCATTTTTGCACTCAGGTCAAAGTCTCATGGCCCTCTATCAGAATCCAGAGTTTTGGGAAGATTGGAGAAACTTAATTTTTCGCCCAAAAAAAAAAAACCGTAAGGGGTACCACTGTCGTTTTTTTTTCGGGCCGAATTTTTGAGTTTCGATATCTCAGCTCTGGAAGGGGCTAGAGCCTCCATTTTTGCACTCAGGTCTAAGTCTCATGGCCCTCTATCAGAATTTGGGAAGATTGGAGAAACTTAATTTTTCGCCCAAAAAAAAAACGTAAGGGGTACCACTGTCGTTTTTTTTTTCGGGCCGAATTTTTGAGTTTCGATATCTCAGCTCTGGAAGGGGCTAGAGCCTCCATTTTTGCACTCAGGTCTAAGTCTCATGGCCCTCTATCAGAATTTGGGAAGATTGGAGAAACTTAATTTTTCGCCCAAAAAAAAAACGTAAGGGGTACCACTGTCGTTTTTTTTTTCGGGCCGAATTTTTGAGTTTCGATATCTCAGCTCTGGAAGGGGCTAGAGCCTCCATTTTTGCACTCAGGTCTAAGTCTCATGGCCCTCTATCAGAATTTGGGAAGATTGGAGAAACTTAATTTTTCGCCCAAAAAAAAAACGTAAGGGGTACCACTGTCGTTTTTTTTTTCGGGCCGAATTTTTGAGTTTCGATATCTCAGCTCTGGAAGGGGCTAGAGCCTCCATTTTTGCACTCAGGTCTAAGTCTCATGGCCCTCTATCATAATTTGGGAAGATTGGAGAAACTTAATTTTTCGCCCAAAAAAAAAAACGTAAGGGGTACCACTGTCGTTTTTTTTTTCGGGCCGAATTTTTGAGTTTCGATATCTCAGCTCTGGAAGGGGCTAGAGCCTCCATTTTTGCACTCAGGTCAAAGTCTCACGGCCCTCTATCAGAATCCAGAGTTTTGTGAAGATTGGAGAAACTTAATTTTTCGCCCAAAAAAAAAAAACGTAAGGGGTACCACTGTCGTTTTTTTTTCGGGCCGAATTTTTGAGTTTCGATATATCAGCTCTGGAAGGGGCTAGAGCCTCCATTTTTGCACTCAGGTCTAAGTCTCATGGCCCTCTATCAGAATTTGGGAAGATTGGAGAAACTTAATTTTTCGCCCCAAAAAAAAAAACGTAAGGGGTACCACTGTCGTTTTTTTTTCGGGCCGAATTTTTGAGTTTCGATATCTCAGCTCTGGAAGGGGCTAGAGCCTCCATTTTTGCACTCAGGTCTAAGTCTCATGGCCCTCTATCATAATTTGGGAAGATTGGAGAAACTTAATTTTTCGCCCAAAAAAAAAAACCGTAAGGGGTACCACTGTCGTTTTTTTTTTCGGGCCGAATTTTTGAGTTTCGATATCTCAGCTCTGGAAGGGGCTAGAGCCTCCATTTTTGCACTCAGGTCTAAGTCTCATGGCCCTCTATCAGAATTTGGGAAGATTGGAGAAACTTAATTTTTCGCCCAAAAAAAAAAAACGTAAGGGGTACCACTGTCGTTTTTTTTTCGGGCCGAATTTTTGAGTTTCGATATCTCAGCTCTGGAAGGGGCTAGAGCCTCCATTTTTGCACTCAGGTCTAAGTCTCATGGCCCTCTATCAGAATTTGGGAAGATTGGAGAAACTTAATTTTTCGCCCAAAAAAAAAAACGTAAGGGGTACCACTGTCGTTTTTTTTTTCGGGCCGAATTTTTGAGTTTCGATATCTCAGCTCTGGAAGGGGCTAGAGCCTCCATTTTTGCACTCAGGTCTAAGTCTCATGGCCCTCTATCAGAATTTGGGAAGATTGGAGAAACTTAATTTTTCGCCCAAAAAAAAACCGTAAGGGGTACCACTGTCGTTTTTTTTTCGGGCCGAATTTTTGAGTTTCGATATCTCAGCTCTGGAAGGGGCTAGAGCCTCCATTTTTGCACTCAGGTCTAAGTCTCATGGCCCTCTATCAGAATTTGGGAAGATTGGAGAAACTTAATTTTTCGCCCAAAAAAAAAAACGTAAGGGGTACCACTGTCGTTTTTTTTTCGGGCCGAATTTTTGAGTTTCAATATCTCAGCTCTGGAAGGGTCTAGAGCCTCCATTTTTGCACTCAGGTCTAAGTCTCATGGCCCTCTATCATAATTTGGGAAGATTGGAGAAACTTAATTTTTCGCCCAAAAAAAAAAACGTAAGGGGTACCACTGTCGTTTTTTTTTTCGGGCCGAATTTTTGAGTTTCAATATCTCAGCTCTGGAAGGGTCTAGAGCCTCCATTTTTGCACTCAGGTCTAAGTCTCATGGCCCTCTATCATAATTTGGGAAGATTGGAGAAACTTAATTTTTCGCCCAAAAAAAAAAACGTAAGGGGTACCACTGTCGTTTTTTTTTTCGGGCCGAATTTTTGAGTTTCGATATCTCAGCTCTGGAAGGGGCTAGAGCCTCCATTTTTGCACTCAGGTCAAAGTCTCATGGCCCTCTATCAGAATCCAGAGTTTTGGGAAGATTGGAGAAACTTAATTTTTCGCCCAAAAAAAAAAAACGTAAGGGGTACCACTGTCGTTTTTTTTTCGGGCCGAATTTTTGAGTTTCGATATATCAGCTCTGGAAGGGGCTAGAGCCTCCATTTTTGCACTCAGGTCTAAGTCTCATGGCCCTCTATCAGAATTTGGGAAGATTGGAGAAACTTAATTTTTCGCCCAAAAAAAAACGTAAGGGGTACCACTGTCGTTTTTTTTTCGGGCCGAATTTTTGAGTTTCGATATCTCAGCTCTGGAAGGGGCTAGAGCCTCCATTTTTGCACTCAGGTCTAAGTCTCATGGCCCTCTATCAGAATTTGGGAAGATTGGAGAAACTTAATTTTTCGCCCAAAAAAAAAACGTAAGGGGTACCACTGTCGTTTTTTTTTTCGGGCCGAATTTTTGAGTTTCGATATCTCAGCTCTGGAAGGGGCTAGAGCCTCCATTTTTGCACTCAGGTCTAAGTCTCATGGCCCTCTATCAGAATTTGGGAAGATTGGAGAAACTTAATTTTTTGCCCCAAAAAAAAAAACGTAAGGGGTACCACTGTCGTTTTTTTTTCGGGCCGAATTTTTGAGTTTCAATATCTCAGCTCTGGAAGGGTCTAGAGCCTCCATTTTTGCACTCAGGTCTAAGTCTCATGGCCCTCTATCATAATTTGGGAAGATTGGAGAAACTTAATTTTTCGCCCAAAAAAAAAAACGTAAGGGGTACCACTGTCGTTTTTTTTTTCGGGCCGAATTTTTGAGTTTCGATATCTCAGCTCTGGAAGGGGCTAGAGCCTCCATTTTTGCACTCAGGTCAAAGTCTCACGGCCCTCTATCAGAATCCAGAGTTTTGGGAAGATTGGAGAAACTTAATTTTTCGCCCAAAAAAAAAAAACGTAAGGGGTACCACTGTCGTTTTTTTTTCGGGCCGAATTTTTGAGTTTCGATATATCAGCTCTGGAAGGGGCTAGAGCCTCCATTTTTGCACTCAGGTCTAAGTCTCATGGCCCTCTATCAGAATTTGGGAAGATTGGAGAAACTTAATTTTTCGCCCCAAAAAAAAAAACGTAAGGGGTACCACTGTCGTTTTTTTTTCGGGCCGAATTTTTGAGTTTCGATATCTCAGCTCTGGAAGGGGCTAGAGCCTCCATTTTTGCACTCAGGTCTAAGTCTCATGGCCCTCTATCATAATTTGGGAAGATTGGAGAAACTTAATTTTTCGCCCAAAAAAAAAAACCGTAAGGGGTACCACTGTCGTTTTTTTTTTCGGGCCGAATTTTTGAGTTTCGATATCTCAGCTCTGGAAGGGGCTAGAGCCTCCATTTTTGCACTCAGGTGTAAGTCTCATGGCCCTCTATCAGAATTTGGGAAGATTGGAGAAACTTAATTTTTCGCCCAAAAAAATAAAAACGTAAGGGGTACCACTGTCGTTTTTTTTTCGGGCCGAATTTTTGAGTTTCGATATCTCAGCTCTGGAAGGGGCTAGAGCCTCCATTTTTGCACTCAGGTCTAAGTCTCATGGCCCTCTATCAGAATTTGGGAAGATTGGAGAAACTTAATTTTTCGCCCAAAAAAAAAAACGTAAGGGGTACCACTGTCGTTTTTTTTTTCGGGCCGAATTTTTGAGTTTCGATATCTCAGCTCTGGAAGGGGCTAGAGCCTCCATTTTTGCACTCAGGTCTAAGTCTCATGGCCCTCTATCAGAATTTGGGAAGATTGGAGAAACTTAATTTTTCGCCCAAAAAAAAAAAACGTAAGGGGTACCACTGTCGTTTTTTTTTCGGGCCGAATTTTTTAGTTTCGATATCTCAGCTCTGGAAGGGGCTAGAGCCTCCATTTTTGCACTCAGGTCTAAGTCTCATGGCCCTCTATCATAATTTGGGAAGATTGGAGAAACTTAATTTTTTGCCCAAAAAAAAAAAACGTAAGGGGTACCACTGTCGTTTTTTTTTCGGGCCGAATTTTTGAGTTTCGATATCTCAGCTCTGGAAGGGGCTAGAGCCTCCATTTTTGCACTCAGGTCTAAGTTTCATGGCCCTCTATCATAATTTGGGAAGATTGGAGAAACTTAATTTTTCGCCCAAAAAAAAACCCGTAAGGGGTACCACTGTCGTTTTTTTTTTCGGGCCGAATTTTTGAGTTTCGATATCTCAGCTCTGGAAGGGGCTAGAGCCTCCATTTTTGCACTCAGGTCAAAGTCTCATGGCCCTCTATCAGAATCCAGAGTTTTGGGAAGATTGGAGAAACTTAATTTTTCGCCCAAAAAAAAAAAACGTAAGGGGTACCACTGTCGTTTTTTTTTCGGGCCGAATTTTTGAGTTTCGATATCTCAGCTCTGGAAGGGGCTAGAGCCTCCATTTTTGCACTAAGGTCTAAGTCTCATGGCCCTCTATCAGAATTTGGGAAGATTGGAGAAACTTAATTTTTCGCCCAAAAAAAAAAACGTAAGGGGTACCACTGTCGTTTTTTTTTTTCGGGCCGAATTTTTGAGTTTCGATATCTCAGCTCTGGAAGGGGCTAGAGCCTCCATTTTTGCACTCAGGTCTAAGTCTCATGGCCCTCTATCAGAATTTGGGAAGATTGGAGAAACTTAATTTTTCGCCCAAAAAAAAACCGTAAGGGGTACCACTGTCGTTTTTTTTTCGGGCCGAATTTTTGAGTTTCGATATCTCAGCTCTGGAAGGGGCTAGAGCCTCCATTTTTGCACTCAGGTCAAAGTCTCATGGCCCTCTATCAGAATCCAGAGTTTTGGGAAGATTGGAGAAACTTAATTTTTCGCCCCAAAAAAAAAAACATAAGGGGTACCACTGTCGTTTTTTTTTTGGGCCGAATTTTTGAGTTTCGATATCTCAGCTCTGGAAGGGGCTAGAGCCTCCATTTTTGCACTCAGGTCTAAGTCTCGTGGCCCTCTATCAGAATTTGGGAAGATTGGAGAAACTTAATTTTTCGCCCAAAAAAAAAAAACCTAAGGGGTACCACTGTCGTTTTTTTTTCGGGCCGAATTTTTGAGTTTCGATATCTCAGCTCTGGAAGGGGCTAGAGCCTCCATTTTTGCACTCAGGTCTAAGTCTCATGGCCCTCTATCAGAATCCAGAGTTTTGGGAAGATTTGAGAAACTTAATTTTTCGCCCCAAAAAAAAAAAACGTAAGGGGTACCACTGTCGTTTTTTTTTTCGGGCCGAATTTTTGAGTTTCGATATCTCAGCTCTGGAAGGGGCTAGAGCCTCCATTTTTGCACTCAGGTCTAAGTCTCATGGCCCTCTATCAGAATTTGGGAAGATTGGAGAAACTTAAATTTTCGCCCAAAAGAAAAAAACGTAAGGGGTACAACTGTCGTTTTTTTTTTCGGGCCGAATTTTTGAGTTTCGATATCTCAGCTCTGGAAGGGGCTAGAGCCTCCATTTTTGCACTCAGGTCTAAGTCTCATGGCCCTCTATCAGAATTTGGGAAGATTGGAGAAACTTAATTTTTCGGCCAAAAAAAAAACGTAAGGGGTACCACTGTCGTTTTTTTTTCGGGCCGAATTTTTGAGTTTCAATATCTCAGCTCTGGAAGGGGCTAGAGCCTCCATTTTTGCACTCAGGTCTAAGTCTCATGGCCCTCTATCATAATTTGGGAAGATTGGAGAAACTTAATTTTTCGCCCAAAAAAAAAACGTAAGGGGTACCACTGTCGTTTTTTTTTCGGGCCGAATTTTTGAGTTTTGATATCTCAGCTCTGGAAGGGGCTAGAGCCTCCATTTTTGCACTCAGGTCTAAGTCTCATGGCCCTCTATCAGAATTTGGGAAGATTGGAGAAACTTAATTTTTCGCCCAAAAAAAAAAACGTAAGGGGTACCACTGTCGTTTTTTTTTTCGGGCCGAATTTTTGAGTTTCGATATCTCAGCTCTGGAAGGGGCTAGAGCCTCCATTTTTGCACTCAGGTCTAAGTCTCATGGCCCTCTATCAGAATTTGGGAAGATTGGAGAAACTTAATTTTTCGCCCAAAAAAAAAAAACGTAAGGGGTACCACTGTCGTTTTTTTTTCGGGCCGAATTTTTGAGTTTCGATATCTCAGCTCTGGAAGGGGCTAGAGCCTCCATTTTTGCACTCAGGTCTAAGTCTCATGGCCCTCTATCATAATTTGGGAAGATTGGAGAAACTTAATTTTTCGCCCCAAAAAAACCGTAAGGGGGTACCACTGTCGTTTTTTTTTCGGGCCGAATTTTTGAGTTTCGATATCTCAGCTCTGGAAGGGGCTAGAGCCTCCATTTTTGCACTCAGGTCAAAGTCTCATGGCCCTCTATCAGAATCCAGAGTTTTGGGAAGATTGGAGAAACTTAATTTTTTCGCCCCCCAAAAAAAAACGTAAGGGGTACCACTGTCGTTTTTTTTTGGGGCCGAATTTTTGAGTTTCGTTATCTCAGCTCTGGAAGGGGCTAGAGCCTCCATTTTTGCACTCAGGTCTAAGTCTCGTGGCCCACTATCAGAATTTGGGAAGATTGGAGAAACTTAATTTTTCGCCCAAAAAAAAAAACCTAAGGGGTACCACTGTCGTTTTTTTTTCGGGCCGAATTTTTGAGTTTCGATATCTCAGCTCTGGAAGGGGCTAGAGCCTCCATTTTTGCACTCAGGTCTAAGTCTCATGGCCCTCTATCAGAATCCAGAGTTTTGGGAAGATTGGAGAAACTTAATTTTTCGGCCAAAAAAAAAAAACGTAAGGGGTACCACTGTCGTTTTTTTTTTCGGGCCGAATTTTTGAGTTTCAATATCTCAGCTCTGGAAGGGGCTAGAGCCTCCATTTTTGCACTCAGGTCTAAGTCTCATGGCCCTCTATCATAATTTGGGAAGATTGGAGAAACTTAATTTTTCGACCAAAAAAAAAAACGTAAGGGGTACCACTGTTGTTGTTTTTTTCGGGCCGAATTTTTGAGTTTCGATATCTCAGCTCTGGAAGGGGCTAGAGCCTCCATTTTTGCACTCAGGTCAAAGTCTCATGGCCCTCTATCAGAATCCAGAGTTTTGGGAAGATTGGAGAAACTTAATTTTTCGCCCAAAAAAAAAAAAACCGTAAGGGGTACCACTGTCGTTTTTTTTTCGGGCCGAATTTTTGAGTTTCGATATCTCAGCTCTGGAAGGGGCTAGAGCCTCCATATTTGCACTCAGGTCTAAGTCTCATGGCCCTCTATTAGAATTTGGGAAGATTGGAGAAACTTAATTTTTCGCCCAAAAAAAAATACGTAAGGGGTACCACTGTCGTTTTTTTTTTCGGGCCGAATTTTTGAGTTTCGATATCTCAGCTCTGGAAGGGGCTAGAGCCTCCATTTTTGCACTCAGGTCTAAGTCTCATGGCCCTCTATCAGAATGTGGGAAGATTGGAGAAACTTAATTTTTCGCCCCAAAAAAAAAACGTAAGGGGTACCACTGTCGTTTTTTTTTTCGGGCCGAATTTTTGAGTTTCGATATCTCAGCTCTGGAAGGGGCTAGAGCCTCCATTTTTGCACTCAGGTCTAAGTCTCATGGCCCTCTATCAGAATTTGGGAAGATTGGAGAAACTTAATTTTTTGCCCAAAAAAAAAAAACGTAAGGGGTACCACTGTCGTTTTTTTTTCGGGCCGAATTTTTGAGTTTCGATATCTCAGCTCTGGAAGGGGCTAGAGCCTCCATTTTTGCACTCAGGTCTAAGTCTCATGGCCCTCTATCAGAATTTGGGAAGATTGGAGAAACTTAATTTTTCGGCCAAAAAAAAAAAACGTAAGGGGTACCACTGTCGTTTTTTTTTCGGGCCGAATTTTTGAGTTTCAATATCTCAGCTCTGGAAGGGGCTAGAGCCTCCATTTTTGCACTCAGGTCTAAGTCTCATGGCCCTCTATCATAATTTGGGAAGATTGGAGAAACTTAATTTTTCGCCCAAAAAAAAACGTAAGGGGTACCACTGTCGTTTTTTTTTCGGGCCGAATTTTTGAGTTTCGATATCTCAGCTCTGGAAGGGGCTAGAGCCTCCATTTTTGCACTCAGGTCTAAGTCTCATGGCCCTCTATCAGAATTTGGGAAGATTGGAGAAACTTAATTTTTCGCCCAAAAAAAAAAACGTAAGGGGTACCACTGTCGTTTTTTTTTTCGGGCCGAATTTTTGAGTTTCGATATCTCAGCTCTGGAAGGGGCTAGAGCCTCCATTTTTGCACTCAGGTCTAAGTCTCATGGCCCTCTATCAGAATTTGGGAAGATTGGAGAAACTTAATTTTTCGCCCAAAAAAAAAAAACGTAAGGGGTACCACTGTCGTTTTTTTTTCGGGCCGAATTTTTGAGTTTCGATATCTCAGCTCTGGAAGGGGCTAGAGCCTCCATTTTTGCACTCAGGTCTAAGTCTCATGGCCCTCTATCATAATTTGGGAAGATTGGAGAAACTTAATTTTTCGCCCAAAAAAAACCGTAAGGGGTACCACTGTCGTTTTTTTTTCGGGCCGAATTTTTGAGTTTCGATATCTCAGCTCTGGAAGGGGCTAGAGCCTCTATTTTTGAACTCAGGTCAAAGTCTCATGGCCCTCTATCAGAATCCAGAGTTTTGGGAAGATTGGAGAAACTTAATTTTTTCGCCCCCCAAAAAAAAACGTAAGGGGTACCACTGTCGGTTTTTTTTGGGGCCGAATTTTTGAGTTTCGTTATCTCAGCTCTGGAAGGGGCTAGAGCCTCCATTTTTGCACTCAGGTCTAAGTCTCGTGGCCCTCTATCAGAATTTGGGAAGATTGGAGAAACTTAATTTTTCGCCCAAAAAAAAAAACCTAAGGGGTACCACTGTCGTTTTTTTTTCGGGCCGAATTTTTGAGTTTCGATATCTCAGCTCTGGAAGGGGCTAGAGCCTCCATTTTTGCACTCAGGTCTAAGTCTCATGGCCCTCTATCAGAATCCAGAGTTTTGGGAAGATTGGAGAAACTTAATTTTTCGGCCAAAAAAAAAAAACGTAAGGGGTACCACTGTCGTTTTTTTTTCGGGCCGAATTTTTGAGTTTTGATATCTCAGCTCTGGAAGGCGCTAGAGCCATGGAGGCCATGAGACTTAGACCTGAGTGCAAAAATTGAGGCTCTAGCCCCTTCCAGAGCTGAGATATCGAAACTCAAAAATTCGGCCCGGAAAAAAAAAACGACAGTGGTACCCCTTACGTTTTTTTTTTGGGGCGAAAAATTAAGTTTCTCTAATATTCCCAAATTCTGGTAGAGGGCCATGAGACTTAGACCTGAGTGCAAAAATTGAGGCTCTAGCCCCTTCCAGAGCTGAGATATCGAAACTAAAAAAATTCGGCCCGAAAAAAAAACGACAGTGGTACCCCTTACGTTTTTTTTTTGGGGCGAAAAATTACGTTTCTCCAATCTTCCCAAAACTCTGGATTCTGATAGAGGGCCATGAGACTTTGACCTGAGTGCAAAAATGGAGGCTCTAGCCCCTTCCAGAGCTGAGATATCGAAACTCAAAAATTCGGCCCGAAAAAAAAACGACAGTGGTACCCCTTACGGTTTTTTTTTGGGCGAAAAATTAAGTTTCTCCAATCTTCCCAAATTCTGATAGAGGGCCATGAGACTTAGACCTGAGTGCAAAAATGGAGGCTCTAGCCTCTTCCAGAGCTGAGATATCGAAACTCAAAAATTCGGCCCGAAAAAAAAACGACAGTGGTACCCCTTACGTTTTTTTTTTTTGGGCGAAAAATTAAGTTTCTCCAATCTTCCCAAATTCTGATAGAGGGCCATGAGACTTAGACCTGAGTGCAAAAATGGAGGCTCTAGCCCCTTCCAGAGCTGAGATATCAAAACTCAAAAATTCGGCCCGAAAAAAAAAAACGACAGTGGTACCCCTTACGTTTTTTTTTTGGGCGAAAAATTAAGTTTCTCCAATCTTCCCAAATTCTGATAGAGGGCCATGAGACTTAGACCTGAGTGCAAAAATGGAGGCTCTAGCCCCTTCCAGAGCTGAGATATCGAAACTCAAAAATTCGGCCCGAAAAAAAAACGACAGTGGTACCCCTTACGTTTTTTTTTTGGGCGAAAAATTAAGTTTCTCCAATCTTCCCAAATTCTGATAGAGGGCCATGAGACTTAGACCTGAGTGCAAAAATGGAGGCTCTAGCCCCTTCCAGAGCTGAGATATCGAAACTCAAAAATTCGGCCCGAAAAAAAAAACGACAGTGGTACCCCTTACGTTTTTTTTTTTGGGCGAAAAATTAAGTTTCTCCAATCTTCCCAAAACTCTGGATTCTGATAGAGGGCCATGAGACTTTGACCTGAGTGCAAAAATGGAGGCTCTAGCCCCTTCCAGAGCTGAGATATCGAAACTCAAAAATTCGGCCCGAAAAAAAAAACGACAGTGGTACCCCTTACGTTTTTTTTTTGGGCGAAAAATTAAGTTTCTCCAATTTTCCCAAATTCTGATAGAGGGCCATGAGACTTAGACCTGAGTGCAAAAATGGAGGCTCTAACCCCTTCCAGAGCTGAGATATTGAAACTCAAAAATTCGGCCCGAAAAAAAAAACGACAGTGGTACCCCTTACGTTTTTTTTTTTGGGGCGAAAAATTACGTTTCTCCAATCTTCCCAAAACTCTGGATTCTGATAGAGGGCCATGAGACTTAGACCTGAGTGCAAAAATGGAGGCTCTAGCCCCTTCCAGAGCTGAGATATCGAAACTCAAAAATTCGGCCCGAAAAAAAAAACGACAGTGGTACCCCTTACGTTTTTTTTTGGGCGAAAAATTAAGTTTCTCCAATCTTCCCAAATTCTGATAGAGGGCCATGAGACTTAGACCTGAGTGCAAAAATGGAGGCTCTAGCCCCTTCCAGAGCTGATATATCGAAACTCAAAAATTCGGCCCGAAAAAAAAACGACAGTGGTACCCCTTACGTTTTTTTTTTTTTTGGGCGAAAAATTAAGTTTCTCCAATCTTCCCAAAACTCTGGATTCTGATAGAGGGCCATGAGACTTTGACCTGAGTGCAAAAATGGAGGCTCTAGCCCCTTCCAGAGCTGAGATATCGAAACTCAAAAATTCGGCCCGAAAAAAAAAACGACAGTGGTACCCCTTACGTTTTTTTTTTTGGGCGAAAAATTAAGTTTCTCCAATCTTCCCAAATTATGATAGAGGGCCATGAGACTTAGACCTGAGTGCAAAAATGGAGGCTCTAGACCCTTCCAGAGCTGAGATATTGAAACTCAAAAATTCGGCCCGAAAAAAAAACGACAGTGGTACCCCTTACGTTTTTTTTTTTGGGCGAAAAATTAAGTTTCTCCAATCTTCCCAAATTCTGATAGAGGGCCATGAGACTTAGACCTGAGTGCAAAAATTGAGGCTCTAGCCCCTTCCAGAGCTGAGATATCGAAACTCAAAAATTCGGCCCGAAAAAAAAAACGACAGTGGTACCCCTTACGTTTTTTTTTTGGGGCGAAAAATTAAGTTTCTCCAATCTTCCCAAATTCTGATAGAGGGCCATGAGACTTAGACCTGAGTGCAAAAATGGAGGCTCTAGCCCCTTCCAGAGCTGATATATCGAAACTCAAAAATTCGGCCCGAAAAAAAAACGACAGTGGTACCCCTTACGTTTTTTTTTTTTTGGGCGAAAAATTAAGTTTCTCCAATCTTCCCAAAACTCTGGATTCTGATAGAGGGCCATGAGACTTTGACCTGAGTGCAAAAATGGAGGCTCTAGCCCCTTCCAGAGCTGAGATATCGAAACTCAAAAATTCGGCCCGAAAAAAAAAACGACAGTGGTACCCCTTACGGTTTTTTTTTTGGGCGAAAAATTAAGTTTCTCCAATCTTCCCAAATTATGATAGAGGGCCATGAGACTTAGACCTGAGTGCAAAAATGGAGGCTCTAGCCCCTTCCAGAGCTGAGATATCGAAACTCAAAAATTCGGCCCGAAAAAAAAACGACAGTGGTACCCCTTACGTTTTTTTTTTTGGGCGAAAAATTAAGTTTCTCCAATCTTCCCAAATTCTGATAGAGGGCCATGAGACTTAGACCTGAGTGCAAAAATGGAGGCTCTAGCCCCTTCCAGAGCTGAGATATCGAAACTCAAAAATTCGGCCCGAAAAAAAAAACGACAGTGGTACCCCTTACGTTTTTTTTTTGGGCGAAAAATTAAGTTTCTCCAATCTTCCCAAATTCTGATAGAGGGCCATGAGACTTAGACCTGAGTGCAAAAATGGAGGCTTTAGCCCCTTCCAGAGCTGAGATATCGAAACTCAAAAATTCGGCCCGAAAAAAAAACGACAGTGGTACCCCTTACGTTTTTTTTTTGGGCGAAAAATTAAGTTTCTCCAATCTTCCCAAATTCTGATAGAGGGCCATGAGACTTAGACCTGAGTGCAAAAATGGAGGCTCTAGCCCCTTCCAGAGCTGAGATATCGAAACTCAAAAATTCGGCCCGAAAAAAAAAACGACAGTGGTACCCCTTACGTTTTTTTTTTTGGGCGAAAAATTAAGTTTCTCCAATCTTCCCAAAACTCTGGATTCTGATAGAGGGCCATGAGACTTTGACCTGAGTGCAAAAATGGAGGCTCTAGCCCCTTCCAGAGCTGAGATATCGAAACTCAAAAATTCGGCCCGAAAAAAAAAACGACAGTGGTACCCCTTACGTTTTTTTTTTGGGCGAAAAATTAAGTTTCTCCAATCTTCCCAAATTCTGATAGAGGGCCATGAGACTTAGACCTGAGTGCAAAAATGGAGGCTCTAACCCCTTCCAGAGCTGAGATATTGAAACTCAAAAATTCGGCCCAAAAAAAAAAAACGACAGTGGTACCCCTTACGTTTTTTTTTTTGGGGCGAAAAATTAAGTTTCTCCAATCTTCCCAAAACTCTGGATTCTGATAGAGGGCCATGAGACTTAGACCTGAGTGCAAAAATGGAGGCTCTAGCCCCTTCCAGAGCTGAGATATCGAAACTCAAAAATTCGGCCCGAAAAAAAAACGACAGTGGTACCCCTTACGTTTTTTTTTTTTGGGGCGAAAAATTAAGTTTCTCCAATCTTCCCAAAACTCTGGATTCTGATAGAGGGCCATGAGACTTTGACCTGAGTGCAAAAATGGAGGCTCTAGCCCCTTCCAGAGCTGAGATATCGAAACTCAAAAATTCGGCCCGAAAAAAAAACGACAGTGGTACCCCTTACGTTTTTTTTTTTGGGCGAAAAATTAAGTTTCTCTAATCTTCCCAAAATCTGATAGAGGGCCATGAGACTTAGACCTGAGTGCAAAAATGGAGGCTCTAGCCCCTTCCAGAGCTGAGATATCGAAACTCAAAAATTCGGACCGAAAAAAAAACGACAGTGGTACCCCTTACGTTTTTTTTTTTTGGGCGAAAAATTAAGTTTCTCCAATCTTCCCAAATTCTGGTAGAGGGCCATGAGACTTAGACCTGAGTGCAAAAATGGAGACTCTAGCCCCTTCCAGAGCTGAGATATCGAAACTCAAAAATTCGGCCCGAAAAAAAAAACGACAGTGGTACCCCTTACGTTTTTTTTTTTGGGCGAAAAATTAAGTTTCTCCAATCTTCCCAAAACTCTGGATTCTGATAGAGGGCCATGAGACTTTGACCTGAGTGCAAAAATGGAGGCTCTAGCCCCTTCCAGAGCTGAGATATCGAAACTCAAAAATTCGGCCCGAAAAAAAAAACGACAGTGGTACCCCTTACGTTTTTTTTTTTTTGGGCGAAAAATTAAGTTTCTCCAATCTTCCCAAATTCTGATAGAGGGCCATGAGACTTAGACCTGAGTGCAAAAATTGAGGCTCTAGCCCCTTCCAGAGCTGAGATATCGAAACTCAAAAATTCGGCCCGAAAAAAAAAACGACAGTGGTACCCCTTACGTTTTTTTTTTGGGCGAAAAAAATTAAGTTTCTCTAATCTTCCCAAATTCTGGTAGAGGGCCATGAGACTTAGACCTGAGTGCAAAAATGGAGGCTCTAGCCCCTTCCAGAGCTGAGATATCGAAACTCAAAAATTCGGCCCGAAAAAAAAAAAATGACAGTGGTACCCCTTACGTTTTTTTTTTTGGGCGAAAAATTAAGTTTCTCCAATCTTCCCAAATTCTGATAGAGGGCCATGAGACTTAGACCTGAGTGCAAAAATGGAGGCTCTAGCCCCTTCCAGAGCTGAGATATCGAAACTCAAAAATTCGGCCCGAAAAAAAAAACGACAGTGGTACCCCTTACGTTTTTTTTTTTGGGCGAAAAATTAAGTTTCTCTAATCTTCCCAAAATCTGATAGAGGGCCATGAGACTTAGACCTGAGTGCAAAAATGGAGGCTCTAGCCCCTTCCAGAGCTGAGATATCGAAACTCAAAAATTCGGACCGAAAAAAAAACGACAGTGGTACCCCTTACGTTTTTTTTTTGGGCGAAAAATTAAGTTTCTCCAATCTTCCCAAATTCTGATAGAGGGCCATGAGACTTAGACCTGAGTGCAAAAATGGAGGCTCTAACCCCTTCCAGAGCTGAGATATCGAAACTCAAAAATTCGGCCCGAAAAAAAAAACGACAGTGGTACCCCTTACGTTTTTTTTTTTGGGCGAAAAATTAAGTTTCTCCAATCTTCCCAAAACTCTGGATTCTGATAGAGGGCCATGAGACTTTGACCTGAGTGCAAAAATGGAGGCTCTAGCCCCTTCCAGAGCTGAGATATCGAAACTCAAAAATTCGGCCCGAAAAAAAAACGACAGTGGTACCCCTTACGTTTTTTTTTTTGGGGCGAAAAATTAAGTTTCTCCAATCTTCCCAAAACTCTGGATTCTGATAGAGGGCCATGAGACTTAGACCTGAGTGCAAAAATGGAGGCTCTAGCCCCTTCCAGAGCTGAGATATCGAAACTCAAAAATTCGGCCCGAAAAAAAAACGACAGTGGTACCCCTTACGTTTTTTTTTTGGGACGAAAAATTAAGTTTCTCCAATCTTCCCAAATTCTGATAGAGGGCCATGAGACTTAGACCTGAGTGCAAAAATGGAGGCTCTAGCCCCTTCCAGAGCTGAGATATCGAAACTCAAAAATTCGGCCCGAAAAAAAAAACGACAGTGGTACCCCTTACGTTTTTTTTTTTGGGCGAAAAATTAAGTTTCTCCAATCTTCCCAAATTCTGATAGAGGGCCATGAGACTTAGACCTGAGTGCAAAAATGGAGTCTCTAGCCCCTTCCAGAGCTGAGATATCGAAACTCAAAAATTCGGACCGAAAAAAAAACGACAGTGGTACCCCTTACGTTTTTTTTTTTTGGGCGAAAAATTAAGTTTCTCCAATCTTCTCAAATTCTGGTAGAGGGCCATGAGACTTAGACCTGAGTGCAAAAATGGAGACTCTAGCCCCTTCCAGAGCTGAGATATCGAAACTCAAAAATTCGGCCCGAAAAAAAAAACGACAGTGGTACCCCTTACGTTTTTTTTTTGGGCGAAAAATTAAGTTTCTCCAATCTTCCCAAATTCTGATAGAGGGCCATGAGACTTAGACCTGAGTGCAAAAATGGAGGCTCTAGCCCCTTCCAGAGCTGAGATATCGAAACTCAAAAATTCGGCCCGAAAAAAAAACGACAGTGGTACCCCTTACGTTTTTTTTTTGGGCGAAAAATTAAGTTTCTCCAATCTTCCCAAATTCTGATAGAGGGCCATGAGACTTAGACCTGAGTGCAAAAATGGAGGCTCTAGCCCCTTCCAGAGCTGAGATATCGAAACTCAAAAATTCGGCCCGAAAAAAAAAAACGACAGTGGTACCCCTTACGTTTTTTTTTTGGGCGAAAAATTAAGTTTCTCCAATCTTCCCAAAACTCTGGATTCTGATAGAGGGCCATGAGACTTTGACCTGAGTGCAAAAATGGAGGCTCTAGCCCCTTCCAGAGCTGAGATATCGAAACTCAAAAATTCGGCCCGAAAAAAAAACGACAGTGGTACCCCTTACGTTTTTTTTTTTGGGCGAAAAATTACGTTTCTCTAATCTTCCCAAAATCTGATAGAGGGCCATGAGACTTAGACCTGAGTGCAAAAATGGAGGCTCTAGCCCCTTCCAGAGCTGAGATATCGAAACTCAAAAATTCGGACCTAAAAAAAAACGACAGTGGTACCCCTTACGTTTTTTTTTTGGGCGAAAAATTAAGTTTTCCAATCTTCCCAAATTCTGATAGAGGGCCATGAGACTTGGACCTGAGTGCAAAAATGGAGGCTCTAGCCCCTTCCAGAGCTGAGATATCGAAACTCAAAAATTCGGCCCGAAAAAAAAAACGACAGTGGTACCCCTTACGTTTTTTTTTTTGGGCGAAAAATTAAGTTTCTCCAATCTTCCCAAAACTCTGGATTCTGATAGAGGGCCATGAGACTTTGACCTGAGTGCAAAAATGGAGGCTCTAGCCCCTTCCAGAGCTGAGATATCGAAACTCAAAAATTCGGCCCGAAAAAAAAACGACAGTGGTACCCCTTACGTTTTTTTTTTTGGGGCGAAAAATTAAGTTTCTCCAATCTTCCCAAAACTCTGGATTCTGATAGAGGGCCATGAGACTTAGACCTGAGTGCAAAAATGGAGGCTCTAGCCCCTTCCAGAGCTGAGATATCGAAACTCAAAAATTCGGCCCGAAAAAAAAACGACAGTGGTACCCCTTACGTTTTTTTTTTGGGGCGAAAAATTAAGTTTCTCCAATCTTCCCAAATTCTGATAGAGGGCCATGAGACTTAGACCTGAGTGCAAAAATGGAGGCTCTAGCCCCTTCCAGAGCTGAGATATCGAAACTCAAAAATTCGGCCCGAAAAAAAAAAACGACAGTGGTACCCCTTACGTTTTTTTTTTTGGGCGAAAAATTAAGTTTCTCCAATCTTCCCAAATTCTGATAGAGGGCCATGAGACTTAGACCTGAGTGCAAAAATGGAGTCTCTAGCCCCTTCCAGAGCTGAGATATCGAAACTCAAAAATTCGGACCGAAAAAAAAACGACAGTGGTACCCCTTACGTTTTTTTTTTTTGGGCGAAAAATTAAGTTTCTCCAATCTTCCCAAATTCTGATAGAGGGCCATGAGACTTAGACCTGAGTGCAAAAATGGAGTCTCTAGCCCCTTCCAGAGCTGAGATATCGAAACTCAAAAATTCGGACCGAAAAAAAAACGACAGTGGTACCCCTTACGTTTTTTTTTTTTGGGCGAAAAATTAAGTTTCTCCAATCTTCTCAAATTATGGTAGAGGGCCATGAGACTTAGACCTGAGTGCAAAAATGGAGACTCTAGCCCCTTCCAGAGCTGAGATATCGAAACTCAAAAATTCGGCCCGAAAAAAAAAACGACAGTGGTACCCCTTACGTTTTTTTTTTGGGCGAAAAATTAAGTTTCTCCAATCTTCCCAAATTCTGATAGAGGGCCATGAGACTTAGACCTGAGTGCAAAAATGGAGGCTCTAGCCCCTTCCAGAGCTGAGATATCGAAACTCAAAAATTCGGCCCGAAAAAAAAACGACAGTGGTACCCCTTACGTTTTTTTTTTGGGCGAAAAATTAAGTTTCTCCAATCTTCCCAAATTCTGATAGAGGGCCATGAGACTTAGACCTGAGTGCAAAAATGGAGGCTCTAGCCCCTTCCAGAGCTGAGATATCGAAACTCAAAAATTCGGCCCGAAAAAAAAAAACGACAGTGGTACCCCTTACGTTTTTTTTTTTGGGCGAAAAATTAAGTTTCTCCAATCTTCCCAAAACTCTGGATTCTGATAGAGGGCCATGAGACTTTGACCTGAGTGCAAAAATGGAGGCTCTAGCCCCTTCCAGAGCTGAGATATCGAAACTCAAAAATTCGGCCCGAAAAAAAAACGACAGTGGTACCCCTTACGTTTTTTTTTTTGGGGCGAAAAATTAAGTTTCTCCAATCTTCCCAAAACTCTGGATTCTGATAGAGGGCCATGAGACTTAGACCTGAGTGCAAAAATGGAGGCTCTAGCCCCTTCCAGAGCTGAGATATCGAAACTCAAAAATTCGGCCCGAAAAAAAAACGACAGTGGTACCCCTTACGTTTTTTTTTTTGGGGCGAAAAATTAAGTTTCTCCAATCTTCCCAAATTCTGATAGAGGGCCATGAGACTTAGACCTGAGTGCAAAAATGGAGGCTCTAGCCCCTTCCAGAGCTGAGATATCGAAACTCAAAAATTCGGCCCGAAAAAAAAAACGACAGTGGTACCCCTTAGGTTTTTTTTTTTGGCGAAAAATTAAGTTTCTCCAATCTTCCCAAATTCTGATAGAGGGCCATGAGACTTAGACCTGAGTGCAAAAATGGAGTCTCTAGCCCCTTCCAGAGCTGAGATATCGAAACTCAAAAATTCGGCCCGAAAAAAAAACGACAGTGGTACCCCTTACGTTTTTTTTTTGGCGAAAAATTAAGTTTCTCCAATCTTCCCAAATTCTGATAGAGGGCCATGAGACTTAGACCTGAGTGCAAAAATGGAGGCTCTAGCCCCTTCCAGAGCTGAGATATCGAAACTCAAAAATTCGGCCCGAAAAAAAACGACAGTGGTACCCCTTACGTTTTTTTTTTTTGGGCGAAAAATTAAGTTTCTCTAATCTTCCCAAAATCTGATAGAGGGCCATGAGACTTAGACCTGAGTGCAAAAATGGAGGCTCTAGCCCCTTCCAGAGCTGAGATATCGAAACTCAAAAATTCGGACCGAAAAAAAAACGACAGTGGTACCCCTTACGTTTTTTTTTTTGGGCGAAAAATTAAGTTTCTCCAATCTTCCCAAATTCTGGTAGAGGGCCATGAGACTTAGACCTGAGTGCAAAAATGGAGGCTCTAGCCCCTTCCAGAGCTGAGATATCGAAACTCAAAAATTCGGCCCGAAAAAAAAAACGACAGTGGTACCCCTTACGTTTTTTTTTTGGGCGAAAAATTAAGTTTCTCCAATCTTCCCAAATTCTGATAGAGGGCCATGAGACTTAGACCTGAGTGCAAAAATGGAGGCTCTAGCCCCTTCCAGAGCTGAGATATCGAAACTCAAAAATTCGGCCCGAAAAAAAAACGACAGTGGTACCCCTTACGTTTTTTTTTTGGGCGAAAAATTAAGTTTCTCCAATCTTCCCAAATTCTGATAGAGGGCCATGAGACTTAGACCTGAGTGCAAAAATGGAGGCTCTAGCCCCTTCCAGAGCTGAGATATCGAAACTCAAAAATTCGGCCCGAAAAAAAAAAACGACAGTGGTACCCCTTACGTTTTTTTTTTGGGCGAAAAATTAAGTTTCTCCAATCTTCCCAAAACTCTGGATTCTGATAGAGGGCCATGAGACTTTGACCTGAGTGCAAAAATGGAGGCTCTAGCCCCTTCCAGAGCTGAGATAGCGAAACTCAAAAATTCGGCCCGAAAAAAAAACGACAGTGGTACCCCTTACGTTTTTTTTTTTGGGGCGAAAAATTAAGTTTCTCCAATCTTCCCAAAACTCTGGATTCTGATAGAGGGCCATGAGACTTAGACCTGAGTGCAAAAATGGAGGCTCTAGCCCCTTCCAGAGCTGAGATATCGAAACTCAAAAATTCGGCCCGAAAAAAAAACGACAGTGGTACCCCTTACGTTTTTTTTTTTGGGGCGAAAAATAAAGTTTCTCCAATCTTCCCAAATTCTGATAGAGGGCCATGAGACTTAGACCTGAGTGCAAAAATGGAGGCTCTAGCCCCTTCCAGAGCTGAGATATCGAAACTCAAAAATTCGGCCCGAAAAAAAAAACGACAGTGGTACCCCTTACGTTTTTTTTTTTTGGGCGAAAAATTAAGTTTCTCCAATCTTCCCAAATTCTGATAGAGGGCCATGAGACTTAGACCTGAGTGCAAAAATGGAGTCTCTAGCCCCTTCCAGAGCTGAGATATCGAAACTCAAAAATTCGGCCCGAAAAAAAAACGACAGTGGTACCCCTTACGTTTTTTTTTTGGCGAAAAATTAAGTTTCTCCAATCTTCCCAAATTCTGATAGAGGGCCATGAGACTTAGACCTGAGTGCAAAAATGGAGGCTCTAGCCCCTTCCAGAGCTGAGATATCGAAACTTAAAAATTCGGCCCGAAAAAAAAACGACAGTGGTACCCCTTACGGTTTTTTTTTTTTGGGCGAAAAATTAAGTTTCTCTAATCTTCCCAAATTCTGGTAGAGGGCCATGAGACTTAGACCTGAGTGCAAAAATGGAGGCTCTAGCCCCTTCCAGAGCTGAGATATCGAAACTCAAAAATTCGGCCCGAAAAAAAAAACGACAGTGGTACCCCTTACGTTTTTTTTTTTGGGGCGAAAAATTAAGTTTCTCCAATCTTCCCAAATTCTGATAGATGGCCATGAGACTTCGACCTGAGTGAAAAAATGGAGGCTCTAGCCCCTTCCAGAGCTGAGATATCGAAACTCAAAAATTCGGCCCGAAAAAAAAAAACGACAGTGGTACCCCTTACGTTTTTTTTTTGGGCGAAAAATTAAGTTTCTCCAATCTTCCCAAATTCTGATAGAGGGCCATGAGACTTAGACCTGAGTGCAAAAATGGAGGCTCTAGACCCTTCCAGAGCTGAGATATCGAAACTCAAAAATTCGGCCCGAAAAAAAACGACAGTGGTACCCCTTCCGTTTTTTTTTTTTGGGCGAAAAATTAAGTTTCTCCAATCTTCCCAAAACTCTGGATTCTGATAGAGGGCCATGAGACTTAGACCTGAGTGCAAAAATGGAGGCTCTAGCCCCTTCCAGAGCTGAGATATCGAAACTCAAAAATTCGCCCCGAAAAAAAAAACGACAGTGGTAACCCTTACGTTTTTTTTTTTGGGCGAAAAATTAAGTTTCTCCAATCTTCCCAAATTCTGATAGAGGGCCATGAGACTTAGACCTGAGTGCAAAAATGGAGGCTCTAGCCCCTTCCAGAGCTGAGATATCGAAACTCAAAAATTCGGCCCGAAAAAAAAAACGACAGTGGTACCCCTTACGTTTTTTTTGGGCGAAAAATTAAGTTTCTCCAATCTTCTCAAATTCTGATAGAGGGCCATGAGACTTAGACCTGATTTCAAAAATGGAGGCTCTAGCCCCTTCCAGAGCTGAGATATCGAAACTCAAAAATTCGGCCCGAAAAAAAAACGACAGTGGTACCCCTTACGTTTTTTTTTTTGGGCGAAAAATTAAGTTTCTCTAATCTTCCCAAAATCTGATAGAGGGCCATGAGACTTAGACCTGAGTGCAAAAATGGAGGCTCTAGCCCCTTCCAGAGCTGAGATATCGAAACTCAAAAATTCGGACCGAAAAAAAAACGACAGTGGTACCCCTTACGTTTTTTTTTTTTGGGCGAAAAATTAAGTTTCTCCAATCTTCCCAAATTCTGGTAGAGGGCCATGAGACTTAGACCTGAGTGCAAAAATGGAGACTCTAGCCCCTTCCAGAGCTGAGATATCGAAACTCAAAAATTCGGCCCGAAAAAAAAAAACGACAGTGGTACCCCTTACGTTTTTTTTTTGGGCGAAAAATTAAGTTTCTTTAATCTTCCCAAATTCTGATAGAGGGCCATGAGACTTAGACCTGAGTGCAAAAATGGAGGCTCTAGCCCCTTCCAGAGCTGAGATATCGAAACTCAAAAATTCGGCCCGAAAAAAAAACGACAGTGGTACCCCTTACGTTTTTTTTTTGGGCGAAAAATTAAGTTTCTCCAATCTTCCCAAATTCTGATAGAGGGCCATGAGACTTAGACCTGAGTGCAAAAATGGAGGCTCTAGCCCCTTCCAGAGCTGAGATATCGAAACTCAAAAATTCGGCCCGAAAAAAAAAACGACAGTGGTACCCCTTACGTTTTTTTTTTTGGGCGAAAAATTAAGTTTCTTCAATCTTCCCAAAACTCTGGATTCTGATAGAGGGCCATGAGACTTAGACCTGAGTGCAAAAATTGAGGCTCTAGCCCCTTCCAGAGCTGAGATATCGAAACTCAAAAATTCGGCCCGAAAAAAAAACGACAGTGGTACCCCTTACGTTTTTTTTTTTTGGGGCGAAAAATTAAGTTTCTCCAATCTTCCCAAATTCTGATAGAGGGCCATGAGACTTAGACCTGAGTGCAAAAATGGAGGCTCTAGCCCCTTCCAGAGCTGAGATATCGAAACTCAAAAATTCGGCCCGAAAAAAAAAAACGACAGTGGTACCCCTTACGTTTTTTTTTTTGGGCGAAAAATTAAGTTTCTCCAATCTTCCCAAATTCTGATAGAGGGCCATGAGACTTAGACCTGAGTGCAAAAATGGAGTCTCTAGCCCCTTCCAGAGCTGAGATATCGAAACTCAAAAATTCGGCCCGAAAAAAAAACGACAGTGGTACCCCTTACGTTTTTTTTTTGGCGAAAAATTAAGTTTCTCCAATCTTCCCAAATTCTGATAGAGGGCCATGAGACTTAGACCTGAGTGCAAAAATGGAGGCTCTAGCCCCTTCCAGAGCTGAGATATCGAAACTTAAAAATTCGGCCCGAAAAAAAAACGACAGTGGTACCCCTTACGGTTTTTTTTTTTGGGCGAAAAATTACGTTTCTCTAATCTTCCCAAATTCTGGTAGAGGGCCATGAGACTTAGACCTGAGTGCAAAAATGGAGGCTCTAGCCCCTTCCAGAGCTGAGATATCGAAACTCAAAAATTCGGCCCGAAAAAAAAACGACAGTGGTACCCCTTACGTTTTTTTTTTTTGGGCGAAAAATTAAGTTTCTCTAATCTTCCCAAAATCTGATAGAGGGCCATGAGACTTAGACCTGAGTGCAAAAATGGAGGCTCTAGCCCCTTCCAGAGCTGAGATATCGAAACTCAAAAATTCGGACCGAAAAAAAAACGACAGTGGTACCCCTTACGTTTTTTTTTTTTGGGCGAAAAATTAAGTTTCTCCAATCTTCCCAAATTCTGGTAGAGGGCCATGAGACTTAGACCTGAGTGCAAAAATGGAGACTCTAGCCCCTTCCAGAGCTGAGATATCGAAACTCAAAAATTCGGCCCGAAAAAAAAAACGACAGTGGTACCCCTTACGTTTTTTTTTTGGGCGAAAAATTAAGTTTCTCCAATCTTCCCAAATTCTGATAGAGGGCCATGAGACTTAGACCTGAGTGCAAAAATGGAGGCTCTAGCCCCTTCCAGAGCTGAGATATCGAAACTCAAAAATTCGGACCTAAAAAAAAACGACAGTGGTACCCCTTACGTTTTTTTTTTGGGCGAAAAATTAAGTTTCTCCAATCTTCCCAAATTCTGATAGAGGGCCATGAGACTTGGACCTGAGTGCAAAAATGGAGGCTCTAGCCCCTTCCAGAGCTGAGATATCGAAACTCAAAAATTCGGCCCGAAAAAAAAAACGACAGTGGTACCCCTTACGTTTTTTTTTTGGGGCGAAAAATTAAGTTTCTCCAATCTTCCCAAAACTCTGGATTCTGATAGAGGGCCATGAGACTTTGACCTGAGTGCAAAAATGGAGGCTCTAGCCCCTTCCAGAGCTGAGATATCGAAACTCAAAAATTCGGCCCGAAAAAAAAACGACAGTGGTACCCCTTACGTTTTTTTTTTTGGGGCGAAAAATTAAGTTTCTTCAATCTTCCCAAAACTCTGGATTCTGATAGAGGGCCATGAGACTTAGACCTGAGTGCAAAAATGGAGGCTCTAGCCCCTTCCAGAGCTGAGATATCGAAACTCAAAAATTCGGCCCGAAAAAAAAACGACAGTGGTACCCCTTACGTTTTTTTTTTGGGGCGAAAAATTAAGTTTCTCCAATCTTCCCAAATTCTGATAGAGGGCCATGAGACTTAGACCTGAGTGCAAAAATGGAGGCTCTAGCCCCTTCCAGAGCTGAGATATCGAAACTCAAAAATTCGGCCACAAAAAAAAAAACGACAGTGGTACCCCTTACGTTTTTTTTTTTGGGCGAAAAATTAAGTTTCTCCAATCTTCCCAAATTCTGATAGAGGGCCATGAGACTTAGACCTGAGTGCAAAAATGGAGTCTCTAGCCCCTTCCAGAGCTGAGATATCGAAACTCAAAAATTCGGACCGAAAAAAAAACGACAGTGGTACCCCTTACGTTTTTTTTTTTTGGGCGAAAAATTAAGTTTCTCCAATCTTCTCAAATTCTGGTAGAGGGCCATGAGACTTAGACCTGAGTGCAAAAATGGAGACTCTAGCCCCTTCCAGAGCTGAGATATCGAAACTCAAAAATTCGGCCCGAAAAAAAAAACGACAGTGGTACCCCTTACGTTTTTTTTTTGGGCGAAAAATTAAGTTTCTCCAATCTTCCCAAATTCTGATAGAGGGCCATGAGACTTAGACCTGAGTGCAAAAATGGAGGCTCTAGCCCCTTCCAGAGCTGAGATATCGAAACTCAAAAATTCGGCCCGAAAAAAAAACGACAGTGGTACCCCTTACGTTTTTTTTTTGGGCGAAAAATTAAGTTTCTCCAATCTTCCCAAATTCTGATAGAGGGCCATGAGACTTAGACCTGAGTGCAAAAATGGAGGCTCTAGCCCCTTCCAGAGCTGAGATATCGAAACTCAAAAATTCGGCCCGAAAAAAAAAAACGACAGTGGTACCCCTTACGTTTTTTTTTTTGGGCGAAAAATTAAGTTTCTCCAATCTTCCCAAAACTCTGGATTCTGATAGAGGGCCATGAGACTTTGACCTGAGTGCAAAAATGGAGGCTCTAGCCCCTTCCAGAGCTGAGATATCGAAACTCAAAAATTCGGCCCGAAAAAAAAACGACAGTGGTACCCCTTACGTTTTTTTTTTTGGGGCGAAAAATTAAGTTTCTCCAATCTTCCCAAAACTCTGGATTCTGATAGAGGGCCATGAGACTTAGACCTGAGTGCAAAAATGGAGGCTCTAGCCCCTTCCAGAGCTGAGATATCGAAACTCAAAAATTCGGCCCGAAAAAAAAACGACAGTGGTACCCCTTACGTTTTTTTTTTTGGGGCGAAAAATTAAGTTTCTCCAATCTTCCCAAATTCTGATAGAGGGCCATGAGACTTAGACCTGAGTGCAAAAATGGAGGCTCTAGCCCCTTCCAGAGCTGAGATATCGAAACTCAAAAATTCGGCCCGAAAAAAAAAACGACAGTGGTACCCCTTACGTTTTTTTTTTGGCGAAAAATTAGTTTCTCCAATCTTCCCAAATTCTGATAGAGGGCCATGAGACTTAGACCTGAGTGCAAAAATGGAGTCTCTAGCCCCTTCCAGAGCTGAGATATCGAAACTCAAAAATTCGGCCCGAAAAAAAAACGACAGTGGTACCCCTTACGTTTTTTTTTTGGCGAAAAATTAAGTTTCTCCAATCTTCCCAAATTCTGATAGAGGGCCATGAGACTTAGACCTGAGTGCAAAAATGGAGGCTCTAGCCCCTTCCAGAGCTGAGATATCGAAACTCAAAAATTCGGCCCGAAAAAAAACGACAGTGGTACCCCTTACGTTTTTTTTTTTTGGGCGAAAAATTAAGTTTCTCTAATCTTCCCAAAATCTGATAGAGGGCCATGAGACTTAGACCTGAGTGCAAAAATGGAGGCTCTAGCCCCTTCCAGAGCTGAGATATCGAAACTCAAAAATTCGGACCGAAAAAAAAACGACAGTGGTACCCCTTACGTTTTTTTTTTTGGGCGAAAAATTAAGTTTCTCCAATCTTCCCAAATTCTGGTAGAGGGCCATGAGACTTAGACCTGAGTGCAAAAATGGAGGCTCTAGCCCCTTCCAGAGCTGAGATATCGAAACTCAAAAATTCGGCCCGAAAAAAAAAACGACAGTGGTACCCCTTACGTTTTTTTTTTTGGGGCGAAAAATAAAGTTTCTCCAATCTTCCCAAATTCTGATAGAGGGCCATGAGACTTAGACCTGAGTGCAAAAATGGAGGCTCTAGCCCCTTCCAGAGCTGAGATATCGAAACTCAAAAATTCGGCCCGAAAAAAAAAACGACAGTGGTACCCCTTACGTTTTTTTTTTTTGGGCGAAAAATTAAGTTTCTCCAATCTTCCCAAATTCTGATAGAGGGCCATGAGACTTAGACCTGAGTGCAAAAATGGAGTCTCTAGCCCCTTCCAGAGCTGAGATATCGAAACTCAAAAATTCGGCCCGAAAAAAAAACGACAGTGGTACCCCTTACGTTTTTTTTTTGGCGAAAAATTAAGTTTATCCAATCTTCCCAAATTCTGATAGAGGGCCATGAGACTTAGACCTGAGTGCAAAAATGGAGTCTCTAGCCCCTTCCAGAGCTGAGATATCGAAACTCAAAAATTCGGCCCGAAAAAAAAACGACAGTGGTACCCCTTACGTTTTTTTTTTGGCGAAAAATTAAGTTTATCCAATCTTCCCAAATTCTGATAGAGGGCCATGAGACTTAGACCTGAGTGCAAAAATGGAGGCTCTAGCCCCTTCCAGAGCTGAGATATCGAAACTTAAAAATTCGGCCCGAAAAAAAAACGACAGTGGTACCCCTTACGGTTTTTTTTTTGGGCGAAAAATTAAGTTTCTCTAATCTTCCCAAAATCTGATAGAGGGCCATGAGACTTAGACCTGAGTGCAAAAATGGAGGCTCTAGCCCCTTCCAGAGCTGAGATATCGAAACTCAAAAATTCGGACCGAAAAAAAAACGACAGTGGTACCCCTTACGTTTTTTTTTTTTGGGCGAAAAATTAAGTTTCTCCAATCTTCCCAAATTCTGGTAGAGGGCCATGAGACTTAGACCTGAGTGCAAAAATGGAGACTCTAGCCCCTTCCAGAGCTGAGATATCGAAACTCAAAAATTCGGCCCGAAAAAAAAAAACGACAGTGGTAGCCCTTACGTTTTTTTTTTGGGCGAAAAATTAAGTTTCTTTAATCTTCCCAAATTCTGATAGAGGGCCATGAGACTTAGACCTGAGTGCAAAAATGGAGGCTCTAGCCCCTTCCAGAGCTGAGATATCGAAACTCAAAAATTCGGCCCGAAAAAAAAACGACAGTGGTACCCCTTACGTTTTTTTTTTTGGGCGAAAAATTAAGTTTCTCCAATCTTCCCAAATTCTGATAGAGGGCCATGAGACTTAGACCTGAGTGCAAAAATGGAGGCTCTAGCCCCTTCCAGAGCTGAGATATCGAAACTCAAAAATTCGGCCCGAAAAAAAAAACGACAGTGGTACCCCTTACGTTTTTTTTTTTGGGCGAAAAATTAAGTTTCTTCAATCTTCCCAAAACTCTGGATTCTGATAGAGGGCCATGAGACTTAGACCTGAGTGCAAAAATTGAGGCTCTAGCCCCTTCCAGAGCTGAGATATCGAAACTCAAAAATTCGGCCCGAAAAAAAAAAACGACAGTGGTACCCCTTACGTTTTTTTTTTTGGGCGAAAAATTAAGTTTCTCCAATCTTCCCAAATTCTGATAGAGGGCCATGAGACTTAGACCTGAGTGCAAAAATGGAGTCTCTAGCCCCTTCCAGAGCTGAGATATCGAAACTCAAAAATTCGGCCCGAAAAAAAAACGACAGTGGTACCCCTTACGTTTTTTTTTTGGCGAAAAATTAAGTTTCTCCAATCTTCCCAAATTCTGATAGAGGGCCATGAGACTTAGACCTGAGTGCAAAAATGGAGGCTCTAGCCCCTTCCAGAGCTGAGATATCGAAACTTAAAAATTCGGCCCGAAAAAAAAACGACAGTGGTACCCCTTACGGTTTTTTTTTTTGGGCGAAAAATTAAGTTTCTCTAATCTTCCCAAATTCTGGTAGAGGGCCATGAGACTTAGACCTGAGTGCAAAAATGGAGGCTCTAGCCCCTTCCAGAGCTGAGATATCGAAACTCAAAAATTCGGCCCGAAAAAAAAACGACAGTGGTACCCCTTACGTTTTTTTTTTTTGGGCGAAAAATTAAGTTTCTCTAATCTTCCCAAAATCTGATAGAGGGCCATGAGACTTAGACCTGAGTGCAAAAATGGAGGCTCTAGCCCCTTCCAGAGCTGAGATATCGAAACTCAAAAATTCGGACCGAAAAAAAAACGACAGTGGTACCCCTTACGTTTTTTTTTTTTGGGCGAAAAATTAAGTTTCTCCAATCTTCCCAAATTCTGGTAGAGGGCCATGAGACTTAGACCTGAGTGCAAAAATGGAGACTCTAGCCCCTTCCAGAGCTGAGATATCGAAACTCAAAAATTCGGCCCGAAAAAAAAAACGACAGTGGTACCCCTTACGTTTTTTTTTGGGCGAAAAATTAAGTTTCTCCAATCTTCCCAAATTCTGATAGAGGGCCATGAGACTTAGACCTGAGTGCAAAAATGGAGGCTCTAGCCCCTTCCAGAGCTGAGATATCGAAACTCAAAAATTCGGCCCGAAAAAAAAACGACAGTGGTACCCCTTACGTTTTTTTTTTGGGCGAAAAATTAAGTTTCTCCAATCTTCCCAAATTCTGATAGAGGGCCATGAGACTTAGACCTGAGTGCAAAAATGGAGGCTCTAGCCCCTTCCAGAGCTGAGATATCGAAACTCAAAAATTCGGCCCGAAAAAAAAAACGACAGTGGTACCCCTTACGTTTTTTTTTTTGGGCGAAAAATTAAGTTTCTCCAATCTTCCCAAAACTCTGGATTCTGATAGAGGGCCATGAGACTTTGACCTGAGTGCAAAAATGGAGGCTCTAGCCCCTTCCAGAGCTGAGATATCGAAACTCAAAAATTGGGCCCGAAAAAAAAACGACAGTGGTACCCCTTACGTTTTTTTTTTTGGGGCGAAAAATTAAGTTTCTCCAATCTTCCCAAATTCTGATAGAGGGCCATGAGACTTAGACCTGAGTGCAAAAATGGAGTCTCTAGCCCCTTCCAGAGCTGAGATATCGAAACTCAAAAATTCGGCCCGAAAAAAAAACGACAGTGGTACCCCTTACGTTTTTTTTTTGGCGAAAAATTAAGTTTCTCCAATCTTCCCAAATTCTGATAGAGGGCCATGAGACTTAGACCTGAGTGCAAAAATGGAGGCTCTAGCCCCTTCCAGAGCTGAGATATCGAAACTTAAAAATTCGGCCCGAAAAAAAAACGACAGTGGTACCCCTTACGGTTTTTTTTTTTGGGCGAAAAATTAAGTTTCTCTAATCTTCCCAAATTCTGGTAGAGGGCCATGAGACTTAGACCTGAGTGCAAAAATGGAGGCTCTAGCCCCTTCCAGAGCTGAGATATCGAAACTCAAAAATTCGGCCCGAAAAAAAAAACGACAGTGGTACCCCTTACGTTTTTTTTTTGGGGCGAAAAATTAAGTTTCTCCAATCTTCCCAAATTCTGATAGATGGCCATGAGACTTCGACCTGAGTGAAAAAATGGAGGCTCTAGCCCCTTCCAGAGCTGAGATATCGAAACTCAAAAATTCGGCCCGAAAAAAAAAAACGACAGTGGTACCCCTTACGTTTTTTTTTTGGGCGAAAAATTAAGTTTCTCCAATCTTCCCAAATTCTGATAGAGGGCCATGAGACTTAGACCTGAGTGCAAAAATGGAGGCTCTAGACCCTTCCAGAGCTGAGATATCGAAACTCAAAAATTCGGCCCGAAAAAAAACGACAGTGGTACCCCTTCCGTTTTTTTTTTTTGGGCGAAAAATTAAGTTTCTCCAATCTTCCCAAAACTCTGGATTCTGATAGAGGGCCATGAGACTTAGACCTGAGTGCAAAAATGGAGGCTCTAGCCCCTTCCAGAGCTGAGATATCGAAACTCAAAAATTCACCCCGAAAAAAAAAAACGACAGTGGTACCCCTTACGTTTTTTTTTTTTCGGGCGAAAAATTAAGTTTCTTCAATCTTCCCAAAACTCTGGATTCTGATAGAGGGCCATGAGACTTAGACCTGAGTGCAAAAATGGAGGCTCTAGCCCCTTCCAGAGCTGAGATATCGAAACTCAAAAATTCGTCCCGAAAAAAAAAAACGACAGTGGTACCCCTTACGTATTTTTTTTCACTCAGGTCTAAGTCCCATGGCCCTGTATCAGAATCCAGAGTTTCAAGAAGATTGGAGAAACTTGAAAGGGGTACCACTGTCGTTTTTTTTTTTTTTGGGTCGAAATTTTAAATTTCTCTGATCTTCTTGAAATTCTGGATTCTGATAGAGGGCCATGGGACTTAGACCTGAGTGCAAAAATGGAGGCTCTAGACCCTTCCAGAGCTGAGATATTGAGATCCCACGTAGCATGTATGCCATTATACATATCTCAATATCTCAGCTCTGGAAGGGTCTAGCCTCCATTTTTGCACTCAGGTCTAAGTCTCATGGCCCTCTATCAGAATCCAGAGTTTCAAGAAGACAAGAAGATACCTGTATGTGTGTTTACAGGGGTTTCACGTCAGATACCTGTCCTAACTGTACATGTGTATCAGATACCTGTGTGTGTGTTTACAGGGGTTTCACGCGAGATACCTGTCCTAACTGTACATGTGTATCAGATACCTGTGTGTGTGTTTACAGGGGTTTCACACGAGATACCCGTCCTAACTGTACATCTGCATCAGATACCTGTGTGTGTGTGTTTACAGGGGTTTCACACAAGATACCTGTCCTAACTGTACATGTACATCAGATACATGTGTGTGTGTTTACAGGGGTTTCATGGAACAAACACGTCACAATATTCCTCATTTAAATAATTCCTGCCCAAGGCATACGCAAAATAAAGGGGAGAGGCCTGGTTGAGTGATATTAATAGGCTGTCCCAATTCGAAGGACTCGAATTTTAACTCACTAAAAACAAAACAGGGATCACAACCTGTCTAAATATGTTCAGGTTTAGCCCATTTATATACATAATAGAGTATAAACTATTTTAACTATATAGTATAAACTATATGAAATCGCATCTTGGTAAGATGTCAACATTTGAACCGCTTTATTTTTTTACATAGTATTATTATATATTCGATTAAGTTGAAGGCTAATACTTTTAAAAGTGTAATCCGCCTAATCCGTGCAATTTCTGTAAAAAAAAAAATCTTAATTTTTGAGTGTGAAATTTATTTTTTTTAAAAGTCGTCATTAGCCTGCAATTAATTCTAGGGTACACAAGGGCGCGAGGAATCCATCCGTTTATCCTTCATTTCTCAGAACGCAAAGGACGCATTTGGAGCCTTTAAACTGGGACAGCCTTTGTTGCAGCGTGGCGATGCAATCGGCCTTCGAAAGATGCAGCCTCTGAATTGGGAATTTGGGACACATTGTTAGTTTGTTGAAACACGTTTATGGAAAAGGCCATGACATTTTGCAAACACCCTCAAAGCGGTTGACCAATCACAAAACACTGGTCCAGCCGACCAATCAGAGCACATTGCGCTTTCTGGGAGGAGGGGCTTCATAGAGACCAGAACTAAACTGGGCTGCTTTTCCCGTACAACGACGTAACTGCTTAACTAGTTTAATGCATCTTTGAAGAAACCAACTAACTAGTCTTTAGTTTTCCGAAACCATATTGTTGCAAATTGATCGTTCAACCACGTTGATTAATGATGTCACGCACGTGGAGGAGTAATACTACTACTTTCAATTAATCTGTTTGAAATCAGAAAAATGCTAGATGATTTGCTATTTCTACTATTTCTCATTTTTCTCGGTTATTTTGCCTTGTTTCCAGAATCAATCATAGGCTGGTTCTTACATACGTTTGCACATCCGCACTCTTCAAAAACTGTGCTTTAAATCTCGACAAACTAAACGACGTAAATTACATTTGTATGTATTCTAAATAAGACACTGACTGTACTCAATAAGCTTACTTATTGAGTTCACATTCATGCTCAACAAGAAAGTTCTAACCACAGGTCGAGAGCTGTCGTTCGAACCACACAACTTTGCAATGCTGTTTGCGAATATTCGTTAGAACGATGGTTTCGGGAAACATCTTCATGTTGAACTATGCTGATAACGACAGAGCTTGCGACCATAGTTGGCTAACCATGCTTTTGTGAAACGCACCCCAGTGTGTTACTGACAGACTGGGTAGAGAGGTGCTGCAACAATGAAATATGCGAAAAATAATGTTTTTTGAACATTAAAGCATGAAAACCTGTTCTAATTGACCCTAAGACTTAGTAAAACATTTTTAATGACATTTTTACCCTTACCCAAATAAACATGAACCTTGAGAGAAAATTCAAAAACAAGTCTTGATTTTTTTTTTTTATTGTTTAATATGCACATACAAGTAATGTGAAATGTTACAACTTTTTATGTATTATTACGTAGCTGAAGAATAAGGATCACTGAAGGTGAAAGGTTTGTGATTAGCTTTTTAGCTAAACGTTCAAAATCTGGATTCTCAAACTTCAAAGCCTACAACATCTACAATAAACGCGAGTTCAAAATGATGTTATATTTACACTTAATAAAAACACTCAAAAGTTTTGAAATTTCAATTACATATTGCAAGTACAATACACCGATAAATGAACAGAAATGTGTCATTCCAGTGTGCAAACTCAAACTTTATTGAAGTTTCTGTTTCCTACAAGCACACAATCATCAATGAGAACTAAAGAGAAAAGCTCCTGCGCTGATGAATGGGCTTTATGCCCAGCTGCACTACTTCCTGAACTTCAGCCAGCTCATTGTTTCCTGTCTGCCATTATTGGCCAAATTGATTAATTCAGGTGTGCTTGACCTCAGTAGTCATGGCAACAATAATCAGACACACCTGAATTAATCAATTTGGCCAATAATGGCAGACAGGAAACAAGAAGCTGGCTGAAGTTCAGGAAGTAGTGCAGCTGGGCATAAAGCCAATTGAGTAGAAATCAGAACTGGGATCATAGAATCGCCAGATCCAATCATGGTTTTACCACCACTGTGATATACAAAAAGCAAAAGATCATTTTCAATACTTTTGGTCAAAAAATAGAAAGGTCCTAACATTTTGGTCTTTTTGTTCTTTGAGTTAAAAAATATATCAAATAAAATGTTTTCCTAAAGTATTCCTGAGTAGGGCCAAAGATTCTGAGCACTGAAAAATATCCAAATGCTTCATTTACCTGATGAAAACTAAATTTGGTGATTACCAATAAATAAGAATTTCACTAAAAAAATGTCTCTTCATTTTCACACAATCTTTACAATATAACGGTAAAGCTTGCGATATGACCCAATGAAAACATAAATCACTGTGTGTATCATTCTGACCGATGATTGTTCCTTGGTAACTGGGTGCAGAAACGATTTCTTACGCGCATGGGTCAAGGTCAAATGTAATGCTACCAGCGATGGTAATCAAACGCACATAACCACAAACTCCAATACTGACATATTGTTGGTGCACTACGGCAGTACACATGCAGGCGTTATTCAATATTTTGGAGAACACAGTAAAGGCAAGGAAAAGAGTTCAACAGTGGAGGGCCAACCTGTGTAAAGGTGCGGTCACATTTCACTGGCAAAAAAATCTCCAATGTCAATAGAGTGCCTAAAACACAGCTCACACAGAAGCCACTTTCAAAGCAAGCAGCCTACCGTTAGTCATCCACATGAAATCTGCGTGAAGAACTCTCTTACTCGCACGAAATTCCTGCTCATATGAAGCTTTTGGTCAACGCAACTGATTCACGTGACCGACTTGAACAGGCGAAATTGAAATGACAGGATTTGGCCGAGCAACGGTAAATGTGACCGCACCTTAAAGCTATAGAAAAATATTCAATTCAACTTGTCAGACTACACCACATCCCAAAGTGATGCTACTCTAAAAGAGCTCACAGCAACAAGCAATTCCCACAGGGACAATGCGTCATAGGTCACGTACGTGTTCGATCATCTCGAGGGGAATACCGAATTAACAAATGTGAGCGTGAGCTCAGGCGACATTGATTATTCAGGAAATGAGCTCAGTCCTTCGGTTCCATCTCTGTACATCCCACATAAAGGAGCTTTTCTTCACACAGGGATATGGATATTGTGATGTCATTAATTGAGGACTTAATTGTCATGCTAATCCAGTTTGAGAGGAGGAGGAAGAAGAGAAAGGCTTTTCTTCACGTCTAATCGTCTTAGCGCTGCACCGCACGTCTCATTTCTCCCTGTAATACAGCAGATACATCTTCAGGGGTTCAGGTAACGGGAGTCTTAGGATCTTCTCCCTCAGGATATTAACGGGAGGCTCCACACGAGCGCAGCCGCTTTTGCTTTTCTCCTCTTCCGTGCCGGAGGATTCCTCCTCGTCCTCCTCGGGTAGGTCTTCTCTCATTCGGCGGCAAGCCCTTTCCTCTTCCTCCTCCACTTCCTCTTCGTCCTCTTCAACTCCTCCGGGGTAGTTGCAATCGTCCATGGCTGTGGGAATCATGGAGTCGTGGAGAACCATGGAGTTGACGCACTGGCGGTAGAAGCGGCGACAGAAGCGGCGCCTCTCGAAGCGGGGCCCGTAGCGGTGCATGGCTCGGGCCCCTGGGAAAGACACCCGTCTCTTTGTGCGTCCTTCACCCATAGCTATGGGCTGCCGGAGAGTGTGGCGGATAGCGATCCGGCACAGGTCCTGCAATGTCCGCACCTCAAAAATGGCTGGAAATTTGGAAAAACATAGGAAGGAAGATACATTTTTATTTTTTTCCCCCTATCAAATAATACTTTCTTATTTAGCTTTTATATAAGTGTATTGCAGTGTATTTGGCTTCTATAAATAAATCAGAAAAAAAAAATCTTGTTTTGCCAAACATTCTTGATGTGAACAGGCCTTAAGTCTCATCTATTAGTAATTGATTATTTAGTTATAAAATTGATGATTTACTAATACACACACACAAAAGTTTTGGATCATTAAGATTTTTATGTTTTTAAAAGAAGTCACTTCTGCTCACCAAGGCTGTCGATACAAACTATTCCACATTTCAAATAAATGCTGTTCTTTTGAACATTCTATTCATCAAAGAATCCTGAAACTGAACAACAAACACAAAACTGTTTTCAACATTTATAATAATAAAAAAATGTTTCTTGAGCATCAAATCATCATATTAGACTGATTTCTGAAGGATCATGTGACACTGAAGACTGGAGTAATGATGCTGAAAATTCAACTTTGATCACAGGAATAAATTACTATTTTAAAATATATTAAAATACAATATTTTTCACAATATTTACTGGTTTAATGTATTTTTTTTTTAATCAAATAAATGCAGTGTTGGTGAGAAGAGACTTCTTTAAAAAAATTCTTACAGATCCAAAACATTCAAAAATCTCTACAGCAAAAGGTCAAGCACTACATGCATTCGGTTTGTTTCTACCATTTATTAGTAATAATTTACAGTTTGTTTATTACTTACTATACCGAGCATTCAGTATTGTGCAATATAGCATACAGAAGGTGAGGGTCATTTTTGAGGGGAAAGAAGTGCTGCATTTTATCATTTAAACGTGATTTTTCATGAAAATTCTCCAATCCATGATTGCCGCCACCATATGACGTCACAATATGCAAATTAGATGGAAAAATGTAATTCCTACATAAACTTTGGGTCATCCTTGATATTTCTCTTATTTACAGAAAGTCTCTAACTGTCATCACTTTTAATATCGGAAATCAAAAATCGAATGTTTTGGGAAAATTCATCTGGCGCCTAAAGGGTTAAAGGGATACTCCAATTTTTTTTTGGAAATAGGCTCATTTTACAACTCCCCCAGAGTTAAACAGTTGGGTTTTACTGTTTTCGAATCCATTCAGCCAATTTTCTGATATTTAGAAGAATATCAGTAACCAGACAGTTTCTGGTCTCATTGACTTCCATTATATATATTTTTCCTACTATGGAAGTCAATGGGAAGAGAAACTGTCTAGTTACTGATATTCTTCTAAATATCAGAAAATCGACTGAATGGATTCGAAAACGGTAAAACTCAAACGTTTAACCCTGAGGGAGTTGTAAAATGAGCCTATCCCTTTGATAAAGATGACTTATACTTATTTAGAATGCTGAGAATTATAGCGTTAACCGTTAATGTAGTAAAGGTTTTGGGTTGCATTTCGTATAATAATTATAAAGGTTCAGAGTTAGATTTGCTTTAATTCAGAAATACTTTCAGAGAACGATAAACATACTCATTGGACTTTATGTAGATAGTTTTGGTGTGAAAAATCATGTGTGGTTAGTGTCCGTGTTTATTTGTTTTGGACTGATTCCTCAGTGTACTCACGTAAAGGAACACTCTTAGGTCTGCCATTGACATTCTGTTTGGGCTGGACGAGCGGGGCAAAGGTCACAGCGATGATTTTCTTGGTCTCCCAGGAGCTCTGACTTGTGCGAGTGATCTTGGTCAACTGCAAAAGAGGTTCTTAGACAATAAGCCCTCAAGTCAGTAATTACTACACTAATTACATCATCCCATATGAACACTAATTACATGTGTGTGTACATTGATTTTGTGTGAGTAAAATGCAAATATATTTACGTAAAAAATTATCAATTTTATTTAGCGTTGCCCTCCCTCTTTAGGACCCTTTTTATGTCTTTTAACATTTAAGTCATGTATATGCCAGTTTTTATTAAATATATACAAAATTTACTCACTCACAATGGGACGATCCGATTCCAATTCTGGGAGTCACGATCCGATTCCAAAACGATTCTTGAGCTACATTTTTTTCTTATTAATTAGTTTACCGACTTTAAATCTTACATTTATTTTTACATTCTTTAATTACTTATGTAATTAGAAAGTAGCCTATTTAAACAAAAACATGCAAGCAAATAGTAAATAAAGAGAAAACAAAGAAACATATTACAAGCAATAAACAAAGAGTGCTTATGGTAACCTTAGGCTATCTGAACATTTTCTGTGAGTGATTTTTCTCTTCATACACAGCAGGAGATCTAATAGGTTGCATTCACACGAATGCACAGAATTATTCGGACACATCTGATGTTCTGCCCTGTCAGTCAAATCCCTTAAACATAATTGACTATGTTTACACTAATTTTGAGATTAAGTGGGTTTGGTTTACACCGAGCAGGCGCATGCGCGAGCATTCTTCACATCATTTGTGAAAGAATGTCGGTAAGTGTGTTTCGTGGTATATTGTATATATAGGGCTACTATACTGCATTCCAAATGGCATAAATGGTGCCTTCGTAGAGCACTAGGAAAGTAGAACACTGAAATGCCAGCGAGCGAGACTGAACACTGAACCAATTTTGCCGCTGTGACGATTACCAGTGTGGCCAATAGAAACTTTTTGGCATCCAAAAAGTTTTGAAAACTGGCGTAGCGCCGCACATTACGCGTCCTGTCTGAAAGCACCGAATCTAGCTAGACCGCAAACACACTTGTTGCGAGCCGGCCAAATAGTAGGTTAACGTTACGTTTTGAGTGGATGACGAGCGCGAGACGCCGAAATGGATGCCAATAAGATTCTGAATTGAAAGTTTACTTTTAAAAAGTTGACAAATTATTATTTTTTTTTTTTTTGAACTGAGCTATCATTGATGGCCAAGCACACACACAGCTGATGGGAAGTTGTCAATGTTGTTTTCAATAAAAAACATTTGCGCAAAGCAAGCCAATCCAATTTTTCATGTTAAAAAAAGCATAAAAATTTGAAAAAATAATGGGAAAAGCTGATCCAGAGTCTTTGAAAAAAAGAGTCACGATGCATCCGAGAAACCATTTCTTCCATTAATTTTTCTTGCACCCCTTATATTAAACTCTCATCTTACACACATGGTCTTATCCAAGTATTTCCCAATAGACCTTATTGACAGCAGCGTCATCTTTTTAACGGGAATGAAAGCGACGCTGTGAGCGACAGACAGACATCAGACTTCAGTGGGTTACAGGGGGCGATTCTAGGATTTCAACATTATGGTATGATTAAAAAATATATATTATTTAATATATTGTTTGTGGCTATAAACAATAGCCTACAATAGGTTATACGCTACCTGTCAAGTCAATCCAATATTGATTTAATTTCTATTTTCTAATCATTTTAAATAACAAATTATTCATTGAGAATATAGACAAGCAGGATCAACATTTATCATTTTCATTCATGGAGATAACATGAAAATGTGCAATGCGTTAGCGGAGGTTTGTCACCTAGTGGAAAACAAAAACAGTTTTAACAGAAAAATGACATGAAATTACAACTATTTGACACATTTGAGCAATTTTATTGTATTGAAACATGAAGTATAGCAAGAATAGGAGAAGTCACAAACTCTCATGGCGTTTAGATGAAAGGAACATTTAAAATAAATCAATAAGCCCAGATTTTGCAGTGGATTGGAAACCATTTTGTAGTTTGTTGCTCCTGCATCATATTATGTGAATTGTATTTATGACAAAGAGCTACACAGATGTAGATGTCATAACAATCTATCAATAAATTCACACACAAGTTGTCCTCAGCATTTAAGGCTAAATAACCCGCTAAAATAAAGGGAGGAGCCGAAGCCTACTACCGTTTTCATGAGTTTTAAAGGGAACTGAGGGAATCACGAATTAGTGTACATATCATGGAGTTAATTGCATATTTTTAGGGGGGCTGAAGCCCTTCTAAAATGGGCCTAGTGATGCCCCTGGTGGGTTTTTGGATTGTTCTGCTGACAAAACACTGCAAAAATATAAATTTCAAAGAAATTAGAGTAGACCAAATAAACTGCAGACAACATGAGCCGTGGAAAATTATAAGTGATCCATTAGCTTTTTAAAAAATATGCCATTGAAAACACGGAGAGTCTATCTCTCACAGCCTCGCTGTCACGGCGCTGCTCTGAATAAGGTCTATAAAGTTTGACTAAAGCCATTGTGTATGTATTGCAACAGGAAGTGTGTCAACAGAAGAAAGAAATCTACACCCAAAGCATTTCAAAAGGGCCTTTAAAAACTGCTGTGGAACTAGAACAACATAAGTAAACATGTACTCACCTTCTCCTCCAGGGGGAGCACTAAGATCCCGCCAACCTTTAGCAGGTTCTTCATGTAGTTCTCGTACTCTTTCTGAACTCCTGCACCACAGTACACCCTGTCATACTGCCGACTCTCCGGAGGGATCTCCAGACAGTTCCCCACCACAAAGGTCGGCTCACAGAACTCAAACCTGCGGTCATTGAGCACAACCAATTTATGGACAATTTGACAAATAAAAAAAGAGCAAGTCAAAGCTGTTACAGGAAATGACTCACTTGTCAAAGCTGTCGCTGGTTTTGATAAAGTAGTCGAGTTTCTGATACGCATATTCAACGACATCCGCATGCAGTTCCACACCGTGATTCACACCGAACGGACCTGATGACAAGAATGACAGGTATATATTTTTATATTTTATTAAACATAAATGTTAGGTGAACTATTCCTTTTTACGCAAATCTAACAAAGTCTAATGCAGGTTTAGGCTTAAAACAAGAAAAAATATATAGGCTATAAGCTACATTCAAGACAACTACTGTTCAAAAGTATGGTATTTTTTTTTTCTTCTGTTTTTTTTTTTTTTTTAAAAGAAATGAATACTTTTATTCAGCAGGACATAAAATTGATCAAAACAGACAGTAAAGGCATCTATAATGTTACAAAATGTTACACGGTCTCCACAAAAATATGAAGCTGCACAACTGTTCTCAACTTATAATTATGAGAAATGTTTCCTGAGCAGCAAATCAGCATATTAATCATGTGACACTAAAGACTGGAGGAGTAATGATGCTAAAAATGTATTTTTTTTTTCCTCACCTAGTATAAGGCCCACCATTGTGCTGAGATAACCCGTTCCACTGCCCAGGTTGAGAAAAGACAGGCCAGGCAGCAGGTCCAAGGCCTCCATCACCTCCGAGTAGATACATGGAGCAGACAGATGAAGGTTCCCATGCCTCCAGGCCAGGTCTTTATAAGCACTGTCACGATAGTCCTCCAGGTAATAGTCCGCTCTGTCGATGGCCCTGAAGGCCTTCTCGACCAGATCTGAGCGGATGTAGTGGGCCTCTTTAAGGTTGTCAATCAGCTCGTCGTTGTCCTCACCCGCACTCACAGCTCCACCCATAATGAAAGCAGAAGAGCTTCTAAACACAGTCCCGAGGTGTGCCTATCACTGTCTGGAGAGAGAAGCAAAACAGCTCAGCTTTGATATTAAAACTAGAATAAAGGCTCATTCACATCAAGGATTATCTAAACCACAGTTAAAGGAGTAGTTCACTTTTGAAGAAAAACTTTTGCTGATAATTTACTCAACCCCATGCCATCCAAGATATCCATGTCATTCTTTCTTCAGTCAAAAAGAAATTAAGGTTTTTGATGAAAACATTCCAGCATTTTTCTCCATATAATGTACTTCAGTGGGAACCAAACGGTTCAAGGTCCAAAAGACAGTTTCAGTGCAAACTGTTCAAAGGACTTTAAACGATTCCAGACGATGAATAAGGGTCTTATCAAGCGAAACGATCGCTCATTTAATAAATAAATAAAAACATTTAAGTTTTATAAGCTCAAAAGGTCGCCTTGCTCTGTTCTGTGACGCACGTTTGTGACTCTCCTGTTCGAACTCATTTAACAAAATGAACAAAACTTTTTCTGAGTCATTTGGTTCATTCAAGGAACAAACGAACGAATTGACTCAGAAAAAGATTTGTTCATTTTGATGAACGAGTTCGAACAGGAGATTCACGAACATGCATCGCAGTAAAGAGCAAAAGTGAGCATTTGAGCTTTTAAAACTTTTTTTTTTTTTTTTTTAAATGAGCGATCGTTTCAATTGATAAGACCCTTATTCATCGTCTGGAATCATTTAAAGCCCTTTGAACAGTTTGCAGTTTGTACTGAAAGTGTCTTTTGGACCTTGAACCGTTTGGTTCCCAGTTCCCACTGAAGTGCATTATATGGAGAAAAATCCTGGAATGTTTTCATCAAAAACCTTAATTTCTTTTCAGCTGAAGAAAGAATGACATGGACATCTTTGGATGACATGGGGGTGAGTAAATTATCAGCAAAAGTTTTTTCAAAAGTGAAGTACTCCTTTAAGTTGTTCCAAACCTGTATGAATTTGATATGTTGAAGAATGTTGGTAACCAGAGAGTTGAAGGCACCCATTCACTCTCATAGTATATTTTTTTTTCCTACAATGGAAGCCAATGGGTGCCATCAACTCTCTGGTTACCAACATTTTTCAGCATAATCTTCTTTTGTGTTCAACAGAAGAAATAAACTCATACAGGTTTACTTTGGAACAATTTTCATTTTTAGGTGACATAGCCTATCCTTTTTAAGTCGAACTAAGACGCCAATTTACGAAATGAGCTTTAAAATATTTATAAAAAAACAGATATAGAGTGGTTTTAAGGGCATGTTTTAGTCATAAATGACATTTCCAGCAGACTGTTGTCTAGCAGGTTGGAAGAAAGCAAAGTATGACAATTAAGACAGCTAAATCTTTAATGAGCCACAGCATGTCAGATATCTGAGCTAAGCTGACATGTCAACAAACTTGACAGGAAGACTCGCACTCGCCTTCAACAACTTCTCCAGACTTGCACTCTATTTTTAGAGGTCAGGCAATGCCAAGTAAAAAGTGGCACAATGTTGTGTCCCGATTCGAACTATTAGTAGCGGCTTTATTTAGAGCAGAGAGTGTTATTTGTTTGGCAAGCAGACACAAAGCACATGGGTAGCTGACACATTACATCTTTAAAATACAGATTTAGGTCCTAATTTTTATGAATGCATAAATGAAAGTGGAGCCTGTATTTTTGGTGATGCAAGTAGTCATTATTTCTATAGGTTTTGTCAAATTTCAATGGTCTAAAAGTCATTGATTAAATTTACACAGTTGTATGTAAAATCATCACACACACACAGATGGTTGGGGTAATATTTTTGATAGAAGTCTTATGCTAAAGGCTGCATAAATTTGATTAAATAGGCTACAGTAGAATCAGTAATATTGTGAGATATTATTACAATTTAAGTTAACTTTTCTATTTAATATTTTAAAAATATAATGTATTCCTGTGATGTCAAAGTTGGATTTGCAGCATCATTAACGTTACTCCATTCTATTGTTTCATTAGGCTATACTCAAGGAGTAAAATATGCTGGTGAAATTTGAGCTGAAACGGTGCATGCATAACAATAATAAAATAATCAGCTTTGTTTTGTTTATGTAGATAGTAGATTTCAACAAGGTTATTGTAGGACGTGTCAACTACTAGACTTATTAATACAGGTCAAGGTAGATAACAGAAGCACCGCAGACTGAAACATCAGGAATGTGAAAATGGTGGGATGGTCACTTCTATTAACGTTAGGCAAATCAATGATGATGTGAGAAAGTCCACCATTTAATCTAACAGGTGAACTATTGGTCGTGATGGCAGCCGTCAACTATTTATAACGAACAACAGTGCGCCATGTGACACTCGGAACCGAACATCACAAGCGAAACAGCACTGTTGTTACACGACTGGAAAATGCACATATAAAGCACAAAGCAGCGAGAAACTTGTACACGGATTCGAATAAAATCTAACGTTACTGTTATAATTCATTACCCGTCAAATGTAGGTCACGTCTGTATTCTGCTTTTTAACATCAGTTAACTGCAGCCTGTCTGTGCACGAGGAGCTAAGCACAAACCCCGACATAAACAAAAGAGTCTCCGCGGCCACAACTGGCACTCAGTCCTCGACTCGCAGTCTACATCTTACCGTGTGATTACGGACCTCAGCGGTTGTCTCGAGTAAACCAACAATGTCCATCGATTACATTAACGCGTATGTCATATTTTTGGATCCGGCCACAATAACGCCTAACTTGACTGCGAAAAAATTGATGCGATGTAAACAGAAACCAGCTGACGCGACGACGTCACACGCACGACGACGTCAAATGCATTTTGGGAGCTCTCATGACTCGAATCTTTTCACCAAAAAGATTGAGCATTCAGATTCAATATTGTCGTAAAAAAAACAGTATGATAGTATGATAGAAACCTCGTGTGCTGACCAAAAGCTTTATTTGATGAAATATACAGTAAAAGAAGATCTATTTAAAATATATCTTTACATTAGTCACTTTTGATCAATAAATCCTTTTTGTAAATCAAAAACTAACCTTCCCAGAACGAACCAAAAATTGTTAGCTGGTGTAATGACAAATGTTATGAGTTCACCATGATAACGATTTTTTTTCTGTCATTGTTGTTTGATGTCATTTCTTCACGTTGACGTACTCGTTCAACGCTCCGAATCTTGCTCAGACAAACAGACGAAATACTTCGCACTTTACTGAAGGTAGGACACAATAGTAAAAGGAATAAGTTAACTGTATGCTACGAGATCAATTCGTTCACCAAAAGATTAATTCAAGTGCATCCTGCACGAACAAACAACGTGCGTTCAAAATCCTCCATAATTTGAGAAAATATTGTCAGCCTAGCACTCAAAGCACAATTCTAGCGATTTTTTCCTTCTCATTTTTATGAACAAAAATTCGTTTCTTTCATTTTCATTGCACATAAAGCACTTCTAAGCACCTGTAGATCCAACGTCTGATGGAAATTATCTTTACCTAAAAGCACTTTCCTTCATTAATCTGTCAGAGACTATAAAGCAATAATTTCATCCCACTTAAAACGAATGTCGCATTATGGTACTGACGGAGGGTTTCAATTGAGGCCCTACTGCTATTGTAGTTTTCAGTTACTAAAAGTGTCCCATGTCTCCAGCAGAGGTCAGAATGTGGAAAGCTTGGATTTGCAAATAGCACACTTCCGCCTGTCTGTTTACATAGCCTACACTTTTTTAAACAATTGTTATTTGTTGCACATTTTAGTCATCAAATCGATGAATTAACAGATGTAGCCTAATCATGCAATGACTAAATAAAAACCTGTGTCAAAGCTTTTGCCTTTATCAAGCAAAAAAAAAAACAAGCACATCATGTAGGAAGTGTATACTCGGAGAGATCACATTATTGACACTTTATTTATGTTTTCCATATATAACACTAAAATGAACGATACCTCCACAAAACAGACATTACTGTTCTCTTTTAACACTGATATCAATGAGCACAGGTACAAGGATACACAAACACTGTCACAATCCAAAACCAACTACACACTTCATTTCCAAAGTTACCTCAAATCACGCACAGCCATAGCTTGTCCTGCTCTACTGAAATAAAACCTCAGCAATAATACTACCACTGCTACAAAAGTGACTAAAACATGTAGTCTATCACTGTGGAAGTGCTTATTATTATTACTATTTTTGGAAGTACCATTTTTTTTTTTTGTCATTTTCTAAAGGAGAATCGTTTTGTGGCTACAAAATCACCAGTAAAAATAGCTGTAATCTCTATAAAAAGAATGAAAGAGGACAAGCCTTGGCCGTGGGTTAAAATACAAGTTTTTTTTTTTTCTTTTTGTAGTTTACTTGGAAATATTCTTGAATACAACAACACTGTCCTTTATTACAAATGTACAGAATCCCATTGTTGTCAGAATAATGCCCGTGCATAAATGCTTCATCTATGATACGTCCCATGATTATTTCAGACTCAATGAAATGAACCACCGCACAGTTTCATACCTGAATCAGAATCACAGTTTTGGGAAGAATAATACATATGTGATTTATTTCATGTCCAACAATAAGCTGAATATCAATTTCAATATGATCTGTTCTTTGTGTTCACCACTTTGCTGAAATCCTATTACCTCCCCCCACCCCCAAAAAAGGAGAAAAACTTGGCGTCCTGAGTGGGATTTAAACCCAGTCCTTAAATGTAAACACACCCTTTTCTGCAGCGAACAGAAGCGAGAAAAGGCACACATGAGAAAACCACAGAGCTGTAAGCTACAGTACCTACAGAATGAGGGCCGTTTTGGTTATATCAGCTTAATGGGACAAACAGTGCCGTTTTAAGCCTTCAGACTTTTTAGCTGTTATCGTTTCTCATGAAATTACATAGGAACCCTTCTTAATTGACCTAGAATTGGCACAAGTCTCGGAAAGGTCCGAAAGGTGCTAAATCAATCCGTTACCCTACAAATACAAACCCTTATTTGGTTCCATGGGGAGGGGTTACATATGCTAACTTGCATTTGCAGATGCTACACTGCTCCAGAGAACATGCTACATTATTAGGGGGATTCAACACACTCAACCTCGCCGCGCAACACTCGTAGCTGCTCATCATCAAAGACAGCAGGCGTTTAAGAAGCATGCACCGAGGAAGAATAATTCACGCATGCTTTAGGCTATCTCACGTCAGTAGTATTATGCAGATAGAAATGTTTCTCCCGTCGTAATAAGAGGATATGACATCTGTAGTGAGTATTCCCTCTACGCAGTTTAATAGAAGGAGGAACTCTAATGAAAATCCTGCCGCTACTGATAGACAAGATCTACAGATTCCTCTTAAAGCAAAGGAAATGCTGCGGTGTTGAAATGCAACGCAGACATCTTTCCTGCGGAAAGGTTACAGAGAACGAGGCCGGCAGAGGATCTGACATTCTGTGAAAATGGACAAAGATTTATGCAACTAGCGTCTCCTTCTGTGCGCGAGGGCACGCCAATGACAATCTCCAAGCAAACGCTCATACCAGCACATTTTGCATCTTTTTTTCATTTTAACAAAGGGCTTGTTGCTGAGGGCCAACAGATCTGATATCGTACAGGGCCTTCTTTCGTATTGGTGACTAGGCAAAAACTGAAAAACTTCGGTCAAAGGGCATTTGACATTTCAGACAAGACACAGATTCGCATTAAACAACAAACAAGTCAAAAGACATTTGCGATATTCTCAATTCTGTTGTTAGCCGTCCATTAGCCATTTGTACCTTTTTTTTCAAAATATAAAATAAAAAAAAGAATCCGCTAACACACCCAAGCGCACAAAGAAAATCTTTTTAGTTGAAAGGTCATTAGTTGGCATTCAAGATTTTTGAAAAGTGCACACACGTTCTGTCCATCACAATATTGCTGCCTTAATACCAAATGAACAACATGACCGCATGTGTACTATTTAACAAAACGACCAGCTGAATAGAGGCACAATGTTCATTTCACGACTCGCTATTATGAGTCATACAGTTGTCATTGCGATCGATTATTGGCATTTTACACACGGATCTAGTGTGGCGTATCCCACCAGAACTGCACAACACCATACAATACTAAAGACAGATCCATCGAGGAGAACTTCCAGCACACTACAATGCGTCTAAACGATTAAAAGCCTAAGACTAATCTGTTAACCATTGGCCCATTAAAGCGGATGACATACATACAGAGGCCCAGTGAGTTTGGACCAGAAAATAGGAAACTCTACAAACATCCTCGTATTCTTTGCTTTACAAGTGTACGTTTACATATTACAAAAAAACAAAAACACACGTATCCTGCAACCACAGTAAACTGGGTCTGTCTTTTATATATATATATATTTATATATTATTTAGTCTTCTATGGATAGTAGTACTCACAGCTTTTGGAAAGATATTGTTTCTGTTTAGCTATTATAAGAGAAACAAAAGAGTTAACAATTACACTGTAAAAATATATGTATGTTTATATACTATATATAGTTTTTTTTTTGTCTTTTGTCTTTTAAATACAGAATGAATATATTGTGTAGGTATGGCCATCACGGCAAAGGAATAAAGGCATCTGTAACAATCCCCACTTAGGCCACGGTCACATGACCCGAGGGTAGTGTGGGTGCTGAATGGGCGGAGTTGGTAATGAAAGCACAGGTCAGTGGCACTTTGTGCATCGAAGAAATAAAAATCTAGTATAAGGCTACACGGGTGTATGCTTGTTTGATACTAGTCGAGTAAGGACATTGTGGTTCAAGAGTTTCTTTCAGGATGGTTGGTGTTCGTCTTCTGTGCCCTCGCCACAAAAACGCCCGCCCGCCCGCCCGCCCACCCACCGCTTCCCATTGTCCAATAAAGATAAGTTTAGCAAGAAAGCAAAAATAATCCATTTGCAATTCATTAGGATCGTTCAGGGGAAACAGTTTTTGGCCACTACTGAGAGCTTGAGGAGGTATAAAAAAAAAAAAAAGAAAATCCAGGAGAACGTCTCCTTCCTGTTGAGACGGACGGGGAAAGAGTCAAAGCTGTAGGTTCCATAGTACTGGAATTGCTTTTCTTTCTCTCTTTACATTCCTATAGGAAGTTATGCTGGTATAAGGAAAACCCTCGATAATCATCATGTCTTATTCTGTAGTCCAAAACATGTTTTTTTGTTTTTATTTTTATATCGCCAAAGGTTCTTCAAGACTACTAAGACTTCACAAACACACGAAGACGTTACAAAATAAATATACATTACAACCGTATCACAGTTAATAATTTCATCATAAATATTAAATAAATAATAAATAGAGATTATACTTCTCCTTCAGCTGTGTTAGAAATTCGAAATAAAAAATAAAATGCAAATAGAGACAGCAAGAGATAGAGATACAGGTAGAGAGAAAGAGAAAAAGAAAATACAAAATTATCAAAACATCGTTGGTTAAAAATATTTGCACTTAAAAAATCTACTCTATGGATAAAATTCTATCATCAAATGAAACGAAGTTATAAAAATTAGTGGTACATTTTTTTCTTTTTTTCCCCCCTCTTCCCAAATATTGATGTGGCAAGTTCCTTGTCACATTTTCATGACCGTTTATAAACAGAAGGGCTGTGAATATTTAAATAGGTGAATTCAAATAAATAATACAGTTAAAATTAAATTATAACAAAATATAAATAAATTACAGTAGAGTCTGGACAAATTTCGTATAATTTATAGATCAGTGACGATCCAACATCTTGTCTGATGTTGAATGGACTGAAATGAAGTGCAACTCATTGTTCATATGTAATAGATATGACTACGCTGGGTAAATATTCCTAAGTACTACGAAGAAAGGAGAGCAAGCGAATGTGCCTGTGTGTCGCTCTAAAACAAAACAACCCAATAAACAATAAAATGGAGAAAGTAGTGTTTCAACAGGTGGGATTTACAGAGTCAACCGCATGGCACTGATAAGGTTGTGCACGCATTCCGCTCACTTTTTGTATGTTTGATTTCCCCGAAACCACTTTCGTTTTCTTCGGGAAAAGAAGGAAAGATGAGCAAATACTGCATATGCCTGTTCTGCCGGGGCTCACGTAGGGATCGCTTGCATTTGGAGCGTCGCATTTGTTGTTTCGTAGGAGCAGCATCCTCACAAATGAGTAAAAAGACTCTCTTTCACCTAAAGCCTGGGCAGCACATCTTCTGGAGGTTCTTCTTCCAAAACTTCTCACCGTTTGAACGTAAAAGCAAAAACTAAAGAAAAACTAGGTTTGTGTCTCTTTTTCTTTGTAAATAAAGAATTTGGTTCCATCTTCGCCTTCCAATCCAGCAGCTTTTGTGGATTTTGGTCCTTATAGTAATATATATTATAAACCTCTTTTTGAACTCACAGAATGCTCCCTGGGATGGAGGTTTAGATTGTTGTTCAAAAAAACCTGAATGCCCTTTTTTTGTGTGTCATTTGTACGCTCTTCCCATGGCTCTACGTTTCTATTTCTCTTCCACGCTTCTGTTCCTCATCCTTGTCTTTTGGCCTAGTCAGACCTTGATGCCTTTCACCGCCTTGTTGATGGTCTCCAGAAGGGCCTTGTTCTCTGGGTTCTGGTAGCAGTCCTTATTGGTGTACATGTCAGTTAGGGTGCTCACGTAGCTCTCGAAATTCTGCTCTGTGATTGGCTCCTGCTGCAATGCAAAATCGTAAATTGTGAGTGGCAATTTTAAAGTGGGTAATCTAAATCATGTTGGAGAGGAAAGTTATGGGAGCTGCTGTAGGAGTGTGTGTAACTCACCATGTGAGGCAGGCGGATGTTGGCCAGACTGCGTATAAGAGCTTGACTGAGTCCAGACAGTTCCATAAACAGCGCCTCGTTCTGTTCTTCAATCACCTTATTCTCTTGCTCGATGTTCTTCAGGTTCTTTTCCATGGATGTGATCTGAAGCACCACAAAAACTGATGACTTCTCATCCCATAAGTGACATATCCTTTTAGCAATGCATGTTTGTCGCAACTTTCTACATCTTAAATGTCTTTTCACATTGTAAACATAAAATTGATTGATGGTCAGCTAATTGGATTACCAGTTGGAGCATTTATGCATTACTTTTCGAGATTTTTAGAAAAAAAAAAATCTCCAATGCTCACCAAGGCTGCATTTATTTGATCAAAAACAGTAAAAAAAAAAACCCCAAACAAACAGTAATATTATGAGATGTTATTAGAATTTAAAATAACTGTTTTCTATTTAAATATGTAATTTATTTCTGTGATGTGAAAGCTGAATTTTCAGTATCGTTACTCCTGTTTTCAATGTCACATGATCCTTCAGAAATCATTCTAATATGCTAATTTGCTGCTTAAGAAATGTTGAAAACAGTTGATTAATATTTTTTTTGGAAAATGATACATTTTTTCAGGATTCTTTGATGAACAGAAAGTTCAAAAGAACAGCATTTATTTGAAATAGAAATATTTTGTAAAATTTTACATCTTTACTGTCTCTTTTTATTAAAATGAATGCATCGTTGATGAGGATAAAATCTTTTTTTTAAATACATTTTTTACACTGACCCCAAACTTTTTTTTTATTTACATGATAACCCAAGGTATATTTCTAAAGAATACTATGGTTTTACTGTAGTAATACCATGTTATAAATCATAATTTGTGATCTTAAGTGTATGATCTATGTTCTTTTAAATTGTCTAGAGTTTTATGGCTAACCTGTGTTTGAAGGTTGACCATATCTGCCTCCATCTCATTGTTGGATTCATTGAGCTCGTTGATTTCTTTATTAAGCTGTTTGATGTCTTCATCGTTGTCTAAGACTGTAAAGAGAAAGAACAATTTTGTCATCTTGAGCGTCCACAAAATTTGACATCAGAAGAGATGTTAAATGTAGGAAAAAATGTGGGATGTCTCACCGTCACTTGCTCTGAACTTAGTGCTGAGATATTCTTCTCCAGGGAACTTGGCTTTCTTCTTGTTGAGAGAGGCTCTGGGACAGCCTGAGAGACTGGGGCCAAACACAATCGATTCATCATCAGTCATCACAAAACAATTGCTTTATGAGCAATCCTATAATGACTCAGACTTGGCCAATACCCTTACACCTAAATGTAGAGCGTGTCATGTGCTATTAAAGGAATAGCTTACCCAAAAATGAGTAGTTTAATCCAATTATTTCTATGATGAACATATTTCATTTAGGTTTTTATTCACATATAAACACATAGAGTGCATAACATTTGGTAAACATTTTTTTTAGAGTAAATGAACTAAATGAATAATTGATGATCTTTACAACTGAACTGAATCAACACTGAGATGAACAACAGCCGAAATGCACTTGTGCACGAAATGCACTAAACGCAGTCTTATCACTGCGAAGCTGCTTTGAAACAATATGTATTGTATAAAGTGCTATATAAATAAAGGTGACTTGACTTGTGTGTGTTAAGCGCTAAAACAAACCTCATTGGTTCTCTGCATATGTATTTGCCATATGTGATGTGCTCTATGCACGTGTCGATCATTGTTTAATCACAGCTTAAATTTAATCTATTCATCACATTCGCTTGATTCAAATTGATTCTTTTAACAATCTTTTTATGACATTTTCATATTTTTGTTACCTGGGCGGATGGTAAACCTCTCAGGTTTCATTAAAAAAAGTGTTTTGGGTTTGGAATGACATGAGGGTGAGTAAATAATGACAGAATTGACATTTTTGGGTGAAGGTGTGGCCACATTTAGCTTTGTAGTAACAAGCAATCAGGAATTTTGAATGTTCAAGTTTGTTTAACTTTGAAAACAGAAACTCAATCCCCCAGTTTCGAAGATAAGGTTTATGCCTAGTCCCAGACTAAATTGGATCTTTGAGCTCTTTTAACTATAAAAAATGTAAAATATGTCAGATCCATTGTTTTGTCTCAAGATTCACACCAGTAATGTTCTTTTATAAGATGTTTATAAAAGCTACTTAAATGCATGCATTGCTGCACAATTGCCAACTTTGTCTATGACAAAGTTTTGGTAATGTGACGGCACCTTTAGTTTGAATTGCAAAGATAATGACAGGTTTCCCACTCGAACTCATGCCACTGGTTGACACAAATTTCACGTAGGAGCCAAAACCCATATTTTCTCCTTAATTACCTGCGGTGGGTGAGGAAGCTGCCGTTGGCGTGTCCCGATCCGTCACATCCCGGCGTGGGACATGTGGGGCCTTCTGTTTTAAAGGCCTTCCAGGAGAACGGAGAGCCATTCAACAAACCCTCCTTCTGCCGCCTGGCCGCCAGCGGGCATCCATACGCACTGCGGTGAGTGGCATACTTCCCGCTGATGTGACCCAGGCTGTCACAACCTGGCACTGGGCATCTGTGAGAGAAAAACATAATGGGGTTAAAACAGATGAGTTTGGTTAGAACTCGTAAGAGCATTTATCCCATCAGAAATATCACCTTGCTATTGAATTCAGTTCCCATCTGTTTACTCTCTGTCTCACCCGAGTCTCTATTCAGTTTTGTAAAGAGGGCAATATTTAGCTACATACTTTGCCCAACAGAGACTGTGAATATTACAACATTGAAATAAACTATAAAAAAAAAAAGAGTTTTTTTTTACACATAAGGGAGCTTGAGTGCTGCCATATGCCGGCTGCTCATTGACTGGAGTGGAATTATGTGGATGAAAAGCTCCTACGCTTGGCAGTCACAAAAAAACAAGAAGACAAAAACCCACACACTGCACTGATTTACTAAGAAAAACATAGACCAATATTTTAATACCCCGTGAGCCATCTGTGCTGTAATATATTGTTCACAGATTTTATTTCCTCAGCAGTATAACTGGATGTCTTTGTCTCCTTGCTTTTAGAAGTTGCACAATTGAATAAAACACACAAGGCCTTTTTCCCAAAGAAATCTGAACAGTACTAGCACTGGTTGGCCATGCGGGGCTCATAAGCTCATGTAGAGCGAGTGTATTTGGAAGGTTGCCAAGGTGATATTTAACAAAAGTAGAACACAGTATTTTGGGATCACAAGTGGTTTTAGCTGGAAATGCTTGATTACATCACATCTGTCTGAATGAAGAAGGCTATTCTAAACTGCTTTACACTGTTGTTAAATGACTGTGTGGTTGGACAAACCTATTATCCAATTACTGATCATTCCCTTACAATATTCCCGCCTAAAATGTGTCCTTTTTTACCGTACAGTAATAATAATAATAAAAGAAATGGGGAAAAGCCTTTGGCTTCCTATGCAGTACGAACTTTAAGAGCTCGGAGTCCTCCTTGTCGTCCTTGATGGGAGTTGTTTTTATTCCACCTTTCTTGGCCCGTGGACACCCAGACAAACTGAAAATAGAGAGTATGAACCTCATGATCAGAGGAGCCAGAAACTCAGAACAACAAGGATCCAGCACTACTGACCCAAAGCAATGTAGAAGAAACCAAACTCAAATACTGTTAACAAAGATGCAAGCATACACCGCATCCTTACCAGGCGCAATGCAATGAGTTTCCAGCTATTTATCTCACTGAAAGTGAAATGCTACAAAAATGCGACCAAATCACAGCCAATCTGAAAATATTTGATATCTAATGTGAGGTGATTTTAGCTAAACTGGAACATTTTTCCTCATTGAGATGACGAAAAGTGGCCCAATTTACCTGAATCTCTCAACAGCTTTGTAAAGTAGGACCAGTGAGAATTCAATGTGGGCGGGGCCACTGAGTGCACAACGTCACAAAGATTGAAGCACATGGCCTACATGTCTTTTGCACTACTTAACATGGAAGACGTGATTTACTGCTTGATGCCTCGCGCCTGGTTAGGAAACAGTGACCTCAGCAAGCTTTTAGACAAACAGAGATACTGCCATTGAGTGCATTAAGAAAACTGCACAAGATCTGGGGTCAGTTTCCTATCTAAAAAAATATTCAATAATGGGGACGAGTAATAAATAAAGTGTGGCATACACGTGTGTGTCTAATATACAACTGTCACTAAACTTCTCTGTCCTCCTGTGTATGTATTGATATGTATGATATGGAGAGCTTGTTCATTGGGCCATACCTTCTGTGAGACGCGTAGTTGCCAGTGATGTGACCTGAACCATCACATCCCGCAGTTGGACATCTGGGAAAGTGAAGTCAAACTTAAAATGTGATGGGTTATAATAATACCTCTAATAAACTTGCCCGAAAACAGGTGCAGTGTGAATATTTCAATTCAATTACAGGACAGAAGCAAGTCTCTTTTTTTTCCAATTAATTATTACATTTGTATTTAATGAGTTACTTGTTTTTTTTTATTAATTATTAAGTAACATAAATATTAATTTGATTGCAATGTTTTAAATTAAATTGTGTGTTATGATATATATTGGCTTTACAGCCTGCCAGGCACAACAGTTTGGGGTCAGTAAGATTTTATTAGGAAATGAATACTTTTATTCTACAATTAAACTGATCAAAAGTTACATTATAAGACAATTATATTGCTACAAAATATTTCAAATAATCACTGTTCTTTTAACTTTCTAATCAAGTAGTGTTTCTACAAAAATATTTAGCCGCACAAATGTTTTCAACATTGCTAATAATTAGGGCTGTCAAACGATTAATCGCGATTAATCGCATCCAAAATAAGAGTTTGTGTTTACATAATATATGTGGGTGCACTGTGTATAATTATTTTGTGTGTGTGTGTATATATATATATATATATACGTATATATATACACACACATGCATGTATATTTAAGAAAAAAATATAATTTATCTATAAAATATTTATATTTATATATAATATAAATTATATATAAATCTATACAGTATATAAATGAAAATATTTCTAAAATGTGTGTGTATTTATATATATATAAAATAATTATACACAGTGCACCCAATTATATCATTTAAACACAAACTTTTATTTTGGATGCAATTAATCGCGATTAATTGTTTGACAGCCCTAATAATAATACAAAAATGTGTTTCTTGAGCATCATATTAGTATGATTTCTGAAAGATCATGTGACACTGAAGACTGGTAATGATACTGAAAATCCAAACAGGAATAAATGACATTTTAAAATAAAAAAATAAAAAAATATTGTTTAATAATATTTAAAAAAATTATTCAAATTAATAAAAAAAAATATTCAAACAGAAAACAGTTTTTACAGTTTTTACTGTATTTTTGACCAAATAAATGCAGCCTTGCTGAGCGGAAGAGACTATATCATACCGACTCCAAACTTTTGCTTGACTGACTTACAAGGAAAGGGGTATTTAGGAAACACTGCACCTTTAATACTGTAATCGTACAGCAACCTTAAGTTAAATCATGAGTACTGCACTGCCTTAAAAAAAAAAAGAAATGACAAAGAAAAGAGTAAAAGCAGCATTTAGCTGAGCAGACCCAAGTGAACAAGAACAAGAAAAAAAGAGCAGAAGTAGAGCAGACATACTTGAGTTCAGCTGTGTGTGCTGCCATGAGGGACCGAAGACTCTTATCAGCGAGAGGGCACCCAGACAGGCTAAAAACGTTGAAAAGAGACAAGGAGGGAAAAAAGAAAGGGGAGAAGATAAAGCGAAAGAGCCCAGAACGTCCCAAGTCAGTATAAAAAGCAAAGAGCAAGGCGAGAGTTAAGCGAGAGAAAGATAACATCAATGTCATGTCTTGTTTTATTTGATTTTTCCCCTCTGAAGGCAAACGAAGGACAGAGAGGTGAACCCTGAACACTATGTACCTGCGATGGGATGCATAGTTTCCGGTGATGTGTCCGCTGCCGTCACAGCCCGGAGTGGGGCATCTGCAAGGGACAAACACAGAAAAGCCCGACTGAGTGAAACGATTCTGATGTCAATGTGTGCACAGAAACGCATGCAAACTAAAAGTGACTTACAGCAGGAGCTCTTTCTTGGTGTCCTTGGGCTGGAACCGGACCTTAAAACTGGGGGTTGTGACCTCGCCGGGGTACTTCCTGTCCTCCAGGCCGTCCTGCATCATGTCGCAATCCTCAGGGTCGGAAGAAGCAAACGACTGAGCGCTGTGCTCCATCTGTGCAAAGATACGAATGTATATTACACCAGTTTGCACAACTAATGATAGATCAGTCCCAGGAAGTGTACCTCTTCTAGGTCCTCCTCTCTCTGCCTATTGGGTTTGGTGTAGTCCAGAGGCCCCTCCCACTCCTCTTGTTTGTAGGTGTGTAAAGAGTGGGGCGAGATGCTGCTGTTGCCGTGGTGGATAGACGTGGATGATGATGAAGATGATGAAGACAGATCAGGGGAACGCACTTCAGGGCTGGTGCAAGGCATGCCCAGTTCTCTCTTTATGGGCTTCTTCATGCTTAAGTCCAATGTGCCGTTCTCATCCACCTCAATTTCCATACTCTACAACAGAAATAAATAATGTGTTGCATTTATAATTAATAACTGGGCTTGTAATAATGATGTGATCAAAAGGCATATATTACAAAAATATGAGAGGTACAAAACTCACATTCACATTGCTAAGTTTTTTGGGATGGTTTCCAATGCGTTGATGCATGGTTGCTAGGGTGTTGTTGAGATGCTATAAAAATCTATGTGATTACAGAAAACTAAAACTTTTCTTACATTTTACAAAAAAGTGTGAGTGGTGCAAAACTCGCTTTCACAATGCTGGGATGTTGTAGGTGGTTGCCAAGGCGTTGCTGTGGTGTTCTGTTTTTCTTTTTTTTTTTTTTTTTGCACATTGTTATGTGGTTGCTAGGGTTTTGTTGATATTGGCTTTGCTTTGCTAGGGTGTTCTGTATTGTTTTTTTTCTTTTAGCACATCTCTAAGTGGGTTTGTAAGTGTTTGTTAAGGCGTTACTATGTGGTTGCCAGTGTGTTGTGGGTGAAGATGTGATAAAAATACATGATATAGAAAGACATTTCTGTTATCATATTATGATGAGTATTGGGGAAGTTCGGGTATTGTGGGTGATTGTCATTATGTTGCAGAAACTAGGGTGTTCTGTATTTTTTTAGCACTTTGCTATGTGGTTGCTAGGGTGTTTGCAAATGCATTTCTGTGCGGTTGATAAGGTGGTCTATATGTTTTTTTTTTATCACATTGAAGTGGCGGTTGCTATGCAGTTGTTTATCTGTTCTATGTGGTAGAGGTGTTGCTATGCAGCTGCTCATGTGTTCTGTGCTGTTGCTATGCTGTTGCTAATGGGTTTTATGTGATTAAGCACATTGCTATGTGGTTGCTAGGGTGTTGCTATGCAGTTGCTAATGTGTTCTGTGCAGTTGCTAGGGTGCTGCTATGCAGTTGCTAATGGGTTTTATGTGATTAAGCACATTGCTATGGGGTTGCTAGGGTGTTGCTATGCAGTTGCTAATGTGTTCTGTGCAGTTGCTAGGGTGTTGCTATGCAGTTCCTAATGAGTTTTATGTGATTAAGCACATTGCTATGTGGTTGATAGGGTGTTGCTATGCAGTTGCTAATGTGTTCTGTGCAGTTGCTAGGGTGTTGCTATGCAGTTCCTAATGGGTTTTATGTGATTAAGCACATTGCTATGTGGTTGCTAGGGTGTTGCTATGCAGTTGCTAATATGTTCTGTGCAGTTGCTAGGGTGCTGCTATGCAGTTGCTAATGGGTTTTATGTGATAAAGCACATTGCTATGTGGTTGCTAGGGTGTTGCTATGCAGTTGCTAATGTGTTCTGTGCAGTTGCTAGGGTGCTGCTATGCAGTTGCTAATGGGTTTTATGTGATTAAGCACATTGCTATGTGGTTGCTAGGGTGTTGCTATGCAGTTGGCAATGTTTTCTGTGTGGTTGCTAGGGTGCTGCTATGCAGTTGCTAATGGGTTTTATGTTATTAAGCACATTGCTATGTGGTTGCTAGGGTGTTGCTAATGTGTCCTGTACAGTTGCTGGGGTGCTGCTATGCAGTTGCTAATAGGTTTTATGTGATTAAGCACATTGCTATGTGGTTGCTAGGGTGTTGCTATGCAGTTGATAATGTGTTCTGTGCAGTTGCTAGCGTGCTGCTATGCAGTTGCTAATGGGTTTTACCACATTGCTATTTGGTTGCTAAAGTGTTGTGGGTACTGCCAAGTAACAATTGCAATGCAATTGCTTAGAAAAGTAAAATTATGTAATCCGATCAAAATGAATAAAAAATAATTAAGCTTAACAACAAAGTAACACTGCTATTACATGTGTTTCATTATAACACACAATATGTGCAGATGTAGACGGATGATGGATGGATTAGTATTAAAATGGGCATGTTTACATATTTGGGCGAGTGCATATGAAGTTGGAGATGTGCACACACAGTAGGCACTGATCCCAGAGCAGTCCCAGTCTGATTAGCGCTGAGCCACTGGGCCTTTCTGCCCATTAATCTTCCCCTTTTATCCCCTTCTGCTAAAAACATGTCAGGAAATCGAAAAATGATGAAGTAGTCACTCCCTGGGATGAGGAGAAAGCTTTCTTTTCTTTTCTTTTTTAAATCACAATATTGAGGACAGAGCTTCTCCAATTACAGTATAGATCCTATAGTTCTCTGATGGAGGAGGGGGAGAAACAAAAGAGGCTGATAGCTTATATTTTTGGGTGTGAAAAGGGACAAGGAAAGCAAAGAAAGAAAAAAGGGAAAGGAAATTGAGGGAATGAGAGAGAGGGAGAGAGAGAGAGAGATGCCCTCAATTAACATTATCCATGGAAATCTTAAATAAAAGAACATGGAGCACGAGGTCCTGCCCTATCTAGGGAGCTCACTATCAACTTAATGCCATAACAACATGAAGAGGAGAAAAGGATGAAACGAACGGAGGGACAGATGAAAGGGAGGTGAGATGACGCAATAATATCTCAACATCAAGCAAACGCATTCACGCCAATGCTACATTCTCTGCTGAAGATCAATCACCAAACGGAGACAGACTTTATTCAATTAATAAATGCGTACTCTTATAAACTACTAAACATCTGAACATGGTATATGTTGTTAGCAATGTTGTGGAAACTAGTTTGAAACCGTAGCTTGCTAAGCTAAGTAGTTAAGCTAACTAAAGTAGATCTGCCACAACAGAAACAATAAGGATCTTAATTGGGGTGATAGCACCACATTTGAACACATACCAAACTAAATGCAGCTTATAAGACGAGAAAACACCCTCATTCAAACAAATTAATCAAAAACAGCAGTATTAAAGTACATTTGATTTCACTACAAAAAGATGTAAAATTCTTTATAGGGACTTCTGAGAAAACGGCTGATCAAAGACTCAGATCAAAGATGAATTTGTGAATTGTTTTTTTGAGTCAGTTCACAGAACCAAATTGCTAAACAGAATTCCTAACACTACTTCAGAAAAAATGTCAGATTATTGCCTTAATTAGCTAGGTTGTGAGGCACATGCGTTTAGTCAAGCTACTCATTACTAGTCAGAAAAAAATAGCTTGTTAACAGCTTCTTTATAATCAAAACACCTACTACAAATGTTTAGTTAGCATCACTACTTTTAGCTGGTACAACCCTCATGTACTGCCAATGGCTAATGCTTGCCAACTGTTTTAGCTGAGCGCTGTCTCTAGTAAATAATCTAGTTATCCTAGTAAGCAATAGAAGTAAACAGTATCAAAGTCCTTTTAGGCAAGTCATGCCACTCAGCCGCCACCTTGGCAACACCTCCAGGCAGCTTTTTCGGACTAAGAAGACCAGGCTTCTATCTAAATGAATGGGCAGAGACTCAGAACTGCACTTTCACTTTTTTTTTTTTTTTATTACAAGGACAGTGCATATTAACATGACAAGTCAAAATCTCTCTAGATTCAATAATTCGGAATTAGAGATTCGGAATCTCTCTAGATTCCGGGAGATTTGAACTAATTTGCGGTCATCAGGGAGCCGCTATCAATCTGCAGGAGACTCCCGGAACTTCTGGGAGACTTGGGATGTGTGATTTTTACACAACTAACACATATCAAATCTGCCGCCTTTTCAAACAGTAACATATTTTACTGTCGCAAACCTCAACTGTGCGCATGTGTCGGTGGAAACAGACGATAGGCTTAAATGTTTCCCGGCTTAACTATTAAAAGCAGACGATTGGCTTTCCAGCGGGAGGGGTGGGGCATGTGGATACAACCTCCATCTTTGGTGTTCCGGGTTTTCCCTATACAGTTGTATTAAGGATTGAGGAAGTGGCATGTCTCTATATAAATAGTCTCTGACAGTATCCTATCGTATAGTAGAACTGTGTTTTTTAGTTACAGTAGTTTTCTGAGCATTAGAGCATCCAGTTGAACTAAAAAAGTTGATCGGTCCATGATTGACTGTACAAAAAACCCTTCTTGAAAATTTGTGTGCAATTTTTTTTTTTCTAGAAACCTGCTTTATATATCTGCGTTATATGAGATTGTTCTGTACCTTATCTGGGTGTCTGATGCTGAGGTTCTCTGGTCTCTCCCAGCAGCGTGTGGACAGGTTGAGGATCGCAGTGGCAGCCATGTGGGCAGCTTCGGCATCATGGGAATAATCATACCCACTGGAGGAGCTTTTTCCATAACCTACGTGCAAGCTGGGACTTGGGGGGGAGGCCCTGGGGAATGGAGGTTTGGCTGAGGGTGAAAGAGAATATCACACTAGTTAATAGTAAATAGTTGATGAAGAACACTCAACTAACTAAACTAACTAACTTACTCACCACGATAACACTTTAAAATAATGGCCTGTCATTAATAGGTACCTATGTAGGAAGTAATGCAAGACACATACTGCATTAACGCTATATGTGCTGCTACTATTAACTAATATGGAAGTAATATCAAATTTAGGACGGAGGTAGTTCCTTATTACGTAATTAATGTTTACTGAATGAGATATGCCTTTTATTCTAGCTTCATGCATTCTTTGATCAACACTTAAAGGTACGTTTAATAAAAAAAGCAACATATTGAACAAAACTCACGTTTTGTAAGTTTTGCTCCCCCCAACGTGCATAAGCAATGCTTTTATCAACTGTTTCTATTCCTTTTTTCCTCTGTTTTCATCTGGAAATTCAATCCTATTTCAGAAGATGCATAATAGCGCCCCCTACCGTATAACAGTGATAACACGGAAAGCTGGAAAATTCTGTCAATGGTCGGAAAAATTAACTAGGCTAATCTCATTCAGTAATTATTGATTACCTAATAAGGAACTATCTCAGTCCTAAATTTGAGATTCTGATTAGTTAATCTGGTTTCCGTATTAGGGAATAATAGTGGCTGAAACGTTAATGTAGTGCTACTCCTGCATAGTTACCTATTAATGATGGACCATTATGTTTGAAGACCCTTTCTTGCTGTATGACGAGAAAAGAATCTTGAAGCTTAGCCTTACTATTCACAAAGCACACAATTTACACACATCTCTGCACTGCAAGAAGTGTATTTTACATGGCGTTCATAAAGCATGACTAATCCTGCTCACATTTGAAGGCTTTGGGTGAAGTTTCGCTGGTGTGCATCTTTGGGGCGAGCATGCGCTTGCCAAACACTTGCACGTCGAAGCTTGCATAATCGAAGGACACCTTGGAGTACTTCTCCAGTTCCTTGGCCAGATTAGCACGTGGTGTGGCGGGGACGAGGCTGGGCCTGTAGCTGCCGTGCGGAGGAATCTCCAACTGCTTCACAAAACACATGGGCCTGAATAAAGAGAGAGAGAGAGAGAGAGAGAGAGAGAGAGAGAGAGAGAGCGGTTCTGTCATTTTCTTCCTCTACAAAAGAATCAATATCCCTGCAGTGAAGAAAAAAGAAGCGTAAAAGGATAAGTGTAAGTGAGCATAAAAGATCAAGAGTGAAAGAGTGGGCTGGAATTAGACAGCAGAAGAGAAGCGGAATTGAAAGACTGACAATGAGCCAGAGATACAGCGAAAAAAGAAAAAAGGAAGGAAAAGTTCCACAGATAAATAGCCTGTAAAAGAGAAAATGAGAGAGAGAGAGAGGTTTGAAAGCAGGGTGACTGAAGGAGAAGAGGATTAAATAGTGTCTTATCAGCACTGAGCACATTAGCATATCGTATAGCATGGAATTGAAGCCCTAAAACCGACTTCTTTTCCTGAAGAACCATGAGCCCTTGCGGCCGTTTCTCTGTTCTGAAGAAAAACTCTGTAAAGACATGTTCCAGGACCTAGTGAGACTGGATTTTAAAGCATTTTAAATGCTCCGGATTCAAAGGCTAAAAAAGGCAACTGCTACCTATGCCTCTATATCAAGTCAAATGCTAAGGCAGCATCTTATGTGTTCTTTACATTATAACTTTAGTTTGCGCTATAGCACTATAGTTTGTATTAGAATATTTAAGCTATTAGCTTAGCAACATGCTAATGTCAAGTAGGAATTGGTCTCGCATACACAAATATGGCCGCTAAGCAAACCGACTTTCCTTGAAAAGGACTTGAAAAGGTCAAACTCCACTGAAGTCCAATTTACAGTGCCGAGTGCTGCTTCCACGATGGCCGTTGTTTTAAAAGTAGGCAGTAGAGACGGCTTGCTAGGTTATGGAAACGAGCAAAAGAATGCCGGCATATTGGTGTGCGTGTCATTGAAGTCTATGACACTGTGTTCCGCATTTAACATCATTAACGGATTTCAGGCGTAAACCAGACACGGTTTGAGGGAAAAACACGCACGCAAACACCAACGCGTGTTATGATCTGCGTGACAATGGCATGTAAAGTATATTAGCCTCTGCTTCCTGTCTCTTCATTAGTCAGTGCATCCCATTAGCAGGGGTGGCATGCGGAGCCGTCAGAGGTCTCTCTGGTGACTTTCACTGTCGACATCTTCCCTTAATGGGCTTTCTCAGTGAACTGACGCTCATTTAAATCAGAATAACACTAATAAGAGAGGACTGCTTATTATTTTCATAATCCGCATTGCTTTGTCTGACCACAGACATGCTTCCTGAAGGAAAGTAATTATTTTTCCAATACTCCATGCCCTGCGAGTCCCATAATTAGCTTATCAGTGGCGTAATTAGACTAGCAGGTTTGAGGCCCGATCCCAGCATGAAATGGCAGGCTGTGCTCTATTAGAAGGGCAAAGGAAAGGGAGAACTGATTTTCCGAAATGCCCGACCACTCGTGCTGCGGTAAGTGAGTTCAGCCCTGCAGTGAATGACAGCTGTGCTAACCAACCAAAGCAGGTGTGTTTGATGGACACATTCTGCTGACATAGAAGCTGAAGGACAGGAGGAGACCGAACATGGGGTAGGTTTGCTGTTGCTGGGACAAAATAGGAATAAATGCTGATGTTTCAAGTTCCTGGGTTAGGGCTCACCTGAGTACACGGTCAGAGTTTGGGCTGCCCTTGATGTGTTCGCCCATGGGCTGGGGCAGGTGTTGCTTGTCATGACCCTTTGTGAGCTTTTCGGCAGCAGCGATGGGACATCCAGACAAACTGACAGAAGAGGAGATGTGAACGAATGAGTGAGGAAAATACACTACAATCTTAAAAATGAAGGTTCCTTATTGGCATTGATGGTTGTGACATCCATTTGGTCCCACTTTAGACATTCTACTATTAGTAACTTTGCAAATATGTCAACTAACTAGAGTTTTAGTAGACTGTAGTAGACTGTTAGGTTATGTGTTTGGGTTCGGGTTTGGAGTCAGTTGAATATCTGTTGGGGGACCATCAATATAAAGTGACAGCAGATATTAAGACAGTCTACTAATACTCTAATGACAGTTACTTGACATGTAGTTGCAAAGTTACTTATAGTTAGTAAAATGTCTAAAGTGGACTATCGAAATAAAGTGTTACTGAACCTTTAACATCCATGGAACATTTACATTGTACAAAAGATTCTTAACAATGGGAAAGAGTTTTGAAATAAGAAGAAAAAAAGAGGTTATTTTTAGAACTGTTGGTCAATTGGAACCTTTATTTTTAAGAGTGTATAAATGTCAATATGTGGACCAAATGTACCCATAAAGATAGTAAAAGTACATTTAAAGCTACACTGTGTAACTCTTTTAGTTTTTTCTTTTAGTTTTTCTAAAAACATTTAGTTCTTTCAAAAACATATGTGATCATTAATGTATATTTACTTCGTTCAAGTAATAAAGTATTCTCGTGAGTGTATAATATGCCATTGAAAATACATACGGGTAAGGGGTTCTAATGTCGGTCGCCATGTTGCCCCTCCATCTTGAAAGTACATTAGCCAAAGAGGGACATAGTCGTTAATTCAAGCTTCGCCTTTCGCGTTTACGTTTGAGTTAACGATCATGGACGAGGTCGAACTGGAAGCCATGTTAATCTTGGACTACATTGGCCACCGTAGGAGTTAAAACGAAATCGGAATTGAGAGGAACAGAAACTAATATTCACCGGATGGTCAAATACCTTTTCACCTTTTCGCTAGATGGGGGTAAAAATCACACAGTGTAGCTTTAAGGATCTAGGATTCTGAAATAGGAGACTCTGTACCTGCGGTGTGTGTTGCGGTTGCTGTTGACATGACCCTGACCAGTGCATCCCGGTGTTGGGCACTTTAAGACATTCTCATGCATGGCCAAAACTGAGAAAACCAATAAGAGTGCAGAAAAATAACGAGTAAGACAATGAACCAAAAAAAAAAAAAAGTTCTACCAGCATCGATTTTGAACTATGAAATAAGTGACAGGTTTAGGAAAGGACATACACAATACCAGACGTCTAAAGTGCAGGTTAAAGTGATGCTTTGTCTCTTTTCCTGCAGCTTATCACACAATCAAAAGATGTTTCAACAGTAGTTTGATGTTGACTCACTCTCTGGAGGGATCCGATCTTTGTGTGGGCAGCCTGACAGACTGCGGTGGTGGGGATAGAGTCCGGTCACGTGACCCGTTCCATCGCACCCGGGGGTTGGGCATTTGATCTCTCGCTTCTCTGATCTGGAACTCTCTGTGAGAAGCCAAATACCTGTCAGTCAAACCTTATCTGAAGTCATTATCACATCTGGCAGGATATAAACATACAAAAGACGTGCACATTACCGCACACATTACGCATAAACAATCTCTCCAGTTTCATGCTCTGGAAGTTGTAAAGTTGCCTTTGGGCCCAGGAGAGGGCACATTTACGGTGATAATTACAGTCATTATGCGTGCAGGCAGGTGGATATTTCCATTCAGGATTATTATCTTCGGTGAGGGTGCGCTGAGGTTTATTGGACTATCTACTGAAAAAACGGAGCTCATTAAACAGACTTTACCATTGCCAAAGCACATCTCCATATTATACAGGAGGAGAGAGTGACAAAGAGTGAGTGGGCTCCAAGGTAAATGAAACGAAGGTGCAAGGACAAAGGCAAAACCAAAAAAACATGTAAAACAGATGAGGAGAGAGCGAGAAAAGGAAAGGGAGAGAAAGTGAGAGAGAAAGAGCTTGCATATGCGCTCCAGTGGCTCCTTAATTAAATGTTGAAATGTTAACGAGACATGCACCTCCTAATTAAAACTGGTCGGAGCGTGAGGAGGCCAGTTATGGAGGGGGTGTGGAGCCCTACCGAGCGCTCGGCTGAATCCAGCGCCACACGGACCGGGCACGGTGCCAACCGAGAGCAGAACAACACCACAAACAAAACCAATAAACAAATAAACACGTGCCAAACCAATCTAATTACACACACCCTCTCTCCCCTTCAACTCTCTTGCACTCTCTCTCTCTCTTTCTAAGTGCTTCAGTAATTATAGACTAAGGCTGGAGTTTATCTATGGAAACCAATTCATTTGACCCATTTATACTCTCCAGATTGCTTCCCACATTATTAATCTTGCAGTTCTTTGCCTGAGCGAAAGCTTGCCATTTTAATCTTCTTTCTGATTAATCATGTGTGGGTGTTTATTTATGAGAATTTGTTGATATTTGAGCGCTTGTGTAGGGTGTGTTGAAGAACGCATATGTGCGATGTTTATATAGCACTCTGAGTGCACTCCTGAAATAGTTTCTTGCATTAGAGTGTGTATATATATAGATTCCTCAAACACAAGCAGAAAGAATTTCTGTATGCATTTTTATGCAACAATTTATGTTTTACATAAAGACTGTAAACACTTCATATAACCATACTAATTGCATTGACAATGGCTTTCCTTAAAAAGATGCAATGTAAAGACTTTGCCTAAGTATCCTTGCATAAATTGCAGAAGATTACACATAATTCCTATAAATCCATTTATGTAAGAAAAATTCATTTCACTGCAAATTGTTTATAAACTTTAATTCAATTTATGAGCACGTGGTTGTAGTCAATGTCTTTAAATTGTTTTTTAAGCCACACCATTTTGATATAACTTCATGCAACAATTTATGTCAAAACTGTTGTATGTAAAGTTTGCTAAGACTTCCTTCTACCACGCGAGCGTATATAGTCGCGTTGATCCGACAGTTCACGTAAGAATGGTTTTGCAAAGCAATGTTGTGAAGACTATGTAAAGACAAAAATTGTCGCATCATATGAGTTTAAATATCAATTTTACAGGGGTTGGAAGGTAAAATGATAAAGATCTGACCTTTTCCAAAGCAGCTCTTGCGGATATGTTCCATGTGTTTGCCGGTCCGGTCGTCGAGAGGAAAAAAGCGGTGGTGTTCGGGAATGCGGCTGAGCTCCCGATGAGCTTTGACCTGTTGGGCTTTCAAAGCAATGGCCTGCTCCAGCAACCCCAGGTTCCCCCGCATTATGTCGAACATCTCGGACTCGTCCGCCACCGTTGAGCGTTGAGACAAGCTGTCGTCGTCCCCGTCATCATCATCATCATCATCATTCCCGTCCACGTCGGCATCCCTCTCCGACTCCTCAGACTGCACTTCGATGACCACGGGAGATGATGTGGCGGCCTTACTGGAGCTGTAACTTTCTGGCAAAGTGAGTTTGTGGGAAACATAGTCTTCCCTTACGTGGGATCCCTGAGTGGCAGTGATAACCGAAGGGGCTTCTCTCTCCCCTTCCTCTTCAGACCTAACATCATTGTACTCCTCCATGTATGCCTCTCCTTTTTGCATCTCATCCTCATCATCATCTTCTTCATCCTTTTGTGTTTGCATCTCCTCAGTAAAATACTGGTGGTCTGACTCTTTCTGGGTCTCAGTGCGCATGTCCTCTTCTTTATCCTCCATCTCACCTGTCTTTCTCATCACCCCATTCTCCCTCGTCACCAGAACTCCTACTTCGTTCATCGTTTCATATTCTTCTTTCTCTTCTTCCTCTGGTTCCCTAAAAGGGCTTTTATCTTGCGTTTCCACTGTGACAGGGTGTTGTTGTTGCGGCGATACGGGACCATTGTTGTGGTTGTTGAGGTGGGTCATTGAGTTGGCCACTATGTGCTGATAGTTGGAGAGATCCTCAGAGGATGAGAGCGTGGGCTTGTCTGTGCTGGATGCCTCAATGATGATGCACTCCTCTGTGTGAGACAGAAAAGTGGATGTAAATGTGTCATTTTTAAAGAATACAGTTTACAGTCGAGGTTTGACTCTCAAATGGTCCAGACGTGGATTGATAGTTCACCCAAAAAAATAAGAGTTCTCTCATCATTTATGGTGCGTTCACGTGCTATGGAAAATATGGTATTTTCCACTTGTGAACTGGTATTTACCAGTGTGTTGCGTTCAAGTGCTTTTGTTGTCGTAATGTGGTAAAAGGATGGCGATCCAGACCTGTTATTTAGCTAAAACTATTTTAGATTGCTTAAGTCATCTGCAACAGTAAGAAAATGATTTATCAAAACTCAAACGGTAAATAATATGCTGTATATTTTCTAGATCATGAATAGTATATATTTTTACCATTCCCGACTCTCGCGTTGCTCTCCACCATTTGGAAATGGTCAAAGGTTATCTCATCTCGGCAACTCGTCCATCAAAATATTCTACGAGTTGCCCAGTGGAAAATACCACATGAGGTGGTGTTCATGTGCATTTTCCATGTCGGCTTTTGATACTTACCATAATTATCATAGCACTACATGAACGCACCATTACTCACACCTCAAACCTGTATTTCTAAAAATGTCTTTTTTTTCTGTCCATATAATGAAATTCAGTGGGGTCCAATGTTGTCTTTCATTGTGTGGACAAAAAAAACCCCACTGAGGCATTTGTTTTTCACAGTAGAAAGTAAGTATTCCATTGCAAGACTTTGTATTGAATCTTAAAGGGTTTGTTTTTTATTCGAAACTGTTTTTGACAGCTCCTGCAGCTTTTTGTACTCTACGGTAATAAGTAAAATCTCTCTGGGTTCTGTTTTTTTTCCCTCTTCTTCTAAATTTAACAGGAATACTCTTTCGCTTTCTTACTGCTCAACAGCTTATTTACTGTCACCTGAGAGACTTTGGAGCTCCAACATTGACAGCAAAGAATAACCCAAAAAGTATGCGGCGCTTGTCACACTTATGTCAATGATGTGACAGTCAAAGTTGTGAAGTGCAATTCTGTTTAATATGGGAGTTCACTCTCAAAACACTGGTTGTGACTCATAAAAATGTCTCACAGTCTCATCCCAAGACGTCATACAACTGACGCTTTTGACCATACGTCAACATCCGCCGTTTTAAGGGGGACCCTTAAACGTCGGTTAGATGACGTTATCGAATCCAAACCCTACCCCAGACCTAAACCTGCCCCGTCACCTAACTGACCTTAAAGGTAAAGCGTCAGTTGGATGACGCCCCAGGATCGTCATCTAACCGACGTTTAAGGGTACCCTAAAAAGGCGGATGTTGACGTATGGTCAGTTATAGTAATGTTAATCGAAGACACGTGCGTTTTTCACGAACATAATTTTATTTATTGTCCCAAACAAGACTGGCAATCATGATTCAATTGATATTCCTCACCTTCATCACCACCCTCTTCTTCTGTATTAATGCTCTCAGTGTTGTGTTTCGCTTGCTCCTCTTGATCACCAGCCTGCGGTGCCTGTTCTTCACCCTCCTCCTCTTCCTCCCTCAACTCCGTCTCTTCTCCGCTCCCCTCACTCTCTGCATTGAAGCCTTCATCCATTGCCAGCTTCAGCGGGTGGGACTTCCTCTTGGAGGCGGGTTGCTCTGACTCTGCTTCCTGTAGGCGCCTTTTTCTGGCCAACGGGCAGCTCAAAGCACTATGGGAGAAGACGAATTAGTGAGAACAATTGACGAGAAATACAAGATGAAGGACTTTTACAGCACAAGTGGAAAAACAATGGAAGCATGCAAACTACACACATGCAAGCCAAGCATGACATGCTATATGGTCAGAAAACTCAGATGAGGAATGGACGGATGTTGGAAATTGATCTGTAGGGGGCAGTGTGCTGGATGAAAGCCTTTATAAATCAAAGCCAGTTGGCTGGAACACTTAATTACATGACAATAAAAATAAGAAACAGAGAGAGAGAGAGAGAGAGGAGTTATGGGGGCTGGAATTCAATAAAGCCCTCACCTAGAAAACCTTGCTATCGGACGGGCAGCGGAGATAGATCTATAAACATGAAGCATCTCAAATGTCTTCCTGAATGTATACATGAGTAAATAAACATAACTGTAATATCTTTCCAATAATCAATACCCTGCCTAAAGACCTCTGTTAGGGGAAGCGAGAGTAAGACAGAGAGGGAGATTGCCATTATTAGAGGAAGAGATGAAGATTAAGATGATCTAATCTACGGGCTGAACAGTGTTTGTGATCAGGAAAGGCCGTGTGGTCGCAGAGGGAGGTGAGTCAGGGGCTACGGAGCACCACACGGGCATGTCATCTGTCGTACCTTCTGTGTCGAGCATATTTGCCACTGATATGGCCTGAGCCATTGCATCCTGGAGTGGGGCAGCTGAACAGATAGAGGGGGTCAAATTAGAGATGCTTTATAGCTTTTGTCATTTCGTTGTGGTTGTGTGCTAAATAGTTCATCAGGAGCCGAATTTCCACGGACAGCGAGAAACAAACACACATAGATTTTCAAATTTAGCTAAATAATTGCTTCGTCAATAAGATGGAGCTGCGATTGATTTCCGTTTCCTGCGGCTACCCTTCTTTCGTTTCATGAAATCCCTTCAGTCTTTTGTAGGAATCCCTAGTATTTTGTCAATTTGTTTCATTGGCATTTTCATTTATTACCAGCAAAACAGTGCTGAGATTTAAACTCGAATCACGCTCACATGTTGATCAAACATGATCTCTGTCTGTGTGTGTAGTTTGGTGATATATGCACCATGACAGATGGTTTCTGTGGCAGTGCATAGGCATCGATACATCCATCTGGGTATTTGTAAAGTAGACGCACAATATAGATTTGGTCAAATTGGTATCGGTAGATAAATGTGACTTTTTAATGTCATTATATATATTTACGACAGTTAGTTCTGGTTCTGTAATCTGATTGGCTGAGAGCATTTTCCAGCCGTGCAATATTCTGCTCATATACACACCGGATGAGATATATTTAAGCCAATAAATTATATTAACCATTTCAGTTGTATCCGACTCTTGGTGATTCTATGGTTACTGGCCATACGCGAGAGACTGGTCATGAATTTTCTTGCCGATGATTTTTCTGGGGCAGGTCACCAGGCCTTTTATATTACATATATTATATAAATATCGCTAACAAACCCAGCTACATGGTATATCATGTCTTGAAGCATTTATAACTCTGTTCTACTGCAGTATGAAAGCATCTTTCGGTCATCTTTTGAGCTGAGCTCTATTTAAGATCCGTGACAGAAATGGCCGTGAGCAGCTTCAGTGACCCTGGCGGCTGGCGAGTGTGTTTGATACCGTTATAAATTCCACTCTTGTAAACTTCATAGTGAACTTGACAGTGAAATGAGCTGAGAATATGACTTTCATATCCCTTCCTCACACACAGATTTGGTATTGTTGAGTTTATATGTACAATAGCAGACACTAGCCATTTGAAACAAATGCTTATTAGGCAAACAAATAGGACCGTGCGTAAATAACCTTGGGACTCCTCGCATTTGTTAGATTTCTGTTGCTGTCAGTTATTGTGTTGATGACGATTATTGTTGAAAATGAGTTTGTTACATTAAAATGGATTTTGTTTTTAAAGCGGCGTGCATTGTGAATCAAATAATGTCAAAACACGATCAAACATGGATTTAAAAACAAAGAAAAAAATTGCTGCAGAAGAAAAGCAAAATGGCACATTCAACTTTACATAACTAATCTGTCTTACCTCAGCTCCTGTCCAACAATTTCAGAGGGAACTGCAGAGGGAAAGACAAGGAACAGAAAAATAAGCTGAAAAATCTAAAGCTGCAAATAATTGCATAAAACCGCAATCAATAAATCACAAATATATACAGACCCCAGGAGGCCCTATGCAGTAACATTCATGACTACATTACCAAGAAGAAACACACACATATACATATACACAAACACCTGAGTCAGCCAGAAAAAAAAAAATATGCACGAATCAGCACGAAAATATGATTAATTGTCCCAGTTCAGTTTAGTGGTGGAATAAGTGCAAAACTGCAGAGGGTAAAAAAAAAAAAATCAATTTATTTGAAAACAATAAACCTGGTCAAAGAAAACCCATGCAAAGGTAGAATCGGAAGAATTTGGGGTTTAACGCGTTTAGTATTTCAACTTCACCATGTAAAGTGGCAAAATTTGCATTATTTGCAGCAGGATACAAGAAATTAATGTGATGCCACTATTTCACAAAATACAATAATATGGAACTTTTGCATTTTGTATTAAAACTCCACCGACAGAGATTAATAATTCATAAACAGAAGTTCATCTGATGGTCTTTCTGCTAAAAGGATGATTACAGCTCAAACAACACATTTTTTTGTGTGTGAATTCATTTTCTTTCCCATGCCTGGATGCCTTAACCTGTAGCCTTTCATTGCATGCGTATTAGTAAATGCTTTTCTTATAAGCTGAGAGATGAGTCAGAATTATTTGTCAGTATTCACAGATGCTGTCCATAGAGCTGAACTTTTATTGAACCCAGATCATCCCTCTAGAAACAAACAGTCGGGTAATCTGGTCATGCATATGAAATTGTAATATTTCAAAGCATTTCTTTAACTTTCGACATTCCATTTGGTTGAATGCTCTTCTCACTCACAAAGCTCTATTTAAACTTACTGAATGCTACATAGTGAATAGGATTTTCTTGCAAAAGGACCTCTAGAGACTTCAAGAGCTGGATTATTTGAGAGAAGATAATATTAGATATGCCTAGAGTGAACATATAAGACATGCTCAGCTGACCAGTGAAATAAATGAGTTTTCGAGGTGAGAGAAAAAGAGAAAGACAGAGCGAGAGCAAGAGCAAGAGAGAGAGGGTTCACTGACCTCTTCCTGCTTTGGACCGTGTGCGAGTGCGCTTGTCGTCAGTATCCAAACTCATCTGTCAGAAAGAAAAGGAGAGAGTTAAGACTACAACGATAGCGTGTGCGCGCGCACACACACACACACACACACTCAGGGTCATACATACACAACCATACATTCAGGTTAATGAAGTCATGAATAATGTATAAAAAAAAACATTTCCATAGTGTAAATACTCACTGGGAGCACTAGTTCTCTTTTATACTGCAAACACTAAGATAGAGAGATAGATCAACAGAGAAATTGATAAACAGACAAAGAACACCAGAATGACAGATGGATAGACAGAAAGAAAAGACAGAAAAAAATTGACAGAGCGACGGACGGACAGACAGACAGACAGACAGACAGACAGACAGACAGACATACAGATAGATAGATAGATAGATAGATAGATAGATAGATAGACAGACAGACAGACAGACAGACAGATAGATAGATACTGTAGATAGATAGATAGATAGATAGATAGATAGATAGATAGATAGATAGATAGATAGATAGATAGATAGATAGATAGATAGATAGATGAACGACGGACGGACAGACAGACAGACAGACAGGCAGACAGACAGACAGACAGATAGATAGATAGATAGATAGATAGATAGATAGATAGATAGATAGATAGATAGACAGATAGATAGATACTGTAGATAGATAGATAGATAGATAGATAGATAGATAGATAGATAGATAGATAGATAGATAGATAGATAGATAGATAGATAGATAGATAGATAGATAGATAGATAGATAGATAGATGAACGACGGACGGACAGACAGACAGACAGACAGGCAGACAGACAGACAGACAGACAGACAGACAGATAGATAGATAGATAGATAGATAGATAGATAGATAGATAGATAGATAGATAGATAGATAGATAGATAGATAGATAGATAGATAGATAGATAGATAGATAGATAGATAGATAGATAGACAAACAGATAGATAGACAAACAGATAGATATATAGACAGACAGACAGACAGACAGACAGACAGATAGATAGATAGATAGATAGACAGACAGACAGACAGACAGACAGACAGACAGACAGACAGACAGACAGATAGATAGATAGATAGATAGATAGATAGATAGATAGATAGATAGATAGATAGATAGATAGATAGATGAACGACGGACGGTCAGATAGATGGATAGACAGATAGACAGAGAGACAGATTGACAGACAAACAAACAGAAAGACAGATATATAGACAGACAGATAGACAGACAGATAGATAGATAGATAAATGAACGATGGACGGTCAGTTAAATAGATAGATCAAGAGATAGACAGAAAGACAGAGAGACAGATAGACAAATGAACAATGGACAGACAGATAGATAGATGGATAGACAGACAAATAGATAGATAGATAGATAGATAGATAGATAGATAGATAGATAGATAGATAGATAGATAGATAGATAGATAGATAGATAGATAGATAGATAGATAGATAGATAGATAGATAGATAGATAGATAGATAGACAGACATATAGATGGATAGACAGATAGACAGAGAGACAGATTGACAGACAAACAAACAGATAGACAGATATATAGACAGACAGACAGACAGACAGACAGATAGATAGATAGATAGATAGATAGATAGATAAATGAACGATGGACGGTCAGATAAATAGATAGATCAAGAGATAGACAGACAGACAGATAGACAGATATACAGACAGACAGACAGACAGACAGACAGACAGACAGACAGATAGATAGATAGATAGATAGATAGATAGATAGATAGATAGATAGATAGATAGATAGATAGATAGATAGATAGATAGATAGATAATGAACGAAGGACAGATGGATAGGCAGAAAAAATGACAGACAGATTAAATAAAAAAAATAACAGTTAAATTGCAGCGCATTTTTTAGTGTTCTCCTTCCTAACCTTTATGTACTCATCATCAGCGTATAAATGACTGGGCCTGAACAATAAATGTGATTGGACGGACAGAGAGAGACAGCAGTGCATGGCATCTGCCAGAGGAGCGTTCACGGCCCCATGGCAAGCTTGAGTGCTAATTACAATAGCAATATTAACCGCAGCGATAGAAATAACACGAACACAGGCACTCCAAATCACTGTAATTCCTCCCGCACAGAGTCCCCGATCGCTACACTCGCTGCGCTTTCTGGCACAAAAGGAGCAGGTGTCAATCCCTCTCAGTCTCGCTCACACACACACACTCACAGAAGCAGGGAAGTCTGCTCACTGTAAAGCCATCGGATCTTTTCTGCCGGCACAATGGCGCCATTAGCTTTGATTACTTTACTGCGATTTAAATGGAACGGAATCCTTGAAAATCCACGAAACTCTCTCCTTTTGACCCTCCGTGAGCGCTGCTCACCCCGCTCCCAGCTGCCGCCTTTAATGCAGCGCTGGAGCTGGCAAGGGCACACTGCACTTTCACAGAGGAGTTTCTCTTTCACACGCTCGCTTTCTCTTTCTTTTTCATCCCTGCGCACTCTCTCTGGCAGTGCCACTTCCTGTTGATTGCCGACTTTTCAGCACAGGCGGATAATGAGTGTGTTGTGTTGCATTTGAGGGAGTTTGCGTATGTGTGTGTGTGTGTGTGTGTGTGAGTGTATCCGGGCAGACAGGTGCACAGACTCTCTCTTCCTCTCTCGGCGGTGTTTTGATCACAAGCACGCGTGAGCTCGAGCAACAAGCCGGCTTTTTGTGCGCCGATACTCTGAGCTCGACTTGTCAGCCTGAGAGGAAAGTTTTCTCACATAGATGATCAAATAGAGACGGCGGACTCAAACACTGAGCGTTGTGTTTGTGCGGTTCGCACATCTGCGAGTCTTCTATGCCCTCTCTGTATCTCTCGAAACAAGCTTTGCAACTTTCTGACCCCGAGCACAAAAGCCAGGGGCAGATGCGTGTCGTTTTATTCTTTACCCACTGTAGCTTCCTCTAGTCTTTCACTGCCGTCTCCTCAGTGTCAACACATGAATCAAACAGGCCGTGAGGGAGCCCGCGCGGCTTTCATGTTTGTGTAACCATAGCTACGCATCTCTTTCCAATAGGTGAGCGCATCAGAGTTTGCATTCTTTTTTTATATATATATATCAAATTCCACCTCATTAAATCTGCATGTTCGTGCGAAGGTGTTTGTGATGAGCGAGACAGTGTCATCTTTCTGTCGTAATATCATTCAAAGGCCTTTTAATGTTTTCAAACCTGTCCTTTCCCCTGCGTTTTTAATTACGGCTGTTGGCATGAGCAATGAGAGGGATTGTGAGAACTGGAAAAGGAGCGTGGGGACGGCGAAATGAGCGAAAGATTTTGGCAGAAAAATGCGAACGCCAAGATAAAGCCAACTTAGAGTGGGAGAACGTCCGTGCGTATCCCTTCTGGTCTTGTGCTACATTATTAATTGTGTCCCTCTCTTCTCCACGCAAGCGGACCGAGTCGCTCCTTCTTGCTCTTCTGACAGCTCTATGTAAATTGCTGGCTGGGGGCAACGACTTCACAAAGAAGGTCACCCCTCCTCCTTCGGTGCGCATAAATGAGCCTTTTATTCATTTTCGCATTTACAAGAAGAGGACGCAACCGGGCCCGGCGTGGCAACCATTGCTGGAGTGACAGGACTACTGACATCTCCAAAATTACCTGCGGAAAGCATCGGCCAATTAAAGAAGGCCAATGCGGTTGCCAAGAAGATCTGAGCCATCCATCAGGGGAGCGGAGTTAACATGCACTCTCACGGCCTGATCGACAACCGAGAGAGGTTTATGTATGTGTATGTGTATGTGTATGTGTGTGTATAAACGCACACTTGTGTTCCTCGCCTCTCTTGTGTGTTTTCTTTTAAGAGCTCGCGGTAGCTTGAGAATAAGCTCGGCTCTGATTCCTTTGCACACAGTTGGATGACGCTGATCAGTCGGAGTTTGGTATTATGTAATTGGATGCTCTTAAAAGCACTGCCTGCAACTGCAACCGCAACCCTTTAAACATTTCAAATTAGATCGATAAATCAATCGCTTCAGATGAACTCTTTCCATCAGAGTGAAGAAAAGAAAAAAAAAACACATTTATGGGCCCACGGGAGAGAGCGAAGACTCTCTCACTCTTGTTTTTTTCTCTCTCCCCCATTAGAAATCTCTTCCAGTGAATTTCCCAATGCAAAAGTGAAAGAGATAGATGGGTGAAATGTGGTCTGTTCCAAATAAAAAGCATATAGAAGAAAGAGTGAAAGAGGAGAAAAAGGGATGCATCCACTTAAAGCCAAAAACACACACCTAAGCAGAAAAAGGAGGGGAGGGCGGGGGTGAGAGAGAGAGAGAGAGAGAGAGAGAGAGAGAGACACACTTTCTTTTATGTTGATGAAAGATAGCAAACAAAAGCAGCTCAAGGACATCCCCTGCTTTCAAACCTCTCCAGTTTTCCTAAATAATGAAAGAAAGCTCTAAAAACGAAATTAGGTTGAGTCGAACATCCCAATTCTTCATAATTACGGGGGGCGGGACACTTTTTAAAATCTCAGCTCATTCAGAGGGAGGGTTAGGCTGCTCTGCCAAAACCCATTCTAGGTCAAGCTGGCATGAACTGCGCACATCGTCGTAATACAACGCTGACTTCCTTTCATAGTGTGCTGACAGACAGAACTGATGAATGTCATAAATGTATAGCCCTCTTTCGCCTCTAATTGTGCCAACTTGGCAGGAAGCCCACGTTTCCGCATGGCGATTGGCTGAGGGGCAACTCACTTTGATTGGTCGGCTCTGCAGTCTGAGAGAGGGCCGGCAGCGGCTGATCTTGTCTCCTCGCGTCCAGCGCTGGTTCAGGAGTTTCCCCCGGTACTCATTTTCTGTTTGAGAAGAGAGGGAGAGAAAGCAATAAATGAAAATGAAAAAAAAAAATGAAAATGAAGGGAAAAGACAGTCACGTCAGCATCTGCGCTGGCAGTTGGAAGAGTTTTTGCGGAGCGAGGCCAAAGGAGTGTTCGGTTCGAAACGCTGTAACGGACTGATTCAGCAGCGAAACGGCCAGATCATCTCATCACCTGTCCACCTGCATCTGAAACCAGCAGCCTCAGCACACCAAACACAACCCCCTCCGTCCCAACAGCAAGACACACACTCATAAGCTAGACTTCATGCCTCACCCCCCCCCCCTCCAAAAAAAAAAAATGTTCATTTTTAATTCAGAAATTAAATTAAGTTATAAATTACACTATAAACAGTTGCCTTGTCACATGTAGACTATAGAAAAACAAAGTGATATTTGCATTAACTAATATAATATATTGACAGCCCTATGCATTTTATGTGTTGACTGAAAGGTGCTTAATGTCATATGTGTGAAGTGCCAGTTTGACAGGTCCTGATGGGGGCTGGGCCTTTTACACATGTGACCTATGCACTTCTAATTAAAAAGAGGCGAGAACTAAAAAAAAAACCCTCACACTCGCACATACGCGCATGCATATGCATGCTAAAGCACCCCAGCTGGATGCTCTGTCAGTCTGCTATTAGAATCAATCACTTTTGTGCATTTTTATTGAGCTTTTAGCAGGCAGGAGTGTAAGAGAAGGGAGGGGTTGCAAAGACAGAACCGTGCTGGGGGAGGGAATTTGGTCAGTAAATAATGAATCAACTATAAATCAGATTTTTTTCTCCCCTCCTCCTTTCTTTTTTTTCATCAGGGTAATAGTCCATCTCTCCATAAACCAGCAACCCAACCCCCCTCTGGCACACACATGATAAAAAGATAAAAGAATGTCCCAATAAAATCGGATCCCCTTGGTTTGCTTGTGCTATCAAACGCAGGGCGTATTAAAATAATGATTGCGTTCATCAATGAGCACGCATCAGCCATTGTTCATGAAATCTCACAGCTGACACCTCGCTTCATAACTCGCTTTTGTTTAGCTGTCAACAATACTGCAGGCAAGAAACTCTTAAAAGTTACGTGAGAAAATCTTCTGTGGATTTCAACGTTGGAAACACAGAAAAACATATCCTAACCCTTCAAGCTTTGCCTTTGAGATGATCAGAAGACATCAGAGAACTTTGTGTTGTATCACAGCGATCTTGAATATCTCCGTCAAGCCTAAAAGTCATATAAAAAATATTTGTGTGTTGAGTAAAAATTATTGATGTGAAAGTTCCTTCTTTTCATGTGTTTAAAAATATATAAAAATAATTATATATAATCATGAAAATATTTTTTACAGTGATATATAGCCTATATGCACTGTAAAAATATTTTCATGATTTGAAATCACAACATTTTTTCTTTTGTCGAATCAACTTAAATAATTTATGTAGTTCATACAACATAATATTTGGAGTTTCTGATGATTAAATCAATCTCCTTCATTGTATTAACTCACTTTTTCCATTTCAATAAACTTAAAATTTTAAGGCAACCAGGTTACTTAATTTTTTTAAAGTTAAACCAACAATATTTTGTTACAGTCACATCAGAGTTCATCTTTATATATACTATAACACATTTTTCTAATTTATATACATTTAAACAAAATTTTTTTTTTAGTTGATGTGGCAATTTGTTTATATCAAAATACTTTTTGAAGCTATTGTTCCATCCGTTTGTAGTTTTAAAGAATTTGGGTTCTTTTACCAGAAGAATCATCGTCTCTATAATAACTTTTGTTTTCAGTTTTGGTAAGAGGTAAAAGAAACATCTGCCATACTCCTTTTGCCTCTTCTGCTCTCGCCTGTGTCCTTTCTTTTACTTTCCTCTTTACCTTTATCTCAATCTGGTGTTTTCTTCCTTTAAATGAGGCTTCCATCTGTTTCTTATTGGGCACTAAAACTCACCTCGCGCTCTCAGAGAGAGAGAGAGAGATCCAAAGAGGAGGCGAGCAAAAGAGAAAGTTTGCCGTCAGTAAAAGAGGAGCCTTTAAACATGCCGAGCTTCTGACTCTGTCTCTTTCACTTCCCCCTCTAACATCTGCCCTTCTCTCTTAGCAAGCACAAAATAAACAAAGCAGGCAGATCTGATTTGCCTCCTAAAACTCAGCGCAGCAGCAACAACAACAACAACCCAGAAAAAGACAGGCAGGATGCCAGTCATCAGAGTTTAAAAGCTGTAGGGCATTGTCAGTAAAAGCATTTCCAATGCCCCTTACACACACACACACACACACACTCCCACGCCGGCACGGAACAAAACGCTTATTTATCAACTTTCAACCCTCTTCTAAAAAGTGACTACAACAGCACTACTGTGCATCCTTCCCCCCCAACGCTCTCTCGCTTTTTCTCGTTCTACAAATTTCAAGCCAAATAAACAGAACCGCGAGGCGCAAAGGGCTCTTTAAAATCTCACCATAAACCCGGGCCGTATAGCCGACTCCACACTTTCCGGCCTTCAAAAATGGCACAGCCTCAATAATCCACCCACTCTATAACCTTGATGGCTCAGGTGCCACTCATTCTAGAGGGAAAGGCACCATTAATAAAGCGAAACAGTTGACCCCTCATTTACAGATGGGTTGGAGAGACTATTATCTGATTGGCTCCTGTAAATGTTCACTTTAAAGTATTACACTACAAGAGGAACAAGAGATTAATAAATGATCTGTGATAGTTGTGCTACTGCGAGACGGTCAAAGGAGACAGAGATGAGTGTAAACAAATCAAGAAAATCATGTCATGCAGCTGAAATCCATCATAGTGATGCCGAGTTGTCTGAGACAGGGATAAATCCATAGTTTAGATTAAATAGGAATGGATGCCTTCACGGTAATCCACGGGTGACACATCTGCACTCTCTGCTGCAGTTAAGCAGGATTTAACTTCAACTTTGTGATTAGAGAACAAGCAGAAAGCAAGAGCAAAGGTGAAAGAATAACGCTAGCCCGCGAGACACACTCAAACCTAATTATTACAAAAAAACAAAAAAAAAACACCAAAATACATTTAACATTTGTGGTGCATTCATTGTATTATTCTTTTCAGAAGATTAAAAAAATCGACTTGTGCCTGAGAGTCAGCAGCAAGTAATAAAATTAGATTCTCCTTCATGTCAAAACGAGTCAAAGTGCCTTTGAGAGCTATACGGGCTCTCGTTTTTTTTTCTTCTTTATGACACACCACGGCAAACACCATGACAACCACGAGTAGCAGAAAGAGGCCAACTCAGAGAGTGACTCTGCGTTAAAGGAGCAATGGCAGAATTCGCCTTTGTCTGGGCTTCTTAAATACACGGACACAGGCTTTCAAGGATACGGACAAGAGGTTAAATATCAATGTTACTTAAAGCTTCTGTTTAGGTGTCCTTCCAGTGTGGAAACTCAGTAACTAGTTGTTCAAAATAAGTACCTAAGATACCTGGGATTTTGGTCTCGCCTAGGTATTTCCGCACGTCTTTTGGTGTCATTCACTCAGATTATTTTAAAACCCCGGGTCATTCACTAACAAAACGAGTCTTATTACTCTTATGTAGGGCTGTCAAACGATAATCGCGATTAATCACGATTAATCACATCCAAAATAAAAGTTTGTGTTTACATAATATATGTGGGTGCACTGTATAATTATTTTGTGTATATATATAAATACACATATGCATGTATATTTAAGAAAAAAACTAATACTTAAAATATTTATATTTATACAATATAAATTATATATAAATCTATACAGTATACACACATGAAAATATTTCTTAAATATATACAAGCATGTGTGTGTATTTATATATATATATAAAATAATTACACACAGTGCACCCACATATATTATGTAAACACAAACTTTTATTTTGGATGCGATTAATCGCGATTAATTGTTTGACAGCCCTACTCTTATTATAACAAAATATCTATTATACTCTAATACAATCTGTGTTCAAGTCTATTACGCGAAAAATCTCCAGAAATAAATGTTTTAACATCATATGCATGACTTAGATTAGGAATAAAGTGAATGAGTGTCATGTCTCGTTCACAGGGACAGTTCACCCAAACATTCTGTCATCATTTACTCTCCCTCTAGTTGTGACAACCCTGTATGAGTTTCTTTCTTCTGCTGAACACAAAAGAAGATAGTTTGAAGAATGTTGGAAAGAACCAGTACAGCAGTAAATAATGACAGAATCTTCATTTTTGGGTGAACTGTCCCTTTAAACCTCGACTCGTTCATTCAAACGCGCGTGTTCGTTCAGGAGGTCCAACCAATGATTTTGCTTCTTCACATCTCGGGCTCGAATGAATGACATTTGCTCGTGCCATAGTCAAATTTTAAAAGCAGGAAAGGCTTAAAAAAAGAAACTAAAATGTAAATAATGACATGTGGGCGACCGAGGATGATTCTTAAAAGATTAGTTCTAAACACCGACCTTTAAAAGCAGGAAACCCCAGTTACCCAAACTAAGTGAATTACATGTAAATCAGCACACGTGAGTGAACAACAACAACGACGATTCGTTCAAGAAACAATGGCGCGGTTGTCGCTGAAGACTAAAACAGCAAAAACATGCATTCTAAATCACCGATCAATTCAGCTGCACGCAATTCACTGTTTCAAGGCTTAAAGGCTGCTCTAAATGGCACCTTTCTTCACTAATGATAGGGGCGACCCTGACCCTCGGCCCCAGTGGCGTGGCTTTCTGCTGTGCTCTGAATGAGAAGAGCGCAATTTGGCCCAGCTGCTCCATTCCACATGTTTATTACTCTCTCCTCTCCGGCAAACCCGTGGCACCTGCTGCAACACTGCATGCATCTTTATTTCCCCCACTTTTATATAGTTTCCTGTCCTATGGATAAACAAGCGCCTATTTCGAGCGTTTAGCGCTTGCCTTGGACAACCAAAATGAGCATTAGGGTTGGTATATCGCAAACACCCCCCTGTTTGAATATAATAGGAATTAATCCGCGGATAAGATTAAACGGCGATCTGTGAAGACAGATTTCACGATGCGGGTGAAAAGAGCGTCTGCGTGCAGCAGATGATCCGCTATAGGCTATAATATCATTTGTATATAAGACTGAGCACATTGTTCGGTCATATATTAACCGACAGAAATAATTGAGAAAACTTGCAAGGATCCCCCCCACCGCACAGATAGCAGCATCCTATTTGATTAAACTCTGGAGGTTCCTTACGACTGCGCAATTCTGCGCAATTTCCGCAAACAGATAGATAGGATCTTGTGAAAGTTATTACAAAACCAGTTTCTAGGCGAGCGAGATAAAATAAACGACTTCATGAATCAATGTTGCGCTTAGCTGACCTTTATTGTTCACAGTGCTGAAGTGGCTGATGCTAAAATGCGGTAGGCAACACAACATTAGCAGCAATATTTGTCAGTTGATAGGCAACATGTTAGGAGATGCACTTGTTGTAGTTTTCGCTATATTGAGGAATCTACAACTTATCTTATATATCAGGGCATGTTGTATAACAGAAAAGGCATTTTAAATGTATTGCATGCATTTACTGAGGTGGTAATCAAATGTAGGCCACTCTCTTTCATAATAAACATGTTAATTCACAGTGGAAAACATTTGAATTAAAATGAGCCGCCTTAACAGTGTTAATCACTCTCAAATTGTAGCATTGTCTCATCTTCTCTTTGCAGGTTCAGTTGAAGTATGATGGAAAGTGTTACAAGCCTCAAAGTATGCTCTGCCATGCTATTTTCATGAGATTCATCTAAAAGATTCTTTTTTCATTTAACATTCATTCATTCATTCACAAATCAACATTCATTAACACAAATCAAATTATAAAACAGAGATGAAATTTCCCATATTTCCGGATCACGTAACTCCTTTATATGGTGACTTACAACTTCTATCTTCACCTCATGAGTGCAGTGCCTATATGGTTATTCCACCCCTGTAGCTCATGTTTAATTAGTTAAACTGATGGTGTTACACATCAGCCTGTTGTACAACACTCCATGTTCTCCTCTACACCATGATAGTGGAATTACTGGCTGCTGAGCCAGAAGCCTCAGACTATAAGTTAGAAACACTTAAAGCTCACTAGCTCAAGTTACTTTTAGCATTAGGCTTCTAGCTCTAGGACATCCATAACAAAAACAATCATAAAGAAATCCAATAAATTGTATTTATATGTACACAAACAGTATAGGTTCACTGTTATTACATTATCACTCACATCTGACTCCCAGATAACACACATTCACGTTCACTACGTCCACCATCTTGGTTGCAGGTGCTTTGATATTATACTTAATACAATAGTTAATGACTATCACATCAGCCGTAATACTGAGCAATATGAGACACAGACGCATAAATCACTGATTAGAAATGAACAGGGGCGTGGATGGATGCAGAGAACGGGCGTTATTGCTTCAACTCTCATGACTTTTCTTCTACGCATCTCACCAGGGGCGGTTGACATTTAAAGAGAGCATCTCTCCACTCTGTTTTCTGCAGCAGAAAATCAAATGGCCACCCCTCCTTCTTCTTCTTCTTCCACGCCATTCGTGCACTCGGCCGGGAGTCCTGCGCTACGCCCATTGTTCGACCTTAATTACACAGAGCCATATGGAAGCAACTCCGTATGTGTGCCAAAAAGATGGAGATTTTATACAACTACATGACAGCGAGCACTTACAGTGCGATCACGCCAAACCCAGGCGAACATATCAATCGAAAAAAAGAAGATAAACACACAAGCACATAAACGCGATAAAGTGGATTAAGAAATGAACAGTTTTGACTAACGCACGCCGCGTGCATTAATCAGTACGCTATTTATGCGCGAGAATAAGAAGTCAGATTTGGAATACTGACAAGGCATTCCCGATTGATCTCGAGGATCAAACCAAAGTGAGAAAACAAATAGGCATCGCTGCGTTTGTACAAGAGCGCCATATCTGACTGTTTCTCCATCACTTTTACCATGTCAACTCCACACACTCTCCGCTGGAGCTCTTCTAGCAGGGAAGCATGGACACTCACACTATCCTTTCCGAAACAGACCCGCTTGTAAGAACTATAAGCCAGCAAACATCTTACTTCAAAGAGGATAAAAATCAAGCGTCGATCAAACAAGTGCGATGTGGATAAAATATGAAAATAAAGCGGCAGCATTCAACGCAAAAGCCATTAACCTTGATCTGTAGGGCATCTCGGGATGGGATGATCTAGATGTGTAGTCTACATCCTTGGCTAGCAAATGATATAGCTAATAATTCAGCGTCACACATTTATAATATCTTTTAACAACTCAACCCATGACTCTAAACCATGAGTTCAGATACATTTCTTAAAGATACCCCTGAGGGATTTTTTTTTTTTTTGGTAATCAACAAAAAGAACCAAAACTATTTTTTATTTCACATATAAAGCCAAACTACATGGTCATGGTTACCTGAGTGGGGAAAAATAATCCCGAAAGCTGCTCCGACAGACGCTTCTCTCGTCTTCGACGTGTATAATTCAGTACGCTGTAAGACAGTTTGGGTTAAAATATCCCATTTATAGATTTTTCTAAAAGAAAACTAAACTCTACTTCAGTAGTATCCCGATAGATTCAGTGACAGCGGGGAAGAGATACGGCTCTTCGCTGGTGCTGCTACGGACGAGCGAGGATCCAGAACGGGGCGGTATGAACGCTACTTGTTTGTAAGCAAAAACATGGCTTCATTTGCCTTTGTCAGCGAGAAAACGTAATATTGACTTACCTTTCCCTCATGAGCCATTGTCCCCCACCTCCTCCCTCCGCCCTTTGCCATGACATCACGAAAGCTGTAGTAAAACCTACAACATCGATGGGCTGGGCTTTGAATATCCCCCGCAATAACTCAACGGGCATGTGTACAGCCATGCACACACTATTTCAGACTCTTGTCTTTCTCAGTGCGCGCACACACACACACACACACACACACACACACACACACACACACACACATGATCGCTCTCCCTCTCTCTAACACCCACACCCACGCTCCAACAAGGGATTTATACAAGTTATCCTTTGTGCCAGAAACAAGATAATCATGAAGGTTCTGTAATGGTTCACCATCTTATTATCAAAGACCATGATAGCTCTCTATGGATATTGAGTCGGTTATGGTTCTTTCGAGATTAAAAACATTTTTGATATTACAACATATTCAGATTAGTAGCCTTGGCCTATATTTGCTTTTCAATCCCATGAAGCACTAGAAGAACTAGAGAGTAAAAAGTACTTAAAAATGTTCTTCTGTCGCATATGCAAGCTTTATTTTCAAGAGTGACAGAAAAAAGCTGGCGGATAAGTACTAGTAGAGCAAATGCGTGTTTAAAACATCAAATACCTCGACTATAGTTCAGAGTGCGCGTCGGGTCGCTGTTACTTTAAATTCTAATAGCGTAAGCTGCTTATTTTACGCCCAGTGATTAATCTTTAATATCGCACAAAAGCATGCATATGTCGCTGGTGTTATCTGAACCCTCCCTCCTGACTCTTTCCGAATGGTACTGTCCAGTGCAGTGATTCACACAACACACATTTCTTGGGCAATGCCTCACTGGTAAAGTTGTATTAGTAGCCTAAAGACTAAAGACTATTGTATTAGTAAAGGCATTGGTGTGGGTATATATATATATATATATATATATATATATATATATAGACTGTGCTGCCATAAGAGTGGGAGGCAACAAAAAATGGGACTTTAACACCGTACTGTCTTCTTCACTCAAAACAGACGAATGTAACTTGGAAAGACTCCTAAATGTTGCACACACCGCTGTTGTGCTTTGTTGTTTTGTAACCATTAGTGAAAATGACAACCATTCATTACAAGCCATTTGAGAATATTCTCCACAAATGCCACTCTTTATCTTCTGTCTCCATGCTGCACACGGGGGGAATTTTCAAAAAGCCAACCTTCGCCTTTCAGAAATTCTATTAAGTTCTTATCTCTTTGCGGCAGGCTCTTTTTTGCCGTCCCATTGTTATGCATTGGAGCTGAAATCAATCACGAAGTGTCCACGCTGCATCAATATGATTTGAGTTGCCTCACTAACCGAGACACAATCCAATAAACAAAAGACAGAAGAGAAACCATACCTAAAAAATAAGTTACACTCCCCTGCCATAAGTAGGCTACTCAGAATGAGATTCACAGTAGCGAGAATGGGACACGTGCGATTGCTTCTTCAGCAGTCTCGATGACAACTTCGATAATAAATGTTAAAGAGTAAACACAGGGAGCACACGTTCAACATTAACGCTCGGCTAGGCTTCAGGACCCCAGACAGCGCTTTGGCCCAGTACCATGGACAGCGACCCGGAGGAAAAAAAACACCCGCCGCTTCTTCTCTTTTGACAGAAACATTACGGTTGGGATGTGTTTTAACAAATGCTGAAAGGTTAAACAAAATAATAACATCGGAGACATTGTGCATTCATGCGGAAAATAAGACACACATGTATTTATCAGTGTTCAGTTATTCAAAAACTTGCAATAGGGTCGACATTTTAAGGGAATTGACAACAGTTTCCTAAAAAATATATAGGATATTTAAAAAATATAAATGTGCTGACGTGATGCATAACGACAGTCGACGTACGATGTTCGTTCAATTACGAGCTAAACTGCCAAAACATATTTTTAAATGGGAGAAATCCTTATTCTGAATGTGTACAGAATGCAGATCTTTTTTTCTTGTTATAGCATAATACAAAAGTAGTAGGCTACATCAAAAAGAAAATGTGTTTGATAAAATTACAAGAATGATGTTTGACAGGGAACGCGTATTATTAAACATGTTTAAAACAATCTTTGTGAGGACGACTGGCAACAGTTTGTTAAATTCCAAGATTAGGATCTTTAGACACCGCACACTATATGACTTTAAACACCGACTGAGTGCAACTGGAATAAACTCGGTCCGTTTGAGCATGATCAGTCTTAACAACCAAAGTAGCCTATTCATAATCCGCCTGAAAGTATGTCCCCAGTATGTATGTCCTCGTAAAGTATGTCCCCAGTTTAAAGCGATCGCTATTTACCTGCACAGGCGAACGGGCCCTTAGCCTAGTGTATGACTAAATTGTAATCTAACTTTTGTGGCCACTGAAATCTTATATCAAATAATTCATTCATTTATGTCGTTAAATGTTCAGTTTTAAGAGCTTCTTTTTTTCAGAAAAATTCAAAGTGGTCAGAAAGCAGGTATTCAGACAGGTTATAACGTCGAGACCACCTTTTCTTTACAAATTAAAAGCAGCAAGCTTAACAGTGTTTCCAGTATGAGAGTATTTGGGCCTATAACAAATCTCAGATGGAAAACCAACACTGTAAAAAAGTTAGGCTATATGATCAGAAGTTATGACGACATACATCGGTTTAACTAGCCTAATCAAAATAGGCCTAAGTTAAGCAATTTTCAACATTTTTTAAAAGTCAGTTTAATGTAATTGCAATTGATATTGATTTTTTATAGCCCTCTTGAATGTTAGCCAGTTGTCTCAATTCATAAAGTCACAACTCGATTAAAGCTGTTCAGTGTCATAAATACATTGTTTTTAATTTCCTCAATATATCCAAAACTGTCCAATTGCGTCGCAACTCCACTGAAAACAATACACATTCTTTAACGCGGTGTGTCTCTGGAGCGCATTCAGGATGCCTGTATAAATATTGCATAAGGGAGTCAGCTGAGAGAGCGGGCCGGAGGGGCCCCAAACTCCGCGAATGGCCTTGACAGATGGAACAAGCTGACAGACAACAACAGAAAGAAAGTTTGAATGCGACTCTGGGCTGGTATTGTGTCCGCCACAGTCCCCCGGGAAACAAACCGTCCTTTGTCTAAACATTTCAACAGCTCTGAAGTAAAAAAAAAAAAAAAAAAAAAAAAAAGGTCTAGACGAGGTTCCTGGAAGTTATGACTTGTATGTTCTATATATAGACCTCAATACAACAAGCTTTCAACACATGCCTAAAGCGATAAAAAAGGGAATGATAAATTATAAAGCCTCACAATAGCGAGTGAAACTAGACGAAATCTGACATGTATTCCGATAAACACCATACTTTTGCATGCGTTAAATCGTTAAAAAAACAGTCATTAAAAATAAATAGTCGAATATATTTTGTTAACGAATATTAACATAAAACACGTTGATATAAGACACAATAAATACAATGACAAAACTCGTATCCCAGCAGTCTAAACAACTTTTTAGACACCTGTTAATCAAACCATTTTCGTCGTGTACAGTTAAAAACAGCCAAATAGGAGACGGCGAAGTCTTACTGACCTAAAAAAGTCCCACACAGCTTCATGGTTGCGGCTCCGAGTTTCCCATAAGCGTCTGGCAAGTCCTGAGAAAGTAAACTTGAGTGGAAAAGTTGAGGACAAAATTACTACAACTTCTCTTTGAAAGGAGCGAAGGATTGGTGCCGGATGACGTCAGAATCTGTCCAGCCAATCAGAGACCAGGGAGTGGGTAATTGTATCCTACCTCCGCAAAACTCTCAGCCAATCAAAACAATTGTCTTCAGTTCTCAACAACAAAGCCTATAGAATGCCAACAGAAGGGACTACCGGCAGCTGTGCGCTTTCAGCTTAGAAGAAGTTTCTAAACAATGCTAAAGGGGACAATCATGCAGTCACAAACTATATCACACTGCAGAATAGTTTTGGTGAATTTGACTGTGAATCTCTGTTCATATTACAACCGATATTGTTTTTTTTCCCCCTAATGTTTATTTGCATTTCATATTTATCCAAATCTCTCTCTAAGAATCCAAGTTATCCTTAATTAAAAGTTCTTTCAAATTATATAGGCTATTTTGGTTCACAGTGTCACAATCACACACAGATCCACACATAACTCACACATCAAATGGCCCCATATAATATTGATAGTTTTAAGCTTTCTCCCTTAATCCCTTGGATGACATTTAAGCTGGCATTTAACAATAAAACAAATCACTTTTAATAAAAAAACAAACAAAAAAAAAAAAAAACAATTACTTAACAACCTCATCTGGTTACATTTTTTTTAAAAAAAGAACAGCATTTCTGCTGTCAAGTAGACAAAGTGAGAGTACACGTGTGTCTTAACTTTGTAATTAATTTATTAAATATTATATATTTCATATATAAACATATATTTATAGTTATTTATAAATAATATAATTTGCTCTATATTTATAGTTATTTATAAATATTATAATTTATAGTTATTTATAAGTATTATAATATACTATAAATATTTATAGTAATTTATTTGTATTTTAAACAAAAATAACTAATTTTTTTTTTTGTGGGAAAGTCACGTTAAAACTTCGCAAGAGTACTTGTTTATTAAGGAGACAACATTATCAGTGAAGAGTTTGATAAACAAGCAAACAAAACAATGAAAATATCAAGGCAAATATATACAGTATATATATATATATATATATATATATATATATATTGTTTTACTGTGCAGTTCTAATCTAAAGTCATAATTTCAGTATATATCACTATGATATTTCATATCAGTATATATAAAATTTTGTGGACTCAGGATATAATACTAGCAATGGAATTTGCAAGTAAAAAAGAAAAAGGTGGCCAATTGATGGATGTTTAAAATCAGTTTCCATTACAGAATGATATTAAACACAACAGGTCATTTGAGACATGCTGGAAACGACGCTGTGGTCGAAATCAGTGACTTACAAAAACAACAGTTAGTAGACAAATACAACAAAGTGTTAAAGAGGTCATTTAAGTCCACAAAGCCAAAAGTGCGCATGCAGAAACACCCACATGCATGAGCCTAAATGTTTGTAAGAGAGGCATTTAGAAAAAGCCTATTCCGTGTGGCCTTATTCTCTTTGAATTTCTCCCTGAGACTGAATTTCATTTTTAAGGGGCATTTATGAGGAAACCTGTGTATTAGTTCACAGTCATGATTTAAACCGCAACAAAACTGTGCGAAACAAAGCAGCCCAAGAGCGAGGATCATCTCTTTTACAATGGAATTACGACTCCTCTTTTGGGCGAGAAATTCTCCCCTCCTAATTCGCTCACTCGTTTCTTGCACTCAGTTACATCATTAACACATACCTCTCCTTCAACCTCTTTCAAATGTGAAGCACCCGCTCACCCAAAACAAACAAAGTCCAGGAAATAAACGTCTGAATCGAGCGAGGGGGAAATGAGCAGCATAAGTGAAGGGTGTGGAAGTCCCCCAGTGGGTTTGGCAGGGTCTGGGCTCTCTTTTAGCAGATGGCTCCTCTGATAATCGTGTCCTCTCTAGGCCCATCTCCATGCCCCGACTCCACGTTGCCATGGCGAGGGGGCCGGCAGAGAACATGTAATGCATTTGCTGCTTATTAAATTTGCCTTCTGACAAAGAGAGGCTCTCACTTAAAAACGAGAGCAGGCCCGGGCAGAGAAGAGCAGGCCCAATTCTCTTTATCACAGACTACCAGACGCCCTGCTGTATTCTTCCACTACGGCATACACTCATTGACCTATTAACTTCACGGCTGCCTCCTCCCCCTCTCACTTATGAAGGTCTACACAGGCCCCCCTTTCGGGCTTCTGTGGAGTGAGGGTCTGTGCACCCCTGTGCTTGTGACCCCCCCGACCTGTCGACATCATTGCTGCGCATGAGAGAGAGTTGGAGAGGCCGCCGCTGAACCGTGATGTGCCCTACAGCTGTCTGCGGCAGCACAAAAAGAAAAGAGAAAGACAAGAATGGAGTGAACGTATGCACAAACCGGCTGGAAAGTGCATGAGTATGAGCGAGAGAGGATTCAGAGTCGCTGAGGCTGAGAACGGGAAATAATGCTGATTAACTGCAGCCTAAGGAGCGTGACTCTGAAAGTGTGGAAACATGCAGGGAAAGTGAGGGCAATGATCAATTACGTAACAATAGGCTAACTTTTGTGATGGTTCGAATAATTCAAACAACCTATATAAATCCACACCAAATGTGATGCTACTACATTTTTTATGATCATTCACAGGGAAATCAAAAAAATTGTTGACAGACAGACAGATATAGATAGATAATAAAAGACAGACAGATAATAAATGACAGACAGACTGACTGACTGACTGACTGACTGACTGATTGATTGATTGATTGATAGATAGTAGATAGACAGACAGATAGATAGTTAGACAGATAGATAGATAGATAGATAGATAGATAGATAGATAGATAGATAGATAGATAGATTGATATATAGATAGATAGATAGATAGACAGACAGATGGAGAGATGGATAGATTCTTAAAGATAGACGGACGGACGGATGGATGGATGGATGGATGGATGGATAGATAGATACATAGACAGATAGACAGGCACACAAACAGACAGATGGAAAGACAGACAGACAGATAGATAGCTAGATCGATAGACAGACAGATAGAGACAAAGACAGATAGATCCAAGTAGTTAATTGTGACAAATATAAACTAAAAACAAAACAACAATAAATAATAATTTAAAACTACCATTGGTATTAATTCACTTATTTACAAGAAAATTTGTTATATCGTTGTTGTTCATTTTTAGTAAAAGCAATAAAACAGGAGAGGCCTTGTGTCTCAGTGATTCTACCACAGTAAATTGGGGTTAAAGAACAGACCTTTTACCATGGTAAAATAACAGTAATTATTTTAGTACACTCTAAAAAATGCTGGGTTGTTTTAAACCAATTTTGGGTAAAATATGGACAAATCCAACTATTGGGTTAAAATTATCATTTAAAAATGTAACCCAATGGCTGGGTTTGTCCATATTTTACCCAAAATTGGGTTAAAACAACCCAGCATTTTTTAGAGTGTATCATTGATATACTATAATATATTTTGTTAATATTTTAAATTTATTTTAAATTATATTTTCCAATTTCATTTTAATTTTAGTTAAAGTTTTAGGAATTTTTTTTTTGTGTGTTTTTTTTTTTTAAGTTGCAGTCCGTAGCTTTTTTTGGGTTACAAATGATCCAAAATACAAATTTGAGAAAATACATAACCAGCCAGTGTTCAAAACTCTCTGCTTGCCTTAGCTCGATTCAAAGTGGTAAGCTTGTAATAATGTTTTTCATTCCAGTGGTACTGCTGGATTTCCGCAGGAAATTCAAGCATGTCTTTGCAGTCATTACATCACATCTGTACACATAAAGGAGGAGTCTCGGCTAATAGACTATATACTCGGCTAGGCTATATTGAGTCTACTAGGCTATATTGAGACATTACATCACATCTGTACACTCAGCTAGTAGGCTATATTACGTGTGAGGATGCTGGAGGTGGAGATTTATAGCCTTTTCTCACTGTACTAGATATAATTAAACTTATCAATTTGATGGCGGATCCAGAAAGGTTCAAACAACAATCACCAAGACAACAGATTCACCCCCTGTAAAACGTAAAAGACTTCATTCGGACTTCGGAATGGCTACAGAAAAAAAGAGACTGCAACCGGACCCATGTGAAAACAAGGATACATATCGGAATACTGTGTTTGACCCCCTTTTGACTTCAGAACTGCCTTATTTCTACATGGCATTGATTCAACAAGGTTCTGAAAGCATTCTTTGGAAATGTTGGCCCATATTGATACGATAGCATCTTGCAGTTGATGGAGATTTGTGAGATGCACATCCAGGCCACGAAGCTCCCGTTCCACCACATCCCAAAGATCCTCTATTGGGTTGAGATCTGGTGACTGTGGGGGCCATTTTAGTACAGTGAACTCATTGTCATGTTCAAGAAACCAATTTTGAAATGATTCAAGCTTTATGACATGGTGCATTATCCTGCTGGAAGTAGCTATCAGAGGATGGGTACATGGTGGCCATAAAGGGATGGACATGGACAGGAACAATGCTCAGGTAGGCCGTGGCATTTAAACGATGCTCAATTGGCACTAAGGGGCCTAAAATGTGCCAAGAAAACATCCCCCACACCATTACACCACCACCACCAGCCTGCACAGTGGTAACAAGGATGATGGATCCATGTTCTCATTCTGTTTACGCCAAATTTTGACTTTCAGTTTTCAACTGTCCAATTTTGGTCAGATTGTTGCAAATTGTAGCCTCTTTTTCCTATTTGTAGTGGAGATGAGTGGTACCCGGTGGGGTCTTCTGCTGTTGTGGCCCATCCGCCTCAAGGTCGTGCGTGTTGTGGCTTCACAAATGTTTTACAGCATACCTCGGTATAACGAGTGGATATTTCAGTCAAAGTTGCTCTTTTATCAGCATGAATCAGTTGCCCCATTCTCCTCTGACCTCTAGCATCAACAAGGCATTTTCGCCCACACGACTGCCGCATACTGGATGACTTTCCCTTTTCACATCATTCTTTGTAAACCCTAGAAATGGTTGTGCGTGAAAATCCCAGTAATTGAGCAGATTGTGAAATACTCAGACCGGCCCGTCTGGCACCAACAACTTTGCCACGCTCAAAATTGCTTAAATCACCTTTCTTTCCCATTCTGGCATTCACTTTGGAGTTCAGGAGATTGTCTTGACCAGGACCACACCCCTAAATGCATTGAAGCAACTGCCATGTGATTGGTGATTAGATGAGAAATTGAATAATAATCCTTTAGGCGAGTGTATTTAGTTTGAGTTATTTTAACACTTCAACTAAAAATAAATAAAAATGAGAAAGTTTAAATTTTAGTTTTATTTCAGTTTGTTTTATTTCAAGTAATGAAAATTTGTTTTTAGTTTTTTTTTAATGATAATAACCCTGGGTAACCCACCGACTCTCATTTGGTATTCCTGAATGTTTCTGTTACATACTACAGTCTTCATCATCATCATCATCATCATTTTTTTCATTTTAGTTTTAATTCCAAGACCAGCATTATTGTTATTCATTTTTTTTTAAATGAATTATTTACATGAATTATTGATTTTTCAAAAGAAGCTTACAGGGCAAAAAACAAACAAAAAAAAGTCCTTCCCCCTTCATACGGAAATCCATACACGCTAACAAAACAAGTTTGGTCTTTGTTTAAGTTCCATGTCCATCACTGTCTCTTCATTTCCCCCAAAATGCTTACAGGCTAAAATGCCCCTTTTTTAACCCCAGCTTTTGCAGAATCCCCCCTCCTTCATGGGCGCATTCATTCACACTCCCACAACCCAGTGTGGTCTGGGTGCCAGCCTACATGATCATCACCCCCGATCTCACAGCATTGAGTGTGGAACCCCAGCACCAGTCAGAGAAGGGTCAGAGATGCCAGAGGGCACAGAGCCACAGTCTGTCTGCCTCCCTCCTCCCTTTCCCCCCTTCCTCTCTCACTCTCTCACTAGGACATGTCCTTCCCCACCACCCCCAAAGCCACTTTTCCACCTCCCTTTCTCGCCCCTCCTTTCCCTCCCCTGTCCGAATGGCTGGGTGATGAGTAAACACAGACAGAGCTCCACAAGCACGGCCCGGCTTGCTGCCTCATTACAATCACAAAGAGCTGCCACGCTTTTGGGTGGAGCCTGTGGCCGCGGGAGGCTCTGGGGCCTTTAAGTGAGTGGCATACTTAATAGGCTTTGTGTAGGAGAAGAAAAGAGAGTGAAAGGGGAGAGAAAGAGAGCAGGCCCAGCTGTCACGGCACAGTAGATATCAGTCTGCCACAGAACCACTCTTGCACTTTTTACCCCTCCCTTTTTTTTTTTCTTTTGCTGAGGTATGGTTTTAGACGCACAGGAAACGGAGCGTCTGAAGGGAAAAAAATGAAAACACATATGTGCACACACACACACAATCACACAAAAGAGCTGTGTGGGCAGTACATGGATCAAATAATGCCTTCCTGGCTGAATGTTCTGTTTCGTTACACATCAGAGACTGAACTTTCTGACAGAAAATGCTGAACAAAACATCTCCCTGAACAACTTTTTCATTCAGTCATAACTATAAAGGGATAAAACAGCTTTAAAAGCTCAAACATAAAGTTTTGTATTCAAAGAGATCAATCCTTTGGATATAAAACTGGATAGCAAATCAAAGTTTCTGAAAGCGGGTAGCTGACATGAAATCCTTTTGGGAAGTTGACGTTTTGTGATGTGACAATCTCTACAACCTCAAAAAAGTATTTCAAACAGCATTTTTCTTATTTGGTTTTGCTAATTCTAATATGAACCAGAAAAAAAATGTAGAAAATTGTCGCACACATGCAGGGCCAATTAAAATTCATAATGAAAGCCAAAATTAAGTGACCAAGTCAAAGCATTCATTTAGATTTTAAACTAAAAATTTGATGTTGATTAAAAAATGCTATTGGAATTTTGTTTTAATTAAAGCAATTTAATTTGAAATTGTTTAATGTTATTTCAAACTTATATCTAATGATTTAATACATTGCTTTTGCTGATTTATTATTCAACAAAATAGACTATTCTACAAAGTTTTGAATTATTGTTCTTTTTAAAAAAACACTACGTAGTATTTAATAAATAAAGTTCATCAAGCCTAAAACTGACACCCAAACATCACAAAAAAGATCACTGTATATACAGTAAAGTTCATTGTTAATTCCCAAAACGACAGACAGTCAGACAGAGTAAACCCATATTTAGGTGTACATATGCTGGGACACAATAGTCTGTGCTTACGAGCTGCTGCTCAAAGCAGGTGGAGAAACCCACCAATGTGTGCTGTTGTTTGTGTAATCTGTGTGATTGTGGTGGGCTGCTGCTAAGCCCTGCTAAATCAGCTTAGCACATGTCCTGCTGTGGAGGAGGCTTGTTTTAAAGACCCCCCTCCAGAAGCACCCGTCCTTTAGGAGCGCGAGAGAGTCCAGACACTGAATCAAAGATTATTCTCTGTGGATGACACTCCTCACATCTCAGAGGACTCCCAAGCTGCACATACGGCCAGACTGAGCCACATTAGCCAAATTAGGCGTTTGTGCGTGTTTTATGTGTACATGCAATTATAAAGACAAAGACAGATACATAACTATGCAGGCATATATATATATATATATATATATATATATATATATATATATAGACTGATTTAGTTGCATCTTTGTATTTCTTACTTAAGTCAAGTTACTTTCATAGTTTACATGAACATTTATGAATTATTTTCTTATTATTTTACAAGTGGAGTTGATCTTTGAGATTAATAAAGAGTCATTGAACTTAAGAATTTTGTTTAATAAAAGTAAATTAATTCAATTGTATATTATTTAATGTTACATTTTTTATAATTATATTTAATTATTTAAATTAAAGATTAAAAAATACTTTATTTAATTGCTTATATAGGCTATATATTTTACAATTTGTTGAATTGTATTTTACTTTGTTGATTATTTATATATTTTGTTACAATTATTTATTATGTATACGTTTCTTTTTACTATAACTATTTAACACTTTTATTTTGTTTACTATTTTTTTTTGTTTAGTTAAATATTTTAGTATACACTAAAACATAGTATTAATATAATTATTATTTTATTTGACTTATTTTACTTGGTTGATAATGCATTGTTTTATAAGTAGTATTTTATCAGGGGATTCTTAATAAAAATGTCAATGTTCAAAAGCAACCTTACCTCAAAATTACCTCATTTTGTTTAAAATAAATATTTTTTAGAATTAATTTATACTTTTCTTTTGTTGTTTTGTGATTAAAGTGTAGTTTTACTTTATAGTTACTTTTATTAAAATATGATTTATTTAATTTTTATTTATGGTTTATTTTTTTAATATTTAAATGTATTTTACGGTTAGTATTTTTATTGTATTTAAATACCTAGGCAATACAAATGTAAAAACAAAAAAAACAAAAACAAATATAGCTGCGAGCAGCGATGGCGGGCCCAAGCCGGTGGCACCGCAACCCCGGTTCCTTTAGTTACCTAAAGGCACCCGGGTAGCGGTGCCGAAGGCTTTGGCCCTTTTATGATTAAATGTTAAAACGGCTTGCCATACTCTGTCATTTCGACTAGTCACAATTATGTTACAGATGTCTTAAATGATAATACAAACTATCCAAAATGTAATTACGAATAGACAGAAAGACGTTGTTGATATCTACAATGTTAATTCCGGACAGGCAAACTTAGCTTTTAAATGTTAAAAGGGCTTGCCATACAGGGACGTAGGCTCAGAGAGAGGCTCACCATATTCAAACCAAAATATCTGACTTCCTCTTGGTCCGAGCTAATGACTATGTATTAGAAAGTTGTCCGGCTTGAGGAGTACAATGTATATACCGATTTTTGTAACTGTAGATAAAACTAACAACCCCACTTTTGTCAAAAGGTGGCGCTATTTAGTCCTTGCACATTGCCCGTTTCTGAAACTTTGCACGTCTACTGGCTAATAAATGTGATGTATCTGTTGAGTTTCAAGCAATTTCAATTTCAATTTGACTGTTGAAAAGAAGTGCGCCGATTAGATACTCAGGATCGGTATCGGCTCTGACACTGCCATCTTTGACGAGGCTGATTCAAATTCTATATTGTGCATATACTATTCTGTTAGGCACAAAGGCACAAAAACTTTCTAAAGTACCATAAAGTTTTTGTGTACTGTATTATTAGTGTTCTGAAGCTATTATGTGATATAGAAATTAATATTTAAGTCATTAAATTCAAGAACACAAACTTTTCCCTCTCTGCGCCTGTCAGTCATTCTCCATTCAGCATTCAAACAGCACGTCACATTCGGTTACAGTCAATGATGAAACGATCTTCAATGATTCAATGTTAATCCTATTATACTGGATCTTTAAGATAAAGGTCTAAAGGTCTATATTTTCGAATGAAGAAACTTTTTCTTGCTGGACTTTATTGCTGTAACTTAATCGTGTTACTTTCTACCGGGTGTCGGACGCTGTCGGTTAGATCACAACACTAGAGTCAGAGCACTATAATTGTTCTTCACGCACACAGTAACTGAAATTTAAAACCTTTAAAAGAAAAGGCTCAATAAACTATTGCATAGATAGATAATGTATAATACACTGTTCATAAATATGTATTTCCTTTGTGCTTTGAACTTTTCAATACGGACTCAATGCGCTGTAACTTCATGTGGCTTCAAGCACATCATTCTCCGCTCGGGATGCACATAAGTGCTTTGTGCTGCACCGTATTGGAGCCGTAATATCATAATGCAGTGACGTAATGACAGATTATTAATTGCCTTTCAATTATATGTTGCTTTATAGCAGCCATGGCTATATTTTTTTTTAATGATTTTTGTTATCTTGTTTTTCATGAATGTATTTTTCAAAAATAAGAGCAATGTGTATTATCTATTATTAATATGGTTTATAATAGCATTTTTGTCATAGATTATGACAAAGTAATCATATGATCCACCAGCGAGGAACCAGCAGAACAGAGTGAACATTCTTTCTGTTTAGTTCAATCCTACTTAATAGGAATTTATTTAAAATGCTCGCTCTACTCCACACCATTAATGTCTTGTGCGGACATCCGTATTTTGACTTTCGGTTTTAAGTAAGCGATTTAAAAGCTCCCAAGTCCCAGCGGAGTCACACGTTGATTAACCGGTGGGAATATACACAATAGGCCTACCTGATATTGAACACAAGAGGGCAGTATAGCACTACGTATGACTCAGATTATTATTTTTTTATGAATTTTACAACAATTCTGGCTGTTTTTGAACGTAAACACAATTCTTAAATGAAAAAAAAGGAAAAATTGGGGAAGTTATAATATTTGTATAATTTAATTTAGAAACAAATGATGTATAATTACATTTTTAGAAGATATGAGGCTTTTAGTGTTTACTTTTTTGACATTACTTTAATCTTTTGCCATAGTTGCACATGTCTATTGGCTAATAAATGTGATGTATCTGTTGAGTTTCAAGCAATTTCAAGCAAGCTAAGAGTCCCAAAAGCATCAAAAAATAATGTTAAAGTTTGTTTCGTTGCCACGGCATTTTGAAAGTGACACACTTCCTGCTGCCAGTTGGTGGCGCTATAACTTTGACTCACAATAGTCACATCCATGTGATCGGTCTCTTACAGCGAAAACACTGCTGAAGTTTCGTCAAGATCAGTTAATGTATGCTGAAGTTATAACACACATCCTGTTCCATGTTTCTCGCCATAATTTCGTTTCCTCGCCACGGCCAAACCGTTCGAGATATCAAAAATCCCGTGGCACTTTTTCATCCTTAATGTCTTGACTTCACGCTGATCGAGTTTCGTCGAATTTGGTTCAGTGCTCTAGGAGCAATAATTTAAATTACATTGCATGTGTTTTAAACACAACCCTAAATAGCCAACTTCCTGTTGGGCTGGGGTAAAAAGTAAGAGTGTGAAGTATATATGAAACGATGAGATCTATATGTGTACCAAGTTTCATATTATTACATGCAAGTGTGTTTGATTTATGGACCAAATTTTCAGACCAAGTTTATTGACCAAGTTAATCTGATTAATAAACTAATTATATAAAACTATTGTCAATTCACTACAATTAAACTAGTTATATGCCTTTACTTATAAAAAATAAAAATAAAAACTTATTTAAAAAATACCAGGCTTGAGAAATGTATTTTCTTTATGCAGGTCATACACACAGCAGTGAAATGGTTAAGCCCCCTCCCCCTGCACACACACACACACACAGACAGCCAGCCAGCCAGCCAAAGGCTCAGAGTGGCCATATTCAAACAAAAATATCTGAGTTTCTGTGGGTCCTAGCTAATAAGTGTCAATTAGAAAGTTGTCCGGCTCGAGGAGTACAATATACATACCAATTTTTGTAACTCTAGTTAAAACTAACCACCCCACTTTTGTCAAAAGGTGGCGCTACTGAGCCCTCACCACGCCCGTTTCTGCAACTTTGCACATGTCTACTGGCTAATAAATGTGATGTGTCTGTCGAGTTTCATGCAATTTGAAGCATGCTAAGGGTCTCAAAAGCATCCTAAAAGCATCCTAAAAGAAGGGCAAAGTTTGATGCGTCGCCACGGCAACAGTTTCAAAGATATCAAGAATCCATTCACAGGTCTACATCTGCCGTATGTTTACATTATACAGATGAAGTTTGAAGCAAATCGGGTAAAAATAAAAGGGTGATTTCAAAGCATTTTGAAAGTGACACACTTCCTGCTGCCAGTTGGTGGCGCTATAACTTTTACTCACAATAGTCACATCCATGTGATCGTCCTCTTACAGCGAGCACACTGCTGAAGTTTCATCAAGATCAGTTAATGTATGCTGAAGTTATAACACACTTCCTGTTTCACGTTTCTCGCCATGATTTCGTTTCCTCGCCACGGACAAACCGTTCGAGATATCAAAAATCCCCTCGCAAACTTTCATCCTCAATGTCTTGACTTCACGCTGACCGAGTTTCGTCGAATGTGGATCAAAGCTCTAGGAGGAGTATTTCAAATACCATTGCGAGCGTTTTACAAACAAACCTCAATAGCCGACTTCCTGTTGGGCTGGGGTAAAAAGTAAGAGCGCGAGGTATAGATGAAACGATGAGATCAACATGTGTACCGAGTTTCATATTATTACATGCAAGCGTGTTTGAGTTATGGACCGAGTGTTCGGACCCCGTTCCAGGGGGCGCTGACGAGCCCCCCTGCCACGCCCAGGTACCAGCTTCAGCCCGGCTCTGATGGCCGCGGGTTCTGACCCGTGTGCAAAGTTTCAAGAGTTTTCGAGCACGTTAAGGGCCCCAAAAGTGCCCAAAAGGTAGTAAAATAATAATTATTATAATAAATATAGCTGCGAGCAGCGATGGCGGGCCCAAGCCGGTGGCACCGCCACCCCGGTTCCTTTAGTTACCTAAATGCACCCGGGTGGCGGTGCCGAAGGCTTTGGCCCTTTTATGATTAAATGTTAAAACGGCTTGCCATACTCTGTCATTTCGACTAGTCACAATTATGTTACAGATATCTTAAATGATAATACAAACTATCCAAAATGTAATTACGAATAGACAGAAAGACGTTGTTGATATCTACAATGTTAATTCCGGACAGGCAAACTTAGCTTTTAAATGTTAAAAGGGCTTGCCATACAGGGACGTAGGCTCAGAGAGAGGCTCACCATATTCAAACCAAAATATCTGACTTCCTCTTGGTCCGAGCTAATGACTATGTATTAGAAAGTTGTCCGGCTTGAGGAGTACAATGTATATAGCGATTTTTGTAACTGTAGATAAAACTAACAACCCCACTTTTGTCAAAAGGTGGCGCTATTTAGTCCTTGCACTATGCCCGTTTCTGAAACTTTGCACATGTCTACTGGCTAATAAATGTGATGTATCTGTTGAGTTTCAAGCAATTTCAATTTCAATTTCAATTTGACTGTTGAAAAGAAGTGCGCCGATTAGATACTCAGGATCGGTATCGGCTCTGACACTGCCATCTTTGACGAGGCTGATTCAAATTCTATATTGTGCATATATACTACTCTATGTTAGGCACAAAGGCACAAAAACTTTCTAAAGTACCATAAAGTTTTTGTGTACTGTATTATTAGTGTTCTGAAGCTATTATGTGATATAGAAATTAATATTTAAGTCATTAAATTCAAGAACACAAACTTTTCCCTCTCTGCGCCTGTCAGTCATTCTCCATTCAGCATTCAAACAGCACGTCACATTCGGTTACAGTCAATGATGAAACGATCTTCAAGATGATTGAATGTTAATCCTATTATACTGGATCTTTAAGATAAAGGTCTAAAGGTCTATATTTTCGAATGAAGAAACTTTTTCTTGCTGGACTGTAACTTAACCGTGTTACTTTCTACCGGGTGTCGGACGCTGTCGGTTAGATCACAACACTAGAGTCAGAGCACTATAATTGTTCTTCACGCACACAGTAACTGAAATTTAAAACCTTTAAAAGAAAAGGCTCAATAAACTATTGCATAGATAGATAATGTATAATACACTGTTCATAAATATGTATTTCCTTTGTGCTTTGAACTTTTCAATACGGACTCACTGCGCTGTAACTTCATGTGGCTTCAAGCACATCATTCTCCGCTCGGGATGCACATAAGTGCTTTGTGCTGCACCGTATTGGAGCCGTAATATCATAATGCAGTGACGTAATGACAGATTATTAATTGCCTTTCAATTATATGTTGCTGCGTCATTAAACATCTGTCCTATGCATTTCAAACATTTATAGCAGCCATGGCTATATTTTTTTATGATTTTTGTTATCTTGTTTTTCATGAATGTATTTTTCAAAAATAAGAGCAATGTGTATTATCTATTATTAATATGGTTTATAATAGCATTTTTGTCATAGATTATGACAAAGTAATCATATGATCCACCAGCGAGGAACCAGCAGAACAGAGTGAACATTCTTTCTGTTTAGTTCAATCCTACTTAATAGGAATTTATTTAAAATGCTCGCTCTACTCCACACCATTAATGTCTTGTGCGGACATCCGTATTTCGACTTTCGGTTTTAAGTAAGCGATTTAAAAGCTCCCAAGTCCCAGCGGAGTCACACGTTGATTAACCGGTGGGAATATACACAATAGGCCTACCTGATATTGAACACAAGAGGGCAGTATAGCACTACGTATGACTCAGATTATTATTTTTTTATGAATTTTACAACAATTCTGGCTGTTTTTGAACGTAAACATAATTCTTAAATGAAAAAAGGAAAAATTGGGGAAGTTATAATATTTGTATAATTTAATTTAGAAACAAATGATGTATAATTACATTTTTAGAAGATATGAGGCTTTTAGTGTTTACTTTTTTGACATTACTTTAATCTTTTGCCATAGTTGCACATGTCTACTGGCTAATAAATGTGATGTATCTGTTGAGTTTCAAGCAATTTCAAGCATGCTAAGAGTCCCAAAAGCATCAAAAAAGAATGTTAAAGTTTGATTTGTTGCCACGGCAACAGTATCAAAGATATCAAAAATTCATTCACAGGTCTACATCTGCCGTGTATTTACATTATACAGATGAAGTTTGAAGCAAATCGGTTAAAAATAAGAGAGTGGTTTCAAAGCATTTTGAAAGTGACACACTTCCTGCTGCCAGTTGGTGGCGCTATAATTTTGACTCACAATAGTCACATCCATGTGATCGGTCTCTTACAGCGAAAACACTGCTGAAGTTTCATCAAGATCAGTTAATGTATGCTGAAGTTATAACACACATCCTGTTTCATGTTTTTCGCCATAATTTTGTTTCCTCGCCACGGCCAAACCGTTCGAGATATAAAAAATCCCTTGGCACCTTTTCATCCTTAATGTCTTGACTTCACGCTGATCGAGTTTTGTCAAATTTGGTTCAGTGCTCTAGGAGCAATACTTTAAATTCCATTGCATGTGTTTTAAACACAACCCTAAATAGCCGTCTTCCTGTTGGGCTGGGGTAAAAAGTAAGAGTGTGAAGTAGGCTATATATGAAACGATGAGATCTATATGTGTACCAAGTTTCATATTATTACATGCAAGTGTGTTTGATTTATGGACCAAATTTTCAGACCAAGTTTATTGACCAAGTTAATCTGATTAATAAACTAATTATATAAAACTATTGTCAATGCACTACAATTAAACTAGTTATATGTCTTTACTTATAAAAAACAAAAATAAAAACTTATTTAAAAAATACCAGGCTTGAGAAATGTATTTTCTTTATGCAGGTCATACACACAGCAGTGAAATGGTTAAGCCCCCTCCCCCTGCACACACACACACACAGGCACACACACACACACAGACAGCCAAAGACAGCCAAAGACAGCCAAAGACACAGAGACATGTAGGCTCAGAGTGACCATATTCAAACAAAAATATCTGAGTTTCTGTGGGTCCTAGCTAATAAGTGTAAATTAGAAAGTTGTCCGGCTCGAGGAGTACAATATACATACCAATTTTTGTAACTCTAGTTAAAACTAACAACCCCACTTTTGTCAAAAGGTGGCGCTACTGAGCCCTCACCACGCCCGTTTCTGAAACTTTGCACATGTCTACTGGCTAATAAATGTGATGTGTCTGTCGAGTTTCATGCATTTTGAAGCATGCTAAGGGTCTCAAAAGCATCCTAAAAGCATCCTAAAAGAAGGGTAAAGTTTGATGGGTCGCCACGGCAACAGTTTCAAAGATATCAAGAATCCATTCACAGGTCTACATCTGCCGTATGTTTACATTATACATATGAAGTTTGAAGCAAATCGGGTAAAAATAAAAGAGTGATATCAAAGCATTTTGAAAGTGACACACTTCCTGCTGCCAGTTGGTGGCGCTATAACTTTGACTCACAATAGTCACATCCATGTGATCGTCCTCTTACAGCGAACACACTGCTGAAGTTTCATCAAGATCGGTTGATGTGTGCTGAAGTTATGATACACTTCCTGTTTCACGTTTCTCGCCATGATTTTGTTTCCTCGCCACGGCCAAACCGTTCGAGATATCAAAAATCCCCTCGCAAACTTTCATCCTCAATGTCTTGACTTCACGCTGACCGAGTTTCGTCGAATTTGGATCAAAGCTCTAGGAGGAGTATTAAAAATTCCATTGCGAGTGTTTTACGAACAACCCTAAATAGCCGACTTCCTGTTGGGCTGGGGTAAAAAGTAAAAGCACGAGGTATAGATGAAACGATGAGATCAACATGTGTACCGAGTTTCATATTATTACATGCAAGCGTGTTTGATTTATGGACCAAGTGTTCGGACCCCGTTCCAGGGGGCGCTGTCTAGCCCCCCTGCCACGCCCGGGTACCATCTTCAGCCCGGCCCTGATGGCCGCGGGTTCTGACCCGTGTGCAAAGTTTCAAGAGTTTTTGAGCATGTTAAGGGCCCCAAAAGTGCCCGAATAGTCGTATAAATAATAATAATAATAATAATCGTTAGGAAAACAATAGGGCCTTCGCCCTTTCAGGGCTTGGGCCCTAATAATAGAGAAGAAAAATAATCGCAAGGAAAACAATAGGGCCTTCGCCCTTTCAGGGCTTGGGCCCTAAAAATCACAGCCGTAAAGCAAAGCAAATTGAAATTGCGAGGGAGAGAGACTTATGAGAGAGAGATATGAGGGGTTATAAAAAGTTGTAAATCCACTGAAACAAATCTCGAAGACCCCCTAAACACCCCATCGCCCCACCGCGTCCTTCCGCCACACTACTCCAGACAGAACAGAGGAAGAATTAAGACAAGAGTGAGTGAAAGTGTGAATGAAAGGGGGACACCTGGAGCAGGACCCCGTAGTGCTCTACACTGAGGGGTATTGTAGACTAATAACAGGGCTGCAGTGTGCGTGTGTAAGTGTGTGGTTGCCTAGGTGACACACTCAGCTGATTGAAGGCTTATGGGGTGAGGAGGGGGTGAATGTTTAGAAAGCATCTGTATGCAAATGTCATTATGGTATAGAGATGTTTGGAGAGGACACAGAGAGAAGAAAGGGGGATATAGAGAGATGAATGGATGGAAGGACGGATAGTATCTACAGAAACTCTCCACTGACGGATGCTGTTGGTTGCAATCTAAATCCATCAAGAAAATAAGACACTTCACTTAAAAGGCCTCATACAACCTCATATTAGCAGACCTCTGAAAAGACACTGTAACAATATGTGTCCATAATGAACTTGCATTCAAAAGCGCTCATATCTTTGAGACGCTGCCGTATAAAAATAGATATTGGACGTTATATTAGATTAGGCATAAGATTGGAGTTGGAGTGGGAGACGTTTATTGATGTCTTGTTGTCTTAACTTTATGTTGTTACTTATTATGTATCTTATGTATATTATGTATCAGAGTCCATGTCAAATTCGAGTACAAGTCCAGCGGAGTTCATTCATAATGGTCAAAAGTCTGAGTCCAGGTACCCCAACTCTAATAAGACCAAAGCACCTGAAATAACATATACTCATTTGATATTTGTTTTCCTATGAATACTAACTGGGCAGGAATCAAAAACTAATTCCAGTTACCTGCATCGCTTATTTTGTGATGACCCAACACAGACTGTTCTTTTTAGTGATTTAAAAGCATGAAGCATGATTAGTGTAGTCGAATCCTGGTCAAATAAATAATTAATCAGTTCTTTTTAGTGATTCAAAAGCATAAAGCATGATTAGCGTAGTCGAATCCCGAACAAATGAATAATGAATCAGTTCTTTTTAGTGATTCAAAAGCATAAAGCATGATTATCGTAGTCGAATCCTGAACAAATGAATCTAATGAATCAGTTCTTTTTAGTGATTCAAAAGCATAAAGCATGATTAGCATAGCCGAATCCTGAACAAATGAATCTAATGAATCAGTTATTTAGTGATTCAAAAGCATAAAGCATGATTAGTGTAGTCAAATCCTGAACAACTGAATCTAATCAATCAGTTCTTTTTAGTGATTCAAAACAAAAGCATAAAGCATGATAAGTGTAGTTTAATCCAGAACAAATGAATCTAATGAATCAGTTATTTTTAGTGCATCAAAAGCAAAAATCATGAGTGTAGTCAAATGCCGAACAAATTAATCTAATGAATCAGTTATTTTTAGTGCATCAAAAGCAAAAATCATGAGTGTAGTCAAATCCCGAACAAATTAATCTAATGAATCAGTTATTTTTAGAGAATCAAAAGCATAAAGTAAGATTAGTTTAGTCAAATCCTGAACAAATTAATCAAATTAAGCGGTTCTTTTGAGTAAATTAGAATCATACGTGATCAGTGTAGTAGATCCTGACCAAATTAATCTAATGAATCAGTTATTTTTACGGAAACAAAATTATAAAACGTGATCAGTGTAGTCGAATCCTGAAAAAAATGAACTACGTGATCACTGTAGCCGAATCCTGAACAAATGCATAATGAATCAGTTCTTTTTAGTGAATTAGAATCGATCAATGTGATCAGTGTAGTTGAATCCTGAACAAAAGACTCTAATTAATCACTTATTTTAAGTGATTCAAAAACAAAGCATGATCACGGTAGTCGATCCCTGAACAAATTAATCTAATAAATCAGTTCTTTTTAGTGAATCAAAAAATGGTCCACAAATTACATTAGTTTTGTGAGAAATGTTTAGAATTTATTTATTGAAAGGATCTCGTTATTTGTCAATGGAATTGCATTTCTTTCTTCTTTGAAACTCATTAGAACTAAATTAATCAATAATGGAACTATTAAGGAAGCAGAAGGAATTGTTACATTCAGAATCATTAGATTCATCACAATTCATGAATCCAGAGCTGAACAGATCAGTCTAAATCACACGTAAAAGCATTTTTACCTTACCAGTGGCTTTTAATTTAATCCAACAATTAATGAAAACAACAATTAATAACAGATTTATGAACGATTCACACGGAAATTCATTCTGCTTGTGTTTCATGAAGGCCCATTGAGGCCTGTTTTTGTTGGTAGTGCAATATTGTTTAATTTGTCCCACCTACAGAAGTAAACTAAACAAATCCAATCAAAAGTGTTCCTTTATGACTCCGCTAATCTCTGCCAAAGTAATGTGATTTTCCTACTCAATAAAAAAACATGTGATGCAACCAATACCTTTGCCACTAATTCAACCATGATATTTGTTCCAGGGCAGCAAAAAATACTAATATGCAGTAGCTTTTAACTCTCCGGAAAAAGAAGATTTGTGTGGAGCGAGTCATTACCTAACAGCTTTTTTTTTCATCCGCGATAGCTATTTAATGACAGCTAGCCGAAACAGGCTTTTTCGTTCCTTACGTGGAAAAGAAAGTAGCTGTGTGCAATAAAAGCGCTGACGTAAATAGTTTTACACACACTTCTCATAAAATCTTTTAGTGAGATGCATCTCCACAGAGAATGAGGGAGAAAGAAAGACATTTTTTTTATGTGCTGCTCTCACTTAATGTACTCAGTAGCAGTGCCTGATGGGTAATTACAATAGTCACAACACAGATGGGGGGCAGTGTCACCATGGCCTTAAGCGCGTCGGCCAGATGAATAAGCAATGACACACTCCTGAATGCCTATTTCCCCCTAACAAACGGGCAACATCATTAAAACATACACTTGGAAAACACATCTTGTCCTGTTCTTGCCCTCCATTAAACTAGTCTGACTCTTTATATTTGTATTTCTCCACACAATTACCCTTTGTTGGGTTCCCACAAAAAAAAAACACCTCTTGCTTCTTTTGACTCCCTATCGAACACTGGATGAGGGATTTGCCCTCTCTCTCTTTTAGTATCCCTCTCATCAAAGCTTTTGTCCAGGTTAAGGTCTTAAGACAGATGTAAAAGAGTCAGAAAGCGCTCGCGAGAGAGAGAGAGAGAGAGAGAGAGAGAAACTTTTGAATAATTCATGGTGGCCTATAATGAAGCGCGGTCCACTCTTTAAAGTGTTTGGTGTGTAATGGAGTTTCAGACACACAGCTATCATTTTCTCTTAATGGCGCTTTCTGGGCTGCTTGCTGTGACCCTCTCCGCAGACACACACACACACACACACGCGCACACGCACAAACACATACACCAGCAAAGGCGATTACCGACAGCTGCTGGAGTTTCGAAGTGGCCAAAGTGGGCAATTTTCTCAATGCCATTTAAACAACAAACACAGCAGCGTGTTTAAAGAGAAGAGCGGATGGTGGGGGGGGGGGGGGGGAAATGAGGAGGAGTTTGGGAGAGAGAAGGTGATGGTGGCCATTGTGATTCAGGACGAGTGAGTAAGCGTGCATAGCGGGAGGTTCATTAGGAGAACTTCAGGTTGAGTGTGTACATGTTCACATCTGGCCTGAAGTTGACTGCATCCTGTGCACAAGCTGCTCGCTGTTCGTATCTCTGATTCATTCTCCACGTATGCGTTCGTTCCATGTGTGACAGCGACATGGACTAATTACACATCCAGCTGTTTTAAAGTCAACACGAAATGGTGTTTACAAACCATTTTAGTCCTGTGATGTGACATTTCTGAATGCAAGAGGACATTCAAAAGCATTTGAAAAACTATTTCTGAATTAAAATTAATCTTTAAACAAAGCCAAAAATACCAGGGTGATGTATTCTGGAGGGAATTTCTTCTTTTTTTTATTGATAAAAAAACAACTTTTCTTTACTATTTTATTTTATTTTATTTTATCAAATCAAATGAATAACATGATTCATTGTTTATTCATATTTGAGATTTTTTTTTGTACACCAAAACAGGTGGAAAAAACAGAAACATAAAACAGGAAATGATATCATAGAGAGGAGGCCCTGCAGGCCCTCATGACAATAAACTTTTTATATCAAGGCAAAGTTAGTTCAGGACAGGTTATAAAAAGTCATGCGGTGTAACTCCCCAAAAATGTAATAATATTTATAGTTTAATAATTCATGATGATTTTTGTAGAAAAATATTGAATAACCAACGCTCTCATCTCACGACCAATTTGTACAAATTCGTATGAGTGATTAAAAAGTGGCTAATTCGTACTAATTCATACGACCTCACTCGTACGAATTCGTACGATTTGTCTAAACCCACGTGATGGGTAGGTTTAAGGGTGTGGTCAGGGGTAGGTCATTCGTACGAATTCATACGAATTGGCCAATTCGTAAAATATGTACGATTTAGCAAAAATCGTACTAATTCGTACGAGTGAGGTCGTATGAATTGTTACGAATTAGCCACCTCGTAAAATTCGTACGAATTCCCGTGAGATCGGGTTGGAATAACACACACACACACACAAATCGTTTTACTGTAGGCTACCTAAAAAACCCTCACATTTTATTTATTTATATTTTTAAATAATCATTTCGATGTGTACACTCGTTTTAAAGGTGTAACATTTTTACACTTTTTACACTTACATGACATTTCTTGAATGTGCTATAGTATGTATTTTTTAGCGTCCTCTATCGGTGATGTTTCCAATTTTTACAAGAGTTCATCGAGAGTCCTGTTCAGACTCGTTCATCAAAATGAACAAATCTTTTTCTGAGTCATTTGGTTTATTAAACAAACGAAACAAACCAATTGTCTCAGAAAAAAGATTTGTTCATTTTTGATAGTTTTTGATTTGGACCCTTATTCATTGTCTGGAATCGTTTAAATCCTGTTGAACAGTTTGCAGTTTGCACTGAAACTGTCTTTTGGACCTTGAACCGTTTGGTTCCCACTGAAGTCCATTATATGGAGAAAAATGCTGGAATGTTTTCATCAAAAACCTTAATTTCTTTTCGACTGAAGAAAGAAAGACATGGACATCTTGGATTTCTTACTACACTCTCAGAAAAAAAGGTACAAAAGCTGTCACTGGGACTGTACCTTTTCAAAAGGTACACTTTTGTACCCAAAGGCTGCATATTGGTACCATTGTGGTACATATTACCACCTAAAATGTACATATTGGCGCCTGAAATATACATATTAGCACCTAAAATGTACATATTAGCGCCTGGAATGTACATATTAGCACCTAAATGGACATATTACCTCATGAAATGGACATATTAGCACATAAAATGGACATATTAGCACCTGAAATGTACATATTAGCTCATGAAATGGACATAGCACCTAAAATGTACATATTAGCACCTAAAATGTTCATATTAACACTTAAAATGGACATATTAATACCTAAAATGTACATATTACCACCTAAAATGTTCATATTAGGGCCTAAAATGTACATATTAGCACCTAAAATGTACATATTAACACTTAAAATGTACATATTAGTACCTAAAATGTACATATTACCACCTAAAATGTACATATTAGGGCCTAAAATGTCCATATTAGCACCTGCAATATACTTATTAGCATGCAAAATGGACAAAACTTTACTTTTTAAAAAGGTACAGCCCCAGTGACAGCTTTTGTACCTTTTTTTCTGAGAGTGTATAGCAAATGCATGTAACGCGTAACAAGGACACATTAGAAATAAAGAATTACCAGATTTTTAAAAATGAAAACCTTTTCTTGTTCATGGACACTCTTTTATGTCACTGAGCCAGATGCAAACCTTTAAAAAAACACTGGAATGACACGCACCGTTGAATAATGCACAAGAAGGAATGTGCATTTTCAAAGTAAATAGGGTCAATTTTGATTTCATGTTGACTTTAAACTAGAGGTCTTTAGAATCTAAAAATCAGCATCAGGGAAATACAGGCCGTAAATCCCATAGCATGACCCTCCCGGATGAAATAACAGCTTTGTTTGGTCAGAGAAGGGGCAGCAGATTGTGTGGAGACTTCCAAACTAAACTAATCCCTTCCTAGAACACCGAACAGCTGTTCTGGTGCTGTGGTCAACACCACCACACACACACACACACCTCCGAAGGCTAATATTTGCTCTATTGATGCTGCTGGTGTGACCACAGCAAAGTGCAAAAACAAAGAATCATTAAAATGCGCCACCGCTCTCGTCCCTCTAAAAGGCCAGTTATAAATTTTAAATCAGCAATAAGGGAGTTTTTTCTGTATTTTTTTTCATTTCTTTCAGGAATTCAAGACTTTCATTATAGTACGGAAGAATGATCAAAGTATTTTCCCTTCATCTCGCTCACTTTTCTCTCTATTTTATTGACAAGTCAGGTTGTTTTTCATCTTTTGCTGCCTATTTGTTCCTCCTGTATAGTTCTACATGACTGCCTCTGATTGAACAGAGACCATCAAACCATCATGGATCTCTCTTCCTGTCTTTTTGCACACATACACACAGCTTACTTAAGACCACTCACATAATGTTTCTCACAGTAAGATAATTATATTTAATATACCCTATTATACCAATACCTCACAGAAACCATTATATCAGTAGATTTAAAACTGAATGTTTTAAAGGCCTTTTTAAATAGCGAGGAACACTTTAAATGTCAACTCAAGTCAGTTTTTAACCTGTCTAAACTACATTTGTGAGTACATTTTTAAAAATGGCCCTTACAGGCAAAGGCAAACCTGCACACACACACTCACTTGTAACTTGTTTTGCTGTAGAGTTCATTATAAGAAAAAAAGTGAACTTTAACCCCCGATTCAATTTGCCAGGTGAGCGTGCAAGATTTGAGTGCTGTGTGTGTGCGTGTATGTGTGTAAGCGTGGAGCACCTGTAATTTGAGGCTATAACTTCCTTTTGTGAGCAGGAAAGTTTGTGTTCTCTCTCTGGTCTTTTGTGCCGATGAGTTGAGTGTAAGTAAATAGCACTCACGTGGAGGAGACAAAGACTTCAACCTGCACCTGCCGCTTTGAGTTTACAGAAGAGAATTCAGTCCTCTTTTAAAAACCATTAACCCATGCTCACCTCTTTGTACCTCTTTTCTCTTTTTCACTTTCCACACACTGCAGGACTCCAAGCCGAACAGTAGTACAATTAAATTTGAGCTTTACATTCCCTTTTCATTAACTCTGAGTATTTTCAAAATCACTTCAAAATCTATAAAGGTTTTGAACCCCTTAGGTCACCGTGATTTTGCCAAGTAAGACATGTTATTTTGGCGATCCTGGAATATCATTTCTGTTCTAAAATTTTCCTAACCCTATCCCTAGACATAAACCTAACCCTAATCATAAATTATCCCTAAAATCAGTAAATGACAGGTGAATGAAACCTCTCTCTCAAATCTGATTGGTTGATTGAAATGTTGTTCCAGGGACAAAATAAAAAGTTGATCCAGGAACATGAAATCACGTTCTGCGTCTAAGTCCAAGATCCTCGTTGTGATGAAACACGGCAGCTCATTTGCACTCGCTTGAGGTGCGAGAACAAAACTCAATGGTTCTTGTTCGTCAAGCAAGTACACTCAAAAAAATAATCTGTTGAACGAACTTAATTAAATTAAGGAAAGGTTTTCCACGAAATTGAATGACATTTTTCCAACAAATTTATGTCAGTTTGAAATAATTTTAGTAAATAATTTTAAAATAATTTAGTCATTCCTACTAAATAAAGTTTTGTCAGGTTAACTACATTTCGTATTGTCCTGCCTTAATTCACCAACATTATAATTTTAGTTATTTTGACTCTATGGTCACTTCTAATGACAGACACTTTTAAACTATTTTTTACATAGTAATATTATATTACTTGTGCAGGACACTGTGAGAGAGGTTTACAAGTAGTGCATACTAAGTACCCACTGCCTGAACAGGAGGTTTAAAGCATATATAATGTATATTGAGTCCGAACACAATACTGACCTATAGTCAACACTCTTCTGCATAATGGTAACCACAAAATTCAAAAACATTACAGAAAGTACTCTAAGTTTCTAACATAACTGAACATAAAACACAAACATTAACTAACAACATCTTTCCATTTATTGAAAAACACATAAAATAACACTTTTTCCATAATTTGACCCTCTTAATGCAGTCCCTTGCAAAGCATGCTGGGAACTACAGATCCCAGTGTATTGCTCATGGTTAGTTCATAGTTAATAGATTAACTAATGTTTAATAAATGAACCTTATTGTAAAGTGTTACCATGTCATGTTATGATTATGTTATAAGTAGTGTTACCAACTTTTTGACGGTTTTTGGGTGAAACTGATTTTCAGTGGAGGGACCGAAATCTCTCAGGATTCATCAAAACTATCTTAAATTTGCGTGTCGAAGATGAGCAAGTCATATAGGTTTAGAACAACATTAGAATGAGTAAATTATGACAGAATTTTCATAAGGGTAAATATTCTTCTGACACTTCTAATTTACCCCAGAAGTCACTGTAAACACATTATAAATGTGCTCTGGACAGCATGGTGTTGCACTGTGACCAAACATTTATATAATGAATAATTTTAAATAACCCATAACAGAAAAAATAAATAAATAAATACATAACAGTACGGCTCCTTATTATATGTGATTTCAAGGATGAAATTACCAAGTGAAAAGAAGTGCTGTCAAATGATTATGAATATTACTACACCGTAGGCTACTCATATAAATATTATAGACGTAACATGTTAGTGCGATTGTTCATATTGCTTTATATGAGAAAAAACATATTTTGGTTTAGTCAATGGTGTTGCTGGCAATGTGTCTGCCCAAAGCACAACAATTCAACATACTTTTTTAACATTATCACATACACTAGTCAAAACATTTGGGGTCTTGAAAGAAAACATTTTTGTTTTGAAAGAAATGTGTATTTCTATTCAAGGACAATCAAATGTGACAGAAAAAGAAATGTGATATTGTTACAAAACATTTCTATTTCAAATGAATGTTGTTCTTTTGAACTTCACATTCATCAATGTATCCTGAGAAAATGTGAAAGTTTCCAGAGAAATATTAAGCAGTTTTCAACACCGATAATAAGAAATGTGATTTCTGAAGGATCATGTGTAAAGACTGGAGTGATGATGCTGAAAATTCGGCTTTGCATCACAGGAATAAATTACATTTTTTAAAATATTAAGATAGAAAACACTCATTTCAAATTGTAATAATACACTGTAATAATACAGTGTTTTTGATCAAATAAATGCAGCCTTGCAATAACGTTTAAACTTTAAAATGTCAGTTTCACTATGAAAACATTGATTAATAAGTTTCACATGTTCAAATAATCATTGAGCGTAAACAGTAAACAGAATTGAGCTGTCCGTCCTGGAACATGAGGTGTGAGTATGAGACATGCCATCATTCTTTTTAAATTGACTGTAAATTAATTGATAGAAGCGGCAACTCAATTGAAAGGACAATATATTCAAGATGTGATTTGTGCCACAGCAATTTACAATAACCCTTTTATATGGCAATAAATATTTTTTGGAAGTTGCATTCAAAATATACAAATTTGAAGCAGAACGTGACTCTCCGATTTCAATAGCATAACTGTTCCGAGGGACTTTAGTAATATTTTCAGCCTCTACTCTTATTGACTGTATGAGAGCTGTAAATTGAAACTATAAAGGGAAGAGAAAGCGAGGGAGTCTGTGCAAGTTTCCATGTCAGATGTTACCGCATCCCTAGGTGACGTGTTTTACTCACAAGAAAGAGGTGTGGCCATGAATAATGGAGTTTCAATTTAAATTCCTACTCCTAACCTCTGAGACGTCTATATAATTCATGAAACATACAGGAAGGTATGATTTACATCAGTGTGAGTGTGTATGCGAGCCTGCCCTATGTGTGCATGGATGAATCATTCATACAATATTTTTCCCATGGACCTTCAGCGAGTAGATTTTTGAATGTGAATCAGATTTTAAATGCTAAATTGCTCTCTATAGCTGTTTATGTATGCTTAGCCGTGCGTTCATGAGTGTTTTTTGTATTTGGTGAGATTATGTTCATAAGGACGTTTGAGAGCTGATTTGTTGTTGTTGGGGTGTGTGCGTGATAGTGCATGTACCAATGTGGGATTGAGGCGATGAATCTATATGAATGCTAATGTAAAACTACGGGAATGCTACAGGGAATGCTGGGATAGGAGAGAGGGTCCATGCATGTATTAAGGTTCTACATGTGTAAGCTTGGGCTGAGTTATATTTATAAATGTTTAATATGTAAATTTGTGAATGCCTGTTTGAGGGTGTGTAATATAAAAATGTGTGTGTGGTCAGTGAGTGATTTGTGAAGGTCAGGTATACACCCTCTGAATAGCAGAGGACGAAAGCTTGGAATAAAAATGCAGGAAGTGACATTATCTTTTCCATTATGTCCCTCTAGCTTTTTCCATTTCACAGTAACATTTGTGCATTGTCCATATTGTTCTGTAGTGCTTATTCAGTTGACAGAAGTCTGGCCTGCGTTGCCTCTAATGCAAATCCGGATAAGTTTAAAGGGATACTTCACTTTTTTTTTGGAAATAGGCTCATTTTACAACTCCCCCAGAGTTAAACAGTAAAGTTTTACCGTTTTCGAATCCATTCAGCCGATTTTCTGATATTTAAAAGAATATCTGTAACCAGACAGTTTCTGGTCTCATTGACTACCATAGTATATATTTTTTTCCTACTATGGAACCAGAAACTGTCTAGTTACAGATATCAGAAAATCGGCTGATTTGATTCGAAAACGGTAAAACTCAACTCTGGTGGAGTTGAAAAATGAGCTTATTTCCAAAAAAGTGGAGTATCCCTTTAAGAACTGAGGTAGTCAGATACAACAACATTTATAAGTTAAGAAATTCTGAGTTCAAGTAAGCAGAACTGGCTGAACTTTAAATATTTGAGTAAGCTAATTCATACATTTAACTTAAACGTTATCAAGTAATCGCAACTTAAATATTTTTAGTAGTGGAAACTTGGCTTGCTTTAACTAGCTAATCCATTATACATGCTAACTTGCTACTGTAATTGGTACCACAATTCTTTGATAGTATTAGCATACAGTAGTAGGGGTGTGATGAGATCTCGTGCCACGAGATCTCGCGAGACTAAAATATGACGAGATTTCCCGTTGAGTAAAAAGCTGTCTCGTCGCGATATCGCCATGACTGAGCGTGAGGGTGAGATTACAATTGAATATTCCACCGCTACACTCACATTCGTCTAAGCTATCGTTTTGCTGTTTATATGAAAACACCAAAAAACCCAAAAACATTATAAACTAATGTAAAAGTCTGCTCTGCTCATCTAGCACAAGTTGCCGTTGCAATCAGTGCAGCCCGAATCACAATTCACTGATCGCGTGGCGATGGCGGAGGATTCGTTGCGCAAAATAGAATAAATCTTATCTTGTAGAATGCGCGCTAAGCACCGCTGCTCCCTATACACAGAGTACGTGCAATCATCAATTTGAAAGTAAAACACAAGCCATTTGAACTTATGAACCCATCTGAACTTATAATCGGAACACAAGAACAACATAGAGACAAACACACCAGCCTCGTTTCTCTCTACCCGGCCTTTTCCGAACTCATAACTGCCGGTGCAAAATAAAACTGCAATTTCAAAACAATTATAAAGAGTCTGTGTGCTAACTTTGATTATGGTTGCACTTGCACTTATTGTTTGCACTTAAGACTTCACTCACAGCGTGAAGGAGGTCACACACAGGAGGTCACACACAGCCTCAATCAGAAGTTCTGCAAGCTCTTAAATGTACAGTAAGGTCTGAAGAGACTCATGTGAAATCAAACAAGAGAAAAGCCAGTCAATAAAAACCTTTTACAGTGCTTGTATATTGTTTTCTTTCAATGCATTTGATAATTCATACTCATAAAGTAGACCTGAAATGACATGCATTAGAAGATTATTAGTTAAAAGATTGCAAAATGCACCTGCATACTATTTTTCCAGTCATGAAATTTCGATCTCGTGTCTCTTCTCGTTTCATGAGATAATCGTCTCGTCACACCCCTATGGCATTGCATAGAAAATGCTGAAATTTTAATTTTCAAATTAAAATAAAATTGCCTTTAATTACTTTATTTTCATACCAGACTTACAAATGAGGATGTCCCTAAAGAAAGGTTTTGGTCACTTCTGGGTACTAATTTGTCCCAACAAGCACACACAGACACTCACACACTCACAGTCTTAAAATGCTATCTACCTTAAGGTTTTATCACAAATATCATGTGTATGTGGGTCCGTCCGTATATTTTTAGTAGGAAGTGTTGAAGGAAAGCAAAATGAAATGGAAAAAGCTGCTAATATGAAAAGCTAAATAAATGACATACCCATTTGAGTCAAGACAGTCCATTTACATGAGCTCTTTAGACCCATTTTAGGCTGAAAGGAGATCTCTCATGCTGTTTCTTTCCTTCAAAGAAAACTGTCAGCATGTTTAAAGCAAGAGCCATACAAACAGAAAGATACATGAACACTGTTCAAACAAGCTAGAGCTATCAGCTTTGAACAAGAGAAAGATATTATTGACAAGGCAACAGAGTGGGCAATGTGTCGATAGTGCACCAATGGAAAATCAATGTGTTGTAAATTTGAGCAAAGTTGTGTCAATTTAGCACAATGAGAATCTTTTATTCTGCCCCACAATCCTCCCTCACACTAGTCACAAATCAAAACCACCGAGTTAGGCACGTGCACTCACTAATATGACATCACACCCCTGCTGAGTGTGTAGGGCAAACATGCCCCTCCAGATGGAAAACAGACTCCTCTCTATGCAAACGCTGTTCATCGACCACACGGGCACGCTAGCTAACAAACAAACAAGCAAACAAGCAAGCAGGGGCTTCCAGTATCTCCAAACGAAACAGGAACAGAGGAGAGCTCTGCTGGGAATTCAGGGAAAATGTCACTAGCTGTATGCTCTCATCGGCTGCTCTCTTGTTACAGGTCTGCTGAGTGGAGTTACACAAGGGAGCAGGTTAAAAGGGAGAGATCCTCTGTTCTATCCGTCTGAGGTGAAAACTGAGAGGGGAATCTGAGGAGAAATGAAAGGGGGTTCCCTCTATGAGTAGACGACTAGGGGCTTTAAAAGATTTTCCCTCTGGCGTCTCCAGAAGGCATTAAATAAGATAACACATGCACAAACACGCGCACACATGCAGCGCAAACAATTAAGTAGATGTTTAAAATGGAGAATGCAGAAACAGAAGTGGCCATCTGACAGGTCACAAATTGATCCGCACCAATCATTCTGACCCCTGACCTCTAAAAGGTCACTAACCGTGACAACTCACCTTTATTTCACTTCAAATGAAAAAACGAGACATGATGAGTGAACAGAACATAAGGGTTTGTTTTTGTGACTAAAATTAACAAATTTAATCTATTTTAGGTCACATTAAACCTGAAATTTTCCCATGAAATCCGCATACTTTTTTTTGTGTTACTTTTCAAATGCCTTTCATGTTTAGACTTGATAGTTTTACCTATGTCTCAGACTTTTAGTAATAACTATGAAAAATATTACATTTTGAAAACAACGATGGTCTAAGTCAGGGGTTTACAATCTTTTAGATGCCAATGACCCCCAGATTATCATATAGTTCATTAAATTGTATATATAAATGTAAAAAAATGTATAAATTAATAATAAATTATAGACTTTTAGTAATAATTATGAAAAATATTACATTTTGAAAACAATGATGGTCTAAATCAGGGGTTTACAATCTTTTTAGATGCCAATGACCCCCAGATTATCATATAGTTCATAAAATTTTATATATAAATGTAAAAAAATGTATAAATTAATAATAAATTATAAAAAAATAGTAATTATAAATATGAATTTAAATGGTTTTTATATCCATTTTTCAAAATGTCATTTACAACAATTTAATTTTGCCCTTAATAAAGTTTTTTTTTTAATTTCAAGGAGACATCAGTGTCAGTACAATGAAATATTATATGTGAAATGTGAAGAAAACAAAACAAAATCCAAGTACATATAATTTGTGAATTGAATACATTGAATTAATCTGTACATTTTTTCAAATTATACAAAAAATATATAAATTTGGATACATGAAATGCTATCTAAGAGAGCTTTGAAAAGACAAAAGGACACATCTTTAAAATATTATTAATTGCAATAAATAATTTGGGATGTGCTGGAAATGACTGACAGAAAAAAAAAAAAAAAACTATATAGTTAGAGTGTGAAATGTGTGCTGATTTTTCATTTTTTTATATTTTCTGAAAGCCCACAGGGTCAAAAGTGGCCACTTAAGAAACACCTGTAAATTAAAATAATGACAGAAAGAAAAACAAAATGAAAACATCAGAATAAAATGAAACCCATCTCCATTGTACACATCTCAGTTGGAGTGGATGATTTCATAGCTGTGCTTTTATTAAAACACAAACATAAACCACAGGAACACACTCTTCAACAAATAAATATAAGGCATTAAATAACAGCCACCTCGCAGCGAATGGACCGGAAAACATTCAAATTCCATGAATATCCCCCACTCGGATAAAAGTATGCATAAATAAAACACACACATACAAATCCCATGTACGCTATTCAAACATCTGCATACTGATTCGTATGAATAAAACACACTGTCTTTATCCGTGTGAGTGGCAGGTTAGAGCTTGCCGGAGTAAGTGCAAGCCTTTGAGTCTTATCTTTACCATCTTCCACTACCCCGCGTGGCACCGTGAGGGGAAGAGGCTGTCGCTCGTGTCTGTGCTCTATACTTAGTCGTCATGGAGACAACAAACACCCCGCAAAGAAAATTCCACACTGAATAATAACTGGCCAATTGCGCATGTTTGCACCCTAACAAACCACAGGATTAGAAGCATTTTCTTGACAGAAGCATAAACTATTTCTATGTATAAGCGGAGAGAGAGAGAGAGACAGTGCATGAGGGGGGGCAACGATGAGGTCAGAATACTGATGTTCTCGGCTGAAGGGTCTCTGCGAGGAAGGACAAGAAGAAAGAAAAACTTACTCTAAATGGAGAGATTGTTCTATACACAAAAAAGATCACTGCTTCAGACTGTCTATACTTTTAACACTACATTTAGCTGACGCTTTTATCCAAAGCGACTTACAATTGCTATATATGTCAGAGGTCACACGTCTCTGGAGCAACTAGGGGTTAAGTGTCTTGCTCAGGGACACATTGGTGTCTCACAGTGGATTCGAACCCGGGCCTCTCACACCAAAGGCATGTGTCTTATACACCCATAATACTCCTGCCTCCTTAAACACTGAAGTTCAGATGTGCTTCAAACAATGCAACAATTAAATCTCACCACTTATTGTGCAGAATTGTATAATATGTAGCTTGCCTAAATACCTGATTCTGATTGGTTAGAAGTGTGCAATAAAATCATTGAAGCACACACACACACACACACACACACACACACACACACACACACGACCATGGTATAGGCACTGTCTGCTTGGTGTCCAGTGTTTCTTTGCCTCCATGTTGTGTTGTGCAAAATCGTTTAATGCACAGCTAGCCGTGAATTATCTATGTCATTTGAAAAATATTCAAGCGTTTGTTTGAGGCAGCCAGTAGCAAGAAAACAAGATATCCTCTATAGGACAAGAGTGTTTTATGAGATATGTCCTTGAAATATTGTACTTATTACTTTCAAATAAATGGAAACCTTTATGGTGACAAATCACTCATTTAATTTCTTCAATGGGGTTTGTACAGCCTTCCATGGAAAAATCTTTACCATTTTTTTTAATAAGCTATCACTCTGTTGCATAATAGCCCACTTTCAATGCCTGATCAAAAACAGTGTTATTGAGATATCTTCTACATTATTTGAGAGTTTGTTTGTTTGAGGCTGTCAGAGGCAATTAAACAAGATACCTTCAAGGGCAACAGTGTATTCTGCTGTATTAGCTCAATGCAGAAAATGGGTTTGATTGTCATGATATCTTGTTCTAGCTTATCAAAATAAGTTGTTAGCTCTATGCTAGGCTAATAGGGTAAACGGTTTACTTGCTAACTGTCGGATAACTGAAAACACTAAGAAAGGGAACATGTTGTTTTTAGTGATATCTTGTTTAAGCTAACCGAAATAGCTTATTTTAAGCTTTTAGCACTGTGCTAAGCTAGTAGGCTAAGCTGTTCGATTGGTAACAGTAGGCTAATTGAAAACACAGAGAGGGAAATGTTTAATATGATATATTGTTCTAGTTAATCAAAAGACCCTTTCTTACCAAGTTAATGCTATGAACTGAGCTGTTCGCTTGTTAACCGAAGACTTTCAGCAAACACAAAGAAAGGAAAATGTTTTAGCTTCGATAATGTAATGTGATATTTACTTTATTAACATATTAGATTACCCAGATCAATGTAATGGTTTTCTTATTCAGATCTTTTATGACACCAGTTTACTATTGTGGCAGCCTCAATTTCTAACACAGTCTCATCCCAAATCGTCATATAACTGACGTTTTGGGACGTATTTTGACCATACGTCAATATCCGCCTTTTTAGGGCCCCCTTAAACGTCGGTAGATGGCGATCCCGGGCCGTCATACAACTGACGCTTTACCTTTAACGTCAGTTAGGTGACGGGTTAGGTTTAGGGTTAAGTTTAGGTATGGGGTAGAGTTAGGATCCCATAACCTCATCTACCGACGTTTAAGGGGGCCCTAAAAAGGCGAATATTGACGTATGGTCAAAAGACGTCCCAAAACGTCAGTTATATGACGATTTGGGATGAGACCGGGTTGCAATTTCAGTTACTTTCACTGTAGCTGTTGTCCCCTTGCAGTCTAGTAACGTTCTGTTCTATTATAAGTTTGCGCTGCCACTTAATGCTTGAGCTCGTTAAAGTCAGGTTGATTCTTATTGGCTGTCAACGTTTTTATTGTTGATTAGCTGGGAAAAAAAAATCTTTCTGAAAGTGATTCCAACAATATTATTCTTCTGTGTTGTTGTTGTTATAGCATATGGACTTCCCTATTCTAGGAAAAATAAAAGATTATTAAACCTTGATCAAACTAATCGACACCAGGGTTTATGCCAATAGTCAAAAGTTTGCCCCCAGCAAGACAAGACAAAAAGCAAACACAAGCTCTGTGCAGAAATGTGTTGAGAGCTGCTCACTTGTGCACTAAAAGATTCTGTCCACACCCGAGATGCAGTCGTCCTCGTTGCACTCTCAAAGCGCCATGTCACGTCCCATCAGCCTCTTTGTCAAAAAGACAGAGTAAATAAGACTTTAATATGACCGTTCCCTCCTTCCCTTCGTCCTTCCCTCCTCCACACCCCCCCAACCACATGAATTCTCATTCTCATTTCTCCCGTAACCACCGAATCAATCATTAAGCTGACCGGCCCGCCCGTCAGAGAGGCACGTAACTCTAAACAAGTCTAATACGTGCTGATTGGTGACTTATTTGGATTAGTATGAAAGAGAAGAAAGCACACAGAGGAAAAGGCTACTAGCTGTCACCTTGCATTAGCGGTGACGTGAATCTCGCACCGGTTCTATTCTTCTGTCCCTTCTTCCGTTACCACTTTAGTATTAAAAATCCATCCACCTCTCCATCAATAAAATGACAACCGTGTCTAAAAGCCTACTCATTTTAAAGAAAACTATTAGGGCTTTCATCAATTCATGACTCTTCTCTTGTTGTCAGTTTTGGGTGATTTCCACTCGAAGACTTGCTCTTACATATCAATGGCTATTTAAGAGCATCTTTTATAACACACGAAATGTTAATAAAGCATGACGTGCTTTCAAATATAGATTGCGACTGATGATAAATTCGCCTCAAACCTTGGACGTCTCACTAGCGTGTGCAGACGCAAGAGCGTTCGATAGCAGTGAGTGGGCAGGTCAGCATGCGCCATATGCATTAGCTAGGCAGAATCAACCTTGCAAATTAATTTGGGGAGGCGTAATAGAAGCCGGTGCAGGGCGCGGGCCTGATTTCACAGAGTTATCATTACGTTAACTCAACACTGAGACAATGTTCACTCCCCTCCGGCCCTAATGCAGGGGGAGACGGCCCAAGGTCACTCGCTGCACACTCTAATGGGAGATGACAGGTGAAAAGAGCCACGGCGAACCACGCAGATTTAACTTACATTTGTGTTGTCGTGTGTGTGAACGAGGTAGACAGCGAGGACTTTCCTTCCACAAAGCACTCTTCTGACCTTCACATTTAAGAGGGAACACTAAATTGGAAGAGCAAAAATATAATTAAAAACTCTTCACTGGAAATGCACTCAAAAGTAGAACTTTTAACAATAGCCGAGTCGGTTCTAGTGTTTTACAACAATTCCGAACCCATTTTTTGAAGACTAGACATCAGAAAAAAAAAAACAGGTGCAAGATGCCCATGTATATGGAAGTTTGTTTCCGCCACTGGATAGAAAAAAATAATTGCGACATTTTATTTCACAATTGCGAGATATGAAGTCAGAATTGTGAGAAATGAAGTCACAATTGCGTGTTACAAAGTCACAATTGCGAGATATAAAGGCAGAATTGCGTGATATAGTCACAATTCTGAGAAAAAGACAGAATTGTGACTTTTTAATCACACAATTCTGACTTTTTTCTCAAAATTGCGAGTTTACATTTCGCAATTCTGACTTAACACATAATTGCGAGTTTATATGTCAAAATTCTGACATCTTTTCTCAGAATTGTGAGATATAAACTCGCAATTGTGAGTTATCAGACCAACTCTAAAGGGAAAAAGAGACTAACCTTTTCCCCCTCAGAATAGTTTAAATCTCACAATTCTGACTTTATATCATGCATTTCTGACTTTATAACACAATTTGCGACTTTATATCTAGCAATTCTTACATTATATTTCGCAATTCTGACTTTATAACACGCAATTGCAACTTTATATCTCATAATTCTGACTTTATATCTCGTAATTCTGACTTTATAACACGCAATTCTGACTTTATATCTCGCAAGTCTGACTTTATATCTCGTAATTCTGACTTTATATCACGCAATTCTGACTTTATATCTCGCAATTCTGACTTTTTATGTCGCAATTCTGATTTTATATCTCGCAATTCTGTCTTTACAGTATATTTCGCAATTCTTTCTTTATATCTCGCAATTCTGACTTTATATCTCGCAATTCTGACTTTACATCTCGCAATTGTGAGAAAAAAAGTCTGAATTGTGAGATAAAAAGTCGCAATTACCTTTTTTATTTTTCATTCTGTGGCTTCCATACATACATGACACTACTACAGTACATATAATTGGGCAAACATGGAATGCAAAGTCCAGCACTCAAGGTATGATTTTGAAACCCAATTTTCAAATTTTACATCAATCTCGGACTCCTTTAAATTGAGGGTGATCCATAAGTGATTTTAAAATTCGTCATTGACCCTTGGTCACTAAAATGTTCTGCAGAGATGTAAGGGCAAGCAGCTGTTCAGTAAACATTGCTGTGGACTTTAAAGCCATTTATTGGTGAGTGCCACATAGCTATGGATTAAAGCATCAGTCTCTGTGACATATAAGATCTCCAACTGCCCACAGATGTGCAATTTATTATTTCCCCCCCTTTGCTCATTACTACGTCCAGTAATGACAAGTGAAGCCAGTGACATTTTTTTTTTTGTGACAGACTCGACGCTAAGAGGAGGTTGCAGCGGTCAATAACAGTAACACTGACACCATTAAGATGTTGTTTGGGCTGTTTCCTGTGACATATATCTAGGAGAGCGAAGGGGAATGGAAAAAGAGAGAGTGAAGTGGGGGCGCGTTTTGGCTTGAAATGACATCTCTTTTCATCATTCTTTTAAGCTGTCATTTTAGTTAACTTCTGGATGGGTGACAGAAAGCCACATGCCATCTATCGAACACTCCTTCTCCTCCTTTTCGATGGCCATGAATTATTTATGCACAGATAGATTGAGTGCTTGGCTCTGTTACATGGTAATATTGTTTGAATCCAAAACACAAAAGCGTGGGGTCCATAGGTTCAGCACAATAATTGGTTTCACATCAAAACAAACCCTGAAACAAAGCCAAGCATGAATAATATGAATGTCTTTTGAAGAGTAAAAAATAAGACAACTTTTATAGATGCACTTCTTTTACCAATACCTGCAAAAATATAGAATCCCAAGCTAAACAATGCTTAGAAAAAAGGCATTTGAAACAAATTCGCATTAATTATCAGAAAAAACAAAACAAAACAATGATTCACAGGAGAAGGAGACGCTATGCTGGCTGATTTATGCTTCCATATCCCTGAGTTAGTTTATGTTTAGGTGCAGCACCACTGAACAATTTCACTTTTCAATTATTTGCTTACTTTGTTCATATTAATGTACAGAAAGCTTATGAATTGAATTAAACAAGTATCCAAATGATAAAATGCATTCTGCATGGTTGCTCGCCAATCGGCTCTCCTGTATTAGCGTTCCTTTTGCTCGGCTTTATGACTTTACCTTCGCAGTGTACTACATTAATAACTTATTAAATCATATAATCATGTTATAGCGTGTTATGTGTATTGGTTTGTATATGCCCCTGTCCCTTTTGATGGATTTGCTCTGCAAATCAACTTAATCACGCCATTGGAAAACATAATGAGTGTGGCATGCTTTTCGACAGACTAACAGTCTTATTAGGGAGCCAATGTTCTCAAAAACCAAGCCATAAATTCATTAAGTGATAATTTAGAGCATAAAATGAGATTGAAATCCATGATGCAAAACAACCAACTCAGAAAGCAACATGACTAAAAAGAAAAGTAGGAGAACAGACTGGCATGTTTTATGTTGTTGATCATTTTGGAATAAAATGTCAGACTCTTTTGTCTTTCTACGGCAATGTTATAGCTTGCATTTTATGTTTCTTATAAATATACACAATTGAATTTGACCACTTTTTATATAATTTGACAAAATGACAGCTAGATTGGAAATGACGAACAATAAAAACATTCCACTCACAACTGATGTTTACCTTGATTCATCTTTGATTTCTTTGCACAACCTGTTTCATACTTTATCTCAGGTTTATCACTTACACTGCTGTCTCATTATTAAACAAGTACACTAGCTTTTGAAGGGGAAAAAACTGTTATAAGGGACAAAATGAATTGTGGTGAAAATTACAGCTCAACAATTGCAATTTACAATATTTTATATAAATAATTTTTACACAAAAAATATTGAAATGGTTTGTTTATTTAGAGTAAACCTACATTTTTTTTCTTAGGGTTGTCATTGTTATTTTACGTATCAGTTTTAAAATGTACACCTGTACATTTTTAAAACATTTACAGTTTTAAAATGTACACATTTGTATAATGGATTTCAAACGTCTGTGTACAAGGGTGATAGAATCTACATAAAACCATTTGAAAAGTAGGAAAAATATGGCATGGTAAAAAAATGTCCATGTGATCTTCATAAATAAAATAGAAGTAAAGTCAAACCCTGTGACAAAAGAGTTGAAGAAATACCCATAGATTTACTTTCTTTGTTTATTTATGTGTTCTTTCACACTTGCCCTATCCTTGCTTCCATTTAATAAAAGACAATTGAATTTTGTATTGCAGTGTTTGCTGCTGTAAATCTGATCTTGTCTTTTGTGAGTAATTGAGGCTTGTCAGTCTTAGTCTACAGTTAACTTAACCCTCTGTTTACACAGTAAATCATCCTTCTCCTCTCCTCTAATGGTGCTGGTCGATTTTCACATCCCATCAAGCTATAATGACTTTAATGACTCTCTGCTTATGGTGATTTTTTAATTAATCCAAATAAGTGTATCTGACACAGGGCTTGGTTTAGTGCACACATGACATGGTCCATCATTAGGCTATGCTTAACCACTACCACCTTTATCATCTAGAGATCGAAGTTCCCCCAACGACTACACCCACTGCAGTATGCTACCTAATAACACTGTCATAACCACTTTATTTAATACAGACTGAACATCTACTTTCATCAGTACACTTAAAGGAACAGTTCATCCCAAAATTTAGACATACATTTAGTACTTTACACTACCATTCAAAAGTTTGGGGTCAGTAAGGGTGTTTTATTCAGAAAAGAAAGATACATTAAATTGATAAAAAGTGTCAATAATAAAAATAAATGTTTCTTGAGCAGCAAATCAGCTTATTAGAATGATTTCTGAAGGATCATGTGACACTGAAGACTGGAGTAATGATGCTTAAAATTACATATTAAAATACATTAAAACAGGAAACAGCTGTTTCACAATATTTCACAATATTACTGTTTTTGCTGTATTTCTCATCCCAAGAAGTCATATAACTGACGTCTTGGGACGTCTTTTGACCATACGTCAACATCCGCCTTTTTAGGTTACCCTTAAACGTCGGTAAAATGACGATCCCGGGCCGTCATACAACTGACGCTTTACCTTTAACGTCAGTTAGGTGACGGGGTAGGTTTAGGGATAGGTTTAGGTCTGGGGTAGGGTTAGGATCCGATAACGTCATGTAACCGACGTTTAAGGGTACCCTAAAAAGGCGGATGTTGACGTATGGTCAAAAGACGTCCCAAGACGTCAGTTATATGACGTCTTGGGATGAGACTGTGTTATTTGGTCCCTTTTGAAAATTCTGTTGACTATGCGTAACTTTACAACTACATGTCAACTAACTCTCATTAAAGTATCTGCTTAATATCTTTAATAAAGTCTTTATTGTGATGGTCCTCCAAAAAATATTCTACTGACTACAAGTATAAATGCAACTACTGTACATGTCAACTTATTCTGACTCTAACCTTTACAGTCTTCAAAAAATAACACTCTAATGAGAGTTAGATGACATGTAGGTGTAACATTAATACATACGTCAACAGAATGTGTTAAAGGGATCAAAATAAAGTGAAACCAATTTATTAATTGATTATCTTTACAACAGAACTGAATCAACACTAAACTGACTTCAGCTGAACAACAGACAAAATGCATCATTTTCTTGCTATCTCTTAAGCTGCTTTTTTTTCCTTTAAAGGAAAAAGGGGAAAATGAAGAACACGAAGGGGAATTCTCTCATTCTCACACTCTACAGATGTCCATCACTCTTCCGTTTTTCCTGCATATTGACATTCAGGTAGCATAGCAACATGACAACATGCCAACCAGGCTGCGGAAAGAGTCTGTTGCCGTTTGAAAAGGTTGACATGATAGGTACGCGTGTGTGCAGCACCAGTGCTTTTCACTCTTTCACTCGCCTTCAGAGTGTCTCATTTCAATTTTAAAAACGTCTTTCCAGGAATCTGTAAATACCTTTACAAGCGCATCATAAATAGAGCACAGATCAGAGGAGCAAAGGAAAGTGCGCTTGTGTGCGAGCGCCTCGTCTCCTTTAGTGATTTAATGAGGGTAGCGTGATACCCGAGGATCAATACAACGCCATTAAATTCAGCAGCGAAATGTAAATGACCTTGTTTCATATTATAACGATGGTTTTGATTGTCAAAGTGGAAGAGAAAGAGAAGGGGAGAGCAAGGTTATGTAAATTTCAGCGTTTTCGGCCACAGAGCAAAATTCAAAATTCATGAAGATTAAAGTTGAATACTATATTAGGCAGCCCACATTAAAAAGCTTGGCCTGGCCTTTTTAGGAAGGAGTTAGATACGTCTTCAACACCTAAATCCATATTAATAGACATTCAGCCTTAAGCTGGTCTGCTTACCATTTGTTTAACGGATAAAACACACCTACAAGACCACGATACGCCCTGCAAGGAAGAGGAGAAATGAGACGGTTCAGATTATGTGAGGTTATGGTTATGCGAAATGAAGGATAGGATGTGCTCCAATGTGTGAAGGCAGGTCATAGTTCAGTTGCTGTGGTGACCAGACTTGTATTGAAGACACAAGCCAGGAGAAGAATATAAATGTGAAGAAATGACAGAATGATATGGAAGGAAATCCTCTGCGAGACAACAGACTCAACAGATTGAGACAAAGATACAAACTGTCTCTTTGTATGAGTATGGCGTTAAGCTCAAATGCAATTAATGCAGCACTGAAAGGACAATTGTCATTGCCTTTGTCAAAACAAAAAGACACAGCTTGGCTTGGAGAGTGTGGCCCCTCGGGTAAAGTGACTTTTGACATGTGTGCTCACATATCTTCCCCCGGGCTCAGAATTTGAATCCAGAGGGGAAAGGAAGAGGACAGACTGCCGACAAGACAACGGCTGCTTTTCTATTCCTTCCTCTTCCTCTGAGTGAAATATGAGGAGTGGACCATAATTATGAAAAATCTAGTTTTGTACAAATACCATTTGCTTATTACAGGAGTGACAACTGCATGGTTAAAACCAGAGCATTCTCAGTTGTAACTGAGTTATGGTCTGGCAAAGGGTCATAGACAAATCATTTCCAGAGGGGCGTCACCAACGGACGTCGTGGATAGACCTAAAACCATCAGAGCGATGCAGAGTATGCAGAACGGTGGAGAAACATCTCCGAGGGTTGTTCTTTGATCTCTTTTAACAAAAAGGAAACGTTCAAATTAGCTTAAAACAGATAAGAGAGCTGATTCGAACGAGTGATGTTCGACGGCGGCATCCATCTTTGTAATGTAGGCTACAAAATCTGCTACAAAATCCCAGCGTTGTCACCATCGTGTAAAGCCTGCCCCAACGCTTCTGATTGGTGCCTCGATTTTGACGGATTGGAAATGGGCTTGAATGAGCTCTTTGCCAGACTAACTTTCAGAGCAAGCTGTCTGGGTTTTCCCAGGCTATTCTTCAACCAAATTCATTCCCGAAAGAAATTTAAAAAATCAGGTTCTTAAAGGGTTAGTTCACCCCAAAATTTAAATTCTGTCAGTAATTAATCACCCTCATGTTGTTCCAAACTTGCAAGGCTTTCATTCATCTTCGGAATACAAATTAAGGTATTTCTGATTAAATTGGAGAGCTGGATCACTCCTCCATAGGCTTCTTAAGGGATTGAAACTGGCCAGCCCAAAAGTAATGAAATATATCTTTTAAATAGTCCGAGTGACTACAGTGGCTCAACCTTAAGTGTATCAAGTGACGAGAATGCTTTTTGTGTGCAAAAAACAAACAAAAATAACGACTTTATTCAACTATTAATTTCCTTCCCTCTAATTAAATTCCTCACATTCTAATTCCACGTTTCAGTAAGTTAGTCCGAGTCAAATTATAAAGGGAGGAGATGCTCTACTCTGAATTTTGCCTGAACAACCCTGTCTCTAGTCACATCAACGTCAACCATTACATTTTTCAAATGTCACTTCTTTATTCTATTCCATCACACACAAGAATATTTTAACTGCAAATGTCACTCCCTAGCTACAGGATAATAGTACAAATTTTCTTAAGATAATTTATTCTGTATGGACGTAATGGTCAATGGATGTGAGTGAGGACTGTCTGAGGTGGGTATGGGGGTATTAAGGTAGATTTGATGAATGAAGCGGAGAGAGAGAGAGGGGGGGGGAGAGAGAGAGATACGAATTACATCACCAGTTTAATATCACAAACGGAAGAGATTTAAGAGGAATCACAGTTTCATCTGTGAAATAAAGATCATCCGTAGCATTATATTCAGCCTGTGAAAAAAGGAAAAACACATTTTTGGATAAAACTTCAAAAAGAGCTTTTGTGTTTAGATGAGGACTACTGTATGTGCCACATATATCCCCTCATAATGAGTCTCCTTATTATAATGAAGACATCTTTTCAACCCAACAATAAGAGATAGCTTACTTTCTACCTATCTATAGAATCGGTTCTGTTGGGGGATCTGAATGCTAAAATTACCATACCACAAATGGAGACAGATATATTAACAATTCACATATATATCAACAGAAACACTTTACTAAGGCACATCAGAGTTATGACAACACAATAAACCGACATGGAAAACAAGTCCTGTAGCTCTGCAAAAGCCTGGGTCTATTTAACGGCAGAACAAAGGGAGATTCTCTGGGTCGATTCACTGCTCATAACATACGCCATTACAGATATAGACCACAGTAAAATGAACTATTTCACAGGGATGCCACAGCTGCCGTTATCAGACCATAGTCACATAGTCCACAGTCTGAACAGATCCATGAATCTCCTGCCTTCAGACCAGAAGGTTAAACTGCACCCCCTCCCCTCCAGATTTATATGGAGTAAAAACAGTCAAGCTCAGCTCCATAGCAGCCGGGTTTAGAACATGATACTGTAGGCTCATCTATATTTACTTCATTTAGTGAAGAGAAGAAAAGGATAAAATGTGGTCAGATAAGCCCTGAGAAAAAGAAAAATATGATGTAAAAAAGAAATTGCTAAAGCTGGTTGGTTTGATAAAGAATGACAAAAAGTAAGAAAAGAATTACGATCATTAGCAAATAAAAAACAAAGAGACCCTGCAAACCAATGTTGTTTACCACATACTGTATAAGCAAACCCTTAAAACATAAAAAGTCACAACTAATAGAGAAAAAGCGGATCAAAGCTTAATAAGATTGAGGAGGCAGTTGATCAGAATTCTTTCATTTTGATAAACGAGTTTGAACGTGAGAGTCACGAATGCGCATCGAAGAACAGAGCAAGGCAACCATTTGAGCTTAAGACCCTTATTCATCATCTGGATTCGTTTAAAACCCTTTGAACAATTTGCAGTTTTCACTGAAATGGTCTTTTGGACCTTGAACCGTTTGGTTACCAGTAAAGTCCATTATATGGAGGAAAATCCTGGAATGTTTTCATCAAAAACCTTAATTTCTTTTCGACTGAAGAAAGAATGACATGGACATCTTGGATGACATGTAGGTGAGTAAATTATCAGCAAAAGTTTTTTTTAAAAAGTGAACTACTCCTTTAAGACCACCCCAAATGATTAAATGAACTGATAGACAAGATGAAATCCCTACAAAATAAAAAGATCCTGTGGCATGGATTTAATAGAGATTTAATGAAATGCTGCAACACTAAAAGATGCAAATCTGAAATTATTCAATCTTTTATTAAAATCAGGACTCTCTCCTGAGATCTATAAACAAGGAGAGAAGTACGGCCCAAATAATTATATGGTCATCACAGTAAGAAGCAACCTGGGCAAACAATTCTGTTCCATCATCAATGAGAGATTAGTTCAGATCATTCAAGAACACAAGATTCTTAAAGTAACACTATGTAGTTTTTCAACCTTTATAATATATTTCCAAGACCCTTGTGATGGTACATCGACTTACAAAAGGTTAAATGACACGTCTGCCATAGCCTGACGTGGTCTGTATCGCTTTTACTTGCAGTATGTCACTTCGGGTTTTGGGTAGTAACCGGAGCACAAAAAGAACTACAAAATTCGACTGCTTTACGGCTTACGTCACTTCCTCCATGACTTCCTCAAAATGTTTGTGGCCATTGCAAACATCCCAAGTCTCCCGCAAATTGATAACCTCTTCCTGATGCCCGCAAATTAGTTCAAATGTCCCAGAATCTAGAGTGCGCATGCGAGACAGAACATACTGCGCGGACAACATACATAGCGCATGTATGGCAGAGAGGGAGAGAGCCAGAGACCTTACCAGTGTGCCTCACGAAAACTAGTCAACCCCCTCGTCAACAATTCAGTCACCAAGATATACCTCCTTGAAATGATTCTTTTGCCATTGTTGATTCCAAAGCCGGTGCTGGATAAACAGCGAGTGTGCGCATGCGACAGTAGGCTGCAGTAGGCTAAATTATTTAAGACAGCGGTAATGGACAATTCCGCTTCCATCCTGTAGGGCGACTGCAGAGGAAAAGTTCCTTGGTGTTGCTTTAACAATCGTCAAATTGCATTTATGCCTAAACAGAGAACATCAAATCACATTTACGCACTCCACACACTCATGCAAACACAACCAGCAAACAAAAGATGGGAAAATATTTGGCTGTTTCATTGATTTTTAAAAAAAAGCTTTGATTCGGTATGGCATAATGGACTTTTTCTAAACCTAATCAAAATGGAGGAGGAGGAAGGACATATGACATCATAAAGGACATACAATGGGAACAAATGCGATGTTAAGATTAATAACAAACGTACTGATTATTTTAGTCAAACTAAAGGAGTCCGTCCAAGCAGCAACCTCAGCCTGACTCTATTTAATATCTATATTAATGAATTGGCATCAACACTTGAGAAGTCCTCTTGTCCTGGTCTGACCCTCGAGGACAGAGAAATCATAAGCCTCGTACACTGATGATCTCTTTATAAAGAGGGACTGCATCAAAGCCTCTCGCTTCTAGAACAGTATAGCAATGACTGGGCCTTAGCAATTAGCCAGATTTCCTATCTGAAATCCGGAAGAGAGCCGCAAAGTTCTGGTTCCATTTATCCGATACGCTGACAGAGTTACCATCAATACATTCTCAGATACAGAGCAGGGCACACAGAGAGTGACCCCATGCAAAATTTAGTGGAAAAAACATCAACTTAATTCAACAATCCAGTTCAGACACTCAAAAGTAAAAGAAATATGGAAAAAAAGAAGAAAATGTACGATTGGCAGATACAATTCACACAATTAAATAAAGTAAAATCCTTCCATAAAATAAAGTCTGATTATAAATTGGCACCATACCTGACCAATATTAGTAACTATGGACAGAGAAAGCTCATGACAAGGTATCGCATTAGTGACCACAGTCTGTGTGTGGAGATGGGCCGACACAAGCCAGAGGGCTCATGTGTTCACACTGCTCTGACGGAGTCGTAGAGGACGAGCTGCACTTCCTCACCGAGTGCAGCAAGTATAAAAACATCAGTCACTTATTTCAAACAAATAGCACAGATTTTACCTCAATTCCAACAAGCGAGCCTCATAAACAAACTGTATTATAGTTTGGGAGAGAGCAGCGCATTGTCTTCCTGCCATCATATGAGGGAAAAAAGCTGAACCCCATTTTCCCTTTAAACTACTCTCTCTCTCTGTATGTATTTTTTTAATTTTATTTATTCATTTATTTTTATTGTGATATATTGATGTACAGTATATTATGGATATAAGGGTTTGTACATGTCTATTACTTTGGCAATATTGTGGTATTTTACACAGTTATGCCAATAAAGCTCATTTGAAATTGAGATTGAGAGAGGTAAACCCCATTAAGAGCAATGAAAGACCTCCCGCTGCAGACAACAGAACTCACAGTCAGGCAGTGTAAGACTAATACAATACAAGTCACTAATTAGCTCCGCTGTTCCCCTGACATATGCTCCACAGAGAGAGAGAGAGAGAGAGAGAGAGAGAGAGAGAGAGAGAGAGAGAGAGAGAGAGAGAGGGGGGGGGGGGTTACAAAAGTAAATAGAGAAATATATATAATATTATATATATATATATATATATAAATTTAAATATTGTTAATATTGTTATAAATGTGGTCATCATACATTCTTGGCCAACTTTACATTTTACATAGGCCCTCTAAAAAGTGCAGACTTCTAATTTTACATGATTTGTCCCCACAATCAAAGCAGAAAATGTGTGCGAAACAAATCCGCACCTAACAAAATGCACACACATAATTGAAATGCAAAAAATAAATAAAATAATAATAATAATAAATGAGTTTCAATTCCTCAATTAATGGGTTAGGCATCATGAACTAACAATGAAGAACAATTTTACAGCATCTATTAATCTAGATTAATATTATTTTATTATTTGTCATTGTTAATTCATAATACATTAAACAATGTTCATTTATACAACTTAAAATGTCAAATTGTATTAGTAGTATACAAATTACCATAACCTAGATTAATAAATGTTGTAAAATATTGTTAGCTATTTCATGACATGTTAACATGTAGAATCCATATAATTCATTATTCATATCATAATGTTTGTATAAAAGATGTAATATAGTCATTATAAGTCAACTCAAGTGTTACCAGTAACCTTAGTTTAAATTCTTTAACAATGTACTCTGCAGGATAGTGACCTCAAATCATGACCCCGTCCTCTACTACGAGGGTTGACCATGGCGAGGCCAAATTCCATGTCAGAAGGAGGTAAACCAATCACCTAACGGCCTTGGCTACAGATGTGTTCATACGAACTGTATATTTATGATTGATTATTTGTTCTTTGAGGAGGGTGTTTATTATTTAGTTAATTAGTCTAAAAAGTCAATAAAAATCAAAGGCAACCCCCCCATCTCTCTTCTAATCTAATCTAATTATAGAAGCCACTCTCTTGTCCAATCAGCAGGGAGAGAGATTACTTCCCACCATATGGTGAGTCAGTGAGATCATATCCCTTATATATAATATACTGAGAAATGTAATCCTGCACAGATTGGGAAGTGTGGGAAGTGACCTTATCTAGTTTACATCCTGTTCAGAGATTGAATGCAAATCAACTCTTCTGAGAGTGTCCATTTAGTCCCGCTACAGGGAAGCAGATCAGTGAAAAACATTATAACTCCTGAATTTATTTTGTAAACTGATTATTCATATTATTAAATAACTCGATTTGGCCTTTTTTACAACATCAATAATATATAGTGCAGTAAAGAAACTCTAGCAATCTGCAAACAATGACATCATCTAACATGGCTCGAGCTGATTGGACTCAGCAGATTGTGCAGCCAATGAGCTTGCTGCCTAAATTTCAAATGGCTTGTGTCTTCTGTTTGCTGTGAGCAGTTTTGATGTGCGCTATCAGGAAACCTCCACCTCCCCCAGCTCCACCTGTATAGATTTGGTACTGGTATTTTCATGCATGATATATTTGCAGCTCTTTTATGCTCAGAACAGCATGTTTGTTTGGAAACAAGCAGCACAGACCTATTCCGCCAAGACCATTGGATAGTTCACCCAAAAATGAAAATTCTGTCAGTATTTACTCACCCTCATGTTGTTCCAACCCCATAAGACCTTCGTTCACCTTCGGAACACAAATTAAGATATTTTTGATGAAATCTGAGAGCTGGATCACTCCTCCATACTAGTCCATAGGCTTCTTGAGGAATTGAAACTTGCCGGACCCGAAAAAATATTAAAGACATCGTTAAAATACTTCAAGTGACTTCAGTGGCTCAATCTTAAATTTATCAAGTGACGAGAATACTTTTTGTGCGCAAAAACAAACAAAAATAACGACTTTATTTCAACTATTCACTATGGGCCTCTAGTCAGTTAAC